>NC_138077.1:40084881-42484881 GCF_964212035.1 Myotis nattereri
CTTTTTAAGAAAGATAATAAAGATATTTTTAGTTCCAAGTACTCTAGTTTCTTACTATTGAGTACAAGTAACAGAGCTTTACATTTTTATAACATCTCAGTCAATATTTAAATGTGTTCAAAGTATCCAACACTATATAAGTCTGTTTAAGAAGTGAAGTTGAGCAAAACTGCAAAGCGTCTGTTTGCTTATTGTTCTGTGCTATCCTTAGCAGACATTTCCTATTTAGCATCCATCCATGAAACTGGGACAGCCTGACTTATCTGGCACATAGGCCATTCACAGTTCCTGACAGGCATCTAGATAAACTATGAAACAATATTTGTATTCCCTTTATGACCTTCAACCCAAATGATACTTCATTCTCTGTGTGAACATTGAAGTGTTAGGGATCAACCCTAAATGAGCTCCTTCCATTTCCTGACACTGTTAAATTAGAACTTTTTTATGTGGATATGAAATTTCTCTTTGTAGCTTTTCCTCATTAATTTCAGTTTGATTTATGGAACTACATAGGAAAGACTATTGCCCTTCTCCACAAGAGAATGTGTTCTTGTGCATCCATACCACATCTAGATCAACATCTACCTCTACCTCCACACGGGCAACACAATCTATGTCTTTGTCTGTCCGTGTCCATGTCCATGTCTGTGTCCATGTTTGTGTCTGTGTCTGTGTCTATATATCTACCCTAGAGGCCTGGTGCATGAATTCATGCATGGGTGGGGTCCTTCTGAGTGGCCTGCAGGGATCTGGCTGAAACCCGCAGTCCAATGCCACCTGCAGCTCCTACCTGCCGCTCCCACTCATCCCAGCCCCACTGTGCCAGCTGCAGGCTCATGCCCAATCAGTCCCGATTGGGAGAGGCTCGCACTGCTGCAGCAGCACTCGCCAGCCATGAACCCTGCCTCTGGCGCCCTCCCAAGGGGAGTGGCCTGTGGGATCGGGCTGAAACCAGCTCTCCAACATCCCCCGAGGGGTCCCGGGTTGCAAGAGGGCACAGGACAGGCTGAGGGACCCCACCGGTGCAAGATCGGGCTCGGGAGGGACCACAGGAGGGCTCCAGGGCGTGTCTGGCCCATCTCACTCAGTCCTGAACAGCTGGGCCCCAGCAGCAAGCTAACCCACTGGTTAGAGCATCTGCCCCCTGGTGATCAGTGCATGTCATAGAGAGCATTTGAGCAGTCTTAGCATATCATTAGCATATTATGTTTTGATTGGTTGTTTGGTTCTGCAGTTTGGTCTATTTGCATATTACCCTTTTATTATATAGGATATCTATGTTCCAGAGTCCTCTGGGAACTCCTGCAGTCCAAGTTCAATATCTCTACTTCCTTCAATGCTTCCTCAGCTTAAATAGTTTTAGGTCCCTTTTCTGAAGACATAGTAATTTGTCTATCTTCTCTGTTTGGCATTAACTTAAATATGAAGCAAAATTTTTTTCCTGAAAGGTGTTTTGGTTGATTTCCTTTAGTTTCTAAAGCCTTTTCCCTCATGCTAATAAATGTCAGGGGAAATAGTTGTGCATTTTCAGTTGTCTTGTTGGACTGACAGCACTGCCTTTAGTACATTTGGGGGCCACCACCAACTGAAGTTCTGCCACCTCAGGTACATTAGGTTTGTGACTCTGTCATTCTTAGAGTTAGAAATTCTGTCTCTATCTCAGTTTGGGAATCTGACCTCATAGGAATTAGGCCACTGCTATTCCTCACCCCTGGAATGTCACAACCTGTGGCTTCCCCTCCTGAAACACTGCGGCATGACAGGTGTAGGCCTATTTAGGGTTGGCTTGGGGTGGCCAGCCCAGCTGGCTTTTCAGGTTTTCACCAGAAAAGACTCTTAAAACCCCATAAGCCAGTAAAAATCCAGAACTGAAGGACATAAAGGGTTAGCCAATAACTCATGTATTCAACAAATAATTATTTAGTGCTCTCTCTGTTCTCTGTCAGGTATTATTTTTGGTGCTTGGTATATACAGTAACCACAATAGACAGCATTCCTGACTTCATGAGACTTATTCTGATGGAGGAGACAGATGCTACAGATAAACATAATATATAAGTAAAGATTATATAATAGCTGAAAGTTATATGTGCTGTCCTAGCTGGCTTGGCTCAGTGGATAGAGCATCAGCCTGAGGACTGAAGGGTCCCAGGTTCGATTCTGGCCAAGGGCACATACCTGGGTTGTGGGCCCGATCCCCAGCAGGGGGTGTGCAGGAGGCAGCCAATCAATGATTCTCTCTCATCATTGACATTTCTATCTCTCTCTCCTTTTCCCTTCATCTCTGAAATCAATAAAGAAATATATATTTTTTAAAAAGTTATATGTGCGTGCTGTAGAGAAAAAGGATAAAGTAAGATACCCTCCTGTCAGGAGCAGGGAGTCCCATTTTGACTCTCAAATTAAAATAAGAAATTAGATTTTTCAATGGGTTATTCCTCCATATTAAAAATCCCAACAAATTGTCCAGCTACAATCAGACCTGTTGCTGAGTACCTACTCTGTGTGGAAGATACTGTCATATTGAATTCTTATACCAAAAAAACATTACAGAGCACTCACTAAATCTAGATAATGTGTTAGGCACTTTATACAACATTATTTCACCTATCTTGCCACTTAGAACATGAAATATAATAACCCTATTTTTCAGATGAGAAAGTTGAGACTCTATGAGGTTAGGTAAGTTGATCAAGGTGACACAGTCATAAGGGACAAAGTAGAGATGCAAAATTGATGTCAGTCTAGCAGACATCCCTGGACTTCCTCTGGACCCTGGACTACCTCGCAAAGGTAGTCCCTCTGCTTCCCCCTGCCTCTACACCAGCACCTATTTATCTTTTCCCAAATAATATTAAATATATTTCATTAGTGCTGTCATGTATTCATTCATGCAACAGAAAGTGATTGTGGTAGTATTTGGATCTTCAAAGATGGAGAGGATATAGCTCCTATCCTGAAGGAACTCATGGTCTGAAGAAGAAAGATATGCAAAAATTTACTTTTGTAAAACCCAGTCAATTTTTTAATAACAGTATGCACACCATGGCCAAAGTCCGAGGCTCTTCTAACAACCTCTGAACTTAGAGAAGGCATTTTAAAACTTCAAGTTTCATTGGATGTTACCTATAGTAAGAAATGCATTTTAGGTCATTGCTAATATGCATTTATACACACAACTGAAACAAAATTTTCAATGAAAATGAAGTTTTCATGACAAAATACTCATGTCTAGCACAGATACTGTGTTCTAACATTTTAAAAATTATTTTTGAAATAAAACTTCTGATCTTGACACACTTAGAAGATGTGACATTTAGGTGAAGCCTTGAGAGCTGAGTTAGATATACACAAATAAAGTAGGAAAGGTGTTTAAGGGCAAAGAATAGCTTGTACAAATGTCCTGAGGCAGGAAATCTAGTATGGCGGGGAAGGGGCTAATGTTGAAACTGGGAAGATAGATGGCCACCAGTTTGTGAAGGTTGTATAAGGTCAATGGATGAGGCTACAATTGTGTTTATTCTGTAGACTAGTGCTTCTCGGGCCTTAGTATACATAGGAATCGCCTGGAAGTCTTGCTAAAATGCAGATCTGACAGTAGGCCTGGAGAGGGTGGGGGAGGTTCCAATTTCTGCTTTTCCAACAAGCTCCCAGATATGCATTATGAGTAGCAAGGCTCTGTATATGGGGTACCATTGAAGAATTTTTAATCAGAGAAGTGGCATGGCTAGATTTCTCCTTTAAATCACTGTAACCTATCATATACTTTACAAAGTGTTCCACCTCATATTTCCAGCACCCACCTGGCACCATACATAGTTATTACAATACTAGAGGCCCGGTGCATGAAAATTCATGCACTCTGGGGGGTCCCTCAGCCCAGCCTGTGCCCTCTCGCAGTCCAGGACCCCTCAGGGGATGTCCACTTGCTGGCTTAGGCTCGATTCCCCCAGGCCTAAGCTGGCAGTCAGACATCTCTCTGGCAGGCCGGGAGCCCTCGGGGGATGTCTGACTGACGGCTTAGGCCTGCTCCCCATGGGGAGCGAGCATAAGCCGCAGTCGGATAGCTTTAGTGCTGCCAAGGAGGTGGGAGAGGCTCCTGCCACCACCGCTGCTGCTGTCTGTGTTCTGTATAAGCCTGTTTCTGTTTTGTCTGTTTATTTATATTGTACTTTAGATTCCACATAAGGGAAATCATGTGGTATTTTTTTTTCTCTGACTGACTTATTATACACCTCAAACTAATAAGGAATAATATTGAATGTAAACTGTAATTAAAAACAATTTAAAAAAAAAAAAAAAAAAAAGAACATTGCAATATCCAGGTGGGGGATGAGGATTAGAGAGGGAGCTCAGTTTGGAGATTGTTTTGGTTGTTTAATTTAGAGCTGCAATAGGAGTTTGAAAAGAAGGAGAGAAACAGTAGAGGAATTGATAAGATGTAATTTAAAGGTCTTGGTGACTAATTAGGGGCTGAGACAGATGGACCAACCAGTTGTGGAAGCTCCTCTTGTTTCTAGATCTTCGTGCTAAGCACTGAGTTGAGCTTTGGCAGAGACTGATTTTCCCTTAGCCTGGCCTATCTCTGATAAATTCTGCATTCTGCTTGGTGTGCCACCTAGTTCTTCATAAACTAAATCTTCATTAAAAATAGCATTAAAAAAATCTTTGAAATTTTCATTAAAATTTTTAAAATTAAAAACATATAAAAAGACAATAAATAGCACCTGAAATTATATTATCTAAGAATATCTACTATTGCTACTTTCTAATGCACATATATACATATCTTTGAGATCACATACTCTATAGAGTTTTGTATACTGAATTTTTTCGCTTTGTGTGAACATTTTTTTCATGTCATTAAGAAACAGGATCTCTAATGGGCATATTGCATTCTAGTGTATTTTTTTAAATCACAATTCAGTTACTAATTTTCCAGATTTGGAGCATTTATAGTTGGGACTCTATTTATTCTGATGGAGGAAACAGATGCTTATATACCTAACACTTATTCAGTATGCTAGTCACACTGTTCATGCTTTACATATACAGACTCGTTTAATTCTCATAACACACTTTATGCTGGGGTCCAGCCCCAGCAGGTCCAGGGGTCCCCAAAGGTGTGGACGGAGTCGGCGAAGAGGGAAAGACTTGGAGGCAGCGTTCAGTTGATCAGCATGGTTGGGTTCTCTTGCCTGGTTCTATAGCCATGTTCCCTCGCTAGGTTCTCCAGCCAGGTTCTGTCCAGGTTCTCCAGCCAGGTTCAGTCACCGGGTTCTAGTCAGGTTCTCTTGCCATGTTCTATCCAGGTTCTGTCTCTAGGTTCTTCAGCCAGGTTCTCTTGCTAGGTTCTGTGTGTAGGTTCTGTGTGTAGGTTCTGTCTTCTAAGTTCTGTCTTGTTACATCTGTATTTATACCAGTTGATTCCAATCCTATCAATCTCTATTCCAAAGGTTAGGGCGTTTCTTATCTCCATTCCAGGGAGTAAAGATTATGTAGCTTAAGCATGATTGTTCATAGTTGAAGTGATTAATTACCCGCCTGGCACTTAGTTAAGAGGTTTTATTCCCTCCCTAACTTCAGGGGAAAATCCCTACCTGGGGAAACAACCTTTCTCAGAGACCTTGGTTAAAACACATAGTGCCAAGAAGGTGAGCAAACATATTAAGAACAGTATGCCATATATGCCAGGTCCCTTGAAACAGCAAGCATGGACCGGCTCCCGGCAACTTTAGACATCCCCATTTTACAGGTGAGAAAACTGAAGCATAGGGAGGTTAACAACCACAGTCATAGGTTGTAATTGGAAGTTGGGCAAGTTGTAATTGGTCCTCAGCTAGTCTGGCTGCAGAACTGTCATTGTACATTACTAGAGCCTGGTGCATGAATTAGTGCACCAGTGGGGCCCCTCAGCCTGGCCTGCGGGATTGGGCTGAAACCTGCTCTCTGACATCCCCCGAGGGGTCCCGGATTGTGAGAGGGCGCAGGCGAGGCCGAAGGACCCCACCGGTGCATGATCAGGGCTGGGGAGGAACACAGGAGGTTGGCCAGCCAGGAGGAACCACAGGAGGGCTCCAGGGCATGCCCAGCCCTACTCGCTCAGTCCTCATCGGCTGGACCCCAGCAACAAGCTAACCTACAGGTTGGAATGTCTGCCCCCTGGTGGTCAGTGCACGATAGTGAGCGGTTGAGCGGCCTTAGCATATCATTAGAATATTATGCTTTGATTGGTTGACAACCGGACACTTAGCATATTAGGCTTTTATTAAATGGGATAGTTTCCACTGGGAAGAGCTCTAGAGGTTGGGAAAGCTTTTAGATCAGGGTTGGGCAAACTTTCTGACTCGAGGGCCACAATGAGTTCTTAAACTGGACCGGAGGGCCGGAACAAAAGCATGGGTGGAGTGTTTGTGTGAACTAATATAAATTCAAAGTAAACATCATGACATAAAAGGGTACGGTCTTTTTTTTTTTTTAGTTTTATTCATTTCAAACGGGCCGAATCCGGCCCGTGGGCCATAGTTTGCCCACAGCTGTTTTAGATTCTTGATGCATGTTGCCTAGTTGCCCTCTGGAGAGGTCATAACAGTCCACATTTACAGTAGTGGGAAGAGCTTGCCTACACCCTGGCTTCCCAGTGTTGCTTAATTCCTCTTTAAAAAGTTTTTATTGATTTTTAGAGAGAGAGAGGAAGGGAGAAGGATAGAGAGATGGAAACATCCATAGAGAGAAACATCATAGATCAACTGCCTCCTGCATGCCCCCTATTGGGGATTGAGCCCAAAACTCAGGCATGTGCCCTGACCAGGAATTGAACCAGTGACCTCCTGGCCACTGAGCCCGGCTCATTCCTCTTTTAATAACTTTAAATTTGGGGTCTCCCTGAATGGTTAAAATAGTCCAAGGATCCGGGGCTCCCCTAAAGACAAAGGGAGTACAATTTTATACAAATATGGAGTTGTTTGTATATATGCCTCAGATAATATACATCCTTGTTTTATTGATCTGTACGTAAATGACCTTCCTTGTGTCATCACTACTATATGTGTTCGTGCTAAGACTACTTGTGCCAAGATATGGGGGAGTCATTAATCTGTCGAGGGTGCCTTTCAAAATGTAGTCTTATTTTGACAACTGCTGTCATGGGTGATATTCTTGGTATTTTCTCAAGCTTTTAGGCAGTTGGAAGGACTTTTTGGTTGATAATCTTATATAATGCTTTGGCTTTTTAAAAAAAGCACAGTGAAAATACATCCTGCTCACATGTGTTTGCATTAGCTTTATGTAATGTTCATATAGTGTTACACTGTATCTGCATTTCCCGGTTATATAGTAACCTTTGGTAACCTGGGTTTTATCGCTGGAACATAAACTCCCTACTACCATTCTGAAATTCAAGAAGCACTAACACTAGCAGACAGAAAACCCAATTATTATTATTATTATTATTATTATTATATTATTTTTAGAAAAATTGAAGAAAATTCTGTGGAAATATACCAGGGGAGAAAATTTTAGCAATTTCTACAGTGATGTGGACAACTATACTTGGGAATCTAAATTATTCCTTGTGATTGGGTGAAAATTAAACACTCATCCTTCACTCTTCTTTGGATTAGTGACTTATAATCAGTCTTTTCTGAAAGAATCTTCATTGAATCACATGCTTCATTAAGATTCGGTGTCTATTAGTTGCAGGTACTGCCTAATCTTTGAAATGCTTTAGATTCTAAGAAGTAAGTGCATGAGAGGCAGGGGAAAGGCTGGCAACCTGGAGCAGATAAATGCAAATTCTACTGTGTAGTATTTTGAAGCCTCTGTTGCTTGTGATTCCTTTTGGTTTTTATTTTTAAGCATGACTCTTTGTAGAAGCTTTGTCTCAAGCACAATGCCGTTGTTAATAAAGAATGAAATAACTGGAGTTGTGCAGAGGGAAAAAAACGTGCAGAGGGCTGAAGGATTTAAAGCAGACCACTGCAAACCAAACGTTGCAATTATCTGCAGCTGAAAACAAGTGGCTTTTAATGTGTCCATTTGGCCAAGAGGAGAGAGGAGAATTATAGGCCATTGCTCTTTCCCTTTCTTGCTCTCATACTGTCTTCTTCTCCTTTATATAGTTTATCATCCATAATTTCAGGATGTGTTTTGCTTCTTTAAGCTGTTTTATCAGTAGGCTTATGAGGTCACTCATGTGTGAATTCCTTTGTTAGTCATCTCACCTTTTGCCTTGATGATAGAAAATTGATCAGGCCTAAAGTACAAGTTCAATAGACAACCCCCTTGGTCCTTTGTCTAGGAGAATAGCTACCATTGAAGGCCATGAGCAGGTTACTATTAATATGACAGCCTGCTCTATCTCCCACTGTAATTTATAATGAAATACCTAATCTCCATTATTTTGATCCAAGCAGGCGATCCCATGAAAAAGTCTTTTCATCCAGTTCCCAATGGCTGTTACATGAGAAATGGCAAACCAATAATTTTTGTCAAGTTTTTTAAGCCAACAGAAATGCTTTTCCACTGCTACAGTTTCAAAAGGCACAGATAAAGCTCATTCACTGAGATGAATGAAAAAGCCATCTGGGGTTTTTCTTTTTGACTTCCTTTCCTTTTCTCCATCCTTGTAATCAAATTTGAGCAAAATCAAATGGGGCTTTCTATGAAAGTACCTTTTGTTGATCTGAACGAGCTGGTAATTTACAAAATACCCTTCCTTTGTGAGGAAGGCTAAAGAAAAAAAGAATCAGTAGCTTTTAAAGCTGGGCCTTAGTGGGACTCTAAATGCAATGAAAGCAGTCTGTGTTGAGAGATTGAAATGCATTTCAAAGCCAGGCCTGACTCGGGGTACAAGGACGAACAGACCTATGTGCATTTTGTAGGGAGAAAAATGTGAATGGAAAAGGGCGAAAGGGAGAGAAACAAGGGGAAAATCTGGATAATACATGAAAGCAGCTATAATTTTGGAGATCCATTCGTCTGATTGAAATTGTGTACGTAACCAGTGATACCGAAGTCGGATATTTGCTCGATCGGGATGCTCAACAATTTGAGCCTTTAAAGTTTGGAGCTGCGTGGGCTTGTGGAGAAGTCGGCTCGTGATGTGTGTGATGTTTTCCTTCAACTTTTTCTTTCCTTCCTAGCTTTGGGGTCTTTTGGGAAGCACCTCAAGAAAACCTGAAGAGGCTAATTTTCAGACAACTAATAAATGCTATTTTCCCCCTTTCTGCTTCTGCTAGATTTCCTCGTGGCAGCGACTCTCCTTCACCCCTTTGAATTCAGAAGGATGGCATAGACATCTTAACAACAGTAAGTAATCTATGATATTTTCTTTAATTATTGGAAGAGTTTGGAATCATGCCTGGCTAGAAGGAAAATGGGTTTCGAGCAGCATTTGCATTGTTTGATGTGAATTACTTTTGGTTTGATTCACCTGCTTATCAGAATATTACTATCATGACAATGAGTGTGTTTTTCACTACCGCTGCGTATTCTGTGGTAGCTGAGTGTTATGTAGCATATAATGTATGTATTCTTAGCACAGTGGTTTAAGAAACAATGCAAACATTGCAGGGAACTGTCTTTGGAAAGGTTCAGTTTTCTTGTTTCACACAGTTTTCCTTGCACGTTTATAATTTTGATTCCTAGCAATCATGTTTTCTGAGGACCTTTCTGTTTGTGCTTGAAATAACGTGCTCTTATAAATCACAGGAGCTTATGTATTCAAAATAAATATCCACAGAATGGCAAAAGTTGTTTGGAGATTACAAAGCAACCAAACATTTTTTTAAGGTGGTTTAAGCAACATTTTTAAAACAATTTAATTAAGCATTGTAACTAAATAACAAAGCTTTGTTTTGAGGTATGTTCGCCCTTGAGTAAATTGAAAGTCCATTTTCAGCTTCCTAAAAATCAGACAGATGTTTTATCTGAAGACATCATACTGTAAAGCACATGCCACAAGTATTTTTTTTTTAAATGCAGATGAATTGTTGGTATTTCTAAGTAGCTATGGTGCAAGTTTTAAATATGCAAATGCCTTAGTCAGATGAACAGCGTGGAGCAGGACCAGATCTGATGTTTCCGGCAAGGTTTGAATGGCAGGCGGCTGCCTTAGTGCAGGCACTGCCCAGCAAGTGCGACCTGAGACTGCCACGCAGGCAGCCAGGAGACCTTTGTTTCTGAAGCCAAGAAACAAAACAAGATTTAATGAAACCTAGACCTATGTTGTTTAACCCTCAGGGTAACTGCCAGAGTCTTTTTGGAGACGCTGAAATGGGGAATGGGTCCAGAGAGTTTCACAAAGGCCTCTGCGAGGGCCAGACCTTTTCCTTTTTAACTGTTTCCTTATGGAAAATCTAAATTCCTGGAAGTTGGTGTTTAAGAAGTCTGTAGCTTTAGGTTTCTTGTCCAACTTCCTACAAGGGTTATCTTTGCCTGTGGTTTTGAGCCATTTGCTGCCTCCTACTGCCTAACATTAAAATTGCGCTCATGGCAAACTGCCAAGAAGGTGGCAGTGGGGTATTGGTTTGTATTGGTATTGAAGTTCCAGGGTTGTTGTTACCCATAATTTACAATAATTGCTACAAAACAGATGATTAAAACCTGAGGGGTGGGAGGGAGGGAGAAGAGTAAAATTAATCGGTACACATCTTGCCGGATCTAAGTGTGGTTTCTTCCTGTCAGAGCAACTTGGATTGTCATGTTGTCCATACAAACGTGATGTTCTCGAGGATCGGTCCAGTGCTGTTGCGATCATTGCCTACAATCTTAGATGGACAGAGGCGCACCCTAGAATAGAGCTATTGTTTGAGAGGTGCAATCATTACACCAGTTATGCAGAATTCTTTCATAATATTGATTTCATTCCCTTTCATATTAAGATTATATAAAGATTGTGGTTACATGGGGATTGTTGCTGTTTTTTTGATTCTTCAAGAAAAAGTTTATTATTTAGGAGCGTCCTTGTTTCATTGCTAATCCAAATTAGCATCTGGGTAGTAATGCTTTGTCTTTGGCTTCCTGGTTTCATGTCTTGGAAGCATCTTGTGAAATGTACCTTCTGTGTTACGTTTAAGTACTTTTGGTCAGAGCTGGGGGTCCTTTGCCTTGGTGTAGTGGGAAGGAATCTCTGTAAAGGCAAGTTAAGGAATAGATCATCAGACCTAGAAATCAGCTACCGTTCCTGTCTGCTCGGTTCATCAGGGATGAACTGTCCCAAAGCTTTTGTTAGTGGAGCAATGAATGTTCCTCCTCCCCTTCAGCGTAAGTACAGACATGATTCCGTGAGCACCTGCATTTTGGGAAACTGGAGTTTAGATATTCCCCACCTAACCGCTGGGGCAAGGGAAATCTTCTCAAATAATTTGCGTGCAGGCCTCATAATTCTTGGATATAGCAACTAATATACCACACGCTTTACTCTTTGCTAAGCCATAAAAGAAAACACCCCCCCAAAACAAAACAAAGACAAACAAAACGCCACTCCTGGAAAGTTTAGAAACCAAGACCTTTGTGGCAGCTTCAGAAGTTATTAGAGGAAAGGAGGAGGGAACCTTTGTAAGGACTCCAGCGCATCTGAGATCGACGTTAATGCCGCTTTCCTTTTTGTAAAATTAGAACTTCCTTGGGCTTTGTGTCAGGAACTGGGTGCTAACGTTCCATTACAGTGATGTGTTGAGGTTTCTGTCCTTTCACAGACTAGAAATAGAACCCAAAGATGAAGATGAGGCTTGCACAGTCCCAATTCTTCTGCAAGGAGAAGGTATTATCTGGAAATTGTTCTTTTATAATCTACAGCAGGATTAAGTAAATGTGTCGATGCTTCGATGTGCTGGCAAGCTGAGGTTCTGCACAGACTGCTGACTAATCCGTGTGTGCTAAGAGGTCACATTCTCCAGCGTTCAGAATACAGGAAAGTGGGTGACCTGGTTTCAATTTCAGTTTTATATCCATGTGTCTCTGGGCTGATCGGTGGCTGATTTGGGCCTCACCCCTCTCAGGTGTCTCATGGGAATGTTACCTGTCCCTTGCTTGTTTCCTTTCTTTGACATGAATATGATGGTTGGGTCTGGTAAGCTTAGTTGGTAATGACATAATGACAAAATAGACCAGACCAAGTGTCTACAGACACTGCTTCATCGCTAATCTGAGATAGGAGCCAACTTTTCATGACAAAGGGAACAAGGCAAGAGAGTGCAGGGCAGGTTTTGATCAATGCCAATTCCTAAAATTGGCCCAACATGAAACATTAAGCATGGAGCAGCATCTGAAATGGAAGAAAATGCACCAACTCCCACCCTGTTGTAAAATTCAGTATGAGGTTCCTGGGAGCATAGAAGACAGAAAAACTCTACTTATGCAATGCCACCTTTACTTTTTTTTTTTTTTTAAAATCCTCACCTGAGGATATTGTTCCATTGGTTTTTAGAGAAAGTGGAAGGGAGATGGAAAGACAGAGAGAAAAGTCAATGTGAGAGAAACACATCGATTGGAAGAGCCTGCAACCCTAGTACATGCCCCTGACCGGAATCAAACCAGACCCTTGGGTCTGCAGGTTGATGCTCTATCCACTAAGCCAAACCAGCTAGGGCTATAATGCCACTTTTAACAAGGGCTTTGATGCAGGTTGTAATATAACACAAAAGAATGACTAAACAATTAGGAATAGAGAAAATATAAACTCAGGAAAAAAAGAACAGTGTACATATGAAAGTCATACATTTCAAAGATTTTTTGTGTTTTGTTTTTGTTTTTAGTAACAGAATTGGCTCAGGGTTTTCAGCAAGCTAAAATAAAAATGGGGGAGGGGAATCATTATTCAAAGAGTAACTTCCTTATAGTGAGTATTATATACATACTAGAGGCCTGGTGCACGAAATTCATGCACTGGGGAGGGGTGTCCCTCAGCCCAGCCTACACCCTCTTCAATCTGGAACCCCTCAGGGGGTGTCCGACTGCCAGTTTAGGCCCGGTTCTCCCCCCCCCCCCCCGAGTAATCGGGCCTAAACAGGCAATTGGACATCCCTCTCAGAATCTGGGACTGCTGGCTCCCAACCGTTCACCTGCCTGCGAGCCTGATCACCCCTAACCACTCACCTGCCAGCCTGATTGATGCCTAACTGCTCCCCTGCCAGCCCAATTGCCCCCACTGCCCTCCCCTGCAGGCCCGATTGCCCCTAACTGCCCTCCCCTGCTGGCCATCATGTGGCTGTGGGCGCTGCCATCTTTGAGGGTGGGGCAATCAATTAGCATATTCCCTCCTTATTGGCTGTGAGTGCTGCCATCTTTGCAATGACATGAGGGTCAATTAGCATATTCCCCCTCTTAATTAGATAGGAGTAGAGGCCCGATGCACAAAATTCGTGCAAGAGTAGTCCTTCCTTCCCCCAGCTGCCGGCCCCGGCTTCCCTCTGGCACCCAGGACCTGGGTTTCCCTCCGGCACCCGGGACGTGGGCTTCCCTTGCAGCCCTGGCTTCATCCAGAAGGTCATCGGGAAGGATGTCTGGTCTAATTAGTATATTACACTTTTATTATTATAGATTAGCCCTAATCCTTACAACAACCTTCAAATCGTCTATCATTACTCCTATTTTACAGTGGAAAAATGTAGAATCAAAGAACTTCAGTGACTGGCCTCTGATTTCACAAACAGCATGTGGCTTTGTGGATGAAATCTGAGTCTCTCTGACCCGTGTAGCCTGGGCCTTCCTTGGGTAACACCGATGTCAGCTGTCCCAGCAGTCTCCTGCACATGCATAACCTCTTTCTGTTTTGTCAAAGGCCGACTCACAGTTGCAGATCTCAGCTCTTCACTGAGGTTCCCTAATAGAATGCACTTTCACAGAAGAGTGAGTAAGCAGTGTAGATTTTACTGAGGGAGAAGGGGGGTGGGGAGAGTTCACTTTGCCTATCCTGCCACTTGAACATCCCCATTGGATACTCTGGTCTGTAAAGTGCCCTCTTAGTTTGTCAAGACTGGAGCTTTCTCCCTTTGACCCTTCATCATACTCCACCCAGCTTCCTTAGCTCTTTTCTTCTATTCCTGGATACCTCGTTCTCTCTCAGTCTTTGAAGTCCTCACACCTTTCTTATGCAAGAGCAATATGTTTTTGCCCGGCTCCTAAAATGGAACTTGCATATCTAAGCCCCATGCCATAAGCCTGCTGGTAACAGTTCTTGTGAGGCTTAATAGTAGTGAGGATTATGTTGCCATTGGAAAAAAAAAAAATCCCACTACAGGTTTTCTATTGAGGAAAACATACCAGCTCTTCAGGCACTTAGTTCTGAATGAATATTCTTCAGTGGGACTTCATGGAGGATCCAGGAGACAGCATCTCCATCAATGGATAGAACAAGGGATTTCATTATGCTTTTGCCTGTAGCCCCCCCACCCCCACCCCCTCGCCGCTCACAAAGACAGGGTTCATTGCAAAACTTAGAACATGGTAGTTTGTGTGGGAGCTTTGAACAGAAAGTCAAGGATGGAGGAAAAGGGGAAGATAAGAATGAGAAAAGAAGTGAAGGCAGGAGAAACAATTTATCTAGTAATTTAATGCTAGAAATAAATTTCAGTCTCCTTTTTCAGTTGTGTCCCATAAATTCCATTGTACACTACAATAGGAACACTATATTATTAATTTACATATTTAATGAGCAATGTCAAGTGTACCTAAATGATAATAGAATGCTAACACCTAGAAAGAGGCCACACACTGATAAATGAAAACCAAGTCTTTAGTTTTACTATCACAAAGGTTTAGTTAGACTTGTAGAAATACATTGAACCATGTGATTAGGCAATAGGACTTTTATTACTTCAGCTTCTATGTACTCTTTTTAGAAAGTTTAAAGAGCAAAGTGCAGGAATCAACTCTAATGGCTCAATACATATAATTTGTTTGGAGTTAGGGACATGGGGTGAAAGTTGAGAAACATTCTCCAAAATGTTTGAAACCCCAGGTTTAGAAAGCTTTCAGTGAGTCATTTGCCTGTGCACCAGTGTATTTTCTGCATAGGATTTCTTTTGAGTTATTGAGTTCTTTGCTTCTGCTTTTTGGCTTAAACAGTTGATGTTATGAGGTTCTTGAGGCTTGAACTTGATTGTCAGACAATGTAGCTCTTTTAGGAGAGGATGTCCAATCTGCCAGCCATCTAAAATTGCCTATATTGTCATAGCTCTAATGAGTATGTCCTACAAGAGCAAATTGGAGGCTAAAAATAAATGCCTTTTGATGTTCACAGACTCCTTATAAAGTGCTCTGAAACCAATATGAATGATTACATATGTTTTTCTCCCACTAAGAGAGTTACATGAACAGATTTAATAATGTGCATACAATTCATTTCATTGGAAGGGGAAGCTCTCTTAACAAATATATGCTAGATCACTGGGGGTGAAGAGACATGGGTATAGTGACAAAAAATGTGCTGACAAACGAAAATACCCCGTAGCTATTTTCAATTTATTTTATAAACTGAAGAAAGGGCAAAGTACTTCATCCAGTGGAGTAGTTTAGCATCCTAATAGTTCAAAGTCAGGAGCCAGCAGGACACAGTGAAATGAGGCTGTGAGTCCAAGGAAAATGAAGACCTTCCCCCACCCAACCTCCCCCCATCTCTGCTATGCAGAAAGTTTGATTTTGGCTAAGACTCATTCACAAATTCAGGATTTCTCTTGTCTGTTGGGAAGCCAGATCTGGAAATAAGGCCTTTTAGGCACATAGCAAACGTCTCTTTTCAACCTCGCTTGGATGACTTCCCTAAAACAACTTGGAAAATGTTTTCTGTTTTGGACATCTAGGCATGGCCAAGGAAATAGTCACTCATATTTCCTCAAAGAAAATTCCAAAATTCAAAAAGTTGCTTCTCTGGCTTCCGGAAAAAAAATAATTCAGCTGCCCACAAGGATGGCATAATCCATGATCAATATGGTGGCAAAAAGAAAAGAAAAGAAAATGAAAGGGGAGGGAATAGAAGTATGAAGGGAGGGCAGGGGATGGAGGATAAGGGAGAAGACAGGAAAATTCTGGGGGTCAAAAAACATTTAAAGATTTTAGAGTGATAGTTTTAGCTCTGCAGTCTGCCTTAGAGAGCCTCTAGCACTGGGATTATCAGTTGGGAGGATAAGTAGCATGAGGGGAAGGGCAACCCCACCCCTCACCCCCAAGGGGCAGCAGGATCATCAGGTTGCTGTATATTATTTCAAAAGACCTATGAACATATTTAATATTATAATTTAAATTACTGTTTTAATAGTTTAAACCTCAGAAATTAATGCTTCACAGAATCATCTTGGTGTGATGTCTGATGGGAATGTGCAGAGGGTCAGTCATTCTCAACCTTCTGGGTGAAGGGTGAGCAACTATGTCAGAATGCACTTGGTACTGGGGTGGGGGGAAAGCATGATATTTTACATATTTATTTGAAAGAGGGCATATGGTAAATAGGCTAAGAAACTGACCTAGACCAAGAAGAGCAAGCTTGGGAGATAGTCTTTATTCAACAGATATTTACTGAGCACTCTACTGAGTTTGACACTCCCTCCAGTGAGGATGTCTAGGACAGAACTGAACATGTAAATATGGAGCTCAGGTGAGTTCTGGGCTTAGGACAGAAAGTTGGGACCCTGTTTCAATATAAATGTCAAGTAAGTTAAGGAACAAAGGACACAGTGTATTTAGCAACACAGAGTTTGTGGTTGACTTTGCAAGAGCATTTTGGGTAGAGGGATGGTGTGGAAGCCAGATTGCAGGGGGCTAAGAAGAGAGTGGAAGGTAAGAGAGAGGAAGCTGCAACTGTGGACAATCCTTTCAGGTAGCTTCACTGGGAAAGGCAGGTTCATTACGGTCAGAAATGGAGTAAAACTTGAAAATTAAGTTTTTTTTTAATCCTCACCCACAGGACACATTGAATTTTTATTGTGGGGGCTTTGAATTCCAAGTTCATAGGTTTGGTTCAATTCTCTGAGAAATTAGAAGGTTTTTTAATAAGATAAGGACATGATCCAGAGGTCTGCATTAGGAAAATGAACCTGGCAGCCATGTTTGGAGAAGACTGAAAGTGAGGAAGTGGGTTAGGAAACTTGTGAAACAGACCATGTGAGAGGGTACCAGAGGCTCAATCAGGGTAGTGACAGTAGGAATGGAATAAAAGAGAATGAATTCACTTGCTAATTCAGTAGATATTAGTTCATACCTAATTATAAGAGATCACATAGGAGGGATATGTGTGTGAAGGAAACTACAGCTCCTCAGCTTAGTTTTTGAATCATGAAAGCAGCCATAGGAAATACATAAACAAATGAATGTGGCTGTTCCAATAAAACTTAATTAATGTTGTGCAGTGAAAATATTCTGTATGATATTATAGTGATTGATAACATGTCATTATACATTTGTCCAAACACATAGAACGAACAACACCAAGAATGAACCCTAGTATGAACCATGGACTTTGGGTAATAATGGTGTGCCAATGTAAGTTTATCAATTATAATAACTGTCCCACTCTGGTGAGTGATGTTGATAGTGGAGAAGGCTGTGCATGTGTGGGGGTCAGGGGTATATGAGAAGTATCTGTACCTTCTTCTCAATTTGACTGTAAAAACATTCTTAGCTCAAGAGCGGTATAAAAACCCACAGTGGACCAGAGTTGGCCGATGGACAGTAGGCTTCCCAATTCTGCTCTAGGTAATACAGATCCCTGGGTTTTATGCTAGATCGTCTCAATCAGAGTAATTTAGGGTGGGGCCTAGGAATCTGCTTTTTTAAAGGTTGTGATTTTTATTTTACTCCAACACTGTTGTCTAAGAGCAGAATTAGTAAGTGGAGAATGCTGGTACATGGTTCCCTGAAAAACATAAAGTCTCCAGGTCTCAAATTGCAGGACTGGGAACCAACGAGGGCTCATAGTGGTCTGGTGCTTGGCATGGAAGGAGTGGCTGGAAATGCATAGCTCAGGAGTACATGCTTGTGTCTAGTGCTTCTCTGAATGACTATGGGCAGGGTCGGGGTGGGACAGACTTGGCAGGAAGGTAGATAAAGAGAGGAGGAGGCTGATGGACTCAGAAAATCAGGAGAATTGGGAGGATTCATGCTCATGAGCGTGGTAAACAGATTTGAAAGGTCAAGAATCAGAGACAGAAGACCAGACATTTGTAGTTAGAACAGACTTTCAGTATAGATGTGAAAGTTAGAGTATGAAGCAGAGCTGTATCAGGAGGAACTGACCAATGTGGGGGAGATGGATGTTAATGGAGATGAGAAGTCAAACACTTGTGAGACCAGGGGGCCTAAGGAGAGTTAAGTTGACACAGTTGGACAACCCAACTGATTGAGTGTCCAGGATGAAAATGCAGATGGCTAGAGGGGCAAGAGAAGAGACTTGTCAGCATGGGCTAGCCTGGCCAAGGAGGCCTGGAGAAGTGTGCATGATATTTAGACAGGTAGAGAGCATGGGAGAAGGAGGAAGAGAGATATTCACCAGTCATCTTTCTGTGCCTCTTTAGTTTAGTATGTAAACTCATTTGACCTTGCACAAACTGCTGAGGGGACTATTACTCCCATTCCAATGGAGAAGAATCTGAAGTTTATAGAGGTTAAAAGTTCAAAGTTGTGCAGAGAATAAAATGATAAACTGGTCTCTATGACTGGGAAGCCCATTATCTTTGTCCTTTTCTGTTTTATTTTGTGTATTAGCTTCAGTAGATCCTATCTAATAAAAGAGAAACATGGTAATTAGCCGTACCTCCAATACCCTTCCCATTGGCTAATCAGGGCGATATGCAAATTAACTGCCAGCCAAGATGGCGGCCAGCAGCCAGGCAGCTTGAAGTGAACATGAGGTTTGCTTGCTTCAGTGATGGAGGAAGCCAATGTTCCGAACCTGCCACTGCTGGCCTCTGAGCTTGCAGTTTGAAACATTGTTACAAATATAGAAGCTAAACAAAACCCCAGAAACCTGCTTTCAGCCAGCCGGGATCTCAGAGCTGGAGTTGAAACAGTGTTTCGATTATAGAACCCAAACAAACCAGATACCTGCTTTCAGCACCCGAGGACTCAGAGCTGGAGCCAAGCCTCAGAGCTAAAGCTTGCCCAGAATAAAAAAAAAGAAAAGAAACAGGGGCGGTTGGGAGCTTCAGTTACCCACCAGCCTGAAAACAGCGCTCAGCCCCTCACCCAGACTGGCCAGGCATGCAAGCGGGACCCCCACCCTGATCCAGGACACCCTTCAGGACAAACCAGCCAGCCCCCACCCAGGCACCAGGCCTCTATCCTATATAGTAAAAGAGTAATATGCCTCCCAGCACCGGGATCAGTGGAGCCACGAGGCCTTCCGGCACTGGGATCAATGTGACAGGGGGCAGCGCCCAAACCCCCTGATCGCCCTGCGGCTCTGTGTATGACAGGAGGCGGGGCCACAACCTCCCTATCCGCCGTGCTCTGTTCGTGACAGGGGAAGGCACCCCAACCCCCTGATCAGCTCTGCTCTGTGCCTGATAGGGGGAGCTCCCCAACCCCCTGATCGCCCTGCGGCTCTGTGTGTGACAGGGTGCAGCACCCCAACCCACCCCCCCATCCACGGGCCCTGCTATCTGTGTGATGGGGTAGAGCCATAACCTCCCCATCAGCCCTGCCCTGAGTGTGATAGGGTGCGGTGCCCCAACCCCGATCTGCCCTGCTCTGTGTGTGACAGGGGGCGGTACCCCAACTCACCTATCGGCCCTACTCTGTGAGTGATGGGGGAGCTCCCCAGCCCCCTGATGGGCCCTGCTCTGTGCATGACAGGGGGGAGCTCCCCAACCCCCAGATGGGCCCTGCTCTGTGAGTGACAGGGGACAGCACCCCAACCCCCAATTGGCCCTGCTCTGTGCGTGACGGGGGTGGCACCGCAACCTCCCCATCGACCCTGCCTTGAGTGTGACAGGGGGCGGTGCCCCAACCCCCCAATCGACCCTACCCTGAGTGTGACTGAGGGTGGCATCGAAACCTTCCGATCCACCCTGCTCTGTGCATGACAGGGGGCGGCGCCCCAACTCCCCAATCAGCCCTGCTCTGAGCCCAAGCAGGGGCTGTACCTAGGGATTGGGCCTGCCCTCTGCCACCGGGAGCAGGCCTAAGCCAGCAGGTCGTTATCTCCCGAGGGGTCCCAGACTGCGAGAGGGCACAGGCCGGGCTGGGGGACACCCCCTCCTCCCCAAGTGCACAAATTTTTGTGCACTGGGCCTCTAGTTTGTCAATAATAGCTTCTTAAAAGCAGAGAATTGAGAAAGATTCTGGAGAAGAAAACCAAGATGGCGGCATAGGTAAACACCGGAGTTTGCTGCCTCGAACAACCACTTCAAAAATACAACTATAAGATGGAACGGACATCATCCAGAACCACAGGAAGGCTGGCTGAGTGGAAATTCTACAACTAGAAGGAAAGAGAAAAGCATACTGAGACTCAGAGGAGGTGCAGTATGGAAATAAAATACTAAGGTGCGGAGGTGCATGCGGAGAGGACTGGTGGCTGAGGGCACGGTTGTCGTTTTCAGTCAGGAGGAAGTCTCAGGCTCTGAGCTCCAGTTCCGGGCAAGTTTCTAGGGACCCAGACTCAAACGGGAGAAGCGGGACTGCCTGGCATCGGTCGGAACTTGAGGACAGCTTTCTCTCCGAGGGGCTTACAGCAATTACCGGGACACTGAGAAGCGGAGCCTCTGAGGGCTGGACTGAGAGCAGCCATAACTGCTAGCCCAGCCCAGTTGATCCCTTGGGACCTGCCCCGCCCAAGCCCTGCAGGGAGGCTTTTGCTGGATAGCCTCAGGCAAAGGCTAGAATAGCACCTCCCTAGAGATCCAGGAGCCAGGAAACCCAGAGGTCAGAGTGGGACCATCCAGATTGCAGCTCCGTGGAACCATAAAGGACACACTCAGGGGGCAGACTCAGTGAGCACCAAAGCCCCACTGAAGCAAGTCTTGCCCCAAAGGGATGTCTCCAGCACAGAAGTTCTCCCACTGCAGACACAGCTGATTCTCACAGCCAATTGGCCTGGAGGTCAATTCCTCCCAGTGATAACTACAACAATCAAGGCTTAACTACAACAAGACTGTGCACAAAGACCACAAGAGGGTGCACCAAGAGTGTCCTCCTCAGGTAATTGGAGAGGCTGAACCACTGGGCCCTAGAGGACACTCAGCACAGAAAACTACTTTATCAACACAGGGAAGCATAAAAAATGCGGAGACAAAGAAAAAGGACACAAATGTCAGAAATGGAGGAAAGCAAACTCCTGGATATAGAGTTCAAAACCACACTTTTAAGGTTTTTCAAGAATTTTCTAGAAACTGCCAATAAACTTAATGAGATCTACAAGAAATCTAATGAGACCCTCAAGGTTGTGATAAAGGACCAACTAGAAATTAAGCATACACTGACTGAAATAAAGAATATTATGCAGATTCCCAACGGCAGACTAGAGGATCGCAAGAATCAAGTCAACGATTTGAAATACAAAGAAGCAAATTACACCCAACCAGAAAAGCAAAATGAAAAAAGAATCCAAAAATACGAAGCTAGTGTAAGGAGCCTCTGGGACAGCTTCAAGCGTACCAACATCAGAATTATAGGGGTGCCAGAAGAAGAGAGAGAGCAAGATATTGAAAACCTATTTGAAGAAATAATGACAGAAAACTTCCCCTACCTGGTGAAAGAAATAGACTTACAAGTCCAGGAAGCGCAGAGAACCCCAAACAAAAGGAATCCAAAGAGGACCACACCAAGACACATCATAATTAAAATGCCAAGAGCAAAAGACAAAGAGAGAATCTTAAAAGCAGCAAGAGAAAGAAACTCAGTTACCTACAAGGGAGTACCTATACGAATGTTAGCTGATTTTTCAACAGAAACTTTGCAGGCCAGAAAGGAGTGGCAAGAAATATTCAAAGTGATGAATGCCAAGAACCTACAACCAAGATTACTTTATCCAGCAAAGCTATCATTCAGAATTGAAGGTCAGATAAAGAGCTTCCCAGATAAGAAAAAGCTAAAGGAGTTCGTCACCAGCAAACCAGTATTATATGAAATGCTGAAAGGTATCCTTTAAGAAGAGGAAGAAGAAAAAGGTAAAGATACAAATTATGAACACCAAATACACATCTATCAACAAGTGAATCTGAAAATCAAGTGAATAATCTGATGAACAGAATGAACTGGTGATTATAATAGAATCAGGAGCATAGAAAGGGAATGGACTGACTATTCTTGGGGGAGGGAGGAAGGGGTGAGGGGGATGTGGGAAGAGACTGGACAAAAATCGTGCACCTAAAGATGAGGACAGTGGATGGGGAGTGAGGGAGGAGGGTGGGGTGGGAACTGGGTGGAGGGGAGTTATGGGGGGGGGAAAAAAGAGGAACAAATGTAATAATCTGAACAATAAAGATTTAATTAATAATAAAAAAAAGAAAGATTCTGAGGTAGATATTAATGTGGCAGGATAGCAAGAAGCTAGGAAAATTCCTGGGCAAGTGGAAGGAGAAAATAAGACAGGAAAATTAAACAAGGCCAAACAGTTTCAGAAGCTGGCAGCCAGCGTGCAAGACCTTATCTTCCACAACCAAGGACACTTGAGGACAAATGGTTAATACCTCTCCTCCCTAACCAGAGAATACGGAGGGAGAAAGAAAAGGGAGTTTTATCTCACCCACTGAACACAGAAGTCAGCAGTCTTAAGACTTGCGGAAATAAAATCATCAGATGTTCTTATAAATTCTGGGAAAAGCTACAACAAAGTAAAAGGGGGGCCTTTTAATCTAGTCTGTTGCCCAAGATATCTGGCAGAGGAACTGTGACACCTGTAGACAGAAAAATAGAAAACCCCTAAACCATCCAGGCAAGGAGCTCAGACTAGCTGGGTGCCCACTTGTGCTGTATGCCAAGTGTATTTTTAATTTGCTTGATTTGCTATGATGCTGCTGTCTGTCACTCATCTGAAATCTTCCTTATGAGATTGACAAGAGCTCATAAGAAAGGAGGGGCAGCCCACCCCCTCTGACTGAGAGGGCTGTCCAGTAATAACTCTACTATATTATGTTAGCTTCAGGTATGGTTAGAGTTTCATGGAGTGACTCATAACAAGAAGACTTGCAGCTAGGTGAGATTTTCATGCCTTAGAAAAGTGAATAACAGTAATTATTGCCATTTATGAGACCTACAATGTGCCAAGCAATTTGTAAATTATAATTTACTAGAGACCCAGTGCACAAATTTGTGCACGGGTGGGGTCCGGCTGGTCTGGCCCCAATCAGAGTGGATCAGGGCTGGGCCTGTCAGGAGGAGGAGATGGCAGGAGGTTGGCTGGCTGCCCCCCCCACCTTCCCCATTGGGGCTGATCAAAGGGCCAGCTGGGGGGAGGTGCTGTAGGCAATTGGCAGTGGGCCCTGCCCTCGATTGGGGTTGTGGAGCCAATCAGGGGTGGGGCAGGCCATGGGGAGGGTCTGTGGGCAGTGTGCCAGCTGGCCCTACCCCGAAATGGGGTGGGAGGTGCCGATTGGGGGCCAGTGGTCTGGGGGAGGGGCCATGGGTGGTTGGCCCTGTCCCTGCCCCTGATTGGCGTGGGGGGGGGGTGACTTGGGGTGGGGCTGGGTGGGTGGAGGGGCTGCAGGAGATTGGCCGCTGGTCCTGGCCCCTATTGGGTTGGCGGGTGTGATTAGGGGTGAGGCCAGCCAGGGGGAGGGGCTGCAGGAGGTTGGCTGGCCGGCCCTGCCTCCTCCTGGATTGGGGGGTTCAATCAGGGGCGGGGCTGGCCAAGGAGAGGGGGATGCAGGCCTATTGTGGTGGGGCAGGCCGATCAGGGGCAGGCTGGCCAGGGGGAGGGGCCTCAGGAGGTTGGCTGGCCAGCCCCACCCTCTGATCAGACCGGTTTGCTGGCCACAGTGGGCATCATAGCTACCGGTCATTATGATCATTACAGCATTGTGGTCGCTGGCTTTTTATATATATAGATACACAATCTCATTTATAACAACCAGGAGGTAAATGTTATGACAACTGAGGAGGTAAATTTTATTATCCCAAATTTATAGGTGATGAAACAGAAGCTCAGAGAGGACAGGAACCTTGCCCAGCATCATAGAACTGGGATTTAAATTCAGTCTGTGGAAAGCCATGTTCTTCCCCCTTTCCACCTGAAGTCCTAGTACTGTGATGAAATGCCTTCTAAGCTGGTGTCAGCATCTTCACAAAATGACAAAGGAAGTGATAGGCTGTCAAGAGCTTAAGACAAAACTAGATTGGGCTATCCAGGTGTTAGTGAAGAGCTCCAAACATTCCTTCGTCACTCTACACTAAGGTGTTGGATTGTGGAACATTTTGAATAACATTGAAGGTAGTCAGGAACAAAGCCATACATTGAACAGGAACAAAGCCATACATGTGAGTGTATGCTGAAGGCGGTGGGGAAGAAAATTGACTATCAACTTTGTTCATGCTGGAGCAGATGGTAAGTTTGTTTTAAATACCAGATGTAGTTGCACACCATCATGGGAAGCAGTGTATAGGAATATTGGCCAATCGTAACCTATGCTCCAAGCTATTTTAACCTATAGAAAGTCTTACAAGGTCTGGTTAAATTCCCTCTTGTTTTGAAATTATTTTACCCAGGGTAAGGTGAACTAAACAATTTTATGTTTCAGGGACATTTAGTTTTCATGTCTCTCTGTCCAGAGCGCGCCCTCTCATTCCCTTGATCCCTTACCCCTGCTCACTACATAAACAGTTTCATTTTTCTTGCCTGAACTCTCTTATTCTTTTGTCTTCATGTTTGCTTTACGCATTCCTACCTTTGGATTGTCAGTATTGCATCCTCCTGTGTTTATTTTGTTTTGCCCTTCCTGGTGGGGGAGAGTGAATCTTCTGGGAAAACACCTTCAGTAAAACAGTAAAAATTTCCTCTTTGCTTTTGCAACTTTTGCTGTAATCTTATAAAATAGTCCACCCCAATCCTGTTTCTTTTTTTAAAAAAATAATCTTTATTGTTGAAAGTATTACATAAGCCCTCCTTTTCTCCCCACTAACCTCTTCCAGTCTGCTCTTATCTTCCCCTTCCCTCCTCCCAGGCCTCACCACCCTGTTGTCTATTTCCATGGGTTATGCATACTAGTATATGCCTACAAGTTCATTGGTTGATTTCTTACTACCCACCCTCCCCTGCCTTCCCTCTGAGGTTCAACAGTCTGTTCATGCTTCTGTGACTCTGGGTCTATTTTTGATCAGTTTATTAACATTAGCCCAAGACCTTTCACAGCTTCCTCCAAATCTCTCTTGAAAGTTTATAGTTTTTACCCTTACTTTTGCTTCCGGCGCTCATTTAAGACTTGAGTGTCCAAGTCCTCCAGATAGGTCTCCGCTCATTGTTCTCTTCTCTGTTTTTCTTTATTCCCTCATGCTGCCTTTCGTTTTCTGCCTTATTTTTTTCTATCTTTTCTCTTGTTTGTGCCTTCATATCCATGTTTTTCACCCCTCCAGAACTCTGGGCAGAATAAACTGCTCTCTATTGTGTTCTTTTTCCATAACTTTCCTCTGAAACTCTCCGTTATCTTTTAACCTTAATTCTCTTTTACTAAATCCCTCCCCTCCCAAATCCATTAACTTTTCTTCCATCTTCAACTATAAACCTTCCCTTCAATCTATTCCAAACCCATCAGTTGTTTGAATCACTTCCTCACCTCTGACTTTCTCTTGACCTTCCCCAACTACTTTGTCACTACTCTACACTGAAATGGTACTTACCAAAGAAGCTCTAATGACTTCTTCCTGGACAAATTGAGTGTTCTTTCATCTCTGATCCTTATCTTTCCTGGCAATAACTCTATCTGAAAGATGGTAGATCATCTTTGACATGCTTTGAAGCAAGGTGGGCTTCTTTTTTTTTTTTGAACTAAAAACATATCTCCTAGAGTGGGCATCATTTTGTTTATTTTGCTCATGATAATCAGAGATGGCTTACTGTTTGCATTTCTAATAGCTGTCTTTAAAAGTGTCTGATGTGCCAGTGGGTTTTGAATGGCCAGTAAAAGGCTTTCTGATTTTGGTAGGGTCCTCTTCCCTGAAGGACAGACTTCTGAGTCAGTCTTATACCTCCCCCCACACACTGAATTTCCCTAAATCTAGCTTGCAAGTTATTACCACAGTCAGGAAATCTAAATAAATGACTTTTTTTTGGGGGGGGGGGGGAGGGGGAGAATAATTCCCTTAGTCACTTGGTTTTTGTGAAGAAACTTCAAACTTCCCCAAGCTCAAATTCAGTTGAAATTTAGGATTTTAAATATTTCTGAATTAAACTTGAAAGAATAAAAACTCCCTTGTACAATTCTAATTGATAATGATTACCTCATCCTTTATTTGGCTATCATAAATATATTTTTGTAACTATTTTTGTTCTTGAGAAATTATAATCATCATTATGTACAACAAGAGTTAAAAGTTCCAATGATAAGGGAAAAATGATTTAAAGATTATTAAGGTTGTGGCTCTGTAACAAAAGACTTAGAATCCCACATTCAGACTGCTGCTATTTTCCCCTGGTAAGTGCAAGGGGGTGTAGCCTTAGACTTCTCTGATTCCTTCATGCAGCTTTGTGTCGCTCCTGTTAACATTATTTAAATATAGCTTTCTTAATTCCTGAGAATGGTTCTGAAAATAGTGTTTTGACTAGTAATATGGAGAAGACAAAGAATCCAAAGACAAAGGCAAGATGTGCACTGACTGATTTATGTCACTTTAATAACATAATTACTTGATGAGCACTTACATGATTTAGTTACTGATCTTCAACCTTTCAGAGCTAGAGAATGAATTGCTGATGTATTTCACTGAGGCACTGTCAAAAATCTTGAGCAATGCTATATATTCAGCGGTATTTTAGGAGGTATATTCCTGAGTTATATCATTGAGTAGTTCATCATACAAAATAGGGCAGTTTAGTGAAAATATTTCATAGCAGAACCAGACTGTTTTCTGAATTGGTGCTCTCCTTTAATTTCTCCAGGCTGGATACATTTTAAAGTAGGGAAGAGAATAACGTGCAATTTTTTTTCTGATTTACAAATAATGGAAAAATGCAGCAGTGTGTTCTACTCAGCATTCCATCAGGATTATGCATCTGGTAACATTCTCCATAACATCAAGTCTAGGCACCATCTCCACTTTGAACTTAGACTTATCCCAAAGAAGTATGTCTTCCGTGGACATGAGGGGGAAACACTGATGATGCTTCCTAGGAGTAAACATACTAGGTGGTGTTTTTGCGGTGAAATGCTGTGCCGAGAGCAAACCACCCGGTGTGATCCTGTCCAGCTCCTCTCACATAGGTGAAGTCAGGTTAAAACGACAATGATGGACCGTCTCCAGGAGGTCAATGCCATCATTCATTTATTCATAAATGGTTTGTATTGGGAACTTATTTGTTCCATCTACTCTTTCAGGTTTGAGGATGAAGCAGTGAGCAAAACATTGTCCTTAAATCATTGGGGGGGGTGTCATTAAAATTGCAGGTGATTCCTGCTTTTATGGACATTTACAATATAGTAGGATAAGTGCTGCAATTGGTTTGAGCCCAGGATGCAGTAGGAAAACACAGGAAGCTATGTCTGAGGGTACATGGGATGATTGGAGGGAGACTTCCTGGAAAGAAGTAGGAGTCAAGTTGATACTAGAATAGTGAACAGTGTCAACACATAAAGAGATGGCAGGGCAGGCAGAATATTCCATCAAGTGGGGAACAGCATGTGCGGAGTCACTCAGGGAATGCTGTACAGTGAGAGGAGAGGAGTGGGGGGAAATGCAGATGGAGAGAAGGTAAAACCACATCATGAATATTTTGTATGACCTGCATAGTACTTATTCTAAGCACGGTAGGGAACTGTGGAAATATTTTGAACAGAGGAATAACACAGACGTATTTGTGTTTTACAGATATCACCTTAGTTATATAATGATAGTCAGGTGAAGTGGGAGTAGGGATGGAAATAGAAAGCAGAGTCTGGTCAGGAGTCTCTATAGTTTTCTAGGAAAGAGATGATGGTGCCTGAGATGAGGCAAGTGGATAGATTTGGGGGAAATGTAGGAGATAGAATTGATAGATCATGGTCATTGGATATTGGGAATGAGCGACAGGGAAGGACTTGAAAGTCTACACTAGGCAATTTGAAAAAAGGTGATGCTGTTTAGTGAGAGAGAACAGGAAGAAGTGGTATGTTTGGACGCAGAGAGTAGAGTTCAACTTTGGATATGCTGACTTTGAATGAGTATGTAAAAGAGTGGGGCAATCCTACTCTTGTTTTAGAAGTCGTCAGAGGAAGTTTCTCATGGGTCAATTATAGAAATAGTATTAAGGAATCTTCTCAACAGTAATTATCTTTTAGAACTATTTCCCAAGAAAATCTAATTACTTAGTACAAAAATAGAATTGCAGCTTGGGCAGGGGCTTGGTCTTAGCACTTCTCTCAAGCTTGGAATCGAGGGAGTGCATGGGTGAACAGATTTAGTTGACAATTGAGTTCCATTACTGTGAATTGCCAATAGGTCACCTGATCCATTTCCTTGAAGGAGCAGGCAGGTTAGTACTGCCCCCTGCAACCAGGCTAAGGGAGTGCCTATTTTTGGAGCAGTACTCAGAAATGTAATCAAGGCAAAAATTGAAGTGCAAATGTAGTCAAAATAAAAATTGAAGTTAGGGGTGTGTTATGGAGGTAAGGAGAGAGGTAATCTAGAGAAGAGAGTCTGCTGTGTCACAAAATGAAAAGAGCAAAAAACCAAGTAATGATGAGCTGGATTACCAAGCAATCAACATGCAGATTCAGAGGCCTCACACACAATAATGGGTTGGGTTTGTGAGCAAATGAGCTGCTATGGCATGTCTCAGGGACCCAGGCTGATGCTGGAAGCTGCCTTTTGGATATTCTCAGGGACGTGGTGCTGGCTGTATTCATGAAGTCAGATATAGGGCAGATATCCATGTTTCCATATGTGGGTCCTCTTTTCCTGTAGGTTTGAAACCTTTTCAATTTTGTAGGTAGTTTCAGTGTTAGAAATTCAGGTCTGTTGCTCCTGTGGATGAATTACTTTCTTGATTTTGAGATAGGGAAGAATGGTTGGAATGGAGGACCTATGGAATGTGTAGGAAAAGCTGGTGGCCAACTCCAAGGAGGAATTCAGGTATGGATCTTCATACAGCGGTTCTCAACCTGTGGGTCGCGACCCCTGAAAATACATCCTGCATATCAGATATTTACATTACGATTCACAACAGTAGCGAAATTACAGTTATGAAGTAGCAATGAAAATAATTTTATGGTTGGGGGTCACCACAACATGAGGAACTTTATTAAAGGGCCGCGGCATTAGGAAGGTTGAGAACCACTGGTCAGGGTTGTGGAAATTCTTTTAAGAGAGGTAAAAAGTAAAGGGTTGATCTGGACAATAGGTGATGGCTAACAGCAGCTTCTTGGTGGAGCCCCTATGTGCAGTTCTAAGGAGGTGGTCTCTAGCAGTGGAGCTCAATAGCCTCTCCCCCTCAGTAGGATACTGAGATTCTGGGATGAGGGTTGGTAAAGGTTAATTTTATGTGTCAACTTCACTGAGACAGAGGGTGCCCAGATTAAACATGGTTTCTGGGTGTGTCTGTGAGCATGCGTCTGGATGAGACTGGCATTTCAATCCATGGACGAGGTAAAGCAGATTGCCCTCCCCAATGTGAGTGGGTAATCCAATCCTTTGAGGCTCGAATAAAACAAAAAAAGATGAAGGAAGAGGGAATTCACTATCTCTGCCTGACTGCTTACGCTTAGACATTGGTCTTCTCCTGCCCTTAACCAGGACTTACATGATGGACCTTCCAGTTCTCAGAACTACACCACTGGATTTCCTGGGCTTCCAGCCAGCAGATTGTGGATCATGGGACTTCTCAGCCTCATAACCATCTGAGTTAATGCCTTATAAAAAATCACACACACACACACACACACACACACACACACACACACACACTGTATTGGTTCCGTTTATCTGGAAAACCCTAATACCGGCTTAGAATGAAAAGCTCATCTTTGTCTCGCATTATATTCTGACTTGGACATGGAAGAAGGTGCCTGTTACCAGCAAAGGGACACATAATACTATTGCTGATGTCAGAGAGCTCCACTGCTGTGGATACAAAGGGCAAGTTCCAATGGTGATGAATGTGGAGCCTTGTAAACTGGGACCATGTTGAATGTTCAGGCCATTAGAACACAAGAAAATCTGACTTTCTGCCCATATATCAGTTGTATAGACACCAATGAAGGACAGGTTTGGATGAGCATCCAAATGAATTTTTTGTTGCTTCTTGCTATGCTGACCCAGGGTATGCACAGTTGAGAATAAGTGTAGGGAAAGCCTGGTATGCTTCCAACATTACACACAGGTTGTTGCATTCATAGAGATCAGAGGGACACATCACTCTGGTGAATCATTGTGCAGAGTCTCCCTTGTTGGAATTGGGTCCATGGCTCTAAGTCAGTTAACTAAGTTGGCTGTGAAATCCAATGATGTACTGTCCCTATTGAAGTCTGTAAATCATGGCTTTGTATACATTTTGGTTTATGGGCTTGTCAAACACCTGTCTCAGGACAGTAAGAAACCACAGGGTTTCTTGTGCAGGGGACAGAGGAATCACATATTCTATCATTGAGCATTCCTAGATAAATGTGATATAAGGAATGCCTTTTGCTTGAATTTCCAGGTACTTATTCTATATTTCTCTAAAAGGTGGCACCTACAGCAAGAAGAAGCATACACTCATAGAGTTCCCTCCAAGAAACTTAGGAGGAATGATTGTGGGTAACATGCCCAAGGATCTGGCCAGGAACATTGGTAAGCATGAGTTCCCTTCCAGTGCCAGACACCTCATCACCTCACCAGACTGCTGTGGGGCATTCCTTTAAACCAGTGGGTCCCAACTTTTTTTGGTCCATGCCCCGCCTAAGCATCTCCAAAATCCTGATGGTTCTAAGAGTCCCCTAGAACCATAAGAAATGCAAAAAAAAATCACTGTTAATAACTCATTCCTGAATTTCCCCCCTTAAAAATCAAATTGACCCCCTGTGGGGCATGTACCCCACGTTGGGAACCACTGCTCTAAAGGATCCTAAGGGACGCTCATTCTGCATAAGATGGTCTTGATTACATTTATGCAGAAACCCTAGAAGACACTTAATGGACTTTTCTATCCTCTCCCGGAACTTGTTTTGGCTTTAGTGGGAATCTACTTGGGAGGCAGTTCTGAGTTTGCTGTTAGCAGATGATTGTGGCCTCTTGTTCTAGTGATTCGGGAGCTGTGACAGAGGCGGGGGTGATTAATGATGTCACGGGTGGCCTAGATATACTTGGATTGTCAGTGCACATTCAACAGGCCAAATAGGTTTTTGGCTCATATTTTTTTAAAAAAGCAAACCCTCATATGCAAGGGCGATATGCTTATTCTGAAAAAGTTCCAAAAGGGTAAAATCCCATCAACCATTATTCATTAATTTCAGTTCCTAACAGCTTATAAATATCCTCAGAAGTTTTTGTTACATAGACAGGGAGCCATGCTTAGAACATAGAATTAACTAGGATTATAATGGGTGATAAAAATTAAAAGTTGATTAACTTCAAATTGTTCTTGGGGATGGAAATGAAGCAGAGGGAGCTTGCAGGGGGAGCTTGCAGGCCCCCCTCCTTATCACCTATATGTAATAGCTCTACTTTATCCTTTGTACTATATGCATAACCCATGGACACAGACAATAGGGTGGTGAAGACCTGGGACAGGGGGTGGGGGTGGGCTAGAAGGGGTCAATGGGGGAAAAGGGAGACTTATGTAATACTTTCAACAATAAAGATTCAATAAAAAAAGATTCCTTTGTACAGTGCACTTCTTGGCTGAAAACCAAGAGTCTAAAAACCACTGGTGCAACTTATTTTCTTATTTGTAGGTGTAGAAACTGGTCCTCACAGCAATAAAGTGACCCGCTCAAGAACCCATAGGCAATGAATTTGGGCCTCCTACCCAGTCTGATTCCTCCAGTTGTCTCCTAAATTTTCAGCATGGCTCCAGGGACAACCAATGGCCTGGGCGATCTAGTCTCAAAGGGTGCATTAGAGATACACTAGTTCCATGCGAATTTATTAGGGATTATGAAGAGAAAAAAATGTACTAATGTTAAATGAACTTGGGAAATAGAGAACCAGCTGAAGTTTTCTCTAGTTCACTTCCCCCCACATTTGTAAATATACTAATATTAATATCAAATATAATAAGGAAAAACCAATATGTGCATTTCCTAAATTTATTTGATTATGGAATCCTCTTTTTATGGAGCAAATTAAAAAAGCTAATTTTCCATGAAACACACTTTGGGACCACTCTGTTTAAATATGCAGTTACCAATGAAGATCTTGAATCACTGGCAATCTAAAAATATTTTAGATGTAGAATGTCTTAAGCAAAATGTGCTCAGGTTGAATTGCATATGTGGTATCACTGACTGGTCAATTGCAAGTTGAGAGGGAAGTTACTTAAGTAACCAATTGTTGAAAATATCCTTTAAGTTTAAAGTAATTGTATTGGACAATGTAAGTCCATGATACTGATCGTATAGATGTTGTAGGTGATATTTGGGCTGAGAGGGGGCACCCTAAGTCCCTTTTCTAATTCCAAATGGCTTCAGCACATCTTAAGCTTTCACTATTGTAATCATTCTTCTGGGTTATTATCATTCTAGGTAAAAATACCTTTATAATTACCGGTACCAAAGCAGTATTTAACTTGCCCCTCTAAAATATTCTATCATCTTATGAGCTTGGTTAGTAGTCAGAAGAGACAATACTGCACACAAGTTAACAGCACAGGCTCCAACAGCAGATTTTCCATGTTTGTGTCCCTGCTCTGCCATTTGCGAGTTCTGGGATCTTGGGTAAGTTACCTAACTCTTTTGTGCCTCAGTTTCTTCATCTGTAAAATGGGGATACTATTTTTAGAATGCAGTTCTGAATTTTATCATGAAGATTTTTGATTCTTTGAAAAGAGATAGTACCAAAAGGAAGAAACACCATCCAAAATGGAAACTATGCTATTTTGAAAAAGTTCCTGAGTCCCCACTGTGTGACTGCTTTGAAGCCTTCCTAGCCTTTATATTACATGTATTGGGTAAAATAAATTCTCTTCTGCATTCTTATTTATTTCTCAGAATGCTTTATTCTTATTCTTGACATTCACTTACACAGCATTCTCTTCATCTTTGAGATCATTTTTCTTTTGGAGCAGTAGAAAGGGTGTGATATGAGAACCAAACTGCTGGTTAGGGGATGGCCATGGTCAGCTGGAATAATTCAGTGTGCAGGGCCACGACTAAGTACCAAGACAAATAGTTCTTTCCCTTGACCTTCTGTGAGCTCTTAAATTCCAACTTCATGAAAAAAAAGGGCAAGGTTAAGAAATAGTAAAACATGTTGAAGGTATGCTATGAGACTGGACCAGACTTTGCCAAAGCTGAGACTATTTAATACCTAAAGATGACTGGAGAAATTATGGTTGCTGCCTGAGATATTTTCAACAGCGGTGGGAGATTTGACAAAGCAGGGATAAAAGGCCATGTGGGAGGGACAGTTAAATTGGTCTCTGCTCTCACTTTTAGGAATCCCGCTCATCTAATGAACTGGTTACATGTATTTACTGGTCTGTATCCTGCATCAGTTCATTAATCATCAATAGCAAATTAGTCCAAACTGTTTCTCCTGTACGGAATTCAGACTGAATGTGTGCATTCCACCATGGTTTGAACTGCTATTGAGTAAAGTAGGATAATTTCCCCGATCTTTTATTGGAATGGAGCCTCAGATGTAGAGGCATCTGGTTTTCCTCCTGTGCAGGTTTGCATGCTGCATAGACTGTCAGGGGCCGAGAGGAAGCATGGCCAACCACACAGGGGTCAGGGGTGAGTGGCAGTTCCAAGATCTCCTGGTGTCACCTGCAGGTCAGTTAACAGTAAGCACGTGGCTGTGTAATTCAGTAATACCGTCAGTTAATTAAGAGCCTCAGAAGAAAATTCTATTCCCCAATGGCCGAATAGTTATAATAATTGTTAGAGTATTTTTTTTATTGTATTTGGTTCCACAAATACTTTACAGTGATATTATTTAAATTAACTTTTCATTGCAAGAAACATTTCTGGATGTTTATTACTGTTCTTCACATTTTTCAGATGAGGACATCTGTAAGGACTTGGCTTATGATTTTTGTGAATTCAAGGAATCATTTCTACATTTTATTACCCACTCCATAACTTACAATATTTGTGGAATTTGAAAGGGGAATAAAAAAGTATTTTACTTAAGCACTAATATATCTGATAGTAATTAATTTTTGATTTAAAAAATGTTTATGGTGAGTTCCTGGGGATATTTGGTTTTAGACCCTTAATATATAAGCATGTTCAATGGGCTGTCAGGGAGTATAATTAAGGGAGTGGTCATATATTTTCCTGTTCTTCATTTCTTTGGGGGTTTATTATTTGCTAAATAGAGGTTAGAAATGCATAGTACATGTACATCAACTTTTTAAAATCTGAAAACCACAATTATGAGTCTTTCTCTGCATCATTGACTGCAATTAAGCAAATATACAGGAAAAATAAAGTTCTGAGTCTTACATTAAACCTTCAAAATAAGGAAATAGTAGAGATTTAGGTTTCATGTCAACACCCCAGAGCTTTTGTTGAAATATCTTCTCTTATGCTGTTGTACAGTGTTGCTGCCTTCACTTCCCTTTACATTTATTCAATAGAAAATCAGAGCAAAAGAAACATAACTGAGTCCATTATAAATGTTTATGGAGTGAGTACTTGGGCCAGAACACGGTCTCCAATGCTCTGGGGAATTGTGAAGGAGCCAAGTCACAGATCCTTAGGAAAAAAAATCTGCTATCTGGGGATTGAGAATAGATGACTAAAGAGCAACCCTGAGACCTTACTTCTAGCTCTCTAGAAGGCCTGAGATGGGATTATTTCGTAAGGCAAGGACAGAGAGGGTGCAGGAAGGGGAGAAGGAGCAGATTTAAACCATGGCAACAAAAGCATATAAACTGTGAGTCCAGGATGTGTGTTAGTCTGACAATAAACTCTTCTAATTTCAGAAATGAAATTAGCATCAGTCTTTGCTCTTTGAATGAGTGGGTATTTATAAAGAGATACAGGCTCATAGAGTATGTATAAGCATTCTTACTTTGCTCCTGTATTTACAAGATAAAGGAATGTTCTCTAACTAAAGAAGTTCGATGGGTGACAGTTTCTCACACTCCAAATAGGGTTTTGTGCCCACCAGAGGTGAAGAGGGTGGGTGGAATTGTTCCAACAATTGTAAGAATCTTGGGGAAAATGTGTCTTTTCTTGAGCAGTCAAGGGAGTGACAGCATTTCCACCAGCTGATGGGTGGGTAGATAAGCAGTGGTGTAGACTGCCTGTTTGTTCTTTTGAAGGCTGGTTTGTAGAGGAGGCCCTTGGATATCTTCTCTTAAAAGGCTAGTAGATGTACTCCTGATCTTTATCTAAGTGACTAGATAATCAGTGGCTGGACTGTGAAGATGAAAATGACCTCTCAAATTTTTTTAAATTTATAGCTAGATACCAGTCACAGGCATATTTCAAATATTGCATTTGGGCTCAAAAATGGACTCATGTAATATAATAATGTTGCATCATAATTTCAACTGTTTTAGAGGACAGTCTGTTGACCAAAGAAAGAAAGTTGCATTACAAAGCATCAATTTCGCCTGGCTGTTATGCATCCACCTATGAATGAGGAGGTCATGATTTGATTCCTGGTGAGGGCACATACCAAGGCTGTGGGTTTGATCCCCAATAGGGGGCGTGTAGGAGGCAGCCAATCAAAGATTCTCTGTCATCATTGATGTTTCTATCTCTCTCTCCTCCCTTCCTCTCTGAAATTAATAAAAATATATTTAAAAAACAAAACATAAAAACACACAAAGCATCAGTTTCTTGGGGGGTGCGGGGAGGGGGGTGGTCTCCAAACCTGACAGGCAATATGGTGAGGTGAGTAGATTTTTGCTGGAAGCATAGAATACTACCCAGTAATAAGTTAAGAATTGAGAATAGAAAAAAACAGGCACTAATTGACAAAAAAATAATGCCAAACTTAGGTTTTTTTGTGTGTGTTTTTTTTAAAATATATGTTTTATTGATTTTTTACAGAGAGGAAGGGAGAGAGATAGAGTGTTAGAAACATCGATGAGAGAGAAACATCGATCAGCTGCCTCCTGCACACCTCCTACTGGGGATATGCCCGCAACCTAGGTACATGCCCTTGACCGAAATCGAACCTGGGACTTTTCAGTCCACAGGCCGACGCTCTATCCACTGAGCCAAACCGGTTTCAGCCAAACTTAGTTTTAAATTTTGAATAAATATTTGGAGAAATTTGGAGTTTTTGTTCTGGAAAGAGGTCAGACAGTGGCACTTGATATAGTTACTTTTTGCTGTTGTTTAAAATATATATTTTATTGATTGTCTACAGAGAGGAAGGGAGAGGTATAGAGAGTTAGAAACATCGATCAGCTGCCTCCTGCACACCCCCCACTGGGGATGTGCCCACAACCAAGGTACATGCCCTTGACTGGAATCAAACTTGGGACCCTTCAGTCCTCAGGCTGATGCTCTATCCACTGAGCCAAACTGGTCAGGGCACTTTTTGCTGTTGTTTAAAGAGAGAATGGCTAAAGGAATGCAATTCAGAGGCTGCTTATCCAGATATTAGACTTTTTAGTTAGAAGGGAGACAGATAATACTCTGCTCATTTTACAGATGAAAAACTAAAGCTCAGAGAGGTTACTTTCTGATACTATATGGATAATTAGGAAGAGTCTGAGACTTAAATAAATTATTTTTGACTCCAAACCCCATTTATTTATTTATTTTAAATTTATCTTTATTGTTGAAATTATTACAAATGTCCCCCTTCCTCCCCATTGACTCCCTCCACCCCTCTTTTGACACCCCATCCATTTATTTTTAAGATAATAAGGTAGATATGTTAATTTAATAGATGAAACAATTGTAGAAACTAACAATGGATTAAGAGACAGGGAAAACAAAATTTGTTTGATAAAATTGGAAGATAGTGATGTCACAGCCCTAGAAAAGCATTTCTCCATGGGTCCCCACTATTGTTCGATGTTCACTCAGTTTATATCAAGATGCTTTAATGCATCTAGACTAGAGTGTTTCTCAAAGTTGAATAGAGTATAAACTCCTTATTTTAATTATATAGTAATTATTAAACTTTTATTATGATAAATCTTAAGCATAAAAAAACTATATTATAAAGTCCCATATACTCATAACCCAGCTTCCATAATTTTCAACCTTCTGCCAATTTTATTTCACCTATTTCCTCAACTTATTTTTGTTTGTATGAGTATTTTAAAGAATCAGACATTCTGTTGTTTCACCTGTAAATATTTTATATGTATCTTCAACAATAATGGCTTTAAAAATACAGCAATGTTATTATTACCCTTAACAAAACTAATAGTAACCTCTTAGTATTAACTAATATCCAGTCCATATTCAAATTTCTCCGATTGCTTAAAAAATGTCTTATATTTAGTTTAAATCAAGATCCAAGTAATATCTACACATTGCATTTGGTTGTCTTATCTCTTAAGTCTCATTTTATAACATTTCCTCTTTCTCCCCCATACCTTTATCTTGCATGAAACAATTTCATGAAATTGTTGGAGAGATGGAGCCATTTGCCCTATAGAATTTCCCATGCTCTGCATTTAGCTGATTGCATCTTGGTATAGTTGTTTATGTTCAGGATATTGTTCCTAAATCTACTGTATTAACTATAAACTGGTGATTAAATTTAGAGGCTTAATTAAAATCAGCTTTTATTTTTTGAAGAAAAAAAAAGTTTTTCTTCCTATTTGTCTCACATCATGCATCACATTATATTTGGTTGTTCCACTTTTAGTTTTTGCAGTGGTTGTGGTATGTTGGCTTGATTCCTCCGTTATAAATGTTTCCATCAACATTTGGCTATGGTTTAGCAGGTGTTAATATTCATTGCCTAGGTCAGTTATTCCATTAAGAGTTAGAAAATGGTGATTTTTGTAATATCATTTCTTTTGCATTAGCTTGAATTCTTCTGTAAATAATTCTTTCACTGACTCTTTGTTACCCTAAAAAACAATTTGTACTAGTCGGGCAAGATACATGTTTGATTCTCTCATCTAATTTATCAATTTTCATAGAAATGGGTTGGTACTCTAGCAATCTCCAGTGGTAACCAATGAAACATTTTTGTATCATTCTGAACGTGTGTGTGTGTGTGTGTGTGTGTGTGTGTGTGTGTATGTAAAATTTGATGTATCTAACCCAAGCTAAATCACTATTCTTTTTAAATGTTCAAACTGACACATTTAAGGCCACATTAGTCTTTGATAAATTTTTAGCTTTTTGTTACAACAGATGCTGGAGGCTCATCTTAGGCATTTCCTGGAATCAATTATTTTTTCCAAATATCCCTGGTTCTTTTTTATTGGGAAATAGTATTTAGAGATGAAAATCTGATAATTAGAGAAAAAACATAAATGTTCATACTAATCTTACAATTCAAGTGGAAAACTGGATTTTTTGTTGAACTTTTAAATATTTTATGTATTTTTTCTTTTACACTAAAAACCTTGGCTAACAATATTAGACTAATTGCTCATTTACTTTATGCTACAATGTGCCTATGATAACTACACTAATAATAATACCACTGATATTAATGCTAAGAGGAAGACAAAGAATGAAATTTAAGATTCTTTTAAAATCCTTAAATTTTGAGGTTCTTTTTGTCCATGAGAGATACATAGTCAGTATTCTATTTTGAAGTTTTTAAAATATTTCTGTTCTCTATGGGTTATGCCACCATCTTGATGTACAGTTAAGTTCATTTGTTTCCATTTAAAAATATAACAATGGTATTAATAAAACTAATAGTAAAATAAATGCTTTCCCCCTTTTTTATTGAATTTTAATTATATAAAAAAATTTACATGATTATAAATTTAAACTATATAAAAGATACATTAAAGCAAATATTTTCATCCCTGCCCCATCCATCCACTTTGCCCTTTCTTCCCCTATACAAATCAGTGTTTATTAGTATTGGTCTATCCTTCCATTATTCCTTCTGAAAGTAAGGTAAACTGTATAGTCACATTAATATCCCCTTTCACCTTTCTTATAAAAAGAAAAGAGCATACCATAAACATTGCTCTATACCAGTGATGGCGAACCTATGACACGCGTGTCAGAGGTGACATGCGAACTCATTTTTTTGGTTGATTTTTCTTTGTTAAATGGCATTTAAATATATAAAATAAATATCAAAAATATGTCTTTGTTTTACTATGGTTGCAAATATCAAAAAATTTCTATATGTGACACGGCACAGAGTTATGTTAGGGTTTTTCAAAATGCTGACACGCCAAGCTCAAAAGGTTCGTCATCATTGCTCTATACCTTGCTTTTTAAAACTTAACTATGTATCGAGAGATCAGTCCTTATTAGTACTAGTATATAGCGATCTTGCTCATTCCCTTTTACAGCTGCATAGCACTCTACTGTGTGGTAATACCATAGTATATTCAGCTAGTCCCCTGCTTATGGACATTTGGTTTGTTTCCAATCTTTTGCTATAATAAATAGTGCCATGATAAATACCTTTTTGCATAGAAATTTCATATTTTGTTTGTTTATTTTTGGGATAGAGTCCACAAAGTAGATTTGAGATAGCTTTCAAAGATTAAAGGCACAGGAGAATTCCCCTCCATCTGTTGACTGTGTCTTTTCCATTCTTGCCAGCAATATAAAAGAGTGATTGTTTCTCCTGAATCACCAGTAGAATATGTTCTTGAGCTGATGATGTCAGGACAAACCCCTTTTAGGGGGAAAATTATTGTAGAGTGCTGATGTGGACTTCAGTGACTTTTAGTGTTACATTAACTTAAATATGTGAAAACATAAAATTATATATAAATTCTTTATGTTTATAGTTTACAAAACTTTTTTATGTTTTAAAAAATATATTTTTATTGATTTTTTACAGAGAGGAAGGGAGAGAGATAGTCAGAAACATTGATGAGAGAGAAACATCGATCAGCCGCCTCCTGCACATCCCCCACTGGGGATGTGCCCGCAAAGCCAGGTACATGCCCTTGACCGGAATCGAACCTGGGACCTTTCAGTCCGCAGGCTGACGCTCTATCCACTGAGCCAAACCGGTTTCGGCACACAAAACTTTTTTAAAACAAAAATATACATATTAAATATAAACTACAAGTGCAATACAATTTGTATTAACAAAATTAATTTAATATAATGAATGATGTTATTTTTCTGAAATGGCCACCTAAGTGTAGCAGGAATAGAAATCCAACTAAAACTAGCTTAAGCAAGATAACAGCAACAAAAAATAATTTGGGGGAATATATTGGATCACATACATGTAATTGGGAATATGAAACTAATATTTAAGAAATGAGTGGACCCAGGGGTTATAATTTTTTCATTTCAATCTGTCTCTACCTCTGCCCCTGGTTTCTTCCATGGTAGCTTCATTTTCAGGCTTCATCCCTCTCCATCCATCTGATAGCAAAGATGGCCCATGGGTAGCTTCACGCCAAAGTCATTGTTATAGATCAAGATCATTTGGGGGGTGGGGGGTGGGTGGGAGGAAAAGACCTCCTGGTTCCCTCTCAGTATCCATAATCACCCACCAAAAAGGACTCTGATTGGCTTGTTTAGAGCACATGTTCTTTTTTTAACCAATCACTGAATCCTCTGATTAGCCAGCTTGGGTCATATGCACAATTTCAAGGAAAGAGGCTGGTAGCGTTCTTGAATTTCAGGCCTCCTAAAATCCCCCAAAGGAATACCTATAAGATGGATAAAAACTGACAGATATCCACCCCATTATGGAATGAAAATTTCCCCACTATTTTTTTCTTAGGAATTACGGAAAGAAATCTTAGTTTGGACACAGTATACCATTATGTAACTTATTCTTCACAGGATAAAACTCATCATTTACACATAGGTCTGCCTGTGCTCTTTTTTATTTTTGGTCAGACTGTAGCACAAAGAACAATTACTTGAAAGAAACATGATCCCTGAAATGACACGACTGTCCTTAGTTCTAAGGGGTCCTTCAGAAAATACTTACGTTATTTTAATTTGAACTGTCATGACAATGAGAGCCCAAGATTAAAATATTTTAAGAGAAAACATCCAGGCACCCCCACACCCCCAGTAATCTGTGTAGACACAATTTGAGGATTAACCCTTTGAAGCATGGATAAACATGGAATAATTAATTTAATTGATAGGGTTTTCTAATATGATAATGTAGTTTTCTAATGATTTCAGTGTTTTTAAATCTTCTAATAAATTGAATATAAAATTGCTATACAAACTACAATGTCTAAAAGCAAATATAAACATAAATGTAAAATTACAACAAATGTAAATATAGATCTTCGTGCTGAGTTTAACACAGGTGCCCGCAAAAGCACCAGCTTAATTGGGTTGACTTTAAACCCAATTTTATGAACTCTGTCCTCTGTGGTAAGAAATCCAAGATTCTCTGAATATTTCTTGTGATTCTTGGGACCAAAGGGGTTCTATTTTCTATACTTCACTACAGTCTCTTCTCTTTTGTAATGTGGGTTAATTGGGGGTGGCATTTAAAGATTAGAGAAATCTACTGCCTGGAAAGCTCAATCCCAGGAATTGAGAGAAAATTTTGAGACTTATACTTTTACATATTTTGAACATTTGTAGATAAAGCTTATGTGGGCACCTGGAAAAAACACTATATATATATATATATATATATATATATATATATATATATATATATATATATAATCTATCCTATCTAATAATAGAGAAACACGGTAATTAGCCATACCTCTGCTACCCTTCCCATTGGCTAATCAGGGCAATATGCAAATTAACTGCCAACCAAGATGGCGGCCAGCAGCCAGGCAGCTTGAAGCGAACAGGAGGCTTGCTTGCTTCAGTGACGGAGGAAGCCAGTGACGTTCCCCGCCTGCCTTGCCGACCTCTGAGCTTGCAGTTTAAGAAACATTGTTACAAATATAGAAGCTAAACAAAACCCCAGAAACCTGCTTTCAGCCAGCCAGGCTTCAGACAGCAGGACCACAACATTGTTTCAATTATAGAACAAACGCAGATCCCTCCTTTCAGCCAGACGGGATCTCAGAGCTGGAGTGAGCAGGACCACAACAGTGTTACAATTATAGAACCCAAACAAACCAGATACCTGCTTTCAGCAGCAGAGGCCTCAGAGCTGGAGCCAAGCCTCAGAGCTAAAGCTGGCCCAGAATTAAAAAAAAAAAAAAAAAAAAAAAAGGACAGGTTGGGAGCTTCAGTCACCCACCAGCCTGAAAACGGCCCTCAGCCCCTCACCCAGACTGGCCAGGCACCCCAGTGGGGACCCCCACCCTGAAGGGGGTGTGACCAGCTGCAAACAGCCATCATCCCCTCATCCAGGCTGGCCAGGCACCCCAGTGGGGACCCCACCCTGATCCAGGACACCCTTCAGGGCAAACCAGCTGGCCCCCACCCGTGCACCTGGCCTCTATCCTATATAGTAAAAGGGTAATATGCCTCCCAGCACCGGGATCAGCGGAGCAGTGAGGCCTCCCAGCACCGGGATCAGTGGAGCTGCAAGGCCTCCCGGCACCGGGATCAGCGTGACAGGGGCCAGCGCCCAAACCCCCTGATCGCCCTGCTCTGTGCCTGATAGGGAGGAAGCTCCCCAACCCCCTGATCGCCCTGCGGCTCTGAGTGTGACAGGGTGCGGCGCCCCAACCCCCTGATCGGCCCTGCTCTGTGTGTGACAGGGTGCAGCGCCCCCAACCCCCCCACCCCCACGGGCCCTGCTCTGTGTGTGACGGGGTAGAGCCATAACCTCCCCATCAGCCCTGCCCTGAGTGTGACAGTGGCAGCGCCCCAACCCCCTGATCAGCCCTGCTCTGTGGGTGATAGAGGGCGGTGCCCCAACCCCCTGATCAGCCCTGCTCTGTGGGTGATAGAGGGCGGTGCCCCAACCCCCTGATCTGCCCTGCTCCGTGTGTGACAGGGGGTGGTGCCCCAACTCCCCTATCGGCCCTACTCTGTGAGTGACAGGGGGGGAGCTCCTCAACCCCCTGAACAGCCCTGCTCTGTGAGTGACAGGGGGGAGCTCCTCAACCCCCTGATCGGCCCTGCTCTGTGCATGACAGGGGGGAGCTCCCCAACCCCCTGATCGACCCTGCTCTGTGCGTCACAGGGTACGAAGCCCCAACCCCCCTGATGGGCCCTGCTCTGTGCGTGACAGGGGGTGGCGCCACAACCTCTCTATCAACCCTGCCTTGAGTGTGACAGGGGGCGGTGCCCCAACCCCCCAATCGGCCCTACCCTGAGCATGACTGAGGGTGGCATCGCAGCCTCCCAATCCGCCCTGCTCTGTGTATGACAGGGGGCGGCGCCCCAACTCCCCTATAGGCCCTGCTCTGAGCCTGACCAGGGGCTGCACTTAGGGATTGGGCCTGCCCTCTGCCACCCGGGAGCAGGCCTAAGCCAGCAAGTCATTATCTCCCGAGGGGTCCCAGATTGCGAGAGGGCACAGGCCTGGCTGAGGGACCCCCTCCCTCCCCCCTGAGTGCACAAATTTTTGTGTCCTGGGCCTCTAGTATGTATATAAAGGCTAAGTGTCCAACCTGTCTGATCAGTTGCTATGATGTGCACTGACCACCAGGGGGCAGATGCTCAATGCAGGAGCTGCCGAGCTGCAGTGACTTGGCAGTGGCGGTTCTCGGTTGATGCACCCCAAAACTGGAGAGGAGGGAGCCCTATTCCTCGTTGGCCATGTGATTCCACCTTCAGCCTTGGGTCATATTGTTGCTGGGTCATACTGTCAGCCTCGAATCTGGTTTACTGCACACTTGCATTTGTGTTCCACACCCTGTACGACAGCAACTTTGCAGAGTGCCCCCTCGCACTCCGGGACCCCTCAGGGGATGCTGGAGAGCCAGTTGGGGCCCGATCCCCACAGACCAAGGTACTCCACCTGCTGGAGGGACCCCATTCACTCTGTAAAAGCCCTTCAAGCCACGGTGCCACCCCAGGTGCAGCTGGCTGGGGAAGGATGGTGGGAGGTTGGCTCCAGGGCGTGTCTGGCCCCATCTCGCCCAGTCTTGCCCCACCGGCCACCTTCTAATTAATTTCCTTTCAATGTGCACAAATCCATGCACCGGGTCACTAGTCTTATATTACAAAAAAAGCCTCTCTCTTTTTTAAAAATGTAGTTGCAACCACTTTAGGATGAAATCGACAGAGATAAAAGAAGGTTACTGCCTTTGCTTAGCTGCAGAAGTCAGTGAGCAGGACTGAGGTTATCTAGCTAATTCAGCAAGTGCTTCTTGTGTAGCTGACCTTAGTCTACTTCTGGGCTATAGCATCTCCACAAATCATTGGCATCTTCATGACTTTATAAAGACACTAGTGGCCCAGTGCACAAAATTTGTGCATATTAAAAAGGGATTAATTAGAGGAAATATTTTAATATTGCTATTTACCCTATCTCTATAATAGAAATGTCAGGGATGAAAGAAAATTAGTAAAATGTATATGAAAATCTCCCTCCTGTCAGAGTCTGGGGTGCACCATGGGACCCAGAGTCAAGTCCCCGCTCACCCACGTGCGCCTCAAAATCGCATGAGACCCAGACCTGGCCAGTCCCACACTTGTCAAACCCCGCCGGGCAGGGGGCGCAGCCTCAGGGCCCCAGGCCCAGTGCCGGGGTGGGGGTACGGCCTGAGGTCCCCCAGCCCAGACCAGGGCAGCGGGCATGCCTGAGGTCCCCCGTCAAGCCCTGCTGGGCTGGGGGCGTGGCCTGAGGTCCCCCGTCAAACCCCATGGGGGTGAGGGGGGTGCAGCCTCAGGGCCCTGCTGATTGCTCATTAAGGTTCGTTACAGGAACTCAGCTTCCACTATGGGTGCAGCCATCTTGTGTTACGGAAACCCCGCCTCCGCTATGGGCGCCACCATCTTTGTGGTGGAGTGATGGTCAATTTGCATATTCCCTCTTTATTATATAGGATGGTCCTCAGTGCTGAATGAGAGAATAGATTAATATGGAGGCAAATGTAAGCTAACAGATAAAATTTGTTTCCCAATGTTACCGTTTCCTCCCATAAGAACAGATATGGTGAAACAGCTATGTGGCTGGTTGGAAGATGTTAGAACCTCTGAAGTACCAACTCTTCTCTACCTAACGCTAGAGGGAGTTCTTATAGGAGTGAAGGCACCATTAAAAATGAACTGGAGCCTGTCTTTACAAAGTTTACTTGAAAAACAACAACACCCAGAGTTGTATGAAAAAAGTTTTTAAATTGGAGAAATTGCCACCAACAGCATGCAGACCAGACTGTGAAAAGACTGAAGTGATTGAACTCAAGAATAGAGATACCACTTTGCAAATGTGTCCCATGCTTGTGAAAAGTGTAAGATGTCAAATCCTGACGTAAGGTTGAATTCTTGAAGGAGCCATTTTCCAAGTAAATGCTTGCACATTCTTAATATACCAGAATTTTTGTGGGTGAATATTATTAATGGTAATGGGACTGAGGTGCATAAATCCTTTACTGTGTCATTTGGAGGTGCGAACTTTAGTATGCAAAGTCTCTACTGAAATCAAAGGTAATTTGTGTAAGATTCACATTAATTGCTTAATGGACAGTGTAACTGGCACCTGATAATGCTGAAAAGCAACCTGATTATCCAAACACAAAATGGCTTTGTGTGTTAATGCTACTCAGGAAAGTCCAAGTGATTAAACATTTTCACAGCATTAAATGTCTTGATATTTCATCTTAAGCAAGATTTTAAAAATCACTTATCACTTTGCAGTTGATATGCAAACTTTTAAAGTTATATTTCAAAAAGAAGCAAAATAATGTAACTAAATTGTTTATAAATGGTTCCATCTTAAAATAGTTTACATTATATAAGAGTTAATTCCATCTCTCTCCTACTAGTAAGATCATCAAATGGAATAGAATCTTAGTTTTTTCAGCTTGCACACAAAAATTCAAAAGCAGAATCAGAAATTAAATCGAAGTATAAGCAATGTGTTTTCAGTAAAAAAAAAAACCAACAACATATGGCTGATGTTTTCAAAACTTGGTTATTTTATCGTTAAATTTATTTTCATTTTAAATCTTCCACAGTGTTTTCCAGCAGGTGTCACTGTAGGCAAATATAAAATGATAAATACATCGCATACAGCTTGCTGCCAGTGGTTCCTTGAGAAGAGAGGAGATTTATATTCAGACTTCTCAGTTATTATTTTGTGTTTGGTTTTGCTATTAGTGTCAGCCTCCTAGCATTATTTTCTGTTCCTGTTGATACATTTACAACCTAGCGACACGACTCAGTTGACTCAACGGGAGCAGCAGTGTGAAATGACCAGCAGCACCCATTTTGGGGGATAGAACATTTTCATAGGCGAGAATCCTGAAATCTTGAAAAGTGAAGTGAAAGCATCATGTTGTAATTCTGAAGCCTATTGGATATCTTCCCTGATGGCTTAATTAATATTTTCTGATTTTTGTGGGTCTTGTATAAGCTTTGTTACAAAAACTAAAGTTTTATCACAGAGGAAAAGCTTTAAAAGTATTCAACAAAAACACTTTTTATTGTGGGATAAATATGAGAAAGGGATGGCAATATTATTGATTCCTTGGAAATATGCTTCAATAGTTGGCTTTGAACTGAATTATAGTATTCATCCTGCAAAAAACATCTCATCAGAGAAACCATTTCTGAGTATATCATCATTAGAAATCCAGAAAATCCATTATTTCTCTCTCTCTTCTTTTTAGTATCCACAGCACAGGGAAAGGGAAACAGAGAGAAAAGGTGCTGGCAGGAGAATTTTCCAGGAGTTATTTGTGCTGATTTCAAAGTTTTCCTGTTTCCTGGTAGCTGCGAGCCTCTCCGGGTAGCTTTCACAGCTTCTATAGCTTCTAAAGCAGTGTTTGGTCTGCATCTGTAGGCGAGGTTTGGCGGTTGACAATTTGCCATGTGCAGATAGAGTCTAAAGAGAAATACTCACAATAGAAAGTGTTTTGAAGTGCTCTCCTCATCCCACACCCAATGGAAAAGTCCACATGATTGAAAAAATTATGTTTCGTACAATTTATTCTTAGGAGGACAGAGTTACATTCCACGCATCGAAGCAGGTAACTAAAAATTAATGCTTTCTCCACATCGTAATCAACTCACAAACGCTCAGGGGAATTGCTGGTTCCTGTGACTACAGTTCTCAAGCCCAATATAGAATCCACATTTCCTGACTCACTTCTTTCCTCTAGAACATATCGCCTAAAATAGGGTTGTCTTTTGGAATCTGAAAATGTCTTCCTTTCAATAACGCTGCAAGAGTTGATTGAGCCTGACTCTGTACCTGGACTGTTCCAAGTACCTCGCGCACATTCTCTCACTAAGCTTTCCCCTATTCCCCTTTCCCAGGAGGTAGGTACCATCCTCCTCATTACAGCGGTCCCTGTTATCCATGTACCGCACAATAAGGTATTTTGAGAGATTACATTCACATAACTTTTATTGCTGTATATTGTTATAATTGATATTTTATTATTAGTTTTTGTTGTTAATCTCTTACTGTGCCTAATTTATAAATTAAACTTTAGCATGTATAGGGAAAAACGTAGTATGCATAGGGTTTGGCACTACCTGGGGTCTCAGGCATCTACCAGGGGTCTTGGAATATATCTCCCAAGATAAGGGAGGACTACCGCATGTTGACACAGGAACAGATTCAAAGAGTTCTGCATGCACAGGACCCTGCAGGCAGGAAGGACAGAGGAGGGGCCTTGATTTGGGTCTTTTCGAGTCCAATAACCTTTGTTCTTCACCACTACATCCCCACAGCAAAAGCAGCATGCTGTTTAGGAGAATAACAAAACTAACATTGGGAAGTCACACAAAAATAAAGATGCTTTTTTTTCTCTGTATTTTGTGTGCTTTAGGCTAGAGCCAACTTCATGCTGTCCAAGGTGTTTGGCTAGAGTCCTGTAAAGGGACTGGCTGTGTTCAGAATAATGATCCTAGAATTTTTTATGATGTTTCCCTGATTTTGATTATGAAACAGAAATACTTATCTATGTGTTTGAGGCAAGATTATTGACAAAATCCTGGAAAAGAGAAAACTCAATACCTATAAATTCTGAGCTTTATAATCTCATAGCCTATCACATTTTAAGAAACTGTAAAAAAAAAAAAAAAAAAGAAACCCTCAAACAACTAAGAACTACTCATAGTTCAATATGCAACATTTCCATGTGAGGCCTTCAAGACCACTCCAACTCTAAGCCTGTTCCTGCTCTCCTCTCCCCCTCCTCATTCACTTGGTGGATGTCAGTTATCAGTACTGTGTCCCTACATTCTGGTCAAAGATAGGCATAAGTCCTAAAGAGAATAAATGCAAAGTGCTTACAGAAAAGAGAACAGGTTGTCTCATATCTCCAGATACTTGGAATGATGTATGGCCAGGACATTGTTATGATAATTTATGCACGCACATATATAAGTGTACACACACACATGATATCATTTCCAAAACACAAAAGATGTGATCTTTAGGATGACTTGAAACGAGAATTAAATGAGAGTATCTTTGAGGTTGAAATAGTTTTTGTGATTTGGTGTGGGTGGCTAATTGAGGTTAAATCAGGAACAGATTTACATAGTTTTAAAATGAATAGAGGAGATGTTGATAGGGAAGAAAAAGCCGTCACAGATTTTGTGGGAACATTTTCTGCAAGATTTTCATGTCAATCTGGGTAAGCATGAGTCCTTTGAGGAAAATGCCTGAGGTGATATCTTATTTATCCATTTATTTCCTTCATTATCTGTATCTTTCTTCATATTCTAGAAAGATTTAAAGTGGCTTTCTATATTTAACAGAACTGACTTTAAATAATAAATTCTTTCATCTGAGGAACATTGGAGAAGATTGAAATTGAGAACTTCTTGTTAATTATTCTGAGAGCCCTATGCTTTGAAATGGGTTCATCCATTCATCCTTAATCAATCCATTCATTCATTGAGCCATCCATGTACTCATTCATTCATCCATCTATCCATATATCCATCATTCACCCAACATTTATTAAACACCAGCTACATTCCAAATGCTATGCTAGGAATTGAGCGTTCAAGGACAAGTATCTTTCCCCATTGCTGGGGGGGGGGGGGGGGTAAGCTTAAACTATCGAACAGTCTCAGGTTACAGAATGATCATTGAATTGAAACTCAGAACTGACTGTGTCTTTGTCTCTCATCCTTACTCATTTTACTGTTCTCTTTTCTTCTATAAGCCCTGGGCACTCATAACCTTGACTGAAAGAAATGTAGACCTCTAAGTATAGTGCCCAATATATAGTCTGCTTTTAATAACATTCTATTAAATAAATGACTGAGTGAATAACTTATTATATCCTGAGGCTTTATAAATCCAAATTTGGTAATGATAATAGCATACTTTTCCTATAAAATCAACCATAATATAACCAGTTGAAATAACTTTCTTTGATGGGAGCAGATGGTCAGTGTCAAGTTGAGAAGCCCTACTATGATGACCTTTCTCCCCTACTCAGACCATTTAATGTTGTCTTGCTAAGAGTTACTCAAGGTAACCTCTGGGTGCCTTTTTCTCAACTCATTCCACCCCCTGCCACTTGTCACACTTCATCTCAACCCTCAATCCTCAGCCAGTTCTATCTCTGTCCTGAGCTCTAGATTACTCTCTCCTCATGGGCCTTCTCCTCTCATCCTCTCTACACATTCATTCACTGGCTAAAAAAATTCACACTCACATGGCACCCTTTTATAGGGCAAACTTCAAACTGAGGTCTGCAAAATGAGAATGACAGCCTGACATGGGCCAGTCAGAGGACTATTATACCGCATGGTGTAGGCTGACTCCTTGCTCTGGACATTCCTTTCCTTCCATCTGGATCTGCTCACTCCTTTCCAGCAGTCTGTATCTATAGGAAACAATCTATAAAACTAATCCCTTCTGAGGTGTGACTGATTGATAATGACTTGATCTTCCCCTGGGAAATTAACCTTTTCAAATGGACTCACAGATTAAAAACTACCCCAATGCATTCTGTGGTAGAATTTTTGGTTCTGTAGCAGGCTGATGCGGGAGATCTGTTTGAATTGTGGTTTTTCCTGGTGATCTCCAATCAAGAACAAGCAAAAGAGACAGCTTATATTTGGACCCATGGAATGTTGGCTCCATTCATGCATTCATTCATTTATAACACTTGTGTAGAGGTCCTACTATGCACCAATACTGCATTAACTTTGTAAGAGGAGGAAAGACAGCCCTACCTCAAAGACTTGAGTATCGTAAGTATTTAGATGCACAAACAGAGCATTAGGACACAGCATGTTAAATGGAATGATAGAGACACAGCAGAGAGTATTGGAAGAGCATCTGACCCATGAGTAGGAAGAATAGGATTGGGTAGAATGGACGATAGGCAAAAAGGCAGGTGAAATTCTGAACCTACCCACACTTAACTTATAGTAGGATGAGGATGCTGAAGATCTGATAGTGATTGTAACAGGATTTAGACAATAGAGCCTGTGGCAGGTAGTCTGACGGAGGAAATTTGATAAGGGGAAGTAGTTCCAATAGTGTTGGAAGAGCTAAAAGACCAAACAGCGGAGAGGAGAGCAATCCAGAAATTAGCGACAAGAGGAAGCTGGCAACATTCCTAGGGCTAAAAGAACAAAGGGTTGAGGGATTACAAAACCCCGAAGCCAGGACTGCCTGGGACCTGTGGGAGCTGAGACCACCGAGGATACACGGCTGCTGCCAAAGATCTCTGGCAGCAGAGAGCTGGGGAGAAATTCCCTAGCCTGCTTTCCGTCTGCTCTTGAGTTGGGATCTTGAATCCCATTGGCTAAACTGTAAGCCAGTTAACAAGAATGCCTGAGAATGGAGTTTGCAGGCATTGGCCCTTAGTGGTATGGAGCAGAGCTGCGGGTATGTGGGAATAGGTCTGAGAGCTGGTAGACAAATGACCAGCTTGGTCATCTTAGCTGTTCATCTGCTGGTCATCTGCTCAGTCTTTATATTCTGCAACTTTTCAAATGTATGTTAATTGCTAATGTGGTGGGGAAAATATGCATGTGTTTAAAATTATTATTAAATTCAGAGTAGCTTTTTGTACAATTTTTGCACATTCTCCAGTAATAGATAAAAATCATACAATTCCTATCATGGGATAGTCTGAAAAGTTTTTTGAAAAATATATTTTTTTGATTTCAGAGAGGAAAGGAGAAGGAAAAAGAAATAGAAACATAGATGATGAGAAAGAATCATTGATGGGCTGCCTCCTGCACACCTCACACTGGGGATCTAGCTTGCAACGTGGACACTTGACCAGCATCGAACGGGGCCCTTCAGTCCGTAGGACGATGCTTTATCCACTGAACCAAACTGGCTAGGGCTGAAAAATTTTTAGAGGTGGAGAAATTATACTGTAAAGTATTACCATGTAGAAGTAAGTAAGGTATTACAGTGAAAGCTGGACCAAATTAATGATAGCTAGGATTTGCTGAGTGTTCTGCTGCTTCTCATGTATTAAATCATTAATTCTCCTAGCAATCCCTCCAGTAAGCCTTATTATTATTAAGATCCCCATTTTACAGATGAGAAAAGAGAGGGACAGAGAGACTAAGTAGGCCTAAGGTCTTTCAACTAGTATGTGGTAGAACCAGGATTCGAACCCCACCAATTGGATTGCAACATTCACATGTTAAACCACTGCTCCTTCTGCTTCCAAAATATATTCTTTTTCTTCTCTTGCCCTATTTTTGTTAGATCACATCAAGCTAAAAGTTAACAAAAGTGTATAAGGAAAATGATTACATACCTGTAAAAGCCATTGGAAGCAAACTATTAATATGCGTTTTCCGGAATTTTACTTTATTAAAATTTTACTTTGTCAAAATTTTATTTTATTAAAATTATCAATTTAATTTTGGTGTTCTTTATAGGTAATGATAAAATATACATATATATTTCTTCTCACTTTTAGACTCACAATAATTATGTAACTCCCTTAAGGTAGAGCAAACTATTAATAAATTGAGTGGTTAGTACTTAAAGACTGTGAAAAACTACTTCAAGTAACGTCACAATCTCATCTTTACAGTAATAGCAGATTGTTAATTAGCTGAACTACCCAAATACAGAGATTACAGTTAAAATGTTTTGAGTGGGAGATGATAATGATGCACTGCCTGTTTTACAACATGCTCTATGCCGTGCACTTCAACTCCCATTTTTTAAAATAAAAATATCCAATGCTACTTAAAAGCCTCTCTTCTTAGACTGAGATTCCTCTGAAAAATAAAGGTCTTGCTAATTAAATATTTCTATCAACAAAGCATATTGTAACAATGGAGCAATATGTAAGAATGAAAAATGCTCAAGGCAGGGAATTTTCTCTAGTCTAGGTACAGAAGAAAAGGTCATCCCTGTTGAACCTTTTGGTAATGTAAGTTTTAGAAAACTTAAAAATATCCCAATGGTTGAAATAAAAAATACTTTTATTTGAAAAAATCACTTTTGCCTTCCAGTAATAGCTCATACTTGTATAACTGTAAGCACAGTAAAGACCTCTCCAGTTTTAATGTCACTGCCCATTTTCAGAGAAGGACCCATGATCGTTTTGTTGGGGAAGAAGGACCGATTGCCTGTGATGGTTTCCACATTCCCAATGGCAGTGTGTTGAGCAGTCGTATCACATCCATTTCATCCCATAGCCAAACAACACTTCTTCTACAAACATTTCTGAAGCATTTTCAATGTTCCAGGCCTTGGACAAGAGTTTGGGAATAGGTAAGAGATCAACCAAAGGACTTGTATGCATGCATATAAGCATAACCAATGGACATAAGACACTGGGGGGTAGGGGAGGCCAGGGGATTGTCAAGGGCGGGGGAAAAAAAGGGACACATATGTAATACCCTTTGTAATACTGTAAGCAATAAAAAAAAAGAGTTTGGGAATACACTCATAAGTAAGAAATGGGCCCTGACCGAGTATAGGAGAGGAGACATTTTTATACCTGATATATAAATTAAAAATTACAGTGTACGTATTTTATCATTGTAAGGGAGATCCCATATAGAGTGCTGTGGGAGCAGAGGCAGTAACAATGATCTGTGCCTTGGTTGGGAGAGGAAGGGGAATAATGGAGTACTAGTATTGCTGGTCAGGAGAAGTTTTGCAAAGGCAATGGTAGTTGAGCACTTGGAATGACAGGGAAGAGTCTGTTGGAGACTGTCAGGAAGAGCATGCCAGCCAGAAGGAAAGACATAGTGTCTAAGAGCGGGGCTGAGGAGTTGGACAGGCTTGGATTTGAGTTCTGTGCTGTGCAATCTGAACAAGATATGAATCCTCTCAGAATAAAATGAGAATAGTCATCCCTACCCTGCAAAATTGCTGGGAGGATTAACGATCACAAATATAATATCCCTGGCCCAGTGCTAAGCACAGATCTTCTCATGGAGGGCTCATTCTCTTCATTCAGGTCATTCATGCACAGCTCCAATGTCATCCTTCAGCACCCTTTCTAACGTTACCCCTCACTCCAACCTGGTTCTTTATTAATTTGGCTACATAATGACTATCAACCCCACCCCCACCCCCATTCCCTAGAATGTTAGCTTTATAAGGATGGGGATTTGTTTCTTTCACTGCTATATCTTTAGCATCTGAATGGTGCCTGGCACATAGTAGGTACTTAATAAATATTATCATTACTGCTAATGTTATAAAGCCATGAAAATACATGGTAAGTCATAGGCATTGTGTGGCTGTAGATCAGGGCTCATTGATGGGGTAGAGGAAAGGAAGTTAGAGGCATCCTCAAGGATTTAACTATAAATTGCTAAAGGGCATGGATTTTATCTGGCAGGTTTTTCAGTTAGATCTTTGGACAGGAATCAAAGTTCACCTTGTCAGTAGGCATTGGTAGCAGAAAGTCAGAAAACTCTTGGTGTTGTGATTTAAGAGATATTTAAACTTCACCTACTCTGACTGTGATGAAATTCTCCCAATTGTCTTCTCTAGTCCTTTGTCTAAAGGCATGGAAGTCCTATGTATTTGGGAGGAGGTACACAGATTTTATATTCCAGCCAAACATGGTGCGCCTTCTTCAAAAAGTGAATAGAATCCTTATTATTTACTAGTAGATAAGCATATCACTGTGAAGTTAATTGTTTCATGTAGGATCAGAAAATATTGGAACTGGACTTGCTCTTAATTTAGTGAGGGAGGAACAGAGTCTGCACAGATGGCTGCAGAGCCATTGATTCTCCAGCCTGTGCTCCTTCCACTGTGCTCCACTGTCTTTCCCTCATATTTTGTTTGCCTGTCTTCCCTACTTTAGCCTTCTGGAGGAGCTTTCATCCACACACTCATTGCCCTGGACACAATGATTGGTTCCAGGCTGGGCACCTGACCCCAACAGGGCCAGTGAGAGTCATTTCTGGGGTGGATTCATGGATGCCAAATTAAATCATTTATTAAATAAATGGATTGGATAGGCCATATTTATGTTTTGTCAAGTGGAATTGCCAACTCACAAAATAGTAATTTCCCAATTTTATGATATAATACCCTACTGAAAACCTGGGCTGTTATTATAGAACAGACGAAAGATGTGCTGTTTAGTTATTTGCTGGATAATGTTATGTAGCAAGTAGGATGGTGAAGGCGTCAGTATAGTAATGTGTGTTTGGCATCGGCAACTGAAGAGAGCCAAGAAATAACACCCAGCACATTGAGTTTTTTCCAACCCAATTTATGCTCAGTGTTGACGATGGCTGCCAAATGTTTTATGATAATATTAAAAAGGCAAAATATTAATTGTGCCTGAAATTGTGACTCAGGGTGCTTTGACAACAAGGATACTTAACCTTTATATGTATTTTTGTGTATTTCTCTATGAACAGGTAGTTAACGTTGCACCTTAACAACACGGATTTCACAAACGCTTTCTGCCCTGCTTTTCTATGCCATTAGCTACTATAGTACACATTAGACTCAAAGAGGTTTATTATCTCCTCCTCGGTTGAGTGGTCATTTGTCTATGGTGCAGGAAGACTCATTTACACAAATATTGTAGAAGTGTAGTCCTCATTACATTTCCTAAGGCTCTGTGCCTGGTGCTGTATCTATAAAAATGATGAAGACACCATGTTGCCTTCAAGAAGTTCTGAGTCCAATGACCAGGTTATCAATACAAAGACCCTCCTTTTGTGGAGACAATCATTACTGATATGCAAGGGACACTTGTCCATGTTAATGGCAGTGAAGTGTTACTTAGAGAGCCTACTGATGACTGGGAAGGTGTCAAAGCATTTGGTGCACCACTCACTTTTTCTCTCTTTTGAGTTTCTAATCAGTGGGGTATATATTCAAAATTCATGAGCACAAGAGAAATGAACTTTTGTTTTATTAGATGCAGATGCCCTAAAGTGTCCCAAACAATGCTTCTGGCAAATTCTATTATAGAAGCTGACCTAGACTTGAGTCTGAAAGGAGGTTTTTCTCCCACCAAATTGAAATGGCCAGACCCAGAAAGTCCTCATTCCCTTATCCAATAGGGGAGAACCTAGAACAGAGAGAAATGAAGGGTGGTCCTGTTTTGTTGTATTTAATGTGAAAGACAGGATGCATAAGCACACCTGCCATACCCCATCAGGGGCAGTGAAGAAATGGGAAAGAGGGCATTTGATACTGAGTACTCATCTTTAGCACAGTGGCCCAAACCACTAGTAAAATGTATTCTAAGGAATGTCACATTTATAACCTTGACATTTACCCTGAAGCTAGGCCTTAGAGACCTGAAGGTCTATAATAATCATTGTTTTACATCTTATTTTTCTTCTTTAACATAAATGGCTCAGAACAATCAGCTTAGAGAATGCATCCTTTGCCCTAACTGGTTTGGCTCAGTGGATAGAGTGTCAGCCTGTAAACTGAAAGGTCCCAGGTTCGAGTCCGGTCAAGGGCATGTACCTTGGTTGCAGGCACATCCCCAGTGGGAGGTGTGCAGGAGGCAGCTGATCAATGTTTCTCTCTCATCGATGTTTCTAACTCTCTATCCCTCTCCCTTCCTCTCTGTAAAAAAATCAATCTATACTAATAAAAGGGTAATAAGCAAATTGGTCTGACTCCCTAACAGTCATGACTGGATATGCTAACTAGTCATGACCACTATGCAAATTGACCATCACTCCAACACAATAAGAGAGGGATATGCTAATTTGCCCTGATATGCTAATTACTCACGACCAGTATGCAAATTGACCATTACTCCAACACACAAGATGGCCCCCCCATGTGGCCACAAGATGGCCATCACAAGATGCCCGGCAGGGGAGGGCAGTTGTGGGTGATCAGGCCAGCAGGGGAGGGAAGTTAGTTGGGGGCAACTGGGCCAGCAGGGGAGGGCAGTTGGGCCGGCAGGGGAGGGCAGTTGGGGGCGACCGGGCTGGCAGGGGAACAGTTAAGCTTTGATCAGGCTGGCAGGGAGTGATTAGGGGGAGATCAGGCTGGCAGGCAGAAGCGCTTAGGGGCAGGCAGGCAAGCAGTTGGGAGCCAGCAGTCCTGGATTATGAGAGGGATGTCCCAGATTGGAGAGGGTGCAGGCCAGGCTGAGGGACCACCTCACCCCCCCCCCCCCAGTGCATGAATTTTGTGCACCAGGGCTATAATATATATAAAAGGACACCTCAAAAAATGCATTCTTCATAAGGAATGAGGATGGCACAAGAGGAACACATCAGGGCTGTCTTCTATGTAAAACTCCTGAAAGGGGAAAGAAGCAGCTCTTCTTCCATGGGTGTGGGCTAAAATGTGAGATGAAGGAGAAGGACAGGGTCTAGAGGTGGAAGAGAACAGGTCTGAACAAGGAGAGCAGAAAGAAGCTAGAAATAAAGCTGGGGTGACAAGCATAGGATGGATTATAAATCATTCTGTTATCTTCACACCCCAAATTTGCCTTTTATCCAGAGGCTGTGACTTGCCCTTGAAAATATTGAAATAATGGAATGATAGGATTAGATTTTAATTTTATCAAAAGCATTTTGGTGGGAATGGAGACTAGATTAGAAGGGATCTGTTATGGGTTGAACTGAATCCTCTCTCAAAAAGGATAGTTGAGATCTTAATCCCTACTATCTCAGAATGTGACCTTGTTTGGAAATAGTGTCACTGTAGATGTAATTAGTTATGATGAAGTCATACTGAAATTGAGAAGTTCCCTAATCCGATATGACTAGTGTTCTTATAAAGAAGAGGAAATTGGGACATAGAGACAGACAGGCACAGAGGGAAGATGATGTGAAGAGACACAGGTGCCAGGGAGACGTTGGCCATCTACGAGTCAAGGAGAGAGGCCTGGACTAGGTTGTTCTCTCATAGCTCTCATGAGGAACCAACTCTGCTGACACATTGATTTTGGACTTTTGCCTCCAAAACTGTGAGACAATAAATTTATTTTGTTTAAGCCACTGAATTTGTTACGGCAACCCTATGAAACTAACACAGAACCCAAAATTATAGACCAGTTAAGAAGACTAATGAGGGCCTGAGCTAATGTGTTGAGATTGGGAGTGAATAGAAAGGATTTGAAAGATATTCAAGGAGTAGAATTGACAGAACTTGGTGACCAATTGGATATGTGGACTTAACATATAGTGATTAAGATGCATCTAGACTTTAGCTCTGGCTCTCCTGCTGCCTTCCTGTGTGAACCTGAACAAGGCATTTGTCTTCTTTATGCTTCAGTTTTGTCATCTGTAGAGTAAGAGTCATGATAGTTCCTATACTGTTGGGTTGTTGTGCCAGGCAGAAGAATACATGTTAAATTTCTATTCCAGTGTCGCAGTACAATGTTGCAACATTGGTAAATATAGTAAGTACTCAATAACTTAAAAAAGGTTGATTGTGTGAAAAAAATTGAGACTGACTTATGCTTCTGACTTGGCCATCAGTATGATATTATTCAGGGAGAGGAAAAATAATGGGGAAAAATGGGTTTGGGTGACTGAATGATAAATTTGGTTTTAATTAAATTTAAGACATACAAGCAAATGATCTATTATTAAAAATATACCACCTTGCTTTTTATGTTGGCTTTTATGAAGTTCAAGTTTTATAGTTTTAGTTTAGCTACAAGTTTATGTTGTCCATTAAAGATAATCTCACATAGAAATGAACTGAACATCATGTTTGTAGGTTATTAGAGAAAAAGAATGAGAAAAATCATACTTGTTTAAAATCCTTTTAAAAATCTATATTGATTGAATTGACTGTTACAATGGAGATAGAAGTATTGACTTTTGACAACTTGTCCAAGAATTAGTTCTTAATTAACCTCAGGTTGTCAACTTATGATCACCCTTTCTCGTGCATGAATGATCTCAGATGTGGCAATCTATAGCAAATAAATTGAGTCATCTGACAGAAATTATTCTTGGCTAGGTTTGGCTTTAGGGTTGCCAGATAAAATACAGGACACCCACTTAAATTTGAGTCTAAGATAAACAACAAATACTATTTAAACATAAATATATCTCAAATATTTATTTATACTAAAAAGGTATTTGTTGTTTACCTTAAATTCAAACTTAGTATTTTTATGGGCTAAATCTGGCAACACTAACTCAGTTCCCTTTGATAATATGGGCTTCTGTGGAAATCTGTAAAGATAGTTTAGGCTCATAATCATCCTGACTTGAGGTATAGTTTGCCTAAAACGTGGTCTACTTTATTTCTCAAGAGCCTTTCTTGAGCTCAGGATTTGCAATTAATGATTTAATGAAGAACATATAAACAAGTACATTGAGAGTAAATACTGCCAAAGGCAGTGCAGTATTTAACAGTGTACAGATGTTGAGAGGATCAACCCACTATATACAGTTTCTCAGAATGATATTTTTATAAGGCTTTATTTAAGATTAAAATATAATGAATATATCTGCTTGTTTCATGCAGATGACAAACTTCTGTGTTTACTTACCTTTGTATAATGTGTTTTCATATACAGTTTGTATGATTGCATTCAAAGAAATAAAATCACAAGCTATATTTAAAATAATTAGAATCATGATGACATTTCTAATGAATAGGGGATGAGATGAGATGGGATTAAGTACCATACGATTTTAATTTGGGCTTTACATCTATCTATGGGGTCCTCTTTGCTTTTTTTTTTCTTCTTTCAGCTCATCTATTCCTAAGCTTTTTGAGGTTGACAAGTAGCCATCATAGGACCATTCTGCCTCATCTTGAACATTCAAAACCAAAGAATGAGAAAACTGAAAAGTTTTGCTTGTAAATCCAGTTGTATTATTTGATTTGTTGCAGAAATTGTAATGATTAGTTTATGTTTGTTCACTTAAAATTAATCAGATCTTTTGCTGTAAGGCATGCTGCTTTTGAGTTTTTAGAATGATTTATCTTCTTTTTTAAATTTATCTTTATTGTTGAAAGTATTGCAGACGTCCCCAACTTTCCCCTATTGACTCCCTCCTCCCTGCTTTCACCATCTCCCCAAGCCTTCACCGTGCTATTTTCCATTTCTATGGGTTATGCTTATCCTATATAATAAAATGCTAATATGCAAATTATCTCCTTGACTGGGAGTTTGCCCAGTGGGTGGGGCCAGTAGACCAACCGCCTGTAGCCCCTACCCACAGTCGGCCCCACCCCCAATCAGCCCCCATTGGGGTGGGCTGGCTGGACCCCACCCATGTATGAATTCGTGCACCGGGCCTGTAGTATGCATATAAATTCTTTGGTTAATCTCTTCCCAATCTCCCCCTTCCCCTCTGAGATTCATCAGTCTGTTACATGCCTCTGTGTCTCTGGATCTATTTTGTTTGTCAGTTTAATTTGTTCATTAGATTCTACATATAAGTGAGATCATGTGACACTTGTCGTTCTCTGACTGACTGACTTCGCTTGGCATAATAATCTTCAGCTCATTTATTGTTGTCTCAAAGGTTAACAGATCCTTCTTTTTTACAGCTACATAGTATTCCATTGTGTAAAGGTACCACAGCTTTTTTTTAATCTACTCATCTACTGATGGGCACTTGGGCTGTTTCCAGATCTGAATTAACAATACAGTGGGGCCTTGACTTACAAGTTTAATTCGTTCTGAGACCGAGCTTGTTAAGGAGCTCGTTAACTCAAATTACTCTATCAACTCAATGCAAAAAATCGGCGGAGAGACAGCTGGTATCTCAAAAAACTCGTTAGTCGGGACACTCGTATGTCAAGGCCCCACTGTAGTTGTTGATGAATTAGAAGCTCAATTAACAACATTTGTTGATGAATTAGATGTAAGCGATAAAGAAAAGCAATAGATGAAGGACAATTCATAGATTTTTGGTTTGAGGAACCAGGTGGATAGTAGTTTGCAAAGTTCTGACCATCAAGTGAATGGAGCGATACTGTGAAAGAGAAACTTCTTCCATATTTTTATGAGAGTAAAAAGAAGCAAATTGAGGCCCTAACCGGTTTGGCTCAGTGGATAGAGCATCGGCCTGCGGACTGAAGGGTCCCAGGTTCCATTCCAGTCAAGGGCATGTATCTGGGTTGTGGGCACATCCCCAGTAGGGGGCGTGCAAGAGGCAGCTGAATCGATGTGTCTCTCTCATCAATGTTTCTAACTCTGTCTCCCTCTCCCTTCCTCTCTGTAAAAAATCAATAAAATATATTTAAAAAAGAGAAGCAAATTGAGGACCAAAACAACAGTATCTTTGATTCCTTATGCTTGGGAAGCGTAGTTAGTTGATTAATTGAAAAAGTAAGTTAAAGAACAGATGCATTAAGAATGGTACTTACAGAACTAACATGTTTTATTTTAACAGGGAACATGTATATTCATTCATCGGTTTTTAAATGTAGGACCAAGATTATTCTTTGGGTATAGATCCATTGATAGAAGTTCTCTTTTATTTTTCTTACATAAACAACATTCATAATATATTGTGCAGTATTTCTAATTTTAATTTCTGTAAACTTGAGGCAAAACTTAAATTTATATCTGAAGAAATCTCAAAGGAAAAAAACTTCTAGACGTTTATAAATTTCTCCAATCTTTCACAGTTTTGTCTCTCACACCAGTTCAACTGGAATTACTTTTTAGTTACTTGCTCTTATTACAAACCATTTAATATATTTTCCAGATCATATGTTTTTGATTTTCCACTCACATATCATCAGATATTCATTAATGCTAATTATACAGATGGACAATAGCAAGTACAACTGAAATGAAGAGATCTGAAAACAAATGTAGCTGATTCTTGGTAAGCCTGTAATACAAGTGGAAGGTGCAATTGTGTTTAGATTTTCTAGGGAGTGATCTACTAGCTATGACCTTAGGCGTCAGCCACAGTGTATTTTACCGTGGGACTGAAGAGTGTAGGTTAAGCTGGTAAACTGAATAAGGGGAGGTTATATAAGAGAACTTCTACTGTGTATATAAACTAGATCTCACAGACGAATAAACATTTTTCTATGTAAACACAGTGTAAATGTTGAAAGCCTTAGCTTTCAGAAAAAAAAAAAGAATTCTCACAAGAGCTTCCCACCCCTCAAGGGTAGTATGTGATAGGGATGGACACGATTGGAGACCGAGATAGCAGTCATCAATCTGAGCAGAATTTAGCTAACTGCAGAGTGGTATCTCTAAGGAGAAAATAGAAATAAAGAAACTAAAATGGCTTTTGTTGAAGTTCAAAGTCAACAGTTTAACGGCCCCCAAAGAGGCACTTGGACATAATGACTATGTTTGGCAAGGAGGAGGATTTTCTGGGATTGAGAGCATCAGATGGTAAAGACAGCCCTGTCAGGCGTGAGAGCAGGGCTGTGTTCCTGTTTGGGAGGGCCCGGGTGTATGTACCAACAGCACATCCTTCAATGTCAGTGTTCACCAACACAAATGAAGTAGATAATAATTGTTAGTGATTTGTGTTAGAGAAATTAAAACCTTAACCATTGTCTTTCAAGTCAACAAACATTTATTGATTGCCTGCTATGAGCCTGGCCCTTGCTGTCTGCTAGAGATGCACAAATGAAACCATGCCTCCGCCGCAAGTTCTCACGCTCTGCTAACAAGCAGGCATTTCATAACTAGTTATGATATAAGTCAAACTATAAAGTGCTAGGATGGCCACATCGGATTCTATTACTTTCCTTTCCAGAGCATTTTGGAAGTAAGTCAATTGGTTTCATGTTTCAAACTATGTGGCAAATTATATAACCACTCTACCTTGGTATGGCTTTCTCATCTTTTAAAGGGGTTAGTCATATTTTGGGAAGCAGTGTACGTTATCCAAAATGCTGTTTTCACTAGGTAGCTCCTTTTAGGCGATACCAGTTCTATATTATTTATGGCTAAGGGATTCTTATTTGGGGTCAAACTTCTGTATCTATTTATTTGCCCCTCCATTCACTCAACTAATTCCAGTTGACTTTAAACTTAGCACAGAAACCGCGTACATGTTGCTCTTTATCATTGCCTCACCATTTACCCATTTGCTTAACATCGACCAGATGAATTAATTCCTACCTGAAGTCTTTATTTCCTTTTTGTGTTGACTTTTATGAGTGATAGGGGGTGGGGGAGGTGATGCTGGTGAATTCTGTGAATTTGCTACCTACTTCCTTTTAGCATCCTAAATTTATTTTACTGAAGTTTCAAAGATTGCTCCTCCACCATCCTATTGGGGAACATGCCTGTGACCACATTACCCATATAATTAATAATTGTTTAAATTTTAATCCATTTCCCCATTAAACAGTTGCCTGTCCAGGCTGAACAGGCCAGTGTTTCAATATGCCTCAGAGAGCAACACCCTAACCCTCCGAACATGTTAGTAGCTGTTTCCTCTATTGCTTGTGCCTTCTCTGTCTTCATTGTGAACATTTTTGATATGTGACGACCATAACCTCACATGGCATTCAAAAAGTTTAAGCATTGAAGTTTTCTAGGATGCTAATTTCAGTTGGTTTTCTAATGTACTTACATTAATGTACTTACATTTTCTTCACTTTTCAGCCCTAGTTCAATCAGTATCCTCAGGGAACTAACAATGACTTCCAGATATGTACTTTCTCTGCCTCAAGCTGAATAGTTCAGAGCTATTAATTTGATGCCTAGCTCATTTGTCATAAAATATGTTGCCTTATATTTTTAATTTAACGTCTAGTTACTACTTTTCTAGCCATTTATACAAATTGGTAAGATTACATACCTATATATTACCTCTTTTCTTAGCTACAAATTTGGAGCTTTTGCATTGAATAAATTTGGGCTTTCTGAACATTTATAAATGTGTTTAGTGTTGGCATCAATGTTGACTCACAAAGAACTTCACTGTGGAGGAAACTACACATATATCCCTATTCTGAGTGAAAGTTTTTCCTGGTCTAAGCCTACCCATGATAAAACTGCCCTATGGCACCACACTGTCTGTCCAATGGGGAAATCTGCCTTCCTCTTGTTCAAGGACAAGCTGATATATAGCCAGTTTGCTCTAGTATGGCTGTGTTGATGGTTTACAGATCATGTCCATTCTGATTGGTTGAGGCTTCTTTTCTGATTTCTTGAAGCCCGAGTATTCCCTGTTGTTAATATTTTGAATATGTAATGTGAGTACATTTTAGCTCTTGATTTGAATGCACTATTTGAAGCTAATGTTTCACTTCTCCTTCCAGGGTAGAGGACTGAGATAACCATAAAACAGGTTGGAGTGAACCCACCAATGAAAAATAGAGGGACTGGATTATCTATAATCAAGAATTAATGGTGCAATTATAGGTCTGGCTTGAAGTGATGCTTCTAAGGTTTCTAGGAACCAAAAGTTCTTTGAATGTTTCAGGTGATGGGAGGACATGTTTCTTGTCTGTGTTTTGTGTACTCACACCAGGAAACCTACTTTTGCCCATGTCTGTATTCTTTCTGATTGGTGTTTTGGGATTCTTAGGAAATATAGTCCAACCTCAGTTCTCAAATGTCTCCCATCTCGAACAATTTGGTTCTTGACCAAGTTGTTCATGGAAAAAAGTCTTGGTTGTCAAAAAAAAATTTTGGTTATTGACCTGACATCCCTTTTGTGCTGATACATCAGTATGAGAAAAATAGTCTCTCAGGCCAAAAACAAAGGAGAGAATTTGCCAGTATGAGTCAGCTTACCACTAAATCTCATGTTTTTAACTTCTCAGGAAATTGTGCTGTGAATATTTTTGTGTTGTTTTTTGTTTTGTTTTGTTTTGTTTTGTTTTGTTTTTGCTTTTGTTACTGGTGAAATGGACAATTGGCACAATTTTAAAATATAATGAGGCCATCAAGAGTACTAATGTTGCCTGGCCATGAACTTAAAGGCTGCTAGTTCTATTCCTAGTCAGGGTACATACCTGGGTTGTGGGCTCAATCTCCAGTAGGAGGATTGAGGAAGTCAGATGATTATTTTTCTCTCTTATCTATGTTTCTCTCTCTTTATCTCTCTTCCTCTCTTAAAAATCAATAAAAACATATATATATATTTAAAAAAGAGTACTAATGTTGCTAATGGTGTGAAAGAAACAGGCAATTGAAGAGGTAGAAAGACTGTTGTTGATTTGGATAAACGAAAAGCAGTCAGCAGATGACAGCATCTCGGAGGCAGTGACATGTGAACAAGCAAAGATGCCGCACACTGACTTCCTGAACGACCCCCTGGAACGAGTGCTGAAAGTGATTCGTTTAAGACTAGTCAGGGGTGGTTTGATAAATGTAAGAAGTGTTTGTTTATAGATTAAAGAGTACATTAGACATGTACGATATATAAGAAAGGTTAAAACAGGGAATCATTTGGGGATATGGAAAAATTAATTCAGTTTACGCCATTTCTAATGGAATGAAAGATTCGGTTTTCAAACAGCCTTCTGGGACAAATTAAGTTTGAGAACTGAGGTTCCACTCTATTCTCAGAAGTAGAATCACTGGGTCAAAAGGCAGTTCCATTTTTAATTTTTTTAAAATTAATTAATCAGTTAATTATTTTATCCTCACCTGAGGATATGTTTATTGATTTTTAGAAAGAGGTGAAAGGAAAGAGAGTAAGAGAGAGAGGAAAGCATCTATGTGAGAGGAACATTGATTAGCTGCCTCCAATACATGCTCTGACCAGGGATCGAACTCACAACCTAGGTATGTGCCTGACTGGGAATCAAATAGACAATCTTTTTGGTGTAGGAACAATGTTCCAACCAAATTAGCCACCCAACAGGGTCTATTTTTTTTTTTTTTTTTTAAGAAACTCCATACTGTTTTCCACAGTGGCTGCACTGTTTTGCATTTCTACAAACTGCACTAGGGTTCCCTTTTCTCCACATCCTCACAGGCACTTGCTGTTTGTTGATTTATTGATGGTAGCCATTTGGCAGGTATGAGGTGATACCTCATTATAGTTTTGATGTGCATCTCTCTGATGATTAGTGACCTTGAGCATTTATAAATATCAGAAATATATTTTGAGGCATCTTCTCTCCCTTTTCTCCTTCACCTCAGCAGTTGAATAGGTTTCCTATTAAGGGAAGCTAAGCAAAATACTGTCATGAAAATATTGGATATTTCAATTAATAAATTCCAAAGAAAAGTGGAATTAGCTAAAAATTATAAAGAGTCCTTGAATGGCTTGTTGATTAGAAACTAATGTAACTCCGTGTCTAGGATAAAATACCAAACAGGCAGCAGCTGCTAGTAATTTGGTGCAAGTAATTGTAGAGCCAATAAGTTGAAGAAGTGCTTATTAAAAGAAACTGCTTTCCTATCTGCTTGTAAGTTCAATTGAGTAATGCACTCTACATGTGGTCTGACACTGGGTAAATTATACACCTGATTTAAAAACACTCCATTCATAAGAGCTCCTATTTTGCTCATCCATAAAATTTTTACTTTCTTCATTACTACTTGCAGCAGTGTATGGCATAATATCTATCAAATTAGGCTTTGAGGACATCTCAGCCTGGCACCCTGCTGACTTGAAACATGTGCTTACTATTACTGCAGTGCTTTTAACCCCATGAGTGCCCTGGTAGCCCTCACAGGCATGCAAAGCCTGTTCCTCTCTCTCTGTGCTGTCACATCCTCCACCTACTGAGAAAGAGAAACATCAAAGATAACGGGGTGGGGGTTGGAGTGGGGCTTAGTCCCTGGGCTAGAGAAATAAGTAGTTGAAATTGGTAGAACTAAGACAGGCAAAATAGAAACGGTGTAAAATCTATCACCTTACAGCTTTAAAAAATATGAGCCAAATATAAACATTTGCAAGCAAGGCAATTGGCATTCTGTTTATTTGACCTAATAAGCTCTGAAAAGCAAGACAAAACACACGATAGCACTCTCTGCATATTTCACGTGAAAACCAACTTTGGGGTGAAGCTTATTTATATTTATACATATCAGGGTGACTTTCATTAATTTTGAGAGACATATATTGCCTTCTGTCTACTAAGTGGCAGGCACGATGCTTGATGGTAAAATACAGCGCTGGACACATGCGGCCTTTGCCACCTTGCAGCTCAAATCTTGCAAGGGCGTCAGAATTTCAACAAATAACTGTAATGAAATAGTAAAATATAAATGATCTCAAGATCTTTGTTCAACATTTATTCATTCATTCATGGGAGATGATGTTTGATCCAGTTACTCTGCAGTTACTCCTATAGCAGATATCGCCCCATTATGGATGTAGATACACTTGTGAATCTCAGTTTCATGCCATTAGATATGTCATGTATTTTTTCTCCCTGTTCTTATTCCATGCTGACCTAGCGGTCTAATGATTATAATTTAGTTTCCCACCTGGAATGCCCATTGGAAAAAATGTGCTTCCTAAAGAACTCCAGTGTCCATTCTCTTCTGTAATAATACTTGTTCTAAATTAACAAACTGGTGTATTGATCATAATTTAGCTCCTTATGCAATGCTCTAAAGGTCCTTTGACAATCTAATTTTTATTTTAAATAAATACTTTATTAGTCTTGTGAGATTGGTGAGTGTGCCTTCGTCCCCCAAAAGATGGACCCAACTCTCTGGGGGCTGACAGTTAGTTTTGGTGGGGGGGCAACCAAACTCCAGAAACTTGTATAAAGAATGGAAGCCACAGGAGGATATGAGAATGTTTTTAAAAATAATGCTGGGAGAGAGAGAAAGAGAATGAGAGAGAGACAAAAGCTAAATCCTGAGAAATGTCAACCAGCAAACAATAGAGGAATCAATGCAAAAGGAAGATGGAGAACCAGGATAACTGAAACCAAGAGAGAAAAGGTATAAAAGGTGGTGGGAGAGGTGGATGAGCCTCAGAAATGGTCATTGGATTAGGCAGTTTAGAGGTCCTTCAAGAAAATAGTGTCCATAGAGAAGTGGGAGGCAGTAGGGAACCAGATTGCATGAAGTTATGGAATAAACTAGAGGCCTGGTGCATGACATTTGTGCACTGGGGGGTGGGCGGTCCCTCTGCCCGGCCTGTGCCCTGTCGCAGTCTCTCGCAGTCCACGATCCCTCGCTCCTTACCGCCCGCCTTCAGTGGAGCGGGGAGAGGCACCCACCACCACCGCTGTGCTCACCAACCGTGAGCCTTGCTTCTGGCTGAACAGCGCTCCCCTCCTCCCTCCCCCGTGGGAGCGCACTGACCACTAGGGGGCAGCTCCTGCATTGAGCGACTGGTCCTTCTGCCATTCAGTCAATTTGCATATTAGTTTTTTATTATATAGGATAGCTGCTAGGAAAGTGAAAGAGCTGAGAATGGGCTTCTTTACAAGAGAATGTCAGCTTAAAGAGCTACCTTTGAAAGAGACAACCTCATTGTTTGTGGATGATATGCTAAGCACTGGTGGTGAGGGAGAGGATAAATGATGAAACAAAGTTCCAGGTAAGGCATTCATGAATGTTTTTACTTTTTCATTTATTCCTTCTTTCAAGTAGAGAGAGCTTATAGATAAGTGGTTAGGCACAGCGCATAGATAAGTGATTAGGCACCTGGATACCGGAGCCAAATGGCAGAGTTTAGATCCCAGTTTCACTATTATAGTCCTGGGCAAATTAACCTTTGTACTTCTCTGCACCTGCCTCAGAGGGTTGTTGTAAGGATTAAATGAATTCATATTTATAATGCATCTGGAACTGTATTTGATACATGATAAGCATTTAAACTTGTTTGGTAAGTAAACAAAGGAGTTAGTCTGGACAAGGGATAAGATACCGGATCCTCTATGAATTCACAACAAATTGTTTTCTATATTTCATGATCTTCTCACAGATGTATTTGAGATCTGAAATTACTCAGAGCCTGCAGTGACTAAAATTGCTATATACATCAGCACAAAAGGTTCTGACAATGTTATTCCTGGGTACAACTAGATGAAATTGCAGAACTCTGTTAAGGAGTTAAAGGAATTTCCTGAAGAAATTGCAAACTAATTTCTTTCACATTTTTTGTGGAACTTGGCAGATCTCACTCCAAGCTTCTTTCAGAATACCCATGGCAACCTTTGGCTTCATGTCTTTCTTTGAATTGAACCTGTCTGTTTTCCTCTTCTTTACTCTAGACAACATTTGGAGCTCAGGGAAGTCCATCTGTAAAACCTTACCAAGTTTTCTTCGTATTTATTCCCTACATTTCTTAATTGATATCAACTCAGAGAGTATAGGGTTAACATAATAAATGCATCAGATGGCTCTTCCCTTGGGCATCTCAGTTGATGGGTATGTAATTGCTTATTAATTGGTTAGAACATTCTGCTATTAATGAAAAAAAGGTGTTGACTAATTCACTAAAATTCTTTTCTTTCCCTTCATCTTAGACATATTCCTTCATTTCTGAGTATTTTAAGCATTGTTTACTGTGGTTAGTAGCCCACTATTTTTAAAACTCAATATAGGAAACTAATACATGGTAAATTATCCAAGCTTTCACTTTTCAGAAAAGCCAGTGAGGGTTTGATTAGAACAGTAAACCTATCTCCCTTTTCCCTAACCTGTTGCCAATCTTGGTTTACTTTTCTCTGTTGTGCAAGGAAAGAGAATGCTGGTGGTACATATTATTTATTTTTTAAATTGCATGTTGGAAAAGAATGCTGATGGCTATCTTGAGAGAGAACGTTCCACCCTCGAGTCTGACAGGGGACTGTGGTAAAGGGTTTGAAGTGGGCTCTTCCCAGGGTTCACCTCAATGGCTTATCTGAGAACTTGGATCCGGGATTAGGTCTTGGGCATTCTTTTGATTGGAAATAGGTTCTGAAGGGACTGTCCAGTGGGCAGAGGGCATGCCATTTAAAATTGAGTAAGTTTCTTTCTTTCTTTTTTAAAATATATTTTTATTGATTTCAGAGAGGAATGGAGAGGGGGAGAGAGATAGAAACATCACTGATGAGAGAAAATCATTGATTGGCTGCCTCCTGCACGCCCTACACTGGGAATCGAACTGTGACCTCCTAGTTCATAAGCCGAGGCTCAACCACTATGCAAAATTGGCTACTAAGAACTGACATGCAGATTCCAAGTTTGAAGGCACCACCCCATGCTTATCAGGATGTGAATCTCAGGTCCATTGTATTTTAGTTCTGTAATTTGGTCCAAATAGCTTAACTTCCCTTAGGCATTTCCTTTAGCCCTTATAAGGCTCAGGAAACTACAAATGTTGCTGCTGCTTCTATGCCCTATGCAGGATCATACAGTGAATTGGATGAAGGAACTTTGTGTACCACATAGAAAAATCCTAGATGCTTAGGCTTAATCTTAACATTAATATTAGTGTAGGCAGTTAATTAAGTTAGAACAAAGGTAAAGAAGTTGAACTTTCCCTAAAAGCAGAATTAGCCTTAGTTACCTGATTGAGTAGATTTCAAAAAGTGTTAACGCCCTTCCTTTTAAATTGACTGAATGGGACAGAGAAATGGACCAGCGGAAAGACGGAAAGACGGGACTTAGAGGTGCCAGAGCCCACCACAATACCTGACCCAGGTTGACCCTTACATTGTGCGGCTTGAATGAATGTGCCGTAGAAATTTCTAAATTATTTTAATTTCCTCATTCATATTTTTTGCTTTTTTCCCAAGTTTAATACAAGCAGATTATGTGTGTGTGTGTGTGTGTGTGTGTGTGTGTGTGTGTATTCTATCTATATATAATCGAATTTAAATAAACACCATAATTTAAAAGAAAATACAACAACAAGAACAAAACATGGAAAATGAGGGCATCACAGAGAGAACTGGGAATGGTAGCAGTGATTGTTAGAGGAGGAAACTTGGGGAGTGATTAAAAGAGCTTATTTATTTTTACATTTATGTTTTAGGCACTGAGAACTTCTCCATAAGCTTTATTGTACGTCATCCTCTTAACAAGGTTAAATGATAGATGCCAGTATTATCCCTTTCTGCAGATCAGGAAACAGACACAACAAAGGCCAACAGATTTCCCAAGCCTTATAGCTGTTTGAAGTCAGGATTCAAACCCAGTTGGTGTGGCTCTAAAAATCTGTGCTCTTAACACTGAGCTATGTTACTTCTGAGATGATGTGGACATGTTCCCATGCTGAAAGTAACTACCAGGAGCTGCTGTTCTAAGTTCAAACAAGTATAGAAATAGTCCACAACAGCCCACCATATTTAGCTCACTCATCATCCAACAAACTGTGCCTTGAACACCCACCGATATCTCTTCCTTCTAAGATATACCCTGTCTGCAAGGTTACTCGTGTAACTTGCTAAATTATCCAACAATCTGATGCTTCTAACTTTTCCCCAGCGAGGCGTATGCCTTTGGTCTCTCTCTCTCTCTAGAATTCCGAAGGGCTAGCTTTTGTTTGCCTCTCTCTGTGCTTATGTCCTTCTCCCCAACTTAGGGGTGCACCACAATCTTATATAAGTAGGGAGCACCCTTTTAAGAAAAAGAATACACAACTATAAATTCAAGATGAAATAAATAATATTTATTTAAAATTAAAAAAAAGGTAATAGATCACAATTTTTATAAAAAGCTGACAAATACCTCCGCACCTTGCATTACTAAGGTTGCTCTCAAGACTTTGGAAATGGCCCAGGCAGGGGAGAAATGCCTGAAATATGAGAGTCACTATCTTTGCCCCAGACTGCCCCTGAGAGCAACTAGTTGAGCCTGTTGCAACACAAGCCCTGTCAATCCTTCCAGTCTTAAAGGAAAGAGCAGTTATGAAAAGCTTTCTTTTGGTCTCACAGACAAAATAAAATCGAAATTAATAATTAAAAATTTAACAAAACAAAAGAAACATAAACAAAGGCTGGTCACAGTAAGATTTGAAAAGATGCATTTAACATCGGATAAACTGGAAGCAAGGGACAAGCCAAGTAGCAGGTCTAATGCTCCAAGCTTACTCCCACGTAGGGGACACTAGCAGGGTGTCTTCTAAAGAGTGAGCCTGAAATGCTTTGGGGACCATGAGAACGTTAGGTTGAATCTCTGTGTGTTACTGGAGTCAGAAGAATTACTAAGTAGAGAAGAATGTTGCTAGGCTTCTCTCCATTTTGCTATAATTCCTCCCGAATTAGCAGGGCCCCTGTTGATCTTTCCACTGCCCCTGTGCTTCAAGTGGTCATACCTAAATTGCCCTCCTGTTGGCTTCTCAGGAGGCTGCCTTTGCCCAGACGGAGAGGTAAAGTAATTCAGATCTCAGTGCAATAGAGAGGAATCAAGATTCTCTTCCATAGTCTATCCTTTCTTTTCTAAACAAATGAAACACTCAGTAACTTTGGGAATTGAAATATTTGGACTATGGTAAGGCCATCGATTGAAGGCTCAAAAATCAGATGACATAAGCTTAGGCTGCTGCTGCAAAGGAAAAGATGATACAATGATTTTTAAACTTGGCATTGCACTAAACAATGCACGAAAATGATTCAAACTACTAATACAATGTGCCATCTTATTCATACAACAGACAACCTTGAGAGTTAGGTGTTTTAGTCCAATTTTATTAATAAGTTATATATCTCAAGCCCTTACTGTGTGACAAGTATTATGCTAGCACCCTTAGAAAGCGTCTCATTCATATTGTAATATCCCTATGATATCAGGGTTTCTCCACTGTGCACACGAGGAAGGAAAAAGTGGGGGGAGGGGGCATGCAATCTGGTTCCATGGTTGGCAGTCTTACCACCCATCTATCTATTGTCAGTGAATTGCCCCAGGGCACACTGTTGGTAAGAAAGGATGCAACTATCCCTAAAACTCAGGTTTTTCACACCAAGACTGCTTAGTATGTCCAGGAACAAAAAAATCATGTCTAGTAGGAATAGTGGAGGGAAAACTAGATAAAATGGCCTGAATTTTACCCTACCTCAGCTATGTTTATTCCTTCTCTGTCTACCCACCCCCACCACTAAGGGTTTTTCAAAACTCAAGTGTCTGAAAATATTTTATAAAATGAACTCATCACAGTTTAAAATGTTTGTTCTTAAGTTTTATATTGACTTAGTAGTATTTTAGAACAGTCTTAAAGGCATGGGGAATGCTTGAAATCTTACCTTGCATATATTGGTAGCCATACTGTATGTTGTCTTACCCAAAGATCAATGAATGAGCATTAGATGTAAAATGAATAAAAATAATCCATTCTATTTGTGCCCTTTATTTTACAAGAAGAATAATTCTCCATCATCTGCCTTTACTCAGAGTTATGAGAGTATCACTAGGTATAGGAAATTAATCTTTGGTACTAGGCACTAAAATGATCCAGCATCTAAGAATATCAGATAAAACACAGAGATGAGATTTAAAATGCTTTTCATAAAGATCCTATTTTATATTTAGCTAAGTAATATATGGAAAAATTGGCACCTTTCAGCACCAGAGCAATTACCATCGCTGCTACAGCGAAAGCTGATGCTTGGCCAACACCTGCAGTGGAATTGAATTAATGGAATTGATTTGTAGGCTCATTTTTAGAAAAAACATGAAGCTGTTTTTGAGAAAAAAAAATTACAGATGTTCACATATTTTAAAAATTTTCCCATAAAAGTAATAGACTTTCTGTTATTAAAGTCATATTTCTGGACTAGATCAAGGTACAATTATGAGACATGTCACACTTGCACAGGACATATGAAAACAAAGCTGGTAACACTTTGTAGATAAGAGTAAACATTTAATGGGTGCTCACTATATGCCAGTTCTGTGCTACTCACTTTACATATGTCGACTCATTTAACTCCTCTAAACAATGTAGGGATTGCTGTGACTGTGTGCTTGTGTGTAGGAAAACTACATTGTGTTTTTGCATGACGCCCAGAGAGGTTATGTCACTTGTTCACGGCGCACAGCTAATCAGTGTGGACCTGGACTAGAACCCAGCATCTTTTCTCTCTAGACTCATAATTTTATCATTAAACAGAGCTCTGGCTTTGTCTGCCTGTCCTTTCATCACTGTCATTCAACTAATTTTATTGTTCAGCAGCTAAAATGAAAGGAGACCTGATTCTTGGGGAAAGCCGTTGGTCCTTTCCAACTCTCTTCAACCTTATTTTTATGGACAGATGGTTATGAAAAACTGGGAAAGATGAAGATAATGAGAAGTTAAAAGGTATATATTCTATGTCTGGGAATAGAGGAGACAGGATTTTGTCATATCAACAGCACCATTATGAGTCAGAGGACTATTGATACTGAATAAAAAAAGTGAAATCATGTCCTTTGTAATATTTTTATGTTTTCTCTGTGCTCTACAAATTGAGTTTGTTCGCAATGGTACCAAACCAAAGTCAATGGAATGTTACAATAATAATTATACATATGTGTATGCTTGCATATACATATATACATATATACCATATATATGTATATATACCAGTATATGCATTGTTTACTAGTATATACATGGTTTAATAGATGAGGTATATAGACCTTTTCTAAAATTAATGTGACAATTCTATACAGCTAATCTCAGGGGGGAATTATTTACTGAACCTGACTCTAAAGTCCAAATTCCAACTGGCAAAAGAATTCAGTCTGGAATCTCATATATAAATAGCAGCAATAACATTAACAGCTGCTAACATTTAAGCAACAATGCTTTGTGCCCCACACAGTGCTCATTGCTTTATGTGCGTTATCTCATTCTCACCCCACCTATAGACGAGGGACTTTCTGAGGTGAAGAACTCTGGCAGTGTCTCACCAAACCTGGGCCCTTTCAAGCCCAGGTCTGGCTGACTTTGAAGCCTGCCCCTCAGTTCCTGTATCACGTGGCCCATGGCCATCAGCCACCAGATATTGACAATGCATACTGTTTTGGGGTGCTCCTTTCCACCCTCCTCTGTCCCACATAGCCTCAGATAAGGGTCATGAAGAAAAATGTACTCCTGCCCCTCCTCCTCCTCCTCCTCCTCCTCCTCCTCCTCCTCCTCCTCCTCTTCCTCCTCCTCCTCCTCCTCCTCCTCCTCCTCCTCCTCCTCCTCCTCCTCCTCCTCCTCCTCCTTCTCCTTCTTCTTCTTTTTTTTTTTTCTGAGAAACAGACACATTTGTTGGGGCTCATCAAGACCATCAGCTCTGCACTGGGGCTTGGTGTCGAGGTGTATTACTGCAATACCACCTGCAAGTATTTATGTGAATATGTTGACCCGGATTGAGCCTCTGATGAACACCTCCTAACAGCCTGCCGTGCCTTGTGGGTCGTTCCCAATGGTAGTGACCTGCTGTAGGCTGAATAATTTTTCCTTCTAACCCAGCAGAAAAGGGCAGGACATAGGTAGGAAAGATGCCAATGCCTTTGATGCATCAAGGGGCTTGCCCAATCTTACCAAAACGGAATGAGAGACCTATCTACGCATTAATATATTCCTGTACATCACCAGCAAAGAAAGTTTGGTGCTGCCTTCTTCCTGGTTCTAAAAATTCTGTGAGTTCTTTGATGCTGCCAAGTTGGTGAAATAGCTTTGGTGTGACTTTGCAATCACTGGTGCAAACTAGTTTTTTTTTTTAAAAAAAAAAACAATAAAACAACCAATGAAAAACAAAACAAAAAAGATCTATACAGAGTATCAGATTACTATGTTAGGAAGTTTAAAAAATGTAAACACCAACACTTGAGTTAGTAACTTTGGTACCCACTGATGGAATGAAAGTGTCATTTGTATGACTGAATAGTTTTTTTCTGGCTTCAGATCCGCCTATTGAGGCAGGGAAGTAAGTGTCTGGAAGATTCATGGCAACTTTAATTTCCTTCAGTCAAGGAGTGGAGTGCTCGGCGGGAGGACCGGGCACAGAACACCCAAAGCGGGTTTGGCCTGGCAGAGCCAAAGAGCCGTTTCTGCCAGGCACAGAGAGAGCAGCTGGGTCCTCGGGGGTGGATTTCACAGGAAGGACCTTGTTAGCCAAGTCACGCACTTGGGTTTTAATCACAGTGTGCTAACATTAGCTCTGTCCTCGTGAAAATCACTTAATTCTCCGTGTCTCACCCTCACCATCTCTCAAAGGAGAGAGTTGCAAGAAATGATACTTAAGGCTTTTCTAATGAAACGTCTAAGAACCATTCACCCACTGAAGCTTCTTGTGGAGTTGTGAGGTCTCGTTTGTGAAGGTCCCCGGCAAAGGCTGCTCTGTAAAAGTTTCAACTTAGAAAATAACCAGTTTTACGTGTTTATTGAATGAAGCCCCTTCTGCATTTTTCAGGAGAGAAATCTGACCCCCATTTTGTCTTAATTAAAAGAATGTATTAGTTTGGTCTCCCGTGTCTTGTCTCCCTTGAGAGGAGCCTGTAACTTTGTGAACGAAACATAGACCTTCACATTACAAAGGCAGCTTCGTCGACATATCCATCTGGGCATATATGACGTTATCAAATCTATAAAATGGAAGCCATTGGACAAAATGCTTTTTGATGTGAATGAGAAATTTAGCTTGGTTAGTTATGGAAAAATTAATAAAAGACAAGAATAAGAAAGGTCTGGCTCCCCCCCCCCCCAAGTAATTTAACTAGCATTTCACACTTGAACTTCTATAGAAGCTTTCATATGTCTTTTATTTTAACTGTAAATTCACAACTTTAGACCATTTCCTACATTATACTGAAGTCTTGTCTTCCAAATAGTCTAACTGCTGCCTGCCATTTCTGTTTGATGCATAAATGTGAGGTGTTTCTGTGGAAGGACATTAAATAGTACAGATACCTCTGCATGTTTGCATATTTAGAAAGATAGAATTCCTTAATATACAAGTATGTGACTTTTAAATACATACACATGGCCTCTTTTGTATGTGGGCTTTTTGACTGATGAAAAACTTAATTCTGTTGTGCCCATTACACTTCCCTCTGAATAAAACCTCACAGAGTTTAAGGTTTTATTAGTTAGAAGAAAAATCCTGGTTTCTGACAAATATTTCTGAGGAACAATAGCGCTTTTCTGGTTGTGAAAGGCAAGCTGAAACCATACTACAAGAGAACACAGTGGACCTAGTAAAGCAACATTGTACACTCAGAAAAGAGATGCAAATTTAAACAGAGCACTTTTAAAAAATAAAATCAAGAAGGGCTATTTTTTTTGTTTTTATTCGTTGTTTTTTTTTTTTTTTTTAAATATAAGACACCCTTCTTCCACAGTTAAAAGCTTTTTTCATTTTTTCCCTCCCGTAAGAGGTTAGAACTGTATAGAGATAGTTACATACACGGGCATCTCAGAATACGAGGGCACCATACATACATGTAATTGGTTGCTTTTTTCCTTTTCCTCGGCAGTCTGTAAAAAATGTGAAAATGCTCCTGCTTCTGCCTGGCCATTAAAAGGCAGTGGCTGCACCATACTGTGATTTGGAAGCTGAAGAAAATGGCCAGAACTGACTGATATCTGATAAACAGTAACAGGAGTCAGTTTATTGCACCAATCGTTAAATAATGGTGCTGATTATAAGGCTGCTAACTGCAGATGCTGTAATTGTCTGTCATAAATCTTAGTCATTTGTGACAGGAGCACAATGAAAGGGAGCATCTGCTTGAGGGCAAATGACTTCTGATAAATATCAGCTCCACGAAAATGTACTTGGATGTGTCTCAATATTTTGGAGAGCCATTCATGTTGCTTCCACAAATGTGAAGTTATTATTGGTTTGTATTGATTTTGCCACCCTTTTTTTTTTTTTTAAAGAGACAGAGAGTGACTCAAGGTTGAGCTGAATAGCATCTCAGCTCTTTATCTGATCTACTCATTTCTCTCAAATGCATGTTTGAGTGAAAAAAAATAATTGCACTTTTTTTTCCCCCCCAGTAGATTGCTGTTCAGAAACACAGCCTGGGAAATTCAATATGCAGCTTATATAAAAAAAAAATAACAAAAGCCAACATTTGTTGAAGGGGGAGGGAAGGCTTTTGGATTTTTACAAAGGTTATTTTTTTCAGAAAAGATTTTAAGTTTTAAAATGCTAATCTCTAATAATAAATTTTAGCTGCATGAAAATGAATTACATGCTTTCCTATGTTGCCTACAAAAGTAGTTATTGTTATCATATTCACTATAAAATTTACCCACATAATAAAAACTGTAACAAGACTTCTTTAAGTTTAAAAAAATTTTGAGAAGTTAATACTACATAAAACTAATATCCACGTTTTAAAAATAGCCTTTTTCTAAAATATTTATTTCATATTAAATATTTAGTGGCTGCATCAAGGACAGCTTAGAAGAAGTACAAAACAAAGAGAGTGAGGAAAAACACATTTTCTGCTGTGGAAGTTCAACCCTCACAAATGTGGTTTGAAGATGTGATTAGTAAGTGAAGGCTGTATCTGTTTGTGGCTGTCAAAGGTTATCAGATGTGGCTCTCTCAGCAGATCATTCCATGGGAAGAAAGTGAAAGTTTTCCAGTCTGTTCCATGCAATTTCTCAATTTGGGAGAGTCCAGCTGAGTGGTCCAGGCGTGGCTAAGGGTATGGGACTGAGGGGATGCGAGGATGTATCAGAAAGGTGGGATGCACTCAGGAAGTCAAAAAACCACACGTGATGTGGGCGGCCTGAAGTCTTTTCTGAGCTGCTCTGCTTCTACAGTATTTGTAGTTCAGTGCCTCGGGCTGAAACACCAGATGAACTCATTCTCACACCAACAGAACAAAGACTCTCAGGACTGTGGCAGTGGCAGTATTTGTGGTGTCACCATCTTATTCAGAAGAAGATATAGATATACGTTTCCTTTGGAATTTCTTTGGAATGTGCTCTTTGGAGTTCCTAATGGCTCTAATAATTGTAGATGCTCAGAGCCTCATGGGAACAGGGCCCCGTGTGTGGGACCGCCTTTAATTAATGATTCTTCTTAAAACAAAGAGTTTCTGGTCATTTAGTAACTAAACTTTCTGGGAGAATATCTGAAACAGAGTGCTCTGGGATGACCCTACTCTTTATAAAGGCAAATTTGGGCACGTGATATGGTCTTCACTGGTATTTTTGAGAGACAGGAAAACAGGCCCTAAACCTCAACCTTGTATCAAGATGTGTGAGGAAGGGAGATACATAGAAAAAAAAAGTATATTTTGGTGTCAGACCAAACTGTATTTGACTCTTAGCTCTACCAGGCAAGTTCTTAGCCTGTTGCATATGTCATTTTTACAAGGACGCTTTCTGTTGATACTAGGGTTGTAAGATGTAGGACCTATAAATCATTTGGTACAGTGCTTGAGACAAAGGAAACATCCAATAAATATCTGTAGTTACTGTTAATTATACTATTACTACCGTTGTATATTTACTAATTAATATTACACATTAATAGCAGTTATAAATTGTACATGCTTGTCTGGGTTTGCATTTGCATGTCAGACGTGGCTAAGGGTATGGGACTGATTTAATATTGTGATTTATCTCTTTTGGAAAGAAGCTGATTGGAAACTTAGATAAATTTATATTTTTATGTGTATGTTTCCATGAATAAGGACAGAAATGAAGCAAATATATGTTACATACTTAAGTCTTGTCCTGCTGGTGTTGGAGATGACAAAAGGAGTTCAGGGGGGATTTAACCCTGCTTTCACGGAGCTTGCTATATTGTCAGGTAGAGAGAACTAGCAGTTAATGACACATTAATGGTGTCATGTGTACTAAAGAGTGTAGTGTAAAAAGTTAGAAGGCACTGCTGTGGTCGGCAAACCGCGGCTCATGAGCCACATGCGGCTCTTTGGCCCCTTGACTGTGGCTCTTCCACAAAATACCACGTGCGGGCGCACACGTACAGTGCGATTGAAACTTTGTGGCCCATGCGCAGAAGTCGGTATTTTGTGGAAGAGCCGGTATTTTGTTAATAAGTAGAGATTTGACAAATGGCATAATTTTGTTTTAGGATTTAAACTTCTGGAAATTATCCTAAGAAGATAATTCAATAAATTCATGAGGTTATTCACTGTAGCATTGTTTGTAATAGAAAAAAGAAACTGGAAACAGACTATCAGGCAAGTTATTGGTTTCATTTTGTATACCGCATCCATATATCAGATTACTACATGATCATCAAACACTATAATGCAGCTGTATGTGCTGAAATAATGTTTCTAAGAGAAAAATGTAGACATATATGCATAAATATACATTCTGAAAGAAGATACAATAAAATAATTATTGTGTATGAGAAATAAGGTAAATATTTTTAATTTTCTTACCTGTATGTTCTATTTTTCCATAATCATTATAAATTACTGTATAAATTATCCTGTCAGCTTTAACTGATGGTCAACATAAGTAGTCATATAAATATTCTGTCTTCCACTAACTCAATATCCATATGTTATTGATTTAATAAAAGCAAACACATATATTACATGACTATGTACATACTAAATAGCATTCTAAAATATATACAGAGTGTCCCAAAAAATGTATGCATACTTTAACAGCTGATAGCTCAATAATCAGCTGACATTCAAACCAGGAGACCAGGAGTTTGATCACTCGCTATGACATGTGTGCTGAACACCAGGGGGCAGTGTGGAACATGGCGGGCGAACAGCAGCAGCAGCGGGGTGCTGAGGGAGCAAGGGAAGGAGGAGGTGGGGAGGCAGGGAACCTGATCACCAGCCAGGCTTAGGGATCCTACCTGTGCACAAATTTCGTGCACTGGGCCTCTAGTATATTATATCCATATATATTGCCCAAGCACCCTCCAGAAATTTTTAACAATTTCCAGTTCCATCAACAGTGTATGCTATTTTTAAATATATATGTATTTATTTTAGAGATGAATGGAGAGAGAGAGAGAGAGAGAAAGAGAGAGAGAGAGAAAGAGAGAGAGAAACATCAATGATGAGAGAGAATCATTGATAAGCTGCCTCTTGTATGCCCCACATTGGGGATCAAGCCCGCAACCAGGGCTTGCGCCCTGACTGGGAATCTAATCGTGATCTCCTGGTTCACAGGTCGACACTCAACCACTGAGCCATGCCAACCGGGCTATACATTCTTTATAAATTTTAGATATTAACCCATTATCAGATGTATCATTAATGAATATGTTCTCTTACTCAGTGGGTTCTTTTCATTTTGTTGATGGTTTCCTTTGCTGTACAAAAACTTTTCAGTTTGTTGTAGTCCCATTTGTTTAATTTTTCTTTTATTTCTCTTGTCTGAGGAAATATATCAGAAAAAACATTGCTATGTGAAATGTCCAAGGTTTTACTGCCTTTGTTTTCTTCTAGAATTTTTATTGTTTCGACTCTAACATTTAAATATTTAATCCATTTTGAGTTTATTCTTATGTTATGGTCTAAGAAGGTGGCCTAGTTTCATTTTTTTGCACATATCTGTCCAATTTTCCCAACCCCATTGTATTTTTTTGCCTCCTTTGTCAAATATTAATTGACCATAAAGGTGTGGGTTTATTTCTTGTCTCTATTCTGTTTCATTAATCTATATATCTATTTTTATGCCAGTATTATGCTCTTTTGATTACTATGGCCTTGTTGTATTGTTTGATATCAGGTAGCACGATTCCTCCAACTTTGTTCTTTCTCAATATTGCTATGGTTATTTGGGGTCTTTTGTGATTCCATATAATATTTTTAATGCTCATCAAATTATTCATGCTATGTCATTAATAATGGCTACTCTTCTTAATATTCCTTAGGCTAACTGCTTCTTTGTTTTCCCTCTGGGATTTATTTTTTTATTTTTAATGAGGTCTTTCTTTTTATTATTGATTTAGAGCAGGGGTGGGGAAACTTCTTTCTGCCAAGGGCCATTTGGGTATTTATAACATAATTCACGGGTCATACAAAATTATCAACTTAAAAATTAGCTTGCTATATTTGGTCAAAAATATAATTAACTCACCTCTAATGCCTTGGCAGGACCAGACGAAATGATATTGCGGGCCTTATATGGCCCATGAGCCAGATATTCCCCACCCCTGAGTTAGAGAGAGGAGTGGAGAGAGAAAAAAAACATCGATTTGTCACCTCCTGAACATGTTCTGACCAGGGATCAAACCCACAACATAGGCACGTGCTGCAACAAGGAATCGAACCAGTGACCCTTTAGTGTATGAGATGACACACCAACCAACTGAGCCACATAGGCCAGGGCCCATAGAATATTTTATTTTTAAAATTTTATTTATTTATTAATTAATTTGTTTATTTATTTAAAATTAAGTTCTTTACTGTTTAATGTATTACATAAGTCTCCTTTTTCCCCATTGGCCTCTCCCCGGCTGCTCCCAACCCCCAGCGCATGCCCTCACTCCCCTCCCCCCCATCTGGGTCATTGGTTATACTCATATGCATGCATATAAGTCCTTTGGTTGATCTCTTACCCTTTCACTCCCCTCTTTCCCTCATTCTGTGAAATATGCCATTGGTATCTTGATAGGAATTGGTTGAATCTAAACTTTTTGTGTGTACTATGACCATTTTAATGATATTAACTCTTTCTGTCCATGAACACGATATATGCTTCCACTTATTTGTTTCTTCCATTTTTTTCTTCAGTGTCTTATAATTTTCTGAGTACAGGTCTTTTACATCCTTGATTAAATTTATTTCTAGGTCTTTTATTTTTTGAAGCAATTATAAATGGATTGTTTTCTTGGTTTCCCTTTCCAAATAATTCATTATTGGTGCGTAAAAATACAACTAATTTCTGGAAAACTGAATTCATTTATCAGTTCGTGTACATTTTTGGTAGAATCTTGAGCGTTTTCTATTACAGTATCATATCATCTGAAAATAATGATGGTTTTATTCTTCCTTTCCAACCCAGAGACTTTTTATTTCTTCTTCTTGTCTGATGGTTGTGGCTAAGATCTTCAATGCTATGTCGAATAAAATGGTGAAAGCATACATCTCTGTCTCTTTCTCAATCTTAAGGGAAATACTTTTAGTTTTAGTTGCTCTGATTGGATGTTTTTATTTTTTACCTTGTCTTCCAAATCACTGATTTGATCTTTGACCTCATCCAACCTACTATTTATTCCTTCCAATGCATTCTTCATTTCAGACATTGTATGCTTCATTTCTGCCTGGTTCTTTTTTATGGTTTCTATGCTCTTTGTCATGGTGTATAGTTCTCACTAAGTACTTTGTAGTTTTCAAGTGCCTTAAGCATTCTTATAGCCATTTTTCTGAACTCTATATCTGATAAGTTGCTTGTCTCCATTTCATTTAGCTCGTTGTCTAGCAATTTCTCTTGTTCTTTCATTTGGGGCATGTTTCTCTTTCTACCCATTTTGGCTGCCTCTTTATGTTTGTTTCTATGTATTAGGTAAATCTGCTGACTCCCAGCCGTGGTAGGGCGGTTTTATGTAGAAGGTTTCCTGTAGGACCCAATGGCACAGTCTCCTTGATCACCTGATCTGGATGCTCCAGGAATGTCCCTTGTGTGGGTACATGTGCCCTCCTATTTTAATTGAGTCTTGATTGCTATTGGTCTGTTTATGTGTGGGTGGACCCTCAGGCTGGTTGACTGTGAAGATCAACCTCAACCACAGTGTATGAGGTGCTATGCAGGTGCTGACCATATTGCCTCAGAAAGGTCTGGTGTCTGCTGAAATCTCCCATTTGGATATGCTTCTTGTGAAGCTAATGGGATCCTGCTCTTATGTTGTCTGAAGCTGGCCACTGGATGTATTGGTTCTGGTGCCTCTTAGGAGGGACTCTGGTATGGGCCAATGTCAGACGCTGCCTGTGAATGACCCTGGGCAACCTGTTTGGAGCTACAAAGCAATCCACAGTTTGTGGCTGCCTCTGCTGGGCCTGGGTGCTTGCAGGAATGACCAAGCTGTGCACCAAGGTTGGCTATTACCAACACTGGGCTTGGGAGCAGGTCAGCAAAGTCCCCAAGGTACCATGAGATCTGATGTCACCTGCCTCTGCCTGCCAGCTGCCTGTTAGGCTCAGCCACTGAAAGAAGCCTCTGACTATACTCAAGTTGCATGAGGTGGGTGATCAGTGAGTCATTAGGTCGGGGCGAGTGGTGTTAAATAGATTGATGCACATTCAAACTCAGTGCCAGTAATGGGTCTGAGGTCACTCAGCAAATGTCCCAGGATATACCAAGTGTAGCTACAACCCACTTGATGCTCACATGCTTTTGTGGTGGGGCAGGATCTCAGACAGTCATTGGGGTGAGGCCAATAGAGTTTATCAGGCCCAAACAGATCAAAATTTGGCTATGTGAAGGGAGGGCTCTGCATAGTTCAGGCATGCAAGGGGACAATGTCCCCTGTGCTAGAGCCACACACAAATCAGTCTGTCTCACATTCTGCTCAGTGTTTGGTCTCAGCAGGGCAGGGCCACCCAGAGTTGGCAGGATGGGGCTAGTGGATCTCCCATGAGGGGACGTGCTGGTCAGGTTTGGTAGAAGGTGGGGGGAATGGCCTCCACACCAGAACCACACAACTCAGTCTGTTCCAGATTCTGCCTAGACCTGGCAGGGTGGAGCCACCTGGATTCAGGAGGGTGGGGCCGCTAGAGCCCGGAAAGTGGTGCTAGCAGATCTCTTGGGAGGGGGAGGCACCAGTGAAGTTCACGGGAAAGTAGGGGGAATAGACCCCATCCCAAAGCCACCCACCTCTCTCACTGACACCCCCCTGGGTCTGCCCAGACTTCTACACCCTGGCCTAGGCTGCGGACTCCTCAGTAGGTTGCATGTTCCGCAGGGTGGGGTAACAGGGAGTCTAGAGGGTGGGGTAATTGCATCAGTTGTATGGAAGGGTATGATCCACCCAAGAAAGATGATGTCTGTGGGCTGTGTGGGAGAGTGACTCAGCACAGGGATCATGGTGGCTGTCCCTTCAGTTCTCTCCCCAGACGCACAAACATCAGTCTCTCCTCATGCATCCCTAGTCTACTCTACCCTTTCTCCTCCACCAGAGTCCAAGGCGAGAGACTGTGAATGCAATTTTGTGTATTGGCCCTTTAAGAGTGGCCTGTGTCTCTTTCAGACTTAGAGGACAGAATTGCTGATTCTCACAGCCTGATATTATGTGGGTGCCTCTTCCTGGCTTGGGGTTGAAAACTCATTCTTCTCAGGGGGAACCTTTGCAGTTGAGATATCCCTCCAGAATCTCAGCTGCCACCCATCTCTGTCCTTCCTATCAGTCTCTATGTGGCTTCTTCTGTAAATCCTTGGCTATAACAGTTCTCTTCAGCTAGTCTTCAGTTGGTTATTCAGGTTGACTGCTCTATATTTTAGTTGTAATTCCTATTTGGTCCTGGGAGGAGGTGAGTGTAATATCCACCTACTCTACTGCCATCTTGTATCTCTGTAATGTTTCTTAAGCAAGAAAGAAATATCATGTTAAAGTTAGCACAATGGGAACATCCATGGGATTATGTCTCATGGAAATATCACTTGTCATGTGTGAGGGGAGAAAAAAGGTGAGAGCTGTTGCTCTGCCAGTTGGTGGAGCAATGACTGTATAATCATTTTAGGCAGTACCAAGACAAAACAAGACAAAACACATACATGGTGGAATGTTTTCTGCATAGCCATAATTTTGTCTTAATTTAATTTTTATCAAAGTCAAACACATACATAGTTTTAAAACTTAGATAATACTGTAAGATTCATCATGAAAATCATGTTTCATGAGAATGCTTTCCCACTCTGTTCTTGTTCCCCTGAAGCAACCAACATTTGGGTTAAATGAATAATTGGTGTTTACATTATGATAATGCAAATTTTCTTCATAATTGAGCTGTATGGTATGCTATCACACTTGTTTTTTTTTTTTTTCCTGGGCTTCATGATTGCCTCATATTTCATTAGGTTTTCTTCTTTAAATTGCCTGTTAGAACTATATTCCTTTCAATATGATCAAGCATGCTAGATTAATCTACATCAGCTATGTCCTGAAATCTTTCTGCTCTAATTCAGACTGTTACTCTCTATGCTGGTACATAAGCATCATCCCACTACCATAATTCTAGGAATTTACATCACTTCTCTCTTGGGTTGGATCCCATGTCTAGTTTTTATCCTTTATTCTCTTATTGTGGGGGTTGTATATCCTGGTGGTTTCCTGAGACAGTGAGTAAAAGAGGTAAATATTTTTTAATCCATGCAGTTCTGAAAATATCTATAATCTATCTTTACACATGCTAGGTATAGATCTCTGTTGTGAAAGAACTTTTTTTCAGTATTTTTATGATATTTAATTACCAGAGGCCCAGTGCACAAATTAGTGCACCAGTGGGGTCCCTCAGCCTGGTCTGTGGGATCGGGCCGAAACCGGTTCTCCAACATCCCCCAAGGGGTCCCGAATTGTGAAAGGGCACAGGCCAGGCTGAGGGACCCCACTGGTGCATGATTGGGGCTGGGGAGGGATGCGGGAGGTTGGCCAGCTGGGGAGGGATTGTGGGAGGGCTCCAGGGCATGTCTGGCCCATCTCGCTCAGTCCCGATTGGCCGGACCTTGGCAACAAGCACCTATCAGTTAGAGCATCTGCCCCCTGGTGGTCAGTGCACATCATAGAGAGTGGTTGAGTAGCCTTAGCATATCATTAGCATATTACGCTTTGGTTGAACGAATGACCAGACGACCAGACACTTAGCATATTAGGCTTTTATTATATAGGATATTTTGGTTTTTATAGTTCTTGAGAACTTTAAATTTGATTGCTGATCCTTCATATATGACCACCTTTTTTTGTTTTTCAATTCTAGAAGCTTTTAGGATATTTTCTTTATTCCTAAAGTTCTAAAATGTCATAGTGATAGATTCTGGCATACAACTTTTTTTTTTTTTTTGGAATCTGTAAATTCAAGTATATGGTAGATTAGACAAATATTGTGGGTTAATTCATGATAATTTCTTTCCCCTGTGTTTTCTCTTTCTGGAACTTCTACTTGTCATATTGATTGATGTCCACTTCCTGGATCAATTCTCTACTCTTCTTATCTTTTCTCTCCTATTTTTTTTATTGCTTTGTCTATTTGTTCTACATTCTGGAAGATGTCCTTGACTTTATCTTCTAATAATCCTGCTGAATTTCTTAAAATTGCTGCTATTATATTTTTTAAGATTGTAAGAACTTTCCATTGATCTAGCCTTGTTCTATGATTGCAATATTTTTTTAAATCTTTTAGGATCCTAATTATATATTTAAGTGTTGCTCTCTGCATTGCCTCTATTTTCAGTTTGTGTGTTTAAATCTGTTTGATATTTTTCTTGGAGGTTTATCTAAAATATTTAGTGATCTTTGCCTTCATTTCATATTTAAAACACAAGGCACCAAGAAAATATGGGTAGCAGTGTGTGTGAGTGTGTGTGTGTGTGTGTGTGTGTGTGTGTGTGTGTGTGTGAGTGTGTGAGAGAGAAGAGAGAGAGAGAGAGAGAGAGAGAGAGAGAGAGAGAGAGAGAGAGATGGGGGGCGGGGCAGAGAGGCAGGAGAGGATTTTACTCATAGGTCTTTAATCTTAAGTAGGCCATTTTCTCCAGAGAGCAATCATCTAGTATCTTGCCTGAAAGCAAAAATCTGACTGCCATATTTTGAAGGACTCATCATAAAGTATTTAGGCCTGCAGTTTTCAAAATGTGGTCTATGGATTGATCCCAGGGCTTCCCAAGACTCATTTAAGGATTACAGAGCCAAAAGTATTTTCATAATAATAAGATGATATTTGCCTTTTTTACTATGTTGGTACTTGCCCTGATGATGCAAAAACAACTGTAGGTAAAATTGCTGGTGCTTAGCACTAATCAGGGGCACTAAACTCTGCTAGCACTCACTGTATTCTTCACCGTCATGCGCTTGCAGTTAAAACAAAAATTAAAGGCAGTTGCACTTAAGAATGTCTTGAATGAAATGTGAAAGTTATTATTTATTATTTAATCTTGACCCTTGAATGCACATCCTTTTATTGCTCTCTCTGACAAACGAGAAGTGCACACAAAATACTTCTGCAGCACAACCAAGCACACCTGGGGTCTTGAGGAAAAGCCCTTGTGCAATTGAGTTACAAGCTGAACTACCCATGGTTGTTTTTTTTCCTCAGAAAACCATTTTTACTTGAACGAATGACTTACAAAGGATGGTCTTTCTGATGTGGCTATTTGGCAGACATTCTCTCAGAAATGAACAATCTTGTCACTTCAAGACAAATGACTGGTAGTATTTGTTGCCAATAATGGAATTTAAGTTTTCAAAAGGAAGTTAGGATTTTGGAAGACTTGTATCTTTCACCACCACAAACTTGAAATCTTCACAATAATGTGCTCAGCAATGATACTCACCAATATGACTTTTGAATATTGTATAAAAAAGTGTACCATTATTTGGAAGATCTACCTAAATCAGTAAACTGTTACTTCCCAAATAACCAATGTAAAATGTTAAAAAATAATGCATGGGTAAAAATGAAAGATAGACCAATGGATTATAATGTAACCAAGTAAAAAAAAAATCATTGATATAGTTTCAAGTTCCATATTGCAATTCTCCTTTCAGAAACTACCATTCGTTGAGTTGTGGTGTAGCATCAAAGAAAATTATTCACAATTACCTAAAAAGGTTATTAAGATACTCATCCCTTTCTAACTACGTATCTTTGTGAGGTTATTTTTTCTTGATATTTTTCTACCAAAACAACATATGAAAAATTGAATGCAGAAACAGATATGAGAATCTATCATTAATGTCTAAGCTGGACATTAAAGAGATCTATGAAAATGTAAAACAGTGTCACTCCTCACTATTTTCTTTTGATTTTTGAAAAATAGTTATGTTTTCTAAAATGTTACTTGCATCAGTATATAATAGGCTTGCTATTGTTATTTAAATGATTGCTAAATAAACACTTTTGCCATTTATTTCAGTTGTAATTTATAATAAGATATTGATACACATAACCAATGTAAACAAAAACTCAGAGGTTCTTAAAATTCTTAAGAGTGTAAATGGTCCTGAAACCAAAAGCTTGAGAATACTTGATAGAGTATTAGTAATAGACAGTTACTTAACCCTTAAGTTTTTTGTATGGTTCCAAGCCTCCACTTTCTATTATCCTAATATCTCCTAATATAGAATTTATCTGTTAAGCCTCCTGGTTGGTACAGGGAGAGAAGGATCTGAGAGTCTAATTTTTTTCCCCAAATAGATTTCCAACTACCACTTCTTCCTCGATGCATGAATTAACAGACTTCTTGTGTGTGTGTGTGTGGTGTGTGTGTGTTGTGTGTATAGCTTATTTATTTATTTATTTATTTATTTATTTATTTATTAAATTCCAGAGAGCATTATGCTAAGTGAAATAAGCCAGTCTGAGAAAGATAGGTACCACATGATCTCACTCATTTGTAGAATATAATCTATGTATATAAAAGCCTAAGTGACGGTTCAACTGTTCAAATGTTCGACCAGTAGTTATGACACACACTGACCACCAGAGGGAAGACGCTCAATGCACAGGCATGGAAACATGAAACAGACTGATGAATCTCAGAGGGAAGGAGGGAGGGGGGAGGGCGGGAAGAGATTAACCAAAGATCTTATATGTATACTAGAGACCTGGTGCACAGATTCCTAGGCATGTCCTGCGGGAATCGGGCCGAAACCAGCTCTCCAATATCCCCTGAGAGGTCCCAGATTGCGAGAGGGCACAGGCCAGGCCGAGGGACCCCTCTAATGGACAACATAAACTGATGAACAAAAATAGATCCAGAGACATGGAAGCCTCGAACAGACTGTCAGACCTCAGAGGGAGGGCAGGGAAAGGTGGGAGGGAGGAAGGGTTAAGAGATCAACCAAAGGACTTGTTAGCAAACATCTTATTGCTTCTCCTCAGGCAGATACCTAGGTTTCAGCTTTCTCCATTCCACTAGGTCAATTACCAGGTAAATAATTCCAAAATTTTAATCACTTCTCTTGGCTTTCTGTCATCTCCTCTACCATTTCTCTATTCCTTTATGAATTTATTAATTATTTTATTCCTTTTCTGTCATATTAGTGGATATTTGAGAGGCAGTAGAGTTATAGACATATATTTGGGAATAAATATACCTTGTGTTGATTTGGCCAACATGTGGAAACTAATGATTGCTACATATTTATAATAGGTTATTTAATTGAAAAATAGTGAATAAAACAGAATTCTACAAAAAAATTAGAAATATTTATTCAATATCAAAAGGATATTTAGAATATCTGTAACATATTTTTGGCTAGAATATCTTCATTTTGTTGTTATTTAATTACTTAGAAATAATCAATGAAGTTCTTGGAGTTCTTTTGGAAAATGGTCCATTTTAAAAAATGAAAATCTATGAAATTCAGATGTTGAGGTCAAAATTAACTGCATTGTCTACCTAACCAGTTTTCAGAGTGGCTTATGTCTATTTTGGGATTACCTTATATATGGCTTTTAATACAAAGATAGCAATGTTTGGGGTTGAATAATGAGCCCTGCACATTTAAATCCATTTAATAACAGATTATGTTATTATCCAAGCTGATGTAATATTTCTAAAGCATATTATGATGAATTTATTTATTTATTTTTTAAATATATTTTATTGATTTTTTTACAGAGAGGAAGTGAGAGGGATAGAGAGTCAGAAACATCGATGAGAGAGAAACATCGATCAGCTGCCTCCTGCACATCTCCCACTGGGGATATGCCTGCAACCCAGGTACATGCCCTTGACTGGAATCGAACCTGGGACCTTTCAGTCTGCAAGCCGACGCTCTATCCACTGAGCCAAACCGGTTTTGGCTCTGATGAATTTATTGATTGAGAAAATTATTGTGAAGAGTATACTGGACTTAGGATTCTATTTCCTGCCCCTGCCCCACCCTCTGAGTGTCCATGTCCTGTCTCCCAGCGAGATAATAGTCCTTCTGAAGGCAGCACTGTCCCCATGTTGCCTCCAAGGAGACCAGGACTCTGCCTCAGAGATGCTCGGCTGCTGTTGCTGTTGGACCATTGGCAGGTCTGGCTGGTTCTGAATGCAAAAAAAGGTCAGTTAACATCACTGAAACTGTAGCTTAGAAAACAAGCATAATATGAAAATAAATAGAAAAATGGCATGTAAAAGCCAGATAATTTGTGATTTTTTTTAGTCCAAATCATGCTGTTTTCAAGATTCTGCTAAGCATTGTGTTACACTTTTTTTTTTTTTAAGTAGAGGGAAGTACCTGGAAAAGGTGTGCTTTCTGAGAGAGTGATACTCCATGACACATAGTTACATATAACTAATCCTGTTCTCTAAGCACAGATGCCTGGAGGACTAGGCTGCCATGTGCAGTGTATAAAGGTGCCTGACCAAGGACAAGGAAGGGACATTTTTTTTTCTCCACTCAAAGGGGGCCTTTCTGCCTGGCCCTTCCAGAGGGGGACACCTGTAAAACTAGTCTGCAGAGGTGGCATCTTCTCCTCGTTCTCATAAAGGCACTTTGGAGGCAGTCCATTGAAAGAGGAGGCCTGAACTAAACAGGAGAAACAAGATGTAAACAGTGGCTCACCCCTTGCCCACAGTAACTTGGGGAGGTGAGAGAAAGCCATGGGAGGCATAAAGCAATATAAAAAAATCTCAGTAGTGTGCTGATCACCGAGGATTAAATGGTGGATTAGGTATAGCTCAAGAATTTCACATTTTTTTTGTGGAAAAATAGGGAACTAAACAAAACTTTGTTGTACACATGGCATTTTTAAAAAATATATTTTTTATTGATTTCAGAGAAGAAAGGAAAGGGAGAGAGATATAGAAACATCAATGATGAGAGAGAATCATTGATTGGCTGCCTCCTGCACATCCACCACTGGGGATTGAGCCTGCAACCCGGGCATATGCCCTGACGGGGAATCAAACCATGACCTGGTTCATAGGTAGATTCTCAACCACTGAGCCATGCCAGCCAGGCTACACATGATATTTTTCATTTATTACTGTATGTACACAGAGTGTATGAATGTATTTGTATACACACATCTTGCAAATATACATTTTGAGTATCTATCTATCTATCTATCTATCTATCATCTAATGCATCTTGTCTCCAAATAAAATTTTAAGCTAAATAATAATAAAAATAATAGCTAATATTTTATTTGTAATTTACTAGACATATGGTGTTCTAACTGCTTTTCACATAGTCGTTATTTATTCATCACAGCAGTCTCTTTGAGTGCGGGTACGATTATTATTCACATTTGAAGGTGAAAGAAGCTGAGCACTGAGAGGTTAGGCCACTGACTCAAGGTTGCAGAGCTGGAAAGGGGCAAAGCCAGGGTTTGAACCCAGAAGTCTGACTTGCAGGGCCTCCACCTGATGTAAAGTTAGAGACCATATTCATATTTGTCTATATCAGTGCTTCTCAACCTTGGCTGCACATTAGAATCACCTGGGAATCTTTTTAAAATCCTGATTTCTGGGCCTCATCCTCCGGAAATTCTGTTTCTTTGTTACTAATGTAGTGGCCCCACCCCATAACAAAGAAACAGAATTTCCGGAAGATGAGGCCCAGAAATCAGGATTTTAAAAAGATTCCCAGGTGATTCTAATGTGCAGCCAAGGTTGAGAACCACTGGTCTATATTTTCTGCTCTCCATGATGGTACTTAGAAGACTGTCTCACATACATAAACAACATCCCCTAACATTTGCCTGGTAACTTCAAGGCTACAAAGAACTTAAGCTTGTATTGTCCCATCTGATCCTTGAGGGAGCTCTGTCCAGCAGCCAGGATTTTTGTCCTCATTGTAGAAATAAAGACCTTCATCTCTTTTGTTGACTGAGGAATATAGTTTAAAAGGATTTTACTTCTTCAGTGACAGAATAGATGATACTTGCTGGTAATTATTTTTAGAGTGTAATACATTAAGAAGTTTAGTTGTGAAACCTTTATTGCTGCTAAGTCCAATCAGAGTATTAGGAGAGCAGATACCTTGAAGGCTTGTACCTTTAGAGTCTCCCAAAACATCCTAAGGTTACTGAATTCTAACCACAGGTATACTAGTAAAGAGTTGCCTACTTAGGGGGGGGGGGACTTAGGGGACAGATTTGCTTATATCAGAGCATGACAATGCTCAATAAGTTTTGCCTCTACTTAATTGGTTTTCCCTTTAGTTCTAGTAGCTATCCTATATAATAAAAGCCTAATATGCTAAGTGTCCGGTCATCTGGTCATCCGTTCAACCAAACAAAGTGTAATATGCTAATGATATGCTAAGGCCGCTCAACCGCTTGCTATGATGTGCACTGACCACCAGGGGACAGATGCTCCAACTGGTAGGTTAGCTTGCTTCTGGGGTCCAGCTGATCTAGACTGAGTGAGATGGGCCAGACAGGCCTTGGAGCCCTCCAGTAGTCCCTCCCCAGTTGGCCAACCTCCTGCATCCCTCCCTGGCCCTGATCATGCACCAGTGGGGTCCCTCAGCCTGGCCTGCACCCTCTCACAATCCGGACTCTTCCGGGGATGTCGGAGAGCTGGTTTTGGCCCGATCCTGCAGGCCAGGCCAAGGGACCCCACTGGTGTACGAATTCGTGCACTGAAGCTCTAGTTCAGTGGTTCTCAACCTGTGGGTCGCGACCCCTTTGGGGGTCACCTAAGACCATTGGAAAACACATATATAATTACATATTGTTTTTGTGATTAATCACTATGCTTTAGTTATGTTCAATTTGTAACAATGAAATTGGGGGTCACCTCAACATGAGGAACTGTATTAAAGTGTCATGGCATTAGGAAGGTTGAGAACCACTGCTCTAGTTGATAAATATTTGTTGAATGTTGAGTCATTTGCTATCCTTCCAGTTAACCTACATTTTAACTTTTGACCTATTCCTAGGCTTTCTCCTCTCCTTCCCATTTTATTCAAATCACTCTTTTAAAAAATATGTTTTTTATTGATTTCCGGGAGGAAGGGAGAGGGTGAGAGAGAGTCACTGCATGCCTCCAACTAGTCCAGGGGTGGGCAACCTTTTTGTGAGTGCGTTGCAAAACCAGCAAAATCTCTGACTCAAAATTCTTCTGTGTGCCAACCCTAATTTTTTGAGAACATGTTACGCCTACTTGATATCTTTTAAGGTGTACGTATATGAAGAACCTTGAAGAAATAATAAAATTCATTCGAGTGACAAAAACACAGTATATGATGATGAAAAATACATTTATTTTTTAATGTATACATGTACACTGATAGTCCGACAGAAAACTTTATGACTCCGTTTGATATTATCAGTGGGACTTTTGCTGCTGCATCACTGATGACAGAGATTTTAAATCAGGTTTATATTTCGTGACCTTCAGAGATATGCACGAGCTACTACTTTCATCCATCAGGCTACTCCTATTACGAGACTTAACAAAATTCATCACTGAGAACAAAGATTCACAAGCGTATGTGGATGAAACCAAAGCACTGGTCGGATCTAGGAAGGCAGGGAGAGTTAAGGCAGAGGCATAGAAATTGCTCTTCCCCTCTCTTGTCAGTCCATGTCTGTGGTCTTTAAGATAACTTGTTATGTAAAATGATTTATTTATCTAAGATGCACCTACACTGAATTATCTGAAAAATAAAAAAGTCGATATTAAGAAAAAAATTGTAAATGGAAGATTATAAGAGAGGGTTTTGCGTGCCAGCAAAAGTTACTGGTGTGCCATGTTTGGCACGCATGCCAGGGGTTGCCCACCCCTGCACTAGGGATTGAGCCTGACTAGGAATTGACATGTGCTGTGACCTCCTGGTTCATAGGTCAACACTTAACCATTGAGCCTTGCTGGCCAGGCCTTTTCAAATCACTCTTAATTCCTGTAGCTGCTTCCTTTGTAAAAGGTCTTGAGTTCCTTAGTACCCAATGCTCACTAAGTCTGTTCTCAGTGTGTTATGCATACTTATGAGTGATGAGGAGAAAATTCAAAATGAAGACATTCATTGGTTTAGGTGATCATGTTTTTATCAGTCTCATAAATATCTCTTTAAGGACACAGGTTGCCTATTTTGATCACTGATGTACCAAATAGATCTGTTTCTTTTAGAGAGGATGAAATTTAGGGCAAGAGAGAGAACCAACAATTTGACAACTGAGAAGTGGTCAAATTCTAAATTTATGTTGAAGGGAAAAAGAAATTAAGTAATTTATCTAAGGTTCTAGAGGTAATAAATGGCTGAAGTGGGAATTGAACCCAGCAGTACAGACTCTGATGCACAGCATAACCTGAGCAATAAAAAGAGATGCTGAGAAAAGAGGCATCAATTCAACAAAAGGCAGAGCTGTCTAATAATTATGCCTTTAAGGCAGTGACTTTCTATGATTAGAGGGGTGTAGGTCAAAACCGGAAGGACATTATCTGTCTGTGATGTGTAAGGGAAACTCATACATGGGCGGGGGGGGGGGGGGTTTGAGGTTAATATAATGGTATGAAGGCCCCTTCTAACTCTAAGATTCTATGATCCAAACATAGAATGACAATTTATATGGTTTGTCAACAGAAGCTGACAACTCTAATAATTAATAGTATTTTGAAAAGAAGTTTCTTGCCTTCATCTCGTATACTAAGATATAAACAATGCTAGATTTGGCCTCAGGCATTGTTTATACCTTACAGAAAGGCTGAAAACTTGATGTATCTGACAAATCTCTATTGTGACTCAAGGTGAACCCATTAAATTGCCCTTTTAAACATTGCATCTTTGCAGTGCAAATGCTGCTACTAGACAGAGTTAGAGAATACAAATTCATCAAAAAAGAAATAAATTCATAGAACAATAGATAAGGTCTTAGATTAGGATTCTCTAAAGTCATTGTATAAAACCCTTTAGTGCTCCTTTGGGGTCTTGTTCATAGATTCCTGGTGCTATACCGTGTGTGTGTGTGTGTGTGTGTGTGTGTATATATATGTGTGTGTGTATGTGTGTATATGTGTGTGTGTATGTGTGTATATGTGTGTGTGTGTATGTGTGTATATGTGTGTGTGTGTGTGTGTGTGTGTATGTTGATGACATAACAGTGGAGTATTATATTTGCAGTTCTGTTTTTGGCTCTGTCCCTGCTATACCTGTGGGTTGATGCATTTGGAGGTAATCCAAAGATATGACTTTATCTAAATATTTTTAAGTGTTCTTTACCATAAAAACAAACTTTTCTGAACCACTCTGGCTGGATGAAATATTTCCAACTGCAAGTAATACACTATTGCAAGTCTATAGAATCTACCTACCAAGTACTCCCAAGGCATTTGGTGGGACAGGAAATGTGGCAACCTGGGAACAACTTTCTGGAAAGAATATTCCTAGTGCACTGAGAAAAGAAAGACGGGAGAGACTAGATGAATGCAGGCAGTTTGGTGAAATGGGAAGAGGAGGAAGCAAAATGAGATTGTAAATACTGACAGTTGACAAAGAAGTCCTAGGGCCTCTATTTTAGAAGAAAGGTACTTGAAATTCAACCTGTCTCTGAAGGTGGAAAAATTATAGGTTAGTACGTTTTACCTGATTTGAGTATATCCAGAATCCTGTTAGTCTTTTCAAAGAAGGAAAACTAAATCCAAAAAGAGAAAAGAAAAAATATACCTCCTCCCACTACATATTGAATGTAGTCTTGAATATGTCCCCTGTTCTTCTTTACACGGTTGTGGTGTGTGTGTGTGTGTGTGTGTGTGTGTGTGTGTGTGTGTGTATGCACTTTCATCATGCAAATGTCCCAAGACATAACCAGAGAGAACCATTAGCTACTTGAGGCAATTTACCAGCTGACTGTACAGCGTAACTTCAGATCTTAATGGTGACTTCTTGTCATTCGGGACTGTTATAATGTCATATCAAAGGAAAAGAATTTCAAATAAGTTGTCTAAATTTAGTAAAGAAAGCTCTTTTTCATGGTGGTTTTGCTTTGTGTTTATTTTGGAGCAGCAGAGACATAATAACATTAAGAAATTCAAGCCCGATACTGTACTTTTTGAAAAGCTGTGACTTTTTTTCACGTTTGTTTGACAGTAGCAACTGATATCTGAGGCATGAAATAAGAACATCTCAGTCCTACCTGTTGCAATGTAAAATTGCACTCCCACTTGGACTTTCACTGTTTAATTCATAGTGACATTTTAATGAAGTTTTTTCCCCCTTTATATGTAGCATGCAACTTGCACACTCTATTAGAAGTTTAGGTCAACTTTTATAATTCCCAAAAATTAATTGTGGAAAAAGTCTTGCTTTGTAAACGTGAACATGTAGAGAACTAGCACCCCCTAGTGTATTAAAAGCCCCCAAAGATTGGATCTGGCATTTAATAAGCTAATGACAACAAACAGGAATGTGGACAGGTTGCTAACTCGTAGCACTGGCTTTATGGCATAACTTGTGTAGGCACAGGGAAAGCACGTTTTTACATTAATATAAAGCATAAATAAGCTAAAAGGATAGAAGTCACATTTAAAGTATTGAAACAAAAGTTAGAAAACTGCCATTGGCCATTTGAAGTGTTGGTGATATTTTAATGCTGTGAAATAAAACAGAGTGATCCATGGTCATGTTGCTAATTTTCTAAATTCTCGCTCGTAGAAAATTTCAGCAACATACTTAATTGTTTATGGAAGACTATAAAACTAAAAGAGTTTAGGATTTCTGTTCTTTTTGGTGGCTGTAATACTGTGTGTTGCCTAATGAAACTGTAAACTGAAAATTATAGCTTCATTCTAGAGAGTGAGAAGACTTATTCCAACAGATGGCATCAAAACACCGGTCTAAACTGTATGATCACTGATTGTTAATTGCATCTGTAAAACAGTTCTTTTAAACAGAGTAATGCATTTTATCATACAGATTATAGTTCTACACTTTTTGGTTTTTCAATGTGTGTTAACATTTTCTGCTCCAATGGAAGATTTAGTGCTTGTGTAATTATCAGATTAAACAACAGAACATCAGTGACTCAATCGTTTTAAAGAACCAAGCAAAGGGAGATAGAGAATCATAAATCACATTTTTTTAGGATATGCTATGTGACAAATGTTTGCATTCTTATATAGTTATATAAAACAGGAAGAATGGGCTGGATCTCACCCTCACCAAATTAAAACAGTGGAAACCTAAGAAAAGAATCTTAAATATATGGTAAACATATACTGTATTTTAGAATTTGTCTCACTGTAGATGGAAACATGTTTAATTTACATGGGTCTTTTAAATGCAAAGGAAATGTATGAGACACATAATAAGAAAGTACTGTTCTCTGAACAATTTAGAGATTAGGGCAGACAGCTTCTTTTCTGGCATGGATGCAGTGGAATCCTATGTAGAAACAGAGGGGTGGATTTGATGGATCACGAATATTCTTTCAGGAGGATATTTTCCATGTTATAGATGGCATTGGGAAGATGGACTAGGATTCTTTTGTCAGTTCTTAGTCTAGGTCAGTGGTCCCCTTGAGTGTGGCTCTTCCACAAAATACCACGTGCGGGCGCGCATGTACAGTGTGATTGAAACATCGTGGCCACACTCAAGGGGCCAAAGAGCCGCCTGTGGCTTGCTAGCCACAGTTTGCCGACTACTGGGCTACGTGATGTGGAATTTAAAGCCTGAGTTTAGAGAGTGGAGAGAATAATTAACATTCATGTCATCAGAGGACAGTTTTCTGGTTTGTGGGTGTCACATCAGATTCTACTCTGCAAAATTAATGGCCCCCAAACTCCTCCTACTTAGATTTTTTGTGTCACCACCTGGGAAGGGACTGTAAGATAGATGTGCTTGTTGAACAGGAAATATACATTTAGTAAATCAATTTGTGATGCTTCCATTTCTAAGTTTTCTAATACCTTCATCTGCCACCTAAGTGCCATAAAGATAACAAATACCTCACTTAGTAAGGGTCACTTATCAAGCATTGTTAACAATGCAGATTCTAGAAAGAAAACATCAATACCAAGAACATGAATGTACCCACAAAGGACTTCTACGTAGCAAAAGGACATGTCTTTAAAAGCCTACAATAAGCCCTTGCCCAGAGCCCACCTCTTTTATTTTGAAAAGAATTCTGATGAACGAGGTTTTCTGATTTTTAAGCCTACAACAGACTAGAAAGGCATCTTACTAGTGGCAAGCACATGGGTGCCTCTTTCTGAGGCAAGAGTTAGAAAACTATATTAACAAATCAGAGAAATATTTATTAATCACGGAGGGAAACATAGTAACTTGGAATATCCCAGCAGATACCACTTTAACCAAGTGATGAGGGCTAACATTACCGGAAGGAGATATACTGCATCATGAACCCCCTGATGTGATGTACCAACGAAGCGGAACAACCTTACTTCTGATGTATTATTGTCAAGAACGTGTAACCTCACTATAATGGTTGGAAAAGTCAAAGTGAAAGACATCTACAAAATGACTGACCAGTACTGGTGAAAAGTGACAGGATTGTGGTGGATCTGTCACAGACTGAAGGAGATCAAGGAGACACAAATTAAACTCAATGTGAGATTCAGGTTGATCCTGGACAGAGAACGAACATTAGCAGAAAAAACTGTTGAAATTTGAATAACATCTACAGTTTAGTTCAGTGATGGCGAACCTTTTGAGCTCGGCGTGTCAGCATTTTGAAAAACCCAAACTTAACTCTGGTGCTGTGTCACATATAGAAATTTTTTGATCTTTGCAACCATAGTAAAACAAAGATTTATATTTTTGATATTTATTTTATATATTTAAATGCCATTTAACAAAGAAAATCAACCAAAATGATGAGTTCGCGTGTCACCTCTGATATGTGTGTCATAGGTTCGCCATCACTGGTTTAGTTAATGATATTTATTGTACCAATGTTAATTTCTTGATTTTGATAATTATTCTGTGGTTATTTAAGATAATAACATTGGGGAAGTTGAGTGAAGGGTATGTGTAGAAATACTCTATACTATTTTGAAACTTTAAATTAAATCCAAAATTATTTTAGGATAATTTTTTTTAATCTTATGGAACTCAAAGTGTATAGTAGTCTCAGGCCATTTAATGTAGGGGTGAAAAGCTCTATTCTATACCTGAGTTGTATATTCAATATGATGAACTTAAGAATTATTTTCAATATCATTTGTTTACTATAAATCAGAAAACATGTAAGACAGTATAAAAACATATAGATTTGAATATAAAAAATTTTGAAACTGTGAATACATTTCAATCATTTGGGAAATCTTTCTGGAAAATTTTATATATTAATGATGTTATACAGTAAACCATTATTTTGCCATAATAATTTTTTTCTTCCTATCCAAGACACTAGAATTCTCCCCAACCCCCTATACAAAGATAGGTAAGATGGTATATATTTTGTAGCAACTGTTTGGCTATTCAATTTTACCCAGGTCTTTATTTGAATCTGAATATAACTAAATTTGAAAGCTGAGCAATAAGCTGAAGGAATTCCATCAACCCTTGATCTTCATATCTGTGGGAATAGAGTTCAAATGATTCCCTTCAAGGCTTACCTCTGATTTCTGCGTTATAAATCCAAGTAAGAGATTTGAGAATTTATAGGTCAGTTAAGCAAGACATAATTCTGACAAATCCATCTACTAATATTCTCTTATTTTTAAATAAAGATTACAATAAGAGTTTTCAGCAAAATCCATGCAAGATGCCCATGGATGGGACAAAGAGTAGAAAGCTCCACTGTTCTGGGCAACTTAATAAGCTGTAGAAATATGCTTTTTCTTAGTCTATCATTTAGCGAAGAAGCCTAAATTTATTTAAAGTATGCCATTACACTTCATTGATGGAGGAAAACTTGTAACAAAATATTTGTTGAACATCCGCCGTGTGTACAGTGCTTGGTAAGATGCTATAGGATTCAGAATTGTGCTCTAGTTCTCCTATCTCTCATAAGAAAAAGTTTAAAGGCCTCAAAGTGGCCTACAAGATTAAAGTGCATGTACAATTCCAAATCAACAAGACTATATGCACCTAAATGTGTCTATCAGTGGTGTCCAGCCTTACTGAGATTACGATTCCTTTTTAATGTTAGATATTTCACAAACTCTTAAGAGTTGATCTATGTTTAGCACTTAGAATTGGGAAAACATGTAATGGCAAAGAACGAACATGAATTATTTCAAATTAATGTATATTTTATTAACCACGTGCTATCTACTTATTTTTGGAAAATAGCAAATACATGTGAGCTGCCTATAATTTAGTATGTGCTTTGGTACACATCAGGATCCATAGCCCATGAATTCTCCCCCTGATCTACCTCATCATCCCATGGGTGTTTGTTTTTAGGCCGCGACCCACTCTGTTGGAGTGTAAATACTGTAGGGATCCAACTGAGGAGCTGGCACTGCCATGGAAATCATCAGAGCTCCCCGATAGGGCTTCAGGCGTATCTCAGAGATTGGGGAAAGCTAGAGCCTACCCACGGGAAGCCATGGAGGAGCAGGGATGAGGTAGGCATATTGAGTGGCAACGAGGAACCCAATGCTGGCCAGAGGGCAGGCTGTGTTAGGGAGTTAGAAAAATAAAATTGGTTACATGAGGCAAAGGGAAGTTATGGAGATTCTTGAAAGCAAGCACAGAAGCTAAAAACTTCTATTAAAGGCAAAGCATTGGACCAGTCCTCAAAGGACTGGGTTGTAATCCTGACTCTACAATTACTTAGCCTTAGGCAAGTTAAATTTTGGAGCCTCAATTTTCATCATTAGTGTGACTGGGATCATAATACCTGCCCCTCAGAGAAGCGAGCATCTGTGAAACTTCCTAGTGGGCTTTTGCTCTGTTTTGGTTGCAACTGAAACAGAGAACTACCTAAGATTATTGAGCAGGGAATCAGCATGAGGAAAGTGATATATTAAAGAAGATTTGTTTGGCAGCTACATGCAGGTCGGATTAGAGTCAGGGAAGCCAATGAGAAAACTGTCCCAGGGATCCAGACTCAAAGCCTTGAAAATGGGGACAAAAGGAGGCTGAGATGAAAATCGATTGGATTTTCAGTTTAATAAGGTATCAGGGATGAGATGAATCAAACATGATTTTGAGGTTTTAAACAGCTAGTGACTATGGAAGAAAAGCAAGGACCTATGGTGCAGCCTGTGTGGTATGTTCTCTTGAGAAACCAAAGGCTGATCAATTCATTATTTTGTAGCTAATAGAAGACGGAATTGAGTTTTGATCATCTTATGGGAGTATTTAACATACACATATGTGTATATGTATGTATATTATTATTTTTTGTTTGCTTTATCATCTGGATGAGTCAAAAGTATGTAACATTGTTTTCCCTTTCCAGGGAATAACTGGTTGCTCAGTTATAGCGCTCCTCCTAAGGTGAGGTTTTAAAAGAGACTCCTTTGGGGCCATTTCTGCCGGAGTGATGACAAGGGAGTGCTGGAACTGCCGATAGGCAGGTAACCAGTGGGGTCTAGATGGCGTTGAGAACTCTTCATGATCTGACTTCTCCCCAACCTCAGTATGGACTATTGCCCAGCTCCTTCCAGCTACACAGGTTGGGACCCAGAATATGCCAAGTCTTATGCAAGCTCTGAGCTCTCACTTTTGCTTTTCCTCTACTTGGAATGCCCTTTTATGCAAATCTTTCAAGACCCAGTTCCAGTGCCTTCTGTGTCTAATTCCCCAACGAGAAAGAATCACCTCTTCATTTGTGCTTCCACCTCTGCAGCACGCTCCCTCCAGCCCATCTTGCATCATCCTCACTTGTTTACGTCCTTGTCTCCCCACATGGCTGTGAGCTCCAGGCGGCAGGGATGTGTCTGACTCGAGTGCATGCCCCACACAGCGCCTGGCCTAGTCTCTCATTTACTGCTTGCCAGATTGAGAACAGAATGACATTTTTTCCTAGCAACAGTTTAGTAAATCAAAAGCAGCCATTGGGAAGCAGGGAAGAGAAGAGTCCTCTGTCTTTAGTTGGAAGTTGAATTAAGCAGAAAAAGGAGCTGGTGACAGTGGTAGGTAATAGCCGTTCCTGTGGTTGGCCCAGGAGAAAGACATCGGAGGTTCCTAGAGAACAAACACGGGAGTCTGACTTCCTGGGGAGCTCCGATTCTCTCGTGTTGGGAGCACATGTTAGGAACATGACGGCTCCGTGGAGAGTTTTAGGCAGTGTAGCAAATTTTAGGAGAGTTATTCAGTCAGGGTGACCAAGCTGTACAGCATGTGGGCAATAAATAGGTTATAAGATCAAGAGAGGGGCAGTTGGGGATTGTGAAGTGGTTTAAAAGGAAGAATGCCTGTTCCACGTGCAAAGACTAAATATTCGATAATTTAAAACTCAAAAATGGGCTTGAGGGAAAGTAAAGGGATTATTTTGGAAAGAGAAAATCCATCTCAGGTTTGATTAATCTACTCCCCAAATTATCAAATGAGTAATAACCTATCACATTTGATTAAGGCGACAAAGCCTTCAATTAGAGGCTGAATGTTGAAATTTGATTAAGTGAGGTGACTTCTAATCAACAGGCAATGAGCCTGTGGAGTGTGCAGGTGGAGAATGAGGAGGGAACAATGTTGCATTTTGAAAGCTGGTTTAGTGATTTTTTTTAATATAGTAATACCTTAAGCGTTTGTAGTGCGTTTCAATGTACAATACTCCTTGATCTTACTTACCTCATTAGAGCCATGCACTCACCTGTTTGGCAGGTAAAGAAAGTTGTGCTCACACCTGGGTCTTCTCACTTCAAGCCTGGACTTCCTGGCTCCTTCCACAGCACCCTGCTGCCTCTCTCACGGATGTGAAGGTAGATCCAGTGGGTTTAGAGTTCTTAGCTGTCATTTAGTTAATATGACAATGTGGTTTGGTATAAGTATTTGAATGCAATTCTTGTTTTATTTACTTTTGCAACCGTTCCATACACCATATGACACAGTGATGTGCATAGTACATAGCCATGAATGTTTGGGAAATAAATGACCAATTGAATAGTTTCCCTAGGCTTCCTGGTGTTTCCAGAAGGTACCTGAGAGGTAGCTTAATGGGAGCTGGGGGAAAGGGGAGAAGATGGCAGAGGAGGAAAAGGGAAGGACAGGCCTCTCAGACTCCAGCCCTGTTGATCCCAGCACTCTCTTCTATCTCGAGTCGGTCTTATATATTATTATGGGTTGAATTTTGTCCCACCCCACAAAGAAGTCATAGGTGGAAGTCCTAATTGGAATGTATTTGGAGATAGTTTTTAAGGAGATAATAAGTCATTGGGGTGGGCCCTAATCCAATCCTACTGTTATCTGTATAAGAGGAAATCTGAACCCAGACACCCGCAGAGGGAAGACCACACGGAGACACAAGGAGAAGATGGCCATCTACAAACCAAGGAGAGGGGCTTCAGAAAGCAGCCACCCTGCCAGCACCTTAACCTCAGATGTCCAGACTCTAGAATGGTGAGAGAATAGATTTCCATGGTTTAAGCCACCAGTCTGTGGCACTTTGTTATGGCAGCCCAAGCAAACAAATCCATCAAGGTTCTGAGGAGAGTTTAAGGGGAAAAAAGAGGCATTGGGGGGACTTTCTTCACGCGCTTAAGAGCGTTATAAAACCACGATTCTGTAGCATAAGATTATCATCCACCAGAGTCAGGTACAATGCTTCTTTTACCTTTAAATCCCATAAACCATCGGTCAATATAGGACTATTTCTTTGAGGTGGCCACGTCTATAGTTTCCTCTTAGGCAAATAGGTCAGCTTCTAAGTGTTATTTTTCAGCTCTAGAATATTAACAATCTCTAGCACATTGCACCTTGCAGCATAACTAGCCTTGTTGTTGGGAAAAGTTAGTGTCTAAGTATATGGGTCATAAATGCATGCTCTTAGTTCCCTGCCCTTTTTTTGTATTCTCAAATTTGTACCTACATTTTAAAGAGGTTTTGAATGGAATAAAACATGAAATTTAGTTATTACTTAGTTTTAAAAAGAGTAAAAAAAACCCCCACAGGATAAGACCATCTATTTACTGCCTTTCATAATAAACAGTGTGTGGCATTCTTTAAGAACATAAGTGGTTGAAGCCTTTTATAAAACCATCAGACAATTGTCTAATTAGGAAGTGGAGAAGAAAACATTATTCGTTTTATTTACAGTCTAGAAAAAAATAATGCTTCACATGAAAGCATAACATTCTGAATGATCTCTTGTGTTAGTATATATGGCAAATTTAAAAACTGAAAACAATTATGTGTAAATGTAAATACAGACAGAAAACATATATGTCCATTTTCTGGCGATGGAATCTGCAAACTGCTTCTTGCACAAGATCTTCCTTTTAGGATGTTAGCCTACTGGTAACAACAACCAAAATACATATTTGATCATCTCATTGGCAGGCTCAGAATGCTGGCAGGCTCTTCCAATAGAAAGGCCTATTGTTTGTAAAAGGTCATTGGTTAGCTTGCCTTTTGATCCCAATATTGTCATTTACATACGTATTGAAGTGCGTCTGACCTGTCACCTTGAAGCCCAGAGTTGGCCAATGAATGACAGAAGTTAACTGCTTTGCAAAGGACAGCAAAAGGAGCACATTTCTGGTGTATGCTGGGGGTGGGCAGCCTTGCAGGAAGAGTTCTAGACTGTCATTCCCAGCCCTTTTTCAAAGGCAAGAGTATTTTACAGTCTTGCACTTACTGGCACAGATCACATTAGGTTTGCATAATCTAAGCTGCTTGTGACTAAGACTGACTTCAGCATCAGGACAAAATGCTATCATTCATCCTACACAAAGAGTTAACACAAATTCCCACGTCAGCGTGAGCAAGCAGTTCCGCAGTGCGAGCTCTAAGTCAGCATCTCTTTTTGTTTCCTGGTATCATGCAACGTTCTTGAAATAACAAATATTCCCCAACTTTTCAAAGTTTGGTCGCGTGCATTTGCATGTAAGTTGGTTTAGAATTCAGAGCATATTTCCCCCCTCTGAAAACATGGTTATTAAGAAAAGACATGGTTATAAATTTGCCTATAGGAGCTAGTGCTTATTTGAGCTAATAATGCCAAAATATTGCAGTCTTAAACTGTATTCTTTACTAATAAACAAGACTAGAATAGAATAAGGTCCAGTTAGAGTTAGTTTCATGTTTGTCTTGGTCACTTGTGTCTAAGGTTTAATTAGAGAAGGATGAGGCATGTAATGGGGACCTCTGGGCACTTGAAGGGACCTTAAAAGGATGAAGGCCTCACTGATGTCAAACCTAATGGTGGGGAATGGTTTTCCTTTCCTTCATACAAATGCATTGTTAACCATACTCTAATGCTTATCGATAACAATTAGTATTGTTCTTTGGGCTCACAGTGGTACACAAAGGGAGGGCTTGAAAGAGGAAGGGAAAAATGTTTCTGAAGAAATGAGCAAGGATTAAATATGATAGAAAGAGAAATAAGAGTTAAAGAGATACAAGTATATATGTGAGAAAAATATTTACCAGGATAGGGTTTATGACGATTTTAAGGTTGAATGATAAGGCAAAATTATTCAGTCGCTCATGCCTTTACCTGCAGGGGGAGAAAGGAGGGAGGGGGTGAGGGGCTGGATTCCGAATGGCCCCCTCACTATTACTGTGGGTGATAGTATAGTTTGACAGCTACTTGGAGTGGGCGAGACAGCAGGACACAAAGAGGAAGAGGGGCTGCTGGCCAGCTCTACATAGAGGGCACTGGAGCTTGAGAATGATTTGTGACAATAAGCCTTTTAATATACCTTCAATAAAAGATAGTATTTATGAGATCATAACCAGTACAGTTTTGTGTTGTGTACCTACTATCTTCCAGGCACTATGTTAGTCCCTTTACAAACATTGTCTCATTTAACTTGGTTAACCCTGAGAGATATAATTATCCCCATTTTCTAGATAAAGATACTAAAGTTACATCAAAGTTAAATATCTTGTCCGAGAGAACAGAACTAGTAGCTGGTGGTCCTGAGACTTGAGCGGGCTGCATTGGACAGCAGCTCTGGTCTGGAATGAGACACGAAGTCCCCTGTCTGCTCCATACTGAGCATTACATTGAAATGTGAGAAAAATGTGCACTCAATCCAGTGCCTGGCACAAAGGGAATATTATCATCTACCAAAGTACAACGTTTCTTGTTAAATACGAAGAGGGCCAATGTTGAGTCTTGGTATTAATTCTTGCTTTTCTTTCTGCATTTTGGTAGTTTTTCTCTGCCCTGCAAATAGCTCACAGTCACACATTTCTATTTTCTTGTAGATCCACTGATTTCCCTTTTATGTGTTTGCCACTCTACAAACTCTTTAAGAACAAAGGACTATTCCTAGCATACAGTAGGTACTCACAAAATATTTGTTGGATCAAATCATTTAATCCAACAACTAAATTATTTACTTTGGGCAGTAAGAACAATAAAAAATTTGGTTCCTTAGACAAACATTTGTACTGTAATATACTAAAATTTTGAAGTAAAACATCAGAAACATAGGGGACTTTTTTTTTGGCCCAGAGGCTGTGATAACACATTTCACTATATACCATTAGGCTTTCTAATATATATAAATATAAATGGTGTGATTACATGTTTGCAGTAAACTCGCAGTGTGAAGAATTGAAACATTATATAAGATACCTCATTTGAATTCTAGTGTACAAATAGCACTGTGCTTCTCTCTCTACATTGAAAATATAACATTTAGAAACAAGAGTGAATATTGTAGCTAAACACATTTGTAAGCATGTTTCTGAGATTTATAATCTGCCTTCTTTGCTCTGGCTGTGTATCCATTCATGGGTGTAGAAAACAAGAATATTTTATTCTTGTTCTGATATGTCCTACTAATACATGTTTATGGAATAAAATTGCCATGGTTATTAAAAGAGTCTATGACATTTTCTAAAGAGTGTGGGTATTGCCTGCACAGCCTGGCTGAATTCCAATTTGGGTAATTACATTCTGCTGTCTGGTTACCTTAGCGATCCTTTTGCTCCGTGAGTCCTCACGGTGTTTGAGCTTGGCTGAGATATTCCTGTGTACCATCCTTAGTTTCAAATACTAGGAGCTGAAGGGATAGAGTCTCTGGGAATTTATATTCCATCTCTTTTGTCAAATTTAAAGTTTAGTACACATTCTGGGGTGTACAGTAAAGCCGGGCTTTTTACTCTGAATTTTTGTATGTGGAGGGAAAAGTTAGGGAGAAAATTGTGACCCTTGATTGTTTTTCCTCTGTTCTTGATCATACCTATTATTCCCTTGGAAACTGAAGAAATTTTCTAAATCTATTTCATCTCTCTGGCCTCTGAACCTTCATCACAATTTGCGGAAACATTTGTGACTGCTCTTGAGGTAGAGCTGCTTGTGGGCTTATACTTAGGCCTATGACAAGTGTTAAACTGATAAACTATAGAAAACTCTGTTTTTGTTTTTGTTTTTTTCATCCTGATGGAAACTTGCACAGAATTGCATATTGTAGCTGTTCAATAAGTGATGGATGAATGACATTCCCTTTGGGTTAACATTATTTACTATTACAGACTGGACACATGTTTTGGACACTAGCAGGGAATTTATTATGCAACCTGATGGGATTGTTTCAATTGGTATATTTCAGTTCCTAGATATTGGCATCACTATATTGTGGCAGGTTGCCCATAGAGGCAGCTGCTTCCATTCTCCCTTTGCCCCATTCCCAATTTACTCCTAGGAAGCTTGAGGGTCCCAAGCCAGGATTATTATTATTATCAGGTTATTTGTGCTGCAGTCACGGTTTGCTCTGCACTGGAAGATTCAATTTGCTCAGAAAGGGCAATTTAGAGCAGAGAGTTCCCAAACTGTGATCCACTGTACCAAAAGGAATTTAACTTCAACCACCCCATCTCTCTTACCCAAACACATTTTTTTACTCAAGGAAAAGTATATTAGAATGGAGATGCCTTAAACTTGACTCAGCTTTAAGTTTTAAAATGTCAGTAATTCGTGTCAGTGCCTATTATAAAGAATGAAATTCTTGCTACACACCTCTCAATAGATCTCCATGTATTGACGTCTTACTGTAGATTCAATTTCTTTTCAGGGACCTCTAAGGACACTCTCCTACCTCTTATAAGCCTTATGTTTGGGAATTACTCATCCTGAGCTTGGTACTTTAGTAACACCAAACTGCTCTTCATTGCCTACACAAAATAGGAGTTTCTTTGGCCTGAAATGTCATGTTACTATTTGTGTCTGGCTGACATGCATCCTTCAAGACTCAGCTTGGGTCTCACCATGAGTGAAAAGCTTGGAAACAGGACAGATCTCCTTCCTCTGTGGTTCTGAAATATCCCAAGCATTTCTTCACCTTTATCCTCTTTGATAGAAATGAGCTGATTTTGTGTCTGTCTTTCCCTTTACAGTTGGTAAAACAGAACTAAGATCCCTTAGACATTGCATGTACATAGCAGAGCAGATCTACTTGATTGTTGTTATTGAGGGATTAGAGGCCCGGTGCACAAAATTCGTGCACAGGTAGAGTCCCTAGGCCTGGCCTGTGACCAGGGCCGATCATGTTCCCCGCCTCCTGGCTTCCCTTGCTCCCTCAGCACCCTGCCGCCACCGCTGGTCACCTGGCATGTTCCACACCGCCCCCTGGTGGTCAATCCATGCCATAGCGAATGATCAAACTCCTGGTCTCCTGGTCGAACTCCCAAGGGGACAATTTGCACATTAGCCTTTTATTATATCGGATAATTCTTGGAAAGACTCTAGTCCACAAGGAAAGAGTAAGTATAAAGGGCACTGAAAGCAAGATTAAGCCAAAGCAAGGACGACTATGTTTACCTGCGTCTCTTTTTTCTCTTTCTGTGTGTTACATGCAGCTTAGGTATCTACTGTTTGTTTCTTTAGAAGATGAATTTGTTTCATAGTGAATAAGAAAAGAGCTTAATTGCCTTCTAGTTCATCTCTTAACAACTTCTTTCCAAAAGATTTATCTGTAAACCCCAAATGCCTAGCTTCTCGTTTGGAATTGCTATTTCCTGGTTTTTGGAAATTTTCAAAATTAAATCTTTATGCCCTACCTTCAAGCCCAGCAGGGAATGAATCATTTTGGTAACTACTTCTATTATTTAAAAGTCAGAAGTTCAAAGTTTTTACTTTAAGATTGACTCACTGCTGTGGTGCCACGGTGTCAACGAACACCAAATTAAACATCTACATGGTACTTGAATTCTGAAAAGTGATTATTACATTCCCTGCAGAGGCAGTGTGCTATTGTCAGAAGGGCCCTGTCCTGAGCAGAAGGAGGCTAACACTCCAGTCTCAGATTTGCCACCAGCTGTGGGACTTTGGGAAAGTCGCATGGCCTCTTTGAGCCTCAGTTTCCATGTTTGCAAAATGGTGATATTTGGAACCTGGGCTGGGGGTGACAGCAACAGCATAGCCATAATCAACACTGAAAAACAGAAGGTATATTTAACTATAAGAAAACAATGGAAGGAATCTAGACATTTTCTAAACATACTTCCCTTTTATACGCAAAATTCAGGAACCCTTTGTTTGATTTCCCTAATTTGAGAGGGTTACCTAATGCCTAAGAACACTGATGACAAGGTAAAGATTTAATTTAAAAAATCTTTTGTGTGAACCTGGTATACCAGATTGAAAGTCAGGAGATGTATGGTCTGGCTCTGGTGGTTGGGTGAAGGCTGGTGTGATGATGCCCAAAGGAAACTGGATATGGATAATCAAGCCATGCTAATCAGTGTTGGCCAAGTCCAGGAAGGCACTGTCACCCAGTGGTTAGGGGCATGGGCTCTCAATCTTGAATGTGCTCCTTATGAACAGCGTGACTTTATTTTTATTTATTTATTTTTTTAATACATTTTATTTTGATTTTTTACAGAGAGGAAGGGAGAGGGATAGAGAGTTAGAAACATTGATGAGAGAGAAACATCGATCAGCCGCCTCTTGCACATTCCCTACTAGGTATGTGCCCGCCACCAAGGTACATGCCCTTGGCCGGAATTGAACCTGGGACCCTTGAGTCTGCAGGCCGACGCTCTATCCACTGAGCCAGACCGGTTAGGGCTGAACAGCGTGACTTTAGGCAGCTTGTTTAACCTCTGTGGAAGTCAATTTTATGATTTGGAAAATGAGGATAATGTCTACCTACAGGATTGATAGAAAGATTACTTGGGCCATTATATATTAAAGATATAATAAATGATAGTCATTGTTGTGAGATTGCCTATGTGAGTCTCAGGGCATTTTGGGGATTGGGCCCCCAGCCTTGTTGGAGCCAGCATTTCAGACTTCATGGCAAGAGTCCTGATTCCTAATGATAACAATAAACAACATTTATAGAACATTTATAGACTTGCACATGGATTACCTCATTTTCTCATCATGATAATCCTAGAATCAAAGCAGGTATTAACCCATTTTATGGATGAGGGAACTAAAGCTAATAATTGAAACACTATAGCGAAGATTAACCAGAGTCAGTAGCAGAAGTGGGGCTCAAACCAAGGTCTTCTGTGTCCTAATCCTTATCTGTCCATTGTGATCTGAGTTCTACTTAGCACTAATCATATGTGATCTTAGGTTAGTTGCCTGATTTCTCTGTTGAATCAACAAAATGCCTAGAAAAGCTTTAAAAACCCTTCTATGATTTCATACAGTTTGGGGGCAGGTGCTATGCAAGTTCTGAAGAAGATATCTTGAAAAATAACTTTACCTTAAGAAGAAATGCATGCTATTACTGACTATATAAATAGCAAATTTAGGATAATTCTGAGCTTCGTTTGGGGGAATGTGGTAGATAGTGAAATTGCGGAGGGATTCACAGGGACCTTCAACTTTAGTGATTAACATTTTATTTCCTAAGCTGGGAATAAATATATCATAATTGCCATATTGTTTATTTGCCTAATTGATATAAGATATTTTATGATACACTTAAAAAAAAAAAGACTGGAAGAAAACCCATACACTTAAGGAAATATATTGGTGCATATTAAAGGTAGTTTAATATTTTTATAAACCTACTAGAGGACCAATACACAAAATTCGTGCACGGATAGGGTCCCTAGGCCTGGCTGGTGATCAGGGCTGATCGGGCCTTCCTTCCCCTGGCTGCCGGCTGCTGGCCGGGACCTCCTTCATTCCGCGCTGCCCACTGGTGGTCAGTGCATGTCATAGCGAGCAGTCGAACTCCTGGTTAGTTCAACTCCTGAGGGGACAATTTGCACATTAGCCTTTTATTATATAGGATATCAAACATTTTTTACACTGTATAGTCACATTATGAAGGAAAATTTCAGCATCACAAACAATCCATTTATGTTCCCTAATAGACGCAAGACTCCACATAGTTTTGACTTCAAATTTGGGTCCATATAAATCTGTCATTTCTCTTGACTGGGACTGTGGATTTGGTGGTAGGACTGTTAAAAAAAAAAGGAAGAAAACTAGAATTTTTAAATAACTTGTCTTTTTTAGGAACAGCCTATTTTAAGGAATAGATTGGATTCCTATAGAGGAATAGAATAAGTTTCGGGTTTCTACTAGTCAAACAAAGGTACAAACGGACAGGACATCTGCCAATGAACCAGACTCTTCACAGAGCTGCTGCCAGTGACCTAAGTTCACACTGGCATGGTGCTTTACTGTTTGCAAAGCATTCCGTCCATAATCGTGTGCTAATAGAAATGGTACACTGATAGAGAATGCTAACAGTGATAGGTGATTTTGCCTGTTAAAGAAACCAAGTGTAGGATCAATCAGCTGGTGAAGTATAGAGTCAGAGCTGGAACCCCTATCCTTTCACTGCACAAGCTCAGGATTATCTAGTATACTGTAGCATCTTTCTATTGCAGCCCTCCATCTAGTATTTTCTTTTTTTTTCTTTCTGGAATAGATACTTACCTGTTACCTTGGTTTTAAATTTCACCTTTTTTTTTTTCACTTTCAAAGGTTTTGACCTCTTTTCTACTGAAATGATTAAATGTGACTAATACACTCTAGAGGTTACCAAATATCCACTGCTTTTGATGATCCTGGGCTGTTTATATATTTTACTACTATTTCTTACAGCTTTTCCTTGTAGTAGCAGGAAAGGGAATTTTCTATTGGTGTTTGGAAAAATAAGGATATCAAGACAAACACTCCACTATAAATCCTGCCAAAAACTAAACAATAATCATGATGCCTCTATTGGAGCTAGGATTTTGTCATTGATTCAGATGAAGGTAAAAGACTCTCTGAATTTTCGTCTTGTCATCTAAACCATTGGCTTGCACAAACTTGGAATTCAATTGATTTGCTTTATTTTTACCTAAGTTATTATGTTCTCTCTTTGCAACCTGTTCCTTTGCTGGGGTAAAAAGCACAGTTGTCCTCAAATCTGTCAAGTAATCATTAAATCACAAATTGGGTAAAAAAAAACCCACAAAAAAACAAAAACAAAATGGGTGAAATTATTTATAGAGGGACTCATCCCTTTTTCTATCATATTTTAAAACTTTATGCCATATTATTGTGAATTCCATTGCAAATATCCATTCTCATTGTGATGTTCACTTTTGAGATAATTAATTCATATGTCCCAATTACTTTGATGGGCAGTGTCTTTTGCTCTTCCTAGTAATTTATCCAAAGGAGAAAATAACGTTGTCATCTTATTAAAGATGAAGACCCAACTAAGTGAACAGTGATTTTGGCGCTTTTACCAGCATGATTGTGTTTACTTCTCATCACTGACCTTGAGGGGTAGGTCCCATTATCCCAATTTTACAGATCAGCAAGCAGGCTCAAGGGGGTAACATAACTTTCTGTGTGCATGTTAATACACTAATAGGTGGCAGAGAAGGTAACATTGAATCTTTACAATCACAGTCTCTACAAGGATGAAGGCTAGAGGGGGAGGAACTATTTCATGTACCAATCCTGCAGGAGCCTCTCCAGCTTATACCGTTGAATGACCAGCTACTGCCTTCATGAGCTGTCTGGCTTTGTGGTCCATTCAAAAATGTATTGGACCCTTAATTCAGAGAAAAAGCACTCAAAGATTGTGGGTAAATTTGAAAGGTACATTTTCATATGCAAAGATAGAGTTATGTAGAGCTCTCTAATCAAATGTCTTAAGAAATAAGTGTTTCAAGATGAAACTTATGTCAATTCAGCCAACATTTTTGTCTATGTATGTAAATTACTGGGTGACCACAACACTCTTAACGAACACTAAGAGTGCCCAAAGATGAAGAAGATGTCATTTCTGTCCTTCAGGATCTCAGGAAGTAATGAAGAAGACCAAGTTCTATAGAAAGCAAAACATTGATATATTTTTCTTCCCATTCCTTCAATGATGATCTTCACTAGGACTTTTTAAAACATATATTCGTATTGATTTCAGAGAGGAAGGGAGAGGGTGATAGATAGAAACATCAATGATGAGAGAGAATCATTTATTGGCTACCTCCTGCACATCCCAACTGGAGATCAAACCTGCAACCCAGGCATATGCCCTTGACTGGAACCGAACCAAGACCCTTCAGTCCGCAGACAGATGCTCTATCCACTGAGCCAAACAGGCTAGGGCTTCCCTAGGATTTTATTCTTAGCCATTCCCTTTTCTTTCTTTTTTTCTCACCGTAGGGACACTCATCTAGTTTCTTTATTTCTATGACCATATAATAAGCTGTGGCTCCCAGGTGTTTGTCTCTCCTGGATTCTAGCTTCCTACCTCCAGCTATCTTCTGGACATATCTAGCTGTGTTTCTCAGGTATTTTAAACTCCACATATACAACATGGAACCTTTTCTCATTTTTATATTTTTTGTTTTGTTTGATGCCATCACTGTGCATTAGTTTCCAAACTAAAAATCTCAAATGCATCAGTTATCTATTCCTCAGTCTCCTATCCTTCATGTTCAGTTGTTCACCAAATCCTGTGAATTTTTATCTCCTAAATATGCCTTGAATTTTATCTCTATCCTTAGGCTTCATCTCTTATCTAGATTACTACACACATTCAACTACTGTCTCAGCTTTTTATTTCTTCCCCCTCAAAGCCATTCTCTGTATAGTTACTTGGTTGATATTTCCAAACTGAAACTGATAACATGACTTGAACTTGTCTAAATCCTTTCAATGGTTTCCTCCTATCTATGAAGTACGTTCAAATCATTCTCACAGCCCTACTAGTCTGTTAGTAACCTACCACTTTTCTACCACTCTTTTTGTGCCCAGCACACTCATTTGATTTTGTTTCTGGCCTGATATTTAGTTGGTATGCACAGGTAAAGATCACTGTCAATTTTGATTAGTCAGTACACATGCTCTACTAGATGTTAAATATTTTAAATATCACTCTTCCTTTCTGCTAACCTGTTTTCCATTTTCCAACCATGTACTTCTGTGCCCTTTGAATAGTCGGCTTTATCTGCCATCAACGTCTTCCCTTCGTTTCTACCTGACAAATTAATATTACTCATTCCAGACACTGCTCAAATATCACTTCCTCTGTAATATCTTCCCTGCTCTCCGTCTGCACAGGCAGAATTTTTATTCCCTCTGGCCTCTCAAACATACATTGTGCATATGTTGATTATAGCATTTACTGCATTATATTGCAAACATCACTTACCAACTTGGGAGATTTTCAAGAAAATGTCTTTTTGAAATCTCCAATGTCTTAACAGTATTGGGCACACAGAAAAGCTTCTCATAAAATATCTATTGAATTTATAGGTAGATGGATCTAGAGAAGTTTCACAAAACGGGATTCAATTTTGATTTTGAAGACTAAGTGGAGGAAAGGCATTCCAGGATGGAAGACTAGGATGTGCCCAAAGCAGGAAATTATCAGTATATTTTGAAACAGTGAACCCAAATTTAGGATGCAGCAGGTTATAGGTAGTCATTTGATATAAGTAAGTTGGGTTCGAATTATGGAGGGCTCTGATAACCACATTAAAGAGCCAGGACTATATTCTATGTATGTTGAAGATCTTTACAGCAGGAGACTGAACAGGAAGTGATGTTTTCCAAACGACGTTTCAGCAGGACCTCTCTAATAGCACTGTGCTACAATAATTGAAGGCTGGGAGCCAGTGCGTGGTCACAGTCCAAGGAGGTTCAGATGAAGGAAGTTCTATTTAAGTCTATGTTAGTGCAAAGGTAAAAATAAAAATGAGACCTATTTTGGAGGCAGAACTAGCAAGAGTTTGTAACTGATAAATTTTGAGGCTACGGGGATTGTGAGTGATTAACTATAATTATAATATTTCAAAATTGAGTGATTAAGAGACAAGAGATGATGTATCACAGGAGACTTTGTAGAGTTTATGTTTGGCGAATCAAAACATGACAGAAGGACATAGATGCTCTCAGCTGTAGGCTCATCCTTCCACTCACCCCCAGAGCCCAATGACTAGGTTTATCTCACATGTTTTCTATGTTTATCTTAATTTCCAGTTGAGAACTCACTGGAAAACCCAGAAGCAATGCTGATAAATACTTCTAATCACTATTGTGTAGGCTTGCTAAAGATAATTCAACTAGCATACATCATAATGAATTTTTAAAATAGGGTCTGGGAATACAAGCTCGATCTCAAACATACTCAGTGACAAAACAATCTATTTTATATATTAGAAAATACATTATTTTAGTATCATCAGGTACATCAAAATATAACTAACTTAGAACACAAGAGAAGAGAGTAAATATTCAATTACCAGGGTCTAGATTGTCTGTGCTTTTCAACATGGCTATTGAGCACTTTAAACATGGTTAGTCTAAACCAGGATGTAATCTACACTAATAAAAGAGAAAAATGGTAATTGGCATACGACGATACCCTTTTCATTGGCTAATCAGGGCTATATGGAAATTAACTGCCAACTAAGATTGGCAGTTAACTGCCAACAAGATGGCGGCTAATTTGCATATGTAGGCACAATGCAGGGAGGCGAAAGGGAAAGCAGGAAGAAGCCCCCTGCCACTAACAGTGATCTGAAACCCAGGGGGGAGCTAAGAGCTGGGGGGCAGGGCAAAGGCAGCCCTGGGCCGCCTTTGCCCTGCCCCCCAGCCATGATCGGAGAATCAGGTGCCTTTGCCGCCCTGGCCAGTGATAGCAGGAAGTAGGGGTGGAGCCATCGATGGGAGCTGGGCACGGTCGAAGCTGGCAGTCCCAGGAGCTAGGGGTCCCTTGCCTGGGCCTAAAGCGAAGCCCACAATCGCGGCGCCCCCCGCTGCCACTGCAGGTCCCCGCTGCCCGGGCCAGACGCCTAGGCCAGAGGCGTTAGGCCTGGGCAGGGGTGGAGCCTGCAACCGCGGGGAGCTGGGGGTCCCCTGCCCAGGCCTGACACCTCTGCCGGAGGCCTCAGGCCTGGTCAAGGGGCCGATCCGGTGATTGGTGATTGGAGGGTGATGAGGGTCAACTCCTCTGGCTGAGGCATCAGGCCTGGGTGGGGGGCGGAGCCGGGGATTGGGGGGATATGATGGTCCCCTTGCCCAGGCCTGAAGCCTGGGTCAGAGGCGTCAGGCTTGGGCGGGGGGTGGAGCAAGCGATCAGAAGGAGATGGGGGTCCCCTGCCCAGGCATGATTCCTGGGCCAGAGGCCTCAGGCCTGGGCGGGGGCCAGAGCCAGTGATGGGGGGAAATGAGGGTCCCCTGCCCAGGCCTGACACCTCTGTCAGAGGCGTCAGGCCTGGGCAAGGGGCCGATCCTGCGATTGGAGGGTGATGGGGGTCAACGCCTGAGGGCTCCCAGTATGTGAGAGGGGGCAGGCTGGGCTGAGGGACACTCCCCCCACACACACACCCAGTGCACGAATTTCGTACACCGGGCCCCTAGTGTAAATATAAAATACACACTAGAATTTTGAAGACTTAGTACAAAAACTAACATCAAATATCTCAATAATTTATTATATTTATTACATGTTGAATGGCAATACTTGGGATACATTGGTTAAATGAAATATATTATCAGAATCAATTCCACTTGTTTCTTTTTACTTTTTTTAATGTGGTTCCTAGAACATTTAGAATTACATACATGGTTTACATTATATTTCTATTGGGCAGTGCTGGAATGTTTTTCTTATTCAACAACCAGCCAACAGGCCATTATTTAGTTCCTAGTGTACAGATGGTTATGCTATGTACTAAAAGCTTTGAAGTTAGTCGAGGAGTAACAATTGCATAAATTATGTATTTTTAGGGCTTGATAATATTTGAATCAATATACAGAACACTGGTTAGAAAAGTAAGCTGTGGATTTGCTCTGTCTCCCCTTTCAAACATTAGTTTTGTTCTCTCACATTTTTCCCCCAATATCCTATTTGGTGATTTGCAAGGATCCAATCTTATGTTTGTTAAAAAAACAACAGGCAGAAATTTGATTTATAAGTTCCTAGAACCCGTGGGTTTGTGGAAAAGAATGAACACATATCCACATTGGGTGGCCAGGATGCAGAGACCTGGAATAATCATTATTCTTAATCCTGAATCTATATTCAACATACCTTATTCTTTTTCTGAAGAGTCAGAAGATACTTCCCAGTGTCATAGACCTTGGGGTCATCCAGAATTATCTGTGAGCTACAGTACGGAAGAAGGATGAGGAAGTATTTTATAAAGATTGGAGTTTTAAATAAAGAATTTACTTTGTGCTGACGGCTTACTGATATTACATTTGCACTACCCTTCCAGGTAAACCATGTGAATATCTGTGATTGTACAGAAACAACCATTTTTATTTTTATTGTATTTATTTATTTAAATATGTTTTTATTGATTTTAAAGAGGAAGGGAGAGGGCGAGAGAGGGGGAAACATCAGTCGGCTGCCTCCTGTAAGCCCAGTACTGGGGATCCCACCCACAACCTGGGCAGGGAATCAAACTGGTGACCTTTTTGTGCATGGGACAATGCTCAACCAATTGAGCCGCACTGGCCAGGGCAAAAGATAACTTTTTAAAAAATATATATTTTATTGATTTTTCACAGAGAGGAAGGGAGAGGGATAGAGAGTTAGAAACATCGATGAGAGAGAAACATCGATCAGCTGCCTCCCGCACACCTCCTACTGGGGATGTGCCTGCAACCAAGGTACATGCCCCTGGCCGGAATCGAACCCAGGACCCTTCAGTCTGCAGGCCGACACTCTACCCACTGAGTCAAACCGGTGAGGGCAAAAGATAACTTTTTAAAACAAAAGGACTTGCCAGTGGCCAATATCTTAATTTTTATATTTGGAGTAAGGTACTTAGTTTTGCATACCATGTGTATGGAAAAAAGTTTATCTAACTTTTAAATGGAAGAGATTTTTTATTTTTTGTGTTTTGTTTTTATGGAAATGGGAAGTAAATGCTTTGGTTCTTTTTTTAAAGCTAAGTTTCTAATTATAATGGAAAGTACTTCAATTCTATGACAATATACTGAATAGATTAAAGTGGCAGAAACAGTGTAATACAGAAGATGCAAAACATTCTTTGAAAATGGCACCTTTATTTTAGAAGAGTTTTTGACTGGGGTAGAGCAGTGCCTATGGAAATAAATTAGTAGCTGAAAACCATTTATGAATACCAAGGTGCGAATGCAGTTTAGCTTTGCAGTTCTCAATTAAGAGTCTACGTGTGGACATTTCTTATTTAAATGGGCTGTCTGAATTGAGGTTATGTTCAGTTTCCCAAGTGCCAGTCTAGATGTGTTTTGATATTTTGATTACTAAAAAGGATTTTATTTTCTTTTTACAAAGAAAATTTGCATCAGTTACTGAATAGCCCACATCATGGACTAAAATGTTCTAAAAGTATTCCCAAACAAAGCAAAAACAGGAAAATAGCTAAGTTTTCAAATGAGTAATATTCATGTCCAGGTATGAAGAATTGAATTATTCAAGGCTAGACTGCATATTTAAATTTGAGTTATGCATTTTGACAAAACATTGTTAACATTCCATTGACTGTGTATAAGTATTAGTAATACACAGATTGTACCTGGGGTGCAATTTGTATGCTGGCTGCATAATAGCCAAATGTACCAATGTTTCTTTGCATTCAGAGTAAGGTATGTTTTTGAGTCGGTTAAAATATATGCTACTAACCTCCATGTCTACTCAGTTTAAAAAGAAAACATCTGTGGAAATGGTATTGTTTTTTACAGCTATTACATGCTTTAAAGTATCAATGAAACGTGACCATTTTTTTTTTTTTACTTACAGACTTTAAAATGAAAGGAATTAAGCCATTAAAAAACACAAACACCTTACTCACGAAGCAAAGATACCTGAAATTGTCTGCTAGGCCAAGCCACCTTGCTGGGTTAAAGCAGTAAAACAGGTCTCAAAACATGGAGGAACTGTGTTGGCCGCTAAAATACTGAGAGAAGCAGCTATCTGCAGCTTCCAAACCACATCTTTATTTTGAGTCATTGATTCAATAATTATTTATTGAGTCCTTATTATGGATCAGGCCTGAGCAAAATAGACATGTTCACTGGTCTCATGGCACTTACCAACTAGCCTGTCTGCCGGAGGGCCAGGGGAGAGTTGACAAATTGTGGCTGGACAACGGTGCAAATATATATGGCAATAAGGAGTAGTGGCTGAGAGTGCACACTTTGGTCCCAGACATGGGTTTGAGTCCTGGCTCCACCACTGACTAGCTGGGAATCTTGGGCAAGTGATTTAATGTTTCTGTGCCTCGTTATCCTTCGCAGGGTTGCTGTGAGGCTTTTCGTTAGACCGTGGAGTAGCTTGGACCATAAATGCTTTATATTTGTTAGTATTATTTTCTTAAGCTGGAATAACGGCTATGAGGGTCTGTAATAATACCACATGATCTTGTCTGGAGCTGAGGTAGGTGGGCTTCAAAGGAAGCTTTCCTACAGAAAGGATCTGCAGGATGAGTAGGACTGACATAGATGGAGGGGGTGGAGGTGGAGGGGGAGGGGGAGGTGGGGGGGGTAGGAAGTGGGGCTGAAGTTGAGTGGGAAGAATCTATGCTAATACTCTAAGGCCGAGGGAATATGGCACTTTCAAGGCCCCCAAAAGTAGCCCTGGGTGGCTGGAGTGCAGGGAGGGGCGGGGAATGACAAAAGAAGAGGAGGTAATGCCAGTAGTTCTCAACCTTCCTAATGCCACGACCCTTTAATACAGTTCCTCATGTTGTGGTGACCCCCAACCATAAAATTATTTTCGTTGCTACTTCATAACTGTAATTTTGCTACTGCTATGAATCATAATGTAAATATCTGATATGCAGGATGTATTTTCATTGTTACAAATTGAACATAATTAAAGCATAGTGATTAATCACAAAAAACAATATGTAATTATATATGTGTTTTCCGATGGTCTTAGGCGACCCCTGTGAAAGGGTCGTTCGACCCCCAAAGGGTCGCGGCCCACAGGTTGAGAACTGCTGCTCTAGGCTCACAGCAGGAACTTGAGTTTGCTTTAGATTTTTTTTTTTTTCTGTTTTGCTTTCTCCTCCCTCTCTCCCCACCCCACCCTTCTCTCTCTGTCTCTCTCTCTAAAGCAAATGAAAATGATGGGCCTGGGGCAGGGTGCGGGGGAAGGTATTTCCTTGTGTTTTTTTCTGCTCAGTCTTGCAAGTAAAAATAATTCCCAAATGGCTCAACATATATTACCGAAATGCTGCATTTTGTCTAAATATTAGATGTAATTAAATTGCTTCTTGGTGTTCAACTTATCTTTTTGCATGCGTCATAATCCTCTATTTGTGTTTATGCTCCACAGCCGGCATGCTAGCTGGGGGAATAATTTATAATACTCGATACAAAAGAGGTGGGTAGGTGGGTGCTAATTAAACCTATGTAGCAAGAGACTTAAAGAAAAAGAGATTTCTGTGTCCCTCCTAATGGGATGAATGTCATGTTCCAATTCCTACTTTATGTAAAATCCACTGTACAGTATGTAAAATAAGTCTCCAAATCTTGATTTCCTCAATTGAAAATGACGCTGGACATAAACTATAAGTGGAGCAAGGTTTGAATCTCTTGATCTTTGCACTCTTTTGTTCTCTCTGTACGTGATGTCTTAAATCAGCAGAGTAACCCAGGGATGGTAGATATTGCAACAACTAATTTTTCTTCTCTGTAATCTGCATAGACTTCAAAATGCCTACAAAGCACAAAGTGCCAGTTCCTATAATTTGTTGGCAAGGATCAAAAGAAGAAAGAAATTTTTTCCTAAGCGTGTGAATCAGCCCAGCTTTAGCAGATATTTTTCTGTCATGTGCAGCCTGTGGGCTTATGCCTATCTGAGCTTTATTTGACAATTACCACTTGCCAACGTAATTAAATGATAATTTATAAATACTAAGAAAGCATAATGGGGAAGCGCAAATAGGTGCTTATCAGGGCACTGGATAAAGTTGATCTGCTTCAGTGGCAATTTTCATCTCTTATCTTGGTTGTTAACTGGTCTCACTTTTCTGTGTGTGTTGTTTAGGTTTAATATTTGTGAGGGTGATAGTATCTCCCTACATATACACATTTTACCCCATACAGAATTCTGGTATTTCTTTTGCTGTTCTTTTTGCAGCCAATGTATTTATGAAATAGTGCTTGTATTCTGATTCATAGTGTATATTTAGCACTTAAATTTGTACATATTACTAGAGAAACCCCAAACAAATGAGTTAGTTTTCTGTTTCTCCCCCAACCCACCCTCCTTTTTTTTTCCCAGTGAATAAGTTCTTTTCTGTGTTGTGTCTGTGATTTTCTTTTAATCGGTTTTTTAATCACCTGGGCTTTGCAGTTAATTACATTCCACAGAGTCTCTCCCTCTATTCCTAGAATGCTGGCGGATTTTTTTTTTTTTTTTTTTTTTTTTGTAAGCAAGAGAGAAAGCACACATGTAAGCCAGCACTTGGTGAGAACGCTTCCCAACCTTGTGGTGATAAGAAGGACACTTTATGCGCAGCATGGAAATTTTGCTCTGTTCCCACTGAATATAGAAATTACCCAAAGAAGAATTCTGTAGGTTAGACGGCTTTTGTCCTAGCAGTGTCTCTTCTCAAGGTTCCCCACCCATTATAAGTATTAGGGCAGTCTCTGCAGATGCTGTTGTTAGGCCTCGGACAGAGACACGGATTTGTCCTGAGTAACCTAGATAAAGCAGCGCGAGAGCAATCCTCTGTTTGAATGGAAACAAATCAGTAAAATGGCAAAAAAAATTGAATTTTCACACCTTTAGAAAAGCGTCTTTGAAGAAGGCAAATGTTGGGGAAAGAAGACACTGTTTGTGGGTCATAAAGAGACTGAGGTCTTTTTTTTTTCTTCTCACCATCATGAAAGTAAATAATTTTAGTAACTACTGATTAGGGTTGTGGTGGTTTGAGTGAAAGTGTGGGAATGACTTATCAGGAGAATAACAAAATAAAGGGCTTTGGAGTTTAATGTTGTCAGTTCCTTGAGTTATTCAGCATTTTGTCCTTATACATAGCAATTATTTGCCTTTTTCAGAGCTGAAAAATTATATTTTGTACTTAAATATTAAAACATACAGTGCCATCATGGGGAGGAAAATCCTAATGTCAGAACAGATTTTTATACAAGGAATAATTTGAAAGTGGTGGATTAGTTTCCACCTTTGGAAACACAGTGCTTTCTATAATCTTCAAACATTATTTAGGATAATGGAAGCCATCATCCCGTTTCTCAAATGTTAGCACTTCCATTAGAATTTGCAGCTACCTCTTATTTTTTATATTAAAATACAAGGCTTAAAAGGTATTATCTTACTAAAGGGGGGCAATTGTAGAGATGATTTGATTGAATAAAGGAAAAAGCTGTACAGGCCTTTTAAGATCAAGGATGTATTGATGGAAAGCTATCATTAGAGACAATTAATGTTCTCCAAGGGAAGAAATTGATTATGGACAAAGATGGACCCTAAGGAGCAGATATATCTTAATGCTCTAAGGCCTTAAGGATTATGCATTTCATTCACAGCGTCTGTATTTTAACCCTTTGTGGTGACTAGAATACTAGCTGATTGTTGCAAATGGCACAAATTAAATTAAAAAAAGAGATTGTGTCTTATAAAGAATGTTCATAGTGATTGACATTTGATTCTTTAAGTAATCTTAAAATAATTAAATTTGTAGCATCATTTCTCTATATTGCCCTTTAGAATAGATCTAGACATAATGTATAGAAAAATAAAATTAGGTAGTGATGGAAGTGTGGTAATGCCCAGTAATCACATTAAAGATGTGCTGTCATCAGGATCCCCTGAACTTCAGCTGCATATATGTTTCCAAATAACATATCCCTTTAACTTGCTTGTTCTTCCTATAGATCTTGTACAAAGCATTCATCATGTTGTTAGCCAGTGCCTAGCAGCCGCGGATCACAATTGGGTACTTAATAAGGTGGCAACCCCACTGGGAACATTTCACATAATTATTCTTAGCAGAAAGAAGATTGTTATGGCTCCCCCCCCCCCCTTTTTGAGTTTGGCAGGATTCCAAGTGATTTAGTTTGGGCTCCTAAAATCCAGTTATATATATCATTGGTGAGTTATGCTTCATGTGTAGTGTGTGTCCTTACTTTTTTTGTAGAATATACTGCAGGCCAGCAGTGTCAGTTGAATTATAAAGTTGGTCTCCTTGAATCTGGGAGCAGCCCCAGAACAAGTAGGTGATAGAAACTGCTTTTTGACCACAGTTTCCGAGGGTGTCAATCTGAGCATGGGAGTGCTTTTAGAAATCAATCTCACTCAAGACTTCACTGCACTCTTTGACAGTGGGTTATGACTATTGCCAAATAAATAGGAGAAACTCACCCATTGAAGTAGTAAATGGCTTATCCGAGAGCTCTGTGGTTTTAAATATCAGTTAAGGGAAGAAAGGTGAGACACTGGGCTCTATACCTTTGGTCTTATAGAGCTTAGAAATAACTTTAGTTAGCTCAAACCATGAAAATAGTTTGTACCTTAAGTCCTCACAATGTAAAGGTACATCTTTTTTGTTGTGGTTGTTAATCCTCATCCAAGAATAGTTTTTCCATTGATTTTTTTTTTTTAGAGAGAGAGAAAAGCATTGATGTGAGAGGGACACATTGATTGGTTGCCTCCCACACACACCCCAACTGTAGCCAGGGATGGAATCTGCAACCCAGCTACGTGCCCTTGACTGGGAATGAACCAGTGACCCTTTGGTCCAAGGGCTGATGCTCTACCACTGAGCCACACCAGCCAGGGCTGTAAAGGTACATCTTGATTTTCCTGGATCTTAAAGATTATACATTTCATTTACCCTTTGATTTTTTTCAACAATTTAGAAATAATTTATTTTAAAGAACAGTGGGAGAATATGCTTTATTCATTATATTATGGTGCTACTGGATCATAAGTTTAAATCTCCAAGCTGCTGTTGCCAACTTGCAACTGTGAGCACTCAACACTTATATCAATTCAAGTACATACATATAAGTGACTATACCAGTGGCTGTGAGTGTCTTTTTCTGGTAAGATGAGCATCTTCATCTTACTATCGTCTGAGGAGATAGTTTCCTATATGATTCCTCTAACTGGAAAAACAGAGCACATGGTATTCTATACCCAAAGGTCTAAATTAGAGATTATAGCTAATTCTTTACGTAACTCTGAGAGAAATAAAAAACAAAGGGCTTGTCTATAAGTTTCATTGGCTATGTTATCAATAAGAAGTGGAATTCTGGCTGGTCCGAGTGCAGTGGTGTCTTACAACTAATTGATCACAGCCAGTTACAGAAGTGGAATTCTATTAAGGGTTGGTTGGAGAGGAAATGTAGTTATGAAAAGAGTGAGAATAACTAAGTAGACTCTCCAAACTAACTAAATGTCTCTGAAGTTTTGAATCTGCATGCTTGGGGAGGTAGTGGTGCCATTAACAAAAAATAAATGAGAGAGAAAAATGAGCTAGGATGAGGCACATTGCCTCTGAGTGTCTGTCAAATCCAGGCATCAAGGCCCAGCAGGTGACTGGAAAAGGTCTGGAGTTTAGTAGGAGAGAGGCCAAAGTTTAGAATAACGGTTTAGAGCTATAAGAAAGAATTGAAATGGTAAGAGAAAGAGCAGAATTATGCTGTGACATATAAACCCGGAGAAAAGAAACTTTCCGGGAGTGAGTAGTTGGGTGCCAGGTGATGCATATGTGTCTTGCCCAGAGAATATACTCTGAGTTCTCCTAACATGGTTTGACTATAGAGGTCATAAGTCCCTAAGTAGAGCTACTTGAAATAGGTCCAGGAGACCCAGGAGAATGAGAACCTGGATAAAGGGGTTTGGCCATTCATAATTCATTTGTAAGCTAGGAAGTCAGTTCTGCTTAAGTTTAAATGCTAATTCCCCAATTTTTAAGGGAACTGTGTATCCTTGGGGGACTTAATCTCTCTGGTTCTCACTCATTTACTCCTCAGAACAATCCTGACTCCTGGCACAAAGTTATTAGTACACAGCTGAGGTGTAACGGAGTAACTTCCACCACGGGAACGTGGCTAGTAATGGCTGAGTAAGAATTAGAGCCGTGATTTCTAAGTTTCCTTCCTATTTTTTCAGAAGAATAGCTGGAGATGCAGGAAGATTAAACTGATTAAGGTATGGGATGGAGCTATGATCTGAGCCCGTGTCCACCAGACTTTCAACTTATATCTGTTCATTATATACTAGGGGCCCGGTGCACGAAATTTCGTGCACTGGGTGTGTGTGTGTGTGGGGGGGGAGTGTCCCTCAGCCCAGCCTGCCCCCTCTCACATACTGGGAGCCCTCAGGCATTGACCCCATCACCCTCCAATCACTGGATCAGCCCCTTGACCAGGCCTGACACCTCTGACCTAGGCGTCTGGCCTGGGCAGCGGGGACCTGCAGTGGCAGCGGGGGGTGGGGGGTGGGCCGCGATCGCGTGGGCTCCGCCCCTGCCTCTGCAGGATGCCTCTGGCTGAGGCGTCCAGCCCGGACTGCGGGGACCCACAGCTGCAGTGGCTCCGCGATCGTGGGCTTCACTTTAGGCCCAGGCAAGGGGCCCCTAGCTCCTGGGACTGCCAGCTTTGACCGTGCCCAGCTCCCATCGCTGGCTCCACCCCTACTTCCTGCTATCACTGGCCAGGGCAGAAAAGGCACCTGATTCTCCGATCATGGCCAGGGCCGCCTTTGCCCTGCCCCCCAGCTCTTAGCTTCCCCCTGGGTTTCCGATCACTGTCAGTGGCAGGGGGCTTCTTCCTGCTTTCCCTTTCGCTTCCCTGCATTGTGCCTACATATGCAAATTAACCGCCATCTTGTTGGCAGTTAACTGCCAATCTTAGTTGGCAGTTAATTTGCATATAGCCCTGATTAGCCAATGAAAAGGGTATCGTCGTACGCCAATTACCATTTTTCTCTTTTATTAGTGTAGATACTTTTCCAATTACTGACTGTGATTTTAGAGGGGAACCATTCACAGGGATCAGAAATACTGGACCTATTTCAAGTAGCTCTACTTAGGGACTTATGACCTCTATAGTCAAACCATGTTGGAAGAACTCAGAGTATATTCTCTGGGCAAGACACATATGCATCACCTGGGAATTTGTTAGGACTGAAGATTCTTTGCCCCGCCCCAGACCAGTTGACTCATAACTCTGGCAATCTGTTCCTCCAGGTGAAATTCTCATGCATGCCAAGGTTTGAGAACCACTGTCCTAATCTAACCTTGCTTCCAAGTAGTATTTCTAATTTCTATTGGTGACTATTGCCAAGCGACCGGGTGGATCTGATTGTGGCTAGAACTGTGGTTCCCAGCATTGACAGCCATTAGAATCAACTGAGAAGACTTAAAGGTTGCTGAAATCTAGGTGCCATGCCCAGAAATTTTTACTTAATGTGTCTGGGGTGTAGCATAGGCACTAGTGTTTCTAAAACTTCCCCAGGCGATCTAAATGTACATCAAGGGCTGGGATCTTCTGGTCTAGAGCCATGGTTCTCAAACTTTAGTACGAATCAGGATTTCCTGTGGAGAGCTGGTTAAAAGATAGATCGCTGTCCCCACCCTCAGAGTTTCTAACTCAGTAGATCTGAGAAGGGGCCAGCGAATTTGCATTTCTAACAAGTTTCCAGGTGATGCTAATGCTGCCAATGGCGAGCCCACACTGAGAATTGCTAGTGTAGAAGTTCCAGGTTCGCTTTGGGAGACGTGATGAACTGAGCTGGTATTGTCAGTCAGCGGCTCTCATTCCTGCCAAGGTGAGGGTCCCTCCAGAGTGTCCGGGTGGTGCTTCAATGTCTGTATCTCACTGGCAAGACAGACTTGTCCTGGAAACACGTGTGCCTGGACAGTGCTTCTCAAACTTTAGTGCACAGATCATCAAGGGACCTTGCTAATGGTGGTTCTGATTCAATGGGCCTGGGAACCTGAGACTCTTCATTTCCAGCTAGCTCCCTGGTGATGCCCATGCTGCTAGTCCATGGCCACGCTGCATAGCAAGGCACTGGGGTGTTTTTCAAACTTACCTGATCATCCAAATTACCAGAGGTGCTTTTGCTACAGGGTTTTGGCTTCTCCTGAGTCCTACTGAAGCAGAATATCCAGGGGAAAGAGTTGTATCTGTATCTTTGTTAAGCAATTTATTCCAAAAAAATACTTATTGAGCATGAACTCTGTGCCAGGCTCTATGCTGGATGTAAGCAAGTAGATGCATAGTCCTGTTTTCATGGGGCTTGCACTTCAGTCAAAGAAACAAAGAATAAGTACGTTTTTTAAAAAGGTAGCTTATGATAGAGACAGTTGCCTCACAGCACACAAAGCAGGGCCATGAGTCCCAGTTGTGGAGTGAAGCACCGTTGCCTAGCTTGTCCACAAAAGGTCTAGGAGCCATCTTGGTCTCATCCTCTTGATGTAAAGACCAAGGGGAGCAGAAGCAGAGGTCCTGAGGGTGGACCGAGCTTGGCTGACTGCTTGGAATTAAGTGGAGGCCACAGGTGGAGTGGTTGAGTGTCCTGCTGATTTTGTTACTTCCTCACATTTGGGAAATACTTCTAAACACTTTCTTATACTTACCAGGGAATAATGTAATACTTGCTTTGAAATGTCATCAATCACCCCATCATTGCATTGGTCCCTAGAGTGGGAGTGTGGAAGCTGTTATATAGTAAAGGCCAATAGAAAGACATTATTTCTGAAATTCATAGGGATAAGATTACAAGGATTTCCTGCAGATTATTTGGCAGTGTAGAAGTGGTTATGTGCATAGGAAGTAACAAGAGGTTCAAAGAGTTGTATGCCACTAAGAGAATGTTTCTACAACTTTGAGGTTCCTATCACATAATACTTGTTGGAGGGTTTATGTGACTTCCCAGAAAGAATAAGAAATGTGTTATTAAAGGGAGCAAGGGAAATTGAGTCAAGAAAAAAACAACTGACAAGCAAAAAAGGAATAAGTGGGATTTTCTTGGTGAGTAAGTGAGCTCAGATGTTTTTGGCATTGTTACAAATTTGTTTACATAGATAATAATTTTTTGATGTGCTTTTTATTTCTGTCTTTTAATTGGGCACAATGTTTTCCTTGGCTCTACAATTTATTAGCTATTTGACTAAAAACAGCTTTACTGAGATATAATTCACATCCCATATAATCTGCCTATTTAAAGTATACAATTCCGTGTTCTTTAGTGCATACTTTTTCTATGTATGTTGTATTTAAGAAATCCCTAAATGGTAAAGGAGAAATAGATAAGAAGAAATCTTTGGGCAGAGGCAGATTTCACCTGTATTATTTTTTTTCAAGCTGTGAGCACTCCTTAATTATGAGTTTAAAAAAACCATTTAAGATTGGTAACATATGTTGTTGTCAGCATGTATTTAACACCTGCAGAAATGAACATGAAAAATGTGACAGCACATAGGTGCAACACCCACTGGGTTGACTGTGAACACTGTCAACAAATTTTACTTTGTTAATTTTTTCTTATTAAAAAAAATCCAAGAAAAGAATTTAATAGTGCAGGTGTTCAGAGCATCACAGCAAACTGATATAATGAAGGGGGAGGTTATACACCTTTAACATGGAAGCCAGGGTCTGGATATGTGGATTTTTAAGCTTTGCTTCACACATACTTTCCTCTACTTTTCTTTTCTTTCTTTTTTTTTTTTTAAATCCTCTTTGCTTGTTGATCTTGGCAGCCTTGGTTGTCCTGGGGGGCTCTTGGCTCTTGCCCTTCACGTATGGGAGAGGGGCAGCCAGGGTAGATCAGCTGAGAGACAGGATCAAACACCTGGAGCAGCCTTTTCTACAAGGTGGAGATTGAGATGTTCCTTTTGCACCTGATATTCTAAGGATGAAGTTGTAATAACTGGAGATAAGAGGTTAGTATCCGCTCCTTCCATAGGTTCTATGAGTGTAGGTTCTGTCTTCTGAACTCTGTGGTCACTCTTCCTGGGAGCGGAGGCCATTTCATTTAGCTGTGGGCGTTCCCCACAATATGGTGCTAGGCAGAGAGCATGCTCTTGGAAATACTTCCTGAATGTCGCTGCGGTTGCTATGCCCTCTTCTGATCTTATTGGTTAGTTCCATTGCAGAATGGGAATCTTGCAAGTTGCTTCCCACGATCTGCCGTCATTGGTGATTTCATTTCCTAATTCTGTAAATCAGTGCACTCAGTAGGAATGGGTAATATTTTTCATTTGAAGAGATATCCTCCTCCCTCCCACCCCCGCCCCCACACACACCAATCAAAGAATTTGCCTAGATTGAAAATAAATACTGGAAGGTGTGTTCATTTCTACTTTCAAAACTCTGAACTGCTGAAGTTTTCAGAGTGCCCACAGGGCCTTCCTCATTCTCTCACCCTTCTCCTTCCATGCTCTTGCACTGGCCTAACTACTGTTAATCCATCATTCTGTTTGTTTATAAAAAGCAATTCATAAACTCAAGGTATTCCAGGGACACGAAATACAGTGGGGCCTTGACTTACGAGTGTTCTGACTAACGAGTTTTTTGAGATACCAGCTGTCTCTCGGCCAGTTTTTTGCATTGAGTTGATGGAGTAATTTGAGTTAACGAGCTCCTTAATGAGTCTCAGAATGAATTAAACTCGTAAGTCAAGGCCCCACAGTAATAGGATCTAGGTTCAGCTGAAGTCCAGCCAGCCTGTTTCCCCCAGACCCAGGCAATGGCTCTTGATTAAGTCATGGCTCCAGCTGCGTGGTGTGGGAATTGGCGTGGGAAACGTTTGCGCCTCTCACAGCTGAGAGGAGCCCCTGGAAATGATACATTTTACACCTCTCACATGAGACCCGGGAGTTAGAAAGCACTTCACTCCCATTCCTCTGGGACGGAGAATCTGTTTGCGGTAATCACGGGCAGTGTTGACAGGATGTTCAAAACCATCTGCTCAAGGGCAAGTGTTAACTCTATCAAATCCTAATATTTCAAGCACACTGATCCCCGTGCCCAGGAGGCCTCCTGACAGCTCTCCGTGGGCTGTGTGTCAGCCTGCCCTCAGTTACCGCCCCCCGGCACAAAGGCCTGAGACACCAGCGAGGAGAGGCCGTTAGAATGAGAAATGCAGCAACAGAATCCACTTCATTCGTGTTAGCTCTTATGAATCCGCTTACTGATTCTTTGGTACAATATTGCTTTGTAACATATGCATAGTTTTGCCTTTGAATTTATTGTTTGTAAATGGGCTTTTATTTCTTTTTTAAGCCCCAATGCATCCCCTCTTCAGTATGCGTGTTATAAATTCATGTAGCTTATTGTGCACACACAATTCCATACAAATAAGCATAAAGACAGATTATATCACCCAATTAAAATCCTTTATCAAAATCACTTAATAAAACATAAAACTCAGCCGGTAGACTTTTGGTATCCTACTCTCACAACACTCGTCAGCAGCCATCAAGCTGTTTAAACTGCTCGGAATATTTATTTATTTAGTGTTACTATACTTTGCCAGCACAACTCCTCCTCAGTGTTTCAGAATTAAAAGCATATAGAGCAATTTTTTTTTTTAAAAAAACAACCATGGAGCAGTAAAAACATCGCCCAGCCCAGCCAGATGAAAACATTGCCTCTCAAAGGAAGCTGGTTTACAGCTTCAGGGACAGATCCGAGCCACTACCCGAGTAAGGCCCGACTGGAAAGGAAGTGTGCTGGCCGGAACCCTCTGTGGAAACATATCCCTGTGTATCCGTCCTTGTCAGAGACATTGCCATGAGGCTGGTATCATCTGCCATAGTGTCTTGGGGGTGGGGGGTGTTAAGGGAAATACTGAGTGGAAACCCAACACTAAGAGAAAGTTCTCAGCCACAAACCCCCAGAAGTTCAAATATGACATTTTTATTTTTTAATTTTTTTTTTTGTATCTGAGAATTTCATCCTATGCCACTTAACCATGCCAGGTCACTGCAGGAAATCAATAAATCATATGTGTTGAATAGATGGGTATAAGTTCTGCTGTACTATGGTACTAATATTATCTACAGAAGAATAATTGGGGGAATTCTCTGGTTATGGTCACCATCACCCTCAATGCCGTCCCATAGCTAACAGTTGCTGGCTGTGTACCACCCTGTGTCAGGCACTTTAACACATGGTCTCATTAGCTGTCTACATCAGATATATTAAGTTGGTTCTATTATTATTATTATTATCCCCATTTCAGAGATAAGGAAACTGAGGCTTAGAGAACTAAGTGGATTGGCCAAAGTCACATTACAAGTTAATGGTAGAGTCCAGATTAAAGCCTGGGCAGAAAGTTTCAAAGTTTATCCTTTCAACCTCCTCTAAAATATAACTATTTAAAGTCTACAAAATTCTTGGAGACCAAAAAGCCTAGATAGGACTGCATGTTTTCTTCTAGAGTTTCATTTTATTGGTAACTGCTTGGACACATCAGGAATATGAATATTAGAGTTCTATACATTAAACAATGAGATTAGAACCTACCTACAGGCTCCCCTCTCATCTAGAACCTAGAGCTCTACATTTTAATTGTTCTTTCTAAAGATAACCTTCAAGATTTCTCACTGGAAAGTTTGGGAGCCTGATTTTCATGAGATGATGCAATATTTCTATGATTTGATATTATTTCTGCCATCCAGAGAACATTGCATGTCAATGTTTTATTGTAGTTCTCTTTTTAACTGAATGTGTCTTTGTGTGTGTGTGTGTGTGTGTGTGTGTGTGTGTGTGTACACAATGTGAGAGAGAGAGACAGAGACAGATAGGGGAAACTTGGTAAACACATAGAGATGCAAATTTACTCACAGTTCGGAGTCTTGGTTCATAGAAGCTCTTAGGTCATCTGGGCCTGTTGAGTCAGTTGCTTAGGGTTTCTGAGTTCAGTTTCCTCATCTAAACAAAAATACTTATTTCTCAGGGTTATTGTAAAGATGAAGATAACATAAAAAAAGTATCTGCTTTATCAGGCACATTTTAAATACTCAATGAATATTAATTCTTTTCTCTATTTTCTTCCTTTCATCTTGTGTTTTTTTTTTAATTTGTTTGTTTTCTTTGCTATTTGTAAAAGACAAAGAAAATGTTAATAGCCTTTGTTCACAAGCAAGAAAAGGAAAAGTAATGGTGTATTTATGAAAAACTCTTTGGAAAAGGTCCCCTGAAAATTAACTTGTATTTATGTTTGGATATTGTGACTTTTGTGTTATTACTTGACATGAGACTACCAAATATAAATTTAAAAAATATCCTACAGTTAAAGTAATAGACTGGCATAATGGTTACCACTTAAAGATTTTTAAAAGATTGGTTTTGCCTTTTGCCTATATCTTGGAAGCTAGCCTTTTGGAGTTCTGAAATACAGGGAGTTCTGCTGTGGAGCTCTTTGCCTCAATATGCTACCAGCTATTCCTTTCAACACCTATGTGGTGAGGACATGCAGCACTGTCCTAGGTGCTGAAAGGCTGTCAGGAATTTGAAGAGCTATAGACTCAAGATAAAACTAGGTAACATGAGCAATAATTTTTAAACGCATATGTTTATACAGATAACAGTTGTTTGAATGTCCTGTACCCCTGACAATGAAATTGAGAAATGGTACTCAAATCACTCCCTAAAATTCCAGCTTTAAAAAATTGAAGAAGGTAATAAATATAAAACATATTAATTGACAGTAAACTATAAAGTCCTATATTAATGCAGAGGACTGTCAGTATCTTAATTTCCAGAATGATCCCCAGGAATGAGATGAAGATCTTTATAAGGTATGTGTTCTGTTTCTTTTCTGATTTACAACGTTAATAATAAAGAAGTTTAATATAGTCTATCAGCAGTGGCTTTCAAAAAGTATGAAGCATTTAGCCTTTTCTAGATGACTGGATTTTTTTGAAAGGTCTTCTGAGGAGTGTTAATTTGTCATTCACTATTAGTCACAGAATGTGTTCTAATCTCTCTGTTGCCCAAGAATTCTGCCCTTTCAAGGATCTTGACTCTTGGTCATTTAGGTTTTCCGGAATGGCAGGAGGCAGGGGGTAGCATTCACCTGTACTGGGTGGAAAGGGAAGAGTGAGTTCCTGATGCCACTTAGAAGAATCACATGTGAGGGCAGCCCCTCACATTTTTCATGGTCAAGGCCTAATATAGATGAATGGATTTACCCTTTGGGAAATGAGAGGAATTGCCAGCAAGGCCTAATATAGATGAATGGATTTACCCTTTGGGAAATGAGAGGAATTGCCAGCAGGAATATGTGTCTTGGCTGGGCCTTGAGCACAGAGGCCACAGAAGGGGCAAATGGAAGACTGCAATGTGTGTGAAATTTTTCTGCAGGCTGTAATGGAAATGGGGAAATTTCCTCAGTGTCCCTTGGGAGCAAGTGTCTTCCTCACTCCGTGTGGATATTTAGGGAGTGTTGCAAGCTGTGAGCTTCTCTGAGCACATCTAGTCTCATGCTTTTGCCTCACTGAGCCCCTTCCCTCTGTGGCTCCGTTCTTCCAGCTGCTTCTGTAAACTCTCTGCTGTCGCATCTCGTCCCCCATGGCTGCTCAAATGCGCTTCCCCCCAGCCTCCCTTCCTCTCCAGCTGCATCTGTTCGCCTCCCCTGCTGATCGATCCACTTCTTTAGCTCAGGGACAGAGAGAGGAAATGATTCCAGTAGCTAAACAGCTTTTATTCAGAGAGAATATTTAAATATTCTCAGTTTGCATGATTCCTCTTCACCTCATGCTATGATCAGAGGTTAAGGAAGACAGTTTGGGGCTCTCTTGGCTGGTATAGTCTAGAGGCCTTTCACAAATAAAGCCAAGATCTTGTCAACACTGTCCCCCTTCTGTCCTCTAAAAACATGCATTTGTTTCAGAGACTAGAAATATTTTTCATTCAAACTCCTTATTTTTAGAGGGTGGTCCCCCACTCCATTTTCACCCTATCTTTGGATAAGACTCCAGACGCATTAGAAGCTGTGATTAATATTTATCATTTCCAGTGGATGGAACTTAAAATGGCTACTGAATTCTAAATGTTTATACCACTAAAATTATCTTTGATATATAAAGTATACTTTATAGTGGTACTTACTAGATATTTTATTTTTTTGCTTTTTAAAAAATAGCTTAAATTTGCAAAAATAAACTTGTGAGACATTGTGCAAAACACCTGCCAGGTAGGCTTGCCTTGAGGATTAAATATAGTGATAGCTTAGCAGAATGCCTGACCCATAATGTCCAATAAATGCTAATTTATATATATGTATATGTGTGTGTGTGTGTGTGTGTGTGTGTATGCATATACATCCGCATTCATCTCTCCAATATACATTTTTATTTTCTAATTAATTATATAGTATCTCCCAATGTTGTTATGCCAGTTTCCTTATTCCTAGGCATTTTTTAAATTTCCATTTTTCTTTTTTTAGCTCCTTCTCCTTCCCTTCCTTGCTTTCTTCCTTTCTTCCTCTCTTTTTTTCATTTAAAAAATTTCCTCCTATTTTCGTTCTTTTTTTTCTGTCCTTCCTCCAACCTTTCATCCTTTATTTATTTATTTATTTGTTACTCTGAGATATCTTTCTTTATCTTTTTGGAATCTTCTGTTGTGATATAATCTCCTTAAGTAAAATTTCTAGATCGAGGATCTCAACAATGTTTGTCTAGATTACTTTTCTCCAAAGTTGAACGGCATTTTCTCAATCATGTACATGCTTATGTATGCCAGTTTCTCTACCATCCCAACAACCTTGTGTTTTCTTGTTTTTGCATGTTTAGTAAGTTTTTGAGGTATTTTAAAATGATCATTTTTCTATTAGCCAGGTTATAATATTTCCATTTGATAATTTTATATTTAAGTTCTCCTATATGTAAAATGTCTATTCTATCTTCTTATACTACTTATGCAAAGAAATCTGGGTAATGATATATTCCTTTCAAGGTATTACATATTTTGAGTAGTAACTCAACCAGTTAATATTAACTGAGTGACTATTTTGTGCTAGACATTGTTCTGGGAACAATAGGAAACTGGGGATACGATGATAAATGACATGGTCCTTGGTTTCCAGGAGGTTTGAGAAATTTATCTCATAAAAGGTGACAAGTATATCAACAAAATGCCTCATAGTGTAACAGGTGTTATGATGGAAACTTGTACAGTGTTCACTGGATTCAGATAGGAAATCAAACCAGGTATTAAAGAAAGCTTTCATCATGGGAGATCTGAGAGGACACTTTTACCAGTTATCCTTGTCATTTGCTTTCTTTCTGATGCTCCTGGATCTGTGTCTCTTTTGGTTGTTCACCAAAGCAACTCCATTGCTTTCATTTGCCTGCTAATACCACTGCCTTCTATGACTCAATGATATAGAACAATATGTGTTTACCTCACTGTATCAAGACCCATCTACAATAATAAAAGCATAAAATGCTAATTAGAACAGCCAAACAACCTTCCGGACGACCTTCCAGATGAAGCCGGGGCTGCGAGGGCTGAGCCCCTTGCACGAATTTCGTGCATCGGGTCTCTAGTGTTACTATAATGGGCTTAAGGTGAAAATAGAATATGATTAATGCTTTATTTGTTGTTTGAGCGCCCAGTTGGTGATCATTCTCAGCATCAAGTTTGAGGTTCATCATCTCATGCCTGCCCTTATATACTCCTGCCAGGAAGCTTATGGGATGGCCTCATGGGGGGTGTTTTAGGGAGCACAGTGGACTCTGAAATGTGTCCCCTCTCAACCCCCCACTCCTGAGGATTTATCCAACTGCACACACCCTGATATTCTGATATAGAAATTTTCAGCTCTTTCTAGGTCCAGGGTTGTGAATGACAGAGTTTACCTAGTTTTGTCTTCTGCTAGTTTTGACAATTATTTTTTAGGTAGATCTGTCAAAGGTACTCAAGGACTAATTCAATGGTTGCTTGACTGGTTGGGTTTAGTAGTATTTTTTTTAAAGATAATACTTTTTATCTTTCTGTTTCTTTCATACTTATTTTTCCTCCATTGTGTTACTCCATGAGCTGCTTGAGGGCAGGGTCTCTGTTCTATTCATCTTTGTATCCCACACGCACGCACAGCACCCGTGCTGGCTCATGGTGGGCCCTCAACAATGCTTACTGTACTGAAGCATGCCCTCCTTGTCTTTGGAATTACCTAGGTGTTTCCCTTCTTTTCCTTCGCATCCAATGATAGTAAGATGTCTTTATGCACCTAGATTCCCAACTCCTGACCCTACTCCTTGTGAGAGAATTACTTTGACTCCAGGTGATTGTATATCCGCTAGAGGGCACTGTTTTGTCAGAGGCTGTTCCAGCCTTTTCTTCAATACCAAGTTAGATACCTTAACTTCATGGTCTACTTTCAGTTTTAAGTTCTTTCAATATGTGCTAATGAATGACTCTGAGCTTTCCATCACAACTATGCTTGCAGAAATAGAATCACAGTAGTAAATCTTGGTTAAAAAACAACTATAATAAGGTTACATACCAGCTAATATTACTAACCAATATGACAAATATGTATTTAATAACAAAAGGGCATATGCTAAAAAGAATGCTCATATACAGTAAGGTAATTTTCTTCTTCTTCTTCTTCTTCTTCTTCTTCTTCTTCTTCTTCTTCTCTCTCTCTCTCTCTCTCTCTCTCTCTCTCTCTCTCTCTCTCTCGTCTCTCTATTTTTTTTTAGATTTTCTTCTGACCAAAACTAGAAGGGCAAGTAAAGTTTTCATTTAGCCTTTAATTTCATTTTCCCACTTACATAATAAAGGCATGGCATCAAGACTGGAGAAATTTCAAGCTAAACATTATGTCCAAATGTCAAAGATAACTTCAGTGGAAATTTGTTTTTCATGTGAGTGGCAGTATTGAGTCTGGCTGCTACTTGTTTAAAGTTATAAAAGCTACATTTTAGGAAAAGTTTTTTCTTCCTCCATCACTTCCAATCTCATAGCATTATCTTTAGACAGAACCAAATGAGTTTCCTGGGATGTAATGGCAAACAGTTCAAGTTTGCAAATATTTTCAACTTCCACGTGAATCAACACGGGATATGCGAGAAGACAAAGCTGCTCTTACTGTCAGCAAGCTCCCAAACACATCATTAACCCAGTGGTGACTCCAGAGCCCCACTGGAGCTGTCTAAGGAAGCTGCAAAAGAGGGAGAGGCCAACAGGGAATGCATCTTCGCCAAGTTTAAAACCTTAACTAGATTCATGTCATAGAATTGAATGAGATGGTGGGGCCCAGTACCCTGTCAAATATTCAGGGCCAGAACATACATAAGATCTATCTGAGTCAGTCCCCACAAGAATCCCTGTGATAATCTGTAAGTAAACTCTCTTTTAAATTACGCTTAAAGACTATTTCATGAAGTGGGCACTTTTGGTGCCAGGCTGCAAAGTCATCTGGAAGTGTTTAAGTTTACTCCGACTTAAAATGTAGGCATAATATCTGCTGATTTTGTGACAAGCTGTAGATGTCAATTGTCCTGATCGATTTTATTTTGTATTCCCAGGGACAGCAGGATCATATATGCATAATCATGGTTGGGGGAAAGGAGCAAAAATATAATTTTAAAAAAGAAACATGTATTAAGTTAGCCAGATGTTACAAAACCACACAGATGAGAGGCATCAAGCCTGAGAGAAAAATTTGGAAGACCTAGAAAAGAAATTGAAATTCCCCATCCTGAGAATTTACAGAAACACATGGTAGTTTTTTTTCATGAACTTTATTTGAAATCTAGAGCCTGTCTAACTTTCTACTCAATAATCCTGGCATTTGGATATTTGTAAATGACACCATTTCTCTTCAATATTATACTTCTTTTCCAAAGGGCTTTATAACTTTTAACAAGAGGAGAAACGGTTCCTTTTTACCTATTTGATGTGGCAGATTATTTATGGAGCCAACATGTTGACACACTATAAACTGTAAAAAATGAGGCCTAATAAGGTTAATTGTCATCTGAACCTTCCTCTGTAGGCTGCAATCTGTGGGCTTTGATTGTTTCCCTGGGGGAAACTCTGCCCAGATGGCGAAGTCCTCGAGGCCCTGACCCACAAGAGGCCTGCAGAGATGGAGAACAAGGTGCTTCTCCACAGACTAATTAATTTACTAGGATAGCACCTGTTCCAGAATAGATAGGGCTGGGAGGGAGAGCGGCCCCCGGGCACAGTGGCGAGCTCTCGGGTAAATGGATTTCAGCTGATTATATTAAGCTGCTGCTTTGATCATCTCAAGGCGTTAAAATGGAAATATGTTTTTTTCTGGCTGTTGGCCTCCGTGAGTGCGGTTTGTGCCATTATTGCACATGTTGGGGAGTAGAACAGGCTGTTGTAGATTTCAGCACACCCTGTTTAAGAAGTGTGCAATGTATTCGTCTATTTCTTCATGTTGTCATAAAGCTGCACCTTTGAAACAATTCCACTTTCTCGCTTCCATTTTATTCCAGCCAAGTTACTAGCTGGAAATCAGATACCAACACAGATTCCTTTTAGCTAGAACATTTTATTATGTACTCACACCTTTAATTCAATGCGTGTAATTAGGCTTTAATCAGCTGAACGCTATTTGTGAAAAAAATATCAGACACTTGTTTAAATGAAATTCTGGTAAAGTCATGCTATTAAGCTTTGGTGACTAGTTACTGGCACGAATAAATCCTTGAGCAAACAAGGCTTGGTAGTAAATGGGTTTACAATGTGAGTCTTTCTGCACTCGATTTCACTTTATTGCCTCTTTGATTCCCCAAAGGATTAGAGGTAATTTTTTCAGTCCTTAGATGCCATAAAACTGTTTCCCTTTCCAAATTAGCACGATGATCTTCCATGTAATGTGTTTGGCAAACACACGGGATTTATAAGGCCACTTGTCTTACGTTGCATAGTAATGGAGACACAAACACAGGGTCTTAGATGTTGTGGCCTTACAGTGGGCAGCTTTCACCAAGGTTTTGAGAGGTTAATGTTGCAAAAAGAGAAAAATATTCTTGGCCATATGGAAGACCGCCTGAAGACTACTAAGGATTTGGGAAGTGGGATGGTTTTAACCACTTTGGGTTAAAGACTGACATTGCGACAGTGAAGTGCTATTCACATCACGGGTCCTTTTTTTTAGGAAGACAGCACCCAGAATATGAAAACAGAGCAAGCACACAAATTTAGCATATAATCCGAGGGCTTATTTCTAGATTGTCCTGTCCGGTTATATCCTGATAATCCTTGGAGCTGTCTGTTATGTGGGAGAAATTGGAAATTTCATGGCTGCTTTGTCATGGTTTTCTCTTCTAGAGCTCTTAAAGCATCTTTAAAATTTTTGTGTTAGTGGATTTATTTTTTTAATATACTAGTACATTCTTTTAAAAATATATGTATGGAGAGAGAGAGAGAGAGAGAGAGAGAGAGAGAGAGAGAGAGAGAGAATAATTAATTCACCGGTCCATTCTTGCCCCTGGTCCCCACCTCCCGCTCCCACCACTGGTCAGTTCTTTGTGTGGCCCTCCAGAGGGACTTTAATGTTGCTCAGTATGAACTGAGGGCAATTTGGGTTGTTTCCAGGGATTTGCTTCTATAAATAATGCTGCTGTAATATCTCTGAGCATGTATTTCTGGGCCAATGGTACAAATGCTCTCGTTGTATATATTCCTACAAGTAAAGTTGTTAGGTCATAGATTGCATGCATTTTGAATTTGGATAAATATTAAGTTGTGCTTCAAATATGATTTATGAATATAACTATTTCCCCAGAACAAATTTTGTTCCCCTCCACCCCTGAAATCTGAAAGTTAAGTATTGTATCTTATTATTTTAATTTGCATTTCTTTAATTATGACTGAGGTTGAGTATCTTTTCAAATGATTAAATAACACTTCATTTTCTTTTGATGTGAACAGCCTGTTCAGGTCCTTTGCCAATCTCTCTATTGGGCCATCAATGTTATTCTTTTGGGGTTGAAGAGCTCTTTATGGAATAAGGAAATCAGCCGTCTGTCTGCCAATGTGTAGCATTTGTCATTTCAGTGGCATTTTCCTTTCTGTCATTTCTCATTTACCATGCCTTCTATTCCTCTTCTCTCATCATTGGAAGTCTGGGTTTAAGGTTTCTTAATAACCCTTGGAAACTAGAAATGATAATGTCATGGGAAAGGGGTTAATTTAGGTGGTTTTCTAACTTTGACTTTTGATGAGGTAGGAGGAGAAGGACTGAACGGGCAAAATTAAAAAGAGGGGGAAGTGACTAGTGATTGGAAGAGAGGCTTTTATACTGACAAGACCTTGAAAAAAATAATGTTTATATTTAAAAAGCAATTTATTTTACCCATAATTTTCTGCTTTCTTTTTCCATTATTACTGGTTTTTGTGTTAGAGTAAGAATTATTTTTCTAGATATTTTGGCTATAAAGTCATATGTCTGTGTTTTGGACATCACAATTTGTGGTCATGAAATGGAAGTGATTGTGGGACCACAAATTCAGCACAATGACCTTGGTCCTGGATGCAGTGGAGAAGGGAAGGAGAGAATAGCAAGACTGACAGCTCTTAAGCACAAGTAACTTTTCATGTTCAGCTCCACATGATAACAAAGTAAATACAAAGACATGTTTTAGACATTTATGGCTTTATGCAAAAATAAAATATGTTTGTGATGTCCCAAAGTTTTCAGCATCATTATCTTCAGAACAACGGACAAAAGCATGGGCTTTGGAATCCAACAGCTTGGGTTCAAATGTTGAGTCTTGTACGTCTTAACTGCTTGACCTTGGTTAAGTTCTCCTCTTTAAAACTGGGATAATGAGAGAAATGACTTCATAGATTGTCATAAGGATAAAATGACGTAATGCGTGTGCCTGGCACAGACTCAATCAGTACGAGCTCTTATTAGCTTTACTAATTATCAAAGAGTACTTATAAAATATTATCTATTTACTTTCTATTGAATTGTTGGGGTGACATTAGTTAATAAAATTGTATAGGTTTCAGGAGTACACATCTGTATACATTATCTGTATATTGTACTGTGTGTTCACCACCCCAAGTCAAGTTTCCTTCCATCACCATTTATCCCCCCTCACCCTTTACCCTCTCCTACTCTAACATGTTATCTAAATTGTGTTACACCCAATCTGACTTAAAATAAGTGAGTGGACATCTGTGAAACAAGTGCTAAAATAGGTTGCAACCTTCATTAAACCACACATTTGAATAGTTTTTGAGTAAAGTTACTTCATGGTATTTCTTCTCTCTTTGGAATTCTTATTGAAACCTGGTTTGAAGGTAAAAACCTAATATCATAGTAGTAGTTATCAGAATGACGTTAGCCATGGCTAAGGGTTGCATGTACCCATCACGAGTCTTGCAGTGACGATTGGCTGGCTTCCTACACCTCAGTCCCCATTACATTCATGTGTTTGCTCATGCTGTGCCTTCTGTTTGAAATGTTATTTCTGCCTTTACCATTCATGTAGAAACACACACATATGTACTTATATATGTATATGAGTACATATATTCCTGTATTTGTCAAGGAAATTGGTAGCTAAATTTTATTCCAAGTCACTTCTGCTAATGAACAAGAATAATGCAGAGGAACACTGCTAAATTAAGGATGACTCTTCAGTATTATAAGGGAGACGAATGTGTTTATTTATTAGTTTTAAGTGAATGACTTTCAATCACTCCAGTCAACATTTCTGATATGAATATTTCACGTGAAATGATTGCTATTGTGTTGCTCAGTTTTGCAAATCAGAACCTATTTGCAGAGCACCATTAGGCCAATATGTCTTATCATAATATTTGCCAGTACCGCAGGTTTTACAAATTAGTTATTGTGACTCTAGTTTTCTATTAACATGAATTTACTGATTAACTAATTTGTTTACTTTATGAGAATTCATATAGCATAGCGCCAATGTTCCATGACTAAGAATGAGTACATGGATTCTTGTATTAAAAACAATTATCACCCATTGCACTTTTTTTTTTTCTGGATCCACATGCCCACAAAGTACCTTGTGGAAAAGATTATAAAATAGTCCCTTAGAAATTAATTGGTAACATTTACAGGCAAGACCCTGAATCAAACCTACTCCCCTTATAAGGGTTCTTTCAGGAGGGAAGTGCAACTTCATCAAAGGAAGAATGCTGGAATTGTAGTTTCTAACAACTTATTTTTCCCCCAGATAAACAAATGGAAATAATAATCCAATACCATTTCCATCTATCAAATAGGTAAACATTCCGAAAATTACAGTCAATTCTGCAGAATATAGTGAGATGGGTGCCGTCATGAATGGTTGGTGAAGCTGTATACTGGTACAACTTTCCTGGAAGGTAATTTGGCAATGCATATAAGAACCTTAAAATAGGCTTCTTGGCAAAATGGTTAATGGAGCACATGCATGTAGGCTTCTTTCTCTTCAGGTACCATTAAGTATTTTATGATAAAATATAAAAATAGGGAACTGTCAATAGCTGGACTATACTACGACTACAACTGCTACTCCTAGAAATAATCATCTGAACCCAAAATTCCAGATTGCAAAAGATTTGGAAGTGGGTAAGAGAAGAAGTAAAATGTGCTTTTTCTCATCTATTTCAGGAGTCATTAGATAATATTTCAGTAAGGGAAAAATTGTGTGTGTTAAAGGTAATCACTAGTAAAAAAAAAAAAATACCAGGATAAATGTTTTTCAGATTACTAGAGAAACAAATATAGGACCTCAGAGACATGATTCCAGATGTAAAAGATTTAAAATAAAAAAGCTAAAATAAATAATATGTAATAAATAATAAGGCAGATATTTCAAAGTTGAATTCAGGGATGTGGGCTATATCAACAATAAGGTCAATTAAATTCTGTAATTAAATTTTAAATGGTAGCTGTAAAAGGGGGTGTAGTCTGGCAGCCAGGACAGTGGAGGCCATTCAGGATGCCCACAGGCATTTCATGGCCCTCACGCCTAGCCAGGAGCTCTGGCTATAAGTCAGCTTAGTTGCCCATAATTAGTGGTTTCATACCTTTAAATCTAGAAAAATTTAGAATTAAGAAGCCTCAGTTAATTGACATGGAAATTGTTATTCTTTAGTAAGTATGCATGTTTCAACCTCGGGAAAATTTAAAATTAAGTATGAAAAGGTAAAGAGAATCAAACCATTATATATAGCTACTAGAGGCCTGGTGCACGAAATTCGTGCTTTGTGTGTCGGGGGGTCCCTCAGCCTGGCCTGCACTCTCTCACAGTCTGGGACCTCTCAGGGGATGTCCGCCTGCTGGCTTAGGCAGACATCCCTCTCACAGTCTGGGGCTCTTGCAGTCTTGGACCCCTCGCTCCTTACCACCTGCCTGCAGCGGAGGCGGGAGAGGCTCCCACCACCACCTCTGTGCTTGCCAGCCATGAGCCCGGCTGAGCCTGGCTTCTGGCTGAGCGGCACTCCCCCTGTGGGAGCGCATTGACCGCCAGGGGGCAGCTCCTGCATTGAGTGTCTGCCCCCTGGTAGTCAGTGCACATCATAGCGACCGGGTGTTCCACAGGTTGTTCCACTGTTCAGTCAGTTTGCATATTAGGGTTTTATTATATAGGATGTGGAGGTTTAAGGGCAAGAAATTTGGGTTGTTTTAATCACTGCTGTAGACTCAGCATCTAGAGTGGTGTCTGGATATAGTAGGTGCTCAATAAATACTTCTTGAATGATTAAATGAAAATTTGCCAAAGTGTACATAGTGATGGTCTCTAAGTGGTAAGATTATGGGTGGTCTTTGCTTTCTTTTGTTGTTGTTAATCCTCACCTAAGGATATTTTTCCATTGATTCTTTTTTTTTAGTATTTATTATTTTTCACATTATCTATCTATCTATCTATCTATCTATTTATTTATTTTCTTTATTGATTAAGATATTACATATGTGTCCTTATACCCCCATTGTCCCCCACCCCCGCTCATGCCCTCACCCCCCTAGTGTCTGTGTCCATTGGTTATGCTTATATGCATGAATGTAAGTCCTTTGGTTGATCACACCCTCTTACCCTCCCCCTCCCCTGCCTTCCCTCTGAAGTTTGATGGTCTGACTGATGCTTCTCTGTCTCTGGATCTGTTTTTGTTCACCAGCTTATGGTGTTCATTATATTCTACAAATGAGTGAGATCATGTGATATTTATCTTTCTCCAACTGACTTATTTCGCTTAGCATAATGCTCTCCAGGTCCATCCATGCTATTGCAAATGTTAGGAGTTCCTTCCTTTTTACAGCAGTGTAGTATTCCATTGTGTAGATGTACCACAGTTTTCTGATCCACTCATCTGCTGATGGGCACTTAGGCTGTTTCCAAATCTTAGCTATGGTAAATTATGCTGCTATGAACATAGGGGTGCATATATCCTTTCTGATTGGTGTTTCTAGTTCCTTGGGATATATCCCCAGAAGTGGGATCACTGGGTCAAATGGGAGTTCCATTTTTAGTTTTTTGAGGAAACTCCATACTGTTCATCCACAGTGGCTGCACCAGTCTGCATTCCCACCAGCAGTGCACGAGGGTTCCTTTTTCTCCGCGTCCCCGCCATCACTTGTCATTTGTTGATTTGTTGGTGATAGCCATTCTGACAGGTGTGAGATGGTACCTCATTATTGTTTTGATTTGCATCTCTCACATGATTAGTGACTTTGAGCATGTTTTCATATGTCTCTTGGCCTTCCTTATGTTGTCTTTCTAAAAGTATCCATTTAGGTCCGTTGCCCATTTTTTTATTGGGTTGTTTACTTCCTTTTGTTAAGTTGTACGAATTTCCTGTAAATGTTGGAGATTAAACCCTTATCAGAGATAATGTTGGCAAATATGTTCTCCCATGCAATGGGGCTTTCTTGTTGTTTTGTTGATGGTTTCTTTTGCTGGGCAGAAGTTTTTTTTATTTTGATGTAGTCCCATTTGTTTATTTTCTTTTTAGTTTCCATTACCCTAGGTGCTGTATCGGTGAAGATACTGCTTTGGCATATGTCTGAGATTTTGCTGCCTGTGGATTCCTCTAAGATTATTATGGTTTCACATTTTACATTTAAGCCCTTTATCTATTTTGAGAGTGTAAGGGAGGGGGAGAGACACAGAGAGAGAAACATTGATGTGAGAGAGACACATTGATTGGTTGCCATCCACACAAGCCCTGACCAGGGCCAGGGACCAAGCCTGCAATTGAGGTTCATGCCCTTGACTGGAATCAAACCCGGGACCCATCAGTCCACAGGACTCTATCCATTGAGCCAAACCGGCTAGGGCTGCTTTCTTTCTTTCTTTTTTAAATATCTTTATTGTTGAAAGCATTACAGATGTCCCACTTTTTCCCCCCATTGACACTCTATCCATTGAGCCAAATCAGCCAGGGCTGCTTTCTTTAAAAAAAAAAAAAATCTTTATTGTTGAAAGTATTACTGATGTCCCACCTTTTCCCCCCATTGACCCCCTCCTCCCCTCTCCTACCCACCTCCCCAGGTTATGCATATATGTCTATAAGTTCTTTGGTTAATCTCTTCCCGCACCTCTTCACTCCCCCAACTCCTCACTCCCTGCCTTCCCTCTGAGAATCCTCAGTCTGTTGCACGCTTCCATGTTTCTAGACCTGTTTTGTTTGTCAGTTTATTTCGTTCATTAGATTCCACATATAAGTGAGATCATATGATACTTATCTTTCTCTGACTGGCTTATGCTTTTTTTAAATACTGCATTTTCCAAATCCTTTTTATAATGCGCATTTATTTTATTTAGTATGACATAAAATATATCTTTTAAAAACTGGGTCAGGACTTCCTCTATTGCTAATCTTTATTCTAAGGAGACACCATTTTTTTTTCTTTCCCCAAGAGTCCTTTTCCTGAGGGAGGCAACTGTGATGTAGTCTTCGCCACTGAGGTAAATCATATCACTCTGCTGCTTAGAAGTCGTGAATATTTGTAAGCCAAATTTCGCATTCAAAGTCTAAAATCTGCTCCCATCATACCTTTTCTTTTTTTGTAAATACCTTTTTATTGCTGATAGTATTACAGAGATCTCCTGTTCCCCCACTTTACTCCCTTCCTCCGAACCCCTCCCCTCTCCCCGGCCAGGTCTTCACTACCCTATTGCCCATGTCTATGGGCTATGCATATCTCTCTATATAAAAGGCTAATCAACCATCTGACTGTCCAACCTGTAGCTATAATGTGCAATGACCACCAGGGGGCAGACGCTCAACACAGGAGCTGCCGAGCTGCAGTGACATGGCGGCACTGGTTCTTGGGTGACGTACCCCGGAACCAGAGAGGCGGGAGCTCGATTCTGAGGTGTGTCACCCGAGAACCACCCTCTCGCAATCTGGGATCCCTTGGGGGATGTTGGAGAGCCTGTTTTGCCCCATCCCTGCAGGCCAGCCTGAGGGACCCCACCTGCTGAGGGACCCTGCTCACACTGCAGACACCCTTCAAGCTACAGCGCTGCCCCCAGGTGCAGCCGGCCAAGGAGAGACTGCGGGAGGTTGGCTTCAGGGCATGTCCAGCCTGTCTCGCCCAGTCCTGCCCAGCCAGCCACCTTCTAATTAATTTCCTTTCAATGTGCACGAATCCATGCACCCGAACACTAGTAAGTATATAAGTTCTTTGCTACCTTTTCAGCTGAATCTCCAACTCTTAGAGGTTAGAAAATGTCATTACCATGTTCATTCTCTGTTCTCAGTTTTTGCTTCCAGGGAGTTGGGAGGACTATCCCTGCCAGGTGGTCATCTGGCTCTGCTTCTATCCTGACCTTCAAAATCCTGCTTATCCTCACACTCTCTCATGCTGTCTGACTGTCCTTCCCCGGACTTCTGTCTCTGACATCCTTAAGCACCTATTGCCTCTACTGATTCTTTCAACTCTACTGCACATTACTGTTCTACTGAAATGTTTTACAAGTGTATGACTTGACTTCCCCAAGGTGCTAGTGAACTGCATGAGGTTGGGGAGAAGGATGCTTACTTCTTTGTATCTCTTAGCAAGCCTAGCATAGTGCATTGAACACAGTAAGCAACAAACACATGTTTACTGACATGGCTGCATGTTCTTCAGTTCTGGTACGGGTCAGAATATTTTTAAAGGGAGAGCTTGGGAGTCAGACAAAGTAGGGTTCAAGTCCCACCTCCGTTGGTTACTATTTAACTTTGTGACCTTACATTAGTAAATTTCCTCGAGCCTCTAATGGCAGCGTTTTGCCAGGATTATAAGCTCTTACTCTGTCTTCTTGGTTCTATCATTTAATAACTATTTGATCTTGGGCAAATTCTTCTGCCTCCCTACGTCTCAGTTTCCTCATTTATTAAACAGGAACAATGATACCAACAAGTTCATAAGGTTATCAAGACGGTTAAATGAAATCAAGCTTGGGAATGCCCTTCACATAGTTCAGAGTATGTGAGTAAGGCTTTCTCAAAGATAGCAATTATTTTGGTATTTGGGAGGACAACAATAGCAAGAAAAAAAAATCTGAATCTTCTTACTAGACTTCCTATAAATGCTAAATGAGCGAATGCATAGAGAAGTGCTTAGCAGGATTCAGGTGTTGGCGATTATTTTAATTTCAGATAAAATGGATTAGTAATACCTACTTTGCAGAGTTGTTGGTTGGATTCAATGTGAAACAAGTATAATACATGTGATTAATAGATTATAATTTTCCTCTTTATCCTTCCTTATTGTCCTTCCTTCAGCCCCTATACCTCACTATAATTCTTGGACACCTTATGATGTAATAATGAACATCTGAAGAGCTGTTGGGGTTCCCTAATCATATCTGAATGTAGAAATGGTTTGTGGAGAAATGCCGCTCGGCACCGAGTTTCTCTCTGTGTTGGTTGTCCTTCGTGGCATTTACTTTGCATGCATTATGACTGAAGTGAAGACTATATTCAGACTGTAGCAGCAATGAGACCAAACAGAATCACAATTCAATATTTTACAGATTTAGAAAATGAGGCCCCGTGAGGTTCTGTACTTTACCCCAGGTCACAGAGCATCTTGTCTGAGTAAGCCTGTGCATTGTGCACTGCCTTTTCTCCCCTGGGCTTGGTGAGTACCTCTTACAGCCTGCAGGCCCCACATGAGACCTGCACAGCCTTCTGCAGAGAGCTGGGGACCTGCCTCATTTCCTGCTGGATCTCCCAGAAAACACATTTAAATAAAAGTTTTCAGCTCTTATTTTTCTCCCAAAGCTCATGCTATTCATTAAATGGCTCTTTAATATAAAGAAACAAATTGAACAGGGAAGGAGAGCATTTCTTTAATTTTTTTCCTCAGTTGCTTCTTGTGCAGGTGGATTGCTGCGGGAGTCCCCTCTTCCGAAGCCCATCTGGGGTGTTAGTTTAGCTCTATTGATGTTTAAGTCTCCGTCTTTCATCATAACCACATGCCAAGACAATAAGTAATTGAACCACATGTTTTGCCATTTTAAAAAGGTGTAATCTCCTTCTGAAGTGTGGAGATGTTTAGCAGGATTTTTCTAATTTATCTGTCATCGCACCACGCAGGCTAGGCTCCAAGCCCCGACTGCAGTGTCTCTATCACCGTCTTTTGATGAACACCTGTTTCCAGCATACAAATATATCTGCTGAGATGCAAAATTAAAATAATTTCAACAGTATAGGAATAATTAGGAACCTTTTTTTGAAAGGTCCACCTGTTCCAAATATCAAAATATATTTAGTTGCATGTGCATCTTTTTATCACCATATATTCTTCATAGTAGGTATGTATGTATTTGATAAAAATTCTCCTCTTGATATTCCATTAAGTTAAAAAAATAAATATTTTTATTTTTAAATATGCAATTGTAAACCATTTTTTTAAAAAAAATCACAAATAAGTTCTCTAAGTTCATTGAGAGAAAGAAGGAATTTACTCCAAAATGTATTTTTATTTTAATTAAAATTTTTTTTGAAAAATTAAATTTAGCAGGATGACACTGGTTAATAGGAGCATATAGATTTCAAGTGTACATTCTATGATACATGATCTGTATACTGCATTGTGTGCCCACCACCCAAAGTCAGCTAAACTTCCATCACCATATATTTGACCTTCTTTACCCTTTACTACCCCTAAACCTCCTTCCCTCTGGTAAATAGCATACTATTGTCTGTGTCCATGAATTTCAGTTATATATCCCATAGATGAGTAAAATCATATGGTTCTTAGCTTTTTCTGCCTGATTTATTTCACCTAGCATAATATTGGAAACTTTTAAGATGTTCTGTTCTTTTTGATTAATTGTGCCCTTTATTAAGGATTTTACTTCTTCAAAAATTCAACAATGGTTACGTGAGCCTTAAGTTAGTTATAATGGATATTATTTTTTAAAGGAAACGATATAAGGGCCCTTATCACAGGAGGTATACAACAATCCATGTAATGATTTTCATTTAACATTGGCCAAGTGGTATTCACACTGGATAAGAAGCAACTCCATATTTATCCAGACACACGATAAAGCAAATTTACAGGTGAAAACCAGTTTAAAGCAAGAATGTATTAGAATGTGCTCTCATTTTTAGAATGTGAAATCTGAAGTGCCAGATTTTCTGATTATTTTTCTGACAACCTTGCAAAAAAAGTCAACTACCAGTTGCCTGGCCCTTACATGCAAAGTTTGTCCACAAGGCGTTGTGTGGCTGGTTGCTTTTGAGCTGTCGGGAACCTTTTGGGCAGTGGTTATATACACACAAGACTAATTACACTAATTAATCCACAACAACGTGTGAGCAATAAGCATGTTTTTACAATTAGGATGTAATTTTTTTAAATCCTTTACTGGGAACATTTAGAGACACAGCAGTTTCAGATTTGCCATACAATAGGAACGGGAGTTGTCCAAATTGAATAAATGTACATTTGAGCTTGGGCAGATACGTATTGCTATATGGCAAATGAAACCCACCCTTGTGTCACAAATACATACCTCCACAAAAATGATTTTTATAAGCAGGTGTATGGATTGTAGTTTTTGCGGTCATTACATTATAGGGGCTTCAAACCACTTTGCTTAATTTGATGTAGCCACTTCACATGACTTCTATAGCTTTTACTTCTCATGTGAATAGTTGTGTTAGACAGAATAATGGCCTCTCAAAGATGTCTGCATTCTAATCCCCAAAACTTGTGAATATGTAACTTCACACAGTAAAAAAGAAACACACACACACACACACACACACACACACAACCCCCAAAGACAACCCTTGAAAATGTAATTAAATGTGAGATGAGGAGTCTATCTTGGGTCATCTTGGCAAGCCCAAAGTATTCACTGGGGTCTTGCTAAGTCAGACAGGAGACAGGAGAGTCAGTGTCAATGTGCTGTGATATGGTAAAGATTCAGCCTGATATTTCTAGCTTTGAAGGTTGAGGAAGAGGCCATGAGCCAAAGAATGTAGGTAGTATCTAGAAGTTGGAAAAGGCAAGGAAATAGGTTCTTCCCTGAGCCTCCAGAATGGAACCAGAGTCTTACCACACCTCCAATGTTGCCCACTGAAATCTCCAGAATTATAATATAAAACTCTGTGTTATTGTAAGTCACTAGGTTTCTTATAACTTGTTACAACAGCAATAGGAAATGAATATAGTGTTTTCCTGACTTCAGATTCCTCATCTAGAAAGTGACAATATCATTTGCTTATTTTTTGTAAGAATTAATAAGATAATGCATGTGAAATTGCTTTAAAATGTTCAAAACTAAAGATCTTTTATAAAAGCAATAAAACTATTTCTAAATTGTATAGCAACTAAAAGACTACTAATTTAAGACTTAATCTTTTAAAAATCTTCCCCAAATCCCTATCAATTAAGAACTGGTGGCTAGAAAACATGGAATCTCTCTAGCTTCATCAGAAAGCATCCATCAGAATGTATCCAGGCAGCCAGACAGTGTAGAAAGCCAAGAACATAACTGATGCCAACAGGGTACTCGAGATTCAATGGACAGAAATAATCTCTGCAGGGCTGAGGAAAACAGAAATACTGGGACTCATTAAAAGACTAAACTAGATTATTTACGGCAAAAAATAAATCGCTTATATACCTCTTAAACACTATTTTCTGAAAAGATTCATAAAAAAAAAAACACCCTTTTTTGCTCAGAGGTATTCAAGACTGAATTATTGAAAATAGAAAAAAATTAAAAACCATCTTAAGTGTCCAACAATTAGGGAATGATTAAATAAAATATGGTTTAACAATAGGCTTAGGTACTGTAATTAAAAGTACTTAGAAAAGCTTTCAATAACCTTTGGGGGAAAACAGATTCATCTATGGAGTAGCTATAATAATAACTATGTAAGATTCCTTTCTAAAAAAACTAGGAGGAAATTTACAAAGTAAAATGTTATCAGTGGTTGTCTCTGAGTGATGGAGTAATGGTGATGTTTTCCTTTTCTAGTTTTATAAAATCCACATGTATTATTTTATATAATTCTCCCCAAATAACTGAGCAATTTTATTCACCCTTGCCACTTCCTAATTAATGATGGTCTCAACTTCTAATTTAATCCAGCGACCTTTATTGGATGGCTACTTTGTTTCAGGCACTTTGCTAGGCAGTGTAAAAAATATAAGTGAATAAAATATATTAATTGACCTCTGAGAATTTCTAGAGGGTAGGAAATAAAATAACATTACAGGTTAAAGGCATGGAGACAAGACTACAGAAGATCAGGGGAAGGTGAGAGTAGGTGACTCGTGGAAGAGGTAGGGTCTCAGCTGCGCCCTAATAGATGACAGGATAGGAAGGAAGAGATTGGGGAGCATGTGTGGATAGAGAGTCCATTGGCACCAGCATAGAAAGAGGAAAGGATAAGGGCATGTTTGGAGAACAGGAAATATTCCCAGTTCCAGGTCAGGGGAATCGTAAGGGACTGGAATAAAGGGAGGACAGAGCTGGAGAGGAAGCCGGAGGCCTGGCTGTGAAGGGCCCTGGAGGCTGGGCTGGGAAGTCTGGATATCAGCTTTGTCCACTCTAGCTTCTTGACACTAAGCCACCTGGACAGAAAACACTAGGAAGAAAAGGCAGAATCACCTGAATGCTTGACAGCCAAGGGGTTGACTAGCTGTTTGCCCTTTTCTTCAATGTTTTAGGCTGTTGACAACACACCCATAGGACTGGTGGGTTTTCCCATTGATCCTATCTACTGGGGCAGGCTTTTATTTTTTTTAATATATTTTTTATTGATTTCAGAGAGGAAGATGAGAGGGAGAGGGAGAAATAGAAACAGTAATGATGAGAGAGAATCCTTGATCGGCTGCCTCCTGCAAGTCCCACGCTGGGGATTGAGCCCACAACCTGGACATGTGCCCTGATCTGCAATCGAACCCACGACCTTCTGGTTCATAGATCATCACTTAGCCACTGAACCACGCCAGTTGGGCACGGGGCAGGATTTTAAAGAAGCGATTCCAACTGGCCTGCTCACTTGCCCCAGTCAGACCCCTGGAATGAATTTTAAAGCAGCATTGTAACTAGAATTCAAATTCAGAACCTTGAGACTGACTTCTTCCATTTTCAGCAAGTCTTCTCTCCCCCACCTTCTCTTTTATTTGATATTTGCATACATGCTGTCTCCTCCCCAAAATGACAGTTCTTCAGTGGGTAAAAATGGTGTCTTTGTATGTTTGTTCTCCTTTCTCCCATAACTGGGCATAGAAGGATGGAGATCAAGTTAAAAAAAAAATAGACTGACATTCTATCTATTTGTGCCAGAGCAACACCTACTCAGCAGTTAGATTTAACAGATTTCTGCTAGATTCAGAAGCCCTTGCATGAGATATTTAGAAGGACCATGGTGGCAGAATCCTGAGCCCTTCAATATTATCTTACCATTTTCCCCATTTCTGCTACATTTTCTAATTCACCATGTTATTACATATAATGTGTTTTGCATGGTTTATAATTTAATTCTCCTTTTAAAAAAAAACTAGTATAAGTGTCTGGACTGAGAAAAAATAATCCCTTTTTCTTTTAAGAGATCTCTTTACTACATTGGCTTTTTATTTTTATTTTTTTAATATATTTTATTGATTTTTCACAGAGAGGAAGGGAGAGAGATAGTTAGAAACATTGATCAGCTGCCTCATGCATATCTCCCACTGGGGATGTGCCCGCAACCCAGGTACATGCCCTTGACCGGAATCGAACCTGGGACCTTTCAGTCTGCAGGCCGATGCTCTATCCACGGAGCCAAACCGGTTTCGGCTACATTGGCTTTTTAAATCTTTTCTGCCTCCATCAGTGTTCTGATCTTTTGACCGTCCATGCTCTATTCTCTTACACTCTTTTTAATGGCATGTTTTCCGAGCCTTTCTTTTGTCATTATTACTACCCTTTGGATTCTTTCCCAATTAGCAATCTTTTTTATATCTATAGAAAGAGCCAAAAATCACATGCCGTTTTCCAGACAGAGATTTAGGAGTGTGGTGAATAATGGTATAATTACTTCCTACATGAGCTTCGGCAACACCCAAATGGATCCGGAGGCATTCTCTTTTCCCTTTTTTATACCAAAGGATGATGTTCACTAAGAAATGATCACATCTTTTATTGAGAAAAATCTAATGAGGAAAAGTTTTGCTAAGTAACAAATTAGGTGATGCCAAAATACTGATAACTAAACTATGGCCATTTCTGCTGGAAAGTATTAGATTTGGTGGAAATTTTAAGCTCCAACTAAGTAGTGCATGTTGTGTTTGGTGCAGTAGTAGAGAGATAGAGAACTCTCAGAGAGTGTTTTTGGGGTGGGGGGGCACACCTCATTAACACCACATTTAACCATGCAGCATTGGAACTTACATGAAAAGTGGCCAAAAACATAAGCAGAAGTGAAACCGACATCATTTAGCATTGCATATGCCTACAGATTTTTATATATGCTTATTAGGCATCCATTCTGTGGGCACTGTTCTATAGGCTATGGCTACAAATGTGGACAGAACTGTTTCTGACTATAAATCAGATTATTTCACTTCTCTGCTCAAAACTCTCTACTGGCTTCTCTCACTTAGAGTAGAATCCACATTCCTGCCTCTGGCTTACAAAGCACCATGTAATCTGGGTCCTGCTCCGTTTTTGACCGTATTACCTGCCCTGTCCTCCTCAGCTCACTCTGCCTTGGTCACATGAGGCCTTGGAGCCTCCGACAGAAGATCTGGGGCCCTGGGCAGAGCACTGAGAAGCATTATCTATTAACCCTAGCTCTATGCCAGGCACTATGCTAAGTGCTTCACAGATATCGTTGCATCCAAGGTTCACATCAAAACAGAAAGGGTTAATATCCAAAATAGAGAAGAAACTCAAACAACCCAATAGCAAGAAAACAAATAAACCAGTTTACAAAATGGGCAAGGGGCTTGAGTTGACATTTCGCAAAAGATGACATTCAAATGGCCAGCAGGTACATGAAAAGGTGCTCAGCATAACCAATCATCACATATATGCAAAGTATACAACATGGTGATTTGATATATAGTACTGCGTCACTTAGCAACAGGGATATGTTCTAAGAAATGCATGTTTAGGCGATTTGGTCATTGTGCAAACATCATAGAGTGCACTTACACAAACTTAGATGGTATAGACTACTACATTCCTAGGCTATCTGGTATAGCCTATTGTATAGGGTGTCCCAAATTCACGCAAGATTTGCAATTGAATTGAATTGCAAATCTTGCGTGAATTTTGGGACACCCTATACATAGGCTACAAACCTATACAGCATGTTACAATACTGAATACTGTAGGCAACCGATGACTTTATAAAGCTACAACGTTATTAGTGATAGAAATTTTCAGTTCCATTACAATCTTAAGAAACCACCATTGTATACACTATCCATTGTTGACCCAAAGGCCCTTATGAAGTCCATGACTATACATATACATAGTGAAGTTATTACTACAGTTAAGCTAATTAACATATCATCTCCTCACATAGTTACTATTATTTTGTGTAATGAGTGCATCTGAAGTCTACTCTCTTAGCAGTACTGTTCAATACAGTATCATTAAATAAAGCCATCATGCCTTGCACATTAGGTCTCTAGACTTAGTCATCCTACATAACTGCAAATTTGTACATATTATTTTACTTAAGATTAGAGGGCCCGGTGCATGGATTTGTGCACTGGTGGGGTCCCTTGGCCTAGCCTTCAGGGATCAGGCTGAAACTGGCTCTCTGACACCCCCCGAGGGGGTCTCTGAGTGCGAGAGGGCGCAGGCCAGACTGAAAGATCCCACGGGTGCACGATTGGGTCAGGGAGGGACCGTGGAGGGGCTCCAGGGCATGTCCAGCCCGTTTTGCCTAGTCCCAATCAGTCAAACCCCAGCAGCAAGCTAACCTACCAGTCAGAGCATCTGCCCCCTGGTGATCAGTGTGCGTCATAGTGACTGGCTGAACGGTCAGACACTTAGCATATTAGGCTTTAATTATATAGGATTCCACATATACATTAGATCACACAGTGTTTGCCTTTCTCTGTTTGGCTTATTTCACTTAGCTTAGTGTCCTTCAGTTTCATCCATGTTGTCACAAATGGCGGGGTTTCCTTCTTTCTCATGGCTGAATAATATTCCTGTGTGTGTGTGTGTGTGTGTGTGTACACATCTATGACTAAAGAAGATCACACACACACACACACACACACACACACACAATCAAAGTCAAAGTCATAATGGCAAAGAGCACAGAGTAGAACGGTAGTGACCAGGAACTGGGAGTGGCAGCAGGAGCTGGAGGAAATAGGGAGATGTTGGTTAAATGGTACAAAATTGTAGTTATGTAGGATGACTAAGTCTAGAGAACTAATGTGCAAGGCATGATGACTTTATTTAATAATCAAAAGAGAATTCCCAATGAAAAGAGAAATTATTTAAATTGTCTAAAGAAGAGTGAATATGGAATTTTTATATACCATTTTTGAATTTACATTTATATGTAGGCATTTTTAGTATTAGGATTAGTTCATTGATAACTTTTTATTTTTATTTATTTTTTTAAATATATTTTTTATTGATTAAGATATTACATATGTGTCCTTATCCCCACATTACCCCCTACTCCCCCCCCCCCCCCGCTCATGCCCTCACCCCTCCTGTTGTCCATGTCCATTGGTTAGGCCTATATGCTTGCATATAAGTCCTTTGGTTGATCTTTCCCCCTTACCCCCACCCTCCCCTACCTTTCCTCCAAGGCCCGACAGTCCAATCAATGCCTCTCCGTCTCTGGATCAGTCCTTGTTCATCAGTTTATGTTGTTTGTTATATTCCACAAATGAGTGAGATCATGTGGTATTTATCCGCTCTCCAGTTCCATCCATGCTGTGGCAAATGGTAAGAGTTCCTTTTTCTTCCTCTTCTTAAAGAATACCTTTCAGCATTTCATATAATGCTGGTTTGGTGATAATGAACTCCTTTAGCTTTTTCTTATCTGTGAAGCTCTTTATCTGACCTTCTATTCTGAATGATAGCTTTACTAGATAAAGTAATCTTGGTTGTAGGTTCTTGCTATTCATCACTTTGAATATTTCTTGCCACTCTCTTCTGGCCTGCATGGTTTCTGTTTAGAAATCAGCTGACAGTCGTATGGGTACTCCTTGTAGGTAACTGACTTTCTTTCTCTTGCTGCTTTTAAGATTCTCTCTTTGTCTTTTGCTCTTGGCATTTTAATTATGATGTGTCTTGGTGTGGTCCTCTTTGGGTTCCTTTTGTTTGGGGTTCTCTGAGCTTCCTGGATTTGTAAGTCTATTTCTTTCACCAGGTAGGGGAAGTTTTCTGTCATTATTTCTTCAAATAGGTTTTCAATATCCTGCCCTCTCTCTTCTTCTGGTATCCCTATAATTCTGATGTTGGTATGCTTGAAGTTGTCCCAGAGGCTCCTTACACTATCTTCATATTTTTGGAATCTTTTTTCTTTTTTCTTTTTCGTTTGGGTATTTTTTGTTTCTTTGTATTTCAAATCCTTGACTTGATTCTTGGGATCCTCTTGTCTGCTGTTGGATCTCTGTATATTATTCTTTATTTCAGTCAGTGTATGCTTAATTTCTAGTTGGTCCTTTTTCATATCCTTGAGGCTCTCACTAGATTTCTTGAGGGTCTCACTAAATCTATCGGCAGTTTCTATAAAATTCCTGAAAAACCTTATAAACGTGGTTTTGAACTCTATATCCAGTCATTTGCTTTCCTCCATTTCTGTCATTTGTGACCTGTTTCTTTGTCTCCGCATTTTTTATGCTTCCCTGTGTTGATAGAGTGGTTTTGAGTTCTAGGTGTCCTGTTGGGCCCAGTGGCTCAGCCTCCCCCGTTACCTGAGGTGGACACTCTTGGTGCACCCCCTTGTGGGCTTTGTGCACAGTCTTGTTGTAGTTATGCCTTGATTGTTGTAGGATCACTGGGAGGAATTGACCTCCAGGCTAATTGGCAGTGAGAATCGGCTGTGTCTGCAGTGGGAGAACTTCTGTGCTGAAGACACCCTTCTGGGGCAAGACTTGCTTCAGTGGGGCTTTGGTGCTCACTGAGTCTGCCCCCTGGGTGTGTCCCTTATGGATCTGAGGAGTTGTAATCTGGATGGTCCCCCTCTGACCACTGGGTACACTGGCTCTTGGAGGTTACCCAGCAGGAGCTATGAAGAGAACTGCAGATTCCCCTTTCTTTTTTGTAGTTTGGAGGTGCCCTGATGAGGCCCAGCTGTGAAGCAATGCAAGCTGCTGTGGGGCCTTGGGCCTTCTCTTGGAAGTTCTGGGTCTGTGGCCCAGCTGCAGTTTGTTAGGTAATTTTCAGGTTGCAAAGGGCCAGGGCATTCATATGCAAAAGCCTCTGCCACAGCCTGGGTGGGGCGGGGTCTCAGGGAATCAAAGGGCGGAGCAAGGAACTATGGCGATTCTCAGCCCTGCCCTAAGGGGCCGCATGCGTCTCAGTGTCCTGATAATTTAATTGCTGCAAGCACCTCTGAGGGAAAGCCGCCCTTGAGTTCCGAGTTCTGCCTGCTGCCAGACAGTCCAGTTTCTCCCCGTATGAGTCCTGGGTCCCCAGAGACTTCCCGGAACCAGAGTTCAGAGCAGTCAGGAGCTTGTGACTCCCACCCAATTCAAAAAGACAGCCGTGTCCTCAGGTACCAGCCCCTTTCCGCACACTCTTGAGCCTCGGTACCTTTGCACTTTACTTCCGCAGCTCCTGACCCTCAATGTGCTTTTCTCTTTCCTTCTAGTTGTAGAATTTCCACTCCACCAGCCTTCCTGTAAGTTCTGGATGATGTCCGTTTTGTCTTTTTATTGTGTTTTGAAATTGTTGTAAGAGGCAGCAATTTCGGTGTTTCCCTATGCCGCCATCTTAGTTTCTCCCATTGATAACTTTTTGAATTTTTCTCTATATTTTTTTCTGTATCTATTGATTATTAGTGTGATAGAAGTTTTTAAAAATCTGTGTATTGGCCATTTTATGTTCTTTTGTGAATTTTCTTTCTTTTTATTTTTAAAGAATATTTTATGGAGAGACAAATTTTTCTTCTGACTTCTTAAAACATTTGTAGGTTAAACTTCAGCACTGATCAACTTAATAGATGCTAATCATATGACTCTTGGAGGGAACCAGCAGGAAAGAATAATTCGGTATATACATTAAAGGGTATAAACAGAAAGGTGAGATAATCAGGCCTTATAAGATTTTTCTGGAGAAAAAATTTAAGTCACGTATAGAACTTAGAGTACTTCGAAAACGAAATGAAAATAACGTATCTCTAACTTCCCCCTCTAGTAGCCAGACTCTCAGGTGTTTAGTAGGGTTGGGGTAAATTTTGCAGAAACTGATTGTCAGTTCCTCTGTGAACAACCTGTGAGAGTAGAGCTTTGGGCATAAATGACCTCTGTTTATGAATCAGTGGATATGCCTACCCAAGAATTTTATTCTATGAAAGGTGAAGGTCCTGAACATGTTCTCCCTGAATGAAGTTTCTCTACATCAGCAGTGGACCCACACGGTAGTTAGATTAGATCCATTTTTTAAATTATTTGTTTATGTTTTGTGCTTCTTAAATATTTAATTATTAAATTTATTGGGGTGACATTGGTCAACATGAACATACAGGTTTCAGATTTGGGTTTCTATGTTACAAGATCTACATATTGCCCCATGTGCCCACCACCCAAAGTCAAATCTTCTCCTGTCACATGCTTTGAAGTCTGTATATATAGAAACCCTTCCCTTTACATCATTTCATTGATACTGCCTCTGCCCTCTCTGAGTGCTTACTCTATGCTAAGCACTTTGTAATCATAATCTCAGCAAATTCCCACAAAGACTGGTCGGTGTTATTATCAATCTCATATTTTAGATGAGGAACTGCTCCTAGTCACATAGCTAATCAATAGTGGAACTAGGATTTATATTCATATTTGCATGACAGCCAAGCTTGTAATCCCAAACACGACCCCACATCGCCTAAGTGGATCAATATTTTTACAATCCGGTATTTGGGTCATATCCAGTAATGGATTCCGTAAACACTGCAGTACTTTCCTGCTTACATTGTCCCTACTGAGTTTTATTCTCTTTATCCTGAGGGTGTTTGTGGCATCTTCACTTTGTTGAGCTCTAGGGAGGAAAGGGCTCATCTCAGCACCTCATTGGACAGGTCCAAAGGATATCAACAAAAGAATGAAAAATTGAGGTGGCATTATCACCCCATTCTCTCCTTTGGAGACATCGCTATAGTGACTTCTTTTTCACTTCCTGGACCTTTGGCCCTCTCCCATACACTCTGATTTTCTCCCAAGACACAGCAATGAGATCAAGATGACTTCCCTGGCAGCCCTCTTCAGAGTGGTTTTACGGGTCATGAATTAGCTAATCTGGGGAGAGCACATCGAAAGTAAAAATATGAGTCTAGAATTAGCTAGTAACTTAAAAGTTCTAAACGTGTGTGTGTGCCCAATGTGTATTATGTTATAGGGTGCCTCTGATATCTAACCTGAGTCTTATGTTGTTGTATTTGTTTAGAAATAGGTCAGAGAAAAACAAGACAGGGAAGCAAAGTTGAAAGTTGTTGCTACAGATGGCTACTGATGTGTGACTGTGTTTTCTGTATCGATTCAAATGATGAATGGGATTGGAGATGAGGGAGGCAGAGGAAAAGGGGGGAAAGGAAATGTTGCCCAAGAAGTGGGGAACAGAAGCAACAGCCTTCTACTAGCCCTACAGAAAAAGAAAGGTTGATTATTCAGGGAAATAGTAGAGAAAGGCTGAGCCGGAGGTGAATGTTTGAGGGCATTTGAAAATGAAGAAGGGGAAATTATTTCTCTGGAAAAGCAAATAGAGTGCAGAGATATGAGTGCCACGGAGAAAAAACTTTGTCAAGAACAGGTTTGAGGTTTTGCCAACGTTCTGAACACAAGTGAACCAAATGAGACACATTTGTGACCGCTGCAGGTGACTTTCTTCAGGAGCCCCTCACATATGGTTCGCATTCTGTTTAGTTTTGAATTTTATGAGTCATCTTTTAAAATATTCCTGTAAAAGCTTAGGCAGGACATGGAAAGTGAGCATGCTCAGTAGAGGGAGATAGCAGGAACACAGGTGGAGAGAGTGAGAAAAGGGAATTAGAATTGTGAAGAAAACAGGGAGGAATTCTGTTTCACTGGAGTATAGGATGTGTGTGTGTGTGTGTGTGTGTGTGTGTGTGTGTGTGTGTGTGTGGCTTCTTTATTTAAAATCAAAGTGATGAGTATAGGATTTTTGATGTGAAATAGAATAGATATTGGTTGGAAATTAGATTACAATAGGATCAATCACAGAGGTCTTAAACTTTAGGATGAGGAGTGGAGTTTGGAAGTTGTTCAATGCATAGCTTTGTCCTGAGAACTTGCTACCTTTTTTTTTTTTTTAGTGTATTTATGACACACTCAAGGGTGGGTGGAAGTGTCTCATACTCTGGAAAGTCAAGATTAATGACACCAATTACAATGCCTTTTATGTACAGGTCGAATTTGTAGCCTTGGGAGAGATGATGTGGTCCAGAAGGAAAATGTAGGGAAAGCAGAGATCACTTAGGATGGAACATTTAAGGATGCGTATTGCCCTTTTAGATAATCAGTCTAAGAAAAGAAGCCATTGATGAAAACAGAAGTAGGAAAAGAATCTGTAGACACATTGCCATAGGAGCCAAGTAACAGAAAGTTTTAAGAAACAGAATGTGCTTAACCATACTAACAGCTACAGGGGGAATTAAGGTGGATTTAAAGAATTGGTGGGGCATAACAACTATAGGTCCAAACTGTGTGATGAGGACAAGGATCACAGAGAGCCATAGACTTTGATGAACCCAGGTTTTGTGCTGCTTCTGTAAGGACTGGGAAGGGGTCAATGTGTCAGTATTTTAAGCAAGAAAGGCCCTGCTTGATCTACCGCTTGAGAAAAATTTTAAACGTACTTATCATTTAGATTTTTTTGGGGGAAAGGGTACCTAATACTGCTCAATGTCAGTAAGAGGCAGTAGGTAAGACGACACTGGTCTAGAAGAAAACATTTGTGAGGCGTGGGTTTGTTCTTTTGCAGCCCCCATTCAGCTTTGTTTTAATTGTGAAGTTGGGGTTTTAAAAGTATGTAAGTGTGTAGAATATGAGGAGAATAAGGAGGTGGAACATTCTGATTTTGATATTTTTGCCTCTTATGATTATATCCCAGCCTAAGTATGAGCCTAAGGCTTAATTCCCTTGACTTCTCTGCCCTAAGAAATAAGGACTAGATATTTGAAGGTGCTGAACAGTGGAAGAATCAGAAGAGAAAAAACATTTTAGAACTGTCCCTTTCAAGGTGGTCACTTGGTTTGTGTTCCACGGCTAATCTTGTCCAGATTCCTTCCCACCATTTCCACCAGCTAAGCTCTTCAAGCCGTCTCCCAGTTCCCTTCCCTTCAAGGAACATAGCCGTTCCTTCCTGATATGTTGACTTACAGTTGACAAATTGTAGGATGATGTTTTGGGTTGGGCTGGTACTTTCTGAATATAAACTCATGAAGGATATAGTCTTTGAAAGGCAAGGAGCCCATGTTAAAAGATACTGCTGAGAAATGTATCTTTCTCATTTCTCAAATCATTTTTTTAATATATTTTATTGATTTTTTTACAGAGAGGAAGGGAGAGAGATAGAGAGTTAGAAACATCGATGAGAGAGAAACATCGATCAGCTGCCTCCTGCACATCTCCCACTGGGGATGTGCCCGCAACCCAGGCACACGCCCTTGACCGGAATCGAACCTGGGACCTTTCAGTCCGCAGGCCAACGCTCTATCCACTGAGCCAAACCAGTTTCGGCTCAAATCATCTTTAAAATGTATTTTAGAACACCATCCAGTTTGGATCACATTTGGAACCTATCTCAATGTTATGTTTGTGTTGATTAAAATTTATATTAGTTGTGTAGGTATGTGCATTTATTTACCTGGTCCTTTTCTAGGAGTGAGACTTGCATGGTAGTCCTCTGTATTTCCATGAACATCTTGTAAAGAGATACTATTTTCCCAGTCCCTTTGAAGTTAGATTTGGCCATATGACTCACATTGGCCAATTGAATATGGGCAAAAGTAGTATAAGTCACTTCCAGGCTGAAGGCTTAAGGCCTAGTGTGTAAATCATCCCACTTCTCTCCACCACCACCCCCATCTCCATCATGACATCTGGTAATTCCCCGTTTGTCAAAAAATTTGACCAATTTTGATGAAATTTTCTAAAAGACACTCTTTCTTAAGTTTACTTTGCAGTTTAATTTGAAATGGAAGCTAATCTATTTAACAGGTGGTATGCTTTCTCAAATTTGAATAAACTTGAATAAATTTTAATAAAATTGGCTACAAGTGTGCATTTATTTATTTAATGTGTATAGAAGCCTGGCCTAAGACAGGAGGTATTACAGTGCTGAATCTGACATCATTCTACCCTCCATTAGAGTCACCTGGATTCATCACATCATGAAACATTGTTGGACATTACTGATTCCATAGGAACTGGCGAAGGGAGATGACTGGAATAGGCCAGATGCTGGGAGGAAGGATAGAGCTGTAGGGTTTGGGGAACCCAGGCTCCCAAAGGGAAGAGGACCTCTGGATTCAACAGTAGCAAGTAACAGATGATGGGCGAGCCAGATAAGTACAATACAAACAACAGGGATGACATAAGGAGTTAGAAGCTGTGCGACAAATTACGCAGAATAACATGCTGAAAAGGCAGGCAGTAGTTAAGTATCAGCAGGTAGCAGGTCTGAGGCTGGGCTGGTTATCAAGAGTATGACTCAGGCATGGGGATCAAGAACACTTTTAAAGCCATAAGAACATTTCAAGTTGTTGGAAGCTGTTTTACAGGAATAAAAATCTCTGTATTTCTGTCAAGCTACATGTCCATGACAGGTGGGTTGGGATCTGTACTCCCTATGGTCCTCACTGCAGGATCAGGCTGATAAAGCAGCCACCATCTGTTGGATATTTAGTAAAATAGTAGGATGTGTATAAATTCAACTTTACTAGATGATGAAAACTGTTTTCAAAGTGGTTGTACCAATTTCTATTACCAGCAGAATATGACTGCTCCACATTCTCATCAATACTTGTCAGTCTTTTAAAATTTCAGCCATTCTGGTGTGTTTGTGTAGTCATATCTCATTATAGCTGTAATTTGCATATTCCTGATTCTTACTGCAAATAAATACCTTTTCATATATTTATTGACCATTTAGATGTTCTGTTTTATAAAGTATTTGTTTAAATCTCTTTCTTATTTTTATATTTGGCCATTTTTCTTTTTCATATTGATTTCTTTATATATTTTGTATACTACTCTTCTCTTGACAGGTGTCTTTCAATGAGAAGAAGTTCTTGGTTTTAATATAATCCATTTCTCAATTGCTTAAGAAAAGTGCTTTTTATCTTCTAAGTAGTATTTCCTGTTGTAGGGTCATGAAAATACACTTCTGTATTACTTTCCAGCAACTTTGTTGTTTAGCTTGACATATTTAAATCTATAATCCACCTGGAACTTAACTTTGAATAAACTGTTAAATAGAGCACAAGTTTCCACTATTTCCATCAACATGTATGGAAAACAATATTCTTTACCTGTCTGCAGTGCCATCTTTTCATAAATCATTCATTACTTTGCATGAGTCTGTGCCTGAGATCTAATCTATTCCACTGCTTTGTCTATCCCTTATCGATAATATACTGTTTTAATTCTGTTGTTTTTTATTTTTTATTGTTTTAAATGTATTTTTATTGATTTCAGAGAGGAAGGGAGAAAGAGAAACATCAATGATGAGAGAGAATCATTGATTGGCTGCCTCCTGCATGCCCCACACCAGGGATTGAGCCCACAAAGTGGGCATGTGCCCTGCCCTGGAATTGAACCATGACCTCCAGATTCATAGGTCAGTGCTCAACCACTGAGCCATGCTGGCCGGACTCACGTTGCTTTTTAAGTGAGTTATGACACCTGGTAAAACATGCCTTTCCATTTTGTTTTTATTCTTCAGGTTTATCTTAATTACTTTGGTCAGTTCTTTTTTGCCCTTTCTATATCAATTTTAAAATAAGCTCAGTGGTGTGCTGGCCAAATAGCTCTCTAGGGAGAAAAAAATCTCTAATTTATCATGTTTGCCAATTACCACAGAGTAAATACTTCCACAATGAGTGATTTCAAGCCACCACAAATGCCACTATAACTATTTTGATTTGGATTATATTGAATCTATAGATCTGAGAAAAAAATACACATTTATAATAGGGAGTTGTCTATCATGTGAATATAATATATTCCTCCATTTATTTACTAGTAGGTCTTTCTTTAGTTTCTTTCTATAATACTTTATGATTTTCTTCCTTTTCCTTTTTTTTCATAGAGATTCTACTTATCTTCTTCAGTTAAATGCAATAATTATTAGAAACGTTGTATTTTATGATTTAAATATAATGTATTTACATATAAAATATAAATTTAAATATAAGTAAAAATTTAACTTCTGTGGCTTGGTTGGTTAGAGCACCATCCTGTACACCAAAAGGTTGCAGGTTCGATCCTCGGTCAGGACGAGTTCTATAGGCAACCAATTGATGTTTCTCACATCCATGTTTCTCTCTCTTTCTCTCTCTCTCTCTAAAAATCAATAAAAACATTTCCTCAGGTGAGGATGAAAAAAAAATTTTACATTTTGTGTTTTAAATGTTTGTTGCTGATATAAAGAAATACAATTTTTAAAATGGTTATATTAATCTTGTACCCAGGAACATTCCCTAACCTACATATACATTTTAAAATTTATCTGTACTTTTTTTTTCAGTTTCTATGTGTCTAGCCATTTTTTGTATGTGAAGGACAATTTTATTTCATCAATTTTAATCCTTATGCCTTATATTTCTTCTTCTTGCCTTGATGCATTGTATTCCAGTACAATGTTGAATAAATTAGTGGTTGTTGGCATTCTTATTTTATTTCAGATTTCAGAGTAAAAGCTTTACTGTTAAATGTGAAGTTTTGATATAGGTTTTGTTGTTGTTGTTCTATTTGTTTTTGTTTGTTTTGGGACATGTGCTTATTAAATTATAAAAGTTTCCTCCTGGTCTTAGTTTGCTAAGGGCTTTTAATTATGAATGGTTGCTGAATTTTATCAAAGGCCTTTCTCCATCTACTTAGGACATATTTTTTCTTTTTTATGCAAATGTAATTAATTACATTAATCACCCTTTTAATATTATACGAATCTCAAATCCTAGATAAGCTAGTCACTACATATTACTGTTTCAATTTGCTAAGTTTATTTAAAATTCTTACATTTATGATCATGAGTATGACTACCGGTATTTTTCCTTTTCTTTAATATCCTTGTCAGGTTTTAATGTTAAATTCCTCTGTTTTTATAAAAGAAGATAGGTGTATTTCTCCTTTTTCTAGTCTCTGGAAGAATTTGCATTTACTTTTTTCTTTTTTTTGTTTACCTTTCCCCGGCAACCCCCACTCCCCAGCACATGCCCTCACACCCTGCCCCCCTGTCTGTGTCCATTGGTTATGCTCATCTGCATACATGCAAGTCCTTGGGTTGATCTCTTACCCCCTCATCCTTTGCCTTCCCTCATAGGTTGAACAGTCTGTTTGATGCTTCTATGATTCTGGTTCTATTTTTGTTTATCAGTTTATGTTATTCATTATATTCCACAAATGAGTGAGATCATGTGGTGTTTATCTTTCTCTGACTGGCTTATTTCACTTAGCATAATGTTCTCCAGGTCCATCCATGCTATTGCAAGTGGTAAGAATTCCTTCGTTTTTACAGAGGCATAGTATTCCATTGTGTAGATGTACCACAGTTTTCTAATCCACTCATCTGCTGATGGGCATTTAGGCTGTTTCCAATACTTTTTTCTTGAATGTTTGTTTCAATTCATTGTTAAAGATAAAGAGCTCTACTAAAGAAAACGAGACTAGTCAAGATTTATATTTTTTGTGTTAGTTTTAGAAAGTTATATTGTTAGAAATTTCCATTGCTTCAGTATTTTCAGATTGATTGGCAAAACATTGTTCATAATATCCTCTTGTAAACTTTTCAATGTCTACAAGCTCTATAGTGAGGTTTCCTTTTTGTTGCTGATATTGATTTTTCATGACTTTTTCCTTCATTAATATCAATATGGATATTTAAATTTTACTAATGTCCTAAAAGAAACAATATATGAATTGTACTGACCTTCTCAGTTGTTTATTTTCTATATCATTATTTTCTGTTGTTAAACTATTTCTTCCTTTCTTTTACTCTCTTTAGATTTTTTTAACTTTTTAAGATAGATGCAGAGCTTATTGATTATTTACTTTTCTTCTTTTTAAAACAATATATTTTATTGATTTCAGAGAGGAAGGGAGAGGGAGAGAGAGATGGAAACATCAGTGATGAAAGAGAATCATTGATCAGCTGCCTCCTGCATGCCCCACACTGGGGACCGAGCCCGCAATCCAGGCATGTCCCCTGCCTGGGAACCGAACCATGACCTCTCAGTTCAGAGGTCGAAGCCCAAACTCTGACCCGCGTCAACTAGGCAACCTTTCTTCTCTTTGAATATGCTCTTTAAAACTTAAATTTTCCAGTAGTATGACTTTAGCTGTATTCCAGATATTTTGCTATATAGCAATTTTAGTATCCTTCAGTTAAAAATATTTCATAATCTTCAAAATATTCTCTTCATTGAGTCATGATTTACTTAAACATATATTTTGAAATCCATAGGAATATTCTAATATTCAAATAGTTGTTACTGATTCCTAAGTTAACAGCATTGTGGCCCCAGAATATACTTTGTATGATTTCAATTCTTTGAAATTTGAAGAACCTTAGTTTGTGGCCCAAAATATGGTAACTTTTTGAAATGTTTCAGGTGTGCTTAGAAAAATTGTGTATTATTCGGATTTTAGATGTATTATTCTGTGCATGTTAATTACATCAAGTTTGCTGTTTGTGCTATTTCACTGTATGCTGATTGCTTGCTTTTATTATAAAGAGAAGTGTGTTATAATCTTACGGTATGATATTGGGATTGTTGATCTCTTTTAACTGTTAATTGCTACTTTATTTTAAAGCTATGTTATTAGATACATACAAATGTATTATTATAAAATATCCTTACTTTTTATCTTAAATTCTTCTTTATCTGATATTATGGTTATATAAACTTTCATTTGGTAAATATGTTTTCATCTTTTTACTTTCTATCTTCTTTTTATAGATATAGATTTAAATATATCTCTTATAAAAAGGATATAGTTTTTATACAGTCTGGTAACATTTGTCTTTATCTTTTGAAATATTTAGTCCACTTATATTTAATGTAATTACTGATCTATATGAATTTAAATCTACCATTCTATTATGAGCTTTCTATTTGTTATGCATGCTTTGATTTTGTCCTCTTCTTTCTCACCATTTATATTGATAATTTTTTTATTATTCCATTTTTCTTCTATTTCCTCAGAAGTTATACACTCACCATTCTTTCAGTAGTTATTATAGGGATTATAACATGTTTTGATTTATCAAAATCTAATATTAATTGGTTCTTTCAGACTCTACCCAGACAATGCAAGTAGACCAGACATTAGAATAATTTAATTTAATTGACCCTCATTTTCATTAGAATGATTTAATTCCATTTATGTATAAATTCCATTATTTGCAGTATATTGTATATTTGGCATATATTACATGTACATAATATATATTCCAACAAAACACTATTATGCCACTAGTTATTTTTATTTACTCACTTATTTAGCTATTATAGCCACTCTTCAGAAATAGGATAATTCCTCACCCAAAATTTGGTTCAGTTGTCAAGACCGATGATGGAAAAAAGTCTTTCTGCAACATTGAGTTAATAATTTTGTGGATATTGTGATAAAAATTAAGTACCTGTTCATTTGAATCTATGCTAAAACTATACAATAAAAAATAATCTTATTTCCATTCATTGGCTCTTCACCTTATGTAACTGATGCTGTGATCAGCCATAAAATGCCACTGAAGCCCCCATGGGATCCTATTTTTGTCATGGGCATATGAAAGTTGCATATCTGTAGTCTAACTTTACTTCCACTGACTTTTCTCCAGGTATATTCCTAGTGCTTTATTATGTTATACATACAGTTCTACAATCTTTTGCATTTTACTTTTGACTACACAATTTTTCTTAAAGACAGGAAAACAGTATGTAACTTAGAATCCTAAGCCATTTGTTTATTTTGCCACCTTCACTAAAAATCTTGATGTTAGAAAATTTAGATGGAGGCTTCTGGTCAAAATAGTGGCTGTAGTTAAATATGGTACTCACATCCTCCCACAACCACATCAGACTTACAACTAAACTACAGAACAGCCACCATTCAGAACTGCCTGAAATCTAGCTGAATGGAAGTCTTACAACTAAGGATATAAAGCAGGAGATCTAAGTCAGAAGTCAATTGTGAGCTAGGATGAGAAACACTTGGGTCTCTTACCGTGAGGCTGATGGCTGATGGGGGAAGGTTGGCTGAATGAGCCTGTTTCACGGGGTCAGTTGGGGTAGGGGGTACTTAAAACTTGCAGTTATTGAAGACCTTCTTGGGTGACTCTCAGTGAGTCTGGGAAGGTCACTATGACTTAGAAGCTTCCCAGCCCCGTCCCTAAGGGAGAGTTGACTGTCTGAACCCTCGCCTCCTTTTTGTTGTTTAGATGTTTTCACCGGTCTCACTTATACCAAAGGGAAAGAATCTTCATTAAAGTCCATATTTCTTCTTAAAAAAAAAAAAAGGATATAAAGAAGAAGCCACATTGAGACTGGTAGGAGGGGCAGAGATGAGGAACTGGCTGGTTCCACACCCACATGTGGCAGATGAAAATCAGGAGAGATATCTTAGGTCCAGTGGTCCCCTCTAAGGCGTAAGGGGTCCCAGCCCCAACAAGGCTTTCCAGTGCTAGGAAGAGAAGTCCCCATAACTTCTGTTTGTAAAAACCAGCAGGCATTTTGGCTGAGTGAGATGGTGAGCTGCTGGAGTCCCAGGCAGTTCCTCATAAAAGGCCCGTGCCTAGACTTACTCAGACTCACTCTCTCTGAGTTCCAACACTCGGGGCAGCAGCTTGAAAGACACCAGGGACCTATGGTGAGAACCTGAATTGTCTAGCATCAGGGTGAGAGCTGGAGGGACAACCTTCTGCCAGACAGATGCATTTTAGGCAAGGATCTACAATCAAGATGACACTATCCAACAAAGCTATCATTTTTAAAATTTTTTTATTACATATGTGTCCTTATCCCTCCATTACTCCCTGCTTCCCAGTCATGCCCTCACCCCCCTGTTGTCTGTGTCCATTGGTTAGGCTTATATACATGCATACAAGTCCTTTGGTTGATCTATCTCCCTTACACCCACCCTCCCCTACCTTCCCTCTGAGGTTTGACATTCTCAAAGGAAAGATAAAGAGCTTCCCAGACAAGAAAACACTAGAGGAGTGCATCACCACCAAACCAGTATTACATGAAATGTTAAAAAGGTCTTCTTTAAGAAGAAGGAGGAAAATAAGATAAAAAATATGAATAATAAACTGGCAATAAATACATATCTATCAGTTGATCTAAAAAACAAAATAAATGAACAAGCAAAACAGAAACAGACTCATAGATGTAGAGAACATTTTGAGAGTTGCCAGATTGGGGGGAGGGGGGCTGATGGGTAAAAAAAAGTGAAGGGATTAAGAAATACAAATTTGTAGTTACAGAATAGTCATGGGGATATAAAGTACAGCATAGGGAATATAGTCAATAATATTCTAATAACTATGCATGATGTCAGATGGGTATGAGATTTATTGGGTTGATCACTTAGTAATCACTGTGGTGTATTCCTGAAACTGATATAATACTGCATGCCAAATGTAATTAAAAATTATTTTTATATTTCAGTGCTGGGGGTAAAGGGAGCCAAATATTTGGTGACAGAAGATGATTTGACTTTGGGTGGCAGAAACACAATACAATATATAGTTCATATATAATAGAAATATACACTCAACACCTATATGACCCTATGAACCAATAAATTTAATGGACAAATAAAGTTTAAAAGTGTTTTAATTAAAAAAAAGAATTACGATAGATTGGCTCTAACACACCACCACTTTCTGCCATAAGTTAATCAGTAAAGTCACACAAACAGTGGTGCATAATGTATAAGACATTGTAAAGAAAAAAAAGAAAAATTCCTCCCATCACAACATTACATATCATGCCATCCTTTATTCTCATGTCTTTTGTCATTCAAAGCTAATTTTATATTTTGCTTTTTGCTCTTTTACTTCCTTGCTACTTCACAGTTTCCTTTAGGAAATTTCTCCTACTAAGAAGCAACCCTAATATGACTAGTGCTCGTGATTTACTTGTATAAAGAAAAAAAAGAGATAATTTTAATTTAAAAAATTAGACACAAGATTGAGTACTTTCTATTTTTATGCCTATGAAAGTACCTAGGAGGCCCTTTCAAAATACTTCTACATTTATCTCCGAATCCTTTTAAAATTAAATCTGCTTTTCCTTACGTACCATTAAAGAGAAATAAAACCTATAGTATTCTTTAAAAAGAAAAGAAAATTTAGGTAAAGAGAACTATTCTTTAATCTTGAATTAGAGAGCTTTATAGGGTTCATACTCAAATTCTGTATTAAACTCAGCATTAAAAAGAGGAATCAGGAAAAAAAAAAAAAAAAAAGAGGAATCAGTAAGAAAAGTACCAAAGGCATCCAAGCCATTTGCAAAACAAGGATAAGAATTTTCTGGTCCTAAGTTATACTGTTTGTTTTGAGGCAACCAAATTGTTTTCCTTGTGACTTTGTTCACAGTCACCTTTGGAAACAGTTGCATCAAAGCCCTGCCCATCCCAAAGGCCTATGAATAATTTTCATATTTAAAAGAATCATAGAAGTTGTATCATAGGAAATAACAAAACAGAAAACAATGAGAGATGACCAAAAAAGTGCAGATTTGATGACTTCAAAAGATGAATAAAATAGATATGCCTCTAGGAGTATTGGTCAAGAAAAAAGAAAATGGGAAGATAATAAATAAAATATTAGAATTGAAAAGAGGACTGACTATAGGTAAAACAAATTTAAAAGTAAATAAGAAAATATCATGAATTTATTCAAATAAATTTTAAAACTTAAAACAGGAAAAACTTTAAATTCTCATGAGAAAATTTAATATCTTAATGATTCTGGTGTAGACAAGGATAATTTATACAAGAATTTAAAAAGCAGTACCCATAAAAAAATATTGATGGGCTTGTCTACATTAAAATTTAAAGATACCATTTCAAAAATGAAGAAACAAGCCACAGTTAGGAGAATATATGTGAAACACATATAACTAATAAAGGAATAGTATTTAAAATTTATAAATATTTTTAAATGCACCCTTAAAATCAATACAAATCTTACAAATAATCCAATAGAAAAATGTTTAAAGAGATGTTTAGATATTTCACAGAGGAGGGCATATGAATGGCCCACAGACATGCAAAAAGCTGATGACGTTTTTGGGAGAATTATGCCCATCATCCTATATTAAAAGAGATGGTGTCTAAGACTAGAAGCAGAACCAAGAAAAATTTATTCCCCAAAGGAGCATATCCTCCAATGCCCTTTTCCGATGTGGTCCAATGAGGATAATGGCAAAGAAAGTACTGCTCAGGGAGGGTGGGGTCAAGAGTTGTCTATAACAGTGGGCTCGGGAAATAGAACCAGAGCAGAATGAGCCTAATGGGAAGGCATTTCTCCCCCTTCCCATGGTGGAGAGTCCTCACGTTTGCCCAGTTGTATTTCAGAATTGCTATGCTTGACAGACAGTTTTAGTTTTGGCTCACGGTCTACAAATGAAGAAGAGCTGTATCTGGACCTGATATCAAGGTGATAAAAACAAACCAACCCTGAAATTAGAATCTGATGCTGTGATGGTACATCATTTAAGCTGTTTTTCTTGAGGATGAGTGTGTGGGGGGTAATATTATTATGAAGAGTGAGAAATGACCAAGAGAGCAGACTGTGGTCAATTTTATTATTGTTTCTCACTATTCACTATCATTTCCTATAGGGGACTATACATCCCTGTCAATTGCCATGTATCTTGTAGGGTCCCTCCCTGTGATAGATCCTCCTCACTGGTAGCAGGTTTGTTCAATAAAGTGTGATTCACCTGATATGTGCCACTTTCCAGAAGAAGTTTTAAGAGCCATCACATGGTTTTACTACTGCTCCTTTTCTTTTGCCATGAGACTGAGATAGGAGCTACTCCCCCCGTTCAGCCTGAGCCCTGGAATGAGGAGGACGTGCAACAGAGCCAAAGCTGGCTCACAGAAATTTTTTATTAATTTCAGAGAAGAAGGGAGAGGGAGAGAGATAGAAACATTCATGATGCGAGAGAATCATTGATCCGCTGCCTATTACACAGCCCCTACTGGGGACCAGCCCTGAACCTGGGTCTGTATCCAACTGTGACCTCCTGGTTCATAGGTCGATGCTCAACCACCAAACACACTTGTGAGGCTTAACGTTTCTTTGTATAAGTTACTACTCAGTACTAGTATAACTTAGAAAAGCAGACAAATACAGGATTTACATCAGTGAGAAAAACTGAAAGGAAAAACAATTTTCTGAAAGAGAATTTTAAACACAAATGTTGGAATAATAGTTATCCTTTGTGGGGAGGCAGGAGAATACAGGGAGGATCACATGGGTATTTAGGTGGTGAGTGTGTGGGTGTTCATTTTATCATTCTTTTACTTTGCAATTATGATTGGTAAGTTAATAGATAGGGCAAGCATATTACATAGTACATAGATATGTGTGTGCACATGTGCACATATATATACATATACATAGTCTACAAACATTACTTTTATATGTATATATGTAAATTCTAATATACATATTATAGTGTTCATATTAAACATTTCCTAATTATAAAATGGGAAAAGTATATTAAACCTATGAAACAGTAAACTGAACATATGCTTTGACTTGGGCTTCTTCCCCAAACCACACTAAATGACAGTATGAGGACTAAAAGAACAGAAAGACAAGGAAAAGGAAACTGGGAGAGGAGAAATAGCAACAGAATTCTGACTTAGCAGACCAGGGAAAGCTGGAAACTAGACTTGCAGTTTGAGAAGCCCAGACTCAAAATGATGTAAGTCCAATTACTCCAGAAAAGTCTAGGAGCTGTCAGTACAATGTCTGTCTGAAGACGGGTGTTCAGTTAAGGCTGAAAACAAGAGAGTCACCTTAAAATCCTGTCATCTGCAGTTGGGCCCAGATCCACATTCCCACCAGTAGCAGCGGCCGAGTCCCTGCTTATTCTCTACCCTGCAGAAGACTGGAGATTTCATTCTGAAGATGCCGGACTTCAGGACACCAGGCAAAGCTGATGACAAAACTATTCCTAAAGAACAGGGAGCTGAAATAACAGTCCATAGTGGAAAATGTTTTTCCAGTTTTTCCTGTATTTAATGCAGAATTACTCTGAGATAATAATCAGTTAATGCTACCAAGAGATTAAAGTGATCATTCTTCTAGGGCGGCTACAGCTCCTAAAATGTGGACATGTGGGGAATCCTCAATTCAGTCATTCAAAAATATATTTCTTGAGTAACTAATATGTGGCAAGAACTGCCCTAGCAGAAGAAATACAAGAAAGAAATTATCCCTTGCTCTGCCAGGAGGTGAGTGTTGGAGGGGATCAGGAGACAGTAAACAAATACTTACAAAAATAATTAACCAATATTATAGTAAGGGAGCCATTGGTGACCAACCATTCTGGTAAATATTTTATAGATTTTAAAAAATTAACTGCTATGGCATTAATACCAGCTACTTAGAATAGACAGCAGTGGTGGACAGTTCCAGAGCCTCTCAGCTAAAGAGCACCACTAAATATAGTAAATATTCACAGTACATATATTTACATTCATAATATATATGTGAATAAATATAGCCTCTCAAAGTTTGGATATTTCGCATTTATTATTAAAATTGGCAAAATAAAAGCAAAACACTTATGATGCACGAGTATGGCCTTATTGTCTAAAGGCCATACCCATGATATTAAAAACAGTTGAACTATAATTCCATTTTTGAGGGTCAGGTGACATGTCATTCTATTTAAACACACCTGGTTTTCCACACCTGTAGGACAGATGAGGAGCAGTGGAAATAATCATCAAATCCTGGATTATTAGATGACTGAACAGCTCTCCGATGCTCACTGTGTTTTTACACGACGTTAAAATTGTTATTTTAGGGGATAAAGATGAGAGCAGTGGTCCATGAAATGTTGAATGCAGCTTTTTCAGATGACAACTTGGAGTTATCATAGAAGTTCGCCCCCCCCCCCCCCGCCCCTCCCTTAACTGTAGGATCTGGGGTCTTAAATTTGGATTATGGAAGTCAGGAAGGGTAGGAATCTAAAGGGTTTAAAGAAATCACCTACAGAGAGGAGGTTAAAAAAGAGTCCTCTTGATGTGTTTTGAATTCTTCGAGAGTATCTATCTTGTACAAAGCAGCCTTTTTTCTTTCCTTACTCAGCTCTTTCTGCCTCCCTCACGCTCTTTCTCTCTCTCCTATCCCCCATTTCAAACTTCAAGGTGACCTCCTCCCCGCGGTGGGTAAATGCTGTATGGGAGAGACCACCCGGCTGGGCCTACCACACTGCAAGTGCCACCCTGGGTCCAGGAAGGTTCAGGAAGCCCCCCCATTCAGAACACTTTGTATTTTTTGTTACATTGTTCTCCCAGCCCTGGATAAAAAACATGGCATGAACAATAGAGCTGTGTGAGATTTAAAATATCTGAATACATAATAATTTCACCCAGCTTTCAGAGAAAACTCAAAAGTAAATAACAAAAACCACTCCTCAGAATGTGTGAACCTAAATTTTCAGTCACTTTGGAAGCATTCTTTTCTTTTTTTTTTTCTGGTTTTTCATTATCTAGGCCAGTTGGCAATAAAACAGCATTTAATTATACATAAACGTGAGAACGCTGGTGAGAGAATATGGGTTGTGATCTGGTCATAACTAGTTTAGGGCCAGAAATTGTTCGTTCTTGATGCCTTCGTTTTTATCTGCTTTCCCCCTATTTATTTTCTACCTTTATTTTCCCCTGCAGCTTTCCTTTCTTGACTTTTTTGCTTTTTCTTCTTTTTATTTTTGGTAAATGGTCTTCATTTTCTGTTCCCTTGCATTATATTCTCTTTTAAAAGTCCCATCTTTGCTAAGGTACAGCAGTTTCCTTGCAGGAAAACATCAACAACCTCCCCCCACTGCCCCCCCCCCAAAAAAAGGACAGAAAACTATTTTGTTCAGGAAATAATTACCCTAAATTGGCAAAAAAAATTTTTTCAGCAATGTAAATCGCAGTCACATTAATCAGATAACATCTTACAGTGAAAGGTACTTTCAGGGAACGAATGATAAAAAAAAACAAACAAAAAAACATGCTCCATTTAAACCTGAAGCTTCTCCTGCAAATGCATTGTGAGCTTATTTGAATAAAATGTATCCTGTGAATCTGTTGCTTCTCATGGATTTGGAGAAAGTGCCCTGCTCTTCCTGTCAGTGGTAGGCAGCATTTCTTTAATTTCCCCCCCAATAATATTGCGGTACTCCACTACTCATTTTAAAGATAGATGGAATTTTTTTTTCTCTCATAAAGAAGAACATTGTGGGGGAAAAAATGCTGGATGTGATTTCAGAAAATGTCAAAATATGTCAAACGCAGATACCACTCAAGGGTTTCATTAACTGAAGCTTTGGTGATAAGTGTCATCTTGTCAAAGACCCACCCATCTCTTCCAATACATTACCAAATGTACTAATTTCCTTGCTGAGCTTGATGTTTATTGTATAGCTGAAATTGAAAATGGTCGGTAATGGAGTGAGCTTCAATCCAAGACCAATTCTGAATCTAAATTACTTGCTTCTTTCAATAGCATCGACAGAGGAGAGCTTTATGCACCTTGTACCTAATCAACCCTTACTGTGACCCTAAATTCAGCAGTCTTCAGAGATTAATAATAAAATCCTCAGTTCAAACAATTATTTGCCCTGAACAAGTTGCCCATTTCTTATGCTGAGCATGAAAGAATGTGACATTATTTTTTAAAAGCTCTGCATGTTGTGGCCCACCGTTTATTTTTGATCTCTGACCCCCCCCTCCCCCTTGCAGCCTGATTGCAAATCCCACATGCTTACTTGAATATTTTTTGGGGGGTGGGAGGTAGGAGTTGCAAGGTTTCTTTGTTAGCATCTTAACATGCCTGTTCTCATTCCATATTCCTTCCCTATTCCACTATGGTTGTAGTTTTCACAGCATAAATGAGATACATTCTATCAATATATATTTCTAAAGCTTTTAATACCGAGCTCTATTGGTCATGGAAAGCATGGCCTAATTCTGGCTTTGTACAAAACTCCTCAGAGCCTCCAGAAAAGAAACATAAAATCTCTGGAAAAATCAACTATATCTCTACTTTCTCAAATAAAAAAAATCAAATTCAGAGAATGTCTCCTGAGATTTGAAGCATCAATAATCTTTTCACAAACTGTTTCTCTTACTGCATTCCATTTGGCAGTAGATCTTATAGCCTTAAGTGAGATAAGCTGAGCAAGATAAAATTCTCTTATGCATATTCACAATGAGAAATGTTCCTTCATATTCAAGACCAGAATATTTTTTGATTTGGTGTTTTTAACTTCCTATGTCCAGTTATTCATTCGTGTGGTTATGGCAATAGGAACACTCAGTCTCTGCTCTTCATCGCATTAGGGGGTTGGGGGAAAGTTCTGCAACAAAACAGTAAAGGAGCCAAACCGGTTTGGCTCAGAGGATAGAGAGCATCGGCCTGAGGACTGAAAGGTCCCAGGTTCGATTCCGGTCAAGGGCATGTACCTTGGTTGCGGGCACATCCCCAGTAGGAGGTGTGCAGGAGGCAGCTGGTCAATGTTTCTCTCTCATCGATGTTTCTAACTCTCTATCCCTCTCCCTTCCTCTCTGTAAAAAAATCAATAAAAATATATTTTAAAAAAACAGTAAAGGAAATATTTGGACACCCTAAATGGCTCCTTTGACTCATCCGTGAGAGTCAGGCCTGTGTCCTGGAGCCTGCTGGTGGAGGGAAGAGACCCACGGTGCATCGCCGCCCTAGAAACTCCATCTGACATTTGACATTGTCAACATTTCCTCTGGCTGTCTGCATCTGGAGGGAAACCTCCCTAAGGACTGCTCTGGCTGACAGAATAAGTGTCTCCAGAAGATTCTCCTGCCCTTTGAGTGCATTTTTTTTATGCCCAACAGCAATAATGGCCATCAAGTATTGATTATATAATATGTCTGCTGAGGTGGCAAGTGCATTATTGTTGCAAGAGGCCAAGAGGATGAGAAACTAGGTTATTTACGAACTCTCTCAGCCATTGAGCATTTCTTCCAGCAAGTGTCAATATACAAAGCTGTCTTTGAACCTTACTTTACCTTATTCTGTGATTCCAGTTGATGGATAATACAATGAGATGGCCAGCATGTACCAAGTCCTTTGAAAACGGCCTCATGTTTACCATGGAATGGACGTAAGTTGTTCTTCACCACAAGGGGACAGTAGTCTTATGGAGGTCTGACAGGAGGAAGGCTAGGAACAGCCCGTTAGGGCACCCAGATGCTAATTAGCAGCAGTGAATTGGTTAAGTAGACTTTGCAAGGCAGTCAGGGCATAATTTAATACTTTTTCTTTCATCCCAAAATATATAATAGATGGTATATAGTAAGTTGGCTGTGTATAGTAACAGCAAGAAGGACACTGAGCTTTTATTATAAACTGAATTACATCCCCGGTGTGGGGACACGAGACAGCGTATCGTGTATTAAGAATTCAGCTGAGATCACAAGCTTGCCTCACCTAAACCTTCTGTGATGTGATGAGAATGACTTTTGGTTACCGTACATCAAAGAGGGTCTAGCCGGCTAAACAGTGATTGATCCATTCTCCTCTTTCAAGTCCTCTCTTCAAAAATAGCTTTAAAGCAATCATCTAATAAGTGTCAGAATAGAAGACAGAAAAATGTTAGTACAAGCGCTAGGCATATGCCTATACTAGCTAAATTTTCTGCAAGATGTTCAATGACTGAACAGTGTTTTTAGAGTAAATGCTGTCATTTCATAAGCGGTACCAAATGGACTGCCAATGGCATGGAAATAATGCTGAGATTTTAAGCCATTTAAGGTAAATACTGTGATTTGCTAAACTGGTAGATAATTCTGTTAAGAAAATTTTTGAATAATTTTATTTATACCCAATATCTGGTATAGGAGTTTGATGTTTGCTTAGACACACACAAGCAATAATATTTTTACGGTATTCATTCACAAAACTGCATTTATTTTTATTTCCCTCTAAGATGAACGCTGAGTAAAAGGGACCAACCATGTGAGTACCCATGTGGTGGTCATTGTGATTCTTTTCCTTTTGTTTCCTTGAAGTCAGATCTGGCCATATGATTTGCTTTGGACAATAAAATGTGAGACAAAGTGGCCCCTGTCACATCTGGATGGGAGCTTTAGAAGCTAGTGGAGGATTTGCCACATCCTTGTTTTCCTGTCTTGATGACTATGGAAGCATGAGTCAAGAGGGAACCTCCTTCAGTCTGGATCCCCGAGTCATTATGATGAGCAGACCTACACTGGACATGCATCGTGAACAAGAAATAAGCCTGCATTATGTTAAGCCACGGAGATTTGTAGACCTGTTTGTTACCGCACCATAACCCAGCCTATCCAGACAGACGCATCCAGTGACACTGAGTAACTTAATGGTTCCATGAGGCCTCTGAGTAATGTAAAATGGTGTGGAGTAAGGCATCATCATGGCTCATATGCCTTCCTTCATCCAGACAACAATTGCTTATTAAGTATATATTATGCCAGGCATAGTTCATGGGGATGACAAATAATTGCTGCATGTGGTTTGACCTATTACCCTTTGTTACCTCTTTGCTAAATCCCTGAGGGGTAGATGAGTACTAAGGCTCGAAGTGTTCACTGCTTTAACACGACTAATCAAGATCAAAAATAGCCTAAGATTTGTTAGATTTTGCCTTTTTTAGTGAATGACGATTTCAGAGGACAATTTATTAGAGAGAAAAAATATGGGCTCACTTAAGAAAATCCTGAGATTTCTTACATTGGCCAAAAATTTATATTCTTAACTCCTACAATCCAGCCATTCCGCAACCACATCAGTTACTTGTCAGGGTTGCACCCTTGCTCAGGCTGTTCTCCTTGAACCCTCTTAGCCCCTTCTCTTCATCTTTTAAAGATCAGCTCAAATGTCTTCTCTTCCACGAAATTCTCCTTTCTCTGCCTCCTCACAGCATCAGGCGCATACATCTACTTCGTAGTTATCTTAGTCTGCTTTACATTATGATTCTTGTTTATATGGTATAATTTCTAACTGTAAGGTTCACCCCCCACCCCCCCAAAGGCTATACATTCATGATAAAGGCTTTGTTTTATTTCCTTTATGTGTCTCTAGTCTGACTTCCCTCTTCACAGCTCAATACACATTAACTGATATTTGAATTGATTTGAAAGATTTGTTTGGGTGTGACAGTGTATTTCTTGAAACCAACTGCAACTGCCCTGGTTTGGAATATTGAAAAAAACAACAACAACAAAGAAGCCCTTTCAGCTCTAAAAGGGGCAGTTGTGAAGCTGATACTTTTGGCTACTCTTGGGGGAATTAGTTCTCTCTTGGCCAAGGACCAAAGCCTGCCTCCTGAACACCCATCACACTTAGCTAATTTCCATTCTCCCCGGGGACCAAGACAGAAAGACAAAAGAGGAAGGAAGTAGGCATTTCAGAAGAGTAACCCACCCACAAAGAGCCAGTTGAAAGGAAGAAATGAGGAGGGGCCGAGGGAGTTGGCGTTTAAAAAAAAATTACCGAACGAATGAAGAATTTAAATTGCCCTTCTTCTCTGCATCATACCAATAACTCTCTTGACTAGCTTACCTTCCCAGGATAAGTCCTGACTGCTCAGAGCTTGCTTCTACTGGAGCAATGATCAGAAACCCTCAGTGTTATTGCCAAAGATGCCAAGACATGCAGTCCTTCTCTCCCCTTCTCATTTCTCCTTCCTCACTTGACTTCACCACCCACCAACCAGACACCTGCTCTTCCCTCAAAGTGTAATCCCACGAGCAATGAATATAAGAGGAGAGCATGTCGCTTTTCTCTCCTGGTTGATCAGCCACATTGACCTCTTCACCCCTCGTGCAGTTTCTAGCCTTTCATTCTTCAGCAAGATTGAGAAAATCCATTACTTCAAACAGATGGAGGATTGAACCCTCATTTCCCCCACAAACTTGCCTTAAATACATGACTGTTGTTAGCCATTTAGCCTGTTTCCTCATCTTATAAAACAGTTAAGTGCACCTGTGTAAAGTGATTGTTAGAAGGATGGGTGAGATAGGGTTGTAAAGGCATATAACTGGTGCTCAGCAAATCTTATAATTGTTATTACTAATAAATATTTCTCAGTTATTTTTACTTCTCTCCATGATCTTTCCATCATGATGGTCTCGGTTGTGTCCCAATGATCTTATGTTTGATACCATGCAGTCCCTCTTTAGTCAGCTTTCTAAAACTAGAGAGTAGAGCATGGCACCTTCACATCTACCCCTTCCACACCGTCAAAACTATTACAAACTTCCCCCTCATTCTTGAGAACATGTAAGAAAAGAAAATTAAACTAGGTTAGCACATGAAGGCTGCAGCAATCTAGCATCTGTATTCAGTCTCATTGTTCATTGTTCTCCTAATTGTAACTGTGATAGACAATTTCTCTAGCAGTGGTTCTCAACCTTCCTAATGCCGTGACCCTTTAATACAGTTCCTCATGTTATGGTGACCCCAACCATAAAATTATTTTCGTTGCTACTTCATAACTCTAATTTTGCTACTGTTATGAATCGTAATGTACATATCTGATATGCTATATGTGTTTTCCGATGGTCGCGACCCACAGGTTGAGAAATGCTGCAAAGAGTCTCAAAGAACCGCACCTCCCAGGGTCCATATAATAGCCCCTTCCCTGTTGAGACTGGGCTTGGCCATGTGACTTGCTTTGACCACTGGACATCTGCACATGTGACCCAAGCAGAAGTTGGTTAAGTGTTTACACATTGGGGCATCCCCTCTTGAATCTTTGCTGGCACCTTGAGGAAGTATAGCCTGGTCCAGTCTCTTGAGAATGAATGACTTCTCAGAGAGAGATGCCCAGCCATCCTAGAAATCCCAGCTGAACCTCGCCCAAGCCAACCTTTCAGATAAAGGTAGCTCCAGATACCTGGCCAAGGCTAGAAGAAAACCTGTCTAGCCAACCCACACAACCATGGGAAATATCACAGCAGTGTTGTTTGGAGCCATGTTTCAGAGTAGGTCCTTACACAGCAATAGGTAAGTGATACAGTGCCTTTTATCTCCAACTATAGTTCTATGAAAGCATCATATTTGTCACACACCACATCCCTTTGCAAATACCTTGTGCTTGTAATGCCCTTCCCCTTGTCTATTCCGCTTTGCATCTCAGTGTATGCCATGGAAGCTGCCATATACTAGTGTTCAGTAAGGGCTAAATGAATGCATGTAAAATTTGCCACAAAACCCTCAAAGATGTCCATTAAATCCACCATTGTTCTGATTGAGGTTTTATTTTATTTTATTTTTAAATTTTTATTGATTTCAGAGAGGAAGGGAGAGTGAGAGAGAAATAGAAACTCTCACTGCTGCCTCCTACATACCCTGTACTGGGGATTGAGCCCACAACCTGGCATATGCCCTGACCAGGAATTAAACCATGACCTCCTGATTCATAGGTCAATGCTCAACCACTGAGCCACACCCGCTGGGCCTGATTGGACTTTTAGATAGAAATGTATTCATGTTGCTGCTTTTATGAAATAAAATAATGGGGATATGGAACTGTATACTCAGATTCAAAGCTACTAGAGAAAATGTCTCAACTTAAAAAGGGATTTAGGTTTTAATAAAAATGAAACAAGTGCTTTCACTTTTTAGCAACTTAAAAATTATACTATCTGGAGAGAAGAAAGTTGCTGTAGAGTAACATTCATTTATTGCTGGTGCCTTGGAAAATCAGGGTGAAATTTGTGAGATGAACTCTGATACATGTTTTAAGAAATACAAAATGATACAGGGCTTCTTTGATACAGTAATTTCATTTCTGGCAGCCTAACTCATAGAAATAATCTAAAATATAGAAAAATAGGGACAAGAACATTGAGTGTGGCATTATTTGTTTTGAAAAGCGTCAATAAGTTAGATTCCCATCACCAGGAACTTGGCTCAATTAGTTTTGGTGCATCCATTCACTGAAGTGTCATATGGCCATTTCATAGTTATGAAGCCCATCATAGAAAATATGGAAAAGCAAATATTGAGAGAGAAAATTAGGGACACATAATCGTATGCAACCAATAGTGACAGAAATAAGAAAATGTAAATGTGAAAATAATTTCAGAGAATTATGGGTCATTTTCTTCCCCAGATTTTATGTATTCTTGTTATGTTATTTTTATAATTTAAGTAGAACTTTTAGAAAACAAAAAGAAATAATATATATAATACCATTTAAAAACATAGCATTATAAAAGTAATTTTGAGGCTGGCTTTTACTTTAATTCTCTACCTGAGACTGACCTCTTACAGTAATTGCTATTGCATTACAGAATCTGGGGATCATGGTGTTCTACCATCAGGTCTATGCCATCTCTTTAATCAATATTTATGAATATGCTTTGCAAGGGTTTATATCATTGTATCTTATAGAAGATTTTTTTGTTTTTAAATTATTTTGTGAACATTATTGGTACTTATTGCCTTTTGCAGGGATAATTTATATTGGTGGTGGTGAAGCTCTATGCCAGATGGATTCAAATATTCCATTTAAGGAGCTGCAGTGTGGACAGGGATTTCATCCCAGTCCCAGACACAGGCCCAAACAAAATCACTGGAGCAAGACTCACGATACGTTCCCAATGATTTCAACTCTTCCCGGGGGTCTCAAGACTCCAAAATCTTGTTCTCGGCCATTAGGACTTGCACAAGGCCCACTCACACACTCACAGTTATGTTTCTGCTGGCATGATTTGCTTTCATCAAAACTCAATGTGATATACAGATGATGTATCACAGAATTGGATGCTTGAAACCAACATAATTTTATTAACCAATTTCACCCCAATAAATTTAATGGGAATGAAAAACCTAAATTGGCCCCAACCGATTCTTTTCCTGACTTCCGTATGTCTCACATCGGTACCCACTTTTGAAGTCATTGTAACTCCCAAATCAGAAACTTAATGATTTTTCTCTCACTTTTGCATAAAGCCAGTCTGTTTTGATAATGCTACTCACATCCAAACCTTCCTCTTTGCTTTTCCCTTCCTCCATGCTTATTTAGGTTTTATCACTACTTCAGAAGCCTCCTAATTAGTCTCTCTGCCTCTTCTCTTCTCTGTCTAATACCACTGTTATCTGAAGATGTTTAGAGTGGTCATCCAACTCCCAGGACACCCCCAGAATTTTGGTACATGCCTCATTACCAACTGGGTTAAATCAGCTGCAGCATGTAAAGCTCTTTGTAATTTAGAGTCAATCCACTTAGCTTCTCTCTCAAGGCTGACACAACCCTGAGGGCCCCATTTGCATGATAGAATACATCTGCAGACTGTACCCTCAAAAAGGTGTAACCGTACAACACAGCATGAATGGTGCTCCTGGAGCTGTGCAACATGGGGCTCTGTAACCCTGTTCTTTTCTGTATCGGCTTGGCAAACCCCCTTCTCTGAAAAGGCCCCTTTAGCCTCTGCATCCTTGAGCCATCTTTGCCTACCAAGTCTTGCCCACTTATTAATATTCCTTCTCTTGGAAGCCTTTCTAGGTTTGCCCAACCCTTTTCCTTTCTCCTGGTATTACTCTAATTACATTTGTTAAGTTCATGTACTGAGATAGGTCAGAATCGGACAGAAATAATGTTTAATCCTTCCTCATTTGAGCACTATCTCCATGACCTTGGACAAGTTCCTTCACTTCTCTACGCCTCATCTGCCTGTAAAATGGAGATAATATTACCCATTCCCACAAAGTGCAGGGGAGATTAAACAAGATCATAAATGTGATATAACACAATTAGCATGGTTCCCTGCACATCATAAGGCTTCGCATACACTAATTGTAGTGGTGGATGTGGCAGCTACTGCTGAGGGGATGGCTGTGGCGTGTATTTATTCTCCTCGCTGGGAAAGTGTCCAGGGAGAAGGTTGGATGCCAGGCTCTGCCACTTACAAGCTGCAAAGCCTTGAACAAGTTCTGAATCTTGTTTTCCTTTCCAATAAAGTGATCAAATAACACAATGGATAAGAAGATGCTTTGTAGGAGAGGCAGGCTATGTAAACACAAGGTGGCACATGGATGGCAGGGTTCTCATTTATCTCTTATTCCCCTCGGGGCCTCATCCACTGTGTGGCTAAGTATGCTCAACCTACTACTGTATATACAACCTGTATATACAAATTTGAGCAAAACTTTGTATCTGAGTCCAAAGACTTATGGAAGAGCCCAGCTGACATGGCACAGTGGTTAGTGACGACCTATGAACCACCAGGTCACGGGTTCAATTCCCAGTCAGGGCATATGCCGGGTTGTGGGCTCAATGTCCAGTGTGGGGCATGTAGGAGGCAGCCAATCAATGATTCTCATCATTGATGTTCCTATCTCATTCTCTCTCCCTCTTCCGTTCTCTCTGAAATCAATTTTAAAAATTAAATTAAATTTAAAAAGAGTCGGGAGGGATTTTAGAGATTGATTTAATGCCTGATCTCACCCTCACCTAAAGTCATGCCCAGGGTTGTAAAAAGATTCAATAGCTGAATTCAGATCTACACCCAATTTCTCAGGTTTTTCTTCCCATCTTTCTCTGCTGATTTTTATTTATTTATGATCTCATAAATGAAAGAAGGTACACATTTAAATTATTAATGTTTAAGTTAACCCAAAACTTAGTAACATAGTTAAGGAAATTGATGGAAAGTTTTCCTAAATACAGTGGAAGAAATTGAAATAGTGGCTGCTGGAATTTAGCCCTATTTTTCTGTAAAATATTTTCTTTCTTCTGCAAGGAAGAGTAATTACTGTGGCTTTGGCCTGAGTGCTCTAGAGAACAGGTGGGTATAGATTATAACTGATGTAGGGCAAGCAAGTGGGATCAGACACCTAGGACTGGAGTAGAGAAAGGGAAAGGGTGGGGGCAGACACCCTTAAACTGGGAGGGTTTGTTTGCACTTCTTGAAAGCCACTCCTGTTGTTATCATACTGACTCTATCTTCATCCTCCTTCCCCAACCCAACTATGTAGAACAGTCATACGTACCACCACCACTAACACCCCTCAGACACTGGGAGGTCTTTGAGGTAAGGGATTCTATCATCTACATCTTTGAATCTTCCTTGGCGCCCAGTCATTCTTTATACAGGCTTCATGATGACGGATGGATGACTGGATGATGAATGATAAAAAAGGGAATAACTACTGATAAAAACCCAGAGGGAGTGAGGAAAAAAAGCATAATAACTTACTCCTCTGCTGCCACAGCTCAAGCACATGTTTTAGAATAACTTCTCAGAGATAGCTTGGGTTCATTTTATTTTAGCATCCTTTAAGACAGAGATTACCAGCTGGTGCCCCTGGCCTAAACTCAACCAAGGCACATATTTGTTTGCCCTTTCCATATTGGCCCACTGCTACGTAAAAAAAACAAACAAAAAACCAGATAAATTCATAGTATATTTGCCATTTGTTTAAAAATTGGAGATGTCACATTTTAAAAGAATCCAGATTTTTCTGGAAAACTCAGCAACAGTGGATTCATTTCCATTTCCTTTGGTTAGAAAGGTCAGACACTGACTATGTGCCACAGGAATACTCACTAACATAGGTAATAGTTGCCATTTATCACTCATGTTCAAACTTTTATTTTTTGTTTTTAATATTTTTAATTGTGGTAAAGTACATAGATTTTGCCATCTTAACCATTTTAAGTGTACAGTTCAGTAATGTTAAATATATTCTCATGACTGAGCAAAATCCAGGACTTTTTCACCTTGGAAAACTGAAACTCTATATCTGTTAGACAACAACTCCCCACTTTCTATTGCCCCAGCCCCTGGCAACTACCATTTTTTTGTTTTCTGTTTCTATGCAATTGACTACCATACAAATAGAATTATCCTGCATTCATCCTTTTTGTGACTAGCTTATTTCACCTAATATAATGTCCTTAAGATTCATGCATGTTGTAGCATGTGTCAGAATGTCCTTCCTTATTAAGGCTGAATGATATTCCATTGGAAGTGCAGACCCCATTTTGTTGACCCATTCATCTCTCGATGGACATTCGAGTTGCTTCCACCTTTTAGCTACTGTGAATGTGAATGTACATGCATGTTGTTTTATAAACTGCTTTCTTTTTTTTTTTTTCCAGTTACCAGTCTCCACATTATAAAGTAAGATTGTACCTTAAGGAATATTCAGTCTTTATTCATTTTTTTTCCAGATGTCCCCAAAATATGTTTTATAGCTGATTTGCCCAAAATTATATCCAACCTAGGACCACACTTGCATCAGGCTACTATGTTTTTTAAGTCTCTTAATGTAGCCTAGTTTCTCATTTTTAAAGATACTGGCTTGTATTGAGGTCTGTTGTTCTCATCACTCACTTCTTAACCTTGTGTAATTTACCTGCTGCCTCTATCGCTCCACTAAAATCACCTTCCAGTGACAAATCCAAGTATCTTTTTCTCTGTCCCCATCCTCCACAACATAACGTGCCATTTGATACATTGGCTCCTGAACACTCTTCTCTGGCCTCTGTGTTATTGCACTCTCTTAATTCTGAACATTCCCAGAAACGTGTCCTGCTCCATAGCTTTCCTGAACAGCTCGCTGTTCCAGGTCAGTGTTATTTTCTGTTCTTTGGCTAATGCTGTTTACTTCTAACTTAACCTTCTCTGTCTTCCATCTTTAATCTCTACCTGTGAAGATCCTAGAGGTTCTTTAAGATCCAGTTTAAATACTCTGTTTTCCTTGAGATTTCCTCTAATAATCCCAATCAGAAATTAGTTCTTCAGCCTCTTAATTTTTTTTTATGTGTGAGTGTGGTTTCAACCTCTTTTCATATTCTCTGTGCAATGATGCATTTTATTTTGTTTGTAATTTTTATGGTAGCTGTCTTGTTCATACTGGACCTAAATTTCATGATCTTAAAAGTGAATCTTGACCCTAAATGCTTGTTCCACAGAATTTTGCACAATGCCTTATATGCCATAAAGATGAAATATTAGTTAAATGGATGGATGCTCATTTTTGAGGTTTACTTTTTTCTTTTTCAATTAAGTTTTATTTTTTTATTTAAATCATTTTTTATTTTTCAATTACAGTTGATGTACAATATTTTATCAGTTTTAGGTGTGCATCCCAGGGATTAGACATTATATAATTAAGTGGTCATCCTGATAAATCTTGTGCCCATCTGACACCATGCATAGTTATTAGAATATTATTGACTAGAGGCCCGGTGCACAAAAATTTGTGCACTTGGGGGGGAGGAGGGGTCCCTCAGCCCAGCCTGTGCACTCTCGCAGTCTGGGACCCCTCAGGAGATAACGACCTGCTGGCTTAGGCCTGCTCCCAGGTGGCAGAGGGCAGGCCCAATCCCTAGGTGCAGCCCCTGGTCGGGCTCAGAGCAGGGCTGATTGAGGAGTTGGGGTGCCGCCCCCTGTCATGCACAGAGCAGGGCAGATTGGGGGTTGCGTTGCCACCCTCAGTCACGCTCAGGGTAGGGCCAATTGGGGAGTTGGGTCACTGCCCCCTGTCACACTCAAGGCAGGGTCGATGGGGAGGTTGCGGCGCCACCCCCTGTCACGCACAGAGCAGGGCCCATCAGGGGGGTGGGGCTCCATACCCTGTCACGCACAGAGCAGGGTCGATCAGGGGGTTGGGGAGCTCCCCCCGCCGTCATGCACAGAGTAGGACCGATAGGGGAGTTGGGGCACCGCCCCCTGTCACACACAGAGCAGGGCCCATCAGGGGGTTGGGGCGCCGCACCCTATCACACTCAGGGCAGGGCCGATGGGGAGGTTATGGCTCTACCCCGTCACACACAGAGCAGGGCCTGTGGGGGGGGGGGCGGTTGGGGCGCCACACCCTGTCACACACAGAGCAGGGCTGATCACGGTTTGGGGAGCTCCCCCCATCAGGCACAGAGCAGGGCTGATCAGGGGGTTGGGGTGTCTTCCCCTGTCACGAACAGAGCAGGGCGGATAGGGAGGTTGTGCCCCCCCCCACCCCCCCCCCCGTCACACACAGAGCCGCAGGGCGATCAGGGGGTTTGGGCGCTGCCCCCTGTCACGCTGATCCCGGTGCCGGGAGGCCTCACGGCTCCGCTGATCCCAGTGCTGGGAGGCATATTACCCTTTTACTATATAGGATAGAGGCCTGGTGCACGGGTGGGGGCCGGCTGGTTTGCCCTGAAGGGTGTCCTGGATCAGGGTGGGGGTCCCCACTGGGGTGCCTGGCCAGCCTGGATGAGGGGATGATGGCTGTTTGCAGCTGGTCACACACCCTTCATGGTGGGGGTCCCCACTGGGGTGCCTGGCCAGTCTGGGTGAGGGGCTGAGGGCTGTTTTCAGGCTGGCAGGTGACTGAAGCTCCCAACCACTCCTTTTTTTCTTTTTCTTTTTTATTCTGTGCCAATTTTAGCTCTGAGGCTTGGCTCCAGCTCTTAGGCCTGGGCTGCTGAAAGCAGGTATCTGGTTTGTTTGGGTTCTATAATCGAAACACTGTTCCAACTCCAGCTCTGAGATCCCAGCTGGCTGAAAGCAGGTTTCTGGGGTTTTGTTTAGCTTCTATATTTGTAACAATGTTTCAAACTGCAAGCTCAGAGGCCGGCAGCGGCAGGCGGGGAACGTTGGAGTCCTCTGTCACTCAAGCAAGCAAGCCTCATGTTCACTTCAAGCTGCCTGACTGCCGGCCGCCATCTTGGCTGGCAGTTAATTTGCATATCGCCCTGATTAGCCAATGGGAAGGGTAGCGGAGGTACGGCTAATTACCATGTTTCTCTTTTATTAGATAGGATTATACTAGAGGCCCAGTGCACAAAATTCATACCCCGGGGGTTGTCCCTCAGCCTAGCCTTCACCCTCTCTAATCTGGGACTCCTTGGGGGATGTCCGACTGCCGGTTGGACATCCCTCTCACAATCCGGGACTGCTGGCTCCCAACTGCTCACCTGCCTGCCTGCCTGATTGCCCCTAACCGCTTCTGACTGCCAGCCTAATCACCCCCTAATCACCCCCCTGCCAGCCTGATTGATGCCTAACTGCTCCCCTGCCGGTCCGATTGCTTCAAACTGCTCTCCCCTGCCAGCCTGGTCCCCCCCAAACTGCCCTCCTTCCCCTGCAGGCCTAGTCCCCCCCAACTGCCCTCCTTCCCCTGCAGGCCTGATCACTCCCAACTGCCCTCCCCTGCTGACCTGATCACCCACAACTGCCCTCCCCTGCCAGCCATCTTGTGGCAGTCATCTTGTTCCCACATGGGGGTGGCCATCTTGTGCGAGGGTGTGATGGCCAATTTGCATATTACCTCTTTATTATATAGGATTCCCTCTGCTCTATGTTACATGTCCATGACTATTCAGTAACTACTAATTCGTGCTTCAGGGCACCAGCTCTTGTCCTGGTGCCAGACAATTTACTTCCTACCCATATATCTCTGGTGTTTTGAGCTGTTGCCCCAGTGTGGGACCTCAGAGGGAGTGAACTCAAGTAGAACCATTTAAGAGGAACTGTTTGGAACTCCAGCAGCCACAATGCCCATTGGTTTTTACAACCAGAAGTTACGGGGACTTCTCTTCCTGGCACTGGAACCCTGGGCTGGTGAGTCTGGTGAGGGGCCAGGACCCCTTACTTCTCATTGGGGACCTCCACAGCCAAGATATCCCTCCTGATTTGTATCCACCATGCATAGGTGTGGGACCAGCTCCTCCTACCAGTCTCGATGTGGCATCTTCTTTAAATTCTTAGTTGTAGACTTCCATTCAGCTAGATTTCAGGCTGTTCTGAATGATGGTTGTGCTGTAGTTTAGTTATAATTTTGATGTGGTTGTGGGAGGATTCAATCACTCTGTCTACAATGACGTCTTGACAGAATCTCATGTTCAAACTTTTAAGCATCCTGACTCATACTTCTTGCTTACATTACCTGCTTGGTCCCATGACACTTCAGGGTTTACCACTCTGGCTTCAGCCAGTATTACAGCTTCTATCCCACACTAAAGAAGAGAAAATGATCAAAGAAGAGAAATTTTAAGAAGGAATCATTAAAAAAAATACTGTGCTTTTGCCATATGTATGGATTATGCTATTTTACATATCCTTTCAGCGTACTCTATGGATCAGAAACTAGTCTTGTCACCATCTCATAGCTTGTAGTTTAGATGCTGGGTAATTTGTCCAAGGCTACAGTTCATAAGTATTTATAATCCAGATATTTCTGCCTTCAAAGCCTATCGTTGGAACCATTACACTGCTTTTGTACTCTTTCTTAACATGTAAATGATGAAATCAGCACTATAATATACTTTCCCCATCTCTTAGAAAAAAGCAAATAAATATTGATTAACTGCACTCAAGCAATTTTAAATTAGGCAGTCAGTTTTGAAGTGCTCCAAATCTTGCTTATTTGTGTTCCTACAGTGGTGGGCTGGCATTAATAATATGCCTGGGTACATTGCCTCAGCACTTGGTAGTTTGAAACATCCAACATACAGGTGGGAGGATGTGTATAGCAAAGAAGTCACAGAAAATCTCTTTCTTTTCTTTTCAATTGAACTTATTGTGACATGTGGGGAATTCATTCTGAAAGATGGTGGGTTTCTTAAATGGTGGCTAATTCTGAGGCATCTGCAAACACTTGACTTGTTGGGTACCCGAGCTCCTTCTGCACTTGTATGTGCAGAAGGGGATGTTACCACTGAATTAGAGGAATTAGAGGCATCCCAGACTCATTGTGTCACATACTCCAGTCCCTGTGCAGCACGGGAAGGCTTCTTTGCACCCTCTTTCCAGTGAATAGCTCCTGTATCTTAACCAACTACATCTCCCTGGTTCAATTTTTTTTCCCTAGGTACATGTTATTTTTTGTTATTTTTAACTGTGCCCTGTGAAATTTTTTTTGAGAAGTACTTATCTAAACCAAATCTCTACCTCTACCCCCAGCATTATTATGCAGCATTATCATAATAGATTTTATTGGCTGTTCCACATTGTCCTGAAGGCACCCAAGGCCTTGTCTAATTGTTCATATCGAGTTCTGTGGATGAAAAACTAACCTTGTGTGGTGAGCCTGCCGTGGGTGGGAAGTTGCATCATTCAAGGGAAAACCAAGACTATCAGAAGGATTGCCACTTCATTTTTATGTGATTGCTTGCAAGAACATGTGCCTATGGCTAAAACAAAAGAACATGTATTAAACCTATACATTGCACAGTTCATTATCATAAACCTTCTAGGGATCCATAGCCTAGGCAGTGGGTTGGCCAAATGGAGACAGATAATCAGTTAAATGTAATTGGAGACAATTTCTTAGATTGTTGGGTTTTGTTTTTGTTTTTTGTATTGTGTGGGGTGGTTTGTTTTGTTTTGTGTGTTTCTGGGGTTTTTTTTGAGAAATATTTATGTAAACCTAGAAGATATAATAAAGAATATGCCATTTGTGTAAATTCAGGATACCTTTTAATCGAGTTAAAGAAAAAGATGCAAAGACGCATTTATGTGTAGCATTTCAGAGAAGTAAATGGCTGCGTTAGAGATGGAGCCTCCTTTGCGTGAGTATTGCCACACTCGAGAGCCAAAAGAGGGGTCTGCAAAGTCTGCAAAAGGGATTCCAGGTCTCTGTGGAGTTATCGTTAGTTATGAGTGACGAGGAGATTTCGAGGTGTCCGTGTATGTTGGCAAACTCAGTCTCAGCATCCCTGGAAAAAGAGCCCCAAAGAGATCCTGACCACAGCGAGTACCTTCTCTGGTAATGGCGAGCCCTGTCCCTGTGAGAAGTGGCCCATTAAGACCCACTGACTCCCACGCTGTAGAATTATAGATCCAAGATTTCCCTGTACTTGCCATAAGTTTGCCTACTTCTGTATCTCAGCAAGAGGCATTTGGGGTGTTCTTACATCTCTTTGTCCCTTGCCCAATTGCTTTTCAGAATCAAAGATGTGGCTCAAGTGTTACATTCCCCGTGAAAATCACCCCTGACTGCCCCCAGCCAAAGCACTGCCTACCCATACTAATGCACACGGTGCATGTTTACGCCTTCACTGACTCATCGTTAAATGGAGACTAGGAAGTTAGGAAGATGTTGAAGACAGAGAAATAAACATGGTGTTTGCCTTGGGCCGTGCTCTTTAGAGCAGCTTTTCTCCAAGTAAGAAATCTCCCAAAAAGTGAGTTTAGATGATGTGTGGGTTATATTTTAATTTCGTTTATTACTTATTTACTTTTATATACTGCTCAATTATTACGGTTTCTTAATCATGGGAGTGATATAAAGGTGTGTTTTTTAAAATAATTTATTTAACTAAAAAAGAAACAAGTAGAATTAATGGAAAACTATTTAAATTATAAAATGGATGAAATACATAGATGTCAGAAAGGCAAAAAACCCTCACAAAACATGAAAGGGGTACTGAGCATTTATAGACCTGAGGAGAATTGTTAAGGGAATATGTGAAAAACTAAAATTTAGAAAGTTGTTTTAGGAAAAACAGATTGAAAAAATAGACAAATGGTAATGCAACTTGGTAAGAGCTATGGTAGAGGTATGAACATCCATCTTTAGGATCCTACCAGATGCTGGGGATGTAGCATCAGACCCAAATTGGCTTGTGTACTGCTCATCTGATCTCTCAAATCTGACCTTGTTGGAGTGGATATCTTACCTCCGTAGAAACCACATCCTTGGCCCTGAGAAGGAAGATTCCCTGTTTCATCCCACCACACAGTAAATGCATGTAAATTAATTGTTGTGCCTAAAGCTAATGTCTAAGGAAAGGTGTTGTGTTTTTTTTTTTTTTGTGAATCTAGCACAGGGGTGGGCAAACTTTTTGACTCAAGGACCACAATGGGTTCTTAAACTGGACCGGAGGGCCAGAACAAAAGCATGGATGGAGTGTTTGTGTGAACTAATATAAATTCAAAGTAAACATCATTACATAAAAGGGTACTGTCTTTTTTTTTCTTTAGTTTTACTCATTTCAAATGGGCCGGATCTGGCCCGCGGGCTGTAGTTTGCCCACGGCGGATCTAGCAGATAAAATAGAAATGTATGTGCATTTTAGATTTGTCATCTTACCACTTCCTACATTTGTAATCTTAGTATATCTTAATTAGTAATCAGAATTCTCTCACTTTTTAATAAAGTCTTCTGATAAATGAGTTAAAGCTCTTGGGAAACACCTTACTAAAAACAGATCCTATAGAAGAATAATCAAGATCTGGCTAAATAAGGCTCTGTGTGTGGAGGTGGTGGGGGGAGGGGTAGATGTAAAACCTGGTAACTACAGGTTTTATAATATCCTATGGGAGATCTCCATAAAACAGCTGCTCTGGAGACCTGAGGGACTTCACAGCCTGCTGTAGGGCACACACACCCCCATTTTTTCCTTTCCAACTTATTCTTTGTCTGTCCTCTGGAGTCTCATAGAAGGCAGATCCCCTGGAAATAGCATAAGGTCTGAGAAGATCCCTGGTTGGGTGTCAGACACCCTGGGTTCAGATCCCAGTTCTGCTACTTGTGAGCTGTATGACCTCGAGCATGTCATATAACTTCTCTTGGTTTCCTCATTAGGAAAATGAGATTTATAGCACTGTATTCTTACTATGTTTGTTATGAAGATACTAGAGGCCCAATGCATGAAATTCATGCAAGGAGCTTGGCCCTCGCAGCCCTGGCTTCATCCAGAAGGTCGTCCAGACAGTTGTCGGGACGGTTGTCCAGAAGATTGTCTGGATGGTCGTTCTGCTGTTCAGTCTAATTAGCATATTAGCTCTTTATTATATGGGATAAGATAGGAAAGTAAAGCCCTTGGCATATATGGTAGGAATCATTTTATAATTATTGTCATATGAAGGACAGTTTCCCTGAAAACAATGTTATGACAATGAAGTAATACCAAATACCAAAGTTGAAGATGATCCTGGGAGTAAGAAGGAGAGGTAAGGCAGTGAAGGGGCTGCCAGATCCTTGCACATCAGCTGAGATCTATGTAGAAATCAGGCCCCATCCCAGACCTGCTGTGTCATAATCTGCATCTTACCGTGATCCACAGGTGATGCCTTTGCACATTAGAATGGAAAAGGCATTGTTGTTAGATATTTCTTCTTCTTCTGTTCCTCTAATTCCTTCCTTTTCCACCCAAGATAAGCGGACCTTGTTGGGCAAATGCAGCTGCAAACTTCTCTGCTTGAAGCAATACACAAGTAATGATAATACAAAAGAAAGAGTTTTGGTGAACATGTGCCACACGCTGTTGCAAGTACCTGGCATGTATTAATTTGTCACTCCTCATAGCAGTTCTATGAAATGGTTACTATTATCATCCCCATTTTGCAATTGAGAAAAATTACAATTTGACACTAGACCACCATGGATTCCAGTATCTCCTCTCGGTCATGTCTCCAAATCATGGTTGAATTAAAACATGTGATCTAAGCAATGCTACGCTCTTCTCTTCCCTCCAGGCAAATGTTTTGCCCCCAAACTTCCTTGATGTCATTGGATGTGAATGTAGGAATATAAGTTCACAAACCTTAATCCGCCCCTATTGCCTCTGTTAGAGTTCAAAGCTGAATTTCTTCTTCCTACACTTAGGTAGTAGCTTTCTCAGCTGACTTGCTGCCTGTGGTCTTTCTCCCACTCCAGGCTGTTCAAACACTATAGCCAGCATTATATTTCTAAAGAGCAGCTCTAATTACCTGTTCCCATGTTAAAACTTAGAAAGGTTTTCCACCTGCCTCTACTTGCTATTCCAATTTCTTTATTTTCTCCAAAACATGCAAACTCACAGAATGACCAAGCCCATGCTCACTTTTGGGAGCCATTCCTTTGTTTCTCTCTGGAATGCCATTTCCCATATTCCATCTGACTCAGCCAACCTCAGGCCCCACATGGACACCACATGCTCAATAGACTTTTATACATGTACAAAGCCAAGATTTACCTTTCTCTTCCCTCACTTCCTATTCAGTTCTGTGACTTACAGAGATATTTTGCATTAATATTGGGTATATACCCTGTACTGGACTAGTTAAATGTTCTTTGAATACAAATATTGACTATAGGTAATGAATTCTACTCAATCTACTTTCAGACATGGCTTCCTGAGGCACATATATCCAGCGTTCTCTATGGGATATCTGGCACTTAAGAAATTATATGATGCCCGGCCGCCATGGCTCAGTGGTTGAGCATTGACCTATGAACCAGGAGGTCACAGTTTGATTCCCAGGCATGCCTGGGTTGTGGGCTTGATCCTCAGTGGGGGGCATGCAGGTGGTAGCCGATCGATGATTCTCTCTCATCATTGGTGTTTCTATCTCTCTCCCTCTCTCTTCTCCTCTGAAATCAATACAAATATATTTTTTAAAAGGAAATTATATGTTGATACATTAGGGGAAGTTGACAGAAGCCCCTCTTTACCTTGCATCAGGTTGCTCTGAGAAACTTGACTCACTTATTGACTTTCAACAGATGGGAAAAAGCAGTGATTCTAGTATGAACAGCAATGAATAGCTTCATGACAATCCTACCCCATTCATCTATTTTTCCTTTACACCTAAGTTTATTTTACATACCTGTATTTTTAAACATACATTTAAAAAATAGTTTGAGCTCTAACCATTGCCCAAAGAAGTTCATTTTCTAAAAAATATGTGTACCCTTCGAAGTAATCTGGAGACAGATTACTTCTAGAAATCCTAAGATATTATTGTGAATACATGCGAAGATTATGCTACAGGGATGTTCACTGCAGGGTGTTTTATGTTAGCAAAAGTTTAAAAATAAGTTAAAAGTCTGGAATGGTAGTGATTAAATACATCATAGTATGTCCAATCAGTGGCATGCTTTAGGTAAAATGATACTGAAATGTTTGTGGAAATAGTTTCATGATATATTTTTAACTGAACAAAATTGTATGAAAGAATAGAGAACCCTAAAATAGACCCACACAAATATGCCCAACTGATTTTTGACAAAGGTGCAAAAGCAATTCAATGGAGGAAGAATGGTCTTTTCAACAAATGATGCTGGAGCAATTGAACATCCATAAGGCAAAAGATAAAATAAAATAGATAAATCTTAACATACACCTCACACTTCATGAAAAATATCTCATAATGAATTATAGATTCAAATGTAAAACAAGAAAACCATTAGGACCTAGGAATAGGCAAAGAATTCTTATATAGGCAACTGTACAGATGGTCCACACAAGAAAAAAAATTATAGTTTGGACTTTTCAAAGCAAAAAACTTTTGCTCAATGAAAAACCCTATTAAGAGGATTGAAAAGACAACCCACAGACTGGGAGAAAGTATTGGCAAACCACATAACTAACAAAGGACTTGAAGCTAGAATATATAAAGAATTCTAAAACTCAGCAAGAAACAAAGAATAAAAAAGACAAAAATCTAATTAGAAAATGGGCAAAAGAATGAAGAAACATTTCATTAAAGAGGAGCTAGAAACAGCAAATGAGAATATGAAGAGATGTTCAACATCATCAGCCATTAAGGACATGCAAATTGAACCCACAATGAGATATTACTTCATACCTAGCAGAATAGATAAATAAAAATTGATAATACCAGATGCTGGTGAGGACATAAACTAAATCACTTAAACATTACTGGCTAGAATGTAAAATGGTGCAATCATTTTAGAAACTAGTTTGACAGTTTCTTTAAAAACAAAACAAAAAATAAACATGCACTTAATGTACAACCTAGCAATTACATTTCTAGTCATTTATCCTACAGAAGTGAAAACTTACATCCATACAAAAACCTATATACTATTGTTTATGTGTAATAGTCACAAATTGGGGACAAAAACAAATTTCCTTCAATGAATGAATGTTTAAACAAATTGTGGTACATCCATACTAGAATATTACTCAGTAATATAAAGGCATGCATTATTGATGTATGCAACAATTGCATGAATCTCAAGGGAATGATGCTGAATGATAAAAACCAATCTCAAGAGGTTACTCATGCTTGATTCCATTTATATACATCTGCAAAAGGACAAAATTATGAGATGGGAATAGGTCAATGGTTGTCAGAGGCTAGAAATGGGGTGGAAGAGGGAAGGGGGGTGGGTGTAACTGTAAAGGGGTAATACAGGGATCCTTGTGGGGATGAAATAGTTCCGAATCTGGATTGTGGTGTTGGCCACATGAATCTGCATGTGTTGTAATTACTTGGAATGATTCACAGATACAAACACATAAATGTGAATGAGTACATGTAAAACTGGTGAAATATGAATAAGGCCTGAGGATTGTACCAATATCATCTTACTGGTTTTGATATTATACTATAGTTAGCTAAAATCTTACAATTGGGGAAAACTGGGTGAAAGGTATATGATACCTCTGTGTACAATTTTGTACTATTCCGTAAGTCTATCTTTATTTTTAAATAAAAAGTTTAAAAAAAACAACTATTTATGTGCATGTGATAACTTGGATGGATTTCAAGGGCATATGCTGAGTGAAAAGATTCCATCTCAAACAGTTACATACTGTATGATTACATTTATAGGGATCTGTGTATTAATTAGTTGATGAAAATGTTACCAGAGGCTCACAGGAACTTAACTCTGAATTTCCCCTAGGAGGAATGATTCTGTATTTGGTTAAGTCAGTGTTTTTAGTGACTTTATGAAATGTAACTACTATGAGTTACTCTATGTAATTCTCACAAGAGCAAAATTATAGAGATAGAGAACAAAATAGTAGTTGCCAAGGGAAAGGGACAAAGAGGGTGTGAGGAAGGGGTAGAGTGTAAAGGATTTCCATAAGGAGATTTTGTGTAATGGAATAGTTTTATATACAGATTATGGCGATGGTTACCCAAATCTATAGATGGGATCAAATTGCGTGTGTAGGTGCGCGCACTTGAATGCGCGTGAAGGTACAACCCTGTGAATTTGGAACAAGACAGAATATAATTAGCAGTAGTGCACAGATGTTAATTTCCTTCTTTTGCTACTGCACTATATTTATGTAAAATGTAACCATTGGGGGAAGCTGGGGGAAGGATGAGCTAGATTCTGTACTATTTTTGCAACTTCCTGTAGTTTATAATTATTTCAAAATTTAAAATGTCTACAAGACAATATAAATAATACAACCACATATGTATTATTTTAAATTGATATCTACAACTTAAAATTTCAAGCCCTGATTGTTGATCAATATAAAAATTTAGAAATAAATACTAAATCATCTGGGATGATTTCATTATGTGAGATGATAGGGGAAAAGTATCTTTTAATTTAGATTTAGACTTGACTAAAATTACATTTAACCAGGATTTAGATTTAAATTTTATTAATATAGAGATAATTTTAATGCAGCATAAATTTAACCCATAGTGTTAGTGTTTTTCTATAAATCTGGGAATCAACGGTAAAAAATTGATAGTTTGCCTTCATATAATATTAGGTTAATTTGAAATATTATAAGTTTATTTACCAATTGAGTGTATCTAGATTAGCTTATGTTTCTAATTTAAAATATGATAGATTAAAGATTTAAAATTTTAAAATTTTAATTTTGAAAGTAAAATAATTTTATTACGATTATAAATATTATTGAAATGTGTAAGAAAACTTAAGATACATCATGTTTACATGTTTAATATAATAGATTTACAAAAATTAACTTAAGTATTAGGGAAGAGTTGTTAAACAATTAAGGTATTTAAAATATTAATTTTATCTAATGTATAACATATAGTAAATTTATAAATGTATCATAAAGCTTAAAGAAATTTAATTTCATTAATTAAATACTTTTAAAAGTGATAAAGATGTATCAGTAGAATAGTAAGATTTAAAGCCAAACAAAAGCTTAAGAAAAATTGGGTTTATGAATGTGTGACTTTAATAAATGGACTAAAAATGAAACCATGTTATTTTTAAAAGTAATCCCAGAATATTTCCTTTTTTTTCTCTTCCTTTCTATATTTTTTAAAATTTTTTCCTTTATTGATTAAGATATTACATATGTGTCCTTATTGCCCCATTGCCCACCCCCACCCCCACTCATGCCTTCACTCCCCTGGTGTCTGTGTCCATTGGTTAGGTTTATATGCATGCATACAAGTCCTTTGGTTGATCTCTCCCCCTTAGCCCCACCATCCCCTACCTTCCCTCTGAGGTTTGACGGTCTGATTGATGATTCTCTGTCTCTGGATCTGTTTTTGTTCATCAGTTTAGGCTGCTCATTATATCCCATAGATGAGTGAGATCATGTGATATTTATCTTTCTCTGACTGGCTTATTTCGCTTAGCATAATGCTCTCCAGTTCCATCCATGCTGTTGCAAGTGGTAAGAATTCTTTCTTTTTTACCACAGCGTAGTCGTGTTCCATTGTGTAGATGTACTACACTTTTCTAAACCACTCATCTGCTGATGGGCACTTAGGCTGATTCCAAATCTTAGCTATTGTAAATTGTGCCGCTATGAACATAGGGCTGCATATATCCTTTCTGATTGGTGTTTCTAGTTTCTTGGGATATATTCCCAGAAGTGGGATCACTGGGTCAACTGGGAGTTCCATTTTTAGTTTTTTGAGGAAGCGCCATACTGTTTTCCACTGTGGCTGCACCAGTCTGCATTCCCACCAGCAGTGCATGAGGGTTCCTTTTTCTCCACATCCTCTCCAGCATTTGTTGTTTGTTGATTTGTTGATGATAGCCATTCTGACAGGTGTGAGATGGTACCTCATTGTCATTTTGATTTGCATCTCTGGGATGATTAGTGACTTTGAGCATGTTTTCATATGTCTCTTGGCCTTCCTTCTGTCTTCCTTCAAAAAGTATCTATTTAGGTCTGTTGCCCATTTTTTTATTGGGTTGTTTATCTTCCTTTTGTTAAGTTGTATGAATTCCCTGTAAATGTTGGAGATTAAACCCTTATCAGTGATAATGTTGGCAAATATGTTCTCCCATGCAGTGGGCTTTCTTGGTGTTTTGTTGATGGTTTCTTTTGCTATGCAAAAGCTTTTTATTTTGATGTAGTCCCATTTGTTTATTTTCTCTTTAGTTTCCATTGCCTGGGAGCAGTATCAGTGAAGAAACTGCTTCGGCATATGTCTGAGATTTTGCTGCCTGTGGATTCCTCTAGTATTTTTATGGTTTCCTGTCTTATGTTTAAGTCCTTTATCCATGTTGAGTTTATTTTTATGTATGGTATAAGAACATACAATGGAGTCAAGACAGTCTCTTCAATAAATGGTGTTGGGAAAATTGGACAGATACGTGCAAAAAAATGAAACTAGACCACCAACTTACACCAGAATATTTCCTTTTGTGTGTCCTCAAAAATACCCAAATCTCATGTTTATACTATGGGATATACATACTCATTTCATTAGTATGTAAGCATTTATAAAAAGAATTTTGAATCTGTGTCTTAACATGAAAAATGATAGTAATAAAAAGCAGGAAACACAACAATATAATATAATTTAAATTTGAATACAGCAGATTAGGTAAAACCTTATTCATTTGAACTATTCTATATATTTTTCAAATTTAATTTAATTCTCCCATCACCTTTGTTTTTCATTTATATTTATTGTTTAGAGTATTATAGATATCCCCCTTCATTCTCCCCTCCAGGCCTTCAGCACACTATTGTCTGTCCATGAGTTATGCGTATATGCATATAAGTTCTTCAGTTAATCTCTTTTTATCCCCTCCATGCCCGCTTCCCCCTCCACCCACGACCCTCTATCCCCTGCAGTCACCATACTGTCCATGTCCATAGTTCTCTCTTTTTCTCTTTTTGCTCAACCCCTCGCCCCTAATCCCCTTCTCCCCAGATACCTATACTCTGTCTCTATTTTGCTTGGTATGAACTATTCTATATTGATACCAACACATCCACTGCATTGTCTAAAACCCCAGAAAGATGTCTTCTCAACTCTTTTTAATAAGAAGGTATGAAGGCTTGGAAAAACAGTTTTGAAAAGGGTGCTTTGTTCCCTCCCTTCCTCCTAAAATGAAATGAGCAAGAGTTTGGTGTCAAGACTGAGTTTGAAATCTGGCTCTGACTCTTGCCAGCCACAGCACTTAGAAGGAAAGTCATTCACCTTCTCAGAACCTCTGTTTCCTTTTCTGTAAAATGAAAATAATAATACCTGCCCACATAAAAGTTTTTGTTACACAATAGGCACTTCATTAAAGCCTCACCCTTTTTTTCCCTTTTACTTGAGGCTGTCATGGTTCTCTGATCATGCTTTCCCCATGCTTGTGACCTGGAGCAACACCCCTGGTGACACTGGTAAAATGGGAATGCATTTCTATGTGTTCATCTCAACTTGGTCTTACTATTCTTCAATTTTACTTTTTCCTTTGCCTTACTTTCCTCTGGTAAATGCACCCCTCACATTATATTTATGTTTGGAGCCACCTTAAATCCTTTGTGAAAAGTGTTGGGGTGGAAGATAATAAGTATTGGCTTGTTCCTTTCCTCTTCACCATGACTTGACACCAAAAGAGAGCTCCTCCCTCCCTCTCTTGGCAGTGGGAAGGTTTCTCTGGGATTCTAAGAGCCCACCCTGCTCTAAGGGGACCTATAGGGTTCTTTTTAGAGTGAGTCTGGTGAAGAAGTGGTAGCCGGTATCATCAAACATGTTCAGCACTTGATTCCTCAAGTGACTATTAGCTGCTCCGTGGAAAGCTCACTGTAAATTCTTAAACCTCAACCAGATTTTACCTGTCATCCAGCTATTTTCTGCTTAGGGAATTGAAGTTGATGTATGTAAGTCACTAAGCAAAACACAATTAGGAAGAAAATTTGTATTTTAAAGGAGGTGTATGATGCATTTCAAAAATAGTGTTCCATTTTATAACCTGATTTTTGTTGTTGTTGTTGTTTAATTCTAGCAGTTAACTATAATATACTAGAGGCCTGGTGCACAAATTCATGCATGGGTGGGGTCCGGCCAGCCTGCCCTGATGGGGGCCCATCAGGGCCAAGCCAGCAGGGGGGAAGTGAATGGGGTAGGTGGGCTGGCCAAGGGGGGATGGAAGGTCAGCTGGCCCCGCCCCCGATTAGGGGTGGGGGAGGAAGGGGTGAGTGTGATCAGGGCCAGGGTGGCTGTGGGGGGGGGGCGGGGACTGCGGGCTGTTGGCCGGCTGCCCCCCCCATCAGGGGGGAGGGGCCAATTGGGGGGCAGGACCGGCTGCGGGGAAGGGTGTGGAGAAGACCCGCTGAGCTGGAGCTGAACATGGGCCCCTGGCTTCCCAGAGAGGACGGCCTCAGCAAGGAAACAGAAACCACCAGAAGGTTCTGCAAACAGGCCCTAAGCTCCCTATGGCCAGGCGAACTCAGAGCTGGTGTCTCTGTGCGTACATTAGATACAGCCCGGCACTCGCCTTTGTCTGTTGGTCAAACCCCTTGCATCAACAACTTTTTCCCTTCTTCTCTTTGGGCCCTTACAACAAATACAAGCCAATTGGAAGATGCGGGCCCCATTGACAGAGACAGGCCCCACAATCACCTGGAATTTAGGCCTGAGACAACTGGGTAGCAATCTCCACGGAACAGAACACACAGCTTTAGAGTTTTAATTCTCCCCTAAAATGTGCCCAGCTGCTCCTCTGTAGCCAGGATAGACTGAACTAAGGAACCAAAGACTGAGTTTCCTTTGAGGTGGCATCCCCTGGGAGCCAGCTGGTGGCAAGGCCTCTCACAGGCAGCTGCCTTCCCCCCAAGCTCGGTGAGCTCTGAGCCAGTCCCTTTCTGGCAGCACCGGGTCCTGGGCTGCTGGTCGGGCGGCAGGTCCACAGGGTTTCTCTCCACCGCCTTTCTGGCCTCCTGAGCAGTACCTCTGGCCCAGCGTGCCAGGTGGCTGTTGCTAGAGCCAGGACTTGGAGAGCAAAGGGGTTGGCCTGCACTGAGAGGGACCAGCAGGTGGCCAGGCCAGGCCCCCCACCCCACTTCTCAGTCTTGCTCCCGTGGATCAGGCCAAAGCCTGCTGCCCAAGACTGGTGCCGCATGGGGAGGGTCACAGAGGGGAGAAGGGTGCCCTGACCTGCCAGCTTTGGTGATGATCATCTTGGTGCCCAGCTGATTGAATTCATCCCACAGAGCCTTCATCTCAAGCTGCACGCTCACGCTGGCACCTTTGCATTCTTCTTTATCGGCGCCTTGGTGACAGCCATGCAACTGGCCCCAGGGCCCTTGGGCTCAGCATCGGCACTGGTGGTGGTGGCCCCCGCAGCCAGTGCGTCATAGCGACTGGTCGTTCTGGTCATTCTGCTGTAATGGTTGCTGGGCTTTTATATATATAGATTATATATACAGATTGTTAATTTATTGGTCAGATCTTCTTTATTTTCCTATTGTAAAGCACTATCATTAAGAGATAAAATTCATATTTCCTAAACTTTAAGAATGAAAAAGAAACCATATGCAAATAAGTAGAAATATTTTTGTGATTTTGAATGGGATCAGAATATGTGTGTACTATGTATGTTTTTAAAATATTTCAACCTGGTCAAAATGCTTTCAAAGAGGTAGAATATCAGATGCCTCTTGTTCACACTGGAAAGTATTGTGATTGCACTGAAAAGCATGGCCCCTCTTGAAGTTTCATTTTTTACTTCCTTTATTTGAGTATAAAGCAAAAAGGAGGTTTCTCAAAGATGTCCTAATAGAAGCTTTTGAATGCTGTGCAGAGATGGCATTAAGGTGAATGGAGTCCATCAAGATTTGCCACAAGTATGAAATAATTATCGAAAGAATTCCATTAGAGACGGAATCTACCTAGACTGCCAGAGACAGAAAAGGCTGACCCCTTTCTGGCTCTTAACTTTCCCTAATGGATGGCCTTAAGTTGAAATCAAGACTCAACTGGATCATTGATTCTTAAAAGAAAAATATTGAACATAGTGGCATATAAGCAAAAGCTAGAGAAATGGTCAGATAGATTTATCATTTAGTTAAAGCTTGAGATGGAAACTATTATCATTATTTTCTGGTATGTTTGTGTTTTGTTTTGTGTGTGTGTGTGTGTGTGTGTGTGTGTGTGTGTGTGTGTTTTATTTTATAGGAATGGAAGCTAAATAATATTCTCATGAAGTAAATACTAGTTTTAATAAAGAAAACAAAGGATGCCTCTAGTAAGTACAACATCAACTCAACAAAAAGGAGTCTACAGATTTTTGAAAGATTAGCTGCCCTTACACTTTACCTGCTAGGTAAAGCAGAGTGTTCTTTGGCTAGTAATTAACACATATGTCAATTTCTGCACTTTGCTCTGGAGGGATCATGGAAGTTCTCCAGCACAAAGTCTTTTTTAAAAAAAAATATATATTTCTTTATTGATTTCAGAGAGGAAGGGAGAAGGAGAGAGAGATAGAAACATCAATGATGAGAGAGAATCATTGATTGGCTGCCTCCTGCACACCCCCTACTGGGGAAGGAGCCCGCAACCCAGGCATGTGCCCTCAGCCGGAATCGAACCTGGGACCCTTCAGTCCGCAGGCTGACGCTCTATCCACTGAGCCAAGCCGGCTAGGGCTCCAGCACAAAGTCTTGGAGGTATATTTTGCAATGCATACTTTAATAGCCTACATACAACACATATATATGCACACACACACACTCACATACACACGTGCGCATATACCTAGCTAGAGTAAAATGAGTCAAATACCTGAAATTATCTGAAATTCCCTGTGTTTGTTGAAAGCAGCAGCTGATGGCTTTGCCTCTAGTTGTTGCAAAGCTCTTCATTGCAGCTGGGTTCTGACTCTCAGACTGGTAATTAACTGGTCTTTTATGGAGGGAAACTTTCTAGGTACTGCCATTATCTGAGTGTAGGATCAGCTGGAGTCAAGGATGTCACGGAGAGATGTGAAACTGTGGATGAAGCATTTTGGTCATCCTTAAGTTATTATTAGGTTGCTCCTAATAAGCAAGATGGGCTGAAAAGGCAAGTAATATGAAAGTGAATATAAAGAACTTATTTTAAAATTTCAAACATAGCACTAGGACAGTGATGGTGAACCTTTTGAGCTCGGCGTGTCAGCATTTTGAAAAACCCTACCTTAACTCTGGTGCCGTGTCACATATAGAAATTTTTTGATATTTGCAACCATAGTAAAACAAAGATTTATATTTTTGATATTTATTTTATATATTTAAATGCCATATAACAAAGAAAAATCAACCAAAAAAATGAGTTCGTGTGTCACCTCTGACATGCGTGTCATAGGTTCGCCATCACTGCACTAGGATGAATTTTAAAATGCTGTATCATTTAAGTGGAAATTTCAGTGTACTCAATATACCAGTAAAAACTAGACCTTTAACAAATTGTATCAGTATTCAAATTACTATTCTGAGAGAATATAGGAAAATGGAGAATACAGTTAATGAATCTCCTTTCTTGAGAATCATATACAATTGATATAATTTTACACTGAGATAATAAATAATTTTGCAATAATGTCTCAGCAGATTCTTGATGCATTCTATCAAGATTTTCTTCTTTATCTCATTGGCAACTACAAATATTTTAAATTATCAAGTAAAGTTATTTAATCAGTCCATTAATATTAAATAAGTCAATATACATACAAACATATATAAAATGGAGTATAATCATACAGGGTTGAAGTTTTATTAATAAAATGTTTTATGAAATATAAAATAAAATCTTTAAAATATAACATGGCCCTAAATGTTACTCTGCATCCTTCAACTTCAGAGTAACTTTTGCCTCATTGTGTGTCTGTATTATAATATTTGTATAGTTATACTTTCAAAACAAGCTTTCACGTTATACATTTTCAACTTCCTCCACAATTCTATGAAGAAGGTGAGAAAATATCATTAGCTCCATTCTACAGAAGAGAATACCGAGGCTGAGAAGGTTCAAGGAAGTGATTTACATAAAATCACACAAAAAACAAGTGGCAGAATCTGTCTTCTGATGATTCCGAAGTGTGGGGCCTGGGTATGGGCGCAGATAGGGCACGTGGTTATCATCATTACTCCTGATATTTGAAGGTGCTCATGGCCTCTGTGATAGAGTGATTTGCTCAGTGATGGGAGTGGGGAGAAGGAAGAAGAAAGAAATAAAAGACACAGTGCCTGTTTGGTGAATGCCTGACTGTTTGCTGTAAAATGTTTTTGGTTTTGTGACTCACTTGTATGCCTTCCAGAGTACATGACATCTTTGTTCAGAAATGGTCATCCAAGCTAGTGTCGGCTAAGGGAGACTAAGCTATTTGCAAGAGAGCATGACCACAGGTATGGCCTTTGAAGTATGCCATGGGTTGAAATTAATTTAGAATGGAGGATACCAAGACTTATTGTATCAGGAGGTTTATATCAAAGCTATTGAAATAATACATATTATTTTCTAATATCATTGATATTAAAAATGAGATTAGAAGATTAACTATTATAATATTTTCCTTAAAAATCTACTTTATATCTGACTCATGAATAGGAAATATCTTCTATACTATGCTGTATGATCTAGGAATGTCTGCATGGGCCTTTAAAGTGTGGATAGTACAATTATTTCCTGATTCTATATAGTAGAATTTTATATTTACAGGTTTACTGTGTCTTAATGGGTTAAAATAATTGGTAATTACTTAAGAATGTCTTGAGAGGTAAATAAATCAATGATTATGAAGTGTCTTTATGAATTTAACCCTTGCCATAAGGGAGTGACCCAAGCTAAGGGCCCAGCAACATATCTCTATCATCAGACGGAGTTCATAAACTGAGGGCTTATTAAAGATCTTAGGATATGGATAAGAAAAATGTTGAAATGCCTACTTAGTTCCTTGTATTATAGTGAAGATTTTTTAAAGAATTTGTTTAGTGCACAATAGTTATAAACGAGGCCCTTTTCTCCCCCCTACCACCTAATAGGTTTACACCTATAGTTTGCTGGCAAGGCAAACTCTAATGGAGTCAGAATATTTAAATATGATATGCTTCATTTGGGGACAGAACTGATCAATTCCAAATGTTATTTTTGGTTTTGCAGACATCACTGATGAGTAATTTGGAAGGAAGAACATTTGAGTATGAATGTTCTGGAAATGCTGAGATGTTTTTAATATATATCAAAATATAAACCCCAGTAATTATGCATTTAAATTACACTCTGGGTAAAAAAAAAAAAAAAGTTTAGTTCTTCTCTAATATGTTTTTCAGGTTTCCAAGTAATTGTAATCTGCAGAATGGATAACACAACTGGAGGGAGTAGTTCTAACATGATTACAATATGCAGAGCAACAGGCCTACCAATAAGAAGCTTTTATTTTTAACATGAAGGGAGATGAGATTTCCCAGATATATAAGGGATAATGATACAGATTACAGATTCTGACCATCCAAATGTCATTTCAATCAACAAACAACAATATTTATGTAATAAATTAAACCACGCTAACCTTATAGGTTAACTTTAGGATACAGAGTTATAGTACATATATTCTACATAATAAGAAAGAACCAAAGCATTTGGCTTTTTTATGACATTAACACTGTCAGACTATTTTCGGGTCCAAGTGTTTAAAAATATTAACATGTTACTTTTGCCATTAAATATAGCCAAGAATATTTAGAATATGTAGGAAATGTCCCATTGAAAAACGCTTGGAGAATATCTTCCTACTTAGTCAACTCCTACTGGTACGTGGTTCAAGGGTAAGCAGAGGAAGAAAGGAGGGAAGTTCATTTAAATTCAGATTAATAACAGAAAAAAATTTGAATAGAGTTTGCATCCCTTTCAAATGGTAAAAAAGTGGTTCCTATTTTTTATATTTTACATAAAGAGAAAGAACAAAAATCTTAATATTATCAAATATTTAACAGGTTCAGAGGTCTAAAGAAAGAGCTCATCCTCAAGATAATAGCTTTAGTGGAAATGTCTTTAACTGAAAAAGTTTTAGATGAGATTTACATGGAACAAATCAGTATTAGGTTTCAACATACATTTCAATCTGAAGCAGTTCGCAAAATCCAATGACACATATCAGCAAAACATTTCATTTATTTTAGACTAGAGGCCCATCACGGGAAATCGTTGAGACCCAGACCCCGCACTCCGTGGGACCCAGTGTCAAGTCCTCGCCCACCTGCGCACGCAGCCCCGCCCACCTTGAAGATAGTAGTGGACGGAGATAAGAATAGTTTCCTGCCCTAACCTTTCCTTCTCAGGAGCACTTAAATTGACCTTCGTTGGAAGATGAGAATTGAACAGAGCAACACTTATTTGTTCCCATGAAGAAATCATATGATGCTCAGCAGGTGCCTTTTGGCGTTTGGTGGTGATGGCATGATGGCATCACGGCCACAGGGTTTTTATAATAGAGACTAGAGGCCCGGTGCACAAAAATTTGTGCACTTCGGGGGGAGGGGGGGTTCTCAGCCTGGCCTGTGCCCTCTCGCAGTCTGGGACCCCTCGGGAGATAACGACCTGCTGGCTTAGGCCTGCTCCCGGGTGGCAGAGGGCAGGCCACTCCCTAGGTGCAGCCCCTGGTCAGACTCAGAGCAGGGCTGATTGGGGAGTTGGGGCACCGTCCCCTGTCAAGCACAGAGCAGGGTGGATCGGGAGGTTGCGATGCCACGCTCAGTCACGCTCAGGTTAGGGCCGATTGGGGGGTTGGGGCACCGCCCTCTGTCACACTCAAGGCAGGGTTGATGGGGAGGTTGTGGCACCACCCCCTGTCACGCACAGAGCAGGGCCCATCAGGGGGGTTGAGGAGCTCCCCCATGTCACTCACAGAGTAGGGCCGATAGGGGAGTTGGGGCACCGCCCCCTGTCACACACAGAGCAGGGCAGATCAGGGGGTTGGGGCGCTGCCCTCTATCATCCACAGGGCAGGGCCGATCAGCGGGTTGGGGCACCGCCACTCTCACACTCAGGGCAGGGCCGATGGGGAGGTTATGGCTCTACCCTGTCACACAGAGAGCAGGGCCCGTGGCGGGGGGGTTGGGCGCCGCACCCTGTCACACACAGAGCCACAAGGCGATCAGGGGGTTGGGGAGCTCCCCCCTAACAGGCACAGAGCAGGGCTAATCAGGGGGTTTGGGCGCTGCCCCCTGTCATGCTGATCCCGGTGCCGGGAGGCTTCGCGGCTCCACTGATGCCGGTACTGGGAGGCATATTACCCTTTTACTATATAGGATAGAGGCCTGGTGCACGGGTGGGGGCCGGCTGGTTTGCCCTGAAGGGTGTCCTGGATCAGGGTGGGGGTCCCCACTGGGGTGCCTGGCCAGCCTGGATGAGGGGATGATGGCTGTTTGCATCTGGTCACACCCCCTTCAGGGTGGGGGTCCCCACTGGGGTGCCTGGCCAGTCTGGGTGAGGGGCTGAGGGCTGTTTTCAGGCTGGCAGGTAACTGAAGCTCCCAACTGCTCCTTTTTTTCTTTTTTTCTTTTTTATTCTGGGCCAGCTTTAGCTCTGGCTCCAGCTCTGAGGCCTTTGCTGCTGAAAGCAGGTATCTGGTTTGTTTGGGTTCTATAATCGAAAAACTGTATCAACTCCAGCTCTGAGATCCCAGCTGGCTGAAAGCAGGTTTCTGGGGTTTTGTTTAGCTCCTATATTTGTAACAGTGTTTCAAACTGCAAGCTCAGAGGCCAGCAAGGCAGGCAGGGAACGTTGGAGTCCTCCATCACTGAAGCAAGCAAGCCTCATGTTCACTTCAAGCTGCCTGGCTGCTGGCCGCCATCTTGGCTGGCAGTTAATTTGAATATCACCCTGATTAGCCAATGGGAAGGGTAGCAGATGTACGGCTAATTATCATGTTTCTCTTTTATTAGATAGGATAAGCATGTGCTTTTGGAAATGAGTTGTTGTTGTTTAGACTGGGAAAATAGCACCAATTTTTACTTAGCATTTTATTTTCTTGTCATTATACCCTAAGTCCTTGTTTTATTTATTATTTTCACCTTGATTAAATAATTAACTTTATTGAGATTCCATATGTTAGTGATCAGTCCCTGCCTCTCTCCAAAATCTACCCTCTGTCTGTGAGGGGGTCTGTTTGGTTGAAGTTATATAAACTCAACAGCCAGTTAACTAAATGCATTTTTCATTCCTCAGCTCTTGTTTTGAGCAAATAGAAAAGCAGCTAACATTTATTTGTTTTTCTTTTCTATTTGTCTTTCATAGAATCATTAAAATAATATTTTAACTGGAGATTGGCTGAAAATGCCTTATTTATAACTATTGTGCACTAAAATCTGTTTTGTGTCAACAAAGATATAGGTTGCATAAATGTCAACATGAAGATAATTTGAAATTTTATTTCAAAATATTGATGTACGGAGATTGGAGCTGTCATTGTACTGTTAAGAAAATAAATGAAGTTTTTCCCATGATAGATAAAAATCTTGAGCAACACCTTACATTTCTGATTTTTTTTTTTCGGTTTTAAAATTAGCATTGGTTACATTGGTATTGGTCAGGCTATTCTCAAACAATGGATACTTTCCTCCTAATTTTCCAATGATATGTCCAATGGAAGATCACATTTGCATCTCAGGAGGAATCAAACACTGGAAGTCCATTTGGTTTGGTGCAAATCCAAACCAAGAAACTAGAAAAAAATGTTCTACACTTGCTTTCAAACTCTTAAGTCTCCAGTGTTTTACCATCGTTTGAAATATTTAAACATTTTGTCACATATTTAAATTACTGATGGGCCATAGAGTCATCGTTTTCTTTATAGTACATCATCCACTGTGTGTAAATTATCTTTGATCCACACAAACTTGGGACAAACAGCCACATGTGTAGGGGACTCAGAGGAGGTTCTCATTTTTTGTTGTTGTTGTAGAAACTATTGCTTCTGTCTCACTTCATTCACTTGATTTAACTCTTCAAAACCTGACGTTTTTCCCTGTGCATGGTTTTCCTGCCTGTTTTGTACATCTAGCAAGTAACAAATAATGTCTTGAATTGATATTTAATATTATATCAGGGCATAATGTTCCATGAAAAATAAAATGATTATATTTTAAAAGTCATTCTTGAAAGGGGATAGCCAGAATAGCAAAAACAAATTTTTAGACTAGCAGATTTTTTAGAATGAGAATTGGTAAGCCAGTAGAATAGTAAGAGTAAATTTATTTACTGACATATAGCAGTAAGAAATGCTATAGATTTATAAAATTTAACCCTAAAGATGATTTATTTCAACACCTCTACTTATAGAAAATAAAAACAAAAACTCCTAGAGTTTGGTGCCTTGCCTGAAATTATGCAAGTGACCAGGAGCGTTATCTATTCACTATTCAACAAGTATTGTTGGATAGCCTAATATATGTTGAATATGGTGTAAGATTCAAAGATGAAAAAGATCCAGACCATATTTGATACTCATAAGAAATGCATAGGGCAGTAGAGTAGAAAGACACCTGGAAATAACTATAAAGAGAATATGATTTATATCATAAGAGTGATACAAGTAATAGGAGTTATGGGATTGGGGAGAAAAAGCAAAATTTAGAACTCAAATGTTGTTTTTTTCCTGGTTTTTCTCTACCCACACTAGAGTATAAACTCCATGAAAGCAAGGACAGGACCTTCTCAGGCCTGACAAAGTGCTTGGAATACAGTAAATGCTCAATGACTAAACAAATGAATGCTCTTCCCATACTGTAATGCTGCCTCTTTATAGTAGCAAATGCGTGTGTTTTACCTAGGAAGCATTTATCTTCCTCATAATGATTGGGCTACTCTCTCGCTGACTATCCTGTTTAATACTACTCTGGTTATCTGCCAGAGTATAATATTTCTATTCTACCATATTTAAGTAATAAAATAAAAAAACTCTCATATTTATCTTTCAGCTTAAAGTGTATAGTTTACAAATCAAGCATTCTAAATTATAGAATTAAAAACATGCGCAGAACAAATATCATTGTTTCTAACATATTCCCAGCATGTATAGCACATGTGTCTTATAACAGGGAAGATGGTTTTTTAAAAATAATAACACTTGAAAAAAATTGACTACTTTCCATTGTGAAACTTTTGGCTTCTAAGACACAGATTACTGTTTAAACCCACACATATACATGTTCACAATTAAAGAATCTGGGAAGATTTCTAATTAAAAAATGGACATTGTGATATAACCATGCAAAAAAAATCGAATGCTTTTAAATATAATCATTCTGGATTACAGAGGGGAAAAGAGCAAAATGAAATGTTATCTCTAGGTCATGCATTTCAGTGCAAAAGAATTGGAATTACTTAAAAAGTGTGACAACCTGTTTGGGTCTTCATATGTAAAACAAAATGCAGAGGAAAAAAATCATGTTTGTTTTAGGCACAGATGCTTGTTCTGGCCAGAATGCTTCCGATAATTTTCTTTGATTTCTTATTTACTGTTGTGCAAACATAATATGATTTTTTAATTGGTTAAGAAATTTTTACGAAAACCGTTCACTTTGTCACATTCTTATTGAAGAATGTAAAGAATATTTCTTGCAAGAAAAAAATATGTCAAATAGAGTCATACCAAGATACTTTCATGTAGTATATTATTTACACTAAGTGAAAATATATAGATAATACCTTATTTTTACTTTTCTTGAATTATATTCAAGTATAGGAATATGTTAAAATTTGGGGGCCATTAGCTAGATTTTATCTCTGAATTATAAAATATGGAATAACATATCATATTATAATCAAATTGGAATTCTGGGCATATCTGATCATTTGATAGAAAATAAATTTTCTTGCCTTTGCCTAGAAAGGGGAGAGAACATTAATTTGGATAATTATAGATCTCTTTGGTGTTCATATGTTGTGGCTTACTTGAATAGCATATGAGTATTTGGTTTTAAATGTGGAAATGTCATATACAAGCATCCACAGAAAAACTGACTAAAAACAAAGAAAATGTATGTATTTGAAACAGGAAATAAGAGAGATGAAATAAAATCTTATTTTGAGAAATGCACATTTAAAATTATTCGGAGAATCTATATTATAATTAGTACTCCAGCACTTTTTTGTAATTTTACTGTTAAAGTAAATAGATTAAATTTAAAAAAATGTATACTTATACATAACCATCAGGGTAGTCCTGTGTCATGAAATATACAAGTAATTTGACTCATTCTATACTTTAAAATATTCTAGTCATAAGATTTTTTAAATCACAGTAGATTTAATTAATTGTAAATTATTATTACAATGTGGAAAGAAGTTATAAAGTCTCCCTGTGCTGCAAGCTGTTAAAAAAAAGAAAGAAGGAGAAGCCACAACCAATGTAGTGCCCAAATAAGTGTTCCTAGTAATGGGGTTAAATATTTTAAATTATGCTGGTTTATGACTCAGTATTTAGCATCTAGGGATTGTGCAATAAGTAAAAATCGTATGACAAAAACATTTTTAAACTAGCCCCATAGAAAGAACTGTTTAACATTTCATAGCTTTGTAAATAACAGGGCACAAAATACATCTCCTGGTTATAAAACAAAAGTCTAATAAATGTACCTTTGCATGGCTGACTTGGAAGTCCTTATACATAAGCAATGCATTTTGCATTTTTTGGTCATTTTCCCCAAGTGCCTTTCAGCTGTAACAATCTGAGTTCAGTTTCCTAAGAAGCCCCTCTTTCTCATTTGTCACATCTAAGAGGTTAGAGAGTATGTTTAAACAGATATATTTTCTTTTCGTCTAACCTTGTCTGGAAGATATAGGAAAACTAATTTGCCTTATTTACATATGGCACCATCTATCCAGTATTCAAGGGTTTGTCAGAAACAGGAACCTTGTGCATTTCCATGGTAACCGATGGCATGCTGACAGTATCTGGCTTGTTGCAGCTTCGTCTAGGCAGGCCGGCAATTAATCAGCCATCTACATGCACAAGATTCTTTGTGAGTGAATGGCAGCGCGCCTCTGCAGTGCTGTCTGTGCTTTTACAATTTTGTATTCCTGCCGGGCAAAGTACTTTTTTGTCTCTTCTATTCATTTTCCATAGCTCCCCAAAATGAGCTAGAAAAGAGTATGAGGGGGTGGGGAAAAGGGAAACACATCTACCTGTAATTTCAAAATGACATTATTTCTTCCTAGCATCAGATATGCCAGGGTGTGTTTCTTCCTTTCATTCCATGCCTCATAGTGGGCTTGCCTTTTATTTTTTTTTCTGAGTTTTCTTGGGTTTGTGCTGCATAGTCCCTTAATCTGTGTCTCAAGGTCCTTTATTGTTGGTGCAAGTAGGACATACCTACTAAAGCAGGTCTACGCATAAATCATGGCTGGGCCCGTGCCAGGCAGTGTGCAGCCTACACGTCCTTTTACACTCTTTATCTAGGTCCATCCTCTCAGCTCCGTGGGATGCATGTTATTCCCATTCTGCAGACTGAGATGCAAGCAATTGAACGACTCAGCCGGCTGTCCATGACAGGTTTGGGATACAGAGCTCCGGTGCTCTTGCCACTGGGCCAGTGTCAATGCTGAGGCAGCGGCCGTTCCCCTTTGTGTACAGTCAGGTTGTAGGTACAGGAACCGCTAGTATCTTACTTCACTATTCTGGAGTTTTCTTCCTCAAAAAAAAAAAAAAAGTACCATTTAATTTATTCATTTGGAAACTTATATTGCCTAGGATCTAAACAAGAGCACGAGGAAGGTAACAGTTTGGGCCTTGAACTGGGTGGTTATTAGAAAACTGTTTGGATTTTACCTACAACCCTAACTAATGTTATGTCTGGGGAAGTTGCTTGACCTTCTTTCTCTGTAAAATGAAGGGAATGGGTTCAATTATCTTGAAGGGTCCACTGAAATTCTATGGTTGTTCACATTTCCTAAAACACTACTTTAGAGAGTTGTAGGTGAAAATTAAGATCCATCATTCATTCAGTCTTTTGTCCTTCAAAGATGATAGAATGATTTTTATTGAATTGAGCTGAGTAAAATTCCTTTTCAAAAAGGAAAAAAAGAGATATTTGGTATCTGGGTAGCTGAAATCTACCCAAATCTCATTAGGTCAAGTTCGCTGAAATCAGATTTGGACATTAGCTTTTCCACAAAATCCACACATCAAATATTTGGTGGCCTTGAAATGCAAGTTCAGGCAAAATATCTAAAGAAAATTACTAGTATATTGGGGCCTAGAGATACTAAGTTTCCAAAAAGTTTCATGCATTAACAGAAAAGTTTTTGTTGGGAGAGTTTCAGTGAAAATTTAAAACTAGTAGCAAGGTATTTATTCAGAGAGTGGAGGGAATTAAAGTAAAAATACATGTAATTTTTTATATTCTCTATAAATCTAACATCATTTTATTAGTTTTGGAATTCATATTTAATAGTTTAAATACATATTAGGTTTGACTGTCTTTTTCTGCTTGTTTTTATTAATCCTCACCTGAGAATATTTTTTCCATTGATTTTTAGAGAGAGTGGAAGTGAGGGGAGTGAGAAAGAGAGAGAGAGAAACATCGATAAGAGAGAGACACATTGATTGGTTGCCTCTGACATGTGCCCCATCCAGGGCCCGGGCCGAACCTTCAGCCCAGGTATGTGCCCTTGACCAGGAATTGAACCCATGACCTTTTGGTGTGCAGGCCATTGCTCTAAACACTGAACCACACCAGCCAGGGCTCTATGACTATCTTTTTAACATGTTTATTAATGTTATTAAATTTATTTCTTCAAGGAAGAATTACTTATTTCTTTAATTTTTTTGAATACATATGTGACCCCATTTTTGAAAGTAAATCCCATTTCAGAAATACAAAGATAAGGATGCTCTTTCATGCATATATTTTGCCACTATCTTAATTCTGTTTATTTGGTTTGTGAATGACAAAATCTATAGTATAAATGTTTTCTCCAATTTTATCTTTCTGTAAAAATAAAAAGTTGAAGTGCCGAAACCGGTTTGGCTCAGTGGATAGAGCGTCGGCCTGCGGACTGAAGGGTCCCAGGTTCGATTCCGGTCAAGGGCATGTACCTGGGTTGCGGGCACGTCCCCAGTAGGAGATGTGCAGGAGGCAGCTGATTGATGTTTCTCTCTCATCGATGTTTCTAACTCTCTCTATCTCTCTCCCTTCTTCTCTGTGAAAAATCAATAAAAAAAAAAAAAAAAAAAAAAGTTGAAGTGCGTGTGCAAAGCTTCTGTTTTCTCCAAACTAACGATTGGCCATCCTTTTGCAAGTGCTACAAATACAAGGGTTTCATTTATTCTTCCATATTCAGTTTCTCTTGTTTATCTGCCAACTCTAAGTAAAGCACTCAACAATATCCCATCTAACATTTTAACCCATTTAAACCATCCTGTTCCCTTCAGGGTTCAATTAAAAAAAATGTTTGTCAATGGTATTCCAGAATAGAATGTTGTCAGTTTTACAATTAAGTCCTCCCCCCACCTCCAGTTTTTTCAATTCTGTGTCCTACTGCCCACCCAACCAGTCGCTATGACATGCACTGACCACCAGGGGGCAGATGCTCAACACAGGAGCTGCTGTGACGTGAACTGTCCATTTACAGAGAAACGGCGGCGCAGACCTGACACCAACAAAGCAACACTTGGCTTCCCCCAAGTGGAACACAGGCCCCGCCACCATCCCGGAGCGACAGCCCATCAAATTGCAGTCGACGCTGCCATGGCACAAAATGCAGCCCACAGCCCAGCCCAGCCCAGCCCAGAATCGGTTGCTGTGGGCGGCGGGTAATGACGTCATATAGCAATGCCTGACTCCTCTTTAGCAGCTGGCCTCCTTGCAGTTTCTTCAGCCCAGGAACATGACTGGCTTTATAGCCAGGTGCAAACATTTCACACTTTAACCAAATGTCTGTGAAGCGTTTTCCTGTGCCTCATCTCATTTGGTCCTCACAGAAGTCCTGGAGTAGGGAGATAGGAGACTCGGTGGAATCCTATTTTCTTTTCATTAGCCAGAAAACAGAGATTTAGAAAGTTTAGAAACTTGACCCGACTGAAAAGAATTAAGAAATGGTGGACCTTGAAAATGACTTCAGGTTTTCTCACTGCACAGAATATAGTCAAACACAGCTACATTAAATATTTTACCCTTTGTTCTCCCTGCATGATCTACAATAATAATCTGCTTCTTCTTGATATTTACTGCTGTGTTGCTGACAATTACTTGAAAGAGAAGTTGGGGTGCTTCAATGGGCTAGAAAAAGTTTAGCTAAATCAGAAAGCAGATCTAATTAAGCAAGTTTATTATATATATTCAATATATATAAAAGGCTAAGTTGACTCATGCATGCATGATACATATAAAGCTCTCGCTGGTACCAAGTGCATGCATGTGTTTCCATCTGTCATTGTCAATCATGAATTTGATTGATGCTTCTATTATAGAGAAAAAGAGAATAGCGATATTAAAATATTCCTTCTAATTAACTTCCTTTCAATGTGCACAAATTCATGCACCAGGCCACTAGTTTTTATATAGGAAGTTTATCTGTTTTTTTAGTATAGTATAGCCCATAGTCTGTGGTCTCTGGCATTTGTTTGCTGTTTTTGAAAAACAAGTCAAAAACCTTTGCTACATACATAATGTTACATGAGCTTTTGCATGTTCTCCATCAAACTTCTCACTATTTCATATTGTCTTTTACTAAAAAGGGATTCTATCACATCATTCTCTTAGTCATTAATCAAGTATTTATTGAGCTTCGTTACTTGAGGTTTTGGAAATACACCAACACTACCAACACCACCCCTCCCAGTAATAAAAATTATGGGAAATCTTCTCTATGGTAGAAATTATTTTTATCGGTAACTGATTTGGACTTAATAATTTTGAACTCATATAGAAATAGATTAGTTTTACATGTAACTTTATATATAGTTTATTTTTTATTTTCTAGGCTAAAACTGAGGGTAATATTACTTCATTCAGAGTTTTGTTAGGATTAAATGAAGTGTATGAGCCATCTTGCTGATTTCACATACTCAAAACTAGTAGAAATCTGAGGTATCTAAAACAAATTCATGGAAACAGAAAGTAGCATGGTGATTACTAGGGGATGGAGATAAGGGAGAATGGGGAATGTCTGCTTAATGGGTACAAGGTTTCCTTTGGAGATGAGAAAAATGTTTTTGAACTAGACAGAGGTGATGTATACACAACATTGTAAGTGTACTAAAAACCACTATCTACACTTTAAGTGACTAAATCTATGTTACTTAAAATATATCTCAACAAAGCTATTTAAAAAACCAAAAAAAAAACAAAAAAAAACTAACATTAAAACTTGGAAAATTTGACACAGAATTCCAGATTGACTTCTTTGGGGAAGTCTTTTGATCTGACCACACCGGCCACCTGTTGGGGCCCCTTGTTGTTCAATGGGGTAGAGAGTTTCAGTTTTACAAGATGAGAAAGTGCTGGAGACCTGTTTCACGACATTGCGAATATACTTAACTCTAAAGAACTGTACACTTAAAAATAGTTTATATGGTAAATTTTATGTTATGTATTTTTAGCACAATACAAATATATAGTAAAAGTAGTTTTTTTTAATTATGGAAATATTTGAAAATATTATTAGTATTTTTCTAATGATTACCACTGACACTATTTTTATCAGCTTGGTAGTCCTTAGCTTATTGCCAGATAGAAAATTCTGGATTAGTAGAACTTGATATATATTAGACCATATACAAAAGCAATATTCAACTACTTTTGACCTACAAAAATGTCAACTTCATATGATTCAACCTATCCACTTACGAAAATACCCTAATGTAATTAGAGTATGGTTTATTGACTTTCTATTAGATACATGTATATTTGAATTTGATATAAAAGTAGACTATTTTCTTAGCTTCTTGGGCTGATACAAACCATTCTGTTGTGTTTGATTTCTGGCTCCTCAAATTTCTGGCTATGTGATCTTTAGCCTCAGTTTCCTTATCTGTGGAATGAAGAAGACAAGTAAAATTGAGGTCAATAGTGTATGAAATAAGTTATGAAAAACACTAAACGCAGGGCCTGGCACATAATAGGAGCTCAACAAATATGCTTTCTCCCCTGGATAACAAAATATGTGTCAGTATTGCATAGTTGATGGCCATAGTTAACTGAGTTAGATGTGAATTCTAGCGACCCATTTTAGGCAGATTACTTCTCACTTGATCTTAATCTCATCTGAGAAGAGCTGTTTCAAACAATTATAAGGATTAAGTATTATCTTAGACATAAAGCATCTTACCTAGTTCTCAGAACATATTAAATGCTCAACAAATTACCCTAGCCATGCACTTACTGTTTGCATGATCCCCTTTCCCCCTCCAAGTAGTTGATCTAGAGAAGAGTGCAGTAAGAGGAGAATGTTCCTTGGAACTAAAAATACACTCATCTCCTTTCCTCAGAATATCTTCCCCACTTTTATTCTTTGTCTCTATACCTATCTCTCTGACTCCAGTGTCACCTCTAATCCTATTATGCAGGGCAGGATTCACCTCACTTTACATCTAAGGCCCTATGTCTTGCTCCCAAGTCCAAGCAGACAGTGATTAGAAGAAACACTGAAGTGGGCTCCTGAGACCTGGGTAGTGGTTCTGGCTCCAATAGTGCACTAATTTGTAACCTTGGTCAGTCATTGCCTCTCTGAAGAGTTTGGAAGAGATCAGAGTTTCCTAAACTCCAGTTTAGACCAGTCTAAGATGAAATAAGGTCAATACTTTATGTAGCTATAACATTTTTACCTGCATTATATTTGTATCTATCTATCTATATAAAAACCTAAGTGACCGCTATGACTGGTTGACCAAACGACTGGTAAATCAGTGACTATGATGTGCACTGACCACCAGGGGGCAGACGCTCAATGCAGGAGCTGCCCCCTGGTGGTCAATGCACTCCCACGGCCAGCCTCCCATGGCCCTTACCCCTGGCCAGCCAACCTCCTGGCCCTGATTGGTCCAATCAGGACTGGGCGAGACAGGCCCTGATCACTAGCCCGGCCGAGGGTCCCCACCTGTGCATCAATTCGTGCACTGGGCTTCTAGTATTTCTATAAAGTTGCACCTGTTTTTGCTTAGGAGATAATGCTTTTCTTCCTTCTGTGTTCCCAAATGTCTATTCATCTATGGAATCACAGATGAATAGATGGTAGGTTTTATGTGACATCCTAACTTGGCAAAATTAAAAGCTGGCAACCTCCATCTTTCCCCATAAAGACTGTAAAATCTAAAAATTTTGGATTAGTTAATTCTAAGGTTTTTCTCGAGCTGACACTCAATTATTCAAATTAGAATTCACCAAAATTATGGACCCTGTTCCTTGGCTTCAGGATTAGAGAAGTAGCCTTCTCATAGTCTTAATGAAATTTGCAATTAATTATTCAGGTTTTATTAACAGACAGCTTTGCTTTACTAATGCAGAAACATAGACCTCTTTTCTTTTTAAGACTTTTTTTAAGAGTTCTTTTAGGTTTACAACAAAATTACGAGGGTGTCATAGAAGATTTCCCAAATTCCCTCTGAACTCACACATGCATAGCCTTCTCCATTATCAACATTATTTATTAGAAGGGTACATTTTTTTTTGCCAAGGGTGAATTACATTGATACATCATAATCACCCAAAGTTCATAGTTTACCCTAGGGTTTACTCTTTACTCTTAGTGTTGTACATTCTATGAATTTGGACAAATGTATAATGGCATATATACTTATATATATCGTTAAAATATCATGCAGAGCCCTTGCCAGTGTGACTCAATTGGTTGGGCATTGTCCCATGCACCAAAAGTTGCTGGTTTGACTCCTAGTCAGGACACATGCCCAGGTTGTGGGCTTGATCCCCCATAGGGTTATGCAGGAGGCAGCAGATGGATGTTGCTTTCTCTCTCTCTCTCTCTCTCTCAGTTAAAAATCTTCATATATATGGCATGCAGAGTATTTTTGCTGCACTAAAAATCTATCTCTGGCAACTACTGATCATTGTCCTGTCTCCATGGCTTTGCCATTTCCAGAGTGTTATAGTGTTATATAGCTGGAATCATGCAGTATGTAGCTTTACTGATTGGCTTTTTTTCACTTAGTAATATGCATTTAAGTTTCTTCTCTGTCTTTTCATGGCTTGATAATTCATACCTTTTTGTTAGCACTGCATAATATTCTGTTTTCAACAGGTACCATAATTTATTTATCCATTTATATACTGAAGGTCATGATTGCTTTTAACTTTTGGCAATTATGAATAAATCTGCTATAAATATCCATGTACAGGTTTTTGTGGACATAAGTTTTCAACTCTTTTGAGTAAATACCAAGGAGCACAATTATTGAATTGTATAGTAAGAATATGTTGAGTTTTGTAAGAAATTGCCAAATTGCCTCCTAAAGTGTATGTGCCATTTTATTATCCCACTAGAGGACCGATGCACAAAATTCGTGCAAGGGGCTTGGCCCTCGCAGCCGTGGTGGCTTGCCTCAGCCCTTGCAGCCTCAGCTTTGTCCAGAAAGTCATCTGGAAGGACGTCTGGAAGGACGTCTGGAAGGACATCCAGTCCAATTAGCATATTACACTTTTATTATTATAGATCATCAATGAATGAGAATTCTTATTGCTCCACACCCTCACCTGAATTTGGTCTTGTCAATGTTCTGGATTTTGGCTATTCTAAAAAGTATGTACATATCTTGTTTTAATTTACATTTTCCTGATGACATATGATGTTGAGTATCTTTTCATATGCTTATTTGCCATCTGTACATCTTATTTGGTGAGTGTCTGTTATGGTCTTTGGCCTAATTTTAATTGGATTATTTATTTTCTTATTGTTGAGTTTTGAGATGAGGGCTGTTTTCCCCCTCTCCCCCCATATTTTGGGTAACAGTCCTTTATAAGATGAATCTTTTGGAAATATTTTCTCCCAGGCTGTGGCTTGTCTTCTAATTCTCTTGTTGTTGTCTTTCACAAAGCAGAAATTTTTAATTTCAATAAAACCCAGCTTATTACTTCTTTTATGGATTTTGCCTTTAAAAGGCATCACCAGCCCTGGCCAGTGTGGTTTTGCTGGTTGAGCCTCGTGCCATACACCCAGAGGTCCAGTTCAATTTCTGGTCAGGGCACATGCCTGGTTTGCAGGCTCAATCACCAGTAGGGGGCATGCAGGAGGCAGCCGATCAATGTCTCTTATTGATGTTTCTCTCTCTCTAAAATCAAAAGCACATTTTTTAAAAAAAAACAACAAGGTGCCTGGCTGTTATGACTCAGTTGGTTGGGTGTCACCCCATGCACTGAAAGGTTGCTGGTTCAATTCCTGGTTGCGACTCATGCCCAGGTTGTGGGCTCAATCCCCAGTAGAAGGCATGCAAGAAGCAGTTAATGGATGTTTCACTCTCACATCCATGTTTCTCTCCCACTCCCTTCCTCTCTCTCTCTATAAATCAATTAAAAACATTTTTTAAAGGTCATTACCATACCCAAGGTTTTCTGCTATGTTATCTTCTAGGAGTTTTAGTTTTGCATTTTAATTTAGGTCTGCACCATTTTTAATTCATTTTTGTGAATGGTGTAAGGTCTTTGTTTATATGCATTTTTTTTTGCATGTAGATATTCAGTACCTTTTGCTGAAGTGACTATCTTTACTCCATTGTATTGCCTTGGAATATCTATGTCTCCATTTATTTAGTTCTCCTTTGATTCAATGAGTCAGAATTTTGTACTTTTCCTTGAACATATTTTGTTAATGGCAAACTTTTGAGAAAGATAAACTTTCTTTTTACAAGTTGGATTCTTTGAACATCCTATAAGTATGAGAAATGTGTTAGTTTAGAGAGGGAACATCATTACCTAGAATTGTGTAAACAGGAAAAAAAGTATGCATCTTCACTTGTTGTATTTTTATTTTCCTCCACACACTGCATAAATAGCAGGAAGTTTTTATAGCACTTATAATAAATGAAATTACACCTTTACAGTTGTGTAGTTATGGGATTACCCTGGTAGATTTTGCATTCCATGAGGGCAAAGATGATGTTGGTACATTCACTGAGGTATGGCTGGCATATAGTGCAGGCTCTGCAAATACAAATAAAAATGGCAAGTGCCATAAGAAAGGGAAGGATCTAGAGTTCTATAGCAAGATCAGGGAAAACCTCTTAGGGAAGTAATAAGTAAACTAGCCTTCAATGGTGGCCAGTATTGTGGCATACAGATATGAGAAATCACATGGTCCTCAGTATAATTATAGAATTGAGTACACTTTAATGTATACTAATCCTCTGAAAATTGGTAATCTCTGTATATAAGGTAGATTCTAAGTAATCTTTTAGAAATAGAATTAATCGGATCTGCTTATCCTAAAGCCAGTGTAGGAAAAGAGGAGTTTTCTCCATATAAAAGGTAACATAGGAAGGACTGTGAAGTCTTAGCTACTGAAGGATGTAGAGGTAAGATTTTTTGAGTGACCAGGAAACACAACCTCATTATGATCAAGAGACTGAGCATGAGAAGGGTTTAAATAAGAGATAAGGAGCTTTGTTTCCATCTACCTGCAAAGTAATTTATGAAGTAGCACTATCAGAGACAAATCGTAGATGTGAGGCAGAGAACCATACCGAAAGAGCTTTGGTATCAGATAGATGTGGGCTTTCCCCTCAGCTCTCTCATGAACTAGCTGGTAAGTTGGGACATATTAGGTAAACATACTAAATCTCAGTTTATTTAGTAAAATGAAAATAATACTCTGTAGGCTTTTTGAGATAGATAAATATATATATATGTAAAGGGGATGACCACAGAATTTAAAACTTAGGCATTTTGGAAACACTTTTCCCTCTGCCCTTCCTTTGCCTGCTTTAGGTGTTGAGTTTGTCCCTTTGCAGGAAGATACCTGTTCGTTGGCACCCCATAGGCTCTTTGTGTGCGTCCCAAAATCTGGAGGCAAATATTTAAGTGAAATGACCACCTAACAAGTAGGATAGTGACACCAAATTAGTTTAATCTGCAGAAATCAAGCCTTGAAAATTAAAGCTTGGAATCTTCACTTCTGTAAAATGCTTAAGATAATTTATCCATTTATTCTGCCTTCTCTGTTCTGTTTTCAAACTGAAAGAGAATTAAAGGTCAAGTTTACAGCATAGAGGCAGATTCTTTTCTATCAAATTCTCTGTTCAAGTTGATACATTCAGCCAGGCCCTGGAGTGATGGAGCAGACTCCAACGTGTGAGGAGGCAGGTGAAGGACTATGGAAGTTAAATGGAGCAGGGGCCAAACCGTTTGCCACTGGGTGCTGAGAAGCAGCATGCTACACTGCTTAGACTGCTGGTTTTACAGTCAGAAAAACTCGACTCGAACCCTCAGTCTCCTGCTTATTAGCTTGGTGAGCCCGAACAGGATTCATCAACTCTCTGAGTCCCCCAAAGAAACATCTGACACCTCAATAGTGCAATCCCAGTGTAAATGCTCAGTATATTTTTGTTGAGTAAATAAACGGTAAAAAAAAAAAAAAGTGACATAAAGTAGTTTCCATGTATTTGTTCTGTGTACTCTTACAATGTTCCTTAAGCCTGTAGACTACGTAAAGCCAAACTTAGTTATCCTCTACCATTTAGCCGGAAATATGTGTGTGCTTATTACACAATGAAAGCAGCTAGCCTGGAAGGCTGACACATCACTTGTCATCTTTAATGTTCCTTCATCATACAATCCCTCCATGGATTCATATATCACCTGTCAGGTAATCTTCTAGGGAAGCTTGGCTCTAACCGTTTGTTCTGGGGTTTGGATGATGAATGAGATGGGTTAGATCATTTAATTCACTATATGGCACCCACATGTTAAAGCTGAAGGAAAAGAATGTCTGACAAATTGTTTGTTGTCATTAAGGTTTCTTTCCCATATGCCTTAGATGGTTTTCCCCCCGCCCCACTCATTGTCCGATACACAAAGCCAGCTATTATAAGGAAGACAATACTTAATGGATGCTAGACAAATGATAGCCAAAGATGTCTGGTGCCTTATCCAATATGTGAGAGCCAAACTATAATGTCATTAGATGGGATGCCTCAAGTTGTTATAAAGTTGTGTTTTCCACAGTGCCCTTCCTTTATCCTCAGTGTGGCTCTTCCTGGCATCTGTTTTCACTAGAAGCTTCTTTTTTTTTTTAATAGAGTAGCTGAGGTCAAGTTTTGAATCTTTTGTTATGCCAATTTTTAAATGCCTAATTGATACCCAAAACATATGTCATACAAATATAAACTTTAAAAATTAGAGTCACAGGAGTGTTGGATGTATATAAGTCTCCACTGACTCTTCTACTTTCTTCAGACGCAAAATCTCTTCTTGGACTGTGTGTTCTTGTATCCATTTCATAGCAGGTTCTTGAAACATTGGCACTTAGTTAATAACTGAGGAATTGATGAATGGATGATCATTCAAAGGTACAGACAGAAGCATAGTAAATGCATATTAGTGTAAAATGGTTTGTTAATGAATTGACTATAACGAAAATGAATTGCACTTCTACCACAAGGAAGTTGGGATTCCTTAACATTTTTGTTTGCATCAAACCAATTATCTAAGGTATTCATTTTAAGTCACTTTTTAAAAATCCTCACCCTAGGATATGTTTATTGATTTTAGAGAGAGGAAGGGAAAAAGGAAGAGAGAGAGACAGAGAGACATTGATTGGTTGCCTCCCATATGCACCCCAGCCAGGGACCAAACCAACAACGTAGGTATGTGCCCTGACCTGGAATCAAACCCGTGGTCTTTTGGTTTACAGAACAACCCTCCAACCAACTAAGCCACACCAGCCAGGGCCTTGGTTTTTCTTTTAAAATAGCTTCATGAGTCCACTTACCTTTCTCAGACATAAATGTAAAACTCAGTTCTTCTGTCCCACTAGCCACAGTTCAAATTCTCAATAGCCTCTTATGGCGAGTGCCTCCCAATTTAGACAGCATGTTCTCAGCAATCCGAAGCTGAGCTGCATTTTCAGCTGCAGTGTTGGAATGCAGGGACGTTTGAGCAGGATGATAGGGAGATGGACTACAGACAGAGGTAATAAATGGACAACTGTGTCTCAAGGTGGTATAGCTAGGCAATAAGGGCAACAGAGAGACGAAGGAGCAAAAAAGAGGAGGTGGCTAAGCCCAAAGCAAAGCATTAGAAGAGGGAGTTGGAAAATACTTCAAAAAGGAAATGATGTCTAGATAGAGAGAGGAAGAACAATGAAAAAGAATCCAGGGAATAAATGTCAAGAAAAAGGGTAGAAGGTGGGAAGCTCTGGCAGGGGGGGGGGGCAGGGGGGGCCGGGGGGGAGGCAAAGAGAGGAATGTGCAAGGAAAATTTGGTGAGGCTGAACTATCAGAATCAGGGCTGAGTCGGAGTGATTACCAGCTGTGGGCAAACTACGGCCCGCGGGCCGGATTCGGCCCGTTTGAAATGAATAAAACTATTGAAAAAAAAGACCGTACCCTTTTATGTAATGATGTTTACTTTGAATTTATATTAGTTCACACAAACACTCCATCCATGCTTTTGTTCTGGCCCTCCGGTCCAGTTTAAGAACCCATTTTGGCCCTCGAGTCAAAAAGTTTGCCCACCCCTGGATTAGACTGAGCAGTAGTCAGGTTACCCAGAGCCTGTGAGCACAGTGGAGAACCAAAGAAGAGCTGTAGGATGGCATGATCAAATTTACATTTAAAACCATCACTCTGGATGAGATGTGAAAGGTGGAAGTAAACAGGACAAGCAGCAAATGGGCTTGCTAAGAGACAATCACATGGTAATCTAGGCAAGAGATGAGGCTGGTCTAGACCAGAGCTTTAGCAGTGGGGACAAAGAGAAGTGGATGGACTAGAGAGAAATTTAGACGATAGAATTTACAGGATTTAGTCATAGGAGAGGCATAATAGAGTCAAGAATTATACCAAGGTTTAGGGATAACAGTTCAGATTTAGGCATGTTATGTTGAGATACCTTTGGGATAAACTGGTAATAGTTTCCAATTGGTGGGTATAGCTGCAAGTTTTAAAACACGGGTGAAAAATCAAATTGAGATGGGATTCTTGGAAATAGCATGTAGAGAGTAATTGAGATGGTAGTCTGTGAGGACATCCATGGGGACTTCATAGAAGAGGAAGAAATCAAAGGCCAGGATAAATCCCTGTGGGGTGCCAATGTTAAGGGACAGACAGAGGAAGTAAAGTATGCAAAGGAGATGGCTAGCCAAACAGGTAGGTGGATAATCAGTAACATAGAGTATCAAGAAAGTAAAAGGCCAAAATACTTCAAAAACAAAGGAGTGGTTAATGGTGTCAGAGGTAACAGGATTGTTGGTGACTTTGTTTTGACCTTGATTGTTTGTGAGACCAATTTCATGGGTGTGGTAGGGACAGAAACCAAAATGTAGTCAGCTGATGGGAAAGTGAGAGTTGCATTCTTTGACTTCTTGCCTAAATTTCTCATCTTAATTTTCAACCAAAATACAGTGTAGGAAAGGAGACTATTGTTTCTTATGCAAATGGCCAGAACAACTCATAGTATCACATTTCTGACCTCAGTTTCTGAACTCAAGTACTACAGTCTAGAGCAGCCATTAGCAGTCTGTCTAGGGTAGGGTGTCAAGCCTTTGTTTAGTCATTCTCTCCTGAACAAACTAGTTGTGACTTTTCCAAGACTGGTAGTGATCTAGGTTCTTGGAAACCCCAGACTGGGAATGGGGAGTAGAAATGCACAGTAGAGAAATTCCTAATGCTTTCCCCTCTCCCTGCATTTCCTCCTTCCCTCTTTTGTTCCCTCCTTTTATTGTTCCTTTATAAAATTCCCTGTTAAAATGCAAGGTCTTTGAAAGATTTTAGTATCTCAATTAAAGTTTGAGTTTTATTAGAGTGATTGGGAAATGGACTACAGACTGAGGGAGGAAAGGGGCAGAGTCAGAAGCAAATGGGTATAAAACATGACTTTTGTTTACCTCACTTTTACTTAATGTTGGTTGCCTATCAACCTTGCTGTTATACCAGTCATACTCATTGAATGTTATATGAGAGCCATTTCTATTACATACTCATTTACCCCTATTACCCTAGTCTAGAATGCGTAGGTGGAGAAAGTATCAATCTGATGAATAGACGCATTCCAAGGGCCATTCCTAAAGAAAAACTATGTAATAATGGTAGATCTTGAAAAAAAAACTTTGAGCACACTGATCATCTTTTTAAAACTAGAATTCACCCTGAAGTTTATATGATAGATGGATGGATGGATGGATGGATGATGAGAAAGATGGAAGGAAAGAGGGAAGGGAGGGACGGAGTCCAAAGAGGCCCTGTGGTTATTGTTGTTGATGACCTTGTTTTAACATTAGAACATATTACATGACATTCATTACCTTGATGGTGGGGAAAGCACAGGATTTGAAATAAAATGACTGTTACCTTTTGGCTTGTGTTTTTAGGGAATTTGCTTTCCTTTTCTGAGTTTCACCTCATCTGTCGAGTGGTATACTGCACACATTACAGGGATGTTATAAGTGTAATCAATCTTTCCTGTAAAAGATCATGTATGTGAATTATGATGTACAGTACATACATTACTTAGCATTTCACATATGAGTACCATTCATGTTCCTGGAAGGAGGATTGCCTGGATGTAACCTAGTGGGAACAAGTGTGAGAGCTTTTAATGCACTTCTAGCTTTAGGCCTCAGTCCTGGGCAGCTTATTAGTGCTCATTAGTGCCCATGTAGTACGTCCTCACTGGCTCTTTTGAGCGTTTGTTTTCGGTTATTTTCCCCAAAAAAGTGCCCACTTTTTCTCTTGCAAGCTCTTTCTCCATGCTTAGGTCTTCCATTTTATAAAATAAATAATCTCACCCACTCCCACCCACTGGCATACTTTTAATCGCGGCTAATACTTGAGCATAGTTTTATGCTTCTACTTACTCTCCGGAACACGAGGACAAACCTACTCCGAGTGCTAATTAGGACCAACTTGAACATATGTCAGCAGCCCTTTAACTGTTCTCTTTGAAACGGTTCCAGTTAGTCCTTTTAAATGAACTTCACAAAAGAACTCAAATTAATTTGCTTCTCAATGTCCTATGGTTCAGACATTGGATTTTTTTTCCCCCCATAGTGACTTCTGGTTAGCAATCAAAGAGCTGCTTTCCTACATTATGATTTTAACTCTGTGTTCTGGGAATGGAAAGATTCAGTCATTTCTTTAAAATCCATAATTATTTTTTGTCTTTACATTTTCAACTTCCCCCAAATGCTTCCCCTTTCCATTGAAGCTGCCTCCTGTTCTGTATAGGTTATCCTCATATTTCTTCTGAAGAGTCTTACCAGAAAGTCTCAGACAGGAACACTTCTGTGGGGATTAAACTGCCCATACAGTCAGGAACAGCTGTGTTATCCGTGGGTCCCAGCGCAACAGGAAAATGCAGGGATCTTTGTTTATAAAAAATTATCTAGAATTTCAAGGTAGAAACAGCAGAAAGGGGCCCTAGGCAACAGCCCAGGTCACACCCTGAGGTCTGTATACAATCTGACAGTCTTGTTCCCTTTGCAGATTAACCATGGACTTCACATTTTAAAAAAGCCTGCCTTTCATCATCTCTGTCATAGGTTCCTATTAGATATGAAGCTCTTAATCTATTTGGCAATTTTTGATAACTAAGTTATTTACTTTTTATGTGCATTTCCCGACTCCCCTCTATTTTAGTCAATGCTTACCTTAGCTTTGTTTTTATTTTCTTTAAAATTCTTTTTATTGAATTTACAATCCTACCTTAACTTAAAGATTAATTGGGCCATTTCAGGGAAGTTGAATTCTCCAATACGCATACTCGAATGATGGCATGAAACCAAAAACTGCATTTATTGCAGTTTCATTTGTTAACACAAGTACATTTATAACATTGAAAGCTTTTAAAATCCAAAAACACTAGAAAGGTACAAACATGAAAGGATATGCAGTCTGGTCAAACCCTGGAAGTATTTTATGCATGTTTGGGGGCAACCTATGGCATCGCCATTTATTGTAAAATATACTTAATGCTAAATATGATGGCATCATTGCAGTGCCTTGCGTCCTTGCATGCATATTTTCAGACCTTCTCCTCCTCCATCTGGGCCAGCCACCACTTAGCCCTGCAGGAAGCTGAGTTTCCACACTTATCTGCTCGTCTAGGGGAGAGCAAGGGGTGTTGATTTTGCCGTATGTGGCCAATTATGTTGACCTTTATGATAGATCAAGCTGTGGCGGGACCAGGAAGCCGAGTCTCCCTCCCATGTACGTCTCCTTCGAGGGAGCGTTGCACATTGCCGTCGTGTCAGTTTGTGGTCACGTATTTCACTCCCCAGCAATGCACATCTTGAAATACTGTGATTAGCATCCCTAATTCCTAAAAATTGACTTGCCTTGTTAAAACCAGAGAACTGTCGCCTAAAATACTTCACCTACTGTTCGAAAGGGTATTATTTTAGTGCCCTGGGGATAGGAAAAGTTTTCAACCCACCAGTGCAGGGATTAGTTTTATTTTAAAGTATTTGAAGTGTTTTAGATAACTTCGCTAAGAATGATCCAAGTTCAGTGGCCTCCCAAGAGTCTTTAAAAATGTGCTCCGAGTACTTATCTGGCAACAATGTGTAAAAAATGCCTACATTCTGTATATATTTGGACATCAAGATCTAGCTTCTTGATATGGCAGAAAAATTAAAGCATCTTCTGCATCAGTTAAACACAGAGGGTAATTTCCTTGGATAAAGAGCTTTCTCTTTGAGTAGGATTTCTGACTGAATCATCAAGAATTAATCATATGTCTAGTGAGTAGCAAGGGCACTTTTCCTTGTTTTTCATATCTCTGTCCACTAAGCAAATAAATTAATTGGGGTATTCATAATTGCTTATATAATTTTAGAGAGATGCATAATTTCGTGATTCACTTAGAGTCACATCAAGGTTAAATCTCCACGAGACTAAAAGAGCATCATCTCTTCAAGTGATCTATGTTCACCAGCTTCTTGAACCGTTGACTGATGTAACCAGTCAGATCAGTTTATGGGTTTAGTAGACTCATAGGTGCTAGAGTCAAATGCCTAGTGTGAATAGATTGTGTGTGTGTGTGTGTGTTTTTTTTTATTATATTTTATTGATTTTTTACAGAGAGAAGGGAGAGAGATAGAGAGTTAGAAACATCGATGAGAGAGAAACATCGATCAGCTGCCTCCTGCACATCCCCCACTGGGGAAGTGCCCGCAACCAAGGTGCATGCCCTTGACCAGAATCGAACCCGGGACCCTTCAGTCCGCAGGCTGACGCTCTATCCACTGAGCCAAACCAGTCAAGGCTCTTAGAAGTTTTTAACAAGAGCAATGAGAGGAGGTTAGAGACAGAGTTTTTTCATTTTTTGTTAGCAGTGGCTACATACTCCTGAGCCCAGTGGAGATGAGGGAGGAAGGACATTGGGCCCTCAGCTCAGGCCTCATGCTCATCAAAGCCTCCAGTGGCCTAACATGTTCAGTCATAGAGATAGTCTAACAGGTCAGAGGCACAGAATGCCTCTGTAGTGCCCGAGACCAGGTCATGCCACAGAATGCACTGCAAATTAACAGTCTTATAAATATCTATTTTCATATAGACAATCATATACCATTGTATATTGTGTGTGTTTATAGCACGAATATGTTAGGCATTGGTGCTATAAATATAGCATTTTAAATGCTATGCTTTAAATATAAAACAATCTTGGTAATCCTGCATTAAAGCATTTTAACAAATCAGGAGCATCAAATTATGTAAGGGTCTGGGCTTTGTCTAGCCTCTGACAGGCATTTATCATGGATTAACAAATTGGAAATACTGAAAATCCCCTTACAGGATTTTTCAATTTGCAGATTATTTACCTGGATATGTAATTGAGCAATACTGTGACTGACCTGCTAGTTGTGATTATGGGGCTTCCCAGGGGATCATATTAATACCAAAATTACTTAGCTTTTTATTAATCAATTATGGACTGCTTTATTTAGGGGATGTAGGAAGTTTGCAGCAATGGAAAATCCACTGGGGCTTTAAAATTTCTTATTAAATCTTCTGAAAGTTGTTCCCCAAATGTGATTAATAAGATAGTTCTATGACATGATAAGAAAGCAAAGTATACCATTTGTAATTCTAAAAGAAAATTACAGGTAACTTAACTCCAAGAGCAGTAATAATTAGAATAGCAAGAGGTACCAAGATAAAATGAATTAAATCCTTTGGGTATCTTGCAGTTATTTTGGAGAAATCATTACCTGCTTTAATGATTCGGATCTAAGTGCTGGGAATGCCCTGGTGATTAGGGGTTTATAGATGTATATAATCTGACTCTGGATGTCAACAGGATCACAACACTAGATAGTAAATATTGCCAGTTACTAATGATACCTGCATAACAAAGTGGAAAAATCTTACAAGTTGTGACTTGGACCTCGTCAATATATTTATGTGAATTAAATCCTTTATGGGAGAGAACATCACTGATTTCTCTTTGGGAGTATATTTAGTTTTCTCTTTTTTATTTTTAATTCTTCCCAGAACAAATGAACTGAGATATAGAATATTCAAACTAGTATTTTTGTTTGCCTGCTTGTTTGCTTGGAAAAGGCTAGTCTTTCCTGTTGGTTAATTTCAATATAACAGGGAAATAGTGCATTGGTGTAGTGATTAACACAACCTTAAGTTAACAGTATAACTGCATACCGATTAGACCATCCAAGATACATACAAGGTAAAGCCTAGTACTGAAGCCATAACCAGGTGGTTCAGTTGGTTGGAGGATCATCCCCTCAAAACCTATGGGTTCCATTCCGGGTCAGGGCACATACCTATGTAGCGGGTTCGATCCCTGGTCAGGGCACATAGGGGAGGCAACCAGTCCATGTCTCTCTCTCTCTCTCTCTCTCTCTCTCTCTCTCTCTCTCTCTCTCTTAAAAAAAAAAAGAAAACATATACATGGGTGAGAATTAGATAGATAGATAGATAGATAGATAGATAGATAGATAGATAGATAATAGATAGATAGATAGATAGATGATAGACAGATAGATAATAAAGCCTAGTGCTGAAGAGAAAGGCAAAAGGACTCATTTATGTATAGATGTGGTTTGAGCCTAGCATGTGCCAGATACCCTGGGTGTATTCTCTTACCTTATTATATGCTAAACACCAGAAGCTGCTAAACTCAAGTCTGAGTCTTCACTGGGAAGCCACAAAGTTCAGGAATGTTTTTGTTGGTTTTACGTCAATTAAGATTAAGTGGATGATCAAACATTTTTTTCTCATATGTGTCTCCCAAACCTTAAACTTTATCAGAAAAAAAACATTAACTGTGTGGAGAATGAAACAACCTTAAAATAAATCAGAATTTTAAAAGCTTTGCTATTTATAATGCAGATATTATAATTTTGTGGTAGAAAAGTGACTTGCTCTTTACCTCCTAGAAAAATGACCAAAGTGGAAACATGTGATGATTCATCTTTTAAAGGAAAATATTTAAACTTTAGAGTTATCATAAATTTGGAGAAATGAAGATGAGGAATGGAGTGACTGTACTCAGTTATCTATTCTAGTGGTCATAAACTAGATACATGCAGCAACAATATAAAAATTATATAAAAAACAGACAGGATCCGACCTCTCACTTGCATGACTCAGCCTCACTCACCTCACCCTAATTCAGGCCTGAACAACACATTTCTAGGCCACAAACCTCTGGCAGCCATTCTATCCTGGTCCTCTGACAAATGAGGGTTGAGTTGGGTGGGGTCCCAGGAACCTGAGCTGGATGGGAACCTACTGCCTAAAGATACCATATGTTCCAACCCAGGGGAATACTGAAAGCACAGTCCTAGAGAAAGGTAGGTCGGAACCAGAATAAACAGTCCATGCTGGGTCATTTTTCCAAATGGAACTAAAGGTGGAAAGACAGCCTAAGTATAAAGTTAAAGAGACAGAGACGAAGGTTGCTGCTGAATGTGGATGTGGGGGAGATGAGCCTGCAATTCCCGAGTCATCGGTGGACATCTGCTTGGTCTTTTCTTACCTACTTTCCACAGCTGCTGTGGGAGTTCCAGGAGCTTTGGAAGGGATGGCCAGAGGCAAAGCATTTTTGTGTGTTGGCTTTTCCAGTCACCTGACAGTATACACAGCCAGACCTTTCCCCATTATCACCAAGCTGACACTACCTTTAATTCAATCTTGAGGCAAGTAAGCTCAAGATACTGGCCATATGCTTTCCTTTCTGGGAGGCCCTTACTGTGAGACACCCAGTGGGGAGGCCAGTCACAATTAGTGGTGTCCTGTGCTGGACCAGGCACTTTCATACCCAAGGCTCAAAACGGCTGAGTGAATTAACCAAGAAACTGCTAAAACTGTGAACGAATCCAACCCAGGAAGGCTGTTAAGGGACAGTTGGAAAACTTGAAGCGTCAACAAGATTAGCAGCCTCCAGAACAACCAAAAGCTATTTCTCTGCATTTCCAAACCCACCTGACTCTAGAGCTGAGGCTTTTTCTATCATGCATGAACACTCAAGTGAGAACACAGTCAAGGAAATTCTGCTAGAAAGAGTCTCTGCATACTTCTTGCTACCTCCACCCCCACCATCACCACCAAGTTCATGGGAGCACATTTCCCAAGGATAGTTTGTCCAGAGAGCTAATCCATCTGAAAACAAAACTTCCTTCTGGAAGCTTCCATTGCTGGAAAGTTCTCTGCTCTTTGTGCTGAAAACCAAGGAAGTCAATGCTCCAGAATCCAAATTCTCCTTGTTCTATTAGGACATAACAGGCTGGATATGGTATAAATGAGAGAGAGCAAAAGAGAAAAAGGAATATTTTTATACTTGCATTTGTTTAATTTCTCAGTATTAATAGACTATACTTTTAGGAGAAGTAAATTAACTGTATACAATGTTTAAGGAATATTGTATATGTTGGATCAAATGAGGGGAAAGGATAGTTTTGCCAAAGGCAACTGTTATCAGGGTTCTGAAATTAATTGGATGCTTTAATTGAGGTAGATTACTAGCTAAAGCTTGCTTGAATACAGTAATTCTCCTATTAAATTATCTTTGAATAATTACCTGAAATTTCTCAGCTGCAGGAACTGATGGCTATTTAATTGCACCGTGATGTTGCTATATAATTACTTAACAAGGTGTCCTGTAATAGTTTAATTCCCTTTCTACTGAAAAAAAGTACATGATAAAGTAACTACAAATACCTCTTTCAGAAAAAATAAATCGCTGTAGATTTTTTCCTTCAGATTAATATTTGAAAGTAAATAAAATTATTTCTAAATTTATTATTTATGATTCAAGTATTGATGGATTTTTTAAAAAATAGAGTAGAGCATCTCTAACACATAATACATTAGATAACATTTAAAGGGTTGGAATTGTTAGTTTTAATTTTTCCTTATCGTGAGCATTTCATGTCTCATTATTCAATACCCAAGAAACCATACATTTCTCATAACCTTTATTGCATATTTTATCTAAGGTTTTCAAATTAGATATATGGTCATTAAATTAATAATCAAATATTATTAAAGTATAGCCCTATATCATATGACAATATGACAGAAAAGGTAATGAACTACCTGAAATTATTTGGCAAACAATCTGCAAAGTAGGTACTTTTGACCAATATGTCAATTTATTAAAATTTAGAATATTATTATAACATTATTGGGGTATCAACAACAAATATTATCTGACCCTTATCAGGTTTATCTCATTGGCCTCCATAGTAATCTAATCTGTAAGCAAAAGACACAATATATTTTGACAATTTGGCTATGCAAAGAGTAGTAAAATCTTAGGAAAGCACAGCCGATTAGGATGTTGACTGAAACAACAAATTAACATTGGTGTATTGCCAATCTTAGCACATTAAATACTATAGTAACTCCACAATTTGTCCTAAAGATTTATTATTGTATAAGACATTAGTACCAGAATAACATGTTTGTTAAGCTTAACAATACTGACAATTTGTTGGCAAAAACTAGAATTGAAACTTGTTTTGATAGGTCAAGACAACAGGTTGCATTAACAAGATAAGGCAATTTATTAAGCAGGTTCAAGGCAATTCTATTCATAGATAGAGGATAGACAGGAGTGGTCTGTTTCCAGTATGGCAGGAACAATGAATACTGACTCATCATGGAAAATCAGCTCATGGGAGCTTCATGTTAGACCTTTTTTTCTAAGATAACCTAATAGTGTAATGCATAGAAATCACCACTCCAAGTATTGGTTGGCACCAAACTGGTGATAGATACCAAAATCAGTTTCTAATTTTGTTTTTAAATTATGGTATACGCATTACATGGGGTAAAAGCCAATAAACTACTCAGTATTTGCAAGTTATTTGTCCCGGCTCCAGTATGAACAGTTTTATCCTGCTGCTGATAGTCTTGGATCCGGTGAAACTATGCCGCAGGATACCCCCAGTGATTATTGTGCAAGGAATATAAGAAGTGCCGATGACCCATACTCTGATGGAATTATCCTCACATGTGAAAGCAATAAGTGGATTCATTGCCTGAGAAGTACACCACACAGTGAAAGGAACACTTTGACTTGCAATTTCCTTTTCTGTAAGGAAATGGAATCTAAAACCTTGTCTGTGGAAGTAGGTGTGATGAATTTAGCAGCTAGTGAAAACTGTACAACCACCACTATATCTTGGAGCTTTTTGAGATTAAACTGGAATTGTAAAATTCTGTTGAATGAGGAAACAGAGCCCAAGGTGTTTGCTCATTTCAGTCTTTTGGCCCCTTAACATTTCAAAGCCAAAGCCAAAGCCAAAGAGAAACCTGTTGCTACAGAGTCTGTCAGGAAGAAGGAATGAGGCATGCAGGGTAAGGAGGGAGTGATGATAGGGCAGGAATGGTGGAGATGGAAGTGAGGGAGATGAAGAACACGAGTATTCTTGGTGATCCCCAAAAGGTTGTGTACCCCAAGATGCAATCCTTTGGTCACCTATAAATATTCCAATTGTAGCCACCATTTATAAGAGTGTGATCCACAACACTCTTATATACTTCTAGTTTTGAGGAGAGGGTGCAACATGATTCTGCTTTGAACCTGTGAGTACAAAGGAAAGTGGCCAATTTCCCTTTTCTTGGAAACTCTCTCTACAATACAGACACTTAGCCAAGCCTTTGGTGTGCATGTGTGCATGCCCTACCCTCTGTGTGTGCAGGGACCAGGCGATCATGGCACAAGATAAGCTTCCTGAGACGGTGGGCCCATTCACAATGGGTACACTCTAGTAATCTATTTTTCTCCTAAATGATAGTACTATGGCAACAATGTTAAATAGCCTCAGAGGTTTCCTGTAGATACTACAATTCCTTATTTCTCTAAGCAGCAACTGTGGATAAGTGTCTTTTTTTTATTATTTACAAAATATATCATGTGCTTCACCAGGAAATATAGTACCATTATCATTTTTAAAAGGGTCTTAATTTTGTTTGTTTAAAAATTGGAGCTCCCGATCACATGATTTAATCATTGGGTGTGGTAGTCTAATACCAGTGTTGTATTTGACTTTAGAATCAACTATGTTCATTTTTATAAATAGACATTGTCCTTGAATGAAATGAATAGTCTGGTTTATTAAGAATGGACTTCATTTTCTTGTATGGCTTTTCCTCAAATGGAAATATGTATTTCAGAAGTAATTATACAGGAAGTCTTCCCTCAAATCACATATCCGCTCACCCTTAAAATAAAATGAAACTTCTTCATGTGGTTCCAAAAGGAAGGAGACATCATCTCTGTTCCCTGTCTCAGTAATGCATCTTCTGCCAAAAGACGAATGTCAAATGAAATAGAGGAGACAAAATAGAAACATCTTTACTGGGAGCAAGCTGCTTTGTTCCGCGGGGTGGAGATGTGTGTTTACAGTGGTGTCACTCCTGTTCAGTGACTGAGATCAGTTCTGCGTTGGGATTCACATTTTCAGCATAAACGAGAGCCCACAATTAGGTCGGACTTTGATCAATCTTCCTGCCTACAGATCTGGAATCAAATTTTAAGCCTGATCTGAGCTCACGTTCTTCCTTTATTCCAGCACAAAAGCTTGGAACCACAGCATCACTGGAGCATCCTTGAAATCATTTGTGTTTCACTGGTGATGTGAAACATGGCAATTCTTTCATTCCACAAACTAGATAGGCTCTTTTCCCACTGTCATCTAAGGAGAATTACTTAACCTTTTATGGCCTTGTTCTCTCATTGGCCGACTTAGGCTTTTAATGAGTAGTTCCCAAACTTTATCCTGCTGAATAGTGACCTGGGAACTGGCTGAAAAGGCATCTTCCTAGGCTCCACCACCAGAGATTCTGGTTCAGTAAGCGGGGTTGGCGCTCAAGCATCTGCACGCTTCACAAGCTCCCCAGGTGACTCACTGTACTAGTATTCTGATAAGCACAGTGTTTATCAAGGGTGGGGAACCTTTTTTCTGCCAAGGGCCATTTGGATATTTATAACATTATTCTCCTGGACCATACATAATTATCAACTTAAAAATTAGCCTGTTATGTTTGGTCAAACATTTAATTAACTCACCCCTAATGCCTTGGCAGGGCCAGACCAAATGATTGGCCTACGGGGCCAGACGTTTCCCACCCCTGGTTTAGATGATCTCTGAGGTCCCTTCCAAATTCTAAACTTGGAGTCAATTCATGAAATAAATCCTGGAGCTCAAGGGTCTCCTAAAGATCAAATGGAATTATATATAAAGTGGTTGCACAATACAGAGGAGGTCAGATAGCAATAATATTAAATTGCTCACATTTGTTGAGCCTTTCCTGAATTTAGGCTAGCCTTATTGAAGGCCTTTATATGTACTAGTTCCTCGATCCTCAAACAATATTAGGAGGAAAGTACATTATTATGTCCGTTTCACAGGTACAGAGGTTGAAGCCCATTTAGGTTGTCATTCACTCAAGATTGGACAGAACTTGGGTAAGGCAGGCACTTGCTAGGCTGAAACAGACATTCTAGGTGGAGAGAGCAGAACGAGCAAAGGCCCAGATTTAGAAAAGCCCATGAATTATTCAATAATAGCAAGTGCTCCTGTGCCTGGGGCCCAACTGCCTTTGGAGAGCATGTGGAGGGAGGTGGGCAGGAAAGTGAGCTTGGAGAGAATTTAGACAAAGATGAAAAGGTAGCTAGCTCAGAGTCTAGTTTATAGAGGCAATTAGATGTTAGGGAATTTGGGCCCTTTTACTTTTCTAGCTTTTACTTTTTTTCTTTTCATTATACAGTCAAAATATGGCAGGAGAAAGGTCAGCTATGTTTATAAGCTACATGTTCTTTATAAACCAACTAGAGGCCCAGTGCACAAAAATTTGTGCACTCGAGGGTGTCCTTCAGCCTGGCCTGTGCCCTCTCGCAGTCTGGTACCCCGCTCCCCTGGGGATTTGGCCTAAGTTGGCAGTCAGACATCCCTCTGGCAGCCCAGGAGCCCTCGAGGGATGTCCACTTGCCAGCGGGGAGCAGGCCTAAGCTGCATTCGGACATCCTTAGTGCTGCTGAGGAGGCAGGAGAGGCTCCCGCCACCACCGCTGTACTGGCAACCATCAGCCTGGCTTGTGGCTGAGCAGAGCTCCTCCCATGTGAGAGCGCCCTGACCACCAGAGGGCAGCTTCTGCATTGAGCGTCTGCCCCCTGGTGGTCAGTGTGTGTCATAGTGGCCAGTCATTCCCAGTCATTCTGCTGTTAGGGTCAATTTGCATATTACCCTTTTATTATATAGGATAATATCTCTCCTCATATTATAAATTCATATTAGAAGTAAAGAAATGCACATTAGAAGTTAAGTACAAGGCCGTTATTTTTCACAGTTATTTATAATACTAAAATGTTGAATAATAGGGTTTTCTTGCAATAAGTCTTTGTTTAATAGAACATCATTTCACCATTATAGTGTTTTAGAAAAATATTTAATGACAGGGAAATGTTCATGATATGATGTTGCATTTTAAAAGCAAAGTTATTGAACACTATAATTCCAACTTTGTGAAACAAGTAAAGGCATATGGTTATAGATGTGTCTTAAAAAGACTGAAACACAGGACTCTCACAGCAAGTTGGGATAAGGCTTGATTTTCGTTTTATTTATACTTGTCCGTGATTTATCATTCTTTCTCTATGAACCAGTGTTACTTTTTATTTTGAAAAGTAAGTGTCATAAAATATGTTATTTAGATAGATTTACTTTTTTTAAAATCTTTATTGTTGAAAGTATTTTGTAAGCCCTTCTTTTTCCCCCATGAACCTCTTCCAGCCTGCTCCCATCCCCCGCCCTCACCACCTCATTGTCTGTGTCCATGGGTTATGCATATATGCATACAAGTTCATGGTTGATCTCTTCCCACGCACCCTCCCCTGGCTTCCCTCTGTAGATAGATTTTCAATGTGAACTGAAGAAAAAATATGCTTCCTAATAACCAAGGCATTTAATCAGCAAACCCTATGTCTGTGCATTACAGTTAGTTAAGTTTTTATTTTTACAAGTGCAAATGCTTCATGTCATCCCAAAGTTCTGAGTATGTTTTTCTGGGCACTCACCATGGAAATTTAGGAATATATGTGTAGCTTAACAGTGTTTCCTTATGACTTAACCTACCTGGGCTTCAGCCTCCGTACCTATGAAATTAGTCACTACTATGCAAATGGACAATGAGGTACGAAGCCATAATATGACAGTGTGTACGCTGTGGGTTTAGGAATAGTCTGTGATGAGGGTAGAGACAGTAGGGAAATGTATCTTCCTTCTCTCTGGTCAAACATTGTAGGAAGTGATGGTGGCAGTGGCTGCAGGCCATTCATATAACTTCACAGGCCACCTATTGCCAAGCTGAATCAACACTCACTAAGAAGAGGTTAAAAATTGCTTACAAAAGTATCTTCCTTTAAAGTCTAAGGAGCTTTGCTCAAGAGTGATTGGCACCTGAAGTCTAGTTAAATTTTTTGAAGCATATGACAGTTGGTTGGATGAAGGCATAATGGTTTACTTTCAATAGAATCAATCTTCCGAGTTGGAGAGCCTGATGCCTTTCGCTGTGGTGACAGCATGCTGGGCGTGCTCTCTAGAGCTGCTCCATGGTGTTAGCCCCGTGGAGGGAAATAATTCTAACAGCAAACCCAGATGTGCTCTGCATGTTCACCTGTCACAGACTGTTCACAGTCACCCCTGTGATGTAGGTAACATGATTATTCCGTTTCACATGTGAAGAAACCGAGACGCAGAGAGGTTTAGAAACTTGCCCAAGGTCGTCACAGTCACCATTTAGGGTCTTCTATGTGCCAGGCCCTAGTGATGCAAGATCATCAAGCTGGAGCACTGTGCTAGAAAGCACTCCACACATTTTTAACCTCAAGCCCTACAACAATTCCAAGAGGTGTCAATAGGTCCATTTTTTTCAGATGAGAAAACTGAGGTCCATTTTAAGAGAACATAAACATCTAAGGGGAAATGGCCAGGCGGGGAGGAGCAGCCATGCAAGGGGCCCCTGTTTTTTTCCCTGAGTTGTTCTTTCCCTCTGCTGCTTCTACTTCATAGGCTCCAAGATATTAATGTTCCATTCCTTAAAGGTCAAATCCAAGTACAGATGCAGACGCTGTCAAGGAAGACTCACAGAAGTCCCAGAGAAGAGGAAGACAAGTCTCCAGAGTCCAACAGAAACAGCTGAAACCTGATTCCTCCCCTTAATGGTGGTTTGACTTTGGGGAAGTTCTTTAATTTCTCAAGGCTTCATTTTCCTCATCTGTTAAATGAAGATTAGGATGGTATTTGCGTCATATAGTCAGGCTCAGGGTTCTGTGAGATAATTCTTATAAAGCACTTAACACAATCTACTCAGTAAATAATAATATTAACAAAATAATAATAGGATGTTGGCTTTTAATAAAATTCATTACTAAGTATCAAATTGTGCTCCATGTATCGCTGGTTCCTTGCAATAATAATGGGACTCTATAAAAAAGAAGAGGCGGGTAAAAAAGCAAAGTAAGTGTAGGAAACTCTGCTTTAAACAAAATTAAACCAGATTTTCATTATAGAACTCTTCTAACCCCTTAATAGTCAATATTGTTGCTGAAGCTGTAAGGTGGTAATAAGGAAGACAAATTCTCCTAGTTCATCTGAACATTTATTTTTTTCTGTGACCCATTAATCCTGGGGACTCTTTGGGAAACCTTCTACTAGACTAAATCCTAAGTATACCTTAAATTATTCATAAACATAGGAAATCCTTCTATTAGAAAACTATATACTTTCATGTCAGAGACTTTGTAAAGAAGGTAAAAATGGTATATCCTAACAATTTATATAACATCCTGTATGGTAGAAAAACTTAAGGCTTTAGGAGAAGTGGGACATGAATCCAATAATATTTTATACTAACTAGAATAGATTTGAATCTCAACACAGAGGTCAAAGGTAGACCTGGGAACGGGCAAGAGGGGGAGGAAGAAGAAAGGAGTGGAAGCCTGGAGTGGAGGCCTGCTGGACAGATGCATGCAGAATGGGCTCCAGGTTACAGAGGAAGCCAATGATGGTAGGAAATGTCCTTATAACCCTGGGGAATCAGGGAGGGAAGATCCTGAGGATGCCAAACAGAGGGCCCTGATTTTGCCAGGCACCACCTGTTTACCCTCAGCTGTTTCTGTGTAACCAGAGGCAGTGTGTGCAGGGATTTCTGTCCTACACAAGTGCCCTTATTTACAAGTCAATAGAAGCAACACCAGTGAGAGTCAACTTATTGCTTTCTAAGTTTCTTTAGAAAACCTGGTTGGCTCCCAGGTGATCCTACAGTAGAAGTTCTTTGCGGTGGAATTGGTAGACAGTGGCTAGGGGTGCCCAGAAAGATCTCTTAGGCACCCTAAGGCCAACTCACGACATGAACCCTGAGAAACATTTAATAGTGAAGTCTACCGCCACAATTTGACTCCTCTTAACAACATCTGCGTAGTTTTCCAAGTTGGAAATCTCCAAAATATATTTGATTCCTCCCTCTCCCAAACCATACATGCAAAGAGTCACCAAGTATAACTGATTTAAGTCCAATGTAGTACTTTGTTTTGTTGTTAAATTATTAAGTACATGCTCATAGAAAAGAATGACAGGCAGATAAAAGGATAAAGAAGAAGGGGGGAAGGAATCTCTCTTGATGGTACTTTTAATATTTTTCAATATTTTTTCATGATATTTTATATCAAGTTCTGTATACAACTTTAAATCTGGATTTGGGTTTTATTTTAGTGTGTGTGTGGGGCGGGGAAGGGGGCGAATTAAATCTATCCTTGATTCTCTTGCTCTCCCTCATTCACCACACCTTTATTTCAGACGTTTCCATGTCTGAAATAAAGTATTATCTGTCTCTAAGGACACAGGGATAATCCAAACAAGCATGAACCCTGTTGTTACAGAGTTCACAAGACACATCTATCAGTCTTTCCCCTTCTTAAACACAAGGAGTCCCACATCCAACAGTTCATATTCTCTTGTACCTTCCTTTTTTTCCCTCTTGACACTATGTCTTGGAGATCAATTTATACCCATTGCTCATTCTTTTTCACATTGTCTATTATGTCCTCGTGTTGTTGTATCATAGGATAATCAGCCTCTATCAATGGACATTTAAGGTGTTTTCAATCTTTTGCTGTTGCAAACAGTACCACAATAAACAACCATATACATATATCATTTCCCACTTGTGGGAGCAGAGCCATAGGACAGATTCCTGGGAGCAGGGCTTGGCAGAAATTCTCAAATTGGCCTCCACAGACATTTACCAAGCAGCATTCCATCAGCAACCTATAGGAGTGCCCATTTCCCCAGCACCTTGAAACCCTCTCTTTATTCTCCTCTGAAGACCACTTGGTGGTCTAGGGAAATCCCACAGAGGATGGAACTAGAGGAGAAAGAAAGGTAAAAAGGATTCTTTTCCTCTCTGGCCCCCAAGAGGCTCTTCTTCATGGGGGGCTGGGTTTATTTTTAAAGGCCCTTTATTCCTTCAAGAAAGAAAGAGAAAGAAAACCCTACCATGCTACCATGTAGGTGCCATAAAGAGGAACAGCTTTCTTCCCCGTGTTTTCAACTAAACCAACCACTTAAAAAGATACAGGGCACCGGTCAGGGTTGTTGGAGCGGTAGGGGGACACATAGCTGATCCGCAATCAAATGGCACTCGGGAGAGCAATCTGTGTGCTCTTACCCACAGAGCAGCCGGTTTCAGCTGGAATCTATGCGGGGCCGTTTGCCGGCCTCTTTGTGCGGTGGTTGCACTCGCCATCACTCCCCATGGCAGCGGCTGGGGCAGGTTCGGATGGGCGCCCATGTTGTACAACAGTCTATCGGAGCTGCCCTTTATGCCTCCCTGTTCCTCTCCCGGCTTCCACCCCTTTGTGTGTATTTAATGGGGATAAGTGTGAGATGTACTGGAGTGCAATCACATTGTGGTCTTAAAAGGATCTCTGATGACAGAAAATATGTCAATTTATTATTTCCCTCGGGACAGAGGGAAAAGTACAAAGGTTGAATGGATGATGAAGATAATACTTGTGCACTCTATAGCATTTTCCAACAAAAGATTTTAAGGTGATTTTCCTTTAAAAAAGTATATATAGATATTTTAGTCTCATTTTGTAGGTGGGGAGACAAGGAGGTTTCCTGGTGACTGAAATGGCCCAGTGGAGGGACCCTGCATAGAGTCAGCATCTCTATGATCCGTCCCAGGCTCTTTTCACTCCCTCTAGTGGAATCCGGCTCTTCACATCCGAGTTTTGTAACAGCAGCAGCAAGCACTGTGCTATTGTGCGGGATCTTTTGGGTACCAGAGCCACAGTGGCATCAAATCTTCAGCCCGGTGGCTCTGTCTGTGATCCGAGCTGTCTCATGTACCTGCAGCTCCGGTTGGTTTCCTTCCATGACAATTAGCCCTGCAGATCCTGGGCTGCTCTCGGATGCAGGAAGCATCCTGGTGAGGCTCAGCAAGGAGGCGGCCGCGTGTTATTTGTCACGCGGGGTCATTCATAATGAATCAACAAAGCGCTGACAATAGTTTTCTTGTAAACGGCACAAACCTTATAAATGGTGTGTGGTCTCCCCTCCCCCATGAATTAGCCCCTTTGTCCTGAAATGTGTGGTTAGCACAGATATTCATTCTGCTGCGCTGGGAGAGTGGCAGAGTCTAGGGCAGCCCCCGGAATGTGCAAGACAAGTCGACATTTTCCATTTGGGGTCTTCTGCATCAGAGCTGGAAACACCGTGTTCGCACCTTGAAAAGCAGAGACAAAGCATAGGTGGAAAGCACAGCAAACTTTCCAGACCATCCATTCCATTTGAGAGCACGAATGTGATAGCCACTTCCTCTCTTTTATGTGTGCAAGGATGTAGGAAATGAAGACTGGAGAAACAGTTTTTTAAATGCTTTGTGTGGCTGCTTGAAATTCATTATATGGTTGCCTGTTTTTAAAAACCTAAATCAGGAGGGCTGAAGTACTTAGAAGGAAACTAATTGCTTTAAGCTTTTCCTCCTCAGTGTATGCTAGTCTCTGCTGTTATATAATCTTGGGTATTGAGCAACTGAATGAAAGAAACAGTGTCTCACTTAAAGTAAATGGGCAAACATCATTTGCTGCTGGCATCTTCTTTGGCTCCTGGGGGGCAAGGGGCAGGGGGAGCAAGGGGGTAGAGGAGGATAATTCATGGTGAAATTTGCTATAACTTAAAGTTCATAATAGCAACCTTATCATCAAACGTGGAAACAAAAATTCACAGAATTGAAAAGAGCAAATCTAAGTGGAGGAAAGTTTTTTTAAAAAAAAAATCTTGAAATGTTCAAGTATTGCTGCTTGTCTTTATAGAAAGGCAAATTATGATGGCATAACTTCTGCCATGTTGTTACGAGCTAGATTGTGTGTTGGAATGTATATTGATCAAGTAGATAGATTGCCACTGAAGAGAACTGCAATATTCGCACTTGATGTTGTGTATAAAACTAGTTACAAAACTATATACCACGGTAATACCATCTATTTATTTCAGAAATAATGTTCCTTTATTGAATGTGTTTTTCTCTTTTAAAAAAGAATTGCCAAAATCATTGCTAATACATGAAAACAAGTCAATGATGAAGATCACATGAACCCATGTAAAATGTATATTTGATCCAGAATTGTTTTAGTGTTATTGTAGCTATAGTGTTTTCAAATAAGTTATTTGAATATAAAAGTAGATTATGTATTTCCCCTGTGGCTGGCCAAATGTCTTTTCAACAAAGGGTAAAATAAGAAAGCTATTTTGTGTGTGTGTGTGTGTGTGTGTGTAAAAGAGTGATCTTCTTAGTCATGCTTGGCTGCCTTTTCAGGACTGTCTCCATTTATAATGAGATATTCTTGAACTCATTTGAGCCAGAAAGTTTAGTAAATTTGTGGTACATTTTTACATGAAATATCATAATTTGTTTATAGTGATCAGGGCTAGAGCAAAGGGAGAGTAGATTAATGATTGTTTTGATTTCTAGATTATCATTTTGAGCTGACCTTTAAGTTGGACAAAATATAGAAAACTTAAAATGTATCTTTATTTACTTTATTACTTCATACTTCTTGGCAGTTCTAATTTCATCTTATTGTGTGCTTTAAGGTATACTTGCTATTCAAATCTCAGTTAAGTCTCCATTGAAGCTGTCAGAAAGACTATCATAACAATCGTTTTTGTAGTTGTATGTTTCAGGGCTCCTGACATTGAAAGGTGGTGATGGCCCTTCCAGAATATTGAGGAAAAGTGTTTTCTATATATTTTATGGCTCTGATTGAAGGAAACTTGACTTATAATCACACTTGTAAACATTAACTTTTTCCTTTTCTTTGCAAACATAGTAGACAATTCCTGAGAATGGAAATATGCATGTGCATACACACACACACACACACACACACACACACTGATAAAAGGTATCTTTTTGAACACTGCAAGTAAATTTTGACATGTTCATTAACATACGAAAAAATATTTATGTTATCCTCTAGTGTTTTAAGATTCTCTATATTTATTTTTTCTAAGATACCTGAAGATCATTTAAAACACACCCACCTTGTAGATATTTTTTGCAATTATAAGCAGAAAAATCAATTAAGAGATCTTAAGCTGATATTAAAAATCAATTTATATTGGACTCATTCCCAATCTTATTTCTCTCATTATATTTTGAAATGGACACATTCCTTGTTTCACATTTGTGTTTCCCTCAAACCTTCTATTTTCTCTTTACCTCCTTGCAACAAATGCCATTTTTTTCTATCCTTTGCCTTTCCCTGATATTTACAGTAAATGATATGTCATATCTCTCCTGAAATTGACCATTCTTTTCAGAAAAGAATTTTTTTTTTTGGCCTGTGGTGTTACAACGAAAAATTCACTCAGCTAAAATGAGTTACTTCATTTCCAAATAAAAACAATAGTGTTTTTATGCCTGCACTTATTATTATTCTGAGAATGTACTAATTTGTTACATCCAAGATGACGGTTCATTGGGTCTGTGAAAAGGGCAGTGTGCCAACTATAGCAGGGAAGTAAAAGGACTTCTTTCATGGGAAGTAGTGGGACAGAAAGTAGCCCGCAGCTCAGTGGGTATCAGGGGGCAGACTGCCAGTGGAGTCATCCCAGTATCAGGGTTTCCTTGTTGGGTTCTGAATCAAGCCAAAACTATGATTTCACTAAATGTCAGCCTGGGCAGCCAAATTTTCAAACCCGCTATTGCTCTAAGGAGCGACTGATAAATGTTTTATCCCTGCAGGCACTAGCTGATGTGGAACAAGGGTTTTGAATGTGTTCAGTGCATTTTTACTTTTGGCATTAAGCTTAGATAATTGTCTACTTACCCTGAGCCGGTAATAGCAAAAGAACAAGCAGAGGATATTTTCATAAAGTAAAACTGCAAAGTAGATTTATTTATACCACGGTGGATTTTTCTTTGACTGCTGTTCTTCTCCCCTATTAAATTTGAATGATAATGACGTTTGGTTCTATACCTTTATTCGGCTCTAAACCAGGGTGGTCTCATAATTTTGTTTTACATGCATGACATTGCTTAAGGTCATTAGTTGTAAATCGTAGTATAAAAAGGCTGAAAATATATTCAGCACTTTGTAGTTTCCGAATGCACATTTAAGAGCTGCTATGAAAAGTCGAGACCTACATGGCAGATTTTCTGGCACTGAATGGTCAATTTAGTGATGTAGATTAGTGAAACCAAACAGTAAGTGAAGAGAGACTGTAATAATGCTTTGATATGTCCCTCTGTTAAAGCGCATCCTGGTTGATCCATTTTCTGTTATTGTAATAGTTTTTTTGCCCTATAGCAAAATGCTCTCAACTCCTATTTTTTAAGAATATATCCCAGATAAAATTATCAGTTTTTTAAAAATAATTTTCATCTGCTTTTGTACCACTGAAACTAATAAATGAAAAACAGATTTGGATTAATGAATTGAATTTTATATTGTTAGAGTAAAAACTTTGCTTGGAGAATCTTTGCTTGTTGTTCAACATGTATGTTGTCAAGTTTTCTTTTAAGGCAACGCTTAAATTCATGCTCCTTTTTATTTTAAAGGAGAGTGTACTTTAAATAACATTTAAACAACAACCATGTTTAGCAATAATGTTATTTTATTTAAATCTTGAAATAGGTCTTACTTAAAATGTGACTGACTTTATGTTGGTGTTTTGAGTCCTATTTCCTTTTTGTAACTATTCATATTCTCAGGAAATAAAAAGAAGTTCTGCATTTTGTAATTTTTCACAAATTACGACAACTTACTTCAAAATTAAGGGCTGTGTGTATTATTATTTTTCACTCCAAATAAAAATGGGCTGAATTTACAATGAAGACAACTTAAAAATGGAATTGTTTAAAAGTAAAAACAAAAATACACTGCCACAGCAATTATAAATGAAATAGATTATCAAGGGGATGGCTAATTTTGCCTTTCCAAAATGTTGGATATTTAACCCTCAAAATAATTAAATATTTGTAATAAAGCAGTTAATTCAAGCAGCTTATTGCTGTAATTTGCAAAAGTACATTGAACTGCTTTCTTTTCAGCTCATTGATGGAGGAACAAACATTTCTTTAATGAGACGACAGCATATTCTAATTTTGTTGCAAAAGCTTAGATAAGGATCAGGCCCCCTCTGAATCACTGCGCTGACCTATGACATGGAAAGTGCTGAAGCTCTTCGGCAAAAGAAGAGTCAGACGGTCATTATTATGCACAGGACTTCCCAGTTCCAAAGGGGCCCTGTGCTTTCCCTCGGACAGACTTTGTTTGTTGGGAGTGAGAACTGTATTTTGGCAGCAAAGGACCAGAACTGAAGCTACTCTGCAGGCAGACTCATTATGACATAATCCTTCATTAATCCTCATTCTCTATTAACAGATCATGCAGAAGTTTTGCTTTAGTTGATCGTCTTCATCAGGGAGCTATGGAAAAGTATTACCGGTAAAATGCCCACCTCTGGTTTTAAGGCTGCTGGTTTATATTCGTCTTTCTTAGTTGCAAAGATTAATAGTGAACATAATCTCTTGGACTTTTGCTTCGTATACAAATGACATATGAGAGCACCTAAAAAATCTGATGTAACCTGACCTTAGTGTTTGAGGGGTAAAACTCACCTGGGAAGAAAATATACCATGTAACAATTTTAAAAAATGTTATTGGGTTAAAACTTCCCCCGGTAAAATAAAAGGGTTCTAGTTGTAGAAGTGTGGGAATAGTGGCTGAACAGTCCAAGTTCCTATAGTGCTTCAGAACACAAGTTGTCATACAATATACATATGTTAGTGTTACCAAACAGATTACATTAATCTTGAGAAGCTGAACATTTTTTAAAATTAAATTTATTGGGTTGATATTGGTCGACACAAACATATAGGTTTCAGGTGTGGGTTTCTATGATACATGATCTGTATATTGCACCATGTGCCCACCCAAAGTCAAATCTTCTGTCACCATATATTGGGACCTCCTTCCCCCTCCCCACCCCCTTCCTCTGGCAACGGCCACACTGCTGTTTATGTTCAGGAGTTACAGTTTTATATGCCACATATGAGTGAAATCATATGGTTCTTAGGTTTTTCTGAAGCTGAATTTTTTGGGGTGGGAGGGTGAGGGTGCATCTACTTTAGAATGTGTGCTTTTTTTTTTTCTTTTTTTGGTCCCAGTTAACTGCCCAGATCAGTGAATGGAGCTGCAACATTCTGTTGCTTGTTAGATTTTCATCCCACCCTTTTACGGCATTCTGGAACTCCTGTAAAAATATGTTTAGAGAAAAATAAATAACTGTGCCTTGCTTGTTTGTTTTTGTTTCATTCTGTAACACTCTTGGGGTCAGTGGTGAGCCACAAGTTCTCCCAGCAGATCTGGCTCATCAGCTCAGCCTGACCACCTCCTACTTTCCCTGACTCTGTCACTGTGCAGCAAGTTCTTGCTTATCTTTGTTGATAGACCCAAAACCTCATTGGAAGGTTTAGTTTAGAAACATTAGAGGAGATTCTAGTGATATTTCTTTCATTATGAGTCCACAGAGATTGAATATTACAAAATTAAATGCTATCAATGAGAAGACTATTTGGTTAAGCAGCATGTACGTTTTCCTAGAAGGTCATGCTGGAAAACCTTTTTCGGTGGTTGGCAGGTGATTGTTCTGGTAGGAGTTGCTCATAGGAGTTGAGTCATTAATGGAGATTGTGCCTCTATTGGAACGGGCCCACAGCCCCAGATTGACCCCTGATAATAATGCCACTGATGCTTGTGATATTAGAAAATATGCATGCTACAAAAAAACCTGTGGGTGTATGTTTTTATATTGTCTTGTACTTATTTGTGAATTGAAAAAAAACTCAAAGAAGTTAAAGTTGGCCATAAATGCACAAATTGTAATTGTTTATTTATCTTCTAATCCAGGCCTTCTCATCTCTTAATGTTTTTATTTATATTCTACAGTAAAGAGAACTAAGACTTATTAAATAATTACTATAAATGGGCCTCCTCCCTAGGTACTTTCTATAAGAGATCAAAATTAATTGTAGGGTTAATAGTCTAAGCTAATTGAAAGAGAATCATGATAGAACTCTAAGTCAAAGGCTGCTTTTTTTTTTTAAGCTTTCAATGTTCAAACTGTATTGGAGTCTGGGTTTAACACCAGAGATGGTCAGAGGACAGTCCAGTCAATGCCTGAAAGATGAAACTCTGACTGGGGTGCTTGTGATTTGGTAGCTCTCCTTTGTTCATCAGAAGTGGCTGGTGGTGGATGATAAGACAATGCAGTCTACACATAGGTAATATTCAGCCCCCCAAAGGGTATCTTCATATCAGCAAATGTTCATACTCTTCCAATCTACCAAATGAGAACTTTACAGTTACCATGACCAAGCCAGGACCTACAGACCTGAAAAGCTAGTCAATCTCCCCTTAGTGGGCAGTTTTTCAGAACTGTCTGGACAGATTTTTATATATTTGCTTTAATCTGAGGTTTTGCTGGGCAATAATAACATAAAACTTAGTTTATATTTAGGAAGATTCTACACAACAGAAGTATTGTTGCATATCAAGAAAATAAGGATTAGAAAATGTTTTAGAAATGCATTTAAAAATTCATAAAAATGTGGATCATACCAATTTGGTCTTGGCTTTTCTTGCTGCTTTTCCTGGTGTTTGCATAGTTAAGAGGCACAGAGCTCCCCACCAGACCATTTCAAGTTGCTTTTGGGCAGAATTCATCCTCCTCTACACTATTTTTCTATTGCTGTGGGAATAAATTATCACAACCTTAGTGGCTTAAAACAACACAAATTTATTAACTTCCAGTATGGGAGTCAGACATGGAAAATGAGTCCACCGGGCTGCATTCATTTTGGAGGCTCCAGGGGAGAATATTTCCTGGACAATTCTAGCTTCCTGAGACCTCAACACCTTTGGCTTGTGGCACCTTTTCTTCATCTCAAGGCCAACAAGTAGCATAGCATGTTCACACCTTTCTCTTTATCCCTTGGCTTCTTGTCATACCCCTCTGTCTGACTCTGATTCCTCCTGCATCCCTCTCATAAAGAACCCTGCCATTGCATCAGGCTCTCTGGATAACCCAAGACAAACTCTTCATCTCAAAGTCCTTCACCTGATCACCTCCTCAATGTCCCTTTGTCATCCAAGGTCACAAGCACAGATTCCAGAGATTAGGTGTGGACATCTTTAAGGACCATTATTCATCTTCCTGACCCTCAGGGAAGAATAGGGAACAGTTTTCCATTTGCTCGGGGAGAGAATAGTGCTGGGATCAGTGGTTCTCTGCCTTGGTTTGGGAGCTCCTTAAAATTCCAAAGCCTAGGGTGCACCGCAGACCAAGTACATCAAATATCTGGGGATGGCTCATAGGTATCAGGTGCTCTTAAAGCTCTCCAGATGATTCCAGTGTGCAGGCAATGTTGCGAACCCCTTATTTAGATGTTTTGTTTTATTTTTGAAGGCCCTCGGGGACATGGTCTGAATATATGAAGGGCCCTCAGTTTCACCAACCTGACTTGAGAGTTTGTTGAGAGGCAGATGAAATTGTCTAGGAGAATGCGTATTTTAATGGCTCAATATTTGTTAATTTAGATTAGCTTTAGGTGCTATAGTCAAGCGGACAGGATGAAGACAACCTATTCTAAAATTATCAAGTTCAAGCACTAATGATTCAATTATATAAATCTATAGATGAATCTTGTATATGCTGAGTACATAAATTTAAAAAAACTCTCTTTTGAATTTTTCCTACAATAGTGAAAATTCAGTACATCTCACATGCCGTTTGAGCTATAAATCACTGATACTGAATGTAATTCAGTATTCTGGAATTGAAACTGGCTTAGTGGTGCATTACATGGATTTATTTGAATCCGAAATAATTCCTGCCTCTCTATGATTACACTCTTATGTTTTCACTTAAAGTTGACCTCTCTGCATGGCTACAAGGATCTGGTGATTTAGGAAGGCTTATTTTGGTTGATATTTGGAAATTGAATTAATACCCGTATAGTCACTGAAGCAAGACCGTTAGCCGTGGCATAGTCATGATTCTTTTTCAGACATAGATACACATACATCTCTCCAGATTATTACTCCTGAAAAAAAGAAGAAGAAAAGAGAGTTGAGATTATATTTTACTCCATTGACTGAATATTTGGATTGTTAATGACTTTTTACTGGTTATTTCTATTTCCCAAGATTGGAGATCAATTGTATGCTGGGCTCCACTGAGGAAAAGGGTTTAGGAACAGTTAAGTGATGACATAACCATAAAATGGTCAGTTGGTGTTTCTGTTTTGATGCTACAAAGACAACAAGGAATACAGTGGCTCATTTTTCAGATAAGGACATAGTCTAACAAACAACTTGGGCCCTACTTTCAACTAGGAAAAGTGTGGGAAATGTTGCATACATACTAAATTACTGGCTTGCACAGGGCATTTTCAAAGGTCATTGGAACAATGAAGAAAACATTTGAAATTGAATGGTTCTCCAGGTTTATTCCAAGAGTAGGCTTGGTTCTAAGTCATCTGTTAGAATTTTATTAATAATTTTAATAATAGGAATTATTTATTAATAATTACCAATCTAATAAATAAATAAGGAATATTGTGTAACATACCAAATTGCTTACCTGTGTTGGTCAAAGGAATGTGTTCATTAGTATTTTTGACAAACACTAAAAACATACCAATATTCCCCACGGAGCAAGAATTATATATTTACTACATATGCCTATGTAGTAAAAAATAGTTACTTAATGCACTTTAACTAAATTACCTCATTTAATTTAATCCTTACAATAACTGTTTGATATAAATACAAAGAATACTCCATTTCACAGATGAGAAAACGGAGAAGCAGAAGGGTTTACTAACTCTATCACAATCATACAAGGAATAAGTGGCAGAGCCAGGCGGCACATCTAAATGTGATTGTTAGTGAGCCTGGACCACTTCAGTTCAAGCTTGTTAACTTTCAAGTGCCATGGACTCACAGTTGCAAGAACTAAAATCCAAGACCAACACTTTGTGGACAGGCTGGTTTCTCAGGACATAATGAGATTAGAGTGAAAAATTTTACTACAAAGGAGAGGACTTCAAGACTGAAATTTTCATTTGAAATTATATCATGTGCTTGTGTAAACCATCCTCACAAGGATATTGATTCCTATTTGTGTGTTCCACTTTGAAAATACTGATCACTCGGAAGTAAATTAACTTGTTCCATTCAATGTTTTGCCTGTGTATAAAATATCTACATTTTATTTTCACAACTCAGTGTTTCTCAACCCGATCCTTAAATCACAAGGCCTAGAATTACCTGCTTGTTAAAAACTGTGCTTCCTGGATCCCACTTTAGATCATCGGAATCAAACTCTCTGAGGTCAAAGCCTGAGGAGGCTGTCTTTCTTTTTACAAAGCCATCCAGTTATTTGTGGTGGAAAATCATTTCATTTGCTCAAAATGTAGATTCTGAAATCAATGCTCATTATAATGATTTAGATTTTAGACAGACAGCACAAAGCTTCAGGGAAATAGGACAATGATAATGATATACTCCAGATTCTATTTTCCTCTATCCCCATTTTCTCAAGTTAACTTCCTCCTGCCCTTTTCTTCATTCACCAGACATTAACTAAAACGTCTACAATGCATAGCCTCTAGGCTGGCCTGGCATACAGGACTATTGTCAAATAGTTTGGGAGACTCTGTATACTTCATCCTTCCTGCTTTTGCATATTAAAGAAGTCCTGCCAAAAAGAAACTTGTTTGATATTATTAAATCCAGCATTTTTCCAAATTATTTACCCACATATTTACCCAAACTTACCCTTTCTTCAGAGAATATCTATTATCCTAAAGCGTGCCTTCAGGAAAAGTGGATATGACAATGACTTTTTTTTTAACATAATTAAAATCATCAACAAATAAACAAATGGCAAGTGGTGGCAAGGATATGGACAAAAAGGAACCTTAGTACCCTGCTGATGGGAATGCAGACTGGTGCACCCATTTTGGAAAACAGTATGGAGTTTTCTCAAAAAATTAAAAATCGAATTGCCAGTGATCCCACTTCTAGGAATATATCCTAAGAAACCCAAAACACCAATCAGAAAGAAGGTATGCACCCCTATGTTCTTAGAAGCACAGTTTACAATAGCTAAGATCTGGAAACAGCCCAAGTGCCCATCAGTATATAAGTGGATAAAAAAAGCTGTGGTACATTTGTACCATGGAATACTATGCAGCAGTAAAAAAGAAGAATCTCTTACCCTTCGAGACAGCATGGAGGGACCTGGAGAGTATTGTGCTAAATGAAATAAGCCAGTCAGAGAAAGACAAATATCACATGATCTCACTCATATGTGTAATGAACAAAGTAAACTGATGAAAGGAGTGGATCCAGAAACATAGAAGCATGGAACAGACTGTTGAAACTCAGAGAGAAGGCGGAGGTGGGTGAGTGGGAAGAAATCAACCAAAAAACTTGTATGCATAATCCCCATGGGCACAGACAAAGGGGTGGTGAAGGCCTGGGGCAGGGGGTTGGGGGGGGGCCTAGAAGGGGTTAATGGGGAAAAAGGGGGCCATAAGTAATACATTTAATAATAAAGATTTTTTTTAAAAAAAAGGATCCTAACTTAAATGTCTCAAATTATCTTTAGAAAAACACAAACTCAACCAATTCAACTCTGTTGTCATAACGTTGGGTAAACGACTTAGTGGGATCAACCTGGTCTCTGTTTCACTGTTATTTTTCAGTTTGTCTTTATATGCTTTTAAATTATTAAAGCAACATGTTGTTAGAAATAAGGCGAGCCCCAGAGCCAGGGGTGCTGGCAGAGCACAAAGGACCTCGGGAGCCAGACAGCAAGGCAAATAGCTTGGCTCCTGCAGGAGGGTGCGCACACTGAGCGGCGGTCCACTCAAGTTCTTGTCTGACGAACGTCATCTGTCCTTCGCTCTTGATTGGTCAGAGCTTAGGCTTACAGTCTTGTGCGATTGGCTAATTTAATGGAAAAAGGGAGGGGTTGACCTTTGCCATTTCAAAGTGGTGGCCCCAGGGGAGCTGTGAACCAAAATGGCAGCTGCCAAGTCACACGAGCCAAAATGGCAGGTGCCTAACCGCCCTCTTTGACAGAAAAGATTATTTGTTTATTCTCACAATGTATACTTTAAAAACTCACAAGTACAACAGACGCACATAAAGTATACTGTAAAATGTAAAAAATGACTCCCTATTCCTGCCATGTCAGTCTCATTTCTTGTATTTTTCTTTTTCTTGTGTTTGGGAACACACACACACATACACATGCACACGCACACACGCACACAGAATGTATGCAGAAAAAAAAAAAAAATATATATATATATATATATATATATACCACATGTATCTTTTTACAAAGAGGAGATTGTGTATTGTTCTAAACTTCACTTTGTGTAGTAAACATGTTGCGTCAGGTTTCTGAAGTTCCCTGGAAATAGGCTCCCAGGTTCCTAGTGACCTTTCACCATTTTAAAAGTGCATTTGCCATGAGGCCTGTGGAAAACAACACCGTGACCTGGTCCTAAGAAGAATTCAAGTGGGTGAACTGCTTGCCCAAACCTGCGGGAACCACTTGGCTAGCTGCCATGTCTCAGCACATTGATGCAGGAGGATGTGTTCTACGCAGTAGTTACACGTGTGCCATGGAATTTTCACAACTGAGTTCTGCATAAATGCATTTTGCAAATCAAACACTTTTTAAATATATTAGGAAAAAATTCATTCTTTTTAAATATATTTTATGTTTTTTTACAGAGAGGAAGGGATAGGGGCAGAGAGTTAGAAACATTGATAAGAGAGAAACATCGATCAGCTGCCTCCTGCACATGCCCTACTAAAGATGTGCCTGTAACCAAGGTACATGCCCTTGACCGGAATCGAACCTGGGACCTTCAGTCAGCAGGCTGACGCTCTATCCACTGAGCCAAACCGGTTACGGCAATCTTTCTTTAAAGGAAATCTGGTGTGAATTTTACTTTACACCTAAGAATCCTATCCTATCTAATAAAAGAGAAACATGGTAATTAGCGTACAACCGCTACCCTTCCCATTGGCTAATCAGGGCAATATGCAAATTAACTGCCAGCCAAGATGGCGGCCGGCATCCAGGCAGCTTGAAACTAACATGAGGCTTGCTTGCTTCAGTGATGGAGGACTCCAACGTTCCCCGCCTGCCGCTGCCGGCCTCTGAGCTGCAACTCTAAGCAACTATGTTACAAATATAGAAGCTAAACAAAACCCCAGAAACCTACTTTAGTCACCAGGCTTCAGCCAGCAGGATCGCAACATTGTTTCAAATACAGAAGGTAAACAAAGGCCAGAAACCTGCTTTCAGCAGCGGAGGCCTAAGAGCTGGAGCCAAGCCTCAAAGCTAAAGTTGGCCCAGAATAAAAAAAATAAAATTAAAAAAAAAAGGAGCGGATGGGAGCTTCAGTCACCCACCAGCCTGAAAACAGCCCTCAGCCCCTCACCCAGACTGGCCAGGCACCCCAGTGGAGACCCCCACCGTGAAGGGTGTGTGACCAGCTACAAACAGCCATCATCCCCTCACCCAGGCTGGCCAGTCACCCCAGTGGGGACCCCCACCCTGATCCAGGACACTCTTCAGGGCAAACCAGCAGGCACCCACCCGTGCACCAGGCCTCTATCCTATATAGTAAAAGGGTAATATGCCTCCAAGCACCGGGATCAGCGAAGACGCGAGGCCTCCCGGCACCAGGATCAGTGTGACAGGGGGCAGCGCCCAAACCCCCTGATTGCCCTGTGGCTCTGTGTGTGACAGGGGGCAGGGCCACACCTCCCTATCTGCCCTGCTCTGTTCGTGACCGGGGAAGGCGCCCCAACCCCCTGATCAGCCCTGCTCTGTGCCTGATAGGGGGGAGCTCCCCAACACCCTATCGCCCTGCAGCTCTGTGTGTGACAGGGTGTGGTGCCCCAACCCCCTCATCGGCCCTGCTCTGTGTGTGACAGGGTGCGGCACCCCACCCCCCTGATCAGCCCTGCTCTGTGTGTGACGGGGTAGAGCAGTAACCTCCCCATCAGCCCTGCCCTGAGTGTGAGAGTGGCAGCGCCCCAACCCCCTGATCGGCCCTGCTCTGTGGGTGATAGAGGGCGGTGCCCCAACCCCCACCCCACGGGCCCTGCTCTGTGTGTGATGGGGTAGAGCCATAACCTCCCCATCGGCCCTGCCCTTAGTGTGACAGTGGCAGTGCCCCAACCCCCTGATCGGCCCTGCTCTGTGCATGACAGGGGGCAGCGCCCCAACCCCCTGATTGGCCCTGCTCTGTGCGTGACAGGGGGTGGCGCCGCAACCTTCCCATCGACCCTGCCTTGAGTGTGACAGGGGGCGGTGCCCCAACCCCCCAATTGGCTCTACCCTGAGAGTGACTGAGGGTGGCATAGCAACCTCCCAATCTGCCCTGCTCTGTGCATGACGGGGCGGCACCCCAACTCCCCAATCGGCCCTGCTCTGAGCCTGACCAGGGGCTGCACCTAGGGATTAGGCCTGCCCTCTGCCACCCGGGAGCAGGCCTAAGCCAGCAGGTTGTTATCTCCCGAGGGGTCCGAGACTGCGAGAGGGCACGGCCGGGCTGAGGGACTCCTCCACCCCCCGAGTGCACAAATTTTTGTGCACTGGACCTCTAGTCTATATATATAAAAAGGCAGGGACTGTGATGACTGAAACAATCGTTCGACCAGTCACCATGCAGTGCTAGCATAGATGCATAGACACAGGTAAAGTCTATGAGTGAACTAAGAATGAACAAGACAAATGCTTGCCTTCATGGAGGTCGTACTGTAAGAAGGTTAGGTCAGGGATGAGAATTCAAAATTGCCACCAGCACAGACCTGAGGTGTCGCTTCTCAGAACGGCCAAAGATACTCCCAGTAGCGGACTGGGGGCGTGACTGAAGGGCTGGTACTGACATGAAGGCGGGGCCATTCTGGATTTCCCAGAGGAGTCAATGGCTGCCTAGGAGGCGGAGCTTTTTGACACTGACTGGCATAGAAACCGACCAATCAGAACCTAATCTGGGTGAACTGCGAAGGCAGAACCTAAGGTGGGATTGAGGAGGGATTTTAAGGGCAACAGCTATTTGGTGTAAAGTGTAAGAAAGCAATTCAATGTTTTAATGACTGGTTTGGCAGTATAGTGCATATGGCTGGCTATCAATTCAGATATAGGGATTATGTATTTTTGTCTGCCAAGAGCATCTCCTCCTGCTGAAAAAGGCTTCCCCTCCACCCATTTAAGCAATCCTATCCTATATAATCTAACTATACTAATAAAAGGGTACTATGCTAATTAGACCGGGTTGACCAGCCATCTTCTGGATGTCCAACTTTCTTCCAGACAAAGCCATGGTGGTGGGGGCCGAGACAGAGGCATTTAGGGGTGATCAGGCTGGCAGGAGAAAGCAGTTAGGGACGAGATCAGGCTGGCAGGGGGTTAAGAGTGATCAGGCTGGCAGGAGAGAGCAGTTAGAGATGAGATCAGGCTGGCAGGGGGTTAAGGGCGATCAGGCCGGCAGGGGAGTGCAGTTGGGGGCAACCAGGCCTGCAGGGGAAGGCAGTTTGGGGCGACCAGGCTGGCAGGGGAGGGCAGTTGGGGGTGACCAGGCTAGCAAGGGAAGGCAGTTGGAGGTGAACTGGCCTGCAGATGGCAGTTGGGGGAAACCAGGCCTGCAGGAGAGGGCAGTTGGGGGCGACCAGACCTGCAGGGGAGAGCAGTTGGGAGTGACCAGGCAGGCAGGGGAGGGCAATTGGGGGCATTAGGCAGGCAGGCAGGTGAGTGGTTAGGAGACAGTGGTCCTGAATTGTGAGACTGTCTGACTGTCAGTTTAGGCCCGATCCCTGCGGGCAGTCAGACATCCCCCATAGGGTCCTGGATTGGAGAGGGTTCAGGCCAGGCTGAGGGACAACCCTTATGCATGAATTCCATACACCGGGCCTCTCATTAAAATATAAATAACTAGAGGCCCAATGCATGAAATCTGTGAAAGAGTAGGCCTTCCTTTCCCCAGCTGCTGGCACCGGCTTCCCTCTGGCCATCGGCCGGCACCCAGGACCTGGGCTTCCTTCGCAGCCCTGGCTTTGTCCAGAAGGTCATCCAGAAGGACGACTGGTCTAATTAGCATATTATGCTTTTATTATTATAGATTGCTCCCTAATTCATGAGTCTGAGTAATGCAGGCTCTTTCTACATCAAACATGTGGGTTTTGGGAAATCTTTTACAGTGCCCCAAAACAACAAGTTAATGGGATCTTACTCTTACAAGGTCTATGTTCTTTCTATTTACAAAATTATGATCAATAAGAAAGGTAAAGCTCAATCTTTTTTAAAATTTATTTTTCAATTACAGTTGACATTCAATATTATATTAGTTTCAGGTATACAGCATAGCGATTACACATTTATATACCTTCTGAAGTGATAACCCGATAACTCTAGTACCCATCTGACATTGTCAATTTGTACATCTTACTCCTTTCACCTTTTTTACCTATCCCCTCCATACTCCTCCCGTCTGGAAACCCTCAGTTTTATTTTCTGAATCTATAAGCTTGTTTCTGTTTTGTTAATTTTTTTTTTTTTGGATTCCACATAAAAGTGAAATCATATGATATTTGTCTTTCTCTGTCTGACTTATTTAACCTGATACCCTCTATGTCCATCCATGTTGCTGCAAATGGTGAGATTTCATTCTTTTTTTAAGGCTGAATATTATTCCATTGTGTATATGTACCACATCTTCTTTATCCGTTCACCTAAGTTGCTTCTATATTGGGGCTATTGTAAATGATGGTGCAATGAGCAAAGAGTGCATATATCTTTTTTTGGATAAATACCTGAAGTGTAATTGCTAGGTCATATGATAATTTTATTTTTAATTTTTTTAGTACCTTCTATGCTGTTTACATAACGGCTACACCAATTTACCATCCCACGAACAGTGTATGAGGGTTTTCTTCTTTCTACATCCTTCCCAACATTTGTTATTTGTGGATTTATTGATTATAGCCATTCTGACCGGTATGAGGTGATATCTCATTGTGGTTTTAATTTGCATTTCCCTGGTGATCAGTGATGTTGAACATCTTTTCATATGCCTATTGGCCATCTGTATGTCCTCTTTGAGATATGTCTATTCAAATTCTCTGCATATTCTGTGCTGCTCAAATGTTAATGTTCACACAAATCAGCGAAGTGATGTTGTTAAAATGTAGATTGTTTCTGCAGGTCTGGGTGGGGCCTGAGTTTCTGCATTTCTAACAAGCTTCCAGATTATGCAATATTGTTAGTCCTCACCCCATACTTTGTGTTGCGGAAGTCTACAGTATTCTATCTATCCCTACATTGCTCAGGTCACTTTGCTCCATGACACTTTACCAATCACTTCTTCCTTTGGGACAGAATAAATCCCAGAATGAGGTTATTTCCTAAGCTTTTGCAGTGATATAGTAGTAAATAAATCAAATGAATAATTTATCAAATGCTCTGACCAGTTATTAGTGAAATATATGTCCAGATAATTAAAGTTGCCTGTCATAAATATATTTTGTCATTGTGCCTATTTTATACTCTTTAAGATACTGACACAATGTTATAGAGCTACACATATCGGTAGTATGAAGCAGGTATAATTATCTTCATTTTGTAGATGAAGAAAAGCATGTATGTTGAGAGAACATGTATGTTGCCCCAAGTCAAACAGTTGGTGAGCGAGTAGTAAGTGCTACCTCTCTAATTTGGAATTGATCATCAGACTCTGAGCTTCACAAAATTAAAAGGAAAAACGTCTGGCGAGGGTTCCTAGGACAAGAATTGCTTACCTACAAATCACTTAAGCCAATATTCCAAGCACAGATCACCCTTATAGTCTGGGAGATAAAGCTTAAGTGAGATTTCTGGGTATTTGGAAAAACTAAAGTATTTATTGGGACACAACAAAGATCATTCTTGATTGATTTCTGTGACTAGCCATAAATAAATAAATATTCTCACCACCCTCAGTTCTCCAAACAGCTGTAATGACAGAGCAACTTCAAGCCTCCCCCGTCCCTAACCCCCCAAGAACAGGCTTAGGTGTGGTGATGGCATTGTCATGTTGAAGTTGTATTGAGAGCTTTTCTTCTTTGTTGAACATCAAGAATCAGGATGGGGGGAAATCTGTAAGCCCTATAATTAACTTCAATTTTAATTTCTGGGTGTCTGTTTTCTCCCAGCTGCTGCCAAGATTCTCCTCAGTCCCATCAGTTAGAGCAGCATTCATGAAGCTCAGGCCAGGCTCCCTTTGGCAATCGTTATGAGGTTGCAGGGTTATGGGCTCGAGCCCTCCTGGGAAACTTGGAGCCAAACTGAAATATAGGTTGACTTAAAAAAAATGGGGGCCACCCATTTCAAAAAGCCAGTTTTTATTCCTCAGTTTGGGGGAAACTTTTTAGATTTGGATTTTTAATACTTCTTAGTTTTTAAATTGTTTTGGTATGTATTTAATCTTTAATTAATTTTCTTTAGTTTATTTTTTATTATCCCTTCCTTTCCTATTACTATTGCTTTTCTTTATATGTTTACATATAGCTCTGTGTGTATTTGCTCTGTTATGAATTGAGAGCACTGAAAGACCAGACAGTTTATTCCCCTAACATGCTGTAATGCTATTTAAATTAAGGCCTTCACTTCTTTTAAAATCAGTTTATATTATACCCATTATAATTCCAGTTTACCCAATTTACACAATTAGTGGTGGATCAGCTAGAACCAATGGAATATTTGAGGAGTTAGGCTTATTGAATAAAAAGGACCTACTGAGTAATTCACTATAGGGAGATGACAGGACAAGGGCACTGTTGACTGACCCAAAGGCTAGAAGGCATCCAGTTCTAGTCAGACATTTACCAGGAGTAAGAATGTGCATGCTGTACTAGGTGGCCTGGGTTATAAGAACATACAAGACATGATTTCAGTCCTCAACATGCTCACAGTCTAAACAGGGAAATAGATCAGAACATAAAAAGCAAAGAGTAATGCTATGATAATAACATAGGAAAGAGATTTCTTTCAATGGAGGGAGAGAAGTTTTGGGTAAATTCATGGAGATTATTGCATTTGTGTCAAAACCTTAAGGACAGTCAGCAATTCCATAAACATGAATGAATTAAGAATAGTTAGAAAAAAATGGCTTATGCTATTATCATCCACAGAGGTGGGAAAGTGACAGGCATGTAGATGTGATTGGTTAAAAAATGTTCATGATAGGTTGTTGAACTGGAAGCTAGAAAAGCAAACCCCCCTTTTAATCATTTTACCAGTGTCATATACCCTCTAAGACCAACACCTCTCACTGTTTTGTGAGCACACTTCCTTTCTATAGGCCACTTTATTGAAAATCAAAATCAATAATTTTGTATTCAAAGATCGATATAAGGGGTTTCCCCCCTTGAGCTTCATAGCAATGTGTTTCCTATATATAGTCCCCATCACTTTTCAGAGGTAGACATCTAACTAAGTCATTTAAAGATAAGCTTATATTGTGAATATGAGATTGATCGCACAATTTATTTAGTTCAGGCTTAGTAATAGGAGAATATAAGTCATTGACATGTCTTTTTTTGTTTAGTTTACCTTTAATTTTATTCTTGTTGTTTATATAGAATGTCTCCATTTCCATTATGAGAGCTATTAAAAGATACTAATTGAAAGAATTCTCTTTGAATTAAATTGTCATATTCTGACTTTTCTCCAGGCTCAAGTGTGAATACCTTCTTGTTTCCTATAAACATTGTCAGGTTCAAATTCAGTATTATTACTTACTCAATAATTCCGACTGACCAGTGTCACCTGACCTAAGTGTGTCCATTCTCTGGGCTGCAGTTACTTCCAAGGTCATGTGGACATCATGGATTTGTAGGAATGCCAGACATTCTAAATGTGTACAAAGTGCCTTCTTCTTTAAATTTGTTCCCTTACAGTGTCTCACTTAATGATTTAACCCAGTGGGAGATTTTGAAGGAAACTTTGAACAGGATAGGAATTGAGAGCCATCCTTTGGCATCTGAAAGCTCCTTTTTCACTCCCCAACTTCAAAATCCCACATTAGTAGCAAGAAAATTTTGCATTGCTGAAATCTATGTATTTGATATGCATTTAATCTTCAATTCATTTTCTTTGTAGTTTATTTTTTTATTATTCCTTCCTTTCCTATTACTATTACTTTTCTTCATATGTTTGTATATCTAGCTCTGCGTGTATTTGTTCTGTTATGAATTGAGAGCACTGAAAGGCCCAGAAAATGTTTCTTAGGAGCCAGCGTCCTCATTTTTAAAAAAAGTATTACTATTTTGTTGGACTCATAAAACCATAGTATTTTAAATTACTATATTATTTAAAGTGACTGTGTGCATGCTAAACATACCATAGGTCACAGATAACTCTTCATCCGCGTATTTACTGATGAGGGTAGCCGGGTTTGTTTGCACTTCCATTTATACGCTTTTTCAAGATGCGAAGGCAATACATTTTTATCTCGCTTCCATCTGCTTCCCTCGCCCCCTCTCCTTTTGCTCACAGCATGGCAACAAGAGTTACAGCTTTAGCCTGTTTTGCTTATGGAACTGTGCCAGAAGCAGTTTTGAAGGTGTTTTAAAAATGAAGACATCTGGCAGCTGGCATACTTACAATTCATTTGCCAAAGACAAGTTGCGCGCTGCTGGAATTTTCAACTGAAGGTCACGCACCAGGTAAGAAGCAGTCAGGTGGAGCTGGTGCATAGGAAGCTACACGCTGAAAAATTGTGAGCTTTGTGAAGCGGGGTGGGCTAAACCGAGAAGCATGCCTGTCTCCTTGTTTACCTCTCACCCCCTTGTCACCAGGCTCTTTTAAAAGAGGTAAGGGGGGGGGGGGGAATCCAAGCCAATAAAATTGACAGTGAATGACAAGGCATATCAGCAGGAGCCCTGGAAAATGGATGAGAGGAAAGGGGGCTGAGTAAAGAAGATGGAAAGAGAATTTAACATAGTGCTGGACAGACATGTTCCTATCAGTTGAGTGATCCCGTTTTTCAGAAAGAAACAGACTAAGAGATTCTGGGCTTACAGCTCATCCCATGAGTGAATTACTAACAGGACACCAGTGAATGCTCTGTGACAGATTTGCTTGATGTTTGATAATGTTAGTATAGAATTTGGGGTTTTCTGTTTTAAAATCTTTTCTTGTAGCTGGGAGTCAGTAAGTGTCAAATCAATTAGTTTTGTGATTTTACACTTGCATCAAATGAAACCGTCTTATGGTTTTGTTTTATCTTTATTTTCCTGCAACAGGAATTTAACACATAAAAATAGGTATTTCTATTTGACCAAACAGAGCAAAGGCAGGAAATTGTCTCACTACATTGAGCATCTCTCTCTGAAAAATCTCAGCACAGTAAACGTAATGTGGGCCATATTTGACATGTAAGCAATGAGATATCTATATATATAAGAGCCTAAACGACCGTTTGAACGTCCGACTGGTAGCTATGATGTGCAATGACCACCAGGAGGCATACACTTACCGAACTGTGGTGACTTGGCAGCTGCAATTCTCCGGTAATGCACCAGGAACCGGAGAGGAGGGAGCCTAATTCCGGGGTGCATCACCTGAGAACTGCCCTCTTGAAACCTAGGACACCTTGGGGCATGTCAGAAAGCTGGGTTAGGCACGATCCCCACAGGCCAGGCTGAGGGACCCCACTGGTGCATGAATCTGTGCACCCAGGCCTCTAGTATATTTATAAAGCAATCATTAGAGAGCATTTGTATTAGACCTTGATATATTTCCACGCAATAAGTCTGAGATTATTTTTCACCTTCCTAAATTCATGCCTGTTGTATTAAGTGAGCGATCCTGTCTCGTGTTTAAAATACTGCATAAGATTCATTCCCCGGCATCTCCACCAGAAAAAAAAAAAAAATACTGCATAAGAAATACTAGTTAGTGGAGAAGGAGATAATGTTACAGTTACAATTTTCTTGTTGAGGAAAGTTGACCCCCACTTTATCCCAGATGGAGACAGAATTAATGGCCCTACAGAGGCTGCAAACCTCTGACCCACGTTCAGGATCTGGTCTAAAATTTGTGCATTGGACACACTCACTATTGACCTGTGGAGTTAACATTTTTTTTTAAATGTTGACAGAAGACTTTATATTTTTTAAATCTGTATTTCCAGTGTCTTTTAAAAAATTGGAAAATCAGGCATCACTGCCCACAACCCCTCCTGAGAATGGTCTGCTGGTCCTGGCCCGGCTGGGGTTCTCCAGTCACAGGGTCCTGCCACCCCCCATTCTCCCCAAGGCTGAATGCAAATTGCTGCTTGGTTGCTTTTTTGTTGTTGTTATTTTTCTGAAATCAGAGTGAAGAGGAAAGAGATGTATTTCTGGCATGTTTGTCTCTGTCAAAGCAAGGAAATGAAAATAGGCCAGAGGAACAAGTTTTCCTAACACCAGGCCTGCTGCCCACACTGATAGAACCTCTCCAGCCCCTGCTGTCCTTTGAACTTGCTTCCTTTCTTACATGAAGCACCACCGCTGACTGCCTTGGGTTGAAATTCCAGAGGCTCAAGCTCTTTCCTGGTCCGGCCAGGATCACTAAACCTCTGCCCCACATCAGAACTTCTGTAATTTCACAAATGAAGCCTTCCTCAAGGTACCCAACATAGAGGCCATTCCTGTCTTTCAAACACTGTCAGGGATCGGAGAATGTGAGGGCCGGGGACGAGGGCTGAGGAGCTGGGAGAGGGGAGTGGTAACCTGTTTGATAATATTATGACACTTAAAAATGTACTTTTTGTTCATGAATTTACTCAAAAATTGGTCTTGCCTTTGAGAGATGTTTTGTTTTTTTATCATTGGGCCTTGCTTCTTCCTTGGAAATTTAGAAGTTACAAAATCTGGGGATATTTTTCTTTACTTTTATTTAAAGAGAAAATGCCATAAACTTATATGAGAAAATGGTACCTGGTAGACATGAAGATATCTGCCTGGTGGTTTTAGTGGTTGGATATGAAATCAGTGAGCAGTAACGACGTAGGAATCTTTTCACGTAGGGGCCATGCCTTAGTGTATTGCTCCCTGAGGAGAATGTTAGAGTTATGGGGATTGTAAACTATGTGAAGTACAAGCACACTGTAGTTCATATGATCTAAACTAAAAACTCAAGAGACAGATTATCAGTGTTTAGAAATGGGTTTTGGAAAAAAATATTGATGATTTGCCAACTCTTCATTTTTCCTTTAAAACTTATTTGTTTTTGTTTGACAGTCAAGTGTCTACCAGACAAGGCCAATCTGAAATCCCTGCTAAGTTTTTCATTCATCACATAAAGCTTTCCATTCAGACCTTCTGATATACGAAACCAAACCTAAGGGGTACTATTTCTATACGGAGTATTGTATCTCTAAAATGATCCCACAAAGTAATCCTTACTGCAGCATTAGTTCTCATTCTCCTTGTGCATGATTTTAGGTCATTTTTATTTATACGGAATTTCATTACTGAGTAAAAGGGAAGCAAAATATATATATAAATATATATATATAATCTCTAGTAACAAACATCAACAGTGAGTTGGGAGCCCTGGCCTGTGTGACTCACTTGGCTGGGTGTCTTCCTGTGCACAGAGAGGTTTTTGGTAGATTTCTGGCCAGGGCATCTGCCAGGGTTGCAGCTTGATCCCAGTAGGGGGCATGCAGGAAGCAGCCAATTGATATCTTTCTCTCCCATCAATGTTTCTCTCTCTCTCTCCCTCTCCCTTCCTCTTTTTCTACAATTAATAAAATCATTTTTTAAAGTGAGTTGGGGGAGTGAAAAATGTAGATTGTAAGAAATAGTTGAATTTTCAAGAAATAATTTCTAGCCTAACCAGTTTGGCTCAGTGGATAGAGTGTCAGCCTGCAGACTGAGGGGTCCTGGGTTCAATTCCGGTCAAGGGCATGTACCTTGGTTGTGGGCACATCCCCAGTGGGAGGTGTGCAGGGGGCAGCTGGTCGATGTTTCTCTCTCATCGATATTTCTAACTATCTCTCTCCCTTCCTCTCTGTAAAAAATCAATAAAATATATATTTTTTAAAAGAAATAATTTCTGCTGTGTGTGTGTGTGTGTGTGTGTGTGTGTGTGTGTTGGTAGCAGAGTGGCAGGGACTTAAGTTATTCTTTTCAACATTTATAAAAAAGGTTAAGTAAAGGCACTTTGGATGTAATAAAATTAAATTGAATACATATAAGGAAATACGCACATAAACATATTAAATGATAACCTAAACATCTGGAAAACAAGGCTATGATGGCCTTGCATGAATTTTGTGCATCGTATCTCTAGTTCAATTATAAAAGGAAATTGCAATCAAATTCCTTAAAACCCCATTTTAATTTTGTCTTGAAAAATGTATTTTATATTAATATGCATTGACAGACATAATTAAATGCCTGATATTTGAATAATGATAAAGGGTGTACAAATGACTATGTGCTCTTATTATTACTATCAACGTTAAAATACAATCGTGGACTTTGGATGGCATGATCTAGGGGTTTAGTTTTAAACATTGGGTTATTCTCACTCAGCCAACATTGAGCAAATGCTATATGCTTAATTATGATAGATGTTGAAAGTAAAACATTACATAATAAAATTAGACATTAAAAACCATCACACATATATGCATTCCACGAACACACCAGGCATGCTCCTGCTTTAGGGTATTGGTACTTGCTGTTGCCTTTGCTTTGACTGCACTTCCACAGATGTCCACATAGTTCACTCCTTTACTATCTTCAAGTCTCTATTCAAATGTCACCTTCTCAGTTGAACAGTGCATAATTCTAAACTCAGCCAAATGAGCATCAAATGTGAGGATAAGATGAAAGCATGTTAAAAATCCATTCAGAAAGAAATATTCAAGGAAGTACTCAAAGGAAGCAAAAAGATTTTAGGAGAAAGAAAGACATTGAATGCCAAAAATAAGTGAAGAAAAGAGACCAGTAAGATATAGGACTAAGGATAGATCCTAAAAATTCTGTAAATTTTTAAAAATACTAATAATCTGGAATTCAACTCCAAATAAGTTCAACATAAAATTTGAAGGTGAAGCCAAAGTCAGTTACAGGGAAAATGATAGCATGCTACAGTTTATTATCTTTTATTTGGAAAAAAGTATATACATTTAAATATATGAGTTAAAAATTTCTTATTAACCAATACAGGAATAGAAACAGAAAATACAATTTTTAGGTCCCTGGTGAAGGAAAAAAGTAGAGAAAACTCAATCAATTCCCAAAAGAGATAGAGAAAAAACAATTGCTTCTTTTTAAAAAGGTGAGTATTAAATATTTAATAGTGGAAGTATATGCAAACATTTTAATAATTATAATGAGTGCAAGTATTAATTATTTTATTAAAAGGCAGTGATTGTCAGATTTTATTTTAAGCTAATTACTTACTACTTGCCAGAGACACTTCCAAAACAAATGACACAGCATAATTAAAATAAAGGGATGGATAGAGATATTTCAGAAAGATGCTAATTAACAGAGAAAGACCAGTTAAGGCAATATTAATGTAACATAAATCAGATTTGGAGTCCAAATTTTTTAATTTGGGCAAAGAGGAAGATTTCACATTATAAGCAGAACACTCTCTCAAGATACAAAAATCGTAAATTTTATGTACCTAACCATCCAGCTTTGACATATATAAAACAAAAAATATTAGAAATACAAGTAGATATTGTTAAATCTATAATCTTAGTATAAGAGAATTTAGTGCACCTCTCAGAATTTGATTATTAAAGTAGCCAAATAATAATGATGATGATGATAGAACCAGAGACATAGAAGCATTGAACAGACTGTCCAACCTATGAGGAAAGGTGGGTGGTGAGGGGTAAGAGATCAACCAAAGTACTTGTATGCATGCATATGAGCATAACCAATGGACACAGACAGTAGGGGGGTGAGGGCATGTGCTGGGGGATGGAAGCGGCCAGGGAGAGGGCAATGGGGGGAAAAGGTGACTCATGTAATACTTTAAGCAATAAAGAATTTAAATTAAAAATAAAAATGATGATGATATATAGGGTTTTAATAATACATATAACAAAATATATGTCTACACATACACATATAACAAATAGATGATACACATTTATTTCAAATACAAGTGCATTTTTAAAAATTTACCACTTATTATGTTTCAGGAAAAATATACAGACATATGCTAACCTCAACAAAATCAGAAATCAATAACTGTGAACCAGAAACAATCTGACCACTTAGCTAGAGTTTTAAAAATCTTTTAAGTAATTTCTAGATTAAGAAGAAATAACAAAATATTTACAAGGGAATATATTAAAGAAACAATATATTAAAAATTGTGTAGTATATTCAGAGGTAAGTATGTAGCAAAATATTAAAGGAATAGTATTTCAAGAAAATATCATTCAACATATAGAAATCTATGTAATTCATTCTAGTAGCACTAAAGGAAGACAATATGGTCATCTCAATACATTCTAAAGTTTTGAAAAATAAAATTCAACATTTTTTGTTAAAAATTTTAGCAAGCTAGGGAAAGAGGCAAGCCTCCACACTTTAATAATGAATATTGCCCTAGCTGGTTTGACTCAGTGGACCAAAAGATCCCAGGTTCAATTCTGGTCCAGGGCAGTATCTTGATTGTAAGTTTCTCCCCTGGTCGGGGCATGTGCAGGAGGCAACCAATCGATGTATTTCCCTCACATCAATATTTCTCTCTGTCTTTTCCTCTCTTTTCCACTCTCTCTAAAAATCAATGGAAAAATACCCTTGAGTGAGGAATAACAAAACAAAAAACAAAAAAATGAATATTTATGTCTACATCTCACATACTCCAAATCAGTGATGAAACACTAGAAGGGTTCCCATTAAAGCCAACTATAAGTCTTGGTGTTCAAGATTGTACTGTCCTAAGCAATACAGTAAGAAATAATAATAATAGTTCTAATAATAATATTAAATAATAGCTATAAAGTTAGAAAATAAGAAAAACAATGATCTACAATTAATATGATCTTGTACTTTGAAAATCCAAAAGAAATAACAAAAACTTATTATAACTGTTAAAAAAAAGCTTAATACAGTAACAAACTTGAAAAAAATTCATAGTTTTCCTATACACCAACGATAACCAATTAGAAAATACTTTGAATATTGTTCACAATTACAAAAGGAAAAAACCCACAAAATATGTGGGACATTAATATATAAGACTTATATGAAGAAAGTAATAAAACATAACCTTACTAATGGATGGAATTACTCAGTATAATAAAACTAGAGGCCCGGTGCATAAAAATTTGTGCACTCGGGGGATCCCTCAGCCTGGCCTGCACCCTCTCGCAGTCCGGGACCCCTCGGGATGTCCAGGAGCCCTTGCTCCTTACCGCCCTCCTGCTCGCTGCTCCTTAGTGCAGCCCCAGAGGCAGAAAAGGCTCCTGCCACCACGGCTGCGCTCACCAGCCATGAGCCCGGCTTCTGGCTAAGTGGTGCTCCCCCTGTGGGAGCACACTGACCACCAGGGGGAAACTCTTGCATTGATCATCTGCCCCCTGGAGGTCAGTGTGCATCATAACGACTGGTCATTCCACCGTTTGGTAGATTTGCATATTAGGCTTTTATTATATAGGGTTGGCAGTGTTGCTCAATATATCTGGAAGTGAGAATGCTCAATAAAGGAAAGACAATGAAAGTTAAATATCTTCTAAAACCTTATAAATATCACAGCTGTTATGAAATTTAAAGAGCTTGATATTGGGACAGATAGATAAATAAATAAATAAATAAATAAATAAATAAATAAATAAATAGAGAGCCCAGGAAGTGAATTTAAAATGTCATAAAGATTGTGTTTTAAACCATTAAATATAGGAAAATATTTTTATAATATTAGAGTAAGACAAAACATATTAAGACAAAACATAGAAACTAAAAATAAAATAATTAAAAATTTGAATACAATAAAAAATTCAGTGTTGTAACAAGCAATAGATTGAGAGAAAATATTTGCAATATATATACAGAATATATGAAGAACTGATAATTAACAGGGGAAAATAACTCAATGGGCAAAGAATATTACCAGGCAGTTTTTAAAAGAGGAAACCTAAGTGGTTAATTAACAAATAAAAATGTGTTTCACCTCAAGAGTAGTGAGAGAAATGAAAATTAAAACAAAAGTGAGATATAATTTTTCAGGAATCCGACTGGTAATTCTTTTCAGATTACTAAATTCTAGTGTAATCTGTAGAAGGTGAGAAAATGAGTAATTTATATAATCTAATATCCTTAAAGCCAGCACTTCCACTTTGAGATGTCGAGTGGACACCTCCTAGCCAATATTTCCTCCCTCTAGAATCCTAATTCCTTTAGTATTGCCCCCCACCATCACCACCCTTATGTCTCAAAAGAAGTTGATGTTGATCTCACCCTCACCTCTAGGATGGGTTTGAGTGAACCGATGGTAATCTCAACTCCTGCTCTCTTAATCAATGATTGGCCAAAATTCTGGGTAATTAGAGAAGCAAAGAGAATTTTGCCAAAAGCTACAGAAAAGTTCTTTCTTACTCTTAAGGAGAACATCAAGAAGCCAGTCTTACTTTCTCCCACGAGACATAAACAAGGAAGAAAATAGCACTGAAGCTTCTCCCACAACTGAAATTCCTCTTGTATAGGCTAATTATTTTCCTACCATGTGCCAGATAATGTTCTAGGTGCTAGGAACACATCCTATATAATAAAGAGGTAATATGCAAATTAACCCTCATGCCCTCATATGGCTGCCTATGACCAGGACAGCAGGGGGTTAGTGAGGGACGACCAAACGACTGAACAAGCAGGCTGCATGGGGCAACCAGGCCGGCTGGGGTGCTGTGAGGGGAAACCAGGCCAGTGGGGGAGGGGGGCAGTTGGGGCAACCAGGCCGGCGGGGGGGGGGGGGAAGTTGGGGGCAATTAGGCTGGCAGGGGGGCAGTGAGGGGTGACTAGGCTGGCGGGGGGGCAGTTAGGGGTGACCAGGCTAGCAGAGGGGGGCAGTTAGGGGAAACCTGGCCAGCAGGGAGGAAACAGTTGGGGCAACCAGGCCATTAGGGAGGGCAGTAAGAGGTAAGAGGCGACCAGGCCCATGGGGGGGGGGGGTGTAGGGAGGGCAGTAAGAGGCGACCAGGCCCATGGGGGGGTAGGTGTAGTTGGGGGCAATCAGGCCTGCAGGCGGGGGCAGTGAGGGGTGACTAGCCTGGTGGGGGGGCAGTTAGGGGCGACCAGGCTGGCAAAACGGGGCAGTTAGGGGTGATCAGTCCAGCAGAGGGGGGCAGTTGGGGGCGATCAGGCAGGCAGGCAGGTTAGCAGTTAAGAGCCAGCAGTCCGTGATTGTGAGATGGATGTCTGACTGCCGGTTTAGGCCCGATCCCGGGGATGGGGCCTAAACTGGCAGTTGGACATCCCTAACGTGTCCCGGATAGAGAGTGCAGGCTGGGCTGAGGGGCATGGGTGCAGGCTGGGCATGAATTTCATGCACCAGGCCTCTAGTAGTTTATAAAACAGACAAAACACATTGCTCATGAAACATGCTACTTGGGGAAATAGAAATAAAAAGAATAAATATATATAGTCTAACCCAGTGATGGTGAACCTATGACACGCGTGCCAGAGGTGACATGCGAACTCATTTTTTTGGTTGATTTTTCTTTGTTAAATGGCATTTAAATATATAAAATAAATATCAAAAATATAAATCTTTGTTTTACTATGGTTACAAATATCACAAAATTTCTATATGTGGCACGGCACCAGAGTTAAGGTAGGGTTTTTCAAAATGCTGACACGCCGAGCTCAAAAGTTTTGCCATCACTGGTCTAACCAATACTAAACAGAAAAAGGGGATTGGAAATATTGTAATGTATATAGGAGAGTCAGGGAAGCCTCCCTGGAAAGGGGATGTTTGAGGAAATTCTTAAAGGAAGGATGAAGAAAGTCATGTTCACATATGAAAGGAAAAGATTCCAGAAATCGGAAAAAGTCAGTGCCAAGGCACAGACACAAGTGTGTCTGGCAAGTTCAAGGAAAGCAAAACGCCCTGTAAGGCTGGATCAGAGTGAACAAGGAATGGAAGAGTAGGGGATAGGTCGGAGAGATAAGAGGGAACTAGATGTGAGGGGCTTTGTAGAACATTATAATGGCTTCGGTTTTTTGCTCTGAATGAAATGAGAAGCCATTGGAGGTTTAGAGGGGCACCACAGTCTTAGCTCCATTTAGCAAGATAACTCTTGTTGCTGGGTTGGCTGGAATGTAAAGGGACAAGGACAGAAGTAGGGATAGTAGTTAGGAGTTCACTGTGGTAATCCAGGGAGCACTGACTGTGCCTTGGACCAGGATGGTTTAGTGGGGGTGGTAGAAGATAGTTGAATTCTGGATATATTTTGAAGTTAGAGCAATAAGATTTGTTGGTGGGCAAGATATTAGGTGTGAGAAAAAGAGGAAAGTCAATGCTTGGAGCCTACTCCTAAAAGTGGAGTTGCCCTTAACTGAGAAGGGAAGCTGGTTTGGGATGGAAGTGGGGAGAGATCAGAGGTTTGGTTCGATTTTGTTAAGTTTGAGATACTCATGTCTCAATGTGGAAACACCAAGTAGACATGTTTTGTGGAAAGGTGGGTTTGGAGATAAAAATTTGGGAGTTGTCAGAATTCACTTAGCACCTAAAGCCGTGAGCATTTTGATGAGGTCACCAAGGGAGTGAATAGAAGTGATTAAAGGATTTAACTCTGGGGAATTCCAATATTAAGATTTAGGAAAGCCCGCAGGGAGGAACAGCCAAGGAAACTGGGAAGGAATGCGGCACGGGGAGATAAAAAAAATCTGGGAAGCGTAGTGTGCTAAAAGCCAAGTGAAGAAAGTGTTTTAAGGAGGAGGGAGCAAGCAACTGAGTCAAATGCTGCCAATAAGTCGGAGAAACATAATGGCTGATAAAGGCTCTGAAACCATTCTGCCAGGTGGTTGCTGTGTGACTTTGGAAAGGGAACTGCACCTCTTGTGTCTCCTTCATCTGTAAAAGGGTATTATGATAGCTCCTATTTCATATGGTTATGGTGAGGCTTACGTGTCTAAATTCATTTAACACACTGAGACTAGTGTCAGGAGTACAGTAAGTGCCAGTTTTAATGGCAGCTATCATTATTATTCTTTGTTGGAAATTTTTATTAATTTTTCTTCCAGTTTTATTGAGATGTAATTGACACATAGCACTGTATAAGTTTAAGGTGCACAGTATAATAGCTTGTCTTACACATAGTGTCAAATGATTACCACAGGAAGTTTAGTTAACATCTATCATCTCATAGAGATAAACATACACACACACACACACACACACACACACACACACACACACACACCAAGAGAAAAACATGTGTGTTTTTTCTTTGTGAAGAGAACTCTTGGGATCTATTCTCCCTAACAACTTTCAACTCTATCATACCAGCTATGATTATTATTACCTTTAATAGCAACAGGAAGGAGGAGGAAGAATAAAGAAAGAACTGAGATTTGACTATTGGCTTTAGCAATGTGGAGGTCATTTGTGAAGTTGACAAAGAGCCATTTGGGTAGAGTGGTAAGTGCAAAACTTGTTTAAAGTGATGTCGTGTCCAGAAGAAAATGGCAGAAGATAAACTGGAAACAATAAGAACTTTTTCTTGAAAAAGTAAAGGGAAGTAAAGAAAAAGTTTGTAACTATAGACAGAAGTCTGATAATATAGGGTTTTTTATTGTAGGAGAAATAATAGGTCTTAAATAGTAAGTGTGTTTATTTTGAATATTCCTGAATAAGAGCTTGGCCTCGGCAGGGTTGGTTTGAATGGTTGCTGGTGATAGTGAAGATGGAGGAGTGAGGAGTCCCGTGAAGGCACAGAACCCCAGGCACCTCACATTATAGTAGTTACTTGTTACTACAATGTCTCACATAGGTAAGTCCATAAAAAAGGGCTCTTGTTTTGTTCCCTGCTGTATGACCATCACCTGGAACAGTACCTAGCACTCAATAAGCATTTAATAAATATTTGTTAAATTAAAGCCTATTTCCAGTGAAAATCTGAGACCCAGAAAAGTTAAATAAACTGCTTGCCCAGCTCATTATCCTGGTTCCCAGTATAGTGAACATTCCAGAATTAGGAAAACCTGGCTTTCAGGGTTTACACCCTGCTCTTCAGAGCAGTATTAAAGAAAATTGCAGCTATTTTTTTTTTATTGATTTTAGAGAGAGGGGAAGAAAGAGAGAGAGAGGAGAAAGAGAGATGAGAGAGAGTAGGAAAGAGAGAGAGACATCGATGTGAGAGAAACATCAGTTGGTTGCCTCCCATACGCACCTGGACAAGGGACTCAACCCATAACCTGGGCATGTGCCCTGACCAGAAATCAACAGGTGACCTTTCGGTGCACAGGACAATGCTCAACCAACTGAGCCACACTGTCCAGGGCAAGCTATTTAAAAGGCTGAAATGAAGCAGAAAAAAATGGAACTTCCCACTTCTTTTCAAGATTATCCTATGTCATTGCAAACACTATTTTCATTATGTTGAAAAGTTGAATTTTGTTAATGTGGTTCTTAAAGAATTAAAACTTAAAAGTCTTAAAAAAAATTATAAACGATCTAACAAAACTAATCATTTGTTAAACAGTACAAATGAAAACAAAATTTTTGAAAATTATTACAAATCTTAGCCATGTTCCTATTGCACATGCTCTCTATGTATTTTCAAGGACTACAAATAATTGAAAACTTGTAAATATGATTCCTTGAGGCATAAAGTTAAACTATGTATAAATGTAGCGGATACTTCTACAAAGCTCACCAGTAATAGTGCCTTTAATGTAATCAGAAATTACCTTGAATGTCTTATTCCTCAGTTTAATAATATATACAGCATTAAATTGAAAAGTTAAGAAAATAATTACATTTCTCTATAGCAGTGGTTCTCAACCTTGGCTGCACATTAGAATCACCTGGGAATCTTTTTAAAATCCCGATTTCTGGGCCTCATCCTCCGGAAATTCTGTTTCTTTGTTACTAATGTTGTGGCCTCACCCCATAAGAAAGAAACAGGATGAGGCCCAGAAATCAGGATTTTAAAAAGATTCCCAGGTGATTCTAATGTGCAGCCAAGGTTGAGAACCACTGCTCTATAGTATTTACTCCTGGATGTTTAGTGGTATTACAAGTAGCAATGACTCATTTTATTCATACATAAAACTTTCACTGTATATTCACACACACACACACAGTCCCAGAAAAAAGTACACACTTTAACAGCTGATTCTATTACATTTTGAAGATGAAATGTATTTTAATAAACACTGCCTTTATAATTATTTAAAGTGTGTATACATTTTGGGGGGAACGATATATATATATATATATATATATATATATATATATATATACTGTATATATACATATACACACATATATCTTTCACACCATGTTAAAAAATGGCAGTTTTTTTAGACACACGGAATTTTGACCCACTAGAAGAGGATTAATTTTACTTTTACCTTTATTAAATAAATTTTACAGCTGTTTTATAGTTCTGTTAAAAATCATAACTCGCTAGAGTTGGAACAATATTTTTAGAATGGCTAGGAACTATAAAATGAAGCTAATTCATAGAAGTCTCCAGTTAATTATAGAGAGATTGCTATAGTGTTTCTACAAAAATATACAAAGTATGCCTAAATCAACATAATTGGAGACATGTAATGTGTCTGTATATGGAAGTTAAAAATTGGGTCTCTCCAGTCATGTAACCATAAAAGTGACTTTCATGCTAGGTTTCTAAAAAGCATAACGTTGTGAAATAGGACAAATACTGTGCCAGAGATTTTTTCTTTTCATCTTACAAGTGGCCTCATTTTTGACCTAGTAATTTCCCTTCTTGAAAATTACTATAGGGAGATAATAAAAAAAAGGAAGGAAAATGCCACATGTTTGAAGATGTTCATTGCAGTGTTATTTATATAATTGTAGAATTAGAATAAAATCTAGATGTCCAACAACAGGGAGATGTTTAATTAAATTGGAGCCTATCCACTTAATATACCCTGCAATCATTAAATGCATATTATAAAGTGTTCATTGTGTAAAAGTGTGCACGTAATCTGTGTGTGTTTCATTCAACAGTTCAATCTCAATCAACTGAGTTTTTGTCATGTCCATAGGTGTATAAATGTATAACTGTATAAATGATACCTGGGCTTAAGGATAGGGGGGGAAAAACAGATAAGTAGCACTGTTTTTAAAAAAATTTTTCTTCAGAATGCTTAATTCTGTCTGTCATGACACATTAATAAAGACTTTTATGTTCCCAGGGTAATGATAAGTTGCACCTAAGCAATCACCATCCAGGCTTTCTCATTCATTGTGACTAGCCCTATGAAGCAGAGAAATTTAGCGTATGGATTCTGGGAATTTAGCGTATGGATTTTGCTACCCTCTTCAAATCATTTCGGAGTCCTTTTCAGGCGATATGAAATAGCTCTGTATTTCAGTGCACATCTTTGCTATAGAAACGTGATTTTCAGCTCTGCAGCCCAAGTATGCGTTCCATGTATGAATAGGAGTCTTTGTGCAACAAGAGTCAAGTCATCAGCGTCTATGCTATGAGAAGAAATGTTCATCTTCTAATGTGCATATATGTAAGCCCTCACTTTAAAAACCGGCCCCTCAAATGGCACTGAGTACGCGTCTGTGTGTGACACATCAATGTCCATTAATTGCATGAAGAGAACCAAAATTCCAAGGGCAAAATCTGTAAAAAGTAGATACACAAAGAAAAGTGGAAGCATCTGTTTAATATATACGACATTAGAATTTAATTTTACCTCTGCGATGCTTTTGTGTGGCTGCAGTGTTACAGCGGAGCACATAAGCATAGCCGTGCAGTGTCAGCAGGTGCATGCCACCAAATTACTGCTGTTAATTTGCATATTCATCTGCTAAGAAGCATGTCATTATCATATCAAAGGGATACTAAGCAACAGCTAACTTGGAGAGATGTGGCATAGTTTCAATAGGAGCAATTAATGCAAGATGAGGACTCTCTGTCATGTCTCCAGGGCTAGCTGTAATCGGGCTGATTATTGGATACCAATAAGACTGGGCCCGGTTGGCACAGAATAAGAGAAGAACTGGAAAGAGAGCCTGCTAGTCCTCTCCACTGTGCACTTGATGGCAACGTGGTGCTCTGGTCACTCAAATGAATCCTGTCCTTGTTACAGACACTGTCTGTATGCACTCATCTATTTCAGTTGTCATAAAATGGCCAAATGCAGTCCAAATGTAATCATGTATTTTTATTTTTTTAAAATATATCTTTATTAATTTCAGAGAGGAAGGGAGAGGGAGAGAGAGATAGAAACATCAATGATGAGAGAGGATCATTGATTGGCTGCCTCCTGCACGTCCCCCACTGGGGATCAAGCCCACAACCCAGGCATGTGCCCTTGGCCGGAATTGAACCTGCGACCCTTCAGTCCGCAGGCTGACGCTCTATCCTCCGAGCCAAACCAGCTAGGGCAGTAATCATGTATTTTTAAAAAGAGAGAAATTTCTGGACTCTGGACTTTAGAGGGCATGTAAAGGAAACATAAAAGAGACATTCAAATTGTGTCCGCAACTATGGGTTTCCGTTAGTATTTAGGTATATTTAACTCAAGCAAATATCTCCCTCCTTCAAACATTTATTGGTCATCTATTATGTATCAATGTCAGGTGATGAAGATGCAGACGGGAACAAGTCACAGTCCCTAATCTCAATGAATCTGCAGTTGAACAAGGGAGACAGACAAACAACACGTGAATAACATTTTCTTTCTTATTGTTTATGGACTTAGGAAAGGTCACAAATATGCAAAACCATCTTTTGATATGACAGTAAGGACATGTGGTATCATCTCTCTTTAGGAAAGTCTTTAAGAACAGAATTTTTTTAGTTTAGTTAAATTTTGGAAATGATCTCACTTTTCTTTTCCTAATGAAAGCAGTTAAAAGACAATGTACAAGTTGCCCTGGCAAGTGTGGCCTGGTTGGTGGGAGTGTTGTCCCATGCACCAAAAGGTTACCGGTTTGATTCCCAGCCAGGGCACATGCCTGGGTTGCAGGTTTGATTCTGGGTCGATCCCCAGTTGGGCACAATGCATATGGGAGGCAATCGATTGATATTTCTCTCTTACATTGATGTTCCTCCCTCACTCTCTCTTTCCCACTCTCTCTCCCTCCTCCCCTCCCCCTTTCCTTTCTCTCTAAAAAAAAAATCTATGAAAACATAGATTAAATACGTTAAAAAAACAAACAAACAAAAACATTGTACAAATTTGAATATTTGAACAAAGGAAGTACAGATTATTTTTAATTTAATCAATTTTTCATTAGATGCAATGGTATAGGTAAATGTTTTTAAAAAGCAGAACCATTAATGGGTTATTTGATATGGGGTCTAGGATGGGATGGTACACACATACACTTTCATTAATTTAGTCAACAAACATTTTTTAAAAACTATCTGCCAAGCACTACTCTAAGCACTGGAGATACAGCCGTAAACAAAAAGGGTCAAGTGCCTGCCCCTGAGTTTATATTCACACGTGCTCCTCTGTGTGATTATATGCACCAAGCACAAGCTTAATGGAAAGCTCACTGACATTCATTCAAAAGTGTTTATGAATAAACACCTTATGTGTACCAGACTAGGGAAGTGAAAGGGATAGGTATAAAGTTTACCTAGGAAACTACAAACCAGCCGTGAGTACAAAAAAAAAAAAAGCCCCCAAATGACCAAATAGCTCACGTAAAACAAAACTTAAAAATAAGAAGGTATTCGTTTATGGGTGTTCAATCATCCAAGTAGTTTCAGACATCAACCAGTTAACTCGTATATTCACCAACCCCCTTCTTATCAATTACTGTTAAAATTTTAGGGGTGAGCACAGCCGGTGTGGCTCAATGGTTGAGCATTGACACATGCACCCACAAGTCACCAGTTCGATTCCCAGCCAGGGTACATGCCCAGACTATGGGTTCGATCCCCAGTAGGGGGCGTGCAGGAGGCAGCTGATTGATGATGTTCCTCTCTCATTGATGTTTCTATCTCTCTCTCCCTCTCCCTCAATAAAAACATATTTTTAAAAAATGTAGGGAGGAGGCATTGGAACGTAGTGAGCATGAGAGCCAACCAAGCACCTTGGGTGCATCGTCTTACCTAATACTCAGAGGTGGTACCACACTGGCCTTGCTGATAAGGAAACTGGGGCTCAGAGAGTTTATGTTTCCTGATGTCACAGCTGGTAGGATTGGAACTCAGAGTTTTCTGCCGCCAAATATGTATTGCATTTGCAGTTCTTTAGAATAACTCAGCATTTAATATCCTAGCATAATCTATTTTGTGGCAATAAACTTGAATATCAAAACTAACTTACATGATTGTAGCTAATCATTTTGAGCAAGAACAATATTTCCTAGTAAGAATATTTAACTTTATTGTGGTGAGAGATATGGGTTAAATGGTGTATATTGTATCAAAACTACTGGTTGAGAATGTAAAAAAATGAACAAAAATATAGTCTTTTTAGCTATATGTTTCTACTCTGGTTGACTTTTTTCACCAAATGGACAGGATCTTTTTTCTTTTTAATTAACCTTGTGCTGAGAATCGTGGACTCAGTTTTTCTTCTGTTTTGTTTAAATGGACTGTTTGGTAGAATTGAAAGAGCTTCTTGACTTGGAGTCAGAGGACCTCGGTTAAATCCTGGTTGTCTGTGGAAGATACTTAGCTAGTAAGGGTTTCAATCTTCTTGTCTGCAAAATGAGGGATTTAATCTTAGGTTGCTTCAAGTTCTAGCTTTTTATGATTCTGTGAAAAACAGCTAGCAAGGGTTCTATTTCAAATACAGTACAGAAAATATTTGAATAGCTCAAACTTCCTGAATCCTGTCCTACAAAAAAAAAAAAAAAAGTTTGTTTTAAAATAATACCTTGAGGCAGAACTTAGGTAAATGGTAATTATTAAGTGTTGCCTTTCCACAAAAGTTGACTGCAATTCAACACTGAATGTTTTCTTATTTTCTTATTAGAGGAAGGAAGAAGATAGAAAAGGAGAGAGAAAGAAAGAAAGAAAGCCAGATTTGGGTACATGTATGTTAAATATTCACATATATAGCATGATGTACAACATGCGTGTTACATGTATATGCATGCATGTGTATTACATATATACAAGTGATTATATTGACAACTTCTTTAAGTTCTATGATTTTTTTTTCCTGCCAGAGAAGAATGAGGAAAATGTTACCCATCACAAGTTCATATTCCCAGCAGCTTATGGCATCCTTTCTCTAAGGAAGCAGTGGGTTCCACAAATGCTGGAGTTCTACAGAAAAGTCTATTTATCTAGTTCTCCTGTTCTGCGAACAGGATCAGCTTTATGAAACAATCATGAATTGACTGAATTTGTAACTGCTTATCTTTATAACTATAACTATATTATGTATCACTGTTAAGTCAAATATCATGAATTCTCAACTGCTCTGGGCATTTGGAAATTTTCTAATTGGTTTGTTTAAGCTTGGTTCACACAGGAGGTCTTCAAGATCACTCTATTGCTTTCAAAGACCCTAATTAGATCTGAACTTTTAATCTCACCAAGAAAAACTTCAATCATACACACAGCTCTGTCCTGAAGCTAATTTTTTAAAACTTTAAATTGTATTTTTTTAGTTCCTAATTCATAAAGGAAGTTTTTGTGTCACCTGTTATTTTCATGACTTTTGGTAATGGAGTTCTGAGCAAGTCCACCCACAGACCTGTCACCATGTTTCACTGCTACAATAGGAAACGAGAACCTCAATGCTCTTATTGGAAGGATTCAAAGTACTTTATCCACTTTATGTAAACAAAAGGGTGTTGGTATAACATAGGATTTTTAAATTTCTTAGAAAAGGCAAAAAAAAACAAACCTGTTTTCATTTATGTGTATACTTTATGTATTAGCAACAGTGAAGCTGAGTGGTATTATTGGATAGAGTGGAATAAGAAAATGTATTGTTTAGATGAAACTAAGCATTATTGGTACAATTCAAATGACCAAAGATAACATTGGTTTGCCCCCAAAAGAAAATCCAAAATTTAAAAATATTAAGTGATGATTCTAATAAAGTACTGAGGTTGAAATTGAAGAAAAAATTCTAATATCATATATCAGATTTACTCTTGGTAAGGGGAGGGGGGATATGAATAGAGCAAGATAAATCGTGCTTAGGCTAAGCAACCTTTACGACCAAACGACCAGAATGACTGGTCGCTATGATGCACACTGACCACCAGGGGGCAGACGCTCAGTTCAGAAGTGTTCCCTGGTGGTCAGTGTGCTCCCACAGCCAACCTCCCATAGCTGGCCGGCAGTGTTGGCAGTTGGCATCCATTCCTGTCACGTCGCCTCCTCTCCTGACCCTGCCAGGGCCTTCAGGCCCCAGGATGGGACAGGGAGCCAGGAGTGGGTGACAGTGGAATTGGCTCCTTTCTCAGGGAAGCTGAGGGCCGACTCCCTCCTTGGGGGTGGTGGCCAACCTCCCTGCCCCCACCTCTCTCTCCGGCTGGCAGACCCTGATTGCTGGCCAGGCTTAGGGACCCCACCCATGCACAAATTCGTGCATTGAGCCTCTAGTAATATATAAAGTCATATCATGCAAAGCTAGAAAACCTTGCTCCATTTAGGAAGAAACAGTTACTCGAAAGAATAATGAATATTTACTTTTTAATTAAAACTAACCTAAAACATGTACAAGTCTTAACCATTCATAACCATATGACAAAAGTACATTTAGCCCTAACCAGTTTGGCTCAGTGCGTCGGCCTACATACTGAAGGGTCCCAGGTTTGATTCCGGTCAAGGGCATGTACCTTGGTTGCGGGCACATCCCCAGTAGGAGATGTGCAGGAGGCAGCTGATCGATGTTTCTCTCTCACTGATGTTTCTAACTCCCTATCCCTCTCCCTTCCTCTCTGTAAAAAATCAATAAAATATATATTTTTTAAAATCTCTCAAAAGTACATATATATGAGAATTAAAGGAGAATTAAACCTCTCCAGAATAGAAAATTGGTGAATGTAACTATATTTTGTTTGGCTGCTTTAATAGTAGGGACATTTTTCACTTAAAATCTCCAGATTTCTTTCTTTTCTTAAAAAACAAAAACAAACAAATCCCCAAAAGATCTGGAAATACTGACCTATATTCCTACATGACAAATGCAGGAACTAAGTATGGATGTGCCCTTTAGATTGAGTCTCTCCTATTTTGCCACACGCCCCACCAGCCACTCTCATATTACACCCAGACTGGTTACCTACATGATCTCTTGGTGGCTTTTGAGTGTTCAATCCCTGATATCCTAAGAATTACTCTGGGCCACATCTTTTTTCTTGGTAATCCTTGAAACTATCCCAAGTAACAGTAGCATATTCACATTTTGCAGACAAAGAAACCGAAGCTATGGGAGATTAGGTAATTTGCAGAATTGTTCATATAGGAATAGATCATCATGCTCTTTAACACCTTTCTCTGTAAGCAATACTTTAAGGATTAGGGAAGTTTAGACCAGTCGTTCTTAAATGTAGATTCATATTAGAATCACCTGAGAAGCTTTAAAAAATGTGTGGGCCCCATCCCAGGTTTATATAAATCAGAATCTCTTGAGATGGCATGGGTAATTTTTCTTTAAGTTTCTCAACTGATTTTAACATATAGCCAGGGATACAAACCCCTAGTTTAGATATCAAAAGACAAGATGACTTCCAGTTTGTGCTTAATTCTGACTTTTATTAGTTGTGTCCATGAAAATATTAGTCAAACACATTTGACATTACAAAAAACGAAACAGTGCACTTACTTAATGTTTTACTTTTGAAGTGAGTTTGACTTGACCCAATTCTACATGGAGTTTGTATAGCCCTGTTTGTTAAGGAACTAAAACAAAGCAAATATTTGAATTCTGGTGCCTGTTTGCTGTAGGTATCAAGTAGCTTCACACCGCGAAGTTTCAACTTTGCATGTAAGAGGTGGATTGCGTGTGTAGACCATCTGCAATATTAATGCTATTCTTATATTTTATGAAATGAGAAAAATTCAATGTAATATTTCGGTACATCAATTCAGATATTACTAGGCCTGGAGAGAAGAAGATAGAAAGTGAAAAATATAATTATTTACTCATAGCAAAATGTGACACAACTCTTGCTTAAAAATAAACTCCATGTCGCCCTAGCCAGTTTGACTCAGTGGATAGAGTGTTGGCCCACAGACTGAAGGGCCCGGGTTCTATTCTGGTCACGGGCATGTACCTGGGTTGCAGGATAGGTCGGGGTGGTGAAAAAGGTAACCAATCGATGTGTATGTACAACCAATCGATGTTCCCCTCTCTCTCTGTCTCTCCCTCTCCCTCCCACTCTCTCTAAAAATCAATGGAAAATATCCTTGAGTGAGGATTAACAAAATAAATAAATAAATAAATAAATAAAATAAACTCCATGCATCATAGATAAGTATTTGTTTTTCGAGGCCTCATTCGGTCAGAAAAAAAAAAAAAGACTTGCAAATGACTTTCCACTTTTGGAATAAATCTTTATCAGTAAGTATACTGGAAATGATTCTACATTAACATATTTTTGATACAAAATTACCATCTAAGTAAAATTAGAACTTTTACTTCAAGCATGACTTATTTTGATATGTCATAAAATTTTGTGGAGAACAATTTTGAAGCAACGTTTAAGATTGCAATGTTCTCTATTTTAGTGAATAGAACACAAGATAGTAAATTTCAGAATTTAAATATTCATCCAAAATTAGAAGCTAAAGAAGCACTGGGTGTGCATGGGTGTGTGGAGGCCTCAAAAGCCTGCTTTCATCAGGCATATGTAAGAATACTAGTAAGAATGTATTTTACATATGGAATACAGAGGCAGAGAATACGCTTGCTGAAGGTGAGGTTGAAATTGCATGAAGTTTAGGACAGTGTACTGAGCACAATATTGTAGCCTGTATGAGGTAGATAGATAGATAGATGATAGATAGATAGATAGATAGATAGATGCTAGATATACATAAACCAAACATACACATATATCAAATCCTATCTAATGAAAGAGAAACATGGTAATTGGTGTATGACCGCTACCCTTCCCATTGGCTAATCAGGGTGATATGCAAATTAACTGTCAGCCAAGATGGCGGCCGGCAGCCAGGCAGCTTGAAATTAACATGAGGCTTGCTAGCTTCAGTGAGGGAGGACTCCAACGTTCCCCGCCTGCCGCTGCAGGCCTCTGAGATGGCAGTTTGAAACACAGTTACAAAAATAGAAGCTAAACAAAACCCCAGAAACCAGCTTTCAGCTAGCTGGGATCTCAGACCTGGAGTTGATACAGAGTTTTGATTATAGAACCGAAACAAGCCGGATACCTGCTTTCAGGAGCTCAGGAGCAGAGGCCTAAGAGCTGGAGCCAAGCCTCAGAGCTAAAGGTGGCCCAGAATAAAAAAAAGAAAAAAAGAAAAAAAGGAGCAGTTGGGAGCTTCAGTCCCACCCTGAAAACAGCCCTCAGCCCCTCACCCAGACTGGCCAGGCACCCCAGTGGGGACCCCCACCCTGATCCAGGACACCCTTCAGGGCAAACCAGCCAGCCCCCACCCATGCACCAGGCCTCTATCCTATATAGTAAAAGGGTAATATGCCTCCCAGCACCGGGATCAGCGTGACAGGGGGCAGCGCCCAAACCCCCTGATTGCCCTGCAGCTCTGTGTGTGACAAGGTGCGGCGCCCCAACCCCCCCACCCCATGGGCCCTGCTCTGTGTGTGACGGGGTAGAGCCATAACCTCCCCATCAGCCCTGCCCTGAGTGTGAGAGTGGCGGCACCCCAATCCCCTGATCGGCCCTGCTCTGTGGGTGATAGAGGGCGGCACCCCAACCCCCTGATCTGCCCTGCTCTGTGTGTGACAGGGGGGAGCTCCCCAACCCCCTGATGGGCCCTGCTCTGTGCGTGACAGGGGGTGGCGCCGCAACCTCCCCATCAACCCTGCCTTGAGTGTGACAGGGTGTGGTGCCCCAACCCCCCAATCGGCCCTACCCTGAGCGTGACTGAGGGTGGCATCGCAATCTCCCAATCCGCCCTGCTCTGTGCATGACAGGGGGCAGCGCCCCAACTCCCCAATTGGCCCTGCTCTGAGCCTGACCAGGGGCTGCACCTAGGGATTAGGCCTGCCCTCTGCCACCCGGGAGCAGGCCTAAGCCAGCAGGTCATTATCTCCCGAGGGGTCCCAGACTGCGAGAGGGCACAGGCCGTGCTGAAGGACCCCCCTCCCCCCCGAGTGCACAAATTTTTGTGCACCGGGCCTCTAGTATATATATAATGCTTATAATGTAGATTTTTATATAAATGTCATATCAAATTCTTTATGATAACAGAAATTTTAGTTATAATCAAGTTTATTGTAAACAACAAAAACCAATTCAAATTAACGTAAACAACAATGGGATGTATTAGGTAGCATGCTATAAAATCCAGGGACACTTCATTCCGTAGCAAGTGATGTCATCGGAGCTCTATCTTGGTTCCTATCTCAGACTGTCTTCACTTGGCAGCAAGATGCTGAAAAGCCTCCCTCCCCCCGCACCACCACTTCCCATCAGCAACCCCTCTGGGAAGAATTCTTCTTCAGTATCTCCAGCGGAAAATCCCTGGGCAGCATCCTGATCAGCCTGGGTTGGGTCAACCTGCCTGTCCTGTAGCAATCACTGTGGCCTGCGGGACAGGGTCCTCTAATTGCCTAGGTTTAGGTCATATACCCATCCTGTATCGGGGTGGAGAATGATGGGGCCAGGGTCATTCTGCCTCCCCAGCCAAATGAAGGAAGTCCTCTCTCGGAAAAGAGAGTTCAATTACCAAGAGAATGTGGAGAAGGATAGCGGCTAGACCAAAACAACATACACTCTACTTCAACATACAAGGCCCTTTTATCTAGCACCCGCCTACCAGCCTAGCCTTATTAGCTCTAAAATAAGGCATTAACTCTAGCCAGACCTAATTACTAGTGACTCCTGAATTTGATGTGTTTGTTGAATGAATTAATGTAGAATTACCTCTATGCTGTTACTGGGTATATAGAAAATGTGAAGCCTCCTGAGTTCGCTGAAAATTCCAGGTATCTAATGATAATGGATGGTGTTCTTAAGTGGTCTTTATTATTCCATAGAGTGTTGAGTAGATATAAAAGTGGGTTTATTAATGATGGTTTCATGTGCTAAGTGTACTTCTGTCTATTTATGAATCCAAATATCTGTCTCTTTTCCATACTGAAGGCAGGAATCCCATTGTCATGCATCCTTCAGAGGACCTACTGTAATGCTGTGCTCATGCCATGTGCTTAGTAAAAGTTTGTGAACTTAAGTGAATAGTTAATTCCAGTCTTAGGCAGGACACTTTCAGCTTTCTGAAAATAGGATGGCTATTTTCCTTCAAGCAGTTATCAAATTTTATAGTTTACAGTGTGTGTTTAATAAAGAGACTCTGCCCTAAGTATAAACATTCTGACCTTGTAGTAGTTGTCCAAAGCAGCCAGTGTAACAAAAATTGTTTCTAGATTGAAGTTGAGCCCTGGAGTGTTTTAGAAATAAAGTCCATGGCTGATAAAACTCCTACTTACAGAGATTTGCCTCTATTTTTTGCAGGCAGATAGGCTTAACTTGTGTTTTAGCAATAGTATGGGGATTTTAAAAGGAAGTAAGAGTATCCACCAATTCAAATTTATTCTGTGAGCTATTTGGCTCTAACTGTAGGTCTCATCTGCCATTTACGCTGCCATTAATAAATCACATTAGTATAGTAGTTTATAATCTATAAATTTTCACATTTATAAATTTCATAATTCATGTAAAGAAAAAAAACACTCAGGGTTTTAATTGACAGCAAGTATAAAGTAACCAACAAGTGCTTAGTTGCCAAGAAACGTGATGCAATTTCAGACTAAATTAATAGAAGCAAAGTGTCTGCACAAAGGAGGGGATAGCTTTGCTGCAGTCTGTACAGTTAGAAAGCATCTGGGGCATTGTGGTCAGCTCTGTGCTTCATTAAGTTTTAAGAGGGACATTGATTGGCACAACTGGAGCTTGTCCAAAGGAGACCTACCGGAAGGTGTGAGATCTGAGGCCAAGGCACATGAGGAACAGCTAAAGAGCTGAAGTTACTTGGTCCAAAAGAGCAATACTTAATTTTTTAAAAATAGCAACATCATTTTAATATTAGTAGGGCTAACATAAGAAGTAAGAATTAACCTTTCCATATATTTACTTAGAGTAGAGAATTCGGACCAAGTGCTGAAAGCAACACATTTCAGTTCAATGTTTTTTTAAAAGAAGACCCAACTCCCAAAAAGTTCTTTTCAAATGACATGATGACTCACCTGTCACTGGAAGTGATAACTTGGTGTCTACATGGTCCTTTGTCAGGGACCTCAGTTCCACCATCTTTCATTAAGTGGCTTTGGACAAGTTACTTTACCTCTTTAAGCCTGTTTTCTAATCTTGAAAGTAAAATTTTTAGGATTTCCGTAAGGGTTACATGAGATGATGCAAGTCAGACCATCAGCAGTGTCTGCTCATTGTATGTGCTCAGTGAAGTGCAGTATTATCAGAGTAGCCTGAGAAGGGCATCTCCAAGCCATGCAAAATAGTAGGGAAGGAAGATAACATCAGGGTTTAACTCCCCAGGCACCTCACATCAAGGGAGAGGGGTTTCTGAAATTTACTGAGTGTACGAAGTACCCCCTGAGCAGCACCATAACAAGAAGGAAGAAAAGCACACTAGACCCCAGAAGGAAAGAGGTTTAAAACTGCCCATTGCCACCTTGTTTTTATGATCAAAGGTCTGAAAAAACAGTAGTGGAATCTATATACATAAAAAGTCAGCGACCGGACTGCTGGAACGACTGGAATGACTGGAACGACCAGTCACTATGATGCCCACTGCAGCCAGCCAACTGGCCCGATCGGGGGTGGGGCCGGCCCGCCAACCTCCCACATCCCCTCCCCCCACCAGCCCAGCTCCAATCGGTCCCCATCGGGGTGGGCCGGCCGGACCCCACCCATACACGAATTTGTGCACAGGGCCTCTAGTACATAAATAAAATATATTCATAAACAGTTCCATATAGAGTTCAAATAAGCTGGTTCTACATGTAACAACATAGACATGTTTTAAAATATAATTTTTAGTAAAAAATTGCAGAAATATTATACTGTATTATATAACTTATAATAACTTTAGAAATATATAAAACCAGCCCTAGCTGGTTTGGCTCAGTACATAGAGTGTTGGCCTGCAGACTGGAGGGTCTCAGGTTTGATTCTGATTAAACGTACATACCTAGGTTGCAGGCTCCTCCCTGGCCCGGGCCCTGGCAGGGGCCCATGCAGGAGACAACCAATTGATGTGTATTCTCTCACATAGATATTTCTCTCTGTCTTTCCCTCTCTCTTAACTCTCTCTAAAAATCAATGGGAAAATATCCTTAGGTAAGGATTTTTTAAAAATACATATACTATATACAAAACCATACAAATGCATGTAGTGATAGTATATGTGGGAATGTATCAAATTCAGAACATTGGTTACATTTGGGGAAAATAAGAAGAGAATAGGACTGGAAAGAGGCATATGGGGGAATGTAATTATTTCAGTAATATTTTAAAATGGGACATGATTGAATAGAGTTGAGTAGTATGTACCTACATTTTTATAATATTATTCTTTATGATTATCTATTTTTGTCACATTTTATAATAAATATTTTATAAGAAAGAATAGGTATAATCTTCATATTTGTCTGCCACAGAAGATATTTTATAGGTAGTCATGAGCATTATTGTTTCAAAAAAGTGGTGAAGGTGCTCTGAGAGTTTCCCAACCTGTGTTCTGGAGGATTCCAATAGATATTCTATGAGGAATAAAGCATCTTCCTGCTTGAATAAGCTGATGCTTGACTGGTTACTATATACAGTGTGGGGCAAAAGTGGGTTCACAGCTGTGAGTACGTGAAACACAGAGTTTATTCTTGCAATATGATTTATTATTGTATTATATATTTTTCCGTATGAACAGCTGTAAACCTGTTTTATATTTTTTAATATAATACTCATTGATATCTTACTGAACCCTATTCCATGTAGCACATATTAGATAAGTGCCAATTTGCTCAAATAAAATGTGGTTATGATATAGATAATTCTGTCACTAAATAAATGAGAAGGAAAGAATTATGCTATTAAAGAAATCATCCCTTTGTTTAAGCTGAGTCTGATTTCCCAAATGATAAACACAGTTCTCCCCGTGTTTGATTTTTCAGTCATACCTTATCTACTCATTTGTAATATATTAGTTCAAGGTTTGATTTTCAACTGAAAAATCATTTGTAGTAGAAAATATTACAAAAGAAAAGTGGCGTGACCTATATGTCCGTTCCAATCCCACCAATTTTCTTGATTCTACACAAGCTCAATCAGTTGTAACACCCTTTAATTATCCACTAAAATAGTGGTTTTCCAGTTCAAAGCATTCAAAACCTACAAAAGCTTATGTTTGGGGCAGTGATTGACAGTACCTTTTTGGAGATGAGGACCAGGGAAATGCAGCTAATTCTTCACTATTTCTTCTTATGGGTGTCCTCATAATGGAAAAGCATGAACTTAAATTTTGTAAATATCACTTGTCTTGTCAGAATGTTTGATTCTTAAGTGAGTTGAGGAATTCACAAAAGCAGCCTAAATGAAACTATACCATCAGGTCACTGGCTGGTACTTTTGGTGTAATTTTCTGACCTCAATATTTGTCAGTTTTTCTATAAACACATAAATTCCAGTGTAATCTTAATTTGTAAAATTGTAAGAAAGGCTTAGCAGGAGTGACTTATTCAACAGTTGAAAATTGGCACTACATTTATGCTTTGAAAAAGGATTATCTATTCTCCTTGAAAGTTTGTCTTTCATATGTGAAGTTGACTATCTTTTTCTCGTTTATAACAATGTTCATTCATTCATTTATTCAACAAAGGTTTGTTGTTTTTTTAATATGCCAGGTTCATAGCTTTAAGCCAATGTTGATAAATTCAACTCCTCTATAAAAATGACCAGTGAGATTATAGAAACACCTGTATGACCTTGGAATGGGTTGTCCCTTCCTTCACTAAATATTTATTGAGCAATGACTATATGCCAAACATTGATCTAGGCCAGGGGTCCTCAAACTACGGCCCGCGGGCCACATGCAAATACAAATATTGTATTTGTTCCCGTTTTGTTTTTTTACTTCAAAATAAGACATGTGCAGTGTGCATAGGAATTTGTTCATAGTTGTTTTTTTTAAAACTATAGTCTGGCCCTCAAACAGTCTGAGGGACGGTGAACTGGCCCCCTGTTTAAAAAGTTTGAGGACCCCTGGCCTAGACATTGATGATTATAACAAAGGTGAACAAGAGGAGCATTAGTCAAGTAGTTATGATAAAGTATATGAGTATATCTATAGAGGGAATACTGGTTGATCTCTGAGAAATTAACTGGTCCTTGTTCATTTACTTAACAAATTTTTTGTTGGCTAACATGTGCTAGACATTGTTCTAGGAACTGGAGGTACAGCAAGAAACAAGTCCAAGTACCTGCTCTCACAGAGCTTCCATTCTTATGGAGGTCAAACCTGCAGCACTGGTCCTATGAGTACCATGCACCAAACCGGTATTCTCCAAAGGATGGAACTCAGACCACTAGTGAAATATGGACTTATGTAGGTTGTCCATAAACTAATATATTAATAGTTAGCATTTATATTTATGACTACATTTTATTTATGATACAGGCTTTCCATTTCTGTTAGTATAGATGATCTTTTCCTAATTGAATTTATTTAATTTTTAAAAAGCTAAGTTCAGCCCTAGCCGGTTTGGCTCAGTGGATAGAGCGTTGGCCTGCAGACTGAAAAGTCTCAGGTTCGATTCCGGTCAAGGGCATGTACCTTGGTTGCGGGCACATCCCCAGTAGGACGTGTGCAGGAGGCAGCTGATCGATGTTTCTCTCTCATTGATGTTTCTAACTCTCTCTCTCCCTTCCTCTCTGTAAAAATCAATAAAATATATTTTTTTAAAAAAGCTAAGTTCAGTCACAGAAAAGTACTTAGTAAATAAGTATCGATTATATATATAGGCTTGGAAAAAATGTTATGGTGTTGCACATGTTACACACACACACAAAAGAGGAAAACAGCTTGCACCTAAAGTAAGATAGTAACAGTGTCATTCCATGGTCCACATTCTAAAGATAAAATTTTATGATTTTAAAGTTTTATAACTATATGACATAAAGTTAATTCAAAGGAAGAGGAAGAAAACAGATTCAAAACATCCTTTATGTCACACTTTTATAAACTACCTGAAAGTAGGGAAAATCTTATCTTAGTCATAGTTCTCAACATAGTGTCCTGCACTTGGTAGGTGCTAAATAAATACTCAATGAAGGAATGAAAGAATTAATGAATGAAATGAGAAATGCTCAATTGCACCATTCAAACTCCAGTGAATTCTCTGGCCTGATTAAATGTAATTAGCCACAGGGCCTGAGAAAAAGAACAGTCTCTCCAAACTAGTCTACAAGAACAATTTAGGGCTCTGCCTGAAGACCTGAGATCGGCCTTGCTAATAGAAGGAACATAAAAGAGATTAACCTTTCTTTCTGCTACGGAACTACAGATCAGTTGGTACAGCTTGCATTATATCACTGCCATGGGAGAACAGAGATAATGAAAAACCCTCACCAAGTCATGTGTATTTTGTAGAGGACTAATTAAATTAAGACCCCATTAAGTAATCTTTTACTACCACTAGGGTCTTAACATTATGCTAACAATCCGAACAGAATACACAGAAACTATAAATTCTAGGCGGTTCTCTTTGAATTTTTGAAACTAAAAAAAGGGGGAGCAACCTTTGAAAAGTTGAATCCTCACCATTTTGTGCAGAAGAAAAAACATCAAAACGATAAACTATGGCTACCTTCCATATTTCCTGCAACTTGAGAATAAAATTTTATTTCCCTCATTTCAAAATGTTAATTCCTGCCATTTTTAGCCACTGAGGAAACTATTTTCTATTTTGAGACTTTGAAGAATTAAAAAGCCATTAAATGTTTACTAATAGAAAATCTTAAGAAATAGTTTAATTTCATTAAAGATTCATTATGATGAACAACCCGTATTTTTATTTTTTTTTGCTATGACAATTTAAAGAATAATTCTACAATTGATCACTTCGCACAATTACATCAGTTCAACCAGGTGATATTATCTTTTCCTTCCCAAACTGTGATTGTCTCACATTACCAACACACAGATAAAGTTCATATCCTTCTTGGGTTTCCTTGTCAACTGTCATGAGGAATTTTCTCGTTAGGCAGGTTGGTAGGTGCCCACAGCCAAGTCCTTGTGCCTCATTAGACCAATTTCATAAGCCTCTGAATCTATCCGGTAGAAACAGGATCCAGACATCCATGCCTGAAATGAAATTTTCCCAGCAGTGATCTCTCAAACAGCGGTCACCTTTTTGCTTTCCCTTTTTCTTGGCTGTGGTTTGAATTGAGTAGGATAGGATGCAGAGGGACTGCTCGCCTTTTAAACTCTCCATTCTCCCAGGGACATGCAGATAGACTCCTCAATATGAGCAGCCACTGGGAGCAGGATTCAGTCTTTGGTCCTGCCTAAGTCCACTGTAAATAGCTGGACAAGGGGGGGAAATGGCTTTTTTTCCTCTTGCTAATACATCTCAGAATACACCGGGTCTCGATCTACTTACAAGTAGTTGCTATGTCAGTCCTTTGACTGCCCTTGCGAATCAATCAAAGGCTCTATCATTTCTCTGTAACAAAACAAATGATTTCCTGGTGCTGACTGGCACTTCCACAATAAAAGATCCTTTTTGTAAATCAAAACTATGGTAAATACAACACACAGAGCGTGCTTCTTTCCAATGACCACATAAGCAAGGATTATTAATGCATTTATTTATTTACATATTTATTTACATTCACATTTTTGTTTGGGACATGTCAAGTAAGAGATGAGAAGGCAGTTTCCTCTCAAAAGCCCCAGTGAAGCAGGGAGTTATTTTGTGGGAGTTATTTGATCGTTCTTCCTAGTCTTTTCCTTTCGATTGGCATGTAGAGAACCAGCCACACAAGCCGCTCTGTCCTTCCTGCATGATACCATTTCTTCCTGTTCTCCTTATCTGTACCTTCGAGGATGCACAGCTTTCTCTTTTTTCTTTCTCCTGGGTTTGTGCAGTTTCTTGATGTTTGTGACAGGCCACCATAGGGGAAGCTTTTATCACCGTGGGGTTTGGAGGCCTCAGTAAATTGAAAATTGCAAATGAAATCCACTGGGCTTGAATTCATCAGCTATTATGTCAGATGACCTTTGGCAGCTGCTGATAAAAATGAGAGAATGTTAGCTCTGATCCAATTTTCAGCACTAACCATTCCTTTTCAAATCCATTCACAGTCAGGCAGCAGACACATGGGAAGTGAAAATGATAGGGTTTCAAGAGAACGGCATTGTGTTGCAGATTAAGATTTTCTCCCTCTATTTCTAGAGGTCGGCCCCCAGGTCCCTGTCTGGTATCTACCTATTGTCCAATCAGTTTCAATATCTGCTTCAGAGGACATGTTAGCCATCCTTACAGATAAGTGCTTACAGGAGAGAATGTTGGACTTAATAGTTTTGCTTAGGAGGCATCAAGGGTCGCAGTGTAGCAATATTGACTGGCACATGTTAGTTTAATCTGACATTCTAAGGAATGTGACACTAGATTCTCTCAGAGTTGTTGATCTCTGGGTGATTTTTGTTACCAGCTCTGGTTTTATAAAATTTATTTTTGCGCAACTATTTATATTCATGAGTCAGGGATATTCTAAAATGTCTGTCATAGCCAAGTGAAGGCAGCCTAAGCTTGTCTAAATAATGTACGGATGCCTAAATTATGAAACTGGGAGTCAATCGAATTGTGTGTTCTGTTTTTGCAATCCAGTTAGAGGTAAATGTCATCAATAGTATTTCAGGGGCTATATTATCCTGAAATAAATGAGTTCCTACAGACTGGTAGGTTTCTCAATAAATGCAATAGATTTTTATCATGCCAGGGGAAATATCAGACTTGTTATTTTCCACTGAGGTAGCATGAGCCAGCAAAATAATACCATGGATGGCTGAGTCATCAGTATGATTTCTCCATCTCTGAAACACAGAAGCCTTCTGAAAACAAAACAAAACACTGAAATCATTCATTTCTTCCTCCTTTCACTGTTCAGAAAAGAAAAAAAATTATCTATCTTGAAAGTGCTGAGTTTATTGAGGGAACAGTCCTAAACAAATGTGAAGTCAAGAAGTATCAAATAATTGAAATCCACATATCATTATCAGCCTTTACAAAAAAAAAATGTAATAAACTGAAAAATATTAAATCTGTACTTATCTAGGTTTTGTTGTGTGCAGATTTACTCTCATGTTTTCCCTTGATACTCTCTTGGTTAACATTATATTAAAACAGGTGCTTACATATTAATAGGTTTGCAAAAATACTTTTCATGGCATAACAGTTGCTTTCTTTTTAATACACCATACTATGGTATACTAGAGGCTCGGTACATGAAATTCATGCATGGGTGGGGTTCCTAGGCCTGGCTGGCAATCAGGGCTGATTGGGGCCGGGCTGATAGGGGCCTGAAGGCCCCAGCAGGGTCAGAAGAGGAGGCGACAGTCGCCAGGCTGGGCACAGAAGGAATGGACACCAGACCCCGATGCTGCCCTCAGCACCCCACCATTGCATGGTTCCCCGTCTCCCCCACCCTCCTCCTTCCCTCACCATCGTGCCGCCACCAGGGCCTGCTGGCCTGGGGGAGGGACAGGGAAGGGACCATGGGAGGTTGGCCACCAGCCCCAAGGGGCGAGCGGGCCCTCGGCCACTTTGGGAAAGGGGCCACATCTGCCACCACCCACCCCTGGTTTCCCATCCCAGTCATTCCGGTCGTTCAGTCATAACAGTCTCTTGGGCTTTTATATATATAGATGGCACTAGAAAGACACTTAGATCACTCTTCTAAATGCCACTTGGGGGAGTGGTTGCTGGGAGAAGAGGGAGAACAATGTGGTTCGAGTCCTAGCTGGTTTGGCTCAGTGGATAGAGTGTCGGCCTGCAGACCAAAGGGTCCCAGGTTCGATTCCAGTCAAGGGCACATGCCTGGGTTGTGGGCTCGGTCCAACATGCAGGAGGCAGCCAATCAATGATTCCCTCTCATCATTGATGCTTCTATCTCTCTCTTCCTCTCCCTTCCTCTCTGAAATCAATAAAAAAATATTTTTTTAAAAAAAGAATATGGTTTGACAGGCTTCCTTTATAAGAAAAGCAAAGTAAGTGCATATGCATCTATAGGATGTATATTATCCATATAGTATGTCTTACTTTTAAAAAATAATTACTTAAAGTTAATATCTCACTGTTGTTTCCCATACTTTTTCCTGGTGATCTTAAGTCTTGTTAAGAGAAGGCAATTATCTGTTGTCAATGAGCGTATATCAATAAAATGCCAAATGTGATGTCCAAAACAAAGCCATTTGCACATTAAAAGTCAATTATTATTGAATAACATTTTAAAGGACTCAAATCAAGCTGTAAGTAAGTAATGATTGGATCTAAAATGAAGAGGGACCACCCAACCAAAATGTATGAATTTGGGGCTGCTATTGATTTTCCCAGATGATTAATTTTCTAGGCTTTTTTTAAAAAAAAAAAAACAAAAACAAAAACAAAGAAGGCACACATTTTAGACTCATAGATTTAGAAAGCCTTGATACATGGTTTCCTGGCCCTGCCCACCTTTGTCCATTTGGACCCCAGGAAGGTGATGACTTGGCTGGCTCTGTCACACCACTGCAACTCTGAGTGATTTAGCTAAACTACCCTTCTGACAGTACAGACAGCAGCTCGTATTGTAGCTGAAGTCTGCACCTTCACAGATTTATCAATGACTGCTGCCTCACATCGCTCAGTTCATATAGCAGGACTTGTTTATGTTATAGTTTCCTCGAACCTCTACCTGCCTTTAGGTTTGCAAGGGACACTTCCACTACTTCTAAAGAAGCAAATGTCTTAAGAATGCGCATGTTCTTAGGGGACTGCAACTGTGATAGGCCTAACCCAGGGGTGGGCAAACTTTTTGACTCGAGGGCCACAATGGGTTCTTAAATTGGACCGGAGGGCCGGAACAAAAGCATGGATGGAGTGTTTGTGTGAACTAATATAAATTCAAAGTAAGCATCAGTACATAAAAGGGTACGGTCTTTTTTTTCAATAGTTTTATTCATTTCAAACGGGCCGGATCTGGCCCGCGGGCCATAGTTTGCCCACTGCTGGAACCCATTCTGATTGGACCAGATCAGCTAACAAGTCCTTGACAGAAGAAACAGCAGCACCCACATTTGGCTGGGCCCTCGGGCCTGGCTTTTGGCCACCGCGATGTGTGTGCTCAGATAGATGAAGCAATTAGATAGGCCTGTTAAGTCTTATGTCTTCATTATTGATTTATAGTATGAACTCAGCATGATTATTGAACCAGACCAGCCAGCGAAACAATTGAGTTATCGATTTATACATAGGCATGTATTTCCAATTTATATTTGGGGAGGACATATATAGATATACCATTATTTCTCAGATTTGGTCCAATGGCTTCAACAGAGAGTTGGATAATTTATTGTTCCCACCTCCTGACCTTTCATTGCTGTTTCTTCTGTAGAAGTACTATCCAGTACAACTTCCTGTTGTGATGGAAATGTTCTCTGCTCTGTCCAGTACCAGCCACATGTGGCTACTGAGCATTTGAAATGTGACTGGTATGATTGAGAAGCTGCAGTTTTATTTGACTTTAATTTTAATAGCCATGTGTGGCTAGTGGCTACCATACTGGACATTGCAGGAGCTTTATAGAATACTAAACTTTTCTCCACTCTCCATCAGTCATACTTGTCAAAATTCTACCTCTCTTTCAAGACCCTACTTAAATAGCGCCTCTTTGGTAAAGCCTTTATTGATTTTCACACCTTTACATTTCCCCATCTCTCTGAATACATATCATTTTTTACCCTTGATCATTTTCTGCCTCTCAATGTAATCACCTGCTCTACTATACTACAAGCTCCTTGAGGACAGCGGTCATGTCCACCGGGTGATGTGCTTGCTCCAAGAAATATTTGAGAAATTAAACAGAGTTGTAGAGAGAGGACATTATTTTGTATATGAATGCTAATGAGGGAAGCACTGACACTTTGTCATTCTTTTTTCATGCCTTCTTTTTCAAATGAATTTAGGAAAAGCCTTATTATTTTCCTTTCCTGATTTATCTATTAGCACCAGGGTAGGAGTGTAAAGCAAAACTGTTATATTTTCTCCTTCTGAGTGTAGAAAAGTTGGCGACATTTCTCTCTCATCTTTATTAGACAATAACATAATGCTGTACATGTAGGAAAAGCTCAGTAAGTACTACCTGAGTCAGTGAATAAGTGAATGAGAATTATTATCCAAGTTTTGAATATCTTTTAAGTCCCTGAATATGGAGTTATACTTACATTGTCTTTCTCTTTCCCTCCCTCCCTTCCTCCCTTCCTTCCTTCCTTCCTTCCTTCCTCCCTCCCTCCCTCCCTCCCTTCCTCTTTCTTTCTTCTTTCTTTCTTCTTTCTTTCTTTCTTTCTTTCTTTCTTTCTTTCTTTCTTTCTTTCTTTCTTTCTTTCTTTCTTCCTTCCTTCCTTCCTTCCTTCCTTCCTTCCTTCCTTCCTTCCTTTCTTTCTTTCTTTCTTTCTTTCTTTCTTTCTTTCTTTCTTTCTTTCTCTCTCTCTCTCTCTCTCTCTCTCTCTCTCTCTCTCTCTCTTTCTTTCTTTCTTTTTCTTTCCTATTTTTATGGATTTTAGAGAGGAAGGGAAAGGGAGAGCGACAGATAGAAACATCAATGATGAGAGAGAATCATTGACCAGCTGCCTCCTGCACGCCCCATACTGGGGATCGAGCCCACAACCTAGGCAAGTGCCCTGGACCAGAATTGAACCGGGGACCTTTCAGTCTGCAGGCTGATTGATGCTCTGTCCACTGAGCCAAACCGTCTAGGGCACATTGTCTTTGAATGTTAGAAAAACTCCGTCTAGAATGTTCACATAAAATTCTATTCAATAACAAACTCTAAGAACTGCTCTGCACCTTGATTGTGGTAGTCATTGTACAGCAGGATGTGTTTGTCAAAACTCAGAGCTGTATACTTAAGAGGGTGAATTTTGCCCTAGCTGGTTTGACTCATTGGATAGAGCTTTGACCTGTGGACTGAAGAATCCTGTGTTCATTTCTGGTCAAGGGCATGTACCTGGGTTGCAGGCTCATGCAGGAGACAACCAATCAATGTTTCTCTCCCTCTGTCTCTCCCTTTCTCTTCCATTCTCTCTAAAAAATTAATGAAAAAATATCCTCAGGTGAGGATTGGAAAAAAAGCGTGAATTTTACTACATATAAATTTTTCAAAAGTGAGTAAAAATACTATATACGTTAATGTATGCTTACAATTTTTAAACAGCTGTTTAGCACCTAGCACTAAATTAATGATACTTATATAATACTAATTTTATTCCTTTGTATGTTTCTGTGATGCCATATGACACATAATTGACTTTTAGGGAATAGTAAGGTTAATCTAAGACAACTGTGCTATGATTAAAAGTTAGAAGACTGTTTTAAAAACCAATTCTTCCACTTACTAATTAGATATACAACTAGTAATTACCACATTATATTATAATAGCTTACACTTATTGAATATATCCTATATGCCAGGCACTGTTCTCAGTATCCTATTTAGGCTAGTTCATTTAATTCTCCAACAACCCGATGATGTTAACATTATTCTCCCCACTTTAAAGATAAGAAAACTAAGGCACAGAAAGATTGGTAACTTGGCAAAGGTCACACAGCAATTAAAGTGGCACGTGACCATAGCAGATTCTTCCTCATTTTGGGTACATCCAAATTTTAGCATAGTAGAGACAGGAGACAGTTTTAAGCAACACATATTGGCTCTCACCACCTTAGCATCTCTGAACTGGTAGTCTCTTCAAGAAAAAAGGATAATACTATTTTCTTCCCATCTCACAGGGAAGGCTGCTATGAGGGTCAGATGAGATATTAATATGAAAATGTGAGTACTCCTTGACTAATTGTGTTGCCCTTTTACATTAAGCTTGGTGTGTGTAGGAAAGTCGTCGACCTCAAATATGCCTCATGTGCTGATGAGAGGTCCTCCTCACTCCCATTTTCATAGTCGGTCATGATCACACCCAAAGAAACTTTTAGGCCTGTTAAGTCTTCACTAGAAGCCGGGTGCACAAAATTCGTGCACGGGTACAATCCCTAGGCCTGGTCTATGATCAGGGCCATCTTCACCTGCTGCTGGCAGCCAGCCCGGCCTCCCGCCACCACCCACCCCCAGTTCCTCATTTGCCATCTTATAGCCGAGGGGGGCCCGGCCCAGGATATACTTCGAGCCCGTGTAGGAGGCTGTGATCCCCCAGGAGGAGGCCTGTTCGCAGGAGGTGCTTTTGTGTGGAATTTCTTTCAGGTAAGGGATGAGGTGTGGGCCCAATGCCGAGAGAGTTCCAGGGGGCCAGTGGCGTTATCAGGGTCATTCTGGTCACGCCTGAATGTTCACTGCATTTATTCGCTGGAGGATTCCACTTGCAGGATCCTGGGGTGTGACAACCCATCCCACAAAAATGTCCCATTAGATTTCAAGTCGCATCACCACTGAGGAGGGTAAGATCAGGTGCTTTAAGCAGAGAACATGGAATTTTGAACGGGGTTAGAATTCAGCAGCATCAGGAGACAGGCTTCTCAACAACCCACCTAACTAATGCCTGCTACCTTGCTGATGGCTTCTCCCTCCCCCTCAGAGAGCAGGTGGGGAGGAATGAGGAGCAACTGTCTGCAGCTGTGGGCAGGCCTGTGTCTCAAAGAATGCCAGCCAGCCAGGGGGAGGGACGGAGAGGTTGGCCATTCCTCCCCCTTGCTGGCCCCGCCCCTCACCACCACCCACCCCTGCTTCCCTGTTCGTCATTTGCCAATCAGAGCCTGTGGGCTGGGAGAAGCTCCTGTGTTAAGCATCTGCCCCCTGGTGGTCAGTGCACATCATAGCGACCGGTTGTTTGGTTGTTCGATTGTCTGTCATTTGGTCTATTTGCATATTAGGGTTTTATATATATAGATTATTGATTTATGAAAAGGAACAACAAAGATTTTATCCTGCTGACACCTAATTATACAGCAGAGATCTTTGGGCCATGTTTCCCTTGTGAAAAATCTGGGAAAGAGGAAAAGGAAGAGCAGATGAGAAGGGGAAGAAATGCAGGTTGAAGGGAAAGGTAGGAGAATCCACCAGAACTCACCATTTCAGCACTTCCCTTTCCCTCTGCCCTCTGTCAGATTCATAAGACGCAGGCCGCTGAATAGATTCCTAGTGTAAAACTTTTTAAAAAAATGTTAAAATACTTCATGTTAGAGCACTTTGAAATTGTTTCTTGTTCCCTTAAATATGTATATGGAATATGTGGGGCTTTTTAAAATGAAGTTAAATTGTTCTACCAAGTATTACTTTAGACATTTTACACCTATTCATTGTCTGTGAATAAATTACTTTAACGTAATCACATATCCATATACTTAAGTTTGTTAGTCTATAAATACCCAACATTATGTCTAAACAGATTTACAACTATAAATCAAACTGTACTTACTAATCAGCACCTTCTACCAACATATTGTATTAATTTCTATTTCATAAAAGCAATCATTCAGATGAATAAGAGCTGGTGGCTTTAAGGAGTTCAGGTGAGGTAGAGATCTTAAAGAAATGAAGCTGATTATATTAAAATATAAAATACATGCTGTACTTTTTTATGCTTCTTATGAAACAGCCTCCTGAGGATTATGCATTTTTATTAAGTTGGGTAAGGGGAAAAGCTTTCAGAGTCAGAAGAAAATTGTCTTAAGTCAATCTGGCCAAGGAATATTAAGTATGATGCAAAACTAAAGCTGACATTGGCTATTCCTTTTGATTGTGAATAATAATAATGGTAGTAGCTTTTATTTCTTAAGTGTTTACCATGTGCAAGTATAATGCAAGGTATATAACTCTAGCTAGTACAGTCAGCCCCCAAATCCAAGTTCTTAATAAAAAAAATATTTGATCGATATCAGTAGCATCTGATATGGGTTAGGTGGCTCTTCTTTGTGGCTTTCCTCTAAGTGATAATTCAAAGACACACCTTTCTTCCATTGTGCAAATTTGCCATCTGAGGACCTCTCACTTCTAGCAGTGTGGGTGAAGTAGAGAGAACTTTTACCTGCGCCCTGCCTACTATTAACATATCACTTCTCTACATTCCATCAGTGAGATTAGTCATATGACCTTACCGAGCTGGGAAATATAGTTTAACTCCATGCCAAGGATGGTAAACCCATAACGTGTCTGCCACAGCCAGGCACTGGGCTTACATGTATTAACTCATTTGATGTTTCTAAGAACCCTGGGAGGAAAATACAGTGGTTAGGAGTATGGAGCCTGGAGCCAGACTGCTGGCGTTTAAACTCTATGACTTGCTGAGGACACAGGCAAGTTACTGGACCTCTCCTTGCTTGTTTCTTCATCTCCAGGGTGGGCCTAATAGTAGTACCTATCTAAGAGAGTATTTCTGTGAGCATTAAATGACTTTATACATTTCAACTACCTAGAACATTTCCGAGCTTATGGTAAACTCTCAATACTAGCTCTTGGTTACTAAGGCAAGTAAGCAGTTATACCAAATAAATATCTTTCTTTACTAGAACGACTCCAAATCTAGTTTGGGTTATACCATACAGGACATCTTTATTTTGTATGGATTTTTTATCCCAAGAATGCAGATGATACATTCATTTTTTATTCCTTTTTAAATTGTGATTAAAACTAGAAAGATATCTCTCTCTCTCTCTCTCTCTCTCTCTCTCTCTCTCTCTCTCTCTCCTTAAAAACATGACCATTTGAACCTTTGCATTTTCCTCTTAAGACTCTAATTCTTACCATGTTGGGGTGATAGAATGATAAAGGAGCTTATTTTTATTTTTGTTTTACTATCGGGCTTCCACAATGACCATTTCCTACCACTGAGGAATATCTCTTAAATTTCACATCTATGAATAATCAGAGCACTACAATTTGATTAGTGCTTCATCACTGATAAATTATTTTTACATACATCAGAGCACTTATGGTTCTTCCTGTACCATTTTCCTTTTGCCCAGGCTGTCTCCTTGCCCCACCTATATGTTCAGCTGTGTTTATGTTCAACCCTAAGCATGAGTATGAATTATTTATTACTTGTTGATTTAAACTCATTTGTTTCCTTAAGAAGGATTTCAGACAGTAAGAGATTGAGTATCAATATTAGCTCTGCTACTTATCACCCTAGGACTCCCCTAGTAAATGACCTGCTGCTCAGATACCCAGTGGCTGGATCTGACCCCATTGCTCCAGCTCCCTCCTACAGTGCTCACTCACTGCCATTGCCTAGATCCTGTCTTATTGGCCCCCAAAACCATTTATCCCAACTCCCAGGTCCCAGATAATCAGATATCCTATATCACAATCTCTTCTAAGGAACTCTTGACCAGACTCTCTCTCGCAGACCCTCTTGGGGGAAAAATAAGAAAAACTGTAAATGATGATTGTTAATATTCTCAAGGAAGTCATATCATTTCCACGTTGACTTTGCTCAGAAGGAAACATTTCACATTATTGAATTCATGGCACAGACAATGCTTGCAACTATTTTGTGGGAAATCTTTGTCTAAAAGTTACCTAGGTTTCTGTTTAATTTTGCAACAACAATAAAACAATGTGACCTGTCCAATAAGTCCCACCAATGTAGTAATAGATGCCATCACTGTCAATAAAAATGGCCAGAGTGTTTCCCTGGTCTTTGAAGCTGATGCCCAGATTACTTACAATCTAGAGAATGTAGATATGCTTAGACTAATGAAAAAGAAGAAAGCGGGGGTCTGAAACTAACGTTTGGTACATGAATGGTATGTACCCGTGGTTGACAAACTGTGACTTGCGAGCCACATGCGGCTCTTTGGCCTCTTGAGTGTGGCTCTTCCTAAGCCAGGGGTGGGCAGCCCCTGGCACACGTGCCAAACATGGCACGCCAGTAACTTTTGCTAGCACGTGAAACCCTCTCTTATAATCTTCCATTTACAATTTTTTTCTTAACATCGACTTTTTTATTTTTCAGATAAATTCAGTGTAGGTGCATCTTAGATAAATAAATAATTTTACATAACAAGTTATCTTAAAGACCACAGACATGGATTGACGAGAGAGGGAAAGAGCAATTTCTATGCCTCTGCCTTAACTCTCCCTGCCTTCCTAGATCCGACCAGTGTTTTGGTTTCATCCACATACGCTTGTGAATCTTTGTTCTCAGTGATGAATTTTGTTAAGTCTCATAATAGGAGTAGCCTGACAGATGAAAGTAGTAGCTTGTGCATATCTCTGAAGGTCACAAAATATAAACCTGATGTAAAATCTCTGTCATCAGTGATGCAGCAGCAAAAGTCCCACTGATAATATCAAATGGGGTCATAAAGTTTCCTGTCGGACTATCAGTGTACATGTATACATTAAAAAATAAATGTATTTTTCATCATCATATACTGTGTTTTTGTCGCTCGAATGAATTTTATTATTTCTTCAAGGTTCTTCACATAAGTACACCTTAAGAGATAGCAAGTAGGCGTAACATATTCTCAAGAAATTAGGGTTGGCACGCAGAAGAATTTTGAGTCAGAGATTTTGCTGGTTTGGGCACGCACTCACAAAAAAGGTTGCTCACTTCTGTCCTAAGCCTTAGGAGTACCCTAATTAAGTTAATAACAATGTGCCTACCTATATAGTTTAAATTTAAAAAAATTGGCTCTCAAAAAAATTTCAATTGTTGTACTGTTGATATTTGGCTCTGTTGACTAATGAGTTTGCCAACCACTGGTATGTACTAATGGTCTTATGGTTTTTTTGACTGAGTGACCTATTCAGATTTTCCAATATTAAGAATTCCAAGATCCTAAAACACAGAATAATTTTCCTGATACCTATCTGTTCCCTCAGCTTCCTTAAATAATATTGCCCAATTTTTTAAAAAATATATTTTTATTGATTTTTTACAGAGAGGAAGGGAGAGAGATAGAGAGTCAGAAACATTGATGAGAGAGAAACATCGATCAGCCGCCTCCTGCACATCCCCCATCGGGGATGTGCCCGCAACCCAGGTACATGCCCCTGACCGCAATCGAACCCGGGACCCCTCAGTCCACAGGCCGACGCTCTGTCCACTGAGCCAAACCGGTTTCGGCAAGTTTTTTTTTGTATATTTCTTATTGTGGTAAAATATAAATAACATAAAATTTGTGCTGCAGTTGAGTATTTTTAGGTAGATTATATTTTAGGGGAAATGAGATCCAAACTAAGCAACCAATAACTTATAAATGATGTTTTATAAAATTGTCTAAGGTTTTTTTCCCTCTAAAAATTAACCCTGAAATTTAATATTCAAACCCAGATTTTATCTACATTCAGGATACTGAATTCGGGAAACAACCTTCTTTGTGATTTTAAATGTATAACTTACTAGTATTAATTACATTCACAATGTTATATAAACATCACCACTATCTATTTCCAAAACGTTTCTGTGTCATCCTGTTTTGATTACTGTAGATCTGTAGTAAATTTTGAAGTTAGGAAGCATGGCTTGTCCAAGACTGTTTTGGCTATTTGGAATCCTTTCCCCATATAAATTTGAGGATTGACTTTTTTCAATTCTGGGGAGACAAGCCCATAAGTATCTTTGAATAGTATTGACATATTAGCAACACTGTCTTTTCAATAACATGGGATATCTTCCCATTTATTTAGATCTCCTTTTAATTTCCTTGTAATTTTTAGCATGTGTTTCATTTCCTTGATTAAATTTATTCCTAAGTCATTTCTTGTTTTAGATTATTTATTTTTTTATTAAATATATTCTTATTGATTTCGGAGAAGAAGGGAGGAGGAGAGGGAGAAAGAGAGAAACATTAATGATGAGAGGGAGCTGCCTCCTGCATGCCCCACACTCGGCATCAAACCGGGAACCCATCCAGGCATATGCCCCAATCAGCAATCGAACCATGACCTCTTGGTTCATAGGTCGACGCTCAACCACTGAGCCATGCCAGTAGGGCTGTTTATTTCTATTGGATGCAAACACACCTGATTTTGTGAGTTGGTTTGGTACTCTGCAGCTGTAGTCGTTTTCTTGAGTATATGTTGGGTTTTCTGTGCATAGGCTCATGTCATCTGTGAATAGAGATAGTTGTGCTTCTTTCCAGTTTCGATGCCTTGAATTTCCTTTTTCTTGTCTAATTGCTCTAAAACTGCCAGTGCAATGTTGAAAAAATATCAGGGTATTTTTATCTTGTTCCTGACCTTAGATGGGAAGCCTTTAGTCTTTCACCATTAAGTATGTTAGTTGTGTTTTTTTTCATTAATGCCCTTTATAATGTTGAAGAAATTTCCTTCTACTCATAGTTTTCTGTTGTTTTTTTGTTTTTTGGTTTTTTTTTTTTTGAAAGTGTGTTGGATATTGTGTCTTGACTAGAGAATAACAAGGACATTAAAAAACTCTTTCTTGGGGATCTAGCCCACTGCCTGGGCATGTGCCCTGACTGGGAATCAAACCATGACCTCCTGGTTCATAGGTCAACTCTCAACCATACTGACTGGGCAAGGTATGAAAACTTTAAATCAAGTAAGTCTCAGAAGAAAGACAAATGCTGTTTAATAAAACTGTTTAAAGAAATCAGATACTCTGGTTAGTTAAGTATTTCTCATTAACAGAATGTTAATGAAAAATCCTCTGTCAGCTTACACAAAAGCATATTGGCTATTACTCTGTCTTGGCACATGCAATTTACTAAATATAATTAAATTTTCTTTTACTGGTTAAGTAACTTAATAAGAGCTTAAATCCTTTGCTCAGAGCTACAATCATACTGAGTGCAGAACCAGCATATGAGACTAGCTGTCCAGGCCCACGCACTTGAGATATCAAAAGGGTTCAGAAAGTTTGGGAAATATTACATATTATATCCTACCTTAGAGTCCACTCTAAGGCATATTAAAGACTGAGAAATCCTGAAAGAAATAAATTTGTAAAATTTGGTTTACTCCGCATTCCTAAATTTATTAATGCAAAATGCTTTTTTCACCTAACAGCTATGCTTTACTGCTTAAGAGTGTGAGCTCTGGAGTCAAACTGTCCAGTTCAAATCCCAGCTGCTTTGCCACATCACTTAACTTCTCTGATCCTCACTTCTCCCATCCATAAAAAGAAAATAACACTCATAACATTTCAAAGAACATTAATGAGAAGATGCAGGTAAAACACATACTAAGTGCTCTACACATTTACCTAAAATTGTTTTTAACATTCCTCAAAATTAGTATTTATAGAATATAATTTGAAAATGCCATCATAAGTATTCAGATGAAAGCATTAAAATGCATACACAAGTGCCCTAGTGGGTTTGGCTCACTGGCTAGAGCATCGGCCTGCGGACTGAAGGGCCCCAGGTTCGATTCCAGTCAAAGTTTGGATTTTTCATTCAGGAAAGAAGGACCAGGCAGTGTGTGGTCATTGCTGGGACCTGCTGATGTCTCTAGGTATTAGCAGGCACACACAGGGTTCACAGAAGGATAAAGGGAAAGCTGGTGGTCAAAGGCAGATAAAGAAAGGGCAGAGAGAGAAGGAGCACTGACCAGTGCTGCCCCTCTTACCCCCATCAATGGAAAAGAAATACCTATCTACCTTTCCATTCACGTAACCCTTTTATTCAACTCACAAAGAGAAAAGATGCTCTTCTTAGTGACTGCAATTTCCAAAGAAGGATAAATCATGTTCTCTTTCTTTGAAACAGAAAATGGAGAATTACGTAGAGAAAATACCAATTGGTTTTCTTCTGAAATAAAGGGATGTTAGGTGAAATCATACAAAACAATACAGAGTAAATACAGCAGGCTTCATTTAAGTTGGTAAATTTGAAAATTCCTAGGGAGACATTAAACAACTAATATTGCCGTTGTTCATATATTTGTATAGCTATTACTTTTCTATATAGCAACATACTTTACATAATATTGAAGAACTTTTATTACCTAAAATCACTTCAATGTGGTCAGTAACAATTTCATCACATTTACACAATGAAACAATGGAAGATTTATTAATATTAACGTACAATTGGGAAACAAATAGTTACACTTGACTCTAACGACCAAATAGATTTTTTTGTCAAAAAAAAAAGAAGTGAAATATTGTGTTTTCTACAGTGTAGCTTGGTCACATGCTTTTCCATGATTAAGCCATCTCCTTGATGCATTAGTCACACACAGTTTATACTGGGTAGGGCTGTATGGCTCATCAAGAAATCTTTATGCGACACAGCATTACATAAGTAGGCTGCCTGATGTATTATTCCTTGTTATAAGAATGTTTATCTTTCCTGAATGCAATGATGAGCATTTGATTCATTTGTTCATGTCTCTCTGAGGATGATTTATCAATGTCAATGGTACTTAGAGATCTGAGAGCAATTAATGTTGCTTCAAGAAAAGTTAATATGGCAGCCCCACCAAAGGTATCCAGGGAAAACATTGATTCTTGTATGGTTAAGATCACTTACTTTGTGACTGAAACTCTAACAAGCCAACCTCAAGAGTTCATTATATTTTTGTGGGAAAATTAGAGAAAGAAAATGGAGTGCACACAGTTCCAAGGTTACCTTTATACAGAATTAGCTAGCAGAGCTAAGATAAGCCATGTAAACCTCACCTCTTTGCTTTTTCTTTTCTCTTGTGGTATGCAATAGGAGTTTAATGCTTAATATTGACAATTCAGAAATGTAAAGTACCATTTGTTGTGCAAAGTAAAATATATTTGAACTATGGCATGTTTCTGAATTCATCCAAATCATCACATAGTATGCCATCCTCTGGTAATTCTCTGCTTTCATCGGGTGAATCTCAAAACTGCTCTTGCAAAGTCACGGCAGAAAAGAAACCAGCTCTTTCAGCAGGTTCTGTATGGTGTGAGGCAGGGGACAAGCAGGCGGTGGGTCAAGAAGTCTCTCCTGGTGGCAGGGGCAGGGAAGTGCAAAAGGGCGCTGGTGCCAGGTACAACCTCGCTTAAGCAGAAATTGGGGTTTGATGAGATGGCAAGGTGAGAAGACAGTGCTTGTGTTGATTTGTTTTTATTAGGAAGTTGATGCGACATACAAACTACCACAGGTATATATTGATACCTCTTCAACTTTCATTGAAAATAAAAGTGTGCTTATTGAATTCTTCTGACCAGCTGATTCTTTAGCATGTATTTTGATAGAACTGAAGAGATGTGAACAATTTATTTCATGCTCCCTAAAAGATAAAAGAAAATTATATTTTATTTTACTTATTTATTTTGTTTGTTTGTGTGTTTCAGATTGCTTGTGCTTCAAAAAGTCTCAAGGTATTTCTGGGTTGAGGAAAGTTGGCCCCATACACAAATTAAAATATATCATTCCTAATTTCCAGAGCAGTTTCATTTATCTGTGGATAAATACATAGAAGTCAGGATTCTTTGACATTTAGAAAAAGTAAAAGGATAAAAACCTTAAAATAACATTAAGGCCTCCTGTGGAGCTGTGTTGCTACAGCATATTAATGCAGAATCTTAATTTACTTGAGCAGCCCCTGTAAAGATGTACGCCAGAGAGTGGGGGAAAGGTTGGCAGCCAGAGAACTAGATGCCAAACGGTTCCTCATTGGCAGTGGCATCTGGACGGGGGGTTGGCCTGCCTCCGGGACTCTTGGCCAGCAGCACTGTTGTCTATACAGACGGCTGTGTGTCTGTTCAAGACTCCAATAACGATGTGTGTGTATTTTGGTAAGCTATTATTTCTGGGCCAGAGATTTCATTTTTGCATCTGTTGGCACCAATTCCGTATTCGCTGCCACTGCATCCCCACCCACTGCTACATTTTAGTTTTCTGATGAAAAATACTGTGCATAGCTGGAGACACATTAAGAGAAGAAAAATACCTCTTCATATTTCTCTGAAGTCCAACAAAACATAGAGGTATGGCATTGACATTGTTCTAGAATGTAGATAGTCTTCCTTCATTTCCACAAGCCATGAATAATGTGAAACTTCCAATCTCAATGAAAAAAATTTCCTAGATATTTCTGGGGTTTTTATAGAATTATCAGATGTTACTTTATCAGAAATATAATGGACTACTAAGGAATTTAAATTCAAGTTACTCTTTCAGTGTTTCCAAAATAACAAGATGATTTTATAATTTTATAAATGTAGATACTACAATATGACACCAGGGATTGCCACACATCTGAAGGCCAGCTTTATTGTGCAGGGTTACAGCCTCTCAACCTTTTAAGATTTTGCCACCACAAAGCTATTTGCTTGGAGGGCACTCCCACACTAACTTAATTGAAACAACATCTATCAGATGGCCCCTTTATACAAGATGGTGGATACAAAGTCGAATAAGATAGCTACCTGAAAAAGTTTATAACTTTTTTCCCCCATTTTGATGAAGGAAAGTGGGAATACTTTTAAATAAATAGCAAGATTACACCAGGAAAAATAAATAAAAGCTAAATGGATATCCCAAGCACTATATGGCATATGTTAGGAATGGGGGTATAGAAATGAACCCCAATTTTATGTGTGTCTTATAGAGACACTTCAGTTGAGCTTAGTGTTTTAAAGCTGGAAGGGTCCATGCTTATCATGTAATCTGATATCCTTCTTTTATATATCCTATCTAATAATAGACAAGATAATTGACCGTACCTTCGCTACGCCTCCCATTGGCTAATCAGTGTGATATGCAAATTAACCACCAACAAAGACAGTGGCTACTTTGCATTCTGAAGGCAGGGCCAGCAGCGCACGATGCTGCCCGCGGGACCCGGGACCCAGATCCCTGACCTGGCATGGCGGGGCCGGAAGTGCGCACAAGGGTGGAGAGGCCAGGGTTGGGCAAGGCAGGATGCCTGGCTTCCACCCCAGTCACTCCAGGAAGGTGAGTAGTGTGCACTGGCTTCCCACCCTGCCCAGGCCACTCTGGTCCTGTGGGCAGCGCGCAGAGAGCCTCTGGACAGGGGAGGTGGGCCGCCAGAGGTCAGGCTGTACTCCCTACATAGCTGCGGTGGCAGCCGTGAGCATGCCAAGCGGAGCCTGCAGGCCGAGCTGAAGTAGCGCCTGCAGGCCATCAGTGCCAAAGAGTGGCTGCACAAGTCCCGCCTCCTGGCCCAGAAGGTGCAGGATCGCAGGGACAGCCACCGTGGTGGACCAGACTGACATCCTCCTGGCCGCACCACGGGGGTTTGTGGATCTGCAAAGCCACAGGCCTCTGGTGTGCACATCCTCTCCTCCCACGCTTGCGTGCGAACATCCCCCAGCACACTGTCACCCTTGTGCTCCTGCAACAGTTGCAAACCAAGGCGTGCACAAGTTCCCCCCGCCTCTCCACCGCACTTCCATCAACCCAGCATGCCTAACACCCCCACAGGATGTGCACACATCCCCTCTGATGTGCTCACGTCCTTTGGAGAGTGTCTGGGTGTTCTGGGTGCTGAGGGTGGGTGCCTGTGAGATGACAGTGAGAGGGCGGAGTGGTGATGCCCTGTTCCCGCAGGAGGCCAGTGCAGTGACGAGATCACCTCTGTGGGGCTAATGCAGGTGCTGAGGCGGAAGCAGGTGCAAATAGACACACCTGGTGGGCACGCTCGGCCCTCGCTGAGGTGCCCTTGGTCAGGGTTCAAAATCAAGAACCCAGAGGCGGAGAGGAATTCCGTCCTCTCAGTGAAACAGTGGGATAGTCGGGGTGACTGTAGAGGAGGAATGTGCACTTTGGGTGCCAGCACCCATGAGCGAAGGCTGCCCTGACTGAATCTCGCTTGCTTGGGGCCTAGCGCGCTCCTGCCGGGCAGCAGGTGACAGGACGTGCTTTTCTGAATTAATGAGAGAAAACGTTGATTCTCCCGCTGCCCACGAAGGTGGAAAGTGAAGTGGGGAGACGTGTGGGGAGTGAGCGAGGTTCCCTGTCTGGGGGTTCCAAATCTGCTGTTGGTTTCTTTCACTGCTGACTAGAACTATACAGGGTGTATCCCTAAAATGTATACACACTTTGAATACCTACTAATTCCAATGGTTTTAAGCATGAGAAGAAAGAAACAACAATGGAGCTGTTATCTGTTAAAAGTGTGGGCACAAACAGGCAGTCAGACATTCCCTGAGGGGTCTCAGATTGGAGAGGGTGCAGGCCAGACTGAGGGGCCCCATTTCCCCCCACCCCAGTGCATGAATTTCGTGCACCGGGCTACTAGTATATATATATATTTGTTATATATATTTGTTTTTTAAATTTATCTTTAATATTGAAAGTATCACAGATGTTCCCTTCTATCCCCCCTTGACCCCTCCATCCACTCCCATCCCCTCCTCAGGCCTTCTCCACTATTGTCTGTCTATGGGCTATGCATATATGCATATAAATTCAGTGGTTAATCTCTTTCCCTCCTCCCCACTTCTCTCTGAAACACATCAGTCTGTTGCATATTTCAATGTCTCTGGACCTGTTTTGTTCATCAGTTTCTTTTGTTCATTAGATTCTACATATAAGCGAGGTCTTCCATATTTTTTATGAGGAAACTGATAGCCAAAGAAAAGTGATTTGGCCATATTCATACAGTAATTAGTACGAGGACACAGATCTAGTTCTCTCTCATTGCTATTCCTCATAATTTTAGAGCTATGATACAATTGAAATGAAATTTTCAGGGAAGTTCTTTAACATGCCATGGCATAATTTCATAAGATAATAATAAAGAGTGAACCAATATTAGGGAATTAATATGTGATGAAAATGAGAGGAAGAATAGAGTTACTGGCATTACAAGCAATTCTCTTTGGCAAAAGTGGCTAGAGAAGAACTCCCAGAAAGATAACTAAAACTCAGTGTATAGGCGTTACAGTTAATTGTGCAAAAGGCACCTGCCACAACTTTTCTCTCTCCCTACGGCCTGTAGACATCTTTATGGAGAAAGGAGGTCTATCCAGAATCTTATGATGACTATAATATCACCTCCAAAGCCCCTCTCCAACTTGGTAGTGTGCAAAACAAGATTGTTTTCTGAATTAAATGGGGTATCAACATGTGAAGGATTGGAGCCATATTGAATTTGATAATCAACACCCAAAATCAATTAAAAGAGGCCAGAGGATCCCTAGATCAGAAGGACTTCTGCATAACCCAAAAGAGTCAGCAGATCTGAAGGAAGAATATGTCAATTAGAAGGGAGGTTGGTCAACTACATGGGCAGTCCATCTCATAACCATCCTGGGAAAGGCCCTGGCCCAAGGACCCACCTGTATTAATCTTGCCCTTTTCTTTTCTGTATTTTCTACTGTTTTGATATCTGGAGCCTTGCTGACACTGGGGAGATTAACCCTCCCAGGGCTAGCTATCTCCCAGAGATAGCAAACAACCCAAAGCGACTACAACTTTATATGCAAGACAACCAATTCAAAGCCCATACCCTCAAGTCCCTCCTGTATGTAGCTTTTATACTCTGGGCACTGTCCACCTGCTCTAATCACCCCAGGGCCAAGTACCAGACAACAAGAGATAGCTCTTAACCCTCAGAACCTGTTGAAATTATTCATACTGAGCCAGCTTACCCTACCTCTCCCATTCCTTCCCTCAAAAACCTCAATTAAGGCTCTTTTCTACATTTTTGCCTCACTCCTTCTGCCTCTTGTCCAACCTTGGTGCCCCCCTGTGTGGCCCCCTAGTGCAGTTTTGTACCTCCTGTTTCTGGGGATCTGGGAACGTAAAAACTTATTCCTTCGCAATAGTCCTTTCCATGTTTGGGTGTTTTCCCAGATCTGATTAAAACAAATCCCAGGGACATTTTGAAACCACCACTCAGGTGCCAGTGGCTAGCACATCTCTATTAGCCTGAAGTCTTTGAACGGTTTAAGCTCACAACTATCACCTACTGTTTCCTTTCCATTCTTATCGAATATCCTTCTGCTCTAATGCAGTACGTCAGGTGGCATGGCTATAGGAACAGAAGATTCTAGATCAGTCTCTATCACATTTCCCATTAACAGATTAATAAATTAGATTTCTGGGTTTCTTCATTAGTCTTGTGAGCTTAGTTAGTTCATTCCTCTTCATCAGGCTGGTCTTATGTGCCTATATGGAGAGGATCATGGTCTAAAGCAGGGGTGGTGAACCTTTTTTCTGCCAAGGGCCATTTGGATATTTATAACATCATTCACGGGCCATACAAAATTATCAACTTAAAAATTAACCTGCTATATTTGGTTAATATAAACCAAATTTAATTAACTCACCCCTAATGCCTTGGCAGGGCCAGACCAAATGATTTCTTTTTTTGTTTTTTTATTTTATTGCTTAAAGTATTACAAAGGGTATTACATATGTGTCCATTTTATCCCCCCGCCCTAGACAGTCCCCTAGCCTCCCCTACCCCCCAGTGTCTTATGTCCATTGGTTATGCTTATATGCATGCATACAAGTCCTTTGGTTGATCTCTTACCCCCGTCCCTCCTGCCCCCCAACCCTCCCCGGCCTTCCCACTGCAGTTTGACAATCTGTTTGAGGCAACTCTGCCTCTGTATCTATTATTGTTCAAAAGTTTATACTGGTCTCTATTATCCATGAATAAGTGAGATCATGTGGTATTTTTCCTTCATTGACTGGCTTATTTCACTTAGCATAATGCTCTCCAGTTCCATCCATGCTGTTGCAAATGGTAAGAGTTCCTTCCTTTTTACAGCAGCATAGTATTCCATCGTGTAGATGTACCACAGTTTTCTAATGATTTCTTGAACCTTATACGACCCATGGGCTGGATGTTCCCCATCTCTGGTCTAGAGCCTTGCTTCTCAGTGTAGCCCTTGGACCATCAGCACCAGCATCACCAGATAGCCTGTTAGAAATGCAGAATTGAATCTCATGCCCCACACTAGACCCACTGAATCAGAATCTGTATTTTAACAAGATCCAGGTGATTTGTGTGCACATTAAAATTTAAGAAATGCAGGGACTAGCAAACTTTTTCTGGAAAGAACCAAATAGTAAGTATTTTTAGGTTTTGTGGGGTAGATGGTCTATAATGCTGCCACTCAATTCTACCATTTTAGCACAAAAGCAGCCATAAACAATATGGAAACAAATAAACATGACTATATTCCAATAAAAGTTTATATATGGACTAGAGGCCCAGTGCACAAAATTCATGCACTAGGGGTGGGGGTGTGTCTCAGCCCAGCCTGCACCCTCTCCAATATGGGACCCCTCGGGGGATGTCCGACTGTGGGATCGGGCCTAAACTGGCAGTCAGATATCCCTCTCACAATCCAGGACTGCTGGCTTCCAAGCGCTCGCCTGCCTGCCTGCCTGATTGCCCCTAACCGCGTTTGCCTGCCAGCCTGATCACTCCCTAACCACTCCCCTGCCAGCCCAGTTGCCCCAACTGCCCTCCCCTGGAGGCCTGGTCACCCCCAACTGCCCTCCCTCCCCTGCAGGCCCGGTCACCCCCAACTGCCCTCCCCTGCCAGCCTGGTTGCCCCCAACTGCCTTCCCCTGCAGGCCTGGTCCCCCCACCCCCCCTGCCACTGCCCTCCCCTGCCAGCTTGGTCACCCCTAACTGCCCTCCCCTGCTGGCCTGGTAGCCCCCAACTGCCTTCCCCCACAGGTCTAGTCGCCCCTAACTGCCCTCCCTGCTGGCCCAGTCACCCCAAACTGCCCTCCCCTGCTGGCCTGGTCACCCCTAACTGCCCTCCTCTGCTGGTCATCTTGTGACCACATGGGGGTGGTCATCTTGTGTGAGGGTGTGATGGTCAATTTGCATATTACCTCTTTATTATATCGGATGCTAAAGTTTGAATTTCATGTAATTTTTACATCACAAAAAATTTTTTTAACTACTTAATATTATTTTTAAAAAATTTCTAGCTTGTAAAGACTGGTAAACATAGGTGGCAGGCAAAATTATTCTACTGGCCATAGTTTGCCCACCCTTGCTCTAGACCACAGAAAATTCAATAGAATCGAGTTGTTCTATGAAGTGGGGCATTCACTGTTGCTCCACCCCAAAATCCCATTTACTGAATGAAACTTTTCCTCTTTAAATTTTCAGAGATAGGCTACTTTTTCTTGTTTTGAGCAAACATGATAAAATACAATTAAGTTATTTTAATAACTAAAAATTTAAATTAAAATTTTATAGGACCACAGAAATTCTAGAATATAGATGTAGAAGTTAACTGATGAACCTGTATCATAATCTGGAGTATCGGTGTTTTAATTAAACAGGCAATTTCTGATTTGTTTCATGTGGTTGTGGAGGTTATCTGACCTTGAGAAGCAATGAGGAAGTGACAGACCAATGACCCATCTTACAACAGTGCACACATATACAACACGTATGATTCTGCTGCTGACAACTCACAAAGGGCAGACAGAAACAGGCGTGTGGTATTTATTACCTGATTTTTAATCCATGTCTATATGTGCCAAGTGGCAAAAACCTTCTGATCTCCAGGTTCTCTGTTACTATTTGTACTTGGAAGCAGGCCACAATCACCAGTCAGTCCTGCCATCATCTAGGCAATCTGTCAGCCACAGAAATGGAATGCCTACCTCCACTGGGTTGGTTCATTTTTCCCAATGAGATAAGGTAATTGCCAATGCAATTCCAATTAATGATATCAAGTGGATTGGTGAATTCAGAATATCATTTTTTATGGTTCCAGTTATTAGATATTTTTCTCAGATTGGATTAAAAAATAAGGCATATGATTCATGATGCTTCAAGTAGTGATTTCAGATAACAAAAGCTCCCACATTGATACACTTAAATTCTTAGACATCCATTTCACAATAATAGTTCTATAACCTGAAAAAATTTTTACTTTTTAAATTAAATCTTATTACATAAATTTCTAAGTGTATATATTTATCTCCATTTCTAAAGCTTGGTTATATATCAGAATCACCTCCAGAATTTTTTTAAAGTCAATGCCCAATAGAATAAGAAGAGCTGGTAGTAGGTGCTGACATTGCTATTAAAAATTTACCCTAGTCGGTTTGGCTCGATGGGTAGAGCATCAGCCTGCAAACTGAAGGATCCTGGGTTCGATTCTGGTCCAGAGCACGTACCTCCATTGCAGGCTCTCAGCCCTGGTCAGGGGCATGCAGGAGGCAACCAGTCGATGTGCCTCACTCACATCGATGTTCCTTTCTATCTCTCCCCCTTTCTTCCACTCTCTTTAAAATCAATGGGAAAAATATCCTCAGGTGAGGATTAAAAACAAAATTTACAAGTCACGCTAGCGAGTGTGCTAAATGGTTAGAGCATTGGTCTGTGCACGGAAGAGTTGTGGGTTCTATTCCCAGTCAAGGGGCATGTTCCTGGGTTGCAGGTTCCAATCTCAGCCCAATCAGGTCACATGCGGAGGCAACTGATCAATGTCACATCAACGTTTCTCTTTGTCCCTCTGTCTCGGTCTCTCCCCCTCCTTACCTCCCTTCCACTCTCTCTAAAAACCACTGGAAAAATATCCTCGGGTGAGGATTTTTAAAAAAGAAAGAAGACCTCCCAGGTTATCCCAATGTGTATTAGTTGAGAACCACTGCTTTGGTAACTACCCAGCAAGATATATATATATATATTATTAAACATTGCTATTTTTTTCTGAAAGTTTTGTGAGGCACATTTTTTTAATCATTTAAAAGTGAATTAGAAGTACTATTAAAAGAAAAAATTTTAATCATTGTGATTCTTCATAAAAACTATTTCCAGAATGTTCTTACAATCAGCGTAGATACAACTGAAGCTATACGCCTCCTTTATTTTTTTTTTTTTTGCTTTTTATCTAGATAAATTGGCCTCAGACATTAATTAAATATGATTCAGCAAGCACATATGTCCTAATGTCCTAGACACATGGCAGTTCTATTACTTCTCAGCACTGTTTCAAAAAACTATAATTGCTGTATACTGCCTCTCTCTGTACTTTCATCACTTTCATTCTGTTAGATGATTAATATCAAAAAGATATATAATAAATTATAAAAATAAACTTGCTTTGATGTTATTTTTATTTTTGTTGTTCATGCTTGGTTTTTTACTATCTCAATTCCACCAGAATATGGGACTGTGCTAAGGAAACGTTACTCAGCTCTATGGCTACCATTACCCCAGAGGTTTTTGAAGACATTCTTATGGAGATTTGGGTCTGTCCTCTTCTAGCCTCAGCTCTACCCTGTCAATTCCAACTGTGTGCCTCAGAGAAAGATCTGAATATATTACAGTAGCACCTTGGGATATCTGCTACCCATAGATACCACTCATCTTTTCTCAATTTTTACTCAGGGATAAGTGAGCATAAAGTTTTTTTTAATAATTTTTGTTATTATTTTGGAGTGTGTGGGAAAAAATATTAGTTGTTAAAGCATTTCATCCTGTGCAATGGAAATTGAAGATAATTTGACTATTCAAATTTCAACTAATTGCGTAAATAATAACGAAATTGTAAATTACTGAGTGCTTGGTGTGCTTTACATACATTATTTCATTTAACCCTAACAGTGACACTATAATATAGATTGGAAATGCTCCCATTTTACAGTTAAGAAACTGAAAAATCAGATTGAGTAAACTTACCCAAATTCACACAGCTACTTAGCAGAACCAAAGTCTGAAAGCAGGTCTTTAAGATTCCAAAGGCCACAATCCTAACCGTTCTGTACACGTGCCCAAACTAGCACAGTGAAGCCAATGGCTTCCTGTACTCTGCCCTAAAATACAAAACAAACAAACAAAAAACAAAACAAAAACATCTGCGTTACTTCCATCATTCATACTTTGCATACTTATGCACAAAACTCAATTCTTGGTTAGGAATCAGTCAGCTACATCAGGTTAATCACCTCCTGACCAATCTGATGTAACTGGTTGAGTCAGTAGAGGTAACCCAGCTGGCGGCAATTTGAATAGCTGTCTCAGGAAGATGGTTCCTTCAGTTTGGGATTGAAGCATGAATTAGGACAACTCAGACTGACAATGTTTTCAGGGAAAAATATCCAGCCCTGGCTGGTTTGGCTTAGTGGTTAGAGCGTCGGTCCAGGTTTGATTCCGAGCAAGGGCACATGCCCAGGTTGCAGGTTTATCTCCAGTTGGAGTGTGCAGGAGGCAGCCAATCAATGATTCTCATCATTAATGTTTCTATCTCTCTGTCCCTCTCCCTTCCTCTCTGAAATCAATAAAAATATACTTTTTTAAAAAAGAAAAATATCCAACTCTGAGAAAAAATATCCATTACATATTTTTTAAATAAGTGAACATCACACACTTTAAATTTGTGTCTATGTTTTTTGGGCATGTTCACTTCTTAATATTATTGCATATACATTTAAATGGATATAATGACTATATATTCTCGCATGTGTGTGTGCATAGACACACAAGATTACTAGCAGGTTGAGCATAAATTAAACCAAGTGTGAATCCTGTTATTTCTTAGTCTTTTCTTCCACACCTGGTAGATTTAAACTCGACAGGTCATCTTGTCAAAATATAAGTTTGGTTCTGAAATAAAATAACAGAAGAGAAACAAACACAAGCTACTATAACTCACTACCAATGTTGCCAGATAACTATAAAAAAAAAATAGAGTGCCTCAGACAGAAATATCAATAACTTTAACGCGTGCGATTTGTTAACAGGGAAGAAAACAAGCAAACTTGCTCTCCGCTGACTGTCACTAATATTTATTCGTCCAGTGACTGTTAATCAAACCAAGTTTACAGTCCCGTACAGCACCTGTCACAGGTGCTGATCATTAATCAGCTATTACAGCAGTTTATTCTGCCGCTGACAACTCGCAATTTTCCACTGATTCAGCTAGTTTGTCAGGTGGGAATTATGGCATAGCGCATGTGACAAAACACATCACCCTTCTTTTTATTTTTTTTTTTGCATTTTCAGGCTTCTCTCTCCTGCTTTCTCCCCCTTTTTAGACAAACAATATCTGGGAACTCAGAAGTAATAAGGCGGAATGCATAATTAATTACCCAGCTTGCTCTAATTAGGGATGAATAAGTTGTGTCCCTCTCATCATCACAAATGTGGTGATGGGTAATACCAGTTTATGCTGTATTAACTGCAAATATGCAATCCTTCTGAGAGCACTTTTGTTGATGAATTTGATGAATGTGACAATAATTAGCAGAGACAGATGAGAGCTAAATTACTACTGACAATGTAATGCTATCCTGCTCGAGGGCCTGGGAACGTGGCAGGATAACATGGCAGGGACCTGGGCCTCGTTTCTAATTAATAGTCTTTTTTTTTTTTTTTTTTTGCCATTTGGAGGTGGGGGGAGGGAGTAACGGTAATTGTTTTCGTCAAAGGCTGCAGGGAGTTATCAGGGTAATAAAGTTAATTAGCAGAACAAACATCTTTTCACTGCCTTACCAGTCTGAGGAAGAGAGGGTAATTCAAACTGCAGAAAGATATGACTAGATGGGGTGATAAGAAAAGAAATTTTACACAGGAGGCCAACAGAGAAGAATGACTTTCTCCCTTCATTTCTCTGGCTTGATGCAGAGAAAGAAATTAGACAGCTCCATCTCTGAGCTCACAAAGTTGCTCGTGTGGAGAGCTTTATTGCTATGGTTTTGAGTTTGGGAAGCGAAGTTAACTTAGATCAAACTCTGATGCTTACTTCTTTCTTTTCTAGGTAGTGATTGGTTTGCTCAATGTCATCTCTTTTCTAGTGACATGTTCATAATGTCTGAGGCGTAAAAGCAAGTTCGAACCTTTGCCAAACACACCATTTAGCTGCATTTTGCCCCATAGGAACATGCTTTAGTCTCTAAATCTTTGAGGGAAAAGTAAGAAATTCATAAGTGATTTCCACCAAGTAGTGTTTGTTCATTCTCTTGTATAAATTAAAATTAAAATGGAATTTTTTTAAAAAAAATACATGCTGTTTTATTCTATTTTTGCGGTCACAAATAAATCATTTTTCTAAAATGTGGCCAACACTGTTTTCTTTTCCATTGTAGCATCTTACATATACAAGTAACCAGTCAAAAAAGTGAACAATTTAATGGATCTCAGTTTACATTAGCGTTTTATTCAGTTCAGTAGCATTGCTTGACATTAAGTAGATACAACATAAAGAAAAACATCCACCAAAATTCTAAAGCTTTTACAAGTTCATTTTCTCCCTTTAACTATCATTGGTGATTGGTCTTTTAAACATCAAACACTTGAAACATTTAATATTAAGCAAATAATACTAGGACGGAAGCCTGATGCTGTCTAAAATAATATCCATAAAAAAGTGTCTATAGATTTTTGTTATGTTTGGGTACATTTCAAAAAATTTATCTTGTGCTTTTAAAATCAATAGCTGTCCCCCAAGTTCTATGTACTTACCATGCATATAAATGTGCACAAATTTGTTATCAGAGATCACTGAAACAACCCACAGTAAAGACTGTTTGGTTCTAAGTTGAGAACATATGAAGTAAGTGGTAGAGAATGAGTCTGGGTCCACTTTCCCGCATAGAATCCTGCAAGAACAAACTTCCACCAAGCATGGGGTATGGCCTCAACTCCTAATATCTACATTTTAAAAGTGTTATGCTTGTCCCCAAAGAGAAGAGCAGTGTGGGAGTGGAGGACAGAGCATGAACTAAGAGGCAGAAAACCTGCGTTCTTTATTGGCTATGCTGCTAACTTCTACGTGATCGTGAGCATCTCCTTACGCCTCCGATCCTCTATTTGCATCTATGCAATAGGGTACCTTCTCTACCGACCTCATAGCATTGCTGTTGGCACCAAAGTACAAAAGTGATCACTTTTGTACTTTGGAAAACATGCAATAATTTATGAGTATACTGCTAATATTATTGCAGTAGAAAAGTCATGAGATAGAAGCTTGAGAAATCCCATCGCCTTTTGATTGCCCTCCTCTGTGTGATTAGTTAAAACCAGGGCTAAAAGAGGTACTGAGATCTGGCCTTACTTTGTGATTTTTTTTGCTAAATGTATCAGAGAAATTATCATTGTGAAAAATACTCCCAAATTCATTTGGTCAACGTTACCTACATTTTTTAAAGATTTTCTTAAACTCTCACTAGAAGAGTCTATTAAGGTCAAGACTAGAAAAAAACTAATCTTTAGTCCATTTAGCAAAATCTATTAGGCTTGTCAAGTAAACTTCCACTTTGAAAACATCCATGTTTCTCACAGACAGGCACACACACACACCCCAAATTGGGATTACTATGCATTGCTGTGTATCCTTAAAACCATTTTAAAGTTTTTACTGTATAATCAAACTTTAAAAGAAAAATCTGGAAGTGAAAGCACAATTGGATGCTACTTTCCACAAATTGTAGCAGTTCTGATTTAGCTACTGTGTGAGGCAATAAATTTTAATGTAAGTTCACTTACAAAGAGAGAAAGACTGAGAAACTGAAAGAAGTGACACAAAAAAACCAAATGTGACTTTTCTTTTGCTTTGTTTTGGAAATGGGAGTCATTAACAGGGAGCATGTTTGTTTGCTTCCTTTGGAATCTACACGGAATTAATTGAATATTCTGGTCTCTTCCTCCCTACCCACCACTACCTCCACTATACCACAGGTACATCTTTTTGGGAAAGTAATGGAGTTCAGTCCAGTTAACTTCATTGATCTCTAAGGACTTTTGAAAATTATAGAACTTGCTGTGGGATTCTGACATGCCAGAAGCCACTAGAAAAAACAAGTTTGATATTCAGAACCTCATCAAGAGGGTCTCCTCATCTTTGATTAGAGACCAAAATGATATTTTCAAGCAAGTGCTAATTTCCAATATGAGCCTACTGGGTAAGCTTAAAATGCTTAGTGAAAAAATATGTTGGAGTTAGAGATTCGCCAGTGAGATACTATAGGCACTGGCTATATGTACTGCTGGTATTATTAGGAATATTCAGAAAATTTAATTCATTATTTTCCTTGGCCATTGTTTTGGAGAATATTTTGACAGATTCTCATTTCTTGAGGGCTCTGGGGCATTTTCGCCTCTGATACATGAGTGCAGAAGAGTGTTAGCTGGTTAAATAATTACAAAGAACTAAAAATAAACCATAGTTAATTTTTTCAGAGTTTGAATTACAAAATGACTTAAATGCTCTCTATAATCGAAATGCTTCATCATAATCTAATGAAATTACAGCACTGCTTAATGACATTAGGAAACTGCATGCAAAAAAATATTTGTACACAAGGTGGTGATATTAGCAACCAACTAGAGTACTTTTATTCTGCTAAAACCCGGAGTAAATAACAGTGGATTACTTTCCCTCAGGGATCTCCTGAAGGTACGTTCAGGTGTTCATGTAGTGATAGTATGTAGGGGCACAGAGCAGATAGAAAACCTGCCATCACATGTCATTAAACTAGCAGGGGAAGAAGAGAAAAAGGACACATCGCACACAAAAAAAGAGAGTTAGAAACTTCTAAAGAATAAAATTATATATACATGTCCTAAGGATTTCAGTATTCAGCTTTTAATACCTAAGTTTCTATTGGCACCAGTTTGGATAGTTAAGTCCGAAGGTTAAATCCTAAATGTAGAGTTATTTCTGTAGCTCTGATAACATATTCCCACATCCTACAAAGGTTTATTCAAATCCTTTGTCTCACACCCCTCCCCTGCCTTTATAAGTAGGTTTTTTTTATCCCAATCCTGACTACAGTGTTGATCATGGAGGGCAATGTCTCTCCATCTATTCATGTTTCTTGTATAGAAATTCAAGTTTTTAGGTTTATATTAGCATAAATCAGAACAACTCAAAAGTGAAGCTCATAATAACATCACCTTATTTCTCATGGAATATTGGACTCGTTAACCTTATCAGTACTAAAATAAAAATTACCTAATGTATTCCAACACATAAACCAGTTCATATTTTTGTGTATTGGTACGTTCATAATGACCTCTAAAAGAATAATTAATTTTATTATGTAGCTCCCCCAAATCCAATAATTTACTACAGTGAAGTCTATTTATTCTCAGATACTTTATTTTTAAAAAAGTAAGTGATGGCATCAGCAGGGACACAGACCTTGTTGGTTACAAGATGGAAAGCAGTGTGCAGTGAATCAGAAAGGTAGGCAGATATGTTTGCAATGTTAAGCTTCTTCTCCCAAGATGAAAAGAGCAGCAATTGGTATTTGCAAGCCAGAAAGAAAAATATCTGTTCTTGAATTATCTAAGGGTGAGTCAGCAACTTAAACCCAAAGAAAAGTAATAAATAACGACAACAGATGTTTGTAAACCTGTGCTCCCCTGTTCAGTGTTTCTACGTGTTTTTTGCTTTGATGTGCTGTCAGCCGCCTCTCACCTGGGAGTAGTGATATCTTATCAAAGCCCAAACAGTTCCTCTTCACAACAGATGGATAATAGTGCCTTTCAATTTATCATACTGGAAGTCTAAAGAACCATGGGAACGATTGGTCAGGTGACAGCTTGATGGACAGTTTGACAGCCCTTAAAGCATCATGGGAAATGGTTGTCACCTGATTTTCAGAGCGACCAGGAAGATAACCTTCAGAATGACGAGGAAAACAAAAATCTGAATATTTGTCTAAGATCCAGTGGCAGCATCGTGTCCACTTAAGTGATAATAGGTATGAATTTAGATGACTCGAAATGTTATTATCAAACCTGAGGGGTTTCTCCAAAGCCAGGAGTGCACTTCATCTCTTTAGATGCCTTTTACTCTTTTATTCACATGCCATTGAAAATATATACATAATATGGGGCTTTCAATTTAAAACATAGCAAGTACTTAATCATATGCTAAATATATTAGCTGGTCAATAATAGTCTCCAGCTTTGAAATCCGCTTTCCTTGTACACCTTTTCCTACATATACTCTGCACATTACAGTTCTAATTAGAAAGACTATCATGAAGAATCATATGGATTGAATTTTACACTGTGGGCTGATTGACCCTAATGAAGATCAGTGGAGCCTTGGTATGAGAAACAAAGGAAGAGAAATCAATTTGAAGATCTTTGGCACAAAAATGTTTGTATCTGTATTTACTCATTCATACAGCCACCAAACATGAACTGAGCACTTACTACACACAAGGGTCTCTGCTGGCCATAGGAAGATGAGAAAGATAAAGCTCCAACTTACAACTCACTTACAGTTTGACAGTGAGGATAGAGGTGTGCTTTGTTTGTTTGTTTGTTTTAATATTTTTATTGGTTTCAGAGAGGAAGGGAGAGGGAGAGAGCAATAGAAACATCAGTGATGAGAAGCATTGATTGGCTACCTTCTGCATGCCCCACAAGGGGGATTGAGCCTGCAACCCAGGCATGTGTTCTGACTAGGAATGAACTATGACCTCCTGGTTCATGGGCGGACACTCAGCCACTAAACCACACCGCTGGGCATGGATAGAGTTTTGAATTCATAGAAGATGGCAAGAGAGCTCAAGAGATCAGTCCCAAATCTACTGCCTTCTAGTTGGTGAGGGTTACACACAACGGTTTACAAAGTTGTCTCTTGCATGTTTCCTCTTGTGTATTGTACAGTTTATGGTATATGCAGTTTAAAATCGTTTTGTGGTCTTATCTGAAGAAATTCTGCCTGAAAATCAGGATCCCAAAGGAAAAAAATAAGCACTCAATGTTTATATATTTACTAGAGGCCTGGTGCATGAAAATTCATGCATTCGGCGTGGGTGGGGGGTTCCCTCATCCTGGCCTGTGCCCTCTTGCAGTCGGGGACCTCTCAAGGGATGTCCACCTGCCAGCTTAGGCCCGCTGCCCAGGGGATAAGGCCTAAGCTGGCAGTCAGGCATCCCTCTGGCAGCCCGGGAGTCCTAGGTGGTGTGGGGGGGACATCCTTAGCGCTGCCGAGGAGGAGGGATAAGCTCTGCTGCTGCTGCTGTGCTCGCAGCTGTCAGCCCGGCTTGCGGCTGAGGGGAGCTTCCACTTTGGGAGCGCACTGACCACCAGGGGGCAGCTCCAGCAATTGAACATCTGCCTCCTGGTGGTCAGTGCTTGTCATAGCGACTGGTCATTCCCAGTCATTCTGCCTTTAGGGTCAATTTGCATATTACCCTTTTATTATATAGGATTGAGTGCCTCCCAAGTGTAATGAATGATTCCAGAAGCAGTAGGGAGGTAAGAGACCTGAGATGCAATTGCCTGGTTGAGGAGGACTCTAGACATCACAAACCCTCAGGCCCTTAGATATTTCAGCTACTGTCGTGTTTGTTTGTTTTTCAGAGCAAACACTCAATAAGTTTTAATGTTAAAATTATATCTAGCATAGAGAAAAATTATAATAGTACTAATAACTCCTTTAAACTCATCATCCAAAATTTACCATTTGTTAACATTTTGCCACATTTGGTTTTTATCACTCTTATTCTTTCCCTTTCACATCCTCCTTCCCTCCTTCTTCCTTCTCTTATTTAACCATCTATATAATATATCTTTTATATTTTTAAATAATTTTAATAGAATGAGGTTATATTTGTGCCTGATTCATTCTATACTCCTTCACAAAACCTAGCAACTGCCTTTATATACTTAATAAATTTATATATGAATGAATGAATGACAAACAATATTCCATTTAAAACTAGCCTTTGATCTTTTAGGTTGATATTTACACATAAATATAAAAGGTACTATATTATTTGTCTAAAACATATGTAATATTTTACAAATTATGAATCTTCCCCCAACTATGTCTTATCAATAAGTGATCTCATAAACTCATAAAAAAGAAATAATATAATAAAATAAGGAAAGTGCAGCAGAAATGTTGAGTGACTTTACAAAGGAAGTAAAAGATAAATGCTTCGGGTGCTGCTGGTTCTTTGTCTTTCTCTGGGACAAATAGATCAACTATAGATGCTGGATGAAAAAGCAGGGATTTCAGCAGAAGTTGTCTTTCTGAAAAACACTCTGGCAGCATTGGTTAAAACTGGTACCATTTGGCTGCTTGACACTTTTGGGATAACATTCTGTTTTCACAAATTGTGATGCTTTGGATTCACACTGCAACATGTTTTCCCAAATCCAGTTGTGCCAAAGCCAGACGAGCCAGACAAATTGTAAGAGCACCCTTCCTGTTTTCCAGGGAACTGAAAAAAGTCAATAAATAACTTAAATAACTATTAACAACAAAATGTTCTCCTGTAATTATTCATAAGAAGACACATTATTTGAAAAAATGAAACTGAAGTTTGCAAATGCAAAGCAAAATACTTTTGAGTGCCATATAAATTCAAATAGAGACTGATAAAAACGCATTTTGGGCCTTGGCCGGGTGGCTCACTTAATTGGAGCATCGTCCCATGCACCAAAAGGTTGTGGGTTCTATTCCCAGGCAGGGGGCATACCTAGGTTGGGGGTTCAGTCCCTGGTTGACACACATATAGGAGGTAACCAATCGATGTGCCTCTCTCGATGTTTCTCTCTCCCTCCCTTCCTCTCTCTTTAAAATCAATAAACATGTTTTCCAGTGAGGATTGTTGAAAACACACACATTTTGCTTGTTTCAAATTGGGAGGGCAAGATGTGGGAGGAAGATTTGTAATAAGTGATACATGGACAAGTCCAAATGCTACAGAACAACTGAATTCAGAATCATTTCTGAATCAGAGCTGCGGTTAAAATGCTTTTCCTTTCCCTGTCGAAATAAACCCATGCATCATCAGGTCCAACAGGTCCCAGATGTAGTCAGTCCCTAGCTCACCTGATATGAATTAAGTTTTATTGTTAACAACTAACATAGTCATTTAAGCCAACTAATAAGCTACATATAAAGCCAAAACCAGAGTCTTATTACATTTTTCATAGTAATGTTACAATTTGTGGTCTGGAAACTTAGAATAAATACTAGTGTCGAACTTTCAGTCAGACTAAAATTTTCACAGAAAGAAATTTTTAGACTAATAATTCCACACACACACAAAAAGAAAAAAAAATGATCTATTAGTTAAGCCATAAAACCATTTTTTAAATATGACATGTACTTTCCCATTGTAAGTTTCAACATCTAAAATCAGCTTGACTGTTATGCAGCATTTTGAAGGACGTGAAAGTCTTAAATTATTAGCTAATGTAGGTTATATGAGCTGTGGACTTTAAAACCCCATGTATGTTTACTTAGAGTTAAAAAATTGGTGATCTTTTAGCTCAAAACATGTAAGAACCGCGATCTTGACTCTTCTACTAAGGTGCAACAGGGTCTCTGCTGTGAGACCCAAAGAGAACCTTGAATCTTAGGACCCAGGTTAGAGTATTAAAATTATTTTTGTTTTAGCTCTTTTTTTCTTTCAAGGTATGTACAGTGTGTCTCAAGTGTGGGGAATTCTGGATTCATTTCCCCTTATTTTTCTGACTAAATCTTTGCAGATGTGGTAGATCTTAGTATTCAAAACACAAAACATTTTCCTTTAGGTCCCTTATTATATAGAGACTTTTGTTATTAATTTTTCTTTTAGTAAAAAAAATACCATGTAGCTTGTGCACTCAGAAAATAGGTTTAAGGGTTTAAGAGCTTCTGAACTCGTCCTATTTGTTCTGCACTTTTCCAGTAAACTGGAGACTTGTCAGAGAGGTGAGTCAATGAGTATGTTGTTTATTTCTTTTTTTAAAAAAAAAAAAAAGGTATTTAGAAAAGCTGTCTAATTTTCTTAAATTTAGAAAGGAAGCCCCTGAAGAATCAATCATACCTAAAGTTACCCTGTTGTTATGACTTTTACAACTTTTTTACAATTAAAAAGGTTTGATTTTTGTTCCCTTTTTTTTCAGTAAAAAGGTAAAAATGCAGAGAAAGAGGGAAATATGATACCATATCTCACTAATATATTTTAAATATTTACTATTGTTATTTACATTTACAAGACTATGTTTTGAATATACAAAGGGAATCAATTCTAGTTTTCTATCCAGCTATTCTCAGAGTTCTGATTTCTGGTTATTCAGAGATTTATGATAAACTTTCTGAAGCTTGCATGTGCTGAATAATCTTATGATTATAACAATGGCACCTTACATGGTTCAACTTTCACTTCCACCTAATTCATTATTATGAATTCTTTTTGTGTGAAGAATTTAAGAAGAAAATACATGCAATTGGGTTTTAACTAATTCTTAGAATCCAAATGGTATTGGTACCTACATTAGTGCATTTATTTTCCTGAGATGTAACTGGGATGAAGAAAACCTAGAGTGGAAAATGAAATTATTGCTCAACTAAGTGATTATTTTGTCTACATTCTATCAAATCATCAGTTCGACTTTTTTCACTGAGTAGTCTTAACTGGCAGTTGTGTTGGAGTTTTATAGGTGCAGTCACAGTATTTTTAACAATCTCGGAACAATGCTCATTATTTATTCTATATGGCATTTTAAACTCATTGTTTTCTTTCTAGCATTATAGTTAACAGAGAACAAATGAACATCACTACTTTTCACCCTTATGATATGTAATGTTCCTTATCGTTATATTAGAAACCTGCTCTTCCTTCTTTTTTAGTAAAAAAAAAAAAAAAAGCCAAATTCTTTCTTATTTCTTATCTCTCACTATTTTAGGAAAGTTACTTATAGTTCTCTGCTACTCAGTTTTCTCATCTGTAAAGTGGAAGTCATTATACCTTACTCTTAGACTTGTTATGAAGCTTGGAGATTACTGCAAGTAACTGCATGGCACCTCCCATAGCAGTCTGCTCCCTGTAAGAACTAATTCCTTTCTCTTTTATTGGTTTTGGAATCTTTATTAATTGACTGGTGTCAAAAAACAGGTTATTCAAAGACAGCTCAATAAAAAATTGGCAAAGGCTTGAATAAACAGTTCACAAAAGAAGATATAAGAATGACCAATAATCATATAAAAAGGGGTTCAACATCATTGATAATTAGAAAGTGCAACTTAAAACCATTAATGAGATATCATTTTACACCCACAAGAATGGCTAAAAGAAAAAAGTTTGACGTTCCCAAATTGTGAGTGGGTAAGGATATAGAGCAATTAGTGCTATTGTGAAATTAGTTTAAATTTCCATTCTTGTTCAAGTATCTCGTCAATTCTGTTCAAAATTTTTTTATGTATGTGCTAAAATTTTCTAGAAAATATTTATTCATTCATGTACTTACTCAACAATTATTTATAATTCATGGTGGGTAAAACATAGTTCTTGCCTTCAAGGAACATGTTTACAAACTGAAGCCTTGTTAATTTAGCCAGTATTATTTACCATAGTTTCTTGATTCCCAAACACATGAATTATCTTACAACCTTTCAAACAAATCTGATGCTTGTCCCAACCCCCTTCAAAAAAAAAAAAAAAAAAAAAAAGGACAGGTTACGCAAAGTCTTAAATTAACCTCTTTCCTTCAATTATACGGAAGCAAAAACCAGTGTGTCAACAGCTTCTAATCTTTCTTCTGGGTTGACTCATTAAAAAGGACTCAGCACAAAAATTATTCTAAATCATAAAATTCAACATTGGCAAAGCTGAGAAAATGCAATCCTTCCCAAAGATAGGGAGAAAAAAGTCTTTGCCTATCTTAATAAAAGCCAACACCCCATAAACATTTTCTCCTACAATTTCATAAAGCAATAGTAGAATAATATTTATTTGGATTATGTTTTCCAGCACATTTGTATAGATAACTTCAAAAGATATATAAGGTATTAGTCTCATTTTGTTACTATGTAATCAAATAGGAAACTATCCTTAAAACAATAACAACAAATACTTATTCAGTGACAGGCATTGTATTCAAGTACTTAACATGGATTATTTCATTTAATCCTCACATAAGTAATATTATTATTATTATTCTCATTTTAGAGATGAGAAACTTGGTCATGGAGAGAGTAAACAGCCTGGTCCGGGTTATGTAATCTGTAAGTGTTGGGGTTGGAATTCCAAGTGATTTACTCAAAATTCACATGCTTATTTACACTTGAGCTTTAAAAGAATAGCAGTCCTTTTATTCTAAAAAAAAAATGAAAATGATAGCCCTAACCAGTTTGACTCAGTGGATAGGGCATCGGCCCACAGACTGAAGGGTCTCGGGTTCAATTCCAGTCAAGGGCATGTACCTTGAGGGCTTGATTCCCAGTAGGGGGTGTGCAGGAGGCAGCTGATCGATGTTTCTCTCTATCCTTCTCCCTTCTTCTCTGTAAAAATTAATAAAATATATTTTTAAAATTTTTCTTTTAAAAAATAAAAATTATATAAGTATTTCTTTACCTTTTATTTTAGGCAATAATAAAATCTAATTCTAAATATACAAAGCATTCATTTAGACTTTGTTCCTCAGATTATCTTGGCCTCAGAAACCCTTTAGATTCTTAAAAATTATTGATGACCCCAAAGAGTTTTTGTTTATGTAAGTTGCATCTATCAATAGTTATTACATTAGAAATGAAACCTGAGAAACATAGAATATTTAAACATTTATTTTAAAATAACAATAAAGAACCCATTATATGTGAATATAACTAATGTATTATTTTTACTAATGTATTTTTTTAAAAAAAAATAACTATAGTTATTTCATGAAAAAAGTAGCATTACTTTACATTTTTCAAATCCTATAATATCTGGCTTAATAGAAGACAGCTGAATGCTCACATCTGCTTCTGCATTCAATCTGTCGTGACTTTAATGTGTATCAAGAAAATCTGGATTCTTACAAATGTGTAATTAGAAGAGGAAGGAGTGTTTAAATAGCCTTTCATACAATTATTGGCATTATTCTTTGATTCAAAACCAGAATTTGACAAATGTGATTTTATTAAAGTTGGTTTCAATATGGAATTTGAGACAATATCAATGAACTTTTTGTACACTGTTATATTAAAATCCATTGATTTATTTGGCACGTGAATGGATCTTTTGCCTTGCATGGTTTTGAAATATTACATTAGTCTTTTGAAAAATACTGGTTTACTTCAAATCTTCCAAATGTTGACGCATTTTAGTATTCCGTTTTTTCAAATCCAACCATGTTGAATCATCCACCACGGATCTCGTCAGAAAGTCAGCTTGCAGCTCAATCACAGTCGTGCTCTCTTCCCGTCAGACAGCCGTCTGCTTCACTCAGGGCACGGCAGAGATGCTCTGCGCGCTTTCCATTTTATTACACAGAATATTTCAAAGGAACATGTACGCAAGAGACAAGTTTTAATAACATTAACAACTTTAATCTTTAATCAAGGAAATTCTTAAGTGAAACTGGCTTTTTGTTTGTTTTAGTGGAAATGTATAGAAGTGAAGAATATAATGACTACTGGTAGAGTTTAGTGCCACCATCTTAAGTCACCAGCAGTTTATACATTGTGCACAGTCAGTGCAAAATGCCAACAAAGTATTATCATAAAAATAATTGTGAGTTCATGGATTCCCTGAAAGGGCCTTAGGGACCCCAGGAGTCTAAAGACCACACTTTTAGAATATTGATTTAAAGTTATATTCTCTAGGTAACTTGGAAGAGGGAATAAGAATCTGATAGAAAAGTTGCATGTAAAAAATGTTTTTATTACTTTGATTCTTGGTTCTCCCTGTTGTACTATAAAAGTTAAATAAAATTAGGCCTTTTACATCTACAAAACCCTAAATTCCTTTCTTTTTAATTGCTTGTCTGGATTACTATTGTCTGTCTATGCTTATGCCTATAAGATATTATATTGTTTTGAAGGGTTTTTTTGAGGAATATATTAGAAGAGAGAGAGAATAAACCAGAACTAGGATTTTCCCAGTCTGTAAATTAGTTACAGTGTATAAACCGCTCATCAGGTAAAGTCATTCAGGTCATGGGGTATTTTTTACTAATCAACCTCTACATTAATTTACTAATTTCTCGGTACCTCCCAAAGTGAGAACTCTATGCAGATGTATTATTTGTGTTTCCTAATTTGAATAGATTATTAACATATTAAAATACAATTGAAGATCACAGATTGTGCATATTAGATCTTTTCTATAACTGATTGAAGAGTGAAATAATATATGCTGCTTAGAAGTCAAGTTGTCGCGGGTAAATGATAAAAGCTGATACTAAATTGAACCTGAGGTGAATGCATTTAGTCTGGGACATTGTAAATTATTTAATTCTGAAAATATCTCCTGAAAATAAATTTATCCTAACTAATTCTTTCCTTCCTTCCTTCTTCCCTCCTTTCCTCCCTCTCTCCCTTCTTCCCTTCCTTCCCTCCTTCCTTCCCTTCTTCCTTCCCTCCTTCCCTCCTTCCTTCCTTTGAATATGTCACTAGCTTATTATTTTATTTTGTTTTTCTGCTGATAATCTAATAGTAAGAGATAATAGAGGACTTTTACCAAATTGTCTTACTTCTTATCATAACATTTTAAATAACTTTATTTTGAGTAAAAAAAGAAAAAAGCTAACATATTTATCATAGGAGTAGTACAAGTGGGGTGCAGTGAAAGAGGTATGTGCTTCCTGAGCTTTCAGGTATCACCTGCATGTGCTCTACGAGGACATGCTACTCAGGGCCCGCCTCTGGGCTTGCCGATGACCTCTCTCCCAGGCTGCTAACACCCACACCTTTCTCTGTCTTTCTCTTTAAATGCTCCTCATCCTTTACGGTCCTCCTCAATCAAACCCGGTGACTCCACGTTCCATCCTTCTCCCTCTCGTATATTTACAATCTAGGGGCATTCCTTGTACTTACTGAGCATTTTCTCCAGCTTGTTACCATAGTGTTCAGTTCTTAATAGGTACCCAAGGAAAATTGTTAGGATCAAATATAAACTGCCAGAAAAAACATAAATGAAACTTCATTAGAAGAATGGTGGTGTGTTTGTTTTTATTCAAATGATTTGCCATATATTATGATTTTAGAAAATCAACACAAAATTAGAGATGGACACAATGAAAAATTCAGAAAAACCAATTTCCCTAAGGAAGTTACGAATTGCTTTATCCTCAAAGCACTGGAAAATGTTGAGCAATGGGTTTTTTTGCGAAAGGGAGAGTAAAATGTTCACATAAGGCGGGATATGGAATGAACAATACTTTTAGTAAAGAGGAAAATAAACAATGTTATCTGCCTGTTTTCTCAAAAGACCATGTATGTAGAGGAATAAAACAAGTCTGACAGGTGTAGAGGAGAAAATCTAGTTGGAGTTCAGCTCAGTTCAGTTCTATGGGCTTAAATCCATAACAAGAGTATAGACTCATATCTGTAACATGAACTAAAAATACCTATTTCTGTGAAATATGAACCTTAATAAGGCTGAACATAGTATCACCACTTTCTCAACTGTGTGATTAGACTTTCAGCAGAAATGGGAATTATAAATATTAGAAGACACAGTTTCCATTTTTGTAGATATAAACTTAGAAACCCCAGAAAAATAAAAATTCAGTACAATATGTATTGAATATAGAAAATCAATAGCATACCTGAAAAAATACTAGTATAAGTTTTAAAGGGGTCCTATTTGCAAAAAAAGTAGCAAAAATATACTTGATAAATGTACAGCTATAACATATTTATGATTAGGAAAACCAAACACTATGAAAACACTGAATTTTGCCATGTAATGTATACATTTAATGTTACTACAATAAATATCCTAAACAAATTGGGGAGTGACTTCCTGAAATGTACTGGAAGAATAAACAAGCAAAATACAAGGAATCGTTTGAAAATAGATAAGGTACCCTACCATTTTTTAAAACATATTAAGCTACAATAATAAAAAGGGTAGTACTGGAATAATAATTAAACATTAGGATAGAATATCTCAGGTATTATATATTTAAAATACATATTTATGCCTATATATCCATATATGCATATATCTTAATTTACAGTCCATTTAGTTTCCATTATATATAAAAATTAATATATGAAAAATAATGTATAACAGAACTAGTTAGTGAGACAAGAAAGGATTGTTCAGCAAATAGGAGTGGAAAATGAAGTAAGGATTTAAAAAATTGCCAATTAGGATGTCCACTTCTTACTACATGAACAAATAAAAGGTGTGTGCTGTGAGAAGAGCTAAAAGGAAAAAGCTGCTATTGGAACTCTGAAATTCTGCAATGGGAAGATTCTAATTATCTATTTGTCCAAAGAGTACCCATTATATTTTAAATCCCAATGGTTTTTGCAATGTATGCATCTTTGTCACCCTCACAACTAACACTGAGCTTTTCACACTATGAGTGTGCAATGCACTTTTTGATAAATAGTTGATAGATTTATGTATTCATCTACTCCTTCAAATAGTAGAGAGTAGGCAGACAGCTATGGTTGGGAGGGGAATTTGAGGCAGGTGGAGGGATTCAGAAAAAAAGAGTACATTTTGATCCATCTTTTTATACTCATGGTTATACCTGGTTTTGCTTGAACCAGACTTTCCTATAAAGATAAAAGGAATAGCAACAACTAAAATCTAAAAACAACCTCGTGCCTTTAGCTTTTGGATCATACCATGTTTTTTATTAATGGAGCAGTTGGGTAATCAGGCTTTAAATAATAGAAGCCTGAAGAGCAGAGCCCTTCATGACTTTCTTCATGTCATAATTCAAGCACACTAGTTTGAACTTCATTTTCCCAGTATGATGATTTGATCATGGGTAATTTGTAACCGAGGTCTCCATACTGGGGAATTGGTTTCATTTCAAGAAGAAAGTAAGATTTATATGAGAACAGCAAGATGATCGTCACAATAATCTTTCAAAAGTCAAGAGATAACCTTATCTCATGAATACTAAACTACTGTCCAGCAACCGTGTGTTCTAAAATAAGGGTCTTGCTCCTGATCTCACTTTTCTATGATGGAAACTGTAAAATTATGATAAAATAGAAGCTATTACTTGAGTTCAGAAAAAATTGAAGGTATTTTATTTAAATGTTGTTCTTTCCTCCAATGTGCTGTTTGTTGTTGATTTTTTTACATGATATAATTTCATGGTATTTTGGTAGAATTTTGTATCTAAAAGTAATCTTAATGTAATTTGTAATATTGACCTGAAAGTTCAGAGGCAACATTAGCAAATAACAAGCAATGTCTGAGTAAAATTTTATTGTTTATGACATTATATTGGTTATGATTTATCTTTCTCAAAGATGGGACATCAAATAATCTTGGATCGAGGATATTTAGGATGGCATTAGACACTAAAAGACAATGTGAGCATAGTGACAAGGCCATTTTCACAGTAATATAGGATCCATGTCTAAAAATAATTTCTAAGTCCTGGCCAACCATGTAGGCAATATCTCCAGTGCTTTAGTATCTCTAGAGCAAAAGTGTCCACTGTGCTTTTTCATAGGGGAAATATACCATGATATATACATTTATCCAACAATAATTTTAACAGAGAGCATCAGAAAAGTCCATTAAGAGATTGAAAGGCCAGAATTTATATCAATATAAGATAGTTTATACACCAATGCCACTCCATAAAGACCTTTCCTGAGAATACAGTGGAACTGACAAGTTAAGACAACATGCCTATGTTCATCCTACCCACCCCAAAATATCTAGGTACCATGTACTAGTATATAACCGCAACAATGGAACACCCCAATTTAATCAAGTTGTGTGATGGGGACCTTTGAAGTCTTTCATCAAAGTTCAAAGCAGTGAGAAAGAATGGGCCTAGCATCTAATGAACAGCTGCAATAAACAAGCACTACGAAGCATATTTTGTCAACACGAATTCACTGAATGCTTCAAGTATTCCTCACAAGTAGTTTGTTGAATCCCATTTCACAGGGGAGAAAGAAATTGTCTCGTGACTTTCTTATGCTGATACAGTCAGGATGTGTACAGGATTTGTTCTTTTGGTTATGTTTGGTGTATTCTAGGAGCTGTAGAGGAATGCGGGGATATATAAAACATTTTACCTTTCATCAAATTATTTGCAAGTCAGTGAGGTGTATATAGATACACATACAAATGTAATAACACACTAGGATAAAAAGAGGAAGAGCCCAGCGGGCGTGGCTCAGTGGTTGAGCGACGACCTATGAACCAGAAGGTCACAGTTCGATTCCTGGTCAGGACACATGCCTGGGTTGTGGGCTTGATCCCCAGTAGGGGGCGTGAGGACGCAGCTGAGCAATGATTCTCTCTCATCATAGATGTTTCTATTTCTCCCTCTCCCTTCTTCTCTGAAATCAATAAAAATATTTTTTAAAAAAGAGAGAAAGAATGAGAAACACAAAACACAGAAGAGTGGTAACTCTTTTCCAAAGAAAGGGAGGGATGAAGGAAGGATACTTCCAGTTCTTACGTACAGTGAAGGGTACATTGGTTCTTGTTTTGTTATTCTTTATTCTATATATTACATTTATGTGTACAAAAAAATGTAGTGTATATTTTTGTTTTGTATGTATAAAATAAGGGACTTCATGTTATAAAAACACTATTATAAATAGCTAACCTGCATGTGATTTACACCAGACCTGCTAGTGGGAAAGTTCAAAATATAATTTACATATCAATTAGCTGTTATGTGATTTGGAGAAAATAGTTTTCAAGTTGTATATAACTGATGGGCTTGGTCTCAGAATAAGCCATTTGATAATTGGTGAAACTACGAAATGCTTAGAGGCAATTAAGCACTCCATCCTCATACCGCATTTGTGACAGTTGTTAATACCATAAGATAACAATATTTAAAAATGGCTAATATTGTGATATAATAACTTCCTTTTTCATAATTGAAGATATTCACCAGCCACACTGTGAATTCACATATTCCCTATAGCAGATATGACAGGGCCTTAAACATAGTGGTCACACAAATGAGGACTGCATTTAACATAACTAACACTAATGCATACTTACCATCTAGGTCCTTTTCATACATTATTTTTTGTCCTCACATCCACTCTGGAAGGTAAGTGAGCTTTTCCCACTGTCAGTGTCAAGAAACTGTGGCTCAAAGAGATTCAATATTTTGGCCCAAGGTCACGGGGGTAATATATCGCAAAAAGAGTATTTGAACCAAGGTCTGTTCCACCAGACAATCATCTAATGGCAGGTAACAATAATCCTCACAGCCATCTTGTAAGGTATGTCCTGTTATCATCCTAAATTGACAAATAAGGAAACTGAGGCATGAAGAGATTGTCACATGTCCATAAGCACACACTTGACTTAGACTTGAGGAGACTTAAGTGGGAGGGAGATTAGACCAGATCTCATGTCCCCACATCTGGGTTCGTGCTGACCACTATGGTAGAAGAGAAAGACACCGTGTCATGTGCAAACTTTTCTATGGAAAACCAGGGCAGACCCCTGGATTTGAGTGGCCTGAGACTGGAAAATATATACCCTACCCTTTGGCCTCTTAAGAGTGGACAGAATTGCCTGTGTAGCCCAGAAGACCAAAATCCACAGCAATATGCACTTAACACTTGAGTTCCGTGCCCCATTAAAGTGCGGTGAGTCAAGAATTGCCCAAAAGCTATCTCTATTTCTCCTTCTCACAACCAAGCTTTTAACATCAAAGTTTGTTGTTAAAGGCATCCTCAATAGAAATATTGCTGTATGTATTTTCACTAGAGAGAAGAATGTCAGGGAAATTTGTCTTGATAGGTGTTTACCATAAGTTTGACATGCATTGTTAGATCGTTCTGCTCTCCTTCCATAATTTTTCTATGCAATTTATTTATGTGCATATTTAAATGGTGTGCCACTTAATTGAAATTATAGTATGTTCAAGCCAGATTTGACACTGACTGGCAGTTGTTGTTAAGGAATACTTGGAACCTATGTATGAATAGGTCATTTTCCAAATAGTACAGATTTAACCATATTATTCAGCAGAATACTTCAGGAAATCAAATAGTTGATAGTGTCAATACAAGTACCTCATTCATTCCATGCGGGATTATGTGTTGGTCACCTTTATAGCCCATAACCCCAGAACCACATATGGCATCACAGATAGTAGGATCACTAGCTTCTTCTCACATATACTGCCTACAAATCCAAGGGCCTTGAAAATAACTCTTTTAAAAAATATGTTTTGATTGATTTGAGAGAGAGAGAGGAAAGGGGAGGGAGAGAGAGGAAAAAAAAAAAACAAAACAAAACATTGACCAAGCCCACAACTGGGGCAATTATCCTGACTAGGAATCAAACCAGTGACCTTTTGGTGCATGGGACTATCCTCTACTGAGTCACACTGGCCAGGACAAAAATAACTTTTAAAAAATTATTCAATCCTTGGAATACTTCTTTTAAAATGTAGGTATTTGCATTTTATACAAACAAAACAGTATCTGATTCAGTTTTTAGTCATTTTCATCCAGATATTTATTATTATAAAAGTATAGCCTGTGGGAAAGGAAACAAATCCAGACTATTACAGATAAAGATTCTTGGTCAGGTAATAGCCCAAACAATTCAAGGAACCAACAAAAACACCAAATAGGTTTATATTTATTTTTTTATTTTAGAAAGATTCACATTTTATAAAGAGTAGTAGGTACTTTACCTTCCTTTTCCTTCCCTTGTGTCTTCTACTCTGCATATATCCTCTAGATCTAGGGCATTTCACTCAACCAGTCTGTGCCTCCATTTCATCATCTGGAAGTTAGGATAATAATAATAATAATACCCTTCTCTTTGGGTTATTGGGTAGATTAAATGAGGTAAGACAGTTGAAATGTACATATCAGATACTTGGCATGTGATAAGTGCTATATTTTAGCTAACATATTATTTATAATTACTGTTCCATTATTATTATTCCATGATTGTTATACACCATAACTTATCTTAAAATAGCATCTAAAAAATAAATTTAAAGATCATGTGTGTGTGTGTGGGGGGGGGTCTTCGGAGAGGAGTGGAGGGATCAAGCGGAAAAAAAAAGGAGAGAGGGAACTTATGGACATGGACAACAGTGTGGTGACTGTGGGGGTAGGTGGAGGTGGAAGGAAGGCATAGAGTGGATAAAAGGTAATGGGAAAATAAAATAAAATTTCATTTGAAGTACATGTGTGAACATAAAAATGTATAAATATAATTAAATGAGGGGAAAAACTAAGATGGCGGCATAGATAAACACCGGGAAATAGTCGCCTCACACAACAATTGAAAAATATCCCAAAGGACGGAGCAAACATCGTCCAGAACAACAGGAAGGCTGGCTGAGTGTAATTTCTACAACTAGAAGAAAAGAAAAGCACGCTGAGAGCCAGAGGAGCTGCGGAGGCTGAGTGCAGAGGTACGGCGGCGGCTCGCGCGCGCGGAAAGGGGGTGGCACCTGAGGACGCGGCTGTCTTTTTGAATCACAAGCTCCGGACTGCTCTGAACTCCGGTTCCGGGAAGTCTCTGGGGACCCAGGACTCATACGGGGAGAGGCTGCTCTGTCAGGCGGCAGCGGGCGAACTTGAGGGCGGATTTCCCTCAGAGGTGCTTGCAGCCCTTACCGGGACACTGAGACGCGCTACTCCGGGCGCGGAGAATCAGCCATAGCTTCTTTCTCCGTCCTTTTGACTCCCTGAGACCCCGCCCCACCCAGGCTGCGGCAGAGGCTTTTGCATGTGAATGTACCTAACTACAGCCCAGCCAGGCAGACCCGGAACTTCCAAGAGAAGGCCCAAGGCCCCGCAGCGGCTTGCATTGCTTCACAGCTGAGCCTCTTCGTAGTTCCTGCTGTGTGGCCTCAGGCAGGGACTGAATTAGCACCTCCTTAGATCCAGGAGCCACTGTACCCAGTGGTCAGAGGGGGACCATTCTCCCACTTCAGACACAGCTGCTTCCCACAGCCAATTGGCCTGGAGGTCAATTCCTCCCAGTGATCCTACAACAAACAAGGTACCAAGAGTGCACCAAGAGTGTCCACCCCAGGTAACTGGGGAGGCTGAGCCACTGGGCCCTACAGGACACCTGGCGCGCAGGGCCACTCTATCAACACAGGGAAGCAGCCAAAATGCGGAGACAAAGAAACAGGTCACAATTGGCAGAAACGGAGGAGGGCAGACGACTGGATATAGAGTTCAAGGCCACGTTTATAAGGTTTGTCAAGAATTTTATGGAAACCGCCGATAAATTTAATGAATCCCTCAAGGAGTATAGTGAGAGCATGGAGGACATGAAAAAGGACCAACTAGAAATTAAGCATACACTGACTGAAATAAAGAATAATCTACAGAGATCCAACAGCAGACAAGAGGATCCCAAGAATCAAGTCAAAGATTTGAAATACAAAGAAACAAAAAATACCCAACCGAAAAAGAAAAACGAAAAGAGATTCAAAAAATATGAAGATAGTGTAAGGAACCTCTGGGACAACTTCAAGCGTACCAACATCAGAATTATAGGGGTAGCAGAAGGAGAGAGAGGGCAAGATATTGAAAACATTTTTGAAGAAATAATGACAGAAAACTTCCCCCACCTGGTGAAAGAAATGGACTTACAAGTCCAGGAAGCGCAGAGAACCCCAAACAAAAGGAATCCAAAGAGGACCACACCAAGACACATCATAATTAAAATGCCAAGAGCAAAAGATAAAGAGAGAATCTTAAAAGCAGCAAGAGAAAGACAGTTACCTACAAGGGAGTACCCATCCGACTGTCAGCTGATTTCTCAACAGAAACCATGCAGGCCAGAAGAGAGTGGCAAGAAATATTCAAAGAGATGAATAGCAAGAGCCTGCAACCAAGATTACTTTATCCAGCAAAGCTATCATTCAGAATGGAAGGTCAGATAAAGAGCTTCACGGATAAGAAAAAGCTAAAGGAGTTCATCACCACCAAACCAGCATTATATGAAATGCTGAAAGGTATTCTTTAAGAAGAGGAAGAAGAAAAAGGAACTCTTACCATTTGCCACAGCATCGATGGAACTGGAGAGCGGATAAATACCACAAGATCTCACTTATTTGTGGAATATAATGAACAACATAAACTGATGAACAAGGACTGATCCAGAGATGGAGAGGCTTTGATTGGACTGTCGGGCCTTGGAGGGAAGGTAGGGGAGGGTGGGGGCAAGGGGGAAAGATCAACCAAAGGACTTATATGCAAGCATATAGGCCTAACCAATGGACATGGACAACGGGGGGGTGAGGGGATGAGCGGGGGGGGGGGGGTAGAGGGTACACATATGTAATATCTTAATCAATAAAAAATATTAAAAATATGTATATATATATATAATTAAATGAGAATTAGTATATAACCAAAGGTCACTTTGGGGATAATAGTCTTGAAGATGATAAAAATGAAGCCACTATTAAAAAGGGTTTCCGTAGCCAGTGTGGCTCAATTGGCTGGAGCGTTGTCCCCTGCACTGAGGAGTCGTGGGTTTGATTCCCAGTCAGGACACATGCCCAGGTTGCAGGTTCGATATCCTGACAGGGCTAGTGTGGGAGGCAACCAATCGATGTTTCTCTCTCACAATGATGTTCCTCTCTCTCTCTCTCTCTCTCTCCTTCTCCCTTTCTCTCCCTCTTAAAAAATCAATTTTAAAAAAGAAGAAAGGCCTTTATTTTTCCGCAGACTAGCTTACATGGCATCCTGTTGTGTCAGGAAAGAATCTTCAACCCCATATCAAATGTACCTATAATGCAAAGAACTTTGCTACAGGGAATGTCTGACCACTTGGTCTTGGTCTCTTTAAGATTATTTTTTCCCTTGTCACTTTTGTTTGGCAATTAGAAATCAAGTAAATAGATAGGAGAAACCAAGATGGCGGCATAGGTTAACGCCGGAGATTGCTGCCTCGAACAACCACTTCAGAGATATAACTAAAGGACAGAACGGACATCATCCAGAACCACAGGAAGGCTGGCTGAGTGGAAATTCTACAACTAGGAGGAAAGAGAATATCATACCCAGACTCAGAGGAGGCGCAGTGCTGAAGTGAAATACTCAGGTGCGGAGTGCGCGCGCGGAGCGGGCTGGCGGCGGCGAGGGCGCGGTTGTTGTTTTCAATCAGGAGGGAGTTTCAGACTCTGAGCTCCAGATCCGGGTGAGTCTCTGGGGACCCAGACTCAAACGGGAGAAGCGGGACTGTCTGGCTTCGGTTGGAACTCGAAGGCAGCTTTCTCTCCAAGGTTTGCAGCGGTTGCTGGGACTCTGAGAGGCAGAGCCCCTAGGGACGGAACTGAGAGCAGCCATAACTCCTTGCTCCACCCGCCTTGTAGATCCCCAGGGACCCGCCCCGCCCAAGCCCTGTGCAGAGCCATTTGCCAGATAGCCTCAGGCAAACGCTAGATTAGCACCGCCCTAGAGATCCAGCACAGAAGCTCTCCCACTGCAGACACAGCTAACTCTCATAGCCAGTTAGCCTGGAGGTCAAATCACCCATGGTATTGCCGACAATCAAGGCTTAACTACAACAAGACTGCGCACAAAGACCACTAGGGGGTGCACCAAGAAAAGATACAAAAATGCAGAGACAAAGAAACAGGACGCAAATGTCAGAAATGGAAGATATAGAGCTCAAAACCACACTTTTAAGGTCTCTCAAGAACTGTCTAGAAGCTGCCGATAAACTTAGTAAGGCCCTCGAAAAGACTGGTGAGACCGCCGATAAATGTAGTGAGATCCTCAAGAAATCTAATGAGACCCTCGATGTTGTGATAAAGAACCAACTAGAAATTAAGCATACACTGACTGAAATAAAGAATATTATACAGACACCCAACAGCAGACCAGAGGAGCGCAAGAATCCAGCCAAAGATTTGAAACGCGAAGAAGCAAAAAACACCCAACTGGAAAAGCAAAATGAAAAAAGAATCCGAAAATACGAAGATAGTGTAAGGAGCCTCTGGGACAGCTTCAAGCGTACCAACATCAGAATTATAGGGGTGCCAGAAGATGAGAGAGAGCAAGATATTGAAAACCTATTTGAAGAAATAATGACAGAAAACTTCCCCCACCTGGTGAAAGAAATAGACTTACAAGTCCAGGAAGCGCAGAGAACCCCAAACAAAAGGAATCCAAAGAGGATCACACCAAGACACATCATAATTAAAATGCCAAGAGCAAAAGACAAAGAGAGAATCCTAAAAGCAGCAAGAGAAAGAAACCCAGTTACCTACAAGGGAATACCCATCCGACTGTCAGCTGATTTCTCAACAGAAACTTTGCAGGCCAGGAGGGAGTGGCAAGAAATATTCAAAGTGATGAATACCAAGAACCTACAACCAAGATTACTTTATCCAGCAAAGCTATCATTCAGAACTGAAGGTCAGATAAAGAGCTTCACAGATAAGGAAAAGCTAAAGGAGTTCATCACCACCAAACCAGTATTATATGAAATGCTGAAAGGTATCCTTTAAGAAGAGGAAGAGGAAGAAAAAGGTAAAGATACAAATTATGAACAACAAATACACATCTATCAACAAGTGAATCTAAGAATCAAGTGAATAAATAATCTGATGAACAGAATAAACTGGTGAATATAATAGAATTAGGGGCATAGAAAGGGAATGGACTGACTATTCTTGGGGGGGAAAGGGATATGGGGGGTGCGGGAAGAGACTGGACAAAAATCGTGCACCTATGGATGAGGACAGGGGGTGGGGAGTGAGGGCAGAGAGTGGGGTGGGAACTGGGAGGAGGGGAGTTATGGGGGGGAAAAAGAGGAACAAATGTAATAATCTGAACAATAAAGATTTAATTTTAAAAAAAGTAAATAGATAAGTAATCAGACTTAGAGCTATTTGGGATGCAAAAGAGGAAAGGAACTAACATTTGTTGAATACCTTCCAAGGGCCAGAAAGGTTACCATGGGCTTTATATGTGGTCATTATTTCATTTAATCCCCATAACTATACCCTGAGGTAGATGGTACCCCTATTTTACAAATGAGCACATTGTGTCCCAGACGCTTCTTCATCTGATATGATTAGTTGGCTGAGAAGTGGCGGATCAGAGTCTAAACCTGGGTTTATCTACCTCTTGAGCCTGTTCTCTGTATACTGTACAATATTATGTTTATTTTGAGCAACTACTTCTGACTCACTATCCTTTTATAGTACCTGATGACACAGTCCTCCAAATTATCTGAGAATCACTTTTAGAATATGACTTTATGACCTTATGGGAAATGCTAACAAAATTTTCTTATTTTCTGAATCTAATCAAAAAGATATTTCTATTTAATTTGTGGGGATTCTGGCAACATTTCTACAGAGAAAGGGTTCCTAGGTAGCAGCTGTTGAAAAATCCCCATAAACATTTCATCTGATATTCTCATATTTTACATTAGTGCAAATGTTTTGCACACCCCAGGGATGTGAAATGTACTATAAAAGAAGCAGTGAGCTGCCAGTCAAATGCCCTGCGGGGGCAATTCTGAAATGGAGTCCTGCAAATGTTGTTTGTTTCTTTTCAGCCCAAACTGCATGAAAATTTGAACCAAATCGGAGGGTGGGTGAAGGGGTACAGGAAGCTAATACAGAGCTCTGCACCCCTATGGATGCTGAATAAATACTTGTGGCCTGAATGACAGACTACTTATTGCCAAAGTCTAAAACTTTTTGTTTTGAGATGTTGGTTTTATGTGGCTCCCGTGGTTTTTCAAACAATTACCCCAATTACCATCATCATCCTTAAGAGAAAGCCAGCCGCTACTCCTGAGCTGCTCTGCTCTCCCTGTCGCCTGTGAGGAGAGAGGCTGCCCGGGAGGTGCCCGCTTCTGTATTCCGCTTGGGTTTACCTTCCCGGACACAAGAAGGATGGTTAGTCTCAGGAAGTGGGAGGAGCTGGACCGATTGGGGAAGCATCTGGTTTCCTGGGAAAACTTGGTCTTTTAAGGGCCTGAGTTTTACTCACAGCTCTTCCGCTTTCTAATTGTGTGGCTTGGGCAAGATTTTGTTGCTTCTCAGACACTCCACTTTCTCATCTCTACTGTGGGGAAATAATGTGAGGATTAAATGAGACAGTGTTTCTAACACACTGTAGGCATAGCACTTACTAAATGGTAGCTATCGTTATTTTCATTACTGATGAGGCTGTAACACACAAAAGCATTATGTACTGAATATATACTCTTAGAAATCTGAGAGATTTTATATCATTTTATATCATTTGTCACTTAAATACTTTTTTTTTTTTTTTTACTTTAGATATCATAGACCAACCCAATAGTGTTCCCTTTTCACTTAGTGGCTGCACATACAGTTTGAATGGAAACTAATACCTTCTCCTGCATTTCTTCTTCAGCTGTCTTATTCTCCCAGAGCCTGTATTGTACATTGCCTCAGATTATCTCATTAATTACTTAAATCCTGGTGTCTAAATAAGAGGTTATAAAAATCCTAGAATCTATCTTCTATGTCTAGAGCCAGTTAGCCCCAAGGGGGATTATTATTATTCTCAAAAGAGCTGTACTACCTGGAATTAATGTTGAAGCTGTCCATTTTCAGAGACTAGACAGCACGAAATACTCCTTTCAAGTCCTCTTGGACCGTCCTCTTTCATTGTTTTTTATATAGTGGCAGGTGTTTTCATATGCAAAGCACAAAGCTGGTCTTGAACAGTGGAATGTGTTTTAGAGTTGTAGAGGATGGTTCATCCTTAGAGGGAGAATGGGCTTTTCTGTTTACTGTGTTCCAGTTAAAAAAAAAAAGTTAAAATTCAAGTTTTGTTGTCATGAATTAACACACCACATAATGAAACTGAAGTAAGTAAATTAAATTTTCAGTAGATTTTATGAGGTAACAACACAGGGAAAAAAAGGAACGTGACCAACACTTCAAGTATGAAAACTCAAAATTTCCATCACTCATTCCAATATTTTTTTTCAGGGAGCCTCAAACTCCTATAGATTTGGCTCTAACTAGATCATTGTTTTCCAAAGCAATAAATGAGATGTTAGTGTTGTATAGGTGAAAATTTATTTTCATATTTAGTCATTTATTTTAATATGCTTTCAGAAATTTAATTGGAATATTAAATTATAATATAAAATTTCCTTTTTAAATAAAATTACTTATGTAAAAAGGGGCAATAAAAATATTAAGAAAATGATATTATAGGAGTTCGTGTGGAAATGTCAAAAGTTATAGAACTGAAGTTCAGAAAATACTGATCTAAGTGACTAATTGAAAATGTGTTGACACATGTTTCATATTAGTTATTTTATTGGATGGTTTCACAAGATTAGCGGGTAAGTACCTGATGACTTAAAGAAACCAGGTTGTAGCCAGCCTATGTGGCTCAATGGTTGAGTGTCAATCTCTGAACCAGGAACTCATGGTTTGATTCGTGCTCAGGGCGCATGCCTGGGGTTTGGTTTCAGTCTACAGGGGGGCATGCAGGAGGCAGCCAATCAGTGATTCTCTCTCCCTCTCTCTCTTCCTCTCCCTTCCTCTCTGAAATCGATAAAAATATTTTTAAATGAAACTATGCTGTGACATTCTGCACTCAGCGTCTTGCCTGACTAAATAGCAGAGTAATGTAGTATGTACTTTTCCTTCTATCACTCCTTACTCTGAAATAAATCCCAGATGGAGCAAAGATCTAAGGGGGAAAAAACAATTTTATTTTTTCAATCTTGGAGTAGGAGAGGTCTTTCACAGCATGACATACCTCTCAGAAGACTTTGATGAAGACCTATCAATTTGACCAATAAAACCTTTTTAAATTTTTACATGGCAAGATATGTAAGTAAATAATAAAAGCAAAAAGCAAGATTAAAGTTATTTGCAGCACATATGACAGACAAACATTAATTTCCATAACATATTAAAATTCCCCATAACATACTAAAATAAAAGATAACTAAACGATAGTGGAAGAGCAAATGTTATGAACATGGTCACAGACTAGGAAACATCAATGCTTTTTAACATAAAAAAATGTGCTTATACTCTCTCATAATAAAAGAAACAAATTAAAACAGAAACTCCTTTTTTGCCTGCATGGCAAGACTAAAAGTTTAATAAATATAGTGAGTATTGCCAGCTGGCATGGCTCAGTGGTTGAGCATCAACCTATGAACCAGGAGGTTATAGTTCAGGCCACCAGCTTGATCCCCAGTGTGGGGCATGCAGGAAGTGGCCGATCAATGATTCTCTCTCATCATTAATGTTTTTCTCTTTCCTTCTCCCTCTCCCTTCCTCTCTGAAATATATATATATATAAATTTGCTGCTTTTGTTTTTGCTTTTTTTTTCTTTATTGATTAAGGTATTACATATGTGTCTTTATCCCTCCATTCCCCCCCACCCCACCCTCACCCCACCCCCACTCATGCCCTCACCCCCCTAGTGTCTGTGTCCATTGGTTAGGCTTATATGCATGCATACAAGTCCTTTGGTTGATCTCTCCACCCTTACACCCACCCTCCCCTGCCTTCCCTCTGAGGTTAGATGGTCTGATCAATGCTTTATCTCTGGATCTGTTTTTGTTCATCAGCTTATGTTATTCATTATATTCCACAGATGAATGAGATCATGTGATATTTATCTTTCTCTGACTAACTTATTTCCCTTAGCATAATGCTCTCCAGGTCCATCCATGACGTTGCAAATGCTAGAAGTTCCTTCCTTTTTACAACAGCGTAGTATTCCATTGTGTAGATGTACCACAGTTTTCTGATCCACTCATCTGCTGATGGGCACTTAGGCTGTTTCCAAATCTTAGCTATGGTAAATTGTGCTGCTATGTACATAGGGGTGCATATATCCTTTCTGATTGGTGTTTCTAGTTTCTTGGGGTATATTCCTAGAAGTGAGATCACTGGGGCAAATGGGAGTTCCATTTTTAGTTTTTTGTGGAAACTCCATACTGTTTTCCACAGTTGCTGCACCAGTCTGCATTCCCACCAGCAGTGCAGGAGGGTTCCTTTTTCTGCACATCCTCTCCAGCACTTGTCGTTTGTTAATTTGTTGATGATAGCCAGTCTGACAGGTGTGAGATGGTACCTCATTGTCATTTTGATTTGCATCTCTCAGATGATTAGTGACTTTGAGCATGTTTTCATATGTCTCTTAGCCTTCTGTATGTCCTTTTTCGAAAAAGTATCTATTTAGGGCCGTTGCCTATTTTTTTATTGGATTGTTTATCTTCTTTTTGTTAAGTTGTATGAGTTCCCTGTAATAAGATATACAAAAGAAAGAGGGAAAGAAAAATAATCTATTGCTCTTTATAAACTTTTAGCTTTTCTAAACTCAAATTTTAAATCTGAGGCTATTTGGTGTTTTTTGGTTCCTTGAACTTGCTTTGGCTGTTGCTCTATCATGAACCTTCTTTCTATAATAGTCTGGATTTGTTTCCTGTTGCCATAGGCTGTATTTTTAAAATACAAATATCTGCATGAAAAATACAGAACACTGATCAAATATGAGGGTGTATTAAGTAAACAAAACCAATACTTAGATTTTTAAAAAGAATTTAGAGGACTGAGTACAAATTTTTTTTAAATCGTGTCAGAACCCTTAGATTTGTAGGCAGAACCTTTTTATGAGAAGATGAGGAAGCTAATGGTACCACTATCTGTCTATGCAAGCCCTCATTAAACACTCGATCCCAGTGCCCATGTCAACGCAAGCATGGCTGGAACCAGGCATCAAGGGAGAGAGTGGCGGGAAGTTAATTTTGAGATATAGCCTGAGGCCAGGTCTTTTAGGCCTTGCAGGCAAGGCAAAATATATTGGACTTTATTCTAAGTGTGATATGCAACCACTGGAGAATTTTATTTTTGATCATGTCATTTTTTTATGTGGCCTGATATATTTAAATTAGAGAAGTCTACTGAAGCCATTTTTAAAATATATTTTTATTAATTTTTTACAGAGAGGAAGGGAGAGGGATAGAGAGTTAGGAACATCAATGAGAGAGAAACATTAATCAGCTGCCTCCTGTACGCCCCCTACTAGGGATCGAGCCTGCAACCAAGGTACATGCCCTCAACTGGAATCGAACCTGGGACCTTTCAGTCCACAGCTCCGACACTCTATCCACTGAGCCAAAGACATTTTTTATCTATGGTGTCTCATTCTTTATGGAAAAGGGTGTTTTACTTTTATAACACTTATTATTTTTAGATTATGAAAGAAATGTATGCTTTTCTCACTGTAGAAAATACAAAAAATATTTAAAAGCAAGTAAATACATTTGTAAATCTAACCCAGAGTTTGGCAAATTATGGTCAACAGGCCAACTGCCTGCTTTTTGTAAATCAAGTTTTTTGGAATAACAGCCACATGCATTTGTTCATTATTTGTGGCTGCTTTCCACATCACAACAGCAGAGTTGAATAGTTCTAACAGAAACGATATAACCTGCAAACCTAAAATGTTTACTACCGGGCCCTCGGAGAAAGTTGGATGACTCCTGTCTAACCCTCTGAAATAATGTTAATTTGTTAGTACATTTTTCAAAGGTATGTACTAGACACATTTTTAAAGAGTCACGATCATATTGTAAGAGTAATTTTATATATATATATACATACATATATATATATATATATATTGCTGAGTTCACTTACCACTATATTATCAACGTTTTTGCAAAAAGTTAATATTCATTCATTATGAAAGATGGCCAGAAGCCAACATTTTTAATGCTTGTATATAGTCCATCTTATACCTATACCATCTTCTACTTAAATAATTCCTTATTTACTCCCCCATGTCTGACATTGAGACTTTTCAAATTTTGGTTTATAAATAATGATGTAGTGAATATCTTTGTTTATAATTGTTTTCATTTCCTTAGGCTAGATTTCTTAAGGTGAAATTATGAAATCAAAGGGTATCAACATTTTTAAGACTCCTCATAAATATACTCAGGTTTTGAATTATTGTTCTCCAAAACTCTGGACATCTATAAGCTTGTATAACATCATTTGGGTAAACTACAACAGTGTAGATTACTTTGGAGTATCTTGGGAAAATTACTAGTTTTTTCATATTTTGGATAGAGCATTGTTCTAAGTGATTTACATGCATTAACTCATTTAGTCCTTACAGCTAACCTTTGGGATAAGTACTATTATCCCTATTTTAAGGTGGTGGTGCCTGACACTGGTTAGGAGATTTTCTAGAAGCTACCTTTTTTTTTTTCTTTCTTTTTTCCTAGAAACAACCAGGCCAAATTTTGTTATTATTAATCTTATTTTACAGATAATCATATTAAAAGGAATTACATAACCTGCCTAAAGCCATACAGAATGTATGTGGCAGAACCTGTTTTCTACCCCACTGGCTTTCTCTCCCTTGGTGGTGCATATGTTATGAACTACATTCTGGATTATGTCTCCCCTTCAAGGTCCAATCCGAATTCCATCCCTGCCATGGCCACTATAAGGAGGGAAACAGTATTTGAGCTGGCTCCTGAATAGGAGTGGGTAAAAAATAACAACAAAATGGTGGCAACAACAATAATTAATTGAAATTTAGAGTTTGTTGTATGCCAGGCTACGTGTTTCAGATCCTTTATCTCATTTATTTCCCCTAACAACTGAAAGAGGTGCTACTATTATTATCTCTTCTATTCATGAGGGAATTAGTCATCAAGAGTTTAATCTTGGAGTTATAAAATTATTAAGTAGCAGAATTGTTATTTAAAACTAGGTGTAATTCAGAACTCAGACTTTTAATTACCTTTCTTGAAAAACACATATGCTCACTCACATACACACACACACACACACACACACACACAGAGCCTGAGCGTGGTCACATTGGTATGACCTTAAGCATGTAGAAAATAAAAGACTAGAAGATGGGGTAGGGAAGGTGAGATGTAATAGATATTGAAACTGATAAGGTATAATAGGGCCAAATATTTAACTTTTTAAAGATTTCCATTAATTTTTGTTTTATATACATTGAGTCTTTGTTTCTGTTTCATCACTAGTGCTTCATCTGTCATTGTAAACATTACCAAATTGTGCTTTTTCAGGTGTTGAAAATTATCATGAATACATGAAAGCTGGCACAATTATTGTGCAGTTGAGAAAGATTTAGCTAAGTGTGGATTATTGTGCATTTGGAATATTCATGTCAACACCTGGTTGGGTGAGGGCCAGAAAATTGCAATTACAGAAAGTGAATTATGAAATTCAGACCAGCACACCTAGTAGGCCGTTAATAAATGTTTTTAAAAATAAATTCATGAAAAATTATGAAACAGTCTTTTATTTAAAGACTATGCCTTAATAAAATGGTGATCTACATAGAATATACCAAAACCGTTTTGAAAACAAAACAGCATTTTTAAGGGCTAATGCTTGTCTATGCAAATTAAATGATTCCCCAAACATATTTTCAGTAATAGCTTTTATTAAAAAGTCACTTCTCCTGCTATTTTTCCCTACTATTGCTTTCATGCAAGCGGTATAAAAACATCTTTTCACATTCTTCCCACCTGATGTGATGTGTCAACACTGATCTAAGGACTTTCTCCTGTTAAGTATGTTATGTATTTATTTGTAATGCCTCTCCCTTATTGTATGCAAAGACACCCAAAATAGAGGACCTGGCAGTATTTATACTTTGGCCCATTTGGTTCAGAGCATTTTCTTGCAGTATTGGCCATCACATTTATTCTCTGAGCATTGTGGATGCATATTTTTGGACTTTTCTCTGGATGTGTTATAAGACAATGGTATCAACCATCTTTCTCTAACAATCTATTGGTGCATTTAGTACACTTTTCTCCACTGTCATGTATGCTTTGGTAATAGACTTCAGTCAATCAAATAAATGAACTTTCATTATCACATTTATAGTTTGATTTTGGAATTCTTAAAACCCCTCTAGGGAACCGTGGTTTCCAGAACACAGCATGAAAACCATTATCTATGGGAAATGGATATTCATTAAAGGTGAGAGGCATGGACAGATCTGCATTTTAGAATGGCAGCTCTGGTCATAAAATGGAGAATGGATTAAAGAGGGGACATATTAGCAGCCAAGAGATGGGCTAGGAGGTTATTGGGAGAGAAAATCAAGGGTTAAACTTTGGAATATGAATTAGAAATATGCAATATTTGAGAAGTAAAATTGATTTTAAAAATTAGACAATTATTTGTGATCAGAATTAATGAATAAAAAGAGATCACTGATGGCTTCTGGCTTTGGAGACCGGCGTAAGTGATGGTGACGCTGGTGAAGACAGACAGCGTGCTGAAGACCGGGGCGCATGCTTACTTTGGTTCACAGTGAGGCGGATAACGAACTTGACCTTAAGCATGGCAAAGCCAAGGTTTACATACCCAGTGGACAGTTAAATACAGATCTAGAACTCAAGAGGAAGATTGGGGCTGGCTTTGAATCCGGTAACCAAATTGATAAAGCGTGGGAGTGATGCTTTAGAAGAATAATGTTTAACAGTGATATTCTAGACTGGTTGTGGGATGAAGAAATATATGGAAAACTCTCCTCCTTTTTTCTTTTTCTCCACCACATTTACCATATACAGACTCCTCAGGATCATTACCTGAGAAATAATGCCATTTGTACCAAGAGAGTCCATGCTGAATAACATAAAGCCCAGAACCAGTCAGAATTGGGTTCCAGTAACAGCTCTGAGTTTCACTGACCAGGTAGCCTTGTGATATTCAGTTTACCTCTCTAAATCCAAGTGTTGTATCTGTAAAATGACAATGATAATTCTTACTTCATAAGATAATCTTGAGAGCTAAATTTATGTAACGTGCTTATTTCAGTGCTTCAAACTAGCAAATGTTCATCCAGTAAATAGCTATTTTACCACAAGTGGGTTAGATTATAGACCAAACAGGCAATTTGTGGACTGATCTAAAAATGTACTATGCTTTGCCGAAACCGGTTTGGCTCAGTGGATAGAACGTCAGCCTGCGGACTGAAAGGTCCCAGGTTCGATTCCGGTCAAGGGCATGTACCTGGGTTGCGGGCATATCCCCAGTGGGAGATGTGCAGGAGGCAGCTGATTGATGTTTCTCTCTCATCGATGTTTCTAACTCTCTATCTCTCTCCCTTCCTCTCTGTAAAAAAATCAATAAAATATATTTTAAAAAATAAAAATAAATAAATAAATAAATAAATAAATAAATAAAAATGTACTATGCTTCTATAGGAAATGTCCATGTTCCAAGCAAATTGGCTTTGATACTATGGTCTTCATCACATAAACATTTAAGTTCTTACTTTAAAAATTCAATTTACTTTTTAAAGAAGTAGCTGATCTTTCCAATTGCCAATTCTTTTTATTTAGCTCTTCAACCACCATCTTAATCTCATAACTAATATAAATTCCACCCTGAATTGAGAGTTCCTTAAAAGTAAGGCCCATGTCTTATTGAATAATCATTTATTGAGCATCTATCTGCCAAAAACTGGACATAAAAATATATGTACAATAGAGTTCCTCCTCTCATGGGGCTTAAATTCTACCTGGAGAAAATGATATGCAAATATAACCCTAAATAATGTGTGTTATAATAAAGATGTATACTAAGAACTATGAAACAATCCGGCTGGTGTGGCTAAGTGGTTGAGTGTTGACCTATGAACTGGGAGGTCATAGTCCAATTCCCGGTCAGTGCACAGGCCCAGTTTTGGGGCTTGATTTCCATTGGGGGTGTGCAGGAGGCAGTCAGTCAATGATTTTCTCTCATCATTGATGTTTCTCTCTCTCTCTTTCTCTTCCTCTCTGAAATGAATAAAAAATATATATTTTTATAAAAAACTATGCAGCATAGTGGAAGAAGAAATTCATATCATCTGAATTGACAAGAAAATCTTAGTAAAGAGGGTGATGTTTAAGCTAGACCAAATGTGCATCAAAGTCAATAATGAATGAAAAAGACATTAGGGAATAGGAAGGTATACATGAGCTGCTACTACAGGCGAAGATTCATAAGTAGGCAAAAATTTATTTGGACTTTGAATACAGAAGATGATGATAAAAGGTGGAACAGCTTGACATGCATCTAGGCATGTATGCAATAGTAAGATATATTATTAATAAATAGTAAGCTGATTGATGGGAAATAAGATCAGAGAGTGCTACCCTAGAACTAGCCTCTGTAATCCCTGGGAACTAAGCAAGAAGGTCCCTGAATTTGGAAGTTCCAAGGATTTTATGCAGTATGCAATAAAAGAGGGATTATACATTCTGAAACTAAGGTATCCTATGTAACATGGTAAAAGCAGAGTTGGAGGAAGGTTTTTCCATCAGGGATGTTATAGGTAAAGATGGCAGATTGGATCATCTTGAAAGTTACTTCAATAATGTGTGTGTGTATGCATGTGAGTGAGTATATGTGTGTGTGTGTGTGTGTGTGCATGTGTGTGTGTGTGAGACCTGTTGTAGGTGTAGGGCTGGTACATCTTTGGAGAGCAGCTATAAAGATATAAAAATGACATTTTGTGAATATCACCTAGGGCAGTGGTTCTCAACCTTCTGGCCCTTTAAATACAGTTCCTCATGTTGTCACCCAACCATAAAATTATTTTCATTGCTACTTCATAACTGTAATGTTGCTACTGTTATGAATCATAATGTAAATATCTGATATGCAGGATGGTCTTAGGCGACCCCTGTGAAAGGGTCGTTTGACTGCCAAAGGGGTCACGACCCACAGGTTGAGAACCGCTGACCTAGGGTATCCTATCTAATAAAAGAGAAACATGGTAATTGATGTACGACCACTACCCTTCCCATTGGCTAATCAGGGCGATATGCAAATTAACTGCCAGCCAAGATGGTGGCTGGCAGCCAGGCAGCTTAAACTGAACATGAGGCTTGCTTGCTTCGGTGACGGAGGACTGCAACGTTCCCCGTCTGCCACTGCCGGCCTCTGAGCTTGCAGTTTAAGAAACATTGTAACAAATATAGAAGCTAAACAAAACCCCAGAAACTAGCTTTCAGCCGGCTGGGATCTCAGAGCTGGAGTTGATACAGTGTTTCAATTATAGAACCTAAACAAACCAGATACCTACTTTCAGCAGCTGAGGCCTCAGAGCTGGAGCCAGAGCTAAAAAAAGAAAACAAGGAGCAATTGGGAGCTTCAGTCCCAGCCTGAAAACAGCCCTCGGCCCCTCACCCAGACTGGCCAGGCACCCCAGTAGGAACCCCCACCCTTAAGGGTGTGTGACCAGCTGCAAACAGCCATCATCCCCTCATACAGGCTGGCCAGGCATCCCAGTGGGGACCCCCACCCTGATCCAGGACACCCTTCAGGGCAAACCAGCCAGCCCCCACCCGTGCACCAGGCCTCTATCCTATATAGTAAAAGGGTAATATGCCTCCCAGCACCGGGATCAGCAGAGCTAAGAGGCTTCCTGGCACTGGGATCAGTGTGACAGGGGGCAGCGCCCAAACCCCCTGATCACCCTGTGGCTCTGTGTGTGACAGGGGGCGGGGCCACAACCTCTCTATCGGCCCTGCCCTGAGTGTGAGAGTGGCGGCGCCCCAACCCCCTGATCGGCCCTCCTCTGTGTGTGACAGGGGGTGGTGCGCCAACTCCCCTATCGGCCCTACTCTGTGCGTGACAGGGGGGAGCTCCCCAACCACCTGATTGACCCTGCTCTGTGCGTGACAGGGGGGAGCTCCCCAACCCCCTGATCGGCCCTGCTCTGTGCGTGACAGGGGGCAGCGCCCCAACCCTCTGCTGGGCCCTCCTCTGTGTGTGACAGGGGGTGGCACCACAACCTCCCCATCGACCCTGCCTTGAGTGTGACAGGGGGCGGTGCCCCAACCCCCCAATCGGCCCTACCCTGAGCGTGACTGAGGATGGCATCGCAACCTACCAATCCACCCTGCTCTTTGTGTGACAGGGGGCGGCGCCCCAACTCCCCAATCGGCCCTGCTCTGAGCCCGACCAGGGGCTGCACCTAAGGATTGGGCCTGCCCTCTGCCACCCGGGAGCAGGCCTAAGCCAGCAGGTCGTTATCTCCCAAGGAGTCCCAGAGTGCGAGAGGGCACAGACCGGGCTGAGGGACCCCCCTCTCCCCCCCCCCCCTCGAGTGCACAAATTTTTGTGCACTGGGCCTCTAGTCTAAACTAATAATAGACAAATATGTAAATTGACCATACCTCCACAATGCCCCACAGCCGATCAGGAGGGAATATGCAAATTTGCAGGACAAAGATGGCGGTGGCCACACAGAGCCAGAGGGAGGCTTGGGTTGCCCCTGGCAATGGAGAAAGCCAAGCTTCCCACCTGCCTGGGCCAGCCACGGAAGGAGGGCCCTGTGGGGGCAGCCATGGAGCAGACCAGAGCGAGCAGGAGGCTTGGGTTGCCCCCTGAGATGGAGGAAGCTTGGCTTCCTCTGTTGCCAGGGGCAACCCAAGCATCCCACCCACCCTGGCCAGCTGCTAAAGGAGGGACCTGTGGATGGCGGCCACAAGCCAACATGAGCAAGGGAGGCTTGGGTTGCCTGGGACGGCCGCCAAGGGAGGGACCTGCAAACAGCCCTCAGCCCCTCACCCAGGCTGGCCACACCACCATCGGGGTGAGGATCCCCACTGGGGGGCATGGCCAGCCTGAAAACAGCCCTCAGCCCCTTACCCAGGCTGGCCACACCCCCATGGAGTAAGTGAGGGTCCCCGCTGGGGGGCGTGGCCAGCCTGCAAACAGCCATCAGCCCCTCACCCAGACTGGTCAGGCACCCCAGCGGGGACACCCACCCTGAAGGGGGTGTGGCCAGCCTGAAAACGGCCTTCAGCCCCTTACTTAGGCTGGCCACACCCTTATGGGGTGAGGGTCCCTGCTGGGGGGCGTGGCCAGTCTAAAGACAGCCATAAGCCCCTCGCGCAGGCTGGCCACGCCCCCCCAGCGGGGATCCTCACCCCATGGGGGTGTGGCTAGCCTGCAAACTGCCCTGGCCCCTCGCCCAGGCCGCCCCGCCCCCCAAGGGACCCCCACCCTGATCCCGGACACCCTTCAAGGCAAACCAGCCATCCCCCCACCTGTGCACCAGGCCTCTATCTATACTAATGAAAGGGTAATATGCTAATTAGACTGGGAGACCTTCCAGACGTTCTTCTAGACCAGTGGTTCTCAACCTTCCTAATGCCGCGACCCTTTAATACAGTTCCTCATGTTGTGGTGACCCCCAACCATAAAATGATTTTCATTGCTACTTCATAACTGTAATTTTGCTACTGTTATGAATCGTAATGTAAATATCTGATATGCAGGATGTATTTTCATTGTTACAAATTGGACATAATTAAAGCATAGTGATTAATCACAAAAACAATATGTAATTATATATGTGTTTTCCGATGGTCTTAGGCGACCCCTATGAAAGGGTCGTTCGACCCCCAAAGGGGTCGCGACCCACAGGTTGAGAACCACTGTTCTAGACAAAGGCATGGTGGCGGAGCCGAGGTAGAGGCAGTTAGGGGCTAAGAGGGAAGGGCAGTTGTGGGTGATCAGGCCAGTGAGGGGGGGCCATTGGGGGTGATCAGGCCAGCGGGGGGGCAGTTGGGGGTAAGCAAGCTGGCAGGGGGAGCCAGTTGGGGGTGATCAGACCAGCGGGGGGGTGGGCAGTTGGGGGGGAGCAGGACAGCAGGGGGGCAGTTGGAGGTGAGCAGGCTGGTGGGGAGGGCAGGTAGGGGCAAGCAGGCTGTCAGGGGGTCAGTTGGGGGTGATCAGTCTGGCGGGGGGGAAGTTGGGGGCAAGCAGTCTGGCAGGCAGAGTGGTTAGGGGCAATCAGGCAGGCAGACACATGTGCGATTAGGAGCCAGCAGTCCCAGATTGCGAGAGGGATGTCCAACTGCCATTTTAAACCTGCAGTTGGACATCCCCCAAGGGGTCCCAGATTGGAGAGGGTGCAGGCCAGGCTGAGGGACCAGCTCCCCCACCACCACCGCATGAATTTTGTGCACCAGGCCACTAGTTTGAATAATAATATCACCAATAAATATAGCAAAGGTGACATGAAAGATTGTGAATTGTTGGGACAACTTCAAGTATAACAACATTTGCATCATGGGTTTGCTGGAAGGAGAAGAGAGAGAGGAAAAAATTGAAAACCTTTTTGAAAAAATAATGACAGAAAACTTCCCTAACTTGGTGAAGGAAATAGACATACAAGTTTCAGGAAGCATAGAAAGTCCCAAATAAGATGAACCCAAAGAGGCCCACACCAAGACACATCCTATTTAAAATGCAAAAGTTAAAAGACAAAGAGAATCTTAAAAGCAGCAAAAGAAAAGCAGATGGTTACCTACAAGGAATTTTCCCATAAGACTGTCTGCTGATTTCTCAACAGAAACTTTGTAGGCCAGAAGGGACTGGCAAGAAATATTTGAAGTGATGAAAACCTACAACCAAGATTACTCTACCCAGCAAAGCTATCCTTAGAATCAAAGGACAAATAAATTAGTTGATCATCACCAAACCAGTATTATATGAAATATAGTATTAAAGGTCTTCTTTAAGAAGAAGGAAAAAGATTAAAAATATGAACAATAAAATGACAATAAATACATATCTATCAACAATTGAATCTAAAAAACAAAATAAATGAACAAGCAGAACAGAAACAGACTCATAGATACAGAGATCATTTTGACTGTTGCCAGATTGTAAGGGGATTAGGAGGATGGGTGAAAAGGGTAGAGATTAAGAAGTACAAATTGCTTGTTACAGAATATTCATGGGGCTATAAAGTACAGTATAAGGAATATAGTCAATAATATTCTAATAAGTGTATGGTGTCAGATGGGTGCAAAATTTATCAGGATGATCATTTAGCAAATTATGTAATGTCTAATTACTAGGGTATACACCTGAAACTAATGTAATAATATATGTCAACTGTAAACTGAAAAATTAAAAAATAATTTAAAGTTTTAAAAAATGAAAAAATTAGTAACTTTATCCACATTCTGAAATATGCTTATTTTTATATGACAGAGCATTTTAGGCAGCAGATACTACTTGTCAAGACATTCTTATAAAAGTCTGATATCCTACATTGAAATAAACTTTTTTAAAGAAATCTTTATTGTTGAAAGTATTACATATGTCCCTTTTTTGGAAATAAACTTTAAACTCCTCAAAAAAAAAAAAAAAGAAGAACAAAGTTGGCATTTATTAATATTTTATTATCTACTCAAATAACTGAGGCCAGAATTATCAGAAAACTAGCCTAAGTCCTAGATGGAGTTGGCAGTAAATAAGAATGGAATCCACTTTCTTTATGGCTGTATAACTTCCTAATATTGCTAGAGGGGGGAAAAGTTCTAAACAAGGCCATGTCATTCTAGATCAGTGGTTCTTAAGCTTCCTAATGCTGCGACCCTTTAATACAGTTCCTCATGTTGTGGTGACCCCCAATTTCATTGTTACAAATTGAACGTAATTAAAGCATAGTGATTAATCACAAAAACAATATGTAATTATATATGTGTTTTCCGATGGTCTTAGGCGACCCCTGTGAAAGGGTCGTTTGACCCCCAAAGGGGTCGTGACCCACAGGTTAAGTACCGCTGTTCTAGACAGTAAAACTATGATCATTTTATCTTCTGATATTCAGTAGAACAAATTTTATGGATCTAAGAGATCCAGGGAAATAGTGAGAAATCATGTTTTCTGTCTATTGAGGTGTATATTTTCACTTTAAAAATGTGATCTTGTCCTGACCGATTTGGCTCAGTGGATAGCGTTGGCCTGCAGACTGAAGGGTCCCAGGTTCGATTCTGGTCAAGGGCATGTACCTTGGTTGCGGGCACATCCCCAGTGGGGAGTGTGCAGGAGGCAGCTGATCGATGTTCCTCTCTCATCAATGTTTCTAGCTCTCTATCCCTTTCCCTTCCTCTCTGTAAAAAATCAATAAAATATATATTTTTTTAAATGTGATCTTAAAAGGAGGGTGATGGGGAGGTGGGGGGAGGGGAATAAGAGAGCAAATCAGTTTAATCATTCATAGCAACATATTTACTTTACCAGAAAAAAAAAAAAAGGCTGTAATTGCACAGGGATTAAAAATAAAATGTTTGAATGCTCTTGACTAGATTCCTGGCTTTCATGTGGGAATAAAATATACTTTTACAGTAGTTTTTGATTTGGGGCTAGAATATCAAGCCCTTCAACATATCCTAAAGGATGAATGTGACCCTCACATACTAGCACTTGCTTGAGCACTTTTAGAAAGAGCAGGGGAGCTTGTGCAGTAAGGGAGTTTAAAATGTTAAGGATGTTTTCAATGAGAAACAGCACCTACTCAGAATACGCTGGCAAATCCGTGTTCAGAATCTATGTTGTCACTCTAAGGTTCAGGAACAGTTAAGGGAGGAAAGAGAATCTCAAGGTCACTGGGAATAGTCCTTAGAGTATTCTTGCAGGGCTTATCTGTGCTCACATGCCTAATGTTTTTCCAAGTGCAGAGAATGGCCACTTGCTTGACATAGGCCCAGTGCCATCCTTTATTCAAGCTCTTTTATATTCCTCTTCTTAAAGAAGCTGTCAAGTTCTTTTTCTGCAGCTGACAGAAAAGGCCAAATCTGTGGTACAGGAAAGGAGGCGCAAAAAGAAACTTTTTTGTGTTGATGTTTTACTAAGTGAGCTAAGGAGAATTTTAGAATCATGTAATTTACTCTGGAGGCATTTACTGTACATAGCCATAGTGATGGTAATTTCTTTCATTGTTGAAGTGAAAAGATAACCATCAATCAGTTGTCAATTGGTCAATTGCAGAAGTGATGAAAAGAAACTGGTAGGAACAATCACTTCTGTGGCTACCTAGACCATTTGTAGGCTTAAGAAAACTATGGGAACTGGATTGTGTTTTAAAAAGGGATTGGACCAGATTTTCAAAAAGGTTAATAGGCATAACTTCCTTGTAAAGAATGGCTTTGCAGTTATAAATAATTAGAAAATACATTGTTTTAAACATAAAACAGTAAAAAGACATGGGATTAGTTAAAAGAGTAAAAATATATATATATATTAAACTAGATATTAGATAAGTAAGCCCAAAAGACCTTGAATTTCAGTAAGCTCTTAATGGAGGAAATATACATAGCTTACTATTAACCCAAGACATGTATTTGAAAACAAATTAATGAAAATTACTTGGTACTTATGTATTAGTCTCAATATTGGGCACTTTGAAACAAATAACTTGTCAAGTATTTGTCATAAGAAATTGAAAGTCCAAGTTAATTGTGAACACTGTTACTGAAACATCTAGAGATAATTTAATTTTTGAAACCTCTGGAAGCTCACATGAAGGTTAAGATAAGTTTGAAAATCATCAACTGGCATAAAAGGCAAGTGGCACTTTAGGATAGTGTTATAAGCAACATTTCATTTCAATGTATCCTATTTTCCTGAGAATAGCGATGTTATTGATTTATTCTGAGAGAGTTTCCCCACACGCAGTGATTTCTGTTTTTACTGTGGTAGGTAATAAAAAGGATTACAGGCCCCCAGAAGGATGAGATATCATCAGTTTGTAATCCAGCCCATGGTTTCCTAGATACCGTATTGTCTATTCTGTTCCGCTATGTGAAAAATGTTGAATATCAACAATGGGTTTCAGTGCTGTATTGTTGAGTTTTGTATGAACTAATCTAGCTTCACTAAGAAAAAAAAAAAGAAAGAAAGAAAGAAGAAAAAAAGAAAAAAAACCCACAGCTTTGGACAAAAGTCTATAGCCCGTGCATTTGAAACTCCCCTTGCACAAGGGCTGACTGTAGCTGGGGAAGACAGTTTACTCATTTGCTCTCTCCTTTCATGCAGTCAGCTGGCCCTCTTCTCAGGTGTAGATCACCTAACCTATTATCATTTCACCTGTTTTGATTCTCTGATGAGGAAAGTCCCAGGACTTATCAGCTGGGATAGGCCTCATTTACAAGACAGCTCTGTTCAGTGTGTGGAAGGTAAGCTCTTTGCACAACTTCTCTGCTGTAGTGTGCTGGCCTAGCTCTAGAACTTTGCAGCCTATCATTTATGTTTAACTTTCACTTTTTCTTCTCTCTTCTTCTTTTGGAGAAAGAAAAACCTGACAGGTTTCTCTGGAAAAGTGGCCTTCCGTGGAATGAATGAAATGTTCCCTTTCTATTCCAGTAAGTAATTGACTTGTAACTAAAAATTGAACTGGCTGCTGTGTCAACTGCAATGTGAGCTGCTGCTGGCACAGGTGTTGCTTACTCTTTAGCCTGGAAAGAAAGGGGGCTTAACCTGTGATTAAATTTCAAGTCAATTGACCTCAACATGATAGCACATAATTCTCAGTTGCCTCCCAAATGGCCCGGGTTCTTATTTTGACCCTGATTCTGGCACCTGTGTGTTTAATGCTTGGTGTAGCTAGAGCTGCTCTTTTGGTTAGAAATAAAGTGGGTGGAGAACAGTTCTGAGTGAAAAACAAATGATAGTCAGCCAACTGCGTCTTTAATTCAGTGCTCAACGTGTTCCATTTCTTTCATGCATAAACTCTAAGTTCATGTAAATTACTTTTTAAACCTTTACTTTAAAAAGTATGGATTCATGGACAACCACTGTATTGCTAAAAATGCACAGTAAATCCAAATCAGTGAATTACAAATAAGCACTGGATGTGAGAATTATGATGCCAAGGGTTTTCAAATGCTTAACTTTGATTATGTAACTTATAAGCTTTTAAGTATGTCTTGCAATTTAATGATGTTTTTTAGACCTGGGAGTAAAAAAAGCAGCATTGTTTTTCCCAGTTCCTGTGAATAAAACTAAAGAATGTTTAACTTTTAACAGGATGACACTATTTGAATTTTGGAGACAAACCTCTATCGACTTCCCAAAAGCAAAATAAAAAAATCAGTGACATCTAAAATTACCATTTACCCTTGAAGGTATTCTCCATTCATTTTACGTGAAATGTTGGTCTGTACGATGAGAGCAGCATGGACCGTTGTTTTTTAATTCTTCGCTTCCTTATTAACCTGAGAGTCAGAAGACGGTGCTGATGATGCTTGCTTAACCCTGCTTTCAGTGCCAGGCTGTGCCTAGCTCTCTGGGAAACCATTTCTGACCCTCTGCTTGCAGTAGTGAGCCTGAATTTTTCCCCTTCCTTGCCCATCACTGTCAGTCAATTATAGGATTGAACTGAACCAGAAAATCTGGTGCAGTCTGGTAATTAGTACAAAGGGTTTCCAGTCTAGTGTAAAGACGGAGATGCAAGAGCCCCAGCAGTCACAGAAATCGTTTTGATTGGCCACGGACATTGCCTTTTAGTGCTGCTCGGTGACTTCCTAAAGATATTGCCTCCTACCCTACAGGTCTTCTCCTTCAAGTACATTATGGACCTCTTTTTAAGTCGTGTGTGGGGTGTGTGTGTGTGTGTGTGTGTGTGTACGTGTGTTTCTTTTTTTAGATCCAACTTCTCCCATTTTTAGTCTGTCATTTTTGCCTATCAAACAGACACATTTTGACTTGCCCAACAAAGAACCAAGTTATCAACACTCACAGAAACTGACATTTTTAATTCAGGCTTCATGATGTCTTTGAATTATGACAGTGAAGTACAAAGACATTTTAAGAGTTTTTTCATTATTTTTTTTTAATCCAGCATTGGGATGTTTATCTTCCTTTAGTATTCATGTTTCCTTTTCTACCTTTATTCTCAGTAATATGTAATTAGCATTATCAAAACCATCAGCTATTATCCTTTGTGACTTTTGACCTTTATTTTCTTTAAGATATCTCAAGCTAGCATTCTCTAAAATAAGTAAAAACTCCATGAGAGATTTTAATGAAATATTTTAAAGGTATAGAAATAATGAAATAATTTAAAATGTGAATCTCTTTTAAATGTCATCATTACATGACAAGACAAGGAATGAATTATATGATAAACTATAGCAACAAAGTACATTTCAAAAAAATATTTTGTAAATCAAACTTGCATTTGATGGTAAGTGCAATTTTATAGGCGATTTTTTATAACACATTTTTTAAGTATGACTTTGGAGTTCTTGGCTTATTTTCTCTGCTGTTTTTGCATAATTTTTTTTTTTTTTTGCTGAAGTGATTGTAATATATTACTCATTTGGTCACACATTAGCTATAATGAAAGCACTTGGTAGTTTGTCACTATAACAAATGCCTGCCCCCACACGATAGATATATGTATATAACTAGGGGCAAATTTAATTCTGACACCAGAAAGCAACAATGCCCAAAATAACAGAAGCAAAAGAAAGCACAAGGTGTTTCATTTTCAGGAATGCTGTCTTTAGAACAGCCGCACCATGGTTTTAGGTGTGATGCATGTATGCTGTGAATCTTCTAAAGGACTCTTTACCCACATCTTAATGTAGCTTTAAGCATCTGTTGTATCCTATGCACAATCTTAACAAAAGCAGTTGTGGTACCATGTCTGGTACAGATTTTTATGCGTCTGACTGTGCTATTACATTTCAAGAAGGTTAATATTGCTTCTGTAACCCTGTCATGAGTAATGCATTTTCCCAGTAAACATGTCATAATTTTAAAGGCTGTTCAACAAGCAGTGTTTCTGTTATAATGGTTTTGCATTCATTTCTCCGTGGTTTTTAGCCATAATATAGTGAAAGACTTTGAAAAGAATACACATATTTATATAATTAACACTTGTTGGTTTTAGCAAAACCTTGCCCATTAAAAACTAAGGGGGTCTTGGGAAATCCTATGGGAACTTCTCAGTCACTACATTTGTACTCAATGTAATTTGCCGTTAAGTTTATATCTCAAAATGCATCCACAAAGTCACTAAGGGAAGAGTGCATTCTGATAATATTTCTCTTATCTTATTTTTTAATTTAAAATATATGCTGAAATTCAAAAGATTTTTGACACACGTAATCCGGCAGTGTTCTACGTTCTGTTAATCAATGGCTGACTGCTGTGTGGATCTATATGAAATCACGGGGGTTCACAGACTCTCATATGGACAAGAATGTTCTTTTCTACCTCAGTCTTACTCCTAATGTCAGGAGTAAGACTTGGAAGGAATCCTGATGATTATCTTGTGATTTTCAAATTGTGTTCCCTTGAGCTCTTCGGTTCTTTGAAGATACTCAGGGCCGTGGGGGTGGGGAGACTAAGTGGCCTCTTACCTCCTTGAGATCAGAGCATCTCTGCTTTTATCTGCTTTGTCTGCTAGAGTTCCGTAGAAGATGAAAATCCCATGCTGAAGGGGAAAATATTACAAACAGGCCATCTTTAAATGGGGAAAGCAGGATTTACCGAGTCAATGACAATGTCACTTTTATAACCTAATCTTGTCTCCTAATCCCAAACCCACTCTGTGAGCTATAATGAACTTTACCTACATAGCCATGAATCTTTTTGTGTAATCTTCCTAAGCCATATTATTAAAAACACACACAAATAGACCCATAGCCCTATGTTGAAAAGTCATTGTACTAACTGAAGATACAGCATCTAGGTGGTAAATGCAATTGAACAAAATCAAGCCCTTTATTTGGCAATACCATTAAGTTTGGGTACATTATCACAGCCCTTAGGTAAGATATGGATTCATCTATTACTTAGTAACGTAACATTTGTGAGTAATTTAAAAATTTTTAATTGTGATTAAAAAATACATTCCAAATTCCCCAACTTAACTATTTTAAGTGTAAAGTTCAGTAGTTAACTATATTCACATTGTTGTGCTTGGGGGTGTTTTTCACAGTTGAAAATATTAATTTGGACTTAAAACTAAAAGAAAGGCAATTAAAGAGAATACAGCTGAATTAAGATACTACTTTTCTCAAAACATGTTTTCTGGAATACTATTCCTATAAGCTGTGCCATGTAAAAGAGTAAAATAGTCAAACAATTTTTGGAAATGTAACATGCTATGACCTTCTCTAGGAAATTCACAGTGAAAATTTGCAAATGAAAAACTATGAAAAATCATAATTGTAAAGACCTCTTTGAGCTTTGTGTAATATAGAGTATCCCAAACTAGTTTTCCATAGTCTATGCTTTTTATTTTGGTGGGGGGGGGGGGGAGATGGGGTTAATCTGATTTCATTCTTTAGGGCTAATGTTTTGTTGAACACATTTTGGGAAATAATAGAACTTTTGCAGAAAAAAAAAGAAGAAATAAAAACAAAACCCTGTAAGGTCATGTTATGTTATTTGTGTTAACTAGTTCTGTATTTACTAATCCTTTATCCTCATCTTATGGATAGGATATCAATGGACATCCATTAATTCAATCACTCAACAAATATTTAGGCACAGTGCTAAATGCTGGGAATACAGTAATGAGTAAATCAATCAGGACCTCTGACTTTGTAGAGCTTATAGTCCTAGTGATTTAAAAAGAAAAAAGAAATGGAGGAAGTACAAGCAATATTAGCTGTTGCTGGCCCTCATAGCTTATCAGGCTATGTTTGTTTTGTTTTTCCTAATTCTGAATTGAGGGGAGAGAGGAAAAGATGGGGAGGGGGGAGCAGAACACTAGTCCAGAAGTTTACAATCTGCTCTTTGAATAGAGAGATCCCGTATTTTCCTGAGATGCACTTATGCATCAGCAATTAGACCTATGATAAAATTCTCTACTGATCCAAAGATGGATTTTTCTTGCTTAGGAAAAGGGTAGGAAGGGAAAGTAAAGAAGAAAAGAAAGCAAGGGAGGAAGTAAGGAAGGAGGAAGGAAGGAAGAAGGAGGAAATAAGGGAGGGAGGAAACCAGCGTTCCCTGGTTTCTCCTCCTATTGTCACTCCTTAGCTACTGATGTTACTTCTCTTCTATGTAAGAAGATCCCCTTCAAGTCTCAGCTGAAGACCTTGTTTGGTCAACAGTCAGCATATCATCATTGTCTTTCTAATAGTTCAAAGTGTGTCTCCCAATCAGATTCAACTCTTGGTGAAAACCGTGGGTCCTACCTCTGTCAGGAAATCTCTCTAGCTATCCAACTTTCTCTCCCAGGTTCTGACTTTTATGCTGGGGAATCTGTTTCTTCATGTGAGCAGGTGTCTCCTAAGCAATGGAAAAGACAGTCCCATGGGCATAGTTAGTGAATGGTTCTCCAGAACTGTCCCATCCCTACAATCCCTACACAAAAATATTAGAAAATATTTCAAGAGCCTTCTTTTCTTATTGGACAATCCCCTTATTTCTCATTTTAAGTGATGGAACTGAGTGACTTGAGGGGTAACTCCTAGATATACCACTTGAAAATAGATGTTGTAGGTTACTGACCTTTGGTAACAAATTTGGGAGGAAGGAAAGGTTGTAAAATTAAAAAGAAGAAGAAGGAAGAACTTAGGCCAGCTACAGCGTCTTAACTAACTGTCATCGATATGTCACAGGTGATTCTGTAAATCAAGCCTGAGCTCCATCCTCTGGGACAGTGCAACTTCGGTTTGCTGCTTCCCTCTTGCTCCTCCACCATTTCCTTTGATGGGAATAATGTGTGATGGGATCATTGTGGGAAGAGACTTAGAAAAAAAATTTAGGATTTTCAAGTTAAAATTAAAATTTAGTTTGTTTTCTTCTTGTTGTTAGCTGGGAATCAATTTTCTAATTCCTTCTCCTCTCTGCCATTTGCCTATTGATAATGTGCTAGGCCATGCGGCACTTGTCCCTTTTTATTCCTTCTAATTAACTTTCTCAATCAATTATGATTACGTGTATGGATTTCTGTTCTCTCTTCTCATCAAATGTGTTTGGCTTATTTTTTATTTACACGCCACTACCCACCGCTGTGAATGAACAATAACAAAAAATCTGCACTCTTCCCTTCCACCTCTTGAACTGAAGAAACAGTTAGCTAATAAGAGGCTAAATGAGCCTCAGAGTATAGAGAAGCTGGAATCCTTAAATTATTTAAATTGAAAAATGGCTGGTTTTACAATCAGAGAAACTCAAGTGGACCATAAGCCCTACTTGATTGTCCCCCCTTATCTGGATGATCTTGTAATGACAGCTGGAGTTATCTGCCATCAGCATCACTGTCCACAAAAGCTTCTCTGCTTTCCGCTCAACTCCTTTGCAGCCCTGGGGAGCTGGAGCTATTTCAGGGGAGAGGGCCCTACAGGATGGGAAACTTTATTAAAATGCAAAGCTGTCTCTGGTGACAGAAAAGCTCAGTAAAAAGTGATGGATCTAAGACCACAGAGCCAGAAATGATCTGCAGAATGAAAACCTGAGATTTGATATACTGCCACAATAGGCAAGGGTCAGTGGAAAGTAAAGAGCCATGTGCAATAAACAGCAGTGTAAATTAAAAGCAAGATTTGGAGGGGAAGGGAAATAGGTTGCTCAGCATGGATAGTGCAACAAATGCCATGTGTCAGACTGGCCCTTGCAGAATTCTGTCTCGGGAAGCAGCCCTGTGGAATTTATTGTGGGGTGTCAAGGTAGTTGTCTGCTTTGAAAGATTAGGAAAGTACCCCTAAAACATTCCTGATTTTCTTTTGGTAAGCAATCCTTTCTTGAGCTATCCAATATGAATTTTCTGGAACCCTTTGTTACTAACAGAATTAGTAGTAATTATATAGTAATGGTAATCCATCACACTTTGACTTAAAGTCTGAAGTTGTTTCTTCCTTTCACTTGCCATATCACCATGCAGAATCAAATCATCAAAATATATTTAAGTGCATTTGCCCAATTTAATACATTGTACTATAAAATACCAAAATAAGATCTTAAATTTATCTGAAGTGTCCATTCAACTCAAAGGACTCCACGTATATTACTCCCTAATAAGTTGAGATCTTGAAACAAAAACCAAGTCACTAAAGCATAAAACAATTAACTAAGTTGTTATAAACAAGGAAAAATTAAAAACAAGGTCCAGATGATTTCAATTTGAGTATACTAAGTTCTTCATAAATCCCTCTTTATTTTGCATTCAGAATGCTTTACTGCCCTGGCTGGTGTGGCTCAGTTGGTTGGGTATTGACCTGTGTACCAAAAGGTTGCCAGTTCAATTCCTGCCAGGATACATGCCTAGGTTGCAGGCTTGATCCCCAATATGGGGCATATAGGAGGCAGGCAGCCAATCAATGTTTTGCTCTCACATGGATGTTTCTCGCTCTCTCTCTCTCTCTCTCTCTCTCTCTCCCTCTCTCCCTCTCTCCCCCCTTCCTCTCTCACTAAAAATCAATTAAAATATTTTTAAATGCCTTACTATTTAAAAAATGACTCTAGCCCTGGCTGGTTTGGCTCAGTGGATGGAGCGTCGGCCTGCAGACTGGGGGGTCCCGGGTTCGATTCCGGTCAAGGGCATGTACCTTGGTTGCGGGCACATCCCCAGTGGGAGGTGTGCAGGAGGCAGCTGATTGATGGTTCTCTCTCATTGATGTTTCTGACTCTCTATCCTTCTCCCTTCCTCTCTGTGAAAAATCAATAAAATATATTTTTAAAAAAATGACTCTAAACACAGTACTCATAAAAACCAAAGTAGTGTGCTCCTTTCTGTACTTCACTGCTTTGAAAAAAATTTTCAGGAGAAATTTATTAGCAATATCATGACTACCATGGCAACTATCAACAGCCATTCATTGAGTGTTTGCCGTCTCCCCAGCCTGTTCCCCTTCTCCAAGCCTTGTCTTCAGGCCTCATTTTCTCTTCTCAGTAACCTTGAAAAGAAAACAAAGTCATCATTTCCCTTTTTATGCAACTAGTAAGTTCAGTTAACAGACGAAAAAGCTAAATGAAGTACCCCATTCCTTCCTTTTTAGCAGAAGACACTAAAATTACTAGTCAGATCAAAATTACTCCAAATATGAGGAGAACCCCCCCAAAAAAAATATGTAATACTTTTGTTATTATTTTTTTCTAAAAATATTGTGTTTATTTTGACATGTTTACAAACTGATTTTTTTTGTGATGAGCAGATTGGCAGAATTACTTAAGACTTTGTTTTCTATTTTTAGCTCAGAGATGGCTTAAGGTATAATCATATAAATAAGGTTCCTTATCCAATGGAAGAAAACAAGGTCCTCTCTGTCCCCCAAAAGGAAACTGGGCACCAGCACACAGAGAGGCGCCTTTGTCCAGCTCTGTCCCCCACCCCCATTAGTATGCGCTGCCGCACACGCGAGGCCCACGGAGCCACTTCTTTGACTTGGGAGGTTGGTTTTTACAAAACCCCAACCTTTGTTCCACAGGGACACTCATGTCAAATGACAGTCCCCCGTCGTAATTGTAACTCCACCATGTTCTCCCATTCAAGACAGCACATCCAAGTGCAAGTGGAGTGAAAATCATGCTATTACAGGGATAACCTTGAATTTGCTGGAATTAATTCTTATGTGTTGACTACAATCCCCAAAACTTTATTATTATTTCACATTTCTTGTAATCCCAGCTGATCATGACACACCAAGAGTCTCATGACGTTGGGGTTGAAAAATGTGCTTTTGGCAAAATTGGCAGCCAGACTGAGAGACTAGTAAATGATAAGAGATCCTTAGATCCCTGGTGCTCACCGGAGACCCGAGAGAATGCTCTGAACCAGCACTCAGGAATCTTTCAGCGAATGATAGGACCCCGCCATACCGCTCTGCTCCCTTCAGCCTGGTGCCCCTTCACTCCAGGTCGATTCCACAGCTGCAAATGTATGGGAGAGGGCTGGACGGAGTGTGTTTACATTAAACAAGGATTTAAATAAGCTTCAGACACCACACTAACAGCATGAAATTAATTTTATGCACCGTGACTAAATTTCTGTCTTTTTGTTAAATGTATTATTGTCTTGAGTTAACTTGTACTTTACATTGAAAACAAAATTATTTTTACATTTTCAGCGTTCAGAATGCAATTTTGATTCTCTGGAGAGCTTTTGAAAAGGCCCACCCTGAGACTATACCCCAGGCAAGTTAACTCAGAGTCTCTGCGAAGGGGACCCGGGTACTAGTAATTTTTAAAGCTCCATGGGTAATTCCAATGTGTAAGTGAGGCTAAGAACCACTGGCCTCAAGGAAGGAAAAGCAGAGGAAAGGGAGATCAGGCTAGGGAGGCATTAAGAAATTGTGGTCATAAAGTTATAATTGGTGTTATTTCTATTTGTCAAGCTGATATCCTGAGAGCTGCCGGTGACACTGGATATGAACCTAAGACAGGGGTCCTCAAACTATGGCCCGCGGGCCACATGCAAATACAAATATTGTATTTGTTCCCATTTTGGTTTTTTACTTCAAAATAAGATATGTGCAGTGTGCATAGGAATTTGTTCATAGTTGTTTTTTTTTAAAACTATAGTCCAGCCCTCCAACGGTCTGAGGTACAGTGAACTGGCCCCCTGTTTAAAAAGTTTGAGGACCCTTGACCTAAGACATTCCCAGACATCGTCTCTCCCTGCTTCTATCCGTGCATATGTTTGCAGAGCCTTGTGTCCCTGTGAGCCAAGGGCAGAGAGGCAGTGGTAACCTCTTCATGGCAGCAGAATTCTCTCAAAACTGATTCAGTAAAACCTTTCTCTACTTCTCTGTCCTTAGAGGCAGGTAGAAGTGAAGAATCCTAGGCCTACCACAAACTTCCTCAGAAAAGATAGATTCAGACCAGAGTTTTAAAAATAATACAGATCACCTGGCCAGCGTGGCTCAGTGATTGACCATCAACCTGTGAACCAGGAGGTCACAGTTCGATTCCCAGTCAGGACACATGGCCAGGTTGTGGGCTCGATCCTCAGTGCGGGGCATGCAGGAGGCAGCCAATCAGTGATTCTCTCTCATCATTGATGTTTCTCTCTCTCTCTCTCTCTCTCTCTCTCTCTCTCTCTCTCAAATCAATAAAAATATTCTTTAAATAATAGTAATACAGACTATCTGTAGTGGGCAAGATGCTAACTTAATCCTTACCACAACCCCGTGAGGCAAGTATATATGCCTCCGTTTTATAGATGAAGACCCTGAGAAGTAGCCACATGAGAAGGCTGTCCAAGGTCATGCAGCTAATGTGTGCCTAAGTCTGGACTTCTCGCTCTAAGACAGATGGAAAACTGACCAAGGGTCACCCAGCTATTCATGGACAGCTGTCTGTGTCAAAAGAATCTTCCATTCTTTAAGTAGAGAATCAAATTAGTATGCTAATTGTGTTCTTTGCTAGTATGTATAAGCAAGCATTATACTCACATAGAAAAGAATCTTAGTATTCAGACACCAGTATGGCATTTGTCCTCTTTTGAAACATCATTGCTATTTCTCATGACCAATTTAAATCTATTAAGAGTTTCTTTTATTTAAAAAAAAAGTTGAATAATTAAGAGAACCCAGCATAGGCATCTAAGCCCAACTTACATGGAACCTTTGAAAACAGAGTATAACTCCTTCTTATAACACTTCTGAAAATGGAAATAGCTCTTGAATTCATGGTAGTAGAAAAAAAATTCATTTTTCATGATGTCCTAGATTATAAGAGTGAAACAGGAAATTGTCATCAACCCCAAACAGCTAGAGCCATCCGTTTCCTCTTCTGTAAGCTTTTTCTTTTCTTTTTTAAAATATATTTTTATTGATTTCAGAGAGAAAGGGAGAGGGAGAGAGAGATAGAAGCATCAATGTTGATAGAGAATCGTTGATCGGCTGTCTCCTGCATGCCCCCTACTGGGGGTCGAGCCCGCCACCCAGGCATGTGCCCTGAGGGAGAATCAAACCGTGACCTCCTGGTTCATAGGTCAACACTCAACCACTGAGCAACACCGGCCAGACAGTAAACGTTATCTTAACCAGAAACTACAAGCTACCTAAAGACACAGCCCGAGGTAGGGCCAGCCCACCACCAATTTGAAGAAAGCAGCTTATCTTTTCTTTACTCGTCAGCCATTGTCTTGTGTCAATGTGTGTTAGGTGCCATTTCTCTAGCCTTTTCATGTTTTACCTCTTTCCCAACTTACTGGCACTCCTTGTCCCTCTTCCTCTCACACTCCCAGTGGCCTGTTCAGTCCTTCCAGCTTCTGGACCAAAACCTATTCTCAAATCCTTCATTCACATAAAGGTAGAAGTGGTTAATAACAGCTAATAGGAGTTATGCTCTCCAGGGTGATATGCATTTTTAACAGGGACTAAATCCTTTCGGCTGAAAAGGCAATGCTCTTGGGATGTAGTTACAGGCAGCGGCTCTCTGGAGGCCGATGAAGGCTGCTCCAATCCGGCCACTCCGTCACAGCTGCGCTCTCCTGGGGTCAGGTCCGTGCCTTTTCGTGTTTTTATCCCGAGTGGAGTGCCTGTCACAGCAGCTTTGGCCCTCAGCCGTGAAGGAAACTTTAGCCTGAGGGAAATAAATTACAGCCATAAGGATGCCCTGACACAGGGAAAGGGAAGATGCTGGAGTCATTTTGAGCCAGAAAGCCATGGGAAGGAACCAGGTAAAGCAGTAAGAGGAGATGACCTGGATCCATGGTTTGAACGCTTCTAGAAGCCAGTGTGAGATGTGAGAGACTTACTCAGCAGCTCTGCTGCATTTCAGTGTGTTACATTTGAGTTGCACTCAAATTGGGATAAAGACTAAATGAGTCGTTTAAAAAAATATTTATTGAGCACCTACTCTGAGTCAGGAAAGCTGCTAGGCATTCTAGAGATAGCAGTATAGAACCCAGTTCCTGCCCTTATGAAGCTAACATACTCCTTAAAAAGCCTGATGTGAAGACACTACTTATATAATCCATTACACTGGAGTCATACTAAGTGCTACAAAAGAAAATTGCCAAGTACTAAAAAATCTTATAGCAGACCCCATGACCTAATACAGAATATCAGGCAAAGCTCAGGGGGAAAAAAAAGTCCTTTAAGCTGATTCCTGAAGGATGAGTAGGAATTAACCAGAGAATTCATAAAGGACTGGACATTTCAAACACCTTTAACACGTGGTACTCTAGAGCTAATCCTGAGAATTGCCTTGATTACTTTTCTTGAGGTCTTACGGCAAGCTGCTTATTCAAGGCTCTGAATTCAGACAAAAGGAAACACTGGCCGAGAGAAAGACATTTCCATGGATGTGGGCAGCTTCATGAGGCACACTCAGTACACTCTGATCTCACCATTACTGTTTCTCTGTGCTCTTGCCTAGGCCATGAGCATGAACACCCCTTGGACATTCCCTATCAGAATAATCTAGGCCAGCAGCTTTCAAATTCTGAAATATCCACGGACTAGACTTTCTTTATGGCCCTGTCCAGAAACCTTGGGCAAAAGGAAAGGAGTTAGGAAAAGGGGAATGAGCCAAGAAACTGGAAACCTCCGAGAGAGCCCGGTCTGGGTAAGGGATACTTGAACCGTCCCACCCACACTTCTATTTAACACGGAGCCAGCGCTCTGTAAGTTTGCAAAATTCGTTCCCACATCCATCGTGCTACTTTATACATCATGATATGTTAAATCACCTTCCCTTGGCCCTTCTCTTTAGCTAATTAAATTCTTGTTCCTAAAAACTCAGTTCTGGCGTCTTATCCTCTCACCCCACTGTCCCAGTCTACTTTAGATATCCTTCCTTTGTGCTCTCATAGCAAGCTGCACTTTCATACCTTATCACAGCTAGACTACAGTAATTGATTTACTTATCTGACTCATCTACTTCTTGAGGGAGTAAGTTCCTTAAGGGTAAAGCTCATGCTTTAATCATTTTTGTAGCCCTGGTCCCTAGCAGAGTACTTCAAAAATACACTGAATGAATTAATGTTCATGCGTGGTAGTTACTTTCCCTTTCTTAGCCTCTGGAGAGATGTGGAAACTTAGGTTTTTGCATACCCAGTAAACAAGGCTGGTTTTGTATGTAAGAGACTTTTGACCCATGCCAGTCTAATATCTTCTCCTTTTATAGGTAAGCCTATTGTAGTTACCTTGACGACTTCTATAGTCTTCCTTTGGAAATATCCTAAGAACTAAATAGGCCAGGATACATACACTGAGTGGCCAGATTATTATGACCACCCCATCAGTACAATGAAGTGAATTAGTTATGCAAATAAATAATAATAATATTTAAAAAAAAGCCTTGAGAGTATTTGCTTAGGAAGTTTTCAATAGTCAGTATTTTTGGAAGTGTCAGTGAAGTACTGATGGGGTGGTCACAATAATCTGGCCACTCAGTGTAGTCCCACTGACCAATATATCAGTCAAGAACAAGATTGGTTTTGATATTCAGCACTGAATTAGATATAACCATATGCATGTCTGATCTTTTAGTCAGTGCATTTTATTTTATTTTTTAATATATTTTTATTGATTTCAGAGAGGAAAGGAGAGGGGGAGAGAAAAAGAAACGTCAGTGATAAGAGAGAATCATTGATTAGCTGCTTCCTGCATACCCCCACACTGGGGATCGAGCCCGCAACTGGGGCATGTGACCTGACCAGGAATCAAACCGCGACCTCCTGGTTCATAGGTTGATGCTCAACCACTGAGCTACGCCGGCCGGGCTAGTCAGTGCATTTTAAATAATGCCCATGTTTCGTATTAGGAATGACATAATTTCCAAGATAGAAGCAAGGAAAGAATAAACTATTCCTAGCAAGATATTTGTCAAGTAATTAAATATTTACTTAATGAAAAAAGGAAAGGATGCATTAATAAAGGACTAATTGCATGCATATATAAATGTAGTACAATCTACAGGAATCAAACCATTATTTAAAATAATGGACTTGTCAATGGCAAAATGACAAAGCCATCAAACATGAAAAATAAAACCTATTGGAATATCATATTTCCCAACCAGAGTCCAGATATCATTCAAATAGTGAAAAGAAGTGTGTGCTTTAAAAAAATACTACTAACCTGGAAGAGGCAGAACTTGTTTATGTAAAAAGAACATTTGTAAATTAGGGAAATCCTCATCCCATCCCATCTTTCTCCTCACACCCCCCCCCCGCCACCCCCCCCCCCGAAACACACACACACAAACCATCCTCACATATGCACATCATGGTTGTCTTATCTACTTGCTTTCCTGAAATGACCTTGATTTGAAAAACAGGAAGTTGGAGGCAGTAGAGCAGCGGTTCTCAACCTGTGGGTTGCGACCCCTTTGGGGGTCAAACGACCTTTAAACAGGGGGTGCCTAAGACCATTGGAAAACGCATATATAATTACATATTGTTTTGTGATTAGTCACTATGCTTTAATTATATTCAATTTGTAACAATGAAATTGGGGGTCACCACAACATGAGGAACTGTATTAAAGGGTCGCGGCATTAGGAAGGTTGAGAACCACTGCAGTAGGGTAAGAGAAGGTTCCTGTCAACTGAAATTCTCCTCCCTTCTCTGCCTATTACTCTTTGAGACAGGCATAACTGCCACCTCTTCTGTGAAAACCCTTTTTTATCCACTGGAGCCCCCCTGCCCCCTTCCTCTGCTCAATCACTGCAGTTTACCTCTTTCCTTCTTTTGCACCTATTTCACTATCTTCTCTTATAGTTGCCTACATCTGTCCTTCCTATAGCCTAGGAGCCTTGCAAGAGGGGTTGTGACTCATTTATCTTTATATTCCATTCTCTCTCTCTGCTTTTTCCATTCCAAACCCAAAGCCCAGCAAAAAGCAGGAACTCAGAAAACTGTTGGAAGGCTGGAAGGGAAGAAGAAAAGAAGAAAAAGGAAGAAGTTTATTTTTTAAGGAAAAAAAAAACCTGTCTTCTTTCTTCAAAAATACTGTATCTTTCTAAAATCAGGGCACAGCCCCTCCCCATCCCCCCAAGGTGTTAGGGTATGTGCCCTGAACACCTCACTTTGGCAGAGAGCCCAAATTCCGTCTCCAACCAGCTGAGTCATTTTCAGCCTCTTTGTGGTTCATTCATGCTTTTCCCCTTCATTGACACGTTAACATTTCATGGTGAGTGGGTCCTGCTCAGCTGGCAGCCCCTAGCCCCCCACACCTCTAAGCTGTCCTCACTTCACTAGTTCCCAATTGCCTGCCTCCAGGGGAGTTCTGTCATCATCACCATGCGGCTGGAAAAACTGCTTGTTCGCTGTTGCCATACCTAAGGTTTGATAATTGACATGAAGCAAACTCAACGAATGAGAGACCTCTGCTAGAGGCCATCTTCTCCTGTGTTTGCTTTTCAAAACCACCCATTTATTTTAAGAAAATGAGAGAAATACAGACAATGAAGGAACTGGACAGATCTAATATCTGCTTAATTTGGTATCTGGTCGAAATCTCTAATTTTTTTTTTCCTCAAATACCTATACACCTCTTATCTCCAGGCCCTCTATAGTAGGGACGATTAAAATGAGTTTCTAGATCCATCTTGTTTTGTAGGTCAGCAATTTCTACGTTAACCTCAAAGCTAGCAATAGTCCAAGGGCAAATTAGTAATTAAAAACTAGCATCTCTAAAGCTAGTTTACTGACTTCCAAAAGGGAACCTCTCTCTCTCTCTCTCTCTCTCTCTCTCTCTCTCTCTCTCTCTCTCACACACACACACACACACACATATCTTTTAGAACAGCGGTTCTCAACCTGTGGGTCGCGACCCCTTTGGGAGTCGAACGACCCTTTCACAGGGGTCGCCCAAGACCATCAGAAAACACATATATAATTACATATTGTTTTTGTGATTAATCACTATGCTTTAATTACGTTCAATTTGTAACAATGAAATTGGGGGTCACCACAACATGAGGAACTGTATTAAAGGGTCGCGGCATTAGGAAGGTTGAGAACCACTGTGTTAGAAGTTTAGCATTTCGGATTTACTTTGGGGCCTTAAGCCCTTAGTAGGTGCTCAATAACTCCCTGCTGACACACTGATTAGTTTTAGTAACTCCCTGTTATTTCCAAGAAGACAGCATTTCTAGACTTTTCTGATCAACAAGATGAAACGTACGTTTTCTTAAAGCTGTGGAAATAGAATAATTCATATTGTGAGGTTGTTTATTACCAGCCAGACCCTCACGTTGCTCTACGGGGCTCTGATAATCACCTATTTCAGAAGCCATTAGCCTTCTGTGTGTTGTATGCCTTTGTATTCTCGGGGGAGGAACGGTGTGTACTGAAGTAACAGCCCTCTGCTGACCAAGGAAGAAAGTCTTTGATGCACAAATAGTACATTAAACTGCTTTTATTTGATATTGTTGAAATTAAACAGTGTGTGGAATCCCTGCCCAGCCATGGGAACATATAAAACCTTTGAGAAGTTGTACATTAATCCATGCTTAATATTACAGAAACGCACACGTCTAAGAAAAAATACACATCGAAAGAATGTAACAATCAAGGCTTAGGCACTTACAGCAGGACAGCAGGAGCTGGATTTAACTTATTGATTTCAGAACCACCGATGTGTTGTGTGTGTGTGTGTGTGTGTGTGTGTGTGTGTGTTTAAAGAGGCGAAATATTGCTTTTACCATTTTCAGATAATAATGACTGTTGTTGCAAATTATAAAATTTAATTAGCTATATAAATGCCAGAGGAACAAATAGTGTGCTATTGTCTTGATATCTTTCCAGAAATTAGTCTTTTAAAGTAAATTTGCCATATTAATCATCTAAAAATATTTTTGATCACTGAATTAATAGTTTGCAGGCTTTTTCCAGGTACTCATTGCCATAGGTGATTGCTTCTTAATTACTACATGGGCTCTTTCTATTCACTCATATTAATTCATGTTTTCTGGCATAGTCCCAAAAGGCAGCCTTGCCCTATATCTTCTAATTACTTCTATAATTGAATTTGCCCACTTTTTCTAACCTATTTTTTAAACTGACTGTGTTTGTTCATGGTTTATTGTGTCTTTTTTGTGTCAGTTCTCTGCAAGCAGAATGTACATTGATTCTTCCCTCGTTTCTCATTAATTTTCAAGAGCTTTGCTGCATGTCTGTTTTTTCAGTCTGTCGGACCTATTGCTAGACCGAAAAAAAAAGACTCTTATTATTAAAGGTTAGGTAAAATAGACTGAAGTTAATTAATTCATTAGTAACTCTGAGCCAATTACTGAAGCCTTCTCTTATTTATATACTTGTTAACAAGACAGAAATGAGAAAGGCCAATTACAGGCATATGTCCTTCAGAAGTTCAGCAAAACCAGAGCTTATGCATTTATTGACACCCCTACACAAAAAAAAATCAGTTTATCTGTCAGATATGTGAAACTGCATTTAAAAATTATTAGCTAATACTCTATTCTGTTCATAAATTTTCAAGGTTTCCCCCAATCTAGATATCTTTGAAATGTCTGATATGATTAAATTCTTCTAAACGTATCTCAAGGAACACTGCTGAGCCTTAGAGCAATTACAAAAATAGAAGAAATTTGACCTCATTTTCTGATTTTCATTCATCTCTTTTTTCCAAACTATTACATTTTTAATTCTTGAAATGAGACCATTGATTAGCAGATCTCAGAAATGAGTGCCCTTTAAAATATGTTCTACTTGATTTTTCTTGAATATGCCAAAACCTTACAACATGTGGGAAGGCAGTGTTTTCTGAATTTTTCCTGTGACTAATATAAAAAATTTTACTGCTTTATCCACATAAACTACCTGCACAATACATACTACACCCATTACTTCCCCATCTCTCCCCAGAAATATTTTGTTAATTTAACAGGGGTTCGGAGGGAAGGGGCCAGTGATTGAGTAGTTTTCTGTACATCTGTATTCTCTTCCTACGCTGGTGTCAGCATGGGACCAACAAATCAACAGGCAACCTACACTAATGTCTCAATAAGTTGACTGGTTTGTTGAATCCAAACTTGAGTTTTTGGGGTTTTTGTTGTTGTTATTGTGGGGTTTTTTTACCTTTTTACTACCGGGTGGACTCACATTTTCATATTTAAGTGATGCAAAAATAATGTCAGGGTTATTATTATTATGCTGCCTAACTTTCTAGTTTTTCCTAAGTCTCAAATGTATTGAAATTGAATCAAATATTTGATAGAATCAGAATGACGACCACAGCGCTGTAAAATGAGGAGGAATCTCAGCAGGTCCTTAGCCCAGGTCCTTGATTCTTGGAAGACAAAAGGAAAAAAAGGTTAAAATGTGTAGCGTACCTTTTCAGGAAGCCTTGCATAATGCTTCCTAACTTTTATACCCTCTTATTTAATAAGGTGGGGTTTTTTTTAACTTTTCACTTTTTTAATACCATGTATCTTTTCCTCTGCTGATTTATGACCTATTTGAGGAATAACTGTATTTTATGTCCTCAATAGCCCCAGCATTTAACACAATGCCTTGCAAATAGCAGGCCCTCGATAAACATACTGTATGTCAAAAGAATTAGGGGTGAGAAGTCCATCATCTCTTTTTCACGTGTTTGGTGTCTAACCCCCCTCACTGTCTAGGTTAACTAAAGAATTTCATGCTTAAAATCAGTTAATGTATCTTAATTTTCTGTGGCAACTGCAATAAATTGGTAACAAATGCTCCATGATTAACTCCTGTAAGCTTCTCTGCTTTAAGATTAAAAATCTATACTAGTTTTCCCTCACAGGAACTGGTTTTTATTCTCTTAATTATATAGGAGCTTTTTTTAAGGCTTTACTGACCTCAAGTTTGTTACTTTGGGCCAAGACCACACAGGACCTGTTACTCTTCCCAGTTCCATGTGCAGTGCGGTCTCTGTATTTCCAGAAACACCTGCGTGAAACAAATTGGGTTCCCTAGACTCTGCTCCATGGGGCTTTTACCCATTAGCCCCTCATGCCCCTGCTTCAAGGAAGCTGGTTTTCCTCAGGCTGACTTTTCTAAGTTGTGTCTGCCTTCCTGTTTACTCTCTCTCATTCTCTCCCTCTCTTTCTCCCTTCTTCTCTCCTCCCCTCTCAGTCCCTTCCTCCCACCCTTCCTTCCTTCTTTTTTTTTTCCTCTGTTTTTTGAAATGTTATTGTATAGCTATGTCTCCTAATAACAGCACTCCATATGTTTATAATGATTTTCCAGTGTACAACCTCTTTTCACAGGTACCATATCATTTGATTCTTACAGGCTAAGTAGCATGCCAATGAAGAAACTAAGATTCAGAGAGGTTAAGTGACTTGCCTAAGGCCACCGAGCTAGTTACAATTTGTTTTTAAATTCTTTCATCATCCTTAAAATGAGGGTGATAATACAGATCTTAGTCACTGAAAGCCAAGGGGATTGACTTTAGTGAATTGCCTGCTCCCTCCCCACCACTGCCCTCCCTTTCAAATGAGCCTCACTACCTGGTGAATTATGTACAAGCTCCTCCCCTTGAACCTCAAACCTTCAATGTTAGAGCCAAAGTCACCTTGCCAGCTTGCTCTCTCCCTACTTCCTACTCATACCTCTTATGCAGCTAACACATACAATTTCCTCTTTTTTTAAAATATTTTTTTTTACTGATTTCAGAGAGGAAGGGAGAGGGAGAGAGAGAGAGAGAAACATCAGTGATAAGAGGTAATCATTGATCAGCTGCCTCCTGCATGCCCTGTACTGGGGATCAAGCCTGGAACCTGGGCAAGTGCCCTTGACTGGAATTGAACCCAGGACCCTTCAGTCTGCTTTAGTTTGCAGGCCAATGCTCTATCCACTGAGCCAAACCTGCTAGAGCACATTTCCTCTTTTTGATTCACCTTTGTCCCACTCGATCCTCATCACATCTATAGAAATTCTATCCTTCCTGTGGGTTCCTTCTCCCATTCAGGCTCTTACTGGAAGCATTTTTTTAATATATTTTTTTATTGATTTTTTACAGAAGGGAAGGGAGAGGGATAGAGAGTTAGAAACATCAATGAGAGAGAAACATCGATCAGCTGCCTCCTGCACACCCCCTACTGGGGATGTGCCCACAACCAAGGTACATGTCCTTGACCGGAATCGAACCTGGGACCTTTCAGTCCGCAGGCCAACGCTCTATCCACTGAGCCAAACTGACATTTTTCCTGATATCCATCTCTTGCCACTCCCAACTCCCACTAGATATGTTTCCCTGGCATTTGAGTTCTCATGACAGCCTCTTGTATCTTTAGATGGTTTCTTGTGGATTCTCTCTAATGTGCTATTTATTTCTGTCATTCTCTCTTCTCCTCTTAGACCAGCGGTTCTCAACCTGTGGGTCATGACCCCTTTGGAGGTCAAACGACCCTTTCACAGGGGTTGCCTAAGACCATCAGAAAACATATAATTACATATTGTTTTTGTGATTAATCACTATGCTTTAATTATGTTCAATGTGTAACAATGAGATTGGGGGTCACCACAACATGAGGACCTGTATTAAAGGGTCGCGGCATTAGGAAGGTTGAGAACCACTGTCTTAGACTCTAAGTTCCATAAGGATGAGGATCAGGTATCATTCAGATATCACAGTGGTAGGAACATAGCTTTGGGGTGCAAAGACCTGGTTTATACCTCAGAACCATTTGCTAAGACAAACTTCATAACCTATCTGAGCTCTAGTTTTCTCATCTTTAAAAGTAAGTGCCAATAATACCCAACTTGCAGAGTTTCTGGGAAGAAATATCTATAACAGGGGTGGGCAACCTTTTTGTGAGTGGGTGCCAAAACCAGCAAAATCTCTGACGCAAAATTCTTCTGCGTGCCAACCCTAATTTTTTGACAACATGTTATGCCTACTTGATATCTCTTAAGGTGTATGTATGTGAAGAACCTTGAAGAAATAATAAAATTCATTCGAGCGACAAAAACACAGTATATGATGATGAAAAATACATTTATCTTTTAATGTATACATGAACACTGATAGTCCGACAGAAAACATAATTTATGACTCGGTTTGATATTATCAGTGGGACTGATAATATCAAAGTGGGACTTTGGCTGCTGCATCACTGATGACAGAGATTTTACATCAGGTTTATATTTCGTGACCTTCAGAGATATGCACGAGCTAATACTTTCATCCATCAGGCTACTCCTATTACGAGACTTAACAAAATTCATCACTGAGAACAAAGATTCACAAGCGTATGTGGATGAAACCAAAACAGTGGTCGGATCTAGGAAGGCAGGGAGAGTTAAGGCAGAGGCATAGAAATTGCTCTCCCCTCTCTCGTCAATCCATGTCTGTGGTCTTTAAGATAACTTGTTATGTAAAACTATTTATTTATCTAAAATGCACCTACACTGAATTTATCTGAAAAATAAAAAAGTCGATATTAAGAAAAAAATTGTAAATGGAAGATTATAAGAGAGGGTTTGGCGTGCCAGCAAAAGTTACTGGCGTGCCATGTTTGGCATGCGTGCCAGGGGTTGCCCACCCATGGTCTATAAAATACCTCACAGAGCATCCCGCGTGTGTAAGGGCTCATGCCAGTGAAATTGAATAGATTAGAACTGACTATGTAATCCCATCACAGTGCAGGCATGTATTCTAGTGTAGGAACAACTGGATCCAAACCCAGCCTTCCTATTTGTGTGAATATTTTCATATTTTCTCTCCTGGCTATGTTTATGTCAGTGTTAAGTCTTATCTGAATATTCCATGTTCAGGCCTCTTAAAATTAAAGCACATTTGTTGGTGTAGTTTAAAGTACTAATAAAAAATTAACATAATATGTTTTTTTTTTAAAGCATGTGGTTTCTAGTTAACACTGGGTGTGAATCCAAACTGCCACTGCTCTCTAGCAGTTGCCCTACCCTCTCCAAATTATGACCAACTCAGAAGTTGTATTTGGGATGTATTTCACTTTCTTCTTTATTGGTCTGTATGTTTTGGGTTTTTTAAAATAAAGAGGATGTATTTCTAGAGCCCAGAAACAATGAGAATATTATCATAGGTGACAGCAATAACTTTCAACACACAAACATCCACTTTTGTAATTTGGATTTATAAATTTTGCTTGATTGTTCAGTGCCTTATGCATGTAAATATCTCATACATTTCAGTAATTGCTAAGGAGCAGGGTGTTTCTTTTTGAATTATTATCAACTAATTTTTAAAATAACTAAATAAGTCAATAAACTACATCACCAGTCAGTTTAACCTTTAGGGGGACTAATTTTTCTAATAACTAGAAATCAAATGTTGTCCGTGTAACCAAAGTTGACTCAAAGCCTGGACACAGGACAAAAGTTGGATACAAATTGCATCTAAACTTAGAGCAGTCAGAGCCAAAGTCATGGCTATAGTCAGTATGTTATTTTGTTAATGTGGGCAAAGAGGGCTTTTAAAAGAAAAATAGAAAATGGGGCAAACCTTGTTTTAATCAGGGAGTATAAGGAAAGAAAATTAAATGCCTATGTTACAACTTATTCTTTCAGACTGCCAATAACATTTTCCCTTAGCCTCAAGAGACAAGCATAAAACAATGGCTCAGTGCTTTAGAATAGGAACTAAAGTTGTGTACTGTGCATGGATTTAGTCCTATATACGAGGAAGGCAGCATTTAAAGCTGGTGTTGCCTCCTGGGGAAAAAAAGAAAAAAACACTGGGATTCTGAGTCAAATATGTATACATTTTCTGTTTTTCTGTTTTGTGGGTCTTTATTGCTAAAAATATTTTTATTAAATCACTCTGGGCATCTTTAAGCTTACTGTGTTCTTGTTTGCTCATTTGCAAATCTCAAGTCATGATATAATTATGAAACATCTTGAGCTATTAAAAGTAGAGAAATTTCACTTTGTTTGTGAACTGAACAGCAGACCAGGCAATGTCTTCAGAAACAAAGATTTTCTTTTTGGATGGAAAAAAAAAGTTTTTTCATTATAAGTTAAAATGAGGGATGATACCAGGACAAAACGCAGAAATTGTCAGCTTGAAAGCTGTAATGTTGATGCTGTCTACATAGCTGTCAATGAAATAGAGATTGGTTTATTTTTCTTGACTTGTTTGACCAATGGACAGCATCTTATTGGGCGATCAAACCTTGAAAAGTCACCTTGAGGTGTAAGTTACCAATCTGCAGCATATCAATGACCAATTTAACAGCAACAAAGTGATATTTTGTTTTACTCCATGCAGCATAAACATGGATTGAGACACACTCCATGAAATAAATGGACACAAGCATGGGCTTCAAGTCAGACTACCTTGAATGTGAGCCTGGGGTCTACCACTTTCTAACTATGTGATGTTGAGCGACTTCACCTCATGAAGTCTTTTTCCTCATCTGAAACATGGGGATTATAACATTTCATCAGAGTTAAGAGGCACATTCTTTCACATTTTATCATCTCTAACATCAGGATGCATCTTATAAATGATGGTATGTCTTGGTTTCATTAGCAACATTTTTTTCTTTCCTTTTTTTTTTTAAATTGGAATAATCTATTCTAACAAAAGTACAAAGTATGGAAAAGTGAGTGTGTTTGAATGATTTCAGAGAGCAGAGAAAGGTTCACACTAGCAGGTTGAGTGTTTAGCACCTTTGAACAGAGCTATTCAGAGTGCGGACACGTGTCAGTCCGGGCTCCGACTACCCAAGATGGATCTGTGTGACTGAGGGTGTGCTGATCACAGAACAGTGCGGTCATTTGGGTTTTTCTCTACATGATGAAAGTGCCACAGAAAACAGAGTGGGAAAGCTGTTCACTGAATTCATGGCTGGTGGTTAGAAAATGGGAGAGAAATGTTGAAACAGAGGAGAAAGAGCCCGGGTGAATGAGGAGGTCAGTCAGATGGACAGTCCAAAGGCGCTGAAGATACTGTACATGGTCTTGTTCTCCCATCACACGGTGCAGCTCCTGTCAGTAGAGCTGTCCCAGAGGCAAGAACTCGCCGTGTATTCTTCTGCATAATTGTACAGGTCGCAATGTATTTGAATGGTTTTCCCAGCTTGGTGGGTTGGCTTCAAGTTTGTTCTACTACCTTTGTGATCCACTGATTGAGTTTGCTGTGCTGATAGGCGTTGCCACTGATGGCACTTTCTATAGCCTCTTTCACAATGTTACTCACTTTGTCAACAACAAAAGTAGTCTCTTCCGCACTCTGGTAGTCTTCCATCTTGCGTCGCCTCTGTGCGTCGCCTCTGCGGCCCTGATTTTTTTTTCTTTCTTACTGGTACATAAATTAATTGTGTAATTTACAAACTATAGCATTTGCTATTCAATTAAATAACTAATATACACTTCTAGAGTTGTTTTGAGGTAAAAATAAAATAATCATATAAAACCTTACACCCAAAGACTCTCCGTAAACAATACTCATCAATGTTGTACAGTATGATTTCTGTAAATGCTGGCATTTTCCAGTCTTTTTGGTCATAATTTTTTTTCCAAAACTAGAAGTTAATTTCTTTGCTAAAATTCTTGTTGTTGGAACAGTCTGCCTACCAAATTGTTCATCAGATTTCCTCTAATATCTCTGACAGCAAGATATTGACCCTAAGGGCTTAAATCTGAAATGTGAAATGTAGTTAAAATGAAGTTTGTAAAAGTCTACACTGATTTGTCAGATTGAGTTGTCTACAGATAAAAAAAGGAGTAAGTAGTGAGCATGCTGCCACAGTGCCTAGCCCATAGTGAGCACTATAGAGGTGTTGTTGAGAGTGGTTAAAGAGCAGATTCTGTAGCCAAACTGACCGGGTTCAAGTCTTGGCTCTGCCCCTTACAAGCTGTGTAACCTTAGACAAGTTATTTAACCTGTCTGTGGCCTGGGGTTATGAAAATTAAATGAGCAATGACCAAAGAAGGTGCTTTATAAGGTTGCTATTATAATTGAAAATACTCCCATCCTGTGTTTAAGTTCCTTAAGAAAGGTCTGAGTTTTCTGACACTGAAAGAGAATATTACCATCGCTTTATTTTTCAAGAAGGTGATTGTTATAATTCTGTTAGAGGTGTGTACCATATAAAACATATAATCTGCTAACAGTATCTTTGAAGTATTTGTGATTATGTGACCTAGCTGATAAAACGAGCCTATCTAGCAGTAAACACATGACTGAAAACAAAGCTAAGTCTGAGGTTGCTTCTCACAGCCTTGGGAATGCTTGTATGATATTATCTTGTTATGACTTAAAATTCAGTATAATTTAGGTCAGCCTGTATCCCCAAGCAAGGGTCATATGACTATAAACTTTAGAATGCCCTCTCTTACATTTGTTCACATGGAACCCATGTTATTCTAATTATTTTAAGTTGTAAGCATAAGAACATGGTGTGAACATGACTATTGTGCCTAGAAAAACTATGGCCTCCAAGCATGTATCTCCAAGTATTGGTGTGACTTTTAACTTATTGATCAACCATTTTAAATATAAAAATAAACAACTCTGATTATTCATCATTCTTTTTTGAGTGATAATTATGTGGCAATTGACTTGAATAATGGCAATCAGCATTATTTATTCATAACCAAAATACACTTTTTAGCTTTTCTCTTCTTCACTTTTCACCTCTATCTAATACCTGTCATCAAAGTCAGTAGCAAGAGACTATAACACAATAGGTTGGAACATTGGTGTCCCAACAACGTGGCTCCAAAACCCAGTCTGTCACTCAGTTGATCCCCAAATCTCTACTAATATTTGTTCTTGCTCGTGTCATAAGTCTACTACAGGCCATTGTGACGGCTCTGAACTCCGGTTCCGGGAAGTCTCTGGGGACCCAGGACTCATACGGGGAGAAACTGGACTGTCTGGCAGCAGGCAGAACTCTGAACTTGAGGGCGGCTTTCCCTCAGAGGAGCTTGCAGCAATTATCGGGACACTGAGATGCACGGCCCCTTAGGGCAGGGCTGAGAACCAGCCATAGCTGCTTGCTCCGTCCTTTGATTCCCTGAGACCCTGCCCCACCCAGGCTGCGGCAGAGACTTTTGTATATGAATGCTCCGGCCCTTTGCAACCTGAAAATTACCTAACAAATTGCAGCTGGGCCAGACAGACCCAGAACTTCCAAGAGAAGGCCCAAGGCCCCACAGTAGCTTGCATTGCTTCACAGCTGGGCCTCATCAGGGCACCTCCAAACTCCAAAAAAGGAAGGGCAATCTGCAGTTCTCTTCGTAGCTCCTGCTGGGTAACCTCAGGCAGAGGGTAATTAGCACCTCCTTAGATCCAACAGCCACTGTGCCCAGTGGTCAGAGGGGGGCCATCCAGATCACAACACCTCAGATCCATAAGGGACACACTCAGGGTGCAGTCTCAGTGAGCACCAAAGCCCCACTGAAGCAAGTCTTGCCCCAGAAGGGTGTCTCCAGCACAGAAGTTCTCCCAGTGCAGACACAGCTGATTCTCACTGCCAATTGGCCTGGAGGTCAATTCCTCCCAGTGATCCTACAACAACCAAGGCATAGCTACAACAAGACTGTGCACAAAGCCCACAAGGGGGTGCACCAAGAGTGTCCACCTCAGGTAACTGGGGAGGCTGAGCCACTGGGCCCTACAGGACACCTAGCACACAAACCCACTCTACCCACACAGGGAAGCATAAAAAATGCAGAGACAAAGAAACAGGTCACAAATGACAGAAATGGAGGAAAGCAAATGACTGGATATAGAGTTCAAAACCACGTTTATAAGGTTTTTCAAGAATTTTATGGAAACCGCCAATAAATTTAGTGAGACGCTGGAGGATATGAAAAAAGACCAACTAGAAATTAAGCATACACTGACTGAAATAAAGAATAATATACAGAGATCCAACAGCAGACAAGAGGAGCGCAAGAATCAAGTCAAAGATTTGAAATACGAAGAAACAAAAAATACCCAACCAAAAAAGAAAAAAGAAAAAAGATTCCAAAAATATGAAGATAGTGTAAAGAGCCTCTGGGAAAACTTCAAGTGTACCAACATCAGAATTATAGGGGTACCAGAAGAAGAGAGAGGGCAAGATATTGAAAACCTATTTGAAGAAATAATGACAGAAAACTTCCCCTACCTGGTCAAAGAAATAGACTTACAAGTCCAGGAAGCACAGAGAACCCCAAACAAAAGGAACCCAAAGAGGACCACAACAAGATGCATCATAATTAAAATGCCAAGAGCAAAAGACAAAGAGAGAATCTTAAAAGCAGCAAGAGAAAGAAACTCAGTTACCTACAAGGGAGTACCCATACGACTGTCAGCTGATTTCTCAACAGAAACCATGCAGGCCGGAAGAGAGTGGCAAGAAATATTCAAAGTGATGAATAGCAAGAACCTACAACCAAGATTATTTTATCCAGCAAAGCTATCATTCAGAATTGAAGGTCAGATAAAGAGCTTCACAGATAAGAAAAAGCTAAAGGAGTTCATCACCACCAAACCAGCATTATATGAAATGCTGAAAGGTATTCTTTAAGAAGAGGAAGAAGAAAAAGGAACTCTTACCATTTGCCACAGCATGGATGGAACTGGAGAGTGGATAAATACCACATGATCTCACTCATTTGTGGAATATAATGAGCAACATAAACTGATGAACAAGGACTGATCCAGAGATGGAGAGGCATTGATTGGACTGTCGGGCCTTGGAGGGAAGGTAGGGGAGGGTGGAGGTAAGGGGGAAAGATCAACCAAAGGACTTATATGCAAGCATATAGGCCTAACCAATGGACACGGACAACGGGGGGGTGAGGGCATGAGTGGGGGTGGGGTAGGGGGGGTGGGGGGTATGGGGCAACGTGGGGATAAGGACACATATGTAATATCTTAATCAATAAAAAATATATTTAAAAAAAATAGTAATCTCCAGGTCCATCCATGCTGTCACAAAAGGTAAGAGTTCCTTCTTTTTTATAACCTCAATAGTGGCCCGGTGCATGAAATTCATGCACATTAAAAGGGAATTAATTAGAGAAAATAGTTTAATATTGCTATTTGCTCTTTCTCTATAATAGAAGTGTCAGAGATGAAAGAAAATTAGTAAAATGTATATGAAAATCTCCCTCCTGTCAGAGTCTTGGGCGCGCCGCAGGACCCAGAGTCAAGTCCCCGCCCACCCACGTGTGCCTCGAAATTGCATGAGACCCAGACCTGGCTGGCCCCATCCCCATCAAGCCCCGGCAGATGGAGGGCGCAACCTCAGGTCCCCTGTCAAGCCCCGCTGGGCGGGGAACAAAGCCTCCTGCTGATCACGTGTAATGACCATTTGCATATTAGCCCTTTATTTTTAAGATAGTATTCCATAGCTTTTTTATCCACTCATCTATTGATGGGCATTTGGGCTGTTTCCAGATTTGGGCTATTACAAATAACTAGAGGCCCAGTGCACAAAAATTTGTGCACTCGGTGGGGAGGCGGGTCCCTCAGCCCGGCCTGTGCCCTCTCGCAGTCTGGGACCCCTTGGGAGATAACGACCTGATGGCTTAGGCCTGCTCCCGGGTGGCAGAGGGCAGGCCCAATCTCTAGGTGCAGCCCCTGGTCGGGCTCAGAGCAGGGCCGATTGGGGAGTTGGGGTGCTGCCCCCTGTCATGCACAGAGCAGGGCGATTGGGAGGTTGTGATGCCACCCTCAGTCACGCTCAGGGTAGGGCCGACTGGGGGGTTGGGGCACCGTCCCCTGTCACACTCAAGGCAGGGTCGATGGGGAGGTTGCGGCGCCACCCCCTGTCATGCACAGAGCAGGGCCAATCGGGGTTGGGGCACTGCCCCCTGTCACTCACAGAGCAGGGCCCATCAGGGGGGTTGGGGCTCTGTAACCTGTCACACACAGAGCAGGGCCAATCAGGGGGTTGGGGCGCTGCCCCCTGTCATGCACAGAGCAGGGCCCATCAGGGGGTTGGGGTGCCGCCCTCTATCACCCACAGAGCAGGACCGATCAGGGGGTTGGGGTGCCGCCACTGTCACACTCAGGGCAGGGCCGATGGGGAGGTTATGGCTCTACACCATCACACACAGAGCAGGGCCCATGTGTGTGTGTGTGTGTGGGGGGGGGGGGGGGGTTGGGGCACCGCACCCTGTCACACACAGAGCAGGGCTGATCAGGGGGTTGGGGCGTTGCACCCTGTCACACACAGAGCCGCAGTGTGATCAGGGAGTTGGGGAGCTCCCCCCTATCAGGCACAGAGCAGGGCTGATCAGGGTGTTGGGGCTCCTTTCCCTGTCACGAACAGAGCAGGGTGGATAGGGAGGTTGTGGCCCCGCCCCCTGTCACACACAGAGCCGCAGGGTGATCAGGGGGTTTGCGCGCTGCCCCCTGTCACGCTGATCCTGGTGCCGGGAGGCCTCGCAGCTCTGCTGATCCCGGTGCTGGGAGGCATATTACCCTTTTACTATATAGGATAGAGGCCTGGTGCACGGGTGGGGGCCGGCTGGTTTGCCCTGAAGGGTGTCCTGGATCAGGGTGGGGGTCCCCACTGGGATGCCTGGCCAGCCTGGGTAAGGGGATGATGGCTGTTTGCATCTGGTCACACATCCTTCAGGGTGGGGGTCCCCCTGGGGTGCCTGGCCAATCTGGGTGAGGGGCTAAGGGCTGTTTTCAGGCTGGGGGTGACTGAAGCTCCCAACCGCTCCTTTTTTTCTTTTCTTTTTTTTTTATTCTGGGCCAGCTTTAGCTTTGAGGCTTGGCTCCAGCTCTTAGGCCTCCGCTGCTGAAAGTAGGTTTCTCGCCTTTGCTTACAGTGTTGGATCCTGCTGGCTGAAGCCTGGCGGCCTAAAACAGGTTTCTGGGGTTTTGTTTAGCTTCTATATTTGTTACATAGTTGCTTAAAGTTGCAGCTCAGAGGCCTGCAGCGGCAGGCGGGGAACGTTGGAGTCCTCCGTCACTGAAGCAAGCAAGCCTCATGTTAGTTTCAAGCTGCCTGACTGCCGGCCGCCATCTTGGCTGGCAGTTAATGTGCATATCGCCCTGATTAGCCAATGGGAAGGGTAGCGGTCGTACGCCAATTACCATGTTTCTCTTTTATTAGATAGGATGCTGCTTATGAACACAGGGGTGCATATATTGGTTCTGATTGGTGTTTTCAGGATTGTTAGGATATATTCCCAGAAGTGGAATCGCTGGGTTAAAAGGCAGTTCCGTTTTTAATTTTTTGAGGAATCTCCGTACTGTTTTTCATAGTGGCTACACCAGTCTGCATTCCCGCCAACAATGTGCTAGGGCTCCCTTTTCTCCACATCCTCACCAGCACTTGTTGTTTGTTGATTTATTGTCAGTAACCATTCTGGCAGACGTGAGGTGATAACTCATTGAAGTTTTTTAATTTGCATCTCTCTGATGATCAGTGACTTTGAGCATTTTTTCACCCATCTGTATGTCCTCTTTGGAGAAGTGTCTATTCAGGTTCTTTGTCCATTTTTTTAATTGGATTGTTTGTCTTCCTGGTGTTGAGACGTATAAATTCTTTATATATTTTGGAAACTAACCCCTTATCAGATGTATCATTGGCAAATATGTTCTCCCATACAGTGGGCTCCCTTTTCATTTTGTTCATAGTTTCCTTTGCTATACAGAAGATTATTAATTTGATGTAGTTCCATTTGTTTATTTTCCTCTTTGTTTCCCTTGCTCTCGGAGATGTATCGGCAAAATATTGCTACGTGAGATGTCTGAGATTTTACTGCCTGTGTTTTCTTCATGGGTGCTACTTAGAACAGGGTTTTCATAATCCACACGTTACTCAGAGGCAATGCAGTGTAGTGGTTAGTGGTTAAGAGGCTGAGCTCTGGAGTACCTTTGTTTGAAGCCAGGCTTTATGATGTACAAGCTGTCTACCTTCCAGCAAGTTACTCCTGTGTACCTCAGTTTCCTCATGTGCTACCTGGCCAGTGTGGCTCAGCAGTTAAACATCAATCTATGAACCAGGAGGTTGCAGTTCAATTCCCTGTCAGGGCATATGCCTGGGTTGTGGACTTGATCCCCAGTAGGGGGCATGAGGAGGCAGCAGATCAATGAGTCTCTCTCATCATTGATGTTTAAATCTCTGGCTCTCCTTTTTCCCTTCTTCTCTGAAATCAGTAAAAATATTGGGGGAGGGGAGAGATAACCATTAAAAAAATATGCTAATATGCAATGCTTTCAACAATAAAGAATTATTAAAACAAATGCTACCTCATAAATTTGCTTCAAGCATTAAATAATTTTTTGTATTTTTTTTCCTTTTTTCCAGTTTTTTTTTATTTCAAGAAAAACGACTTTTAATATAATAATGTTACATGCAATAAACACCAATATTTCAAGAAAAACAATCTTAAATATAATACTGTTGCATGCAATAAATACCAATTATTCAAGAAAAATGATCTTACATATATATAATATTACATGCAATAAACATTAATATTTCAAGAACAAAAGGATTTTAAGTATAATAATATTACCAAAACTGTACTAATATAGTATATCACAAAAGTTGTAGGGAATATTAAAAATCTGCAAATAACAGGATTACTTCTATTATAGTCTAGTATATTTCTTTCCCCTCTCACTCCATTTTTGTTCATCAGTTTATGTTGTTCATTATATTCCACAAATGAGTAAGATCAAAAGATGTTTCTCTTTCTCTGACTGGATTATTTCACTTATCATGATGCTTTTAAAGTCTATTTTGTCGGATATGAGTATTGCTACTCTAGCTTTTTTTTCTTTCTTTTTTTCTTTTTTTTTTTATTGCTTAAAGTATTACAAAGGGTATTACATATGTGTCCTTTCCCCCCCCCCCCCCCGCCCTTGACAGTCCCCTCGCCTCCCCTATCCCCCAGTGTCTTATGTCCACTGGTTATGCTTATATGCATGCATACAAGTCCTTTGGTTGATCTCTTACCCCCCCTCCCTCCTGCCCCCCAACCCTCCCCGGCCTTCCCGCTGCAGTTTGACAATCTGTTTGAGGCAGCTCTGCCTCTGTATCTATTATTGTTCAAAAGTTTATAATGGTCTCTATTATCCATGAATGAGTGAGATCAAGCATTAAATAATTTAATATATATAAAGCACTTAGAAAAGTGGCCAGCACACGGTAAGAGCCCAGTTCTTTTTTTTTAAAATATATTTTTATTGATTTTTTTACAGAGAGGAAGAGAGAGGGATAGAGAGTTAGAAACATCAATGAAAGAGAAACATCAATCAGCTGCTTCCAGCACACCCCCTACCAGGGATGTGCCTGCAACCAAGTTCCATGCCCTTGGCCAGAATCGAACCTGGGACCATTCAGTCTGCGGGCCGAAGCTCTATCCACCGAGCCAAACCGGTTAGGGCAAGAGCCCAGTTCTTTAGCAAGGACCTCAAGAATGAGGGGGGGGGATAAAATGGACACATATGTAATACCCTTTGTAATACTTTAAGCAATAAATTAAAAAAAAAATGGAAAAAAAAAAAGAAGAAGAATGAGGGAAAAGGCCCCAGGGACAGAATTGCCGATCTTCAGCCACTGTCACCTTGAAGTGGGATAGGGAAGAGCTGACACAGAGCAGCTGAAACTTGTCTCCTGAGTCCATATCCCAACACAAGCAGCAGTGCTTCTCAGTTTTAATGCGCCTGTGAGTCACCTGAGGAGCTTGTTAAATGCAGATTCTTATCCTTTAGGTCCAAGGTGCTGCTTGAGCTTCAGCCTTCCTAACTGGCTGCCGGGAGGTGCTGATGCTGCTGGCCTGCAGACCTCACTTTGAGGAACAAGGGTCCAGAGCAGCGGTTCTCAACCTGTGGGTCGTGACCCCTTTCACAGGGGTCGCCTAAGACCATCGGAAAACACATATATAATCACATATTGTTTTTGTGATTCACACTATGCTTTACTTATGTTCAATTTGTAACAATGAAATTGGGGGTCACCACAGCATGAGGAGCTGTGTTAAAGGGCCGCGGCGTCAGGAGGGTTGAGAACCGCTGGTCTAGAGAACGCTAAGTAGGCTCTTTCCCTAGGATGAGAGAACTCTGCAGGGTCTCCCCTTTTACCCAGCCTCTTCTGTCATTTTCGTCATGGGCTGTGGTCAAGATGTTTAAAAATAAGGATTGCTTCAGAGGGAAAATACATAGATATTGTACTTCGAATTACATAAATTATTTTCAATCCTTAAGCATTTGATGGTGCTCCCCTGCCCCCCATTAGAATTCAAAAGTAGTTGTTCCTTTTTGCTCATTAATTAGAAACTGCAGGATTGAGAGTATTTTTAGGTAGGCAAAATGTCTCCCTCTGCTTTCCAACAGCAAGAGATGAGATCAGCAAGACCAAGTATCCTCTTTCTTATTTTTTTATTTGTATTTTTTGTTGTTAATTCTCACTCGAGGATATTTTTTCCTTTTTTTTTTTTTTTTTTTTTAGAGAGAGAGAGAGAGAGTGGAAGGGAGGGAGCAAGGAGAGAGAGACATCGATGTGAGAGAGACACATCAATTGCTGCTGGCACACGCCCGACTGGGGCTGGCGGTCGAACCTGTAACCTAGGTACATGTCCTTGACTGGGAATCGAACCTGCACCCTTAGGTCTGCAGGCCGATGCTCTAACCCAGGGGTCCTCAAACTTTTTAAGCAGGGGGCCAGTTCACTGTCCCTCAGACCATTGGAGGGCCGGACTATAGTTTAAAAAAAAACCTATGGACAAATTCCTATGCACACTGCACATATCGTATTTTGAAGTAAAAAAACCAAATGGGAACAAATACAATATTTGTATTTGCGTGTGGCCCGCGGGCCGTAGTTTGAGGACCCCTGCTCTAACCACTAAACATGCCAGCCAGGGCACAAGCATCCTCTTTCCAAATGAGACCAGCCCTTTCATTTTAACCTCATGCGTATTTCAAGGGAAATGCAAACCACATGTTTGTGTTCCACTGACATAAATCATTACTGGATATTTCACATAAAATGTTTTTTATTGTTAAGGAGCTTCCAACAGCCAGGCTGGGTTTTGCTAAGACTGAAGTTGGGCCTTAGCAAACAGCTAAATTGAATAGCCTTCAGATTGGAAAGTCTAAGTCCAGTTGAATGATTTCACACATTCAGGCTAAACTAATTTTTAACCGTCTAGTCAATTTCTTCTACAGATACTGCCTCACAGAAACTCAGGCTATGTAGAGACTTGAGCTGCATGTGTGTTTTAAAAACATAATCACAAGCAAAATCAACCAAGATCAAACCAGAGCCTTACAGCAGGAGTGGGCAGACTTCCTCTGTAAAAAGCCATTAGTACGTCTGATAGGTTCTGTGGGTCAGATGGTGTGTCAGTTTGCCAGAGCAGCTGTAACTAAGTGCCAGGGCCTGGGAGACTTAAACAACAGAAATATATTCTCTGCCTGTTCCGGAGGCTGCAAGCCTGACACCGAGATGTCAGCAGGGTTGGTTCCTTCGGAGGGCCTCAAGAATCTGTCCCATCCTTTCTCCCAGCTGTAGGTGGTTTCCTGGAAACTTTGGCATTTTTTGGCTGCCTCACCCTGATCCCTGCTTTCATCTTCACGAAACGTTCTTCCTGTGTGCATGTCTGTGTCCAAATTTCCCCTCTATAAGGATGCAAGTCATATTGGATTAGGTACTCAACCTACTTCAGTATGATTTCGTCCTAACTTTACTAACTACATCAGCAAAGAACCTGTTTCCCCAAATAAGGCCACATTCTGAGTTACTGGGGTTAGGACTTCAACATATGAATTGGTGGGGGGGGGAGGGGGTGAGGGCAGGTGGACACAATTCAACCTACAAAATGCAATTTCTGAGCAACCGAAGGACTTGTATGCATGCATATTAGCATAACCAGTGGACACAGACACTGGGGCAGTGGGGGCTTGCCCAGGCTGGGGATGGCTGGGGCAGAGGGTGTCAAGCGGGAAAAAGGAGACATATGTAAAACTTTAGACAATAAATAAATTTAAAAAAAAAGATAACCCAGACCCTGGGGTCATAAAAAATAATGATAAAAAAATAAAATAAAAATACAATTTCTGATCTAACTACTCAACTCAGCCCTTGGAGTGCAAAAGAAGTAATAGAAAATACATAAGCATGGGTGTGGCTGTATTACAATAATGCTTTACTAGGAAGGTGCAGGTTTGTGGGCAGTAATTTGCAGATCCCAATGTTAAAGTAACTCTGATCCCTTCTGAATATGAAAGAAAACAGGGAAAGATTTGGCACTTGGCAGAGAGAGAGAGAGAGAGAGAGAGAGAGAGAGAGAGAGAGAGAAGAAAAAACTTTGCCAGTTTGACAATACCGTCTTTATATTTTGTATTCTAGTCACTATGTTTTACATTAAGCTTTAATATGTCTTATGCTTACATTCAAATATAATCTGAGTTAATATACAGTTTCAATTAAGCAAGCTGCTATAAATTTTATAATGGTAACTCTAATTACTCTATCCCTTTGTGGGACTGCTACTAAGTTCTAGAATGACCCAGAAATAGACTTTTCCATTTAACATTATGCTGCATGCTTTCTGGTATGAATATCTCTAAACATTAATAATTATGATTTTAATCCCTTTAGAAATGTATGTATATTTATCCCCATAAATACATGTGTATATATTGCTTTTCACACAATATTTCTAGAGTGCCTACAGGCACTGTATTAGGTTGTATACAATGACCTCTGGATAAGACACAAACATTGCCTCCAGGGATTTACTATGGCCTGGAAGAGATATGTAAAGAAAATAGATAATATAATAACATATATTCAAACATCATCCAAAACTTATGTATACCTGCCATGTAGTGGGGACTGCTTTGTCCTGCTTGGTCTATATGCGTGTGTATGCATATATGAATCTTGCCTCTTCACTATGGAACTTTAAATGGAACCAAATTAGAGAATTCTGTATAGGGTCATACTAGTAGATGTAAGTGCTTAAAAATCTTTCGCGAAAAGCTTGAAAGTTGACTATGCAGGAAAGAACAGATGTCAGTCGGGCACATACGATATATCTTGCAATAGTAGCAGAGGCCATGCTCCCACTTACATTAAAACATAGACTGGGCTTATTAATGTCCTTTTATATTAAAACGCCAGACATCTGGAAAACCCTGGAACTCTTCCTCCACATGGTTATAAAGGTGGCCAGAGTCACCTGCTTTACATTTTAAGGGAGCAAATGTGCAAGTAGTGAGTGGTCTTATGGAGGATGAAATGAACCCACTCCCAGGTATCAGTATTGGATGTTGGGGGCTCATTCATCTTCAGCAGAGGTGCCCCAGGAAATCACTTTCTTGAAGTGCCCCAAGATTGGCCTTGTATTTAGGATCTGAAAGAAAATGCCCACTGGATTGTACCAATTATAAAACAGGTCAAATTTGGGGGCCAAAAAAGTGGACCATATGCCTTTAATCAGGTTTGTTACCTAAAACGTTTTCAATTCAGGCAGAGATTTTCAGAGAAAGTGTCAGCTATGATGGTATATATATAAAATTCTATCTGACCTGAAATGTCAGGTATATGTGACTTTAATGATTTTAACCATTTTAGGCCCAAAGAAGACTTCTAAAATAATAATAAAAATGTGATTGATCTCTTTATAATTATAGAAACACCCATGACCTTCAATAATACAAGCTAAAATCTGCCTTTACACATACAATGGATTTCAGAACCACATATAATTAACTTGGTGTTTTCTGAAATAAAATTGGAGCTCAAAGAATAAAACTAGAATTTATTCTACAAATAAAACAGTAGAACATCCCTAAACTTTTTAAAAATATATATTTTTTTGTTGATTTCAGAAAGGAAGGGAGAGGGAGAGAGAGAGAGAAAGATCAATGATGAGAGAGAACCATTGATCGGCTGCCTTCTGCACACCCCTTACTTGGGGTCGAGCCTGCAAGCCGGGCATGTGCCCTGACCTGACCGGGAATCAAACTGTGACCTCCTGGTTCATAGGTCAATGCTCAACCACTGAGCCACACTTGCCAGGCCCTAAACATTTTTTAATCTGGAATTTTTTTTTATCTCCTAGATTCCCTCGTTTATAGTTTAGAAGTGACTGTCCTATCCTAAGAATCTTGTACACATTTTTTTTGGATATGGGGCAGTTTCTCCCTTTTCCTTCTACTTTTACTAAAATAAAGGGGAAGCTTTCCATCTTCCCACAGAAACTAGAACAAGAAGATGGAACTAAATGGCTTTTTTCCTTCTCGACATTTTGCAAACTTTAAGAAACAAAGCACTACAGCATGTCAATGCAGAATAATGATAATATTAATAATGATGGTGCTGATGATGATAATGATGAATTAGACGATATAATTCTCTTCTTATTCTAAGTGTGAAAACTGAAGCAAAATGATGAAGTGCCTTTCCCAAGCTCGGTGGCTTCACAATGAGAACTCGGGCTTCTCCTCCCCTCACACTTCTTCAGGGGAGAACAAATATCACTAATGTTCATCCTCACCAGGAGAAAGCCACCCTGGCCCATTCAATGGCCAATTAGAATAAATTGTAAATTAAGACAAATATCATAGGTAATACAAAAATCAACAGCTCTCCAAAGAAAAGGAACAAAAAACCTGAATAAATAAGCTTAACGGTCCATTGTTTGTGGGGAAAATGATGAAATTATCATCAAAATATTCTATGAATTGAAGACAAATTTTCATGTGGATAGATTTTCATTTTAAAAAACCTACCTAGAAAAAAAGTAAGACTCTTCTAGGACAGGTATTAGTTTTCCTAAAAGGGGCATTAGTCTGTCTGATAAGAGAATAAAAAAAAATTGCTTTGTGTGAGTCTTAGCAAACTGGTCAATGAAAATTCTTCATACTAACCCACAGTGTAAAGTAATGTTTGTGACTGTGCTAAGCATTTGGACATTAAAACCGTGTCCACACCGGGGAGTGTACTAATTATCCCGGAACCAAGCCCACAGGGACCGAATCATTCAGGTGAAAACACCCTTTTTCTTTAAGAGCAATTTTAGGAACACACATTAACAGTAAATACTGTAACACTTCTTTTGCCCTGCAAAACACAAACCTGGGCTAAATATCAATGTGCAGATGCCAAACCTGTGTTTCAACAATGTGCCAGTCTGCTTTCCTCACCAAAACTCTGGGGGAGGCATTGTTTTCACATTCAGGGACATTAGCCCAGCAAGGCAGGGGGAAAAAAAATCTTCATTTGGACAGCACATCTTTCAGACATTCCCTTCTTTTATTGATTTGTTTTCTCCTGTCCCTTTTCTCCTTCTTTTGTTTCCTTATCATAGCTTCAGGTTATTTCGTGCAAAGTATTGATGGGAATGGATGGTTTTGGTCGATGGAGAGCTAATGCATCCCTAATCCCACTATTGTTATAGAGTTATGCTTTACTCTGGTCTCTGATGGGGGGAAAGGTGCAAAGCTGTTGATCCTAGTTTTATTTGTCACAAACCCATCCATCAATCAAGCGCAAGCATGTCTGAATGCTGAATGACATATGGGTCTCAGCTGAAAAAATTCGATAACACTGTATTGTCAGGTCTCTCACTCTTTTTTTTGATAAGAAATACATTTGACTGAAATAGATAAGCATGCAACTACTAAAGACTTGAAGAGAGAAAGTGGCATATTAGCACCAAAGGTTATACATCTTTGGCATTAATGATACTTATAAGTAAATAAAATGGGAGGGGCAGCTACTGCTAGAAACATACAACGTCCCTAAGGCTTGGTTATGTTTAACTATCACCACTCTACTATTATTCAGATTTTCAAATATTAATCTGACCATATTTCACAGCTGGCTGCCCTGGTTTTAAAACGCTAGCAAAGGCGCCCTTGGTGAAGGGGATGGGGTGCGGGGGATAACTATCTCTTGTTTACACTGCTCTGAACAGTACAGACAGATCGCCTTTTGTTGTGTATGCTAGGTAGACCCTGGCATATTTTTGTGTCCCTATGAACTCGTAAGTTCGCAACCGTCTCCTCTTGTGAGTGAAAGCATTTGCGGGGAGGGGTGGGGGGGGCGGGGTGGGAGCCTTAATGATTTTAAACTGGAAATATATATGCATATCATTTTAGTAGTGACTTAACTTATAATTACAGTCTCAAACATGGTTTCTGTTGTGTCCCTTTTATTCCAGTTACTGAATTAGGTACTTTAATACATTGTGAAAGCCTATCTTTTCAGTTATATACAATTTTCTATTCATAGTCATTTCAAAGTAATTGCATTTGGAAATTGTTGAAACGTTAAAAACAACACTACTCGTATAACATAATTTTAGGGGCAAAATTAATCAACCAATCAGAACATTTTAAAAACCATTTTATTTTCTTGTCATAACATTTGAGAGAAGACAAGTATTTTTTTAAATGACCTTAAAAAAAAAAAAAAAAAAAAGCCCACTGAGGAAGGTAACAAAAAGACAATCCTGAGTTAGAAGGCACCGAGATGAACGTTTTGTAGCTGTATCACACTATGGAAGTAAGCCATTTTTTTCTCTGTTCAGTGACTAGGGGCTAGGAAACTGCAAAAAATCAATGTGGGAGTGCTGTGGATTTGTGGGGTAAATTACATGTGCTTGGCCGCTCCTTTGTATCTGCCCTATATTCTACCCAAGATACTTTAGATGGAGCTGTCACATAATACATATACTTCCTATTGATTTTTATAGATTTAACAGAACTTGAACTGAACTTCATAATAAGGCAAGAAGAGAAACTGTATCTCCCTCAGATCCCTAATACCTGAATTATTCTCAAAATTATCTAAATGGCAGCTCCCAATTCTGAATTCATGCTGGGAGACCAAAACAAACAAACAAAAAAATCAAGTTCGATTCCTAATTCTCTTCATGTTCTATTTTTTCTTCTCTTATTTACATTTTATCTTAACTTCCCCATCCCTTTAAACACATGTTAATTGTTTTATTGAATCTATTGGGGTGACATTGGTTAATAAAATTATATAGGTTTCGCCCTGGCCGGTTTGGCTCAGTGGATAGAGCATTGGCCTGCGGACCTGAGTCCTGGGTTTAATTCCGGTCAAGGGCACACGCCAGGGTTGTGGGCTCGATCCCCAGTCGGGGGTGTGCAGGAGGCAGCCGATCAATGATTCTCTCTCATCATTGATGTTTCTATCTCTCCCTCTCCCTTCCTCTCTGAAATCAATAAAAATATTTTTAAAAATTATATAGGTTTCAGGTGTACAATTCTATAATATCATCTATATATTGTATTGTGTATTAACCACCCCCTCCCCCCATCCCTCTTTCCCTCTGGTTCACCATACTGTCATCTGACTATGAGGGTTTTTTTGTTGTTGTTTTTTGCTTAATCCCCTCACCTTTTTCACCCAGACCCCCCACACCCTCCCCTCTGATAGCTTTCAGTCTGTTCTCTGTATCTAGGAGTCTGTTTCTATTTTGTTTGTTAGCTTATTTTGTTCATTAGATTCCACATATAAGTGAAATCATATGATAGTTGTCTTTCTCTGACTGGCTCATTTCACTTAGCATAATACTTTCCAGGTCCATCCATGCTGTTCCAAAAGGTAAGATTCCCTTCTTTTTACAGCTGAGTAGTATTCCATTATGTAAATATACCACAGCTTTTTTATCCACTCATAAACTGATGGGCACTTGGGCTGTTTCCAAATCTTGGCTATTATAAATAACTAGAGGCCTGGTGCACGAAATTCGTACACCGGAGGGGGGGTCCCTCAGCCTGGCCTGCACCCTCTCGCTGGCAGGCGAACATCCCCCTCGCAGTCCAGGATCCCTCTCACAGTCCGGGACCCCTCGCTCCTTACCACCCTCCTGCTCGCTGCTCCTTAGCGCTGCCGCAGAGGCGGAGAGGCTTCCGCCACCCCCACTGCACTCACCAGCCGTGAGCCAGGCTTCTGGCTGAGCGGCGCTCCCGCCATGGGAGTGCACTGGCCACCAGGGGGCAACTCCTGCATTGAGCGTCTGCCCCCCTGGTGGTCAGTGTGCATCATAGGAACCCGGTCGTTCTGCCGTTCGGTCGATTTGCATATTAGGGTTTTATTATATAGGATGATGCAGTGAACATTGGGATGTAGATATTCTTCCAAATTAGTATTTCAGATTTCTTTGGATATATTCCCAGAAGTGGAATCACTGGCTCATAAGGCAGGTTCCCTTTTTAATTTTTAGAGATAACTCCATATTGCTTGCCACAGTGGCTGTACCAATCTGCATTCCCACCAACAGTGCACGAGGGTTCCCTTTTCTCCAAATTCTTCCTAATACTTGTTGTTTGTTGATTTATTGATGATAGCCATTCTGACAGGTGTGAGATGCTATCTCCCTGTATTTTTCATTTGCATTTCTCTGGTTATTAGTGACCTTGAGCATCTTTTCATATACCTATGTACTCTTGGATAAATGTCTATTCATGTCCTTTGCCCATTTTTATTTTTTAAATATATTTTTATTGATTTCAGAGAGGAAGGGAGAGAGGAACATCAATGGTGAGAGAGAATCATTGATTGGCTGCCTCCTGCCTGCCACCTATTGGAGATAGAGCCTGTGACCCAGGCATGTGCCCTGACTGGGACTCAAACCTGTGACCTCCTGGTTCATAGGTCAGTGCACAACTACTGAGCCATGCCCTTTGCCCCTTTTTAATTGGATTATTTAGATTCTTGGTATTGAGTTTTGTAAGTTCTTTATAAATTTTGGATAGTAAGCCCCTATTAGATGTATCAGCAAATATGTTGTCCCATTCAAGTGGGATGTCTTTTCACTTGTTGATGGTTTACTTTGTTGTGCAAAAGCTTTTTAGTTTGATGTACTCCCATTTGTTTATTTTTCTTTTGTTTCTCTTGCCTGATGCAATATATCAGAAAAAAATATTGCTACAAGAAATGCCCAACATTGTACTGCCTATATTTTCTTCTAGGATTATGGTTTTGATTTTAACATTTAAGTCTTTAATCAGTTTTGAGTTTATTCTTGTGTATGGTGTAAGAAGATGGTCTAGTTTCATTTTTTTGCACATATCTTTCCAATTTTTTCAACATCATTTATTGAATAGACTGTCTTTACCTTATTGTATGTTCTTGCCTCCTTTGTCAAATATTAATTGACTATAGAGATGTGGGTTTATTTCTGGGCTCTCTATTCTGTTCCATTGATCAATATCTCTGTTTTTATGCCAGTACCATGCTGTTTTGATTACTATGGTCTTGTAGTATAGTTTGATATCTGGTATTGTGATACCTTCAACTTTGTTCTTCTTTCTCAAGATTGCTGAGGCTCTTTGGGGTCTTGTGGTTCCATATAAATTTTTTCAAATATTTGTCCTAGTTTTTGAAATACACTATTGTTATCTTGGTAGGAATTGCATTGAATCTATAGATTGCCTTGGATAGTATGGACATTTTAATGATGTTAATTCTTTCTATACACTTATTTGTATCTTCTTCACTTTCTTCAGTGTCTCATAATATTCCAAGTACAGGTCTTTTATAGCTTTGATTAAATTTATCCCTAGATATCTTTTTTTTTAATGCAATTGTAAATGGGATTGTCTCCTTAGTTTCCCTTTCTGATAATTCATTATAGGTGTATAGAAATGCAAATGATTTCTGGATATTTATTTTATATCTTTCTACTTTACTGAATTCATTTATTGGTTTTAGTACTCTTTTGGTGGAATCTTTAGGGTATCATGTCATCTGCAAAAGAGGAGTTTTACCTTTTTCTTTACAATTTGGATGCCTTTTATTTCTTCTTGTTCTCTGATTGCTGTGGTTAGGACTTCCAGTACTATCCTATATAATAAAAGCCCAGTGACTGAACAATGGAATGACCAAAACGACCACTTGACCAGTCGCTATGACATGCTCTGACCACCAGGAGGCAGATGCTCAACACAGAAGCTGCCCCCTGGTGGTCAGTGCATTCCCACAGTGGGAGCGCTGTTCAGCTAACCAGGATGAGTGGCTGCTCTCGCTGCAGCCACTCGGCTGGCCTGGATGAGTGGCGCTCCCACAGCAGGCCAATCTCCACAGGCCACACACCCCCACCACCACCAGTGCACAAATCCTGTGCACCGGGCCTCTAGTGTTGAATAAGGGTGGTGAAAGCAGACATTCCTATCTTGTTCCTGTTATTAAGGGAAATGCTTTTAGTTTTTGCCCATTGAGTATGATGTTGGCTCTGGGTTTGCAATATATGGTTTTCATTGTGTTGAGGAATGTTTCGCCTAGTCCCATTTTGCTAAGAGTTTTTATCATAAATGGATGCTGGACTTTATCACATGCTTTTTCTGTATCTGTTGATGTGATCATGTGATTTTTAGCTTTCATTTTGTTTATGTGTTATATCATATTTTTTTGCTTGGTGGATTTTGTACCAAACTTGCATCCCTGGAATAAATCCCTCTTGATCATGGTGTTTGATCATTTTAATGTATTGCTGGATCTTGTTTGTTAATATTTTGTTGAGAAGTTTTGTATTATGTACATCAGGGATATTGGCCTATAATTCTCTTTCATTGTAGTGTCTTTATCTAGTTTTGGAATTAAGATAACAGAGGCCTTTGGGAGTATTTCCTTCTCTTGAATTGTTTAGAATACTTTGAGAAGGATAGGTGTTAGTTCTTATTTGAGTGTTTCACTTGTGAAGCCATTTAGTCCAGGACTTTTGTTTGTTGGGAATTTTTCTATTACTAGTTTTAGTGAAATTGAAACCATTTTTCAGGTTTTTTTCTTCTGATTGATTTCTAGTTTCATACCATTATGGTCAGAGTAGAGAAGATGCTTGATGTGATTTCAATCTTCTTAAATTTATTGAGACTTGTTTTGTATCCTAACATGTGGTCTATCCTAGAAAATGTTCCATGTGCACTTGAAAAGAATGTATATTCTGCTGCTTTGGGGTGAAATGCTCTGAAGATATCAATTACATCCATCTGATCTGGTGTGTCATTTAAGGCTGCTGTTTCCTTCTTGACTTTCTGTCTGGAAGATTTATCCATTAATGCCAGTGGGGTGTTAAAATCCTCTCCTATGACTATATTACTCTCGATATCTCCCTTTATGTCCATCAAGATTTGCTTTATATATTTAGGTGTTCCTATGTTGGGTGCATAAATGTTCACAAGGGTTATATCTTCTTGGGTTGCAACATGTTAATTCTTAAAGCCTTCCCAGTAGGGCCCATGAAACAGCAAATCAGAGCCAAATAAACCTTTGAGAGTTGCTAGAAGTTCTTTTGGGTTTCCAACTTGCTTTAGTTTGGACTCACTTTGGAGTGATTTTTTTTTTAATCCTCACCTGAGGATATTTTTCCATTGATTTTTTAAAAAAGTGGAAGAGAGAGGGAAAGATAGAGAGAAACATCGATGTGAAAGAAACACATTAACTGGTTGCCTCCTGCCTACGCCCTGACTAGGGCCCGGGCCAGGGAGGACCCTGCAACTGAGGTATGAGGTACGTGCCCTTGACTAGAATTGAACCCAGGACCCTTCAGTCTGCAGGCTGACACTCTAACCACTGAGCCAAACCGGCTAGGGCTACAGTGATTTTTAAGAAGCTGTGTACACATATGTAATACCTTAATCAATAAAGAAAGAAAAAAAAAAGAAGCTGTGAATTCTGGTCCCATTTCAATAAGGTATCTGAAGCCACCATATGGGTTTGAGCAAGGGTCAGGAAGTCCATGGTTTTCCCAAGGGCAGCCTCTCTCAGCCAGACACTTCCTATGGGTTCCAAACAATCGTAGCTGAGAGAGAAGCAATTCAACTCCTACTCAGGCAAATACTGTACAATGAAGTTGTTCCTATCAACTCTGGTTATCCAGGCCATGGACTTGGGCAGAACTATAACCTAGTCTCTTCATACAAGGATCTGGCTAATAAGGATTTATTGAATCTAGGATGGCCTTAGTTCCTCAGTGAGTCTTCAGGAAGAATATGGACTTTGTAATTTTATTCAGGATGATGAGAAACAATAGCAACATCAAGAATACAAGAAATCATCTTGAGATTTGGTAGCATTAGGGACTCATTTCATCCAGAAATGTCTTGGTGAAAACAATGAAATGTGTGATAAAAGTGATTTGTGTGACATATTGAAAAATTTTTGAAATATTATAGAAAATATAGAATATTATAAAGAAGTAAAAGAAATTATTCATAATGGCATCACCTACAGGTGGCATTTGCTGCTTTTCTACAATATATGATATGTGATACAATGAAATATTAAGACAGATTAATTCATTGATCTCATGGGAATATTGTTAATGTGGCTAATTCCACATAATAACCCTATTTCAAACCTCCTCTAATTAAGGAAAAATCATTAAGAAGTCTGTTATTTATAAGTGACTTGGAACCAATTTTTTTCACATAAATGAATGTTAAAGGTATCTAGGATAGTAAATGGTATCTATTTTCCCAAGGGACAGAGATTTTTGAACTTAACTTCTCCAAAGGTGAAAGGGTCTAGAAACAGCTTTTTTTTAATGATTATGAGATGAAGTTCTAAGGACTTGTAGCACTACTTCACACAGCAACCAAGTGTATATGTGTGTGAGTGTGTGTGTGTGTGTGTGTGTGTGTGTGTGTGTGTGTGTGTAGAAACTGTGATTCAGAGCAAGGGACCCAGGGTACAACTTGTGAGTTATTGGGTGTCCACAAATGTATGCATACATACCTATCAATTTAATGCCCACTGATACCTGAGTTCAAATCCAGTCAGGTGATCTTGGGAAAGTCACTTGGACTCTCTGAAGCTAACTTCCTCATCCACAAAAGAACATAGTACCTATATTCCTAGGTTATAGGTACTATGATCTTTCAGGGGATTATTGGAAGTGCATGTACAGATCCTACAACACTATCTGGCATAGAGTAGGCACTCAAGAGTGGTATTATTGTTGCTGTTCCTGTTCCCAAGACTCCTTGTGACCTGTAACCTGTCTCCCTTGATCTAAAGAACATGGCCGGATGTGGTCACACTCAGGAGTGGCTGGATCTGGCTAACAAGGTTCCGTCCACTAGTTCCTACTCATTACTCACAGTACTTCCTTCATAGTTCAGTCTTAAGCGCTACACAAAACCTGGAATCTATGTGCATTTCTGTGAAAATCATTATTGATCTGCACAAAACAAAGAAGAAACATCAAGTCAATATATCTTTATACAATATTATAGACCTGTTACTTTGTAATAGTTTGGGTGTGAACTGAATAAATGAGGTTTTAGTATAATAATTGGTATCGTGCACATGTGGTTTCTGTTTCTCTTGTTGCATCTAGACCAATTTGGATCTAATCTCATCTTGTGTCTGGTAATCCCAGAAGCCATCAGGCTGCAAAACTTGTAATGAACCATTTCCTCTCTTCTCTTTGTCCTCCTTTTCCTCATCTTTTTTCCTCCTTCTCTTCATTCTTTTCCTTTTCTTCCTCTTCCTCCTTCCTTTTCTTCTTCTCCCTCACCAAGCTATAGAATTTTTTATTCACTTCCCTTAAAAGCTAGACCTTACTCTAGCCCTGTGCTGCTAAATAAATGACTAGATCAGTTTGACATCTTATATAAATGATAAGGCAGTCAAAATAGTGGTTCTCTAGTACCTATTTCATAGTCCTTAAGAGTTCTTCAGAATATGTAAAAGAAACCTGACATTAATTTTTGAATGTTCAGGACTCATAACGTAGTAGACATTGTGCCCTGCTATTTCTCTAAAGAAAAATAAGAAAGTATCTCACAGCCCAAAAGATTCTAAAAAACAAGAGGGCAAGGAAAAAGTCTTGGCAATTACTCTTAGAGTGCAAAGTATCTGGTTCCCCAATGGACAGATCCACACAGAGCAATCCCCATACGATCAACATTTTCATGAAGTTAGGGTGACCATATACCTGATTGTTTCTAACTCTTTTAACAATTAAAGGAATGCTATTAATAAATGTAATAATTATTGATCCAGGATGGGCCTGGGCAACAGGGATGTATAGTCATCCCACCTAAAGGCAGCAAGAATAAGAACAAGATTTGGGCCCAGCCAGGGTGTCTCAGTAGTTGAGCATTGATCCGTGAACCAGGAGATCATGATTGGATTCCCAGTCAGGGCACATACCGGTATTGTAGGCTCGATCCTCAGTAGGAGGCATGCAGGAGGCACACGATTGATGTGTGCTCTCACATTGATGTTTTTCTCCCTCTCTCTTCTTCTCCATTCCTCTCTCTAAAAACAATAAACTAAAAGAAGAAGAAAGTTATAATTTAAGTAGAGAAACAGTAGTGATATAGAAAAGAAAAAAAAAACATTGACAATGGAATTAGAAAGACCTGGTTTATAGACCTAACTCTGTCATTCACTAGCTTTGTGACCTTGGATAAATTATTTAATCCCTCCAAACTTTGTTAGCACTAGCATCATCTACAAAATAGGAGGAATACCTATCTAGGGATGATAATAATAACGAAGTGTGATCATGTTTTTAAAAGTCCAGCACTGTGTCTGCCATATGGAAGCGGCTCAATCAATGGAAGTTATTCAGAATAATAAAATGTTCAATATGTTCTATTTAAGAACATTATCCTGAATGGCAAGACACATTACCAGATTATCACATTGGGGGCCTCCCCCTATGGGATGCTAACTGAGCCAGTTTAGGGCATCAGATTGTCATGGCTTTCTTAGTCATAAAAACCAACCAGATATAGTCATGCAAGTAAGAAGACTATGAGTAGTAGACACTCATAGACTGACAGGTCAAAAAGTGGTTGGAGCAGGACATGGGTGATAGCTCAGAGGCTGAGCTCAGGCAGTAATAAAAATGCCTGGAAAACAAGGTCCTTTTTCCAGAGTCAGGGACTAGAATCCAGTGGTAGACCATTTGACCAGTACATGAGATTGATTAAAAGATAATAATAATAGAATAAAATGTTCTTTTGGTAAAATATTAGGCTTTGGAATTTCTTAGAGTAAAAGAACATTTATAAATGGGTTGCACTGCCTTAAGATGTAGTGAGTTTTCCTTAAACTAAAGAGCATTAAAATATATCTAAAAAGCCTCGTGTATGGGCATTGTTGCATGGATTTAAGCATTGGCTGGAAAACTGAATTAAATCACCTTATGATGGTCCTTTTCAAAACCGAAACAATATATCACTTATGTGGAATAATTTAGAGATTCATAAAAATGCTAAGCAAATGAGATGCTATTGTAAATAGTGTATTTTTTTCTGATTATAAAATGAATGTAAGTTAAGAATTTATAAGGTATAAAAATATATACAATAAGAGAGAATAATCCTGATTCTACAGTTCCAGAGACAAATATCATAAACATTTTCTCCAGTCTCCCTTCCATATATTTTCCCCAAAATAGAGATATATTGCACATACAATTTTATTCTACTCTTTTTACTTTATTATAACATAATCATATTTGTGTCATCAAAATTCTTTTAGACAGTGTTTTAACATTGCAAAACATTACAAACTCTTCAGCCATTTTTTTATTTGTTTCAGCTCTTTGTTTTAACTATAAAGCAATGGATGAATAGATGCTATTGATCTGGAACCAATGGCTTGCTCAACATGGTTTTTTAAAGGAAGGACAATGTCTATTTCTATTGTTTTATTTCCGTTTTATTGTGATACAATGCACATAAAATTGACTATTACTGACATTTAGTGCATTCAGAATGTTGTATAACTTGCCAATATGTTTTCAGGCCACATTTCCCAAAGATAGTCAAACATAATGTACAGAAAGGAAGACAGGAAATATAAAAGGTTTTAGCTTTAAAATACCTTTCATGAAAAAGGAAAAATAACTTCCTCATTCTCAAATTTCATTAAAAAATCACTGGCTAGGGGAGGGTGGGGGTAAAGGGGAGTGATCAACCAAAGGACTTGTATGCATGCATATAAGCCTAACCAATGGACACAGACACCAGGGGGGTGAGGGAATGAGTGGGGGGGGGAGGGGTTGGGGGGAATAATGGGGGGAAAGGACTTGTATGCATGCATATAAGCCTAACCAATGGACACAGACACCAGGGGGGTGAGGGCATGAGTGGGGGGGTTTGGGGGGAGTAATGGGGGGAAAGGACTTGTATGCATGCATATAAGCCTAACCAGTGGACACAGACACCAGGGGTGTGAGGGCATGAATGGGGCGTTTGGGGGGATAAGGACACATATGTAATACCTTAATCAATAAAGAAATTTAAAAAAATAAATCCCTGGCTCCAATCACCAAATTATAACCACCTTAAATCCTTTCTGTTAATATATACACTTATTAAAACTTCAGCTGCCTATATCTGTGGTCAGGAGGAGGACACCTGAGAGTGGACTCCCCCTCAAGGAGTCCTAGTTCAGGCACTGTGGAAGAGTTAATGAAAATGACCCTAAGACTACAAGTGATAACTCTCATTCTCCATATTACAGATGAGGAAACTGACGTTTGGAGATGTACAGTAATTTGCCTAAATTTACACAGCTAAAAAGTGGCAGAGATGAGATTCAAACTCAAATCTACCTGATCCCCAAGTTCCATGGTCTTTTCGTTATACCACACAGTTTTGTTGTTATAAGTGTGCAATATTATCCTAAGAGAAAGAGATTCTCTGAAAGTTACAGCAAAAATTCCAATAACCACCTAGATAGAAAATCATAAGTCTACAAACCAGAGAATCCTGGTTTTTTGTAGCTTTTCTTGGTAGTTGATATAGTTCTAACATTTTGTTCTCCTCTATTGCTGTCAGTTTATCACCTGGATATCTCAGATCTCTGAAAGGGTTATTCTGAATGGATTAGACATTGGAACTCTCAATTCTGTGCCAAAACACACACAGGCTTGTTGACCCAACAAGAAACTACTTGTAGAGCAGCTTTACATAAACTGAAATCACAGATCTCACAAGCTTTCTCTCTTCTTCTGTCGCAGTTTATATATATATATATATATATATATATATATATATATATATATATATATATGTATCTGACAATAAACATACAACAGACTACCAAGAAGAAAGGGGAAAAAACTTTTTCATAGGAAGAGTCACTAGAATTTAGTGATAGAAATTAGCAAGTGAAAAATAGAGTCCTGTGTTCAGTCTCATTCTATCCAAAGCCTTGGTTTTTAATTTGCTCTTGTTCTTGGGTTTTCTGTAACTTGCAACACAGGAATCATGTAAATGGGTGGCTCCGGAGCACATAAAATTATATTCGTAGCGCACTTTGCTTTGAGAAGGGTTAGAAAGTCATGCATGCGGGCATGGAGCCCCTAACACTGCGCTAAGCACAGTTGAAGAGAAATACGAACGCTGAGTGGGAACAGGCTGCCTTATGAACATGGTTCCCTCATCCCAGCATCCCTGAATGGGTTAGTGTGTGTGGCTGCCGAGTTCAACTTCCCTGACACTAATATAGCTGGGCTTCAGGAATGGCCTATAATTCGCTGTTATTGGAAGTGACGAAACTTCTAAGTATATTATATTTTAAATAGGTTGTGTGTTTGTGCCATTCTATTTCTCTGTCCCTAACGTTTTTACATAGAGGTCCCTTTCTGCTTCCTCTGCTCTTACCTTACTTTCACTGCACCCCTCACTGCCATTCCACCTTCACCCTCCGAGGCACCGCATAACTTCCTTGAGATATTACGAACCTTCTTAAGGAAAAAGGAAAAGGTCTGACAAATACCATAAACCTTAGGGGGAAATCCTTCCTAGGTGACCACATTTGACACCATACTGTGTAGTCTAAACAGAAATGATCAATTTTTAAGTTAACCATCAACTTTTTCTTTAAGTATTTTTATTGATTTTGTTGTTGTTGTTAGAAAGAGAGGAAGGGAGAGGGAGATAGAGAGAGAAACATTGATTGATTGCCTCCAATACACACTCTGACTGGGGATCAAACCCAAAACCTAGGCATGTGCCCTGAGGGGAAATCAAACCAGTGACTATTCAGTGCACAGGCTGACACTAAAGTTACTGAGTCATACCAACCAGGGCAATCTTCAAATTTCAGATGGGGTCAGAGTTCCCCACTCCTATATCAAGTTCAGTGCTTTGGGTCAGGGATCAGCATGTATCCAGAGAGCACAAGAGTACTCTTTTTTCAGTGACATTCATCTGCCCAGACAAAATTAATTCCATCAGCAGGAACAAGTTTACAAAACAATGACTGTGTGGATTCACAATGAAATCTCCATTAAAATCTAGAATCTTCTCAGGCATTTTAACCAAAAATAAAAACTGTGAAGAATTAAGTTTCTCTTCCTGACCCCCCCCCCATTCTTCTCTTCCTCCCAACTCACCCCAAAATGATATCAATATTCAGTGTAACTCTTTAATGCTCCATATGTTGTAATAGTAAAAAAGGCGAGGGGATGTTACTTCAGTCTTTCAATAGATAAGGAAGATGTATACACAAGAAAAAGGAAAGTATCAGAGAGGCATTTTACAGTTTATCAAGATAATAGAGGCCTGGTGCACAAAAATTTGTGCACTCGGGGGTAGAGGGTCCCTCAGCCCGGCCTGTGCCCTCTCGCAGTCTGGGACCCCTCGGGGGTGACCACTTGCTGGCTTAGGCCTGCTCCCCAGGGGATTGGGCCTAAGATGGCAATCAGACATCCCTCTGGCAACCCAGCAGTCCTCAGGGGATGTCCACTTGCCAGTGGGGAGCAGACCTAAGCTGCAGTCACATATCCTTAGTGCTGCTGAGGAGGCAGGAGAGGCTCCCACACCACCGCTGTACTGGCAACCATCAGCCTGGCTTGTGGCTGAGCAGAGCTCCCCCCTGTGAGAGCGCACTGACCACCAGGGGGCAGCTCCTGCATTGAGCATCTGCCCCCTGGTGGTCAGTGTGTGTAATAGTGACCAGTCATTCCCAGTCTTTCTGCTGTTAGGGTCAGTTTGCATATTACCCTTTTACTATATAGGATAGAGGCCTGGTGCATGGGTGGGGGCCAGCTGGTTTGCCCTGAAGGGTGTCCCGGATCAGGATGGGGGTCCCGCTTGGGTGCCTGGCCAGCCTGGATGATGGGCTAATGGCTGTTCGCAGCTGGTCACACCCCTTTCAGGGTGGGGATCCCCACTGGGGTGCCTGGTCAGCCTGGATGAGGGGCTGATGGCTGTTTGCAGCTGGTCACAACCCTTCCAGGGTGGGGGTCCCCACTGGGGTGCCTGGCCAGTTTGAGTGAGGGGCTGAGGGCCGTTTTCAGGCTGGCGGGCGACTGAAGCTCCCAGCCTCTCCTTTTTTTCTTTTTATTTTTATTCTGGGATTTATTTACCTTCTATAGCTGTCACTGGAGCTGAGAGCCGGCTCCAGCTCTGAGGCCCGGCTCCAGCTCTGAGGCCATGGCTGGCTGAAAGCAGGTATCTGGGGTTTGTTTAGCTTCTATAATTGAAACATTGTTGCTGTCCTGCTCGCTCCAGCTCTGAGGCCACGGCTGGCTAAAAGCAGGTATCTGGGTTTGTTTAGCTTCTATAATTGAAACATTGTTACTTCTGGAGCTTAGAGCTAGGCTGCGGCAGGCAGGGAACCTTGACTTCCTCCATCACTGGAGCAAGCAAGCCTCATGTTCACTTCAGCTGCATGGCTGCCAGCCGCCATCTTTGTTGGCAGTTAATTTGCATATCCTACTGATTAGCCAATGGGAAGCGTAGCGGAGGTATGGTTAATTACCATGTTGTTCTATTATTACATAGGATAGGATGAATACTAGTGCCCTGGCTGGGAGGCCCAGATGGTTGGAGTGTTGTCCCATAAACCAAAAGGTTGCAGATTCAATCCCCATTTGGGGTGAGTTTGGAAGCAACCGACCAATGTTTCTCTCTCACATCTCTCTTTCTCTCTGTGTCTCTCTCTCTCCCTAAAATCAATGAACATATCCTCAGGTGAGGATAAAAAATATATATATGAATACTAGTAACTAATTATTGTAACCAAAAAGGAAAATAAAGCATTGGGTATGATTATCATATAGAAAGTCTCTAAGCACTACCTCAAATGACATTATGACAGGCTGCTGCCTTCTGGATATTTGGACTGGCAGACACTCAGTGCTCACTATGTCACTGCACCGACATGGTTGCTTGTTCCACCTAGGACTACAGCTTAAATCTCCTAGAGTGTGACTACAGAATGTGAAAAAATAGCTCATAGAATAGTTTGAGTCAAGCAAATTGTTAAGAAAAAAATCATTGAAACCTATCCTTTAGGCAATTTGGAAAATATCTATCAAAATTATAAACACATGGACCTTTAATATAACAATTCTACACCTAGAATTTATTCTAATGAAATACGTGTATACAGAATGACATATATACAAAGTTATTTATGGCATCATTGTTCGTTATAGGAAAACTAGAGGCTCAGTGCACGAATTTGTGCATGGCTCTGGTCCTTCAGCCTGGCCAGCAATTGGAGCTGATTGGGGCCATCTCACCCACTCCTGATCAGGGCTGGCGGGGTGGGGGAGCAGACTGTGGGAGGTTGGCTGGCTGGCCAGGATGGGGGAGGGAACATGGGAAGTTGGCCAGCAGGGAGAGGGACTGCGGGAGGTTGGCTGTGGGAGCTCACTGACCATAAGGGGGCAGCTTCTGCATTGAGCGTCTGTCCTCTGGTAGTCAGTGCATGTCATAGCTACTGGCCAGTCATCTGGTCGTAACAGTCATATATATATGTATATATACCTCTAGTATATATATATATACTAGAGGCCTCTAGTATATATATATATATATATATATATATATATATATATATATATATATATATATATATACTAGAGGCCTAGTGCATGAAATTCGTGCATGGGCGGGGGGTCCCCTCAGCCCAGCCTGCACCCTCTTCAATCCAGGATTCCTCGTGGGATGTCTGACTGCTGGTTTAGGCCCGATCTCTCTCACAATCCAGGACCACTGGCTCCTAATTGCCCACCTGCCTGCCTGCCTGATCATCCCTAACTGGCCCCACTGCCAGCCTGATCACCCCTAACAGCTTCTACCTGCCAATGTGCTTACCCCCAACTGCCCCCCCACCAGCCTGGTTGCCCCTTACTAACCCCCGTGCTGACCTGGTCACCCCCAACTGCCCCCCCTGCTGACCTGGTTGCCCCCAACTACCCCCCCCCACCAGCCTGGTCGTCCCTCACTGCCCCCCTCTGCCAGCCTGGTTGCCCCTGACTGCCCCCCCCCTGCCAGCCTGGTTGCTGCCAACTGCACCCCCTGCTGGCCTGGTTGCCCCACATAGCCTGCTGCTTAGTCGTTTGGTCGTCCCTTACTAACACCCCTGCCGACCTGGTCGCCCCACGCAGCCTGCTGCTCAGTTGTTTGGTTGTCCCTCAATAACCCCACTGCCGGCCTTGTCGCCCCACTCAGCCTATTTGGTCATCCATTCGGTTGTTTCGGATGTGACAGCCCCTGGCTCTTTATATATATAGATGTACTAGTAGCCCTGCACATGAATCCGTGCGCCAGTAGCTCGCTGCCACCCTCCAGTAGTTCTCCACCTGCTGCCCCACCCTCCTGTAGCTCCCTCCGCCCCCCACCCCCCCCTCATAGCTTGCTGCCCTGCCCCCTCCTGTAGCTCTCCGCTGCCCACTGTATCTTGCTGCCCCATCCTCCTGCTGATCCGTGATCCGGTCGTTACACGGTCAACCATTACGTAATGACCATTTGCATATTACATCTTTATTATATAGGATAGACATTAGAAATAAATGTTCATTAATAAGGAATTATTTAAATACATTGTAGTACATCAATGTAGCAGAATATGAAGCTATAAAAAAGAATGAAAAAGCTCTACATGAATTAATATAGAAAACTCCACAAGAGCTAAATTTAAAATTAGCTGTTAATTTTTAAAAACATAAATTATTTCTGGAAAACTACACAAGAAACTAATATTATGAGGAAAAGAATTAGGAGGTTGGAGGTCCAAGATGGGAGAGAAATTTTTTCATGGTTTGAATTTTGAACTATCAGAGAGAGTTTGGTCAGTTAGATCAAAACAATTGATGTGCACAAGGTCTCGAAAAGTAAAACATTACAATTCATGTATGTTTCAAACTGCCATGCACAGAAAAACTGCTGAAAATATTCCTCTTATAAGTGCTTTCAGACTCCAAGCTAAGAAAAAATTAGTAAAAAAAAAAGAAAGATAAATAGGCAAATCAACAATAAAAAGGCTTTAATTATATAGTTTATAATATATGCATATACACAAACACAATGAAAGGCAATTTAATTTTTTGCCTTTCACATAGCTTAATCATATCATGTAGGCATCATTATTTATTTTATCAATTAGGAGAGCAATGATTCTGTTCTCTGAAATATATTTTACACACCTACAAGATATCAGGTGCCAGGCTGGATTCTAGAAAGTCTGAGTTGAATAGGACAGTTATGGACTCTGACCTGCTAGACAGTTCTGGTACATTAGCTCTTCAGGACAGAAGTTCCTTTTTTAGACTGATACATGCAACACTCAATAGCTGCTTTCCCAGCCCAGGAAAATAGTAAACATTCAAATGTGAAATGAAAACAGCTGGAGCAGCTGGAGACAATTTAACTTTACATGAAAAAAATCCCCAGACATAGACTACTTCTCTGCACACACACACACCAGTAACTCCCCTTCAGGAGGCTCCGTGTGTAACGACAGAGTGGGAAAGCCCCCTCTCTTCCTCATGTCTCCATCTCCCTCCTGTATACACACCCTCCTCAGCCCAGAAAGAGGAAAACACACGAGTGCTTTTAACAAGGTTCCACAATTTATGGTTGGATTCAATGACAATTTGCTCAATAGAAGCTGTTTGTGTGATATGTGCTCTTTTAGAGTCTAGAAACATGTTGCTTAAAACTTGTGAGGAAATAAATAGTTGCACAGTCTGTATTAGGGTTCATTAGCAGACTCGATCTTGTTGGAGTTTAGACATACAATCATAGATCTCCCCTAACTAGCCAAGCATACTTTGGTGAAAGGTGACATAGGGAATGGTCTTCAAAAAAAGCAGCGGCAGTGAAGGGAAAATGGGGAGAAGGCAGTGAGAGTAACTTCACCCTCAAGTGCCTCCTTCACACATGAGAGCATGATCCTTCAAAAATAAGATGCTTTCCCACCTGAGACAACCAGAGTCAGGGAGGAGCATAGCATAGTCCCCAATGAGGAAATTAACAACAGTCACCAATGACTAGTTAATGTACATCCCATTCAAGCCTGAGCAAGTCACAGGGAGGGGACATCAGGGAAGCCCACTGCCTGGGGAATACCTGGACCGCAAGGGTGGAAGAACAGCATAATCACAAACAGAACATCAAGAACATGTTGAGCCCTGGCCGGTTTGGCTCACTGGATAGAGCGTCGGCCTGGGGACCGAAGAGTCCCGGGTTCGATTCCGGTCGGCGGCATGTACCTTGGTTGCAGGCACATCCCCAGTGGGGGGTGTGCAGGAGGCAGCTGATCGATGCTTCTCTCTCTCATCGATGTTTCTAACTCTCTATCCCTCTCCCTTCCTCTCTGTAAAAAATCAATAAAATATATTTTTTTAAAAAAAGAACATGTTGAATAGCTAAACTGGTCTTATCATTGATCACTTGAATTTCTTTGCTCCCATGATTTTTAACGATTATTGGACATACACATTTCTGTAGGTATGCACAAGTTTCACAAGCAAAAAAACCTGAAGGAAAACAATTTATACTTTACAAACCCAAGTTCCTCTGTTGAATGAAAGAGATCAGTTTCTAAGTGTTTTGGGGGGAACCATTAATTATACATAGAAAAGGAAACATCGTCTATTATATCATTGCATTTCTTTTGCTACCAGAATAGTGGATATGATGTGAAGCAACTGTATGCCAGTAACTTTACGGTATAAAGAATTCCAAACTGCCTCATAGTTTGTAAGACCACACACTTGCAAATGTCTAGCACATACAATAGAAATAATTAGTGAGTGTTGTCCCTCATGCATTGAGGCGGGGTGGTGGGCATGGACATAAATATGCTGATGCTGAGATGAACTGGTGAAGACAAACTTACTGTTGAAAATTCTAATATTCCACAGAAATAGTCCTGTGTTGTCTACTTATCACATATATATTGCGCACCAAAATGTTGTATTTATTAGAACTATATGGGCTTTTGCGTATTTGAGGATTAAAACATTAAGATGCCGATGCAATTCTGTTATGGCAATAGCCCACGAAGTGGTATGTATCTCTTTTGTTTATGGGGAAATTAAGTCTTGTAAAGATAAATGAAAACTAGATTGTATATTTATTCATTCTTCAAAAGGCTAATATGACAAAACAGTAAATTTTCATAAATCTTATTAATACTTATTCCTTTATCAGTTTTGACAGTTTAACCAAATAACTTCTAAGAAACAATAATAAGCAATTTGTTTTGATAAGTATAAGCAATCTAAAAGTAGGCCTGATGCAATACAGTATGGAACGCCAGTAAGATCATATAGGAAAAATGATATAGATTGTCTTTGGAATCATTTTTCAACTCTATTACTTGATGGTTTTAAGGAGTTGATCATGATTTTAGGTCCATAAATATGAGACTACAAATGAAATTGTTTACATAAAGAAAAAGTTTACTAAAGTTTTACAGTTCCTGAGGGATTTAGGGCCATCTTAAACCACAAATTCTGTAGTCTTCTAGTTATCATGTAAATGCCAGTAGTAGCAGCTAATGGCCAATACAAAATCTTTCCAAATGGATGACTTGAGCATCACCATCTATATCAGTGGTTCTCAACCTTCCTAATGCCGTGACCCTTTAATACAGTTCCTCATGTTGTGGTGACCCCCAACCATAAAATTATTTTTGTTGCTACTCCATAACTGTAATGTTGCTACTGTTATGAATCGTCATGTAAATATCTGATATGCAGGATGTATTTTCATTGTTACAAATTGAACATAATTAAAGCATAGTGATTAATCACAAAAACAATATGTAATTATATATGTGTTTTCCGATGGTCTTAGGCGACCCCTGTGAAAGGGTCGTTCGACCCCCAAAAGGGTCGCGACCCACAGGTTGAGAACCGCTGATGTATCTTATAGTTGATAAAGCAACCGAGAACAAATAAGATTATGTTGTCTGATTAAGAGGCCTTCAAAAATCTGAATTTATTAGCTATTCCTAAAATTCAACTTCTGGGTGTGCTGCATAGTTCTCCGCTGCTATTTCCCTAGTAGCTAACTTTTCTCTTCTTTCATGTTCTTCATTCACCAAATATTTATGGAGCACCTGCTAGGCACTAGGACCAAAACGCCAAATGAAACAGGCCAAGATCCCTTAGTCCAGGTTTAATTACCTTTGGTCCTTCATTAATCACCAGCTACTCACTCATACTATTCCTAATTCATCAAGGTTGCAAAAGTGATGTCTCCTTTCTTAAATCCTATATTTAGTTGACTAAACATAAAATCTCTTTTCTTAAAGCCAAACCTACAAATTATTTAGAGGCATGGTAAGTGTGACCCTGTGGTCTGTCAGCTTCTTCCTGAGCCCATCCTTCCAGGCCAAGGTTTCTAAAATATTTTTATTGATTTCAGAGAGGAAAGGAGAGGGAGAGATAGAAACATCGATGATAAGAGAGAATCATTGATTGGCTGCCTCCTGTATGTCTTATACTGGAGATCAAATCTATAACCTGGGCATGTGCCCTTAACCGGAATCGAACCCAGGACCCTTTAGTGCACAGGCCGACACTTTATCCAGCAAGGGTTTCACTTTTTTTTTTTCTATACCTTTTGGAATTCACCCCATCTTATATGTTGACCATTTGAATATTTATTCATTGGTTAATATATATATATATAGGTTAATATATACATGTATAGGTTGCCTCCTATACATGGCCCCACTATATATATAGTGGGCTATATTTAACTGTTAATTTAAAGCAAATGTCTCAGTGCCCTCATGAAAAGTGAAATATTTGGTAAATTAAATGTTTATTTGCACTAATTTCTGATTTTTAACTCTTTAGGTAGATGTTTTAATATTGTGTAAAATATGGCTCCTACATTTCTGGATTTCAAAACCAATAAACTTCCAAAAAACTATAGAAATCTATAGAAAACTGCCACCAAAAAAGATGTTAAAACAATCTATCACTATCATTATAATAAAAGAATGAACTTTTTAACATTTAAAAGTTAGAAATGACAGCCTTAGCTGGATAGAGTGTCGCCTGTGGACTGAAGGGTCCCTGGTTCGATTCCGGTCAAGGCACATGTCTGGGCTATGGGGGTGTGCAGGAGGCAGCCAATCAATGATTCTCTCTCATCATTGATGTTTCTATCTCTCCCCTTCTCCCTTCCTCTCTGAAATCAATAAAAATATATTTAAAACTTAGAAATGACATAATCTCAGTATGAAGTCCTAACTTGAAATGGATCAATTTAATAATGAAAACGTCACTATGTTGTTCTAATAGTTCTATTTCACCACAGGTGGGGGGAAATTTAGTCATATATCATTACTTGGGAACCACTGCTATATTATCTATAGCAGTCTAGACATAGCAATTATTTTTTTTAAATATATTTTATTGATTTTTTACAGAGAGGAAGGGAGAGAGATAGAGAGTTAGAAACATTGATGAGCGAGAAACATCGATCAGCTGCCTCCTGCACATCTCCCACTGGGGATGTGCCCGCAACCCAGGTACATGCCCTTGACCGGAATCGAACCTGGGACCTTTCAGTCCGCAGGCCGACGCTCCATCCACTGAGCCAAACCGGTTTCGGCGACATAGCAATTATTTTAAGAATTGCATTTGAAAGGCATTTGTGAAATTTTTGCTGCCTTTATTTTTATAATCCTCACTGGAGGGTTTACTGATTTTAGAGAGAGGGGAAGGCAGAGCAAGAGATAAATGTCAATCTATGAGAGAAACATCCATTGGTTGCCTCCTATACATGGCCCCACCAGGGATCAACCTGCAACCTAAGCATGTGCCCGGCCTGGAAAGCGAACTGGCAGCCTTTCAGTACACGGGACAACGCTCCAACCAACTGAGCCGCACCAGGCAGGGCTGCTGCCTTAATTTTGGGTTAAGTAAACCATTATTAGGCTTTGCTGACCAAAATAAGTTATTAAGACTTGGGGGGGGGGGGGGCGGGGAAATTTACCTCTGCTTCTAGGTGAGGCTTTAATAATCTATACTATTCTGAAAAAGCAGTTTTTAAGAGCTTCCAACACTTCTTAGGATAAGCCATGTTGGGGTTTTCCACTGTGCTAGAGAACTTTGAAGATCGGTTGTATCTAAGACCTCAAGATGGGTCAGTAGGGGATTAAATATTTGTTACCCATCAATAGTTTGATTCACATACACTCTCAAAATGAAAGCCAGATGTAGAAACCACTAGTTCCTACAAACATTTCCAGGGAGGCAGACAATATAACTTTTCTGTTAAAAATGAAAAAACAGACCTTTGACAGACGACTCCATCGCTGTGTTCCAGCTCCTCCCATGTGTGAATGGGAGGCAATCACTGCAAGGGGTTCTCATTCCAACCCTGTGTGAAATCAGAGCAGTGGCGCCTCCAGGTATGAAACGATGCCATTCCCAGATACTTCTGTGCAGCGCCGTAAAGACAAAATGATTCTGCCCATCTGCATTATTTCTGATTTTTCTCCTAATATAAAGGTTTACCTCCTACTTTTCCAAAGGAAAAAAATATTTGAAATACAAATGAAGTAATTTCATCTTATCATGTGGAATAAATTTAGGAGAATCTTGACCTTCATTCATTTAGTTATTGAAGTTAAGAGTCTAGGATAGTAATTCTTACTTAGAAAAATAAGGAACAATTTAATGATGTAGGTGCTATATAAAAACATGAATGCCTATAATTATGTTATTTATCAACACCCCATGTTTCATTATGAAAGCTTTTTAAAAACTGAAATGGATTATTTTGTATCAACATATGCATATGCCCATAAAGACATATGTGAATCTGTAAAATGCTTCATCAGACTGAATGGCATCTTTGCTCTTCTTTTTCAATTATATGTCAGAAATTTGACACCATGGAAATGTATTCTGAACTTGTGTTGCTGATAGTAAAAAAAAAATAGTAAGAGACAATGTATGGCAATAATACTGTATGATAAAAGGAGTTTACAATAATAATTGTATTGTGTATGATAATTCATCAGAGCTTAATTGAGAAAACAGTGAGGCTTCTTAGTCTGTTATTAGTCACATATATTAAATATTTATTATATTACACTAGAGGCCCAGTGCACAAAAATCTGTGCACTCGGGGGGAATGGGGGGGGTCCCTCAGCCCGGCCTGTGCCCTCTCGCAGTCTGGGACCCCTCGGGAGATAACAACCTGCTGGCTTAGGCCTGCTCCCAGGTGGCAGAGGGCAGGCCCAATCTCTAGGTGCAGCCCCTGGTCGGGCTCAGAGCAGGGCCGATTGGGGAGTTGGGGCGCTGCCCCCTGTCATGCACAGAGCAGGGCGGATTGGGAGGTTGTGATGCCACCCTCAGTCACGCTCAGGGTAGGGCCGATTGGGGGGTTGGGGCACCGCCCCCTGTCACACACAGATTAGGGCCGATCAGGGGGTTGGGGTGCCGCACGCTGTCACACACAGAGCCACAGCGTGATCAGGGGGTTGGGGAGCTCCCCCCATCAGGCACAGAGCAGGGCTGATCAGGGGGTTGGGGCGCCTTCCCCGGTCACGAACAGAGCAGGGCAGATAGGGAGGTTGTGGCCCCACCCCCTGTCACACACAGAGCCACAGGGCGATCAGGGGGTTTGGGTGCTGCCCCCTGTTGCGCTGATCCCGGTGCCGGAGGCCTCTCGGCTCCACTGATCCCGGTGCTGGGAGGCATATTACCCTTTTACTATATAGGATAGAGGCCTGGTGCATGGGAGGGGGCTGGCTGGTTTGCCCTGAAGGGTGTCCTGGATCAGGGTGGGGGTCCCCACTGGGGTGCCTGGCCAGCCTGGATGAGGGGCTGAGGGCTGTTTTCAGGCTGGCGGGTGACTGAAGCTCCCAACTGCTCCTTTTTTTTCTTTTTTTTTTATTCTGGGCCAGCTTTAGCTCTGACTCCAGCTCTGAGGCCTCTGTTGCTGAAAGCAGGTATCTGGTTTGTTTGGGTTCTATAATCGAAACACTGAATCAACTCCAGCTCTGAGATCCCAGCTGGCTGAAAGCAGGTTTCTGGGGTTTTGTTTAGCTTCTATATTTGTAACTATGTTTCAAACTGCAAGCTCAGAGGCCGGCAAGGCAGGCGGGGAATGTTGGTTTCCTCCGTCACTGAAGCAAGCAAGCCTCATGTTAGTTTCAAGCTGCCTGACTGCCGGCCGCCATCTTGGCTGGCAGTTAATTTGCATATCGCCCTGATTAGCCAATGGGAAGGGTAGCGGATTTATGCTAATTACCATGTTTCTCTTTTATTAGATAGGATTGTAGTAAATATATATTTTCATTTACTAAATTCTAAGTTCTTATGAGATATTTTCAATCTTCCCAACCAATTGACCAATATTGAAAAAGTAGGCAAATTTGGAAGTCAATAAATCAAGTTTTGGGACTTGTGTCAGACTCAGCCATCCAACTTTGGTCTATTCACAAAGTTTCAAATAAAATTTTCAATATTTCTTTGGTGTAATATGGATCCTGCTTTATTTTTTGTAAAAGAAAACAGACATAATTCTTATCCACTGGGATCTCATGCAGACATCTGTCCCTTCCCATGGGGTAGTTCTTTCTTCAAACATGTTTATTCAGGTCTGGATATGGGAAGTTCACATTTATGAACATGAAAAGAAGAAGGAAAGAGGATAGTGTCCCCAGGAGGAAAGAAAGTAGAATTAAAAGTGAAATTTAGCCCTAGCCAGTTTTGCTCAGTGGATAGAGCATCAGCCTGCAGAGAGAAAGGTCCCAGGTTTGAGTACCTGTCAAGGGTACATGTCAGGGTTGTGGGTTCCATCCCCAGTAGGATTTTCGATGATTCTCTTTCATCATTGATGTTTCTATCTCTCTCCCTCTACCTTTCTCTCTGAAATCAATAAAAACATTTTTATTGATTGTGAAATTTAAGAGTACCATTATCATAAAATCTGCCTCATAGCAATGCAATGCCATTGTCTATTTGTTTCATTCATTAAATCAATATGTATCAGGTGACTACTGAAAATAAGACACTATTAGGTATATAATTTCTATTTCTCTTCAGCAGAAAACAAATGAATTCTTTTCCTTCCCATTTCCTATCTTAGTAAATGCAAAGAAGAAATTTAGTACTTGACAGGTAATATAAAGACTTTTTTAGTTCTTTAAAAAAATTTAATGGATAATATATTTTTTAATTTCAAAATACAATATATCAAGATAGATATACAATGAAAAGTATCCTATACCACTGTTATTATTTCCCTCTGCATAGAGAATTAGTTGTTTCTAAACTTTTGTAAATATAACCAAAAATAAAACCAACTTTGTTTAAATGTCATTTCACATATCTGCATATGCAAGTCCATCTATTAGAAAAACTCCCAGAAGTGAAATTGCTGGGGCAAAGGATAATTTGTAATTTTGATAGGTATTTCTAAATTGTCCTCCATAGTGGCTGTACCAATTTATACTCCTACTAGAGGCCTGGTGCACGAAATTCATGCATGGGGGAGGCGGGGTCCCCTCAGCCCAGCCTGCACCCTCTCCAGTCCGGGACCTCTTTATTATATAGGACAAGCAGTGTACAAGAATATTCTTTTCCCTATAGTCTTGCCAATATATTGTCAAATTTAAGGATCTTGTCAATTTGATAAGTGGGAAATGGTATTTCATTGTAGAAGTAATTTGTACTTATAAAGTATAAGGTTGAACATTTTTTAAAAATATATTTTATTGATTTCAGAGAGGAAGGGAGAGGGAGAAAGAGACAGAAACATCAGTGATGAGAAAGAATCACTGATTGGCAGCCTCCCACATATCACCCCCCCCCCGCCCCCGGGGGTCAAGCCTGCATCCTGGGCATGTGCCCTTGACCAGAATCGAACCCCAGACCCTTCAGTCTGCAGGCTGACGCTCTATCCACTGAGCCAAACCACCCAGGCAAGGTTGGACATTTTTCCTACATTAAGATATTTCCTCTTCTAGAAAATATCTGTTTATATGTTTCATCCGTTATTCTTTGTATTTAGGAGTTCTTTATATATTAAGGAAGTTAGTCCTTTGTTTGATATGTTTCAAATATTTGTCTCTTGACTTTATGGTATGTTTTTTGTCATACAGAAATGCTTTTTTACTGCAATTTTTAAATATAATTTCTGAAATCATTGTGAAGAATACTTTTCCAACTCAAACATTCGAAGGTTAAAAATAAGTTCTGAGACTTCTAAAACACAGTCAGACTAGAGAATATAATTCAAATTCCTCTCTCTCTCTCTCTCTGCACTCCTTTCCCCCTCCCCCTAACACCCCCCCCCCACACACACACACACACACACATACTCTTTCTTTCCTATTCCTCATTCTCTTCTACTTCTTGGCCCTCTTCCTAATTACTGTTTGTGTCCCTGGGAGGAAAAGTTGAGCTCCCCTAATTCATGAATTTAGGAAGTGGGAAGACATGGAGGCTGAGGGAGGGTGTATGAAATCAAGTGACAGTTCTCAGAACAGCTGCCACCTTATCACGTATCATAAACTGTTGTCATTCACCACTGTGCTGCGAGGAAGGCCAGTTTCATGTAAGACTGCCCTGGATGGATTGGTAAAAATTATTACTTTTTTTACATTTCAACTCTTTAATACAAGTCATTCTAATATTCTGTTGCAAAATGGGGAGTATGCATGAAGCCCTCTGCACACTGAACAAAGCTGCAAGCTGGACCGCTAGCACCTTCTTTCATTTTTATTTGAAAGAACAATTGGTAAACAAACTATGGTTTATTCAGACTTGGGTATTCGGCACTTCCTCAAAAATAAACGAAGTGACTCTGTAACCTCAAGAGGGGTGGGGGGCAGGGGAATGACAGTATTGTTGCCAATAACTTGCAAGTGAAAATTGGAGTTTTGGAAAACGTGTCTACCACTGTGAGCATTACCACTTCCCAATACTTAAGCACTTTTCTGATGAGAGCAACATTATGCATAATTAACAAATGTGATATTTTTTTAAATATTGTGTAATGATATGCATAACTCAGCGAACCACTGTTTTCCAGTTGACCAATGAACCAAAACATGTATGGCTAAAAGATTTCTCAAAGTACAAGACATGCCAGTAGATTTTAACATAACAAACTAGAAAGCTCATTGGGAGTAGTTTCAGATTTCACAATGAAAATCACCTTCAAGAAACTACCACTTGTCGAGCTTTAGTGCAATATCAAAGAAATATATCCACAATTACCTGAAAAGTCTGTTAAAATACTCCTCTCTTTTCCAACTACATGTCTGTGTGAAGCTGGACTTTTTTAGATGTACTTCAATCAGAACAACATTTCACAAGAGATGAATGCAGAAGCAAATATGAGAATCCAGCTGTCTTCTATTAAGTCAGACATTAAAGAGATTTGAACACATATAAAATGCCGCTCTTTGTACTAATTGTTTGTGTTGCAAAATATAATTATTTAAAAAATATATTGCACTGTATTTTATAATTATTTTTTATTTTTACTTTTTTATTGACTCTATTGGGGTGACACTGGTCAATAAAAGTATATAGGTTACAGGTGTACCAGTTAATAATACATCATCTGTATTTTGTATTGTGTGTTCACCACCCCAAGTATCTTTTTAACCCTCACCCCAGGATATGTATATTGATTTTAGAGAGAGAGGAAGGGAGAGAGAAAGAGACAGAGAGGAAGAGAGAAAAACATTGATGTCAGAGAGAAACATCGATCATTTGCCTCCCATATGCACCCCGACCAGGGATTGAACCTGCAACTTAGTTATGTGCCCTGACCGGGAATCAAACCCACAACTTTTTTGGTGTATGGACTGACACTCCAACCACTGAGCCACTCAGCCAGACCACCCCAATTATTTTTTTTTAATTTTGTTTTATTGCTTAAAGTATTACAAAAAGTATTACATAGCCCTAGCTGGTTTTGCCCAGTAGATAGAGCATTGGCCTGTGGACTGAAGGGTCCTGGGTTCAATTCCGGTCAAGGGCACATGCCTGAGTTGCAGGCTCAATCCCCAGTAGGGGGCATGCAGGAGGCAGCCAATCAATGATTCTCTCATCATTGATGTTTCTATCTATCTCTCTTCCTCTAATCTTCCTCTATGAAATTAATAAAAATATATTTTAAAAAAGTATTACATATGTCTCCTTTCCCCGCCCCCTTGACATTCCCCCAGCCTCCCCTACTCCCCAGTGTCTTGTGTCCATTGGTTATGCTTATATGCATGCATACAAGTCCTTTGGTTGATCTCTCCCCCCTCGCCCCCCCTACCCTCCCCGGCCTTCCCATTGTAGTTTGACAGTCTGTTTGATGCTTCTCTGCCTCTGTATCTATTTTTGTTCATCAGTTTATAATGGTCTTTACTATCCATAAATGAGTGAGATCATGTGGTATTTTTCTTTCATTGACTGGCTTATTTCACTTAGCATAATGCTCTCCAGTTCCATCCATGCTGTTGCAAATGGTAAGAATTCCTTCTTTTTTATAGCAGCATAGTATTCCATTGTGTAGATGTACCACAGTTTTCTAATCCATTCATCTGCTGATGGGCACTTAGGCTGTTTCCAGATCTTCACTATGGTAAATTGTGCTGCTATGAACACAGGGGTGCATATATCCTTTCTGATCGGTGTTTCTGGTTCCTTGGGATATATTCCTAGAAGTGGGATGGATCACTGGGTCAAATGGGAGTCCCATTTTTAACTTTTTGAGGAAACTCCATACTGTCTTCCATAGTGGCTGCACCAGTCTGCATTCCCACCAGCAGTGCACGAGTGTTCCCTTTTCTCTCCATCCTCACCAGCACTTCTCGTTTGTTCATTTGTTGATGATAGCCAGTCTGACAGGTGTGAGATGGTACCTCATTGTTGTTTTGATTTGCATCTCTCGGATGATTAGTGACTTTGAGCATGTTTTCATATGTCTCTTGGCTTTCTGAATGTCCTCTTTTGAAAAGTGTCTATTTAGGTCCTTTGCCCATTTTTTTATTGGATTGTTTATCTTCCTTTTGTTAAGTTGTATAAATTCCCTATAAATATTGGAGATTAAACCCTTATCAGTGATAACATTGGCAAATATGTTCTCCCATGCAGTGGGCTTTCTTGTTGTTTTATTGATGGTTTCTTTTGCTGTGAAAAAGCTTTTTATTTTGATGTAGTCCCATTTGTTTATTTTCTTTTTAGTTTCCATTGTCCTAGGTCTTAGGAGCTGTATCGGTGAAGAAATTGCTTCGGCATATGTCTGAGATTTTGTTGCCTTTGTATTCCTCTAGTATTTTTATGGTTTCCCATCTTACATTTAAGTCCTTTATCCATTTTGAGCTTATTTTTATGTATGGTGTAAGTTGGTGGTCTAGTTTCATTTTTTTGCATGTATCTGTCCAATTTTCCCAACGCCATTTATTAAAGAGACTGTCTTGACTCCATTGTATGTTCTCGCCTCCTTTGTCAAATATTAATTGAGCATATTGGTTCAGGTCGATTTCTGGATTCTCTATGTTATTCCATTGATCTATATGTCTGTTCTTGTGCCAGTACCAGGCAGCTTTGAGAACAGTGGCTTTGTAATACAGCTTGATATCTGGTATTGAGATCCTACCTACTTTGTTCTTCTTTCTCAGGATCGCTGCAGCTATTCAGGTTTGTGTTTGTTTGTTTGTTTGTTTGTTTGTTTTAAAAGTTTTTAAAAACCATAGTACCTTTTTATTAATTTTTTTAACTTTTTAAATCAAATATAAAAATGGTAATATAAGGATTGCAGACCCACTACTGCTTTTGGTATGAAGTCCCTATACTTTAAAATGTTGAAAAGCATTATCTCATTTATTCCTCAAAGGAGCCCTGTTTGTACTTCAAACATAAGACACTAACATTAATTATGTGCTTAATTTTAGTCACCAGGGTTTGTTTTTCGTTTTTGTTTTTTATTCCAGATGAATTTTTGGAGAGTTCGTTCTAGGTTGTGAAATATGCCCTTGGTATTTTAATGGGAAGTGCATTGAATTTATAGATTGCTTTGGGTAGTATGGACATTTTAATGATGTTGATTCTACCAATCCATGAACACGGTATGTTCTTCCATCTGTTTATGTCTTCTTCTATCTTTTTTTTCAACGTCCTGTAGTTTTCTGAGTAGAGGTCTTTTACCTCTTTAGTTAAGTTTATTCCTTGGTATCTTAATTTTTTTAGTCTCTCTTTCTGTAAGTTCACTATTAGTATATAGAAATACCATAGATTTCTTGGCATTAATTTTGTATCCTGCTACATTGCCAAATTCATTTATTAAGTCTAATAGTTTTTTGATGGAGTCTCTAGGGTTTTCTATGTACAATATCATGTCATCTGCTAATAAGGACAGTTTTACTTGAGCCACCCAGCCAGACCACCCCAATTATTTTTTAAATGTTATGTTAACATTTTATGGTTTTATGATTGTTATTTTAATATTATTAAATATTTCAGTTTTAAAATTTTAATATGTTAAATAACAAAAGCTCTTTGGTATCCTTGATAATTTTAAGAGTATGAAGGGATCCTGAGACCAAAATGTTTGAAAGCTATGGAATAGAGTTTGTCTCTCAGATCATTGAAAGTTCCCATCAGTCAGGCTGCCCATGTAAACACTCTCAATGTTTGAAAGACACATAACTACTTTATCTCAGGCTGAAATACCATGAGTCTCTCTTAGGAAAGAATAGGAGTACAGGAGATACCCCAAGGATGCATAGTAAAAGTATGTTTTATTGTTTCTTATTATGAAACTAGGAGCCCAGTGCATGAAAATTCGTGCACTGCGGGGGGGTGGGGGTCACTCAGCCTGGCCTGCCCCCTCTCACAGTCCAGGAGCCCAGTTGCAGTCTGGCCTCCCTCTGTGGGAGGCGACTGGGCCGATCAGGGGTAGGCGACACCCCCATCACACCACTGCTGCTGCCACTGCCAGCCGCCGTGGCTGCGTGAGCCTCCACCCAGCCCTCACAGCAGCAGCCGCCATCCATGGCTTACCTGAGCCTCAGGCGGCCGCGAGGGCCGAGGCTTATGCAGCTGCTGCGGCTTTGTCCAGAAGGATGGCCAGAAGATGTCTGGTCTCATTAGTATATTACCCTTTTATTAGTATGGATGATATATAAGTTGCAGCAAAAGATTGGAAACCACCTAAGTTTTTGGTTTGTTGTCATTGTTGTTAGTTTTTGAACCTTAGATGCACAGAAAACAGGTTGATTTCATTGTGGTCTTAATTTATCAGTATGTTGTCATCTTGGGTCCACGCAAGATCCCTCTCCTTCACTCTGTTTTGCTCTTTATTCAAATTTCATTGTCATTTCTCTCTTCTAATTGCCCACTCATTTTAAAGAGATTGGTGTATGTCTTTAAACATGCGCAGTGTTATAAAATAGATATAGTTGTTTTGTAAAGAATTGTGTGTGTTTTATTTAAATAGTATTTGTACTATACCTCTCATCATATTTCCTATTTTTTCTCTTTTTTAATTCTTATTGTTGAAAGTATTACCGTATGTCCCCTTTTTTCTTCCAGTAACCCCTGATAACCTGCCCTACCCTCCACCACCCCCACCCCACCCCGGCCTCCACCACCCTATTGTCTGTGTCCTTGGGTTATGCATATATGCATACAAGTTCTTTGGTTGATCTCTTTCCTATTTTTTTCATGATTATGTTTTATCAATTTCTCCATGTTCAGTTAATTCATTGCTTCTTACTGCTGCATAGCATTTCATAGTATGCATCTGCTATATTTTACTTGCTAATTACATTTACTTGATTACTATTGGACACCCCAGATGCATCTAACTCTCTACTTCTATTAGTTATAGTAAAATATCCTTGAATGTGCCCCCATTCAAACTCTGGAAAAAAATATATCTATGAGTAGAATTGCTATGTATGCTATTGCTTTCCAGAGCGAGCGTACAATTTATACCCCCACCAGCCGTGCAAAAATCCCCACTCCCCTTGTCCTTCCCAGTGCTTAGTATTATCCACTTTTCTAATTGCTGCCATTCAAATACTTATAAAGCAATCTTTCATTGTTGCTTTAATTTGCATTTCATTATAATGAACTTTAGCAACTCTTCATATATTTGTTACCCATTCAAGCCTATTCTGTGAACTAACGACCTGTCTACCTTCTTATGAAATTTATTATTTTTTATCTTGGGTTTCCTATCTTTTTCTTGTTGATTTAAGGAGTTCTTGCATGTTTTGGATATTATCCCTTGATGGTTTTAAACATTGCAAATATAGGGAGAGCAAAAGTAGGTTTACAGTTGTGAGTATGTAAAAAAAAGAGTTTATTCTTGTATTATTATGTATTGACTAGAGGCCCTGCAGCGCTTGCAGCTGTGCTTGCCTCATGGTGCCCGCCTCGCCGCACCCACCTCACCATGCCCACCCGCCCGCCGCCCTGCCCACCCACTGGCCGCCAGCCTTGCTGCGATTGGAGCCTGTGGGCTGTGGGGGAGGGACTGAGAGGTTCTCCATGCACTTCATGGTGACCGGTCGTTTGGTCATTAACGACATTAGGGCCACTGGCTTTTTATAATATAGATTATTGTATTATTTTCCAACCTACTATTGCCACCCCTGTATTTTTTCCCATCTGACATGTTTCTTAGCTTTACATATTGTACACTACTTTGAACAAAATGTTTAATTTTAGTGTAGCCAATTCCAACCACTCTTCTTTTATTCTTAGTTGGTGCTTTTGAAATTCTGTTTTTAAAAATTTCCCAAGTCCCTTGGTCACAAAGATTTTATTTCACATTTTCTCCTGTTATCTTTATAGACTTATTGATTACATGTAGATCTTGAACTTATCTGGAGCAAAGCGTTGTGTGACTTAGAGGTCTTTATTTTTCTCCACATAATAAAATAGTCACCTTAACATCATCTACTAAACAATTTATCCTTTTTTCAAGGATACAAACCTCTATCATACAGCAAGTCCTCAGATATAAATTAAGAGCAATTTCTTAGCTCTCAATTCTGTTTCATTGGTCCATTCATATATTGCTGGGACAATTATCAACAGCATCACCATCATTTATAGTATGTCTTAATATCTGATGAGTGTGAGTAACTAGTATTTGGTTTATCATTTTCTATGAACATGTTTTAAAAATTTAAGGACCTTTAGACGTTTATTTAAATTTTATTGTGTTCCTCAAAAATTCAGTTTTTTCATTGGAGTTTTATTTACTCTGCATGTGTATTTGGAGAGAATAGATAACTTTACTAGGTTAAATCATACCAACCATGAACACAGTGTATTTTCCCATTATTCAAATCTTACTTTATGTCCTTTTCTATTTTTCTACTAAAGAAATGAGGATTTAGCCCTAGCCGGTTTGGCTCGGTGGATAGAGTGTCAGCCTGCGGGCTGAAGGGTCCCAGGTTCGATTCCGGTGAAGGGCACATGCCTGGGTTGTGGGCTCGGTCCTGCCTGCAGGAGGCAGCCAATCAATGGTTCCCTCTCATCATTGTTTCTATCTCTCTCTCTCTTCTCCCTTCCTCTCTGAAATCAATAAAAAATATTTTTTTAAAATGAGGATTTAGAAATAAAACATGCAAACCAAAAAATGAGGATTTATATGTCTTAAAATAATATATTATTTGTATTATTACAACAATTTTTTTCTAAAAGGAGTGCTTTTAGAGTTGACTTGTATATTTCTATCAATCTTGCTAAACTTTTGGTAGCACCCATAGTATGTTGATTCAATTGGATTTTCTGTACAGATAATCATATCATCTGCTAATAATGATTTTTATCTCTCCCAATCCTAGCATGCCTTATGACTTTATCCTGCCTTAAACGATAGGACCTCTTTCCAAGTTCTAGAAATTGCTCCCTCTCCTCATCCTTTTGGACCTAAGAATGTTAACAACCCCTACTGTCGCTCCTGGGATGCTACGTAAATATTTGCGATGTCCCACACCTTGTCCACGTGTTTGTAAATAGTCTCTTTAGCAAACCTTTCATGATTATCTGAATTTGAACATGCCATCTGCTTCCTCCTGGGATCCTGACTCACATGACCTTATATACTTGTACAGAGAAAATCTACCTCCCCACACCCCTCCACATTAATAATTAGTAAATGTTTGGTGTGCATCCTTCTGAACACAAAACATATTTGTGAGATGTATAACACAAAAACATGCGCATAAAACAGAAACTATATTTTTTTATATATTTTATTGATTTTTTACAGAGAAGAAGGGAGAGGGATAGAGAATTAGAAACATCGATGAGAGAGATCGATCAGCTGCCTCCTGCACGCCCCCCACTGGGGATGTGCCCACAACCAGGGTACATGCCCTTGACCGGAATCGAACCCGGGACCCTTGAGTCCGCAGGCCGACGCTCTATCCACTGAGCCAAACCGGTTCGGCAGAAACTATATTTTTTAAAGGAGAACCTTTTAAAAAAAAAAAAAAAAAAACCTGGACATTTCTGGTTGCTAATGATATCACTTCATTAAAATGCTTTTCTTGGTCCCTGTAACTCTAAGTCTGGCATCTCTGTCTCCCCTGTGGGCTTATCTTCTTAACTTTGAGTATCCAGGTTCTGTCCATAGTTCTCTTCTCTCACCATCCTCTCTCCCTCTTTTTTTTTATTTTTTTAATCTTTATTGTTGAAAGAATTACATAGGTCCTTCTATTCCCCCCATTAACCTCTTCCAACCAGCTCCTGTCCCAACCCCCTGCCCCCCACCAGGCCCTCACCACCCCAATGTCTGTGTCCCGGGTTATGCATATATGCATATAAGTTCATTGGTTGATCTCTTCTCACCACCCTTCCCTGTCTCTCTCTCTCTTTTTGAGACCTATTCTCTGAGGAGTTGCAGTTATTACAATGCAAATAATTCCAAAATTCTGAACAACAAAATGGCAACAAATACATACCTATCAACAGTTGAATCTCAAAATCAAAATAAATGAATACGAGATCTAATGAACAGAACAAACTGGTGAATAAAATAGAATCAGAGGCATGGAAACGGAACAGACAGACTGATGATTTTCAGAGGGAAGGGGGTGGAAAGTGGGAAGAGATTAAACAAAGATCTTATGTGCTTATATGCATTACCTATGGACAGAGACAATAGGGTGGTGAAGGCCTGGTACAGGGTGGGAACAGGATGGAGGGAGGCAATGGGGGGGGGGACATCTGTAATAATCTCAACAATAAAGATTTTTAAATAATAATAATAATAATAATTCCAAAATCTGTCTCTAGCTCTGACCTCTCTCCCAAGTTCCTCCATTTTCTTACTCTCTGATGGCTATCCCAGCATGAATGTGCTAACAACACTTCAAATCCAACAGGATCAAACCCAAATTCATATCTTTCCCACTAAACCACTTCCTCCATCTGAGTTTCCTCTTTCCATTCCTAATAGCTTGTCTTATTGTCTTCCAAGCTCAACATTTTGGTGCCATACTTGATTCCTTTTCATTGCTTTTCATCACTGCTATTTAGGACAGGTTTTAGCAGCTCATATAGCTACAGTATCCATCCAGGATTCATCTCCTTCTTTCAGCCACCACAGCCAAAATCCAATGTGATACTCCTCCCTGGAATCTCATAACCCCCTCTCAACTCAGCTCCCACCTCTAGGTTTCCCTCCTGTTGTACTTAGCCATCCAACAGATTAACAGCCTAATCCTCCTGTGTCTGTGTTCTGCAGACCCAGTATTCCCTGAATTTCAGTTTAAGCTTCACGGTGTGCATCCAAATGTCTCTGTTATCGGACCTTACCCTACACAGGCTTTATCGCAATACTTCCACCCTGTGCCAATCATGGAGCCTTAGGATGTTCTGTTTGCTCTGCTTACAAAGTCATCCTCATATCTCTGCTGGTTTAAATTACTCAAGGCGCAGGTCAAACTCTTCTTCCCTAATGTGACTCCCTTGAGACATTAATCATATTCTGCTTTACAATATATTATACGTGTTCAGTCGTTTTGTTCATCAAAAGTTCCCTGCCCAGCAGGTGTGGCTCAGTGGTTGAGCATTGACCTATGAACCAGGAGGTCACGGTTCGATTTGACATTTGTGTGTCTTCTTGGGAGAAGTGTCTGGTTAGGGCCTCTGCCCATTTTTTAATTTGGATTGTTTGGTAATGTTGAGTTGTATGAATTCTTGGTATATATTAGATATTAAATCCTTGCTGGAGCTGTTGTTTACAAATATCTTCTCCCATTTGGTTGGTTGCCTTTTATTTTGTTGGCAGCTTCTTTTGCTGTACAGAAGCTTTTCAGTTTGATATAATCCTGTTCGTTTATCTTTGCCTTTACTTACCTTGTCTTTGGGGTCAAAGTCATAAAATCCCCTCAGAGACCAAGATCCATACATTTAGTATCTATATTTTCTTCTGTGTAATTTATTGTTTCAGGCCTTATGTTTAGGTCTTTCACCCAGTTTGAGTTAAGTTTTATATATGGGGATAAACAAGAAGGTTTGATACCTGTTCTTTGCAAACTCTTCCCCCCAAAATGAAGAAGAGGCAATACTTCTTTCAATTTTGTTTCCCTCACGGCATCCTTAAACCTTTCTTTAAAGAATTATAAGCAAATAATGGGAAAATAATCTAAATGTAAAGCTTTTGCCAGCAATAACAGTAGTACAGGAAAAGGGAAAAAAGTGAACGTTGCAAATAGTTCTATCCATGAGAACTTTAGCTAAACTGATTTTCTGTAGCTTACTCTAAAATATCATCCACTGGACAAAACCAGGAAAAAAGGAACATGTTATAAGACTTAAGCATTTGAGTAATTTATAATGGCTACACTGTTTATAAAACTTCCATTCGTTTTGGCAACATGATGATATCGCTGGTCTCAAAGTTGAAGAAAAAGCATACAGCATTGCAGGGCCTGAGGAGAACATACGGCTGCATTTACAAAGCAAGTACTAGATGCCTGGCCAGCAAGGCTCAGTGGTTGAGCGTTGACCTATGAACCAGGAGGTCATGATTCGATTCCCAGTCAGGGCACATGCCTGGGTTTCAGGCTCGATCCCCAGGGTATGCAGGAGGCAGCCTGTCAATGACTCTCTCTTATCATTGATGTTTCTATCTCTCTCTCCCTTCCTTTCTGAAATCAATAAAAAAATATTTTTTAAAAAATAAAAAAAATAAAATAAAATAACAACAGGGGGATGGGAGCATGAGTGTGCGGGGCGGGGGGGGGGGAGGTTGGGGGTTAATGGGGGGGATGAGGACACATTTGTAATATCTTAACTAATAATAAAAAAAATAAATAAAATAACAGCAAGTGCTAGTCATCATTAGTTTCTGTAGTCAGGAGGGGAAATACTTGCTTACTTCAGATTTTAACAGCATATTTACCTACTTTAGATTTCTTATCTCAAAGCTAAACATTTTAACTTCAAGCAAAGCCACAGAGCGTTATTTCTCCAAATGCATATTTAATTCATTGCTTATTTTCTTGGCTCTCTCTGTGAGCTTCTTTTAGGACAAAGACTATTTCCTATTCATCGTCACATCTAATCCCTAAGCACAATTCCTGGCACACAGTAGGCAACAAATACTTGTGCAATGAAAAAATGTAAACACAGACCTTTAAATCTTTACCAGCTCTCAATATTCAAATTATTTTATGTTCTTCCTTTGCACCTTTTTCTTATCCTCATTCTATCAATAAAAACAAGAATGGGGGAGGATTTCCAATCAGCCTAATCTGTAGTGTATGGGTGTTTCAACAAACGAAAGCCTCAGGACTCACCAGGAAACTTTAATTCTAAAAAAAGAGAGAGAAAGAAAAACCTCCTTATTTATATTTCAACTCAAAATTGCACACTTCCCTAAAAATGTTGGATATCTGTTCGATGCCTTGAGCAAATAGAAAACCACAGACATGGCCCTAAACTTCACTTAAAATGATTGCATTCATTATTTTTATTTTTCACCTCACTTTTTGCTGTAGTTGCTGTGAATGGCTTGGAACATGCAAAATGCGCGAAGCAAGAAACACAGCCCGTACCTGAAGAGTTAGCAGTTGAAAGGCGCCAAGCGGTACAATGGATATAAAAACCTCTTGAAGAACAGCCTTTTGCTGCATATGTGCCAGGCAAGACAGTATGTGGCAGGAAAAGAGTTGGGGAAACTGCTTTAAAAACCTATTAACTAGGAATGTGAAAAAGCAGGGAACAATTGGGGAAGGAGGGAGGTGCTCACTGCTTTAAAAGGCTTTTAAATGTGACCATATTTTTGTTGGCTTTTTGCCTGCGACATAAAATGAGGATGGTGTGCTGAATGGCTGGCGGGGCCGCTGGAGGTGGAGTGAATGGAAGTGAGGCTAGGAAGTCAAGGCTGAATTTTGAGACGCCACTCCGGTCCGTGTGCAGCTGGGGAGACAACTCTCAGCAATGATTTCGTGCAGGAAGCACAAAATTCAGTCAGCCTGCTCAATCACCCTTTCATTCGAGTGTTTTTTCTTGATCCCATAAATATTTGCTTATGTGATCTCTGCTGCAGATATTAAGGAGTTAATCAATTAAGCCAGCCAACAGGCAGGAAGAGAAAAAAAGCCACAGAACTTAGAATTGAACAGCTGACAGCGGATTCTGCAGGTGTGAGATGGGAATCAGCTCTGCATTTTCTCTGCAGCACAATTTGCTCTGTGCTGTGGCCTGATTTTCTCGCCTCTTCAAGACAAGCTGGGTTATACGGCTTGTTACAAATAGTATACGGGGGAGAATTCCAGAGGGTCTTGCTCTAGGATCTTGTGAACTTTGACCCTTAAAACCACCTCCCTCTATGTTTACACTGATAACATTACATATTAGTGGTGGCCTTGTAGGATTTTAGTTTCATATTAGGAAGAGAAAAATACTCTAGAGGTCATCCTACTTAAATAAGAAATGGTGGGTTGAATTGCATAGCACAATAAATCAGCTTCCTTCAATTGGTGTCAAGGGATGAGCCTGCTGTGTGTGTGTGTGTGTGTGTGTGTGTGTGTGAAGGGGATCACTACTTGCATTGAATATATAAGTGCCACAGCAGATAGTAAGGTCAAAACAGAGTGGGGAAAGGAGAGAAATGGACTGCCTGAAAGTGCATATTTTTTATAGACCAGTTTATCATGTTCTTCCAATCATTCCATTTGCTGGTAATGGACATTCAAGGCTAAACTCCACACTGTGGCAGTTCTTCCAAATCTTTTTGACTTATAATGGTGAAAATACTAATTATGTAACTCAAAAATATTCAGCATGATCCCTTGATTAATAAAACATTCTAGTGTTTTTCCTGTAAAGGGCTTTGGCTTGCCTGCAGGAGTGATAGGGACTGACTAGAGAAAATTAATTTGATTTTTTTTATGCTGGTGAATATGACTTGTACATCCATACCTTTTTGACAAAACTCTATTAGGAGGAACATATTTGGAATAAGGGTAGAAACACTCAGAGATCTGAGACTTTTTCTAGATAGACTCCAGGAAGGACAGATAAATGCCTTCAGTTATCGACAACCAAAATGGAAGCTAGTACCTACCATTAAATCTCATTTAGAATCTTCTCTTTCTCTAAGACCTATTTTGTGTTTCTAAAATCCTACGTTTCCAATATCTCCTTCTGAAAACAAAGATCCTATGATTTAGATCATAAAAGATTGGCTATTTTCACATCTGAAACCTATATAATTTTTTTAACGAATGTCATCCCAACAAATTCAATTTAAAAAGTAAAAGGGAAAATTAGCTACTTTCAGAAATACTGGCCTTAAAGAGCTTGAAAAAGTCTCCCCAATCCAAAAATGTCTTCTCAGACTTACTTTAAGACTCTTAAAATTCTACCACTAGAAATTTCAATACTAATAATAAGCTTTTGTCCTTTAATGATAAATTCACTTTCAAAGCACAGCAAAATTAAATGAACATAAAAACCCAAAGGTATGTGTACTACATAATTTTTTAAGTATGTGTGGGCCAAAGATCAGCAAGGAATATAGAAAATGTTAAGATATTTATAGCGTTATGGTGGTAGTAGTATAGATTACATTTTCCTTTTTAAATTTCCTTTTAATATTCTTGTAATAAACATCAGTAAGAAAAATATTAATATCACTTTTAAAGATCCTAATTCTGCTTGACCATGGTATCTAGCTATTAGGACCTAAAATATAAATACATTTTAAAAATTTAAAAGATTACTCTCAGTGATATAGATTGATGATTGATTGATGGATGGATGGATTGATTTAGAGAGAAAAATATAAAACAACAAATAATTCATTTACAAGTTGATGTTTATTACGGGGAAGGCACTTTGTTGGGTGATATAGCGGATATAAAAAATGACTGAGATCTGTGCCATGTCCCCCTTCAAAGAGCTTCTGGCATAAAGCTAGTAACTTTGAAGAAAGAACCCATTGTTATTATCAGTCATTAGTACATTATGGTGAATCCATTTATTAGCCATTTGTTTCAGATTTTGCAAAGTGGAAGGATGGGGCAAGCCTGGGACACTACCTAGGGAAGATCAGCCTGGATTAAGACCCTTAATGAAGGAAGATGAGGGCAGTGGGCACAAGCCGGGAGAGGCACTAGCACAAAAGAGGGAAGGAGATGAGAGCATGCTGACTGCAAACTGTGTCTGTTTCAGAGGGTACATCAGAGCCAGCTCTGACTTTTGAATATAATTTTTAGTGTATAAAAGGAACCCTAACAAAGTATTATTCCTATCAATTGAGGAGTGCCAAGTAATCAAGGAGGAATATTTATAGACAAATACGCCTTCACATTCACAATATAAACTCTGAAATAGTATATATTTTCTTATAAGCCATCACTGCAGTGAAGATCATTTTAGTCCAATAATTTTTGAAGCTCGCTCTAGAATCTGATGTCTCAGATATCCTTGTTCAATTATTCTGTTCCAAGTATTTGAAACCAGGTGGATCCTGGCCCGTATGGCACAGTGGTGGAGCGTCAACTTAAGAAACAGGAGGTCACAGTTCAATACCTGGTCAGGGCACATGCCTGGGTTGCGGACTGGGTCCGAGGATTGGGGAGGGGGTGGGGGGAGGCACCTGCAGGAGGCAGCCAATCGATAATTATCTCTCATCATTGATGTTTCTATCTCCCTCTTCTTTCTTTTCTGAAATCAATAAAAATATTTTTAAAAAAAAAAAAAAAGGAATTGTGCTGACTGTTTAAAAAAAAAAAAAAAAACAGGTGGGGAAAAGTATTGGGGAATGAGTTACTTTCTCTTTTTCCCCACCTTTTCTAGACATCAACATATATTGATTTTTCCCTTGCTGGTAAAGAAATATGACATTGGCAAATATCAAATAAACCCATTTTGACAGACTTCGAAACAATACTACTCAGCTATTATTTTTAAATGTTTCACTTTCCTACACTCATTTCTTACAGCTCGTCACTCTCTTTAGAAGACAATAACACTCACAGGCCCTAAATTTTCATTTGGTCTCTAAACTCCATTTGATCATCAATATCGTCTTTTGCATCCCCCCACCCCCCACCCCACCCCCCAGCCTTATTCTCTGTCAGTTTGTCTCACATTTGCCTTTTCCTTTTAGCCACTTTCTGTCATTTTTAATGTTCCTTTTGGACCAAGTTGTCTGCCTTTTATATCTATATATTACTTCCTCCGTCTTCTCATTTGACCTTCTCTAGACCTTTAGATTATGAATGTTGCAATTTGACTCACTTTTTTGCCATGGTGACCTCCCATTAATAAAATTTCCCTCCTCCTGGATTGTTCTAAGAAAGCATAATTTCAAGCATCCACAACTGTTGCCCAAATAGAGATTCACGTCATTTCATTCTTCTCATGTGTTAAATCCAATGCGTTCAAGGATATGATTTCCTACTCCTATTTTTACTCAGAATTTTCTGTGAGTCTCCTTTATTATACCTTTCAATTGCGGTGTGGAAATTTTAGCTATCTGTGGCCTACTCTGAACTGTACATGGGACAGTGATAATGACCTTCTGACCCTACAGTTCTTCCTGGCTGTGGGTAGAATTGATAGCACTTTTTCAATTTCTTCCTTGTCTTTGCTTGAACATACTGGAATTACAACCTCTGACAAAGGTAACATCCCTTTTGTCGTGGAAACAAAAGGAGTGTGTAATGAATTGGTTAAGATTACATTGCATGGTTAGATGATGAAATCCAACTGCAGCTCCATTCCTTTATTTTCTCGAGCTGGGCCTGGTCTTTCAATAAGACATTATTGACTGGCATCTTCCCCAGAACAGGTGCTTCCGAATATAGTCTTGCTGCTTCGAGTTCTGTAGACTGAAAAATAGCTCCAGTATACGTCAAGGGAATCAGATACGAGACAGTAATGCCTAGTATCTTAGGGGGAGCACTGTAGATGATCTATATGTAAGTACACTAAAAGAATGAAGGTCCTTGGATTTATCTGATGCGTAACCCTTTTTAAATTAACTTTAGTTATAAGATGGCAGGATGTGAATTATAGTTTTATATGTCAGTTTGCTGCAAAATTCTGTGACTGAGAGGAGCATGGAAAAATGAGGAAGACAATATTTTGTAACTCATCACTACAGATTTTGGTATGCTGACATAAAGTGAATTTTTAATCTTTATGAATATGGAACCAATTAATGCTATGATTGTGGGGTATTCACAAACTATTTTTTAATCAGAAAACATACCATGTTTGGTTGCTTCAAATAGCAAATCATTGGCCTCTCTCTACCTTTCCCCTTATTTTACATGTACTTGTATCTTTACTTTTCAAAAAAATCACTTAGAATTTTTGCTTTTCAAAACGGTATCATACTGGCATTGGCTGCAGAAAATATTTAAAATGTGTGCTTTTCAAAAAATGATCAGATCATTTATTCATCTTTTAGAGAAAAAAAATTATTCTATTCAACTCAATTATTTTTGCCAAGGACTATAACACTAATTTTACTCTTTCTAAAAATTAAAATAGCGAACAGCTTATGTAAGGTGTTGATAATTACCTATATTATTGTACTGCTGTGACAGATGTTGGCAAAGAAGCCTAAAATGCCTACAGCTGTGCACTCCATGACATCTAGTTTATACTCAGACAGAAGGCTAACAGATGTTCTGAACTGTCACTTTGCCTAAATGTTTTTTAGTCTAAGGACCTGCTTTATAATTCACCAGGGTCTGGTTTGGTTTTACAGAGGTCCTCAGAATTCCCATCTGTGACAATTAATGTTAAAGACATTGATAAATCAAGTCGTGTTTTCTCCCTTCTTCAATAAACAGGCATCCGTTCATAGACGAATTGTAGATGTAAAAGCTAATTTTATATCCATCCTAGTTGTGACATTCTTTCCTTAAACACAAATAGAATTCATGAAGATCTGTTTGAATTGGGTGTATGGAAAGAGCCAGGGAATCACCCATCTTTTTTTTTTTTTTTACCTTGGAAGTAACATTAACTATTTCCAAATTAATGAGTTGTATTTTTCCTAGTAAATAAAAAAGTGGTTTGTTCTTATTCGGTATTTTAATAACTCTGTTCATAATAATAATGATTAATTGTGCAGCCTGTTAGGATAATGGGAGAACAAACTAACCAGCATTCACAAAGCATGCAGCACATCTTCTCCTGCTTGGCACCCTAATGCCCCCTCTTCCTAAACATACCTTCAGATCCTTCATACAGAATTACTGCCCCGTGCAAAGGCCATCAGTGCCTTATTTGCTGTTGCTCTTAATTTTAACAAGCTGGATTCCTGTAGTACACTTGCTTAATAGTTTAAACATTCTGTTAACAATCGGGTGTTTGGCCTATCCTGTTTCCCCTCCATTCTGTATAGAAATATAACTCCAAATAGTACATCTTTCTGGGTTTGTTTCTAAATTAGTCCCCACACTTAATTATGAGGATGAGAGGGATGCCTTATTCCTCTTTGTTATAAGCTAAGCTCTCAGTAATCCCAAACAAAAGAGCCAGTTCTGGAAGATATAGGATTTGCTAGCAGGATTATGGTCTCATAGATAATGACGTGCAGTCAGCAGAAGCGAAGCTTTATTTTAATTCAAATAAGCTAGTAAACAAACCACTGACAAGTCTGCTGGTGAGAGTAACTGGCTGCTGTTGCCACATTGGCAGCTAAATTATAGAAAATCTATTATACCCTGTTCACCATATGTTTAATTTAATACAAGATACAAATTAAACTACCCACAGTGCCTATTAAAATAACAATACTTTTTTATATTTGAATGTCTTAAAATAATTTCTACTGACCTTTTAAAGGATGGTTTTTATATAGGTGATTATTTGGGGGGATAGTTAATAGAAGGCCAAAAAAAATTTTAATTGTCTTTTTGGAGAAAATAAAAATATAAATGTTCACTGGTTTGCAGTTGTTAATGAGGTTAATTAGTAGTCGCGTGTTCTGTTATTACTATATTTTCCCTCCCACTCTCTTGGTTTCTGAGGCTGGGGTTTTAAGAGTGATACTTAGTTTGACCTATGTGTCAAACCTGCCCTTGTGAAATCATTACCCTGATCAACTCAGCCTATGGGTAGCCTTAAACCGGTTGCCAACTGAGACCTATATTAGGAAAATTGACTTTCAACTCTAGGTCTGACTTTGGTATGGCACAGGAAAAAGACGTAGACTTTTCTCCTCCTGCCCCAAATCAGTCTCTTCATAGCCAGAGATCCCAAGGAGAGCCGGAATTTACAGGTGGCCTTCCAGGGAAAGGAGAGAAGGGGGGGGGGGGGTGCGGTAAGACCGCACACTGTTCACAACTAATTTCCTCCTGTATCCACAACAGCCAGTAACCAACGATTCTTGCTTGAGTCCATTTGGACTCAGTCAACCAGATTTTAAAGATTGGGCTCAGTTTTAGAATTTCGGAGCTAGATTAGAAACCCAGGCCTACTATTTCTCAGCTGTATAAGCATAGATTTTTAACCCAGCTGGATATTCCCCTTACTTTGTTAAGTAAAAAAAGGGGGGGGGATGATAATTTCAATTTTATGGGACTATTATGAGAATTAGATAAGAGAAGGTAATTGGTACATAATAGATGCTCCTTAAAGGTTCGTTCCTTTCTTCTTTTCAGCCATCGATCAAATGGAATGTTGCTGTTTCTTTAAGGCTGAAGGAAGAATGTTAGGAGGAGGGATGGGAAGGAGTGGTACAAATAGAAATTCTCCCTAGGATCAGTTTCCTTGGATCATTAACTTCTTTCCAGCGGCAAAACCAAAAATGGCAGGCTCCTTTTCTCCCAATATTCACCACAATATTTACTCTCTTTTAAGAATGTATCAGTAAGCCACCCAAACCAACTGCCTATCCTTGGACCTCTGAGAAATAAGCAATGATTATCACACTTTAGGATACATACCTTTGCGAACGTTTATGCACATCCAGCTTTTGCCCTGGGTCTACCAGTGTGTCCATGGGGCTGCACTATGTGAATTTTCGCTCAAATACATGCCTCTCAAATCCACCTGTGTAGTGGTAGTTACAGTACTGGATGAGGTGTACATGTGGGAAAGCGTATATGGTTCCTCTTTTTATAAAATTGATTTCAGAGAGGAGTGGAGAGGGAGAGAGAAATGAAACATCAGTGATGAGAGAGAATCATTGATTGCCTCCTGCACGCCCCCCACTCAGCATCCAGCCGGGAACCGCAACCGGGGCAACCGGATGGGGAATGGAACTGTGACCTCCTGGTTCATAGGCTGACACTCAACCACTGAGCCAGGCCAGCCAGGCTGCATGGTTATTCTTGAAGTCCAGCCAATGATAATATTCTATCCAAAATGCAACTTAATTTATCTTAAATGGATACAAGAGGTAATTTTGGAAGCATGGTGCTGGTGAGCATATGCCAGAGGGACAAGGACAAGACAAATGTCCCAGGGTCCCTTCCCTCACTCTACTCTGTTACTCCCAGGCTGAGAGACTGGAGCTATTTCCATTCATCAAACCCCTGAAATAGTGATAAAGTAAGAAATTGAAGAAAAGGGGTCACGAAATGTGTGGCATATTTACACGTTTAACATTTTAAAATCAATACTGTTAACACATCAGCACAAAACCTGTGATTGCGTGTATAGCTTCATTTGACAAATAACAAGGAAATGGAAGAGAATGCTCCCCGGAGGCCGCACTACCACCTCCGATTTTCCTCTTAGTTATAGAAGGACACCCTTCTGTCATCCCTGCTGCCAGTCGTAGCGGAACATAAAGGCTGATGGAACCACGGGGAGTTCCCGGAGTGTGAACAGGGGCGGGAAAGAAGGCCATGCTGGGGATTTGAGCCTTCACTGCCGCCTTCCACACCTCTGGCCAGCTGCCCTCTGCCCCGCCCCGATGGAGTCCCCGACTCTCCATCCCTGAACCCTCCAGGCCAGGGGACCCTGGTCCACCCTCAGGAGCACGCGCCTTTCCCCGCGCTCCCGCGTGTTGCCAGGGCCGCGCCCGGCTCGGTTTCCGCGCGCGGGGGGCGCCCTGGAGAGCAAACCACGCCGGCCTCACTGTGCGCGCGGGCCGAGCGGTTCACTTTGACATTGGAGTCTAATCGGGCGATCTGGCCGGCGGGGCAGCCGGGGCAGCGAGGCGCGGGGGGCGGGGGGCGGGGGGCGGGGGGGGGCGCGGTGCGGGGAGCCGGGCGGGCTGTGCGGGCCTCGCAGGGGCTGGGCCCGAGCCAAGAGCGGGGAAACCGGGTGGCGCGCGAGGGCGGCGGGCCGCTGGGGGCGCAGCGCCTCCCGGGCCCCGGTGACCCGCGCGGCCCGCCAGCCTCCGCGTCCCAGCGCGAGTGACATCGGGTGGGGGCTGCCCGTCCCCAGGGCCCGGCCAACCTGGAGGCCGGCGGCTGGGAGAAGGCGCGCCCATCCTCAGCCCCAGCTCCCCTGGGTCTCCACTCCCGAGGCCGGGATGGGCGGGCGCCCCGAGGCTTTGAGAAAGAAGGGCCCGTCCGGGCGCGCGCGCGGGTGAGATGCTGGAGCTGGGCGTTGGGACGGGACGGCCCCTGCCCGGCCTGGAAGTGCGCGCACCGGTGGCGGCGTGGCGCGGTGGCGTTTTGTCTACGCGGATCACTGAACGGCGGTGGGCGAGCGGAGCGACCACCGGGTCTTCTAGTTACCGGCACCCGCGGCCCTGACGCCCCCGCGGGCAGCGGGAGCCGCCCCCGCCACCCCGGAGCGGCCGCTCCTCTTTGAGCCTCACGCCGGGCAGTTGGGCGGCGGTGCCGCGAGGAGCGTGAGGGTCGGTCGCCGCCCCGCGCCCCCGCATCCCCAGAGGCGTCCCCTGGACCCCGACAGGTCTCCCGGGAGGCTGCGGCCGGACCCCGGGAGCCAGGCCCAACAGAGTCTGACTTCTTTCCACGTGGTGAGGGCAGAGCGGCCAGTTGGTGAATGATGGATGGCTTCATGAGGGGGAAGCCACAGCGTTCCCCATAGCCGGTGGCTACAGCGTGACACTATGCCATCTCAGTGGAACTCCTGATTGTAGGGGCAGTGGTTTGCTGGGACATCCAGGCCCTGATCGTGCGTATAGTGTTGCCTTATAAGAAGCACTCGAGGGCATAAAACCAGGGCGGGGTGCCCCTCTGGCTAATCACCTCTGCCTTTAGTTCCTTTGCATCCCGGTTTTTATCCCCTCTCTACCTTCCCTTTCCCTTCCCCGCCCCCCCCCCCCCAGTCTTTTCTCACTCCTTCTCTCCCTTCCCCTTCCTCCTTCCCTCCACCTCCTTGAGTTGTTGGTGCTGAAGGCCACTCACTCACCGACATCCCCGGCCAGGAGCATGGGGTAAACCCCCACACCTCCCAGTTAGAATTGGAGCGCACAGGTTGGACCCCAAAACACTTTTGATTAGTGAAGTTTCCTATCAGAGCCCATAAATGCAGGTTTACAAGGATTTTCCCGGCCCCTCGGAAAGCCGTTTCTATAACCTAGAGTCGTTTTGGTTGTGTGCTTGCTCCAACAAGAAAGGAACTGGCCGGGGCTTACGTTCTGGATGCAGAAAGATTATTTTAAAGGTAGTTTCCCGGTTGCAGACAACCAATTCTTGATTCCCTCACCTACCAAGGCAGTTTGTCATTTTGGCCCTTCACCTCAACACATCCCACATTTCTTAAAGGCGCAAGTCTTCCCCTACATTGGCTAGAACGCACTACAGCTTTTGAGACAACTTTGGGGCACTTGCCTACAAAACTCTTCCTGATCCTTCACAAGAGAGTAAGGCCAACTGAGAGACTGTAAACTTCCTTACGTCTGGGACTGAACAGATTCGATTGATAAGACGTGTAAGGTTTGCTCACCCTTAGTCACAGTTGGCTACTCACTGATGCCTTTCTACCTTACAGACTTAGATTCAACCCCAACCCCCTCCCTCAGTGGAGAAAGCACAGCAGTTCAGATTCTTATTTCAGGTCATCATAAAAAGCAAAATAGCTTTTAAACAGGTTGGGCATCCTTTATAAGCTTTTCCATTCAGAAATGTATATATATATATATATATATATATATATATATATATATATAGACAAGGGAAGCAGGAAGAGAGCATTCCATTATTTCAGTGGATTGCTTTTTAGTGCAAAGTTAGAAGAACACTGGAGTAAACATTTTAAGCTGGCCTCTCCCACTCCACCTTAGTTGGGAGAAGGGTTTTTTACTATTGACTTTTGCATAATGCCCCCTCCCCTCCTTTCCTACAAAGTAACGAATACACCAAAAGTCACAAATACACCTTCCTTAGCCTGCTCTATTAAAGGTCACCCTTGATTTACACTCTTCAATTCCCCATCCACCAACACACTCACACTTATACAAGCACATTTTTCTGGATCTAGAGAGCATTGAGATGTGCACAACTTTTTTAGTATTGCCCTGACTTTCATTCTTTTCAAACAGACATTAACGTGTTCACCTGTTGGGTGTGTGTGTGTGTGTGTGCTTCAGATTCCACAGGAAAGGTTTGAATTGGTGTCTAAGTAATAGTCACCAAGAATCCCTTATTAGATGCCTTCCAGACCACTTGTAAACCAATAACATTGTTGTTGCCAAATGGAAAGTAGAAGCTAAGATCAGTTTTGTCAAGATCTTCCTTTGAGCATTCATCTTTCTTTTACTTTGGATGGTTTGTGGGAAGAATCGGAAGACTGAATGGGGCAGGGGACCAATGAGAACCGATGGAAACTTCTTTGTTAAAATTCAAGGCATTTTCCCAGACTGCTGTCTTGCCACAAATGAAAACACACAGAGCAGAAGTCATGAAGGTGGACTGTTGTCACTCTGGGCTGTGGGAGGCCTGGAGAGACCTGGCCTTAATTCCTCGCCGCCTTCCCCTTCCCTCGCAGCACCCTCCTTGCCTAAGGATTGGGGGCTCTCTCAAAGTTACGGACCTCACCTGGGTCCAGGTGGGCCGAGGCCGAGGCTCTCCATGGACTTGAGGAAGAAGGGGACTGTAAGAAGAAGCCTGGGCGGGCGGGGCACTGTACCCAGGGGGCTGAGGCCACCTGGCAGGATGGCGATCAAGGAGTCAAAACTAGCTATCAGTGCATGCAAGAGAGCCGCGAGGAGGACCCTTCGGGTGCTAGAGACCAATGTTTAGCTCGTTCCACTCCTCCCCCTGGGCTCCCAACCTAGGTGTTCTGGGATTGGAGACCTACCCAGAGGAGAAGGTTAAGGACACACGACTGGCCCCTGCCCGACACACGCAGGCACGGGTGGGCGCTTGCAGAGGTCAGGAGACACACCTTAAGTCCTCAGTGGTCTGTGTGTCTGGCTCATGCAGTTGTGCATCGTCAACAGGGGAGGGGAGAGGAGAGCCTCGCTGGATTTCCTTAGTTGCTCTCTCTGGGGTTATGTCTCCTCTCCCCCCATCCTCTGCCTCACCCCATCAAGACCAAATAGAATTGAAACTCCGTTGCCTTTGCCTGCACGGGAGCCTAAAAATTCAGGTTTTGATAAGGTTACTGCACCATCGATACAATTGCAGATTTTTTTTTTTAAAGCCTCCTCAAAGAGACAGATGTTTGGGCTGATTAAGAATTCAGGAGAAACCTGCAGCTGCACCAAGGAATAATCTATTGGACAAATATTTTAATAAAAAGATATGAAGAGATCAGCCCGACCTTGCAAGGTCTTCTGCTTTTTTTAAAAAAAAAAAATCTTTATCAAACCCCTATTCTATGGCTTCAATAAACAGAACCCATTACCTCACGGCATCTTTTGTTGGCCCCATACAAGAGAGAACAAAATGGTTATTCAGGGAACGCTTTCGATTTTTATTGTGGGTAGCCTGCACAAAGAGCTGTGTTATTGTATTTAAAAGAACCATCTGTAGCAGAAACAATGGCATCAAATTATCTTTGAATACCCACTGAAAAAACATAAAGCTTTTTTTTTTTTTATTCTTCTTCTGTACGGTGGGGGGGATAGAGCAGTGTTAGGATAACTGACTTTTTTGTTGTTCTCTGGGTGCATTCTTCTCGCTCCCCCTCTCTCCCCCTCACCCTCTCACTCCTCTCTCTCTCTCCCTCTCCCTCTCTCTTTTAAAAAATCAGCCATTTGGGGTTTTAAGCCATAAACGATTTTTCTTGTTGCAGGGGATTGCAGTGGCAAAGCTAGGCTAGGTCTTGGAGGCTGGTGTGAGGCGAAGCGGGCGAAGGCAGGAGGCTGATGGAGAGACTGGGGGGAAGAAAAGCCGAAATGGATTCACCGTGCCTTGGATGGAGGACGAGAAAGGAACTGCAAGCTCCTTCGACTGCTCTGTCCGGTGAGAAGGGATCTCGCTTGGGCTGACAAGAGGCTGAGGGAGCCCTCACGTTCTTTCGCTTTTTTACCTGCCAATCAAACTGCTACAAGACAACACCCTGATCTGCCATGGACATGTAAGTAGTTTGCAACCCAACTTTGACATTCAACTGCTAGCTCACTCCTCTCCGCCCACCCCACCCCCAACTCACTTTATTTCCCTCTCATTCTTTTTTTTTTTTTTCCTTTTGACCTTTAAGAGATCTGGAAATACACCCTGTGTGACAGTCATTTAACACAGGCAGATTTCAGTCTGAAAGCGTTAAGTTGTGGGATTAAATGCTAATTTTGATTTCTTTAACAAATGCAGAGATGAAGTGGCATTATTTTATTCTCCGAACAGTTTTAGTGCTGAACATAATCAGTTGCCTTGCAAGGGTGTGTTTGTTTCCCTTTTTTATGAAAAAACCTCTGAGCCCCCAAAGAGAAATGCAGAAATGAAAGTCAGCCTTCCATTTTAAGAATGTTACACTCTAGCATTTCATCCCCACAAAGAACCTTCTCCAGACCAAGAGAACATAGAATGGAAAGAGTGATTTGAGCCCAAAGATACATGTCATGAGGGGGTTGCTGCAATTTCACCTGGCGTCTTCCTATTCTGGTGGTGGATGGGGGGGCGGGGTGAAAAAAAGGAAAGGACGTGGCGACGCCTCGTTCTTTATGAGAGATTGTCATTGACATCCAGAGATGCAAAGAGGGCAGGATAAGCAGGAAATATTACCTGAAGGAAAGAATTACAGGGCATGAGGAAGCTGGAAGCTGGAAGCCGGGGGTGGGGGGGGAGATTCTGTGGGAAGTTGTGTGCGGGCGGATAGGGGGCTTGTTCTCTGGCGCCCTCTAATGGCAATTAGAACCACTGTTTTACTTTCTTAATTCAGTACTGGGAAAAGCAGCTGGGTTTTTTGTTGTTGCTGCTGGTGGTGGTTTTTTCTCCGCAGAGTTAGAAACTAGAGACTATTCGTGGATTAAATTGATTCTTTTCATCCCAGGAACTTATGCATATATCTTTAAATTATCAATGTTTTCTCCTCAAACATCCCCTCCTCTCCCAAAATTTTGTTAGACTAATAGAGGAGGAGAGGCTAATGGTAAATGGATTTAAGGAGGGTGGCCCATGCCCAATTAGTAACTCGGAAAAAAGGGATTCCTTTGCTACCTGAACATCATTCGGACTCTTATAGGAGTGTGTAGGGTGTGGGGTAGAGTGGGGAGGGATGGTTTGGAAATTGCAGATTCTGACACGGGTTCATTATAATACAATTTAAAGGGGGCTCTTAGGAACCTCTGTTATTGCGACATGTGGTGGTCAGGGGGCTTTCCTTCCCGCCTCCTTTTTCTTTTTTCTTTTTCTTCTTTCTTTCGTTCTTTTTTTTTTTTTAATTTGGTAGATAAAGGTTAATCTTGGGCTGAATGATAGAGCTATGATTGACAAGAGAAAAGGTGTTGAGGGCAGGTCGCGCTGTCTTATTTACAGCCCACTGCTTGCTGTAGAGTCTTTGTTAGGACTGGAAAGCTAATTTAGAGCTGATCAAAAGCACCACAGAGTTAAAGGACTGGTAATGACTGCTAATTTCATTTCAGCCTCATGCATCCCCAACTGCTGTAATTAAAGACATGCTATTTAAATACAGGTGAAGGTTTTTGGGGGTTTTTTATGTTGGGGTGGGGGTGGGTGGATTACAATTTTAGTTAGATTTCATCTTATACATGGGTGTTATGTAGTCCAACACCAGATTTATTTTTAAGAGCCGTTTCATGTCATTTATACCTGGCTTTGCAGAATCGACAGTTTAAAATGTGTCAATCCATAAAAGCTCCCATTTAAAGAAAGAAAGAAAGGGGGGAGGATGCAGAGGAGTAACTGTTGGGGGGGATTTAAATATTTAGGTCTCTTCCCCCCCCCCCAACCCCACCCCTCTTCAAATTAATAGAAGGGCCTTCGAAATAGCTAAAGTATTTGAAACTTGGGGCAAGGTTAACAGGCCAGAGGGATCAGTGTCAGCTTTTAAGACTTCTAAAAAGCTGATCATGTGAACAGATGGAAAAATATATTTTTAATTAAATAATTTCCCTTACACTGTAGCTGCAGAGTTGGCTCAGAAACCGTGTAATTCCTCAACCGATAGGAGTTTCTTTATGAGAACATCAAAGCATAAAAAGCTCTACATTTTCGGAGTTGGTTAAAATTGATAACCACCACCCCCCCCCCACCCCCACCCACACACACACCCCAAAAAAGAATTTTAGTCTTTAATCTCTTTTTATCCACGGAGACTAAAGCTCTGTACTCGACCCGGCAAGCGGCTTTCGCCTTCCGGGGCTGGAACCCGGCTCAGATGTGAAGCGGCAATGAGCCGCCGCTCAGGTTCGTGCCCAGCGCCCCCTGTTGGACACAGTAGAAGCTGCGCAGCGCCAGTCCTGGAAATCGCTAGAACCTTGCTCTGGGGTTAGATACAACTCTTTATTACTCTCCAAAACGGAGATGGGGGCAAAGAAACAAGCTTTTATATCCTTTAAAGATAATTTAATTGTAAACCAATAAAAATTACAAGGAGATAATACAACTTTAATTTAGTAAAAAGTAAAGCTTAACCTCCTATTCCTCCTCCTCACATCCTAGCCAACCCCTACCCCCTATTTGGGTTTAGGGCTCTTATTAAAGATTCTGTGATAGTGAAACAGGTAGAGAAGCACGATTTAAAAAAAAAACAAAAAAACAAAAAGAATTTCTTCTGTAGCAGTGGAGAATCAAGCCAAAGTTACTTCTCCCGTTAGGCACACATTCAAAAAATAAAACGGACGGTGCTGCTGTTTGCTGTTTTGACATTGTCAACAGCATCTTGAATGCCATCAGAGATCCTTCAAGTATTGTAACCGAGTCTCTGAATAAATGAAATATTTGCTCCTCTTTGTTTATTTCCATAATGTAATTAAAAGGCCAGTCTGTTCTTTGAATGTTTCCCATCCCCAAACCGACCTTGATCAAACTTTTCCTTTCCCCGTTAGTGGTTAAATTCCAGATAGTATTTAGGAAACAGGTGCCTGACACCTTTCTTCTTTTATCTCAGCCTTAGGCTTGCAGGGAAAGTGGACCAATGATAAAGAGTATTTTCTTTTGAAATTCATCATTTCCATGGACCAGGAATCCAAATTACCCTAGGGGGGACGAGGACTGTTTTTACACTTCCAAAAACTACCTGTCCCCATAAGAAAGCGCTTTGACCTGTTCTCTGGTGAGCAAATAAAGACCAAAGTGCACTCTGCATTCTTTCAGAAAGATCAACTATAAAAATGAGACCCCTTTTGAATTTAAAACAATGGGGAAATATGGGCTTATTTCGGTGTGTAAAGTCAAGTTGAAATAATCGTGCTAAATGAACAGATGAGGTCTCAGCGAGGTGTTTTATGATTTCAGGCATCAGGGATGTACTTACAAGTTTAATTTTTAGGTAAAATTTACCTTAAGAAGTTTAGGGCTTGTTTCGCCCATTGAGGAAACCAGCTGAAGTTTCGAGCGGAATTACTTTTAAAGGTATTTATACTGTGGCTACGCAAATTGTTCATGTTGATCTCTGCTTTCTTCCTCCCACCTCCCAAAATCAGTGGGTCCGAGGTTGTGCTTTTAGGGGAATTGCTGAAGACAATTTGGTGCGATGAGAGATGCCTTCTCCATCTGATTCCAGAATCGAATCCCGGCTTAGGCTTCTCAATAAGTTAGTTCGGATACCGTGGCAGGAAAAGAGTCAGCGTTTTGGGGGTTTTTTGTGTGTGTGTGTTTTTTAATCCATTTTTACCCGGAATTCTATCGAAACGAGCCAGCGGGATTCCGCGCTACCGACATGCCTACTCTTTGCTTTACCCGAAGGCTGGTACCATGACAGTCGTGCTCAGCGCGGGCAGCTTCGGAACCAGCGCCCACCCGGGAAGGGAAGCAGCGAAGCGCGGACGGCCGCGTCCCGAGGCTGCGGGCCGCGTGGGGAGGCCAAAGCCCGCAGAACCTTGGAGGCGCCCCCACGAAGCGGGTTCCACGCCTGCGGTTCGGAATCGAGGTCGACTTCGCAATAGCCGAGGCCCGGAGATTTTGACCCCGTCCCGCCCCCTCGAGGGTCCCAACTTGTAGGGAGAGGCGGGGTGGGGGAGGGGAGGCGGCGGGCGCACCTGGCTGCGCGCTGGCTGCCGGCGAGCCCCCCGCTGCCCAGGGCCCCCGGGGAAGGCGCGGTTCCCGGGGCCGGGAACTGAACTGAATTAAACAAGTGGGTGGCCCCGGCCTGGGAACGCCGCCCGGCCCTCCCAGCGCTGGGTCATTTCTGCGCTTTCGGGCAGCCGCGGCCCCCGCCGGAACCGCGCGCCCCGCAGCCCGCCCGCCGCAGGGCAGCCCTGGCGTGTTGGGGGGGATCGGGGAGCGGGCAGCGAGCGGCCGGCCCCGTGGGAGCCGGCGAAGCCACGGCTGGCTGCGGGCCGCGCTTTCCCGCCGCCGCAGAGAGCTCTTCAGGGGCGGGGCGGGCGCTTGGGGTTTGTCGTCCCAGCGTCCAGGCCTGAGCCCGTGCCCGCTGGCTGGGCGCCCTGTTTTGTCAGGAGCCCATCTTGCCCGACGCTGAGGGCGATCCAGGAGGATGGGCGGCCCAAGTTGGGCCCAGTGAGTCGGTGCCAAGTCCTCAGCCCCTTCTCCTCTCCAGCACATCTTCCCTGGTGAACCCAAGCCTCGTGGGAAAGGCCAGTGGGTGTATGTGGCTTGGAGTTTATTAACCTATTTTGGAGTGGAGAAAATGACTGCTAAGACTGAGATTTAAGGAGGAGCCCTCATTTACTGTTTGCTTTTTTTTTTTTTTTTTAACTTTGAAGATACTTTAGTTTCTTGATCCAACCCTGAGACAGTCGAGGCAGCCAGGCCTGAAGGAGCTGAGATATATAGACAGACACTCGCCTCTCCACCACTCAGCGGGCAGATAAACGCTGCCAGACTACGGGTCCTAATCCAGGGCCCAGCTGCTATGTGGGTCGCTCAGGGGTGTTGAAACCACAAGTACAACTTGACACCATTGAGCCCACGGTGCTTGTCAATAATCTGTGAATTAGGTGCAGAGATTGTCACTGCGGATCATAACAGTTTCTGAAGGACTCATTACAGCCTATCGTGTCAATGATCTTCAAATTAAGGAGGGAGGGTGGGACGGGAGGGAAAAGGAGTGGGGAGAGCCTACAAAAAGGGAAGAAGGGTTGGAGGGGAGATAAAAGTCAGAGCCCCAGCTCGGAAAAAGCCTTTAAAGATTATCAGGCTAGTGATCTGAGAATTCCATTGGGATGGGTTTTGGAAGCCCAACTCCATTTGAGCCAGAGCTGGAAGGGGGTGCTCTGGGTGAGCAGAAGTGGGCCCCTGGGAAGGCAGGCTCCTCAGACATTTCTTTTGAGGCCAGAAGAGCTTTTGGGAGAGGGCTCCAGCTGTCAAGGCGAGGCCTTGAGGATGCCAGCCCGCCCAAGATGGGTGTACACTTTGATTTAGAGCACTTTCCAGGACGAGCCAGAGCTGCAAATCTTTTGAAAGGAGAAAGTGGGTAATAGTTTTGTGTAGGGCTGATGTGATTATAGGGTGATTTTTCTCCCCCCCCCTCCCCCCCCCCCGCCCCACCCAGAGGTTTGCTTTCAGCTTCCTTTCATGCAAACAGGTAAAAGAATCTCTCCCTTTTCTTTTGATAATATTCCTGTCCCTTAAGCAGATCTAATTTATTTCGACAACTTGTTTTGGGGGATACCAAACACCTCTGCCCTCTGAGGGAGTTGGCTTTTGTCACTTTCTATGAGTTTGTATCATGTCTGATTAAGCTTCTGAAGAAAGAAGACCAAATGCCATTGCTGCAGGTTGAAATGGCCAGGATTAGGGAAACACCATCTCCCTGCCTCGTGGATTGCCGGTGCCACGAGTGTGTAGCCTGGCGTGCACTGGGGTGTCATTCGTGCATCATTTAGGTTTGTTTTTCCCACAAAAGTTGACGTCACGACTAAATGAAATAATCACAGTTGGAGAATTTAAAACAATCATCTTTTTCCTAAAATGAGGATAACAATCCTAGTCACTGGAAAACTGGGATTCTAAGGAAGCCCCTTCCTTTTGGTGTGATTAACTGCACAAGAGAGTGTGGCCAGTTGGGGAGATATGTATGAAGACTCCCAGGCAATGGTTTAGAGGTGTGAACCGGCCCATGGGTGTGTTGGGCCAGTTGCAGTTCCTGATGAATGTTTGCCAGGTCTTTGTTTTTCATTCCCTTCTCCTAATTTTTAAAACAAAAATCACAGGTTCTTTTATTATTATTATTATTTTTCCCAATGCAACAGAAAACCACTGGTGAAAATTTTGAAATATCAATGTTTTCAGGTTGTCTTTTTTAAAGGGAATTTCCATTTTAAATAATTAGATCACTTAATGGGCACACTATTGCCGCCCGCCCCCCCCCCCAACAGCTGCAGAGCAGAGGCAGAATTTTATGTTAAAGTAACTTGATAATTCAGAAATGAAATGAAATTGTGGAGAGTAAGTCCCCTTTTCCAGAAAACATTTGAGCTGGAATATAGGAAGGATGTGCATATATATGTAATGCTATAAGGAATATGATGGTTATTATATATAGCACTCAAGACATCTACAAGTGATTATAGATCACTTTTGTTGCTATAATTTGAAGAGGAAAATATATTTAGTTCTCTAACTGCCGGATTCTTTTAAAAATGTATTTATTTCATCAGTGGGAATTAGATGAAAGAGAATGAAAATGAAAAGGAGTTGAATGCAGAGCAGCTCTGCATTCCTTAGGTTTCAAGGGTCCTTACAGCTCTTGAGTGAAATTATTTGGTGAAATTGGGTCTGGACTGAAATAGCATTTGTTATCGCCTTGTTCATTTGTTATGTGTAATACCACTTCTAGAAATTAAAGGCAAGGCACTGAAGGGACAGACAAGAAGAAGAAATATGATTAAGCAATTTTAAATTGCCAGTCTACCATGCCTCCATGTGCATGTCTATGCCTTAGTCAGTAAAGAGGGATAGAGATATATGCTTGTCTTCGTATCATCTAGAAACATTTCTTATAGTTCCTGTCAATAATCCTTCACACTTCCAAAATCTGACAAGTTTGGCAATAGGAAGAAAATGAAGGAAATGTAGATGAAAGAGCTTCCATCATTTTGAAAATTGCTTTATAAAAACTGAAGTGTCCCCTCTGGGGTTCCCTGTGACGGATCTTTTACAGTTATCTAAAGCAAACGTAGTTCTGATCCCAGTAAAATTCTATTCTCATTTTTGCTCTTACTTTCAATATCCTAACTTTTCCCAGTTTGTGTCTTAGCAATTATTTTTTGAAAATATGTAAACTATGTGATGCCTTCTTAAGGAAAAGAAATCCTCTAAAACACCCCCCCCCCCTTTACCTCTATTTATCTGTGTTTGCTTCATAAATCTTGGAGAATCAAGTGTTGATCATTTTGGAAGTCTTGTGGCATGTTCCAATTTGGAGTGATTGAACTGTTTTTGCAATTTAATGGGGAAAAGGAAACATTTTAAAACATTGGGTTATACCGATCTCCTTACTCTGTAATTCTCAGTTTTCTTGTGTTAGGGGACAAGTATCAATCAAATCTCATCTTACCAGATTGCACCAGTATTGTCCTAAACACTGGGATTTCCCATTATTTTTGGCTTTTAAAATCAGGAAATTTTCTTGGATTTCCATACTTCTCTTTTTACTTGCCTCTGATTTACCACAATGGTTTGTTCTCCTTCACAGCAGTATGATCACTGCTGCCCTGGTCACTTTCAGGGGAGGTAGTTGGAAGGTTAGGATCCGGAGGAAACGTAACAGAAAAGAAAGAGAGAGAAAAAAAACAAAACAAAAACAAAACCTTCATTTGGCCAAATCTGGCTCCTAATACATTTAACCAGTTCCAGAATTAGAAAGCCTTTCTGTACATTTTCTTCTATTTTGCTCTCTTTTTTCCCCCTCACATAATGAAATTAAAACTTTTGGAGCCCACAGTTGACATTTTTCAGAAAATTGAGTTATCAAGGCAGTAATTATTTCACGGGGAGATAAAACTCTCATAGCCCTAACTGTCAAATAGGGCCCTTTTCAGATTTTAATTACAAAATAAAATCAGTCTGCTCTTCCTCAGAATGGTTTGTGAGTGGTTAAACAGAGCTTTCCCCCCCAATACTGGTGGTCGTCGTCAAACTCTGCTAATTAGCAATGCTGAGAAATTCCAGTTAACAAGGACATTCTCCGGGACTCTGCAGGTTCCCTGCCGTTTGCCTTCATTTCCATAAGAAGATTAAGAGAGGAGGGGAACACACTCAAATGCAGATGCAGAAAAGAAGCGTTTTTTTTTTAACAAGCATCATAATAGTAAGATGCTTGGCTAGTTCTCACCTAATTACTGCAAGTTAAACCTCTATTTGCCACTAAGAAGAAAAAATAAGTCTACAGTCCCCTATCCACAAAAGTGTTAGCTGACTTCAGATATAATACTTGAGGAGGGATGAGGAGGAGTTCAGGAGAAAAATATCAATGCGAAAGATTTTTTTAAATAAAATTGAGCTACATTTAATCAGTTAAGGCTTTTTGGCTGGGGCCTGTAGTAGAACAAAATCAGCTCTGAAGAATAGCCCAGGACTCAGGCATTTTTATTCTTAATTTCTAGTCTTGCTCTAACGTCTGCCGTTTTTCGCTGCCCACTCTTTTTAGATCAAGCACTTTCAATTTTCACAAATTGTGCCAATGGCAACATTTTGAATTTTGGAAGATGAAGCACCCTCGTCCAAGTCTTATTTTAATTCCCTAGTAGTCAATGCTGTGTTGCTATTAGTACTAGAACCGTCTGTTATAAGCCTAAAGCAGTACTGTTTCTATCATCAATTGTGATTGCTATAGTTATTATTATATTTAGGTGCTGGAGATGGTGCTGCATTGAAATAGAGTGGCCGGTGATCTGATTTTTTTTAATGCATATGTTCTAAAAAAAAAAAAAGTCTAATGAGAAAATTATTTCTGCTATCACCATCTTCTTTAATCTTACTTTCATAGCACATTATTATGCATAAACACCAGCCACAGTTAGTTTATTGCCTTGATAAGGACTGCAGGCTTAATTAAAATAAAGCTGTAAATAAATGCAACCAGTGATAACACAATTGTACTGTATTTCCATAGCTTATTTATATGATAAAAACAATTAGCAAAAGACCTAGCCATCCCCTTTAACCTCTTAAATGAATTATTATAGAATTCAGACACAAACATATGCATCTGAGAATGTATAAAAGCTTTTACATATTATCCCAAGGAAAAATCTGTGCTTCTTACTACTTACTACTGAGAGAGAGAAAGAGAGAGAGAGAGAGAGAGAGAGAGAGAGAGAGAGATTAAAAACATTTGCTTCTATAACCATCTGTTATTAATATTTATTTTAATACATATACACCACCAATATCCACACCACTTCTTGGTTTTGTCTTCAAACTTAATTAGGCTCTTCCCCCCTCGTTTTTGGAATAATGTTACTAAGCACAGACCAACACATACACAATCATAAAATGAATGCTTGTTTTGCCCTTCGTGGTGTCTGGACAATCATAATTCATTCATATATTGAATCTCATAATTTGTACCTCGTTTTTCCATGGTTTAACCTCCCACTTATCTAGAGGTTATATGCGTACGTTTCTAAGTTAAGCAAATTAAATCTGACTCTTATGATTTGGTTCCATAGCTTATATGATATGTTAACTTCTCTTTTGTTTAAATTACATGTAATTAATTTTATCTTCCTCCCATCCCCCTCCTGTTTTTTTTTTTTCTTTTCTTTTCTTTATTTCCAAACACCTTTTAAAGGTAAAAGCCATAGTCTTGGGAAAGCGAATCCACCAGTAGGGGGCGCACCAGCCACATCCCTGAAACCGAGACGCACTGAAAAGCCCGTCTCCAGATCCGGGAAACCTTTTCTCTTTTCCTAGTCTTCATGTCCGAGATTGGCTTAATATTACCCCTCGAATAAACAGAAGACATTGCTTTATTTTGAAGAGTGGCATATTTATGCGTTTCGAGAAGGCCTGTGTCTTCCTTCCCAGGTTCCCAAGAACCAAAAAACAAACAAACCGTAACTTAAGAGGAAAAGGAGAACTACGGGAGGCGGGTGGGCGTAGGGGTTGATTGGAAATGATAATTTATTAGAACAAGTCTACTGCAGAATTCTGTTTCTCAACTCTTCTGAGCGAGCATACTTATCCTGAGTCTTACAAGAGCAGAAAAGCTTGGGAGGGCAGAGACTGAAGACGTTAGCCTGGGGGTAATGACGGTTTATGGGGAGGTTAGTGAGGAACAAAACCATGCCAAGTTTTGTAAAGATAATAAATGGAACGTGGCCGACAGATACTATTCAGTACATTTTCTTAGGGTGCGTAAGGGGGGATCAGGGGACGAGGGGGCGGAGAGGGTGTTACAGAAGAAAGAAAATAAGTAACCCCGATGGTTTAAGCCCTTTATAAAAAAAGAAATGGCATCGGGGATTTTTTTTCTCTCTCCCCCCCCCCCCCTTTGTAGTCAAGTGCATTTTAGCCACAAAGATCCCAACAACAGAGTGGAAGGAAACTTAGACGGGGCTTTGTTTGACTCCGTGTAGCGACAACAAGAGAAACAAAACTACCTATTTGTAACGGACGTGCTGCCATTGCTCTCCGCATTGAGCGCCTACCTATTGAAATCTTTACGTCCGGACAATGGGAGAGCGGCTAAAATTACCCTCTTGGGTCCTGGGCGGGCAGGATTTCTGAGCCCCAACCCCCGCCCTCATCCCATCCGATTCCAGCCCTGGCCTGGCTGGGCTCCCCCATTTCCTAGTGCTGGCCGCCCTCTTCCTGCCCGCACTGCCTGCACCTGTGCCTGGCGAGCACCACCCAGCCTCCCAGACCGAGACCCCCCTCAGAGCTCAGCCTGCAGACCCGGGCGGACCGTCGGGGCAAGGCAAACACTTGGGGTGGGAATGCCAGGGCTGGTTCTGCCCGAGTCCTGGAAACTCTGCGTGGGAGGGAGTTGGTGTGTGCGGCCCAAATGCCACCTCCATGGAGCCGTGGCACGCCAGGAAGTTGAGCTAACGCTCCCCATAGCCTGCACTTCTGAGCGTCCTTCGGCTCAGCTCTTTCATCCCCAGCCTCCTTTTGAAACCGGCACAACTAAAATCCTTCTTTGGGGGCGGCTCAGCAGGAGGATGGGGAGAGAGAATGAGCATCCCCTTTGCACCGACTGAATGGAGCGCGGCTGTGGGAGATGTGGCTGGGGGAAGCTGACAAGCTGTGGTTTCCTGCGCCCGAGCTGAGCTGAGCTGAGCTGAGCTGAGCTGAGCTGAGCAGAGGAGAGCAGGGCTGGGCAGAGGAGAGCTGGGCTGGGCTGGGCAGGGCAGAGCGTGGTCGCGGCAGCTCACCCGGGGCCGGCCCAGCCTCAGCTCTGCACTCGGCCTCCTTGTCCGACCAGGGTGGATTTTTAAAACAGAGCAAATGGCGTGGAAGCTAGGAGGGTTTTGAGGGTAGAGCTTCCCGCCTCCTAACTTCTGGTCGGGACAGTGTGAGGAGGGGGTGAGCGAGCGCGGACAACTGTGGAGAAAAGGGGGCCCAGGGGAGAGCGAGGCTCGGGAGAAGCGCTGGAGGGGCCGGAGCTGGGGGGAGCGCGGAGGAGCGGGAGAACAATAACGCCAACTCCGGCGCTGCCTGTTTCCTGAAACACTAGTAGGACAGTCGCCCTGAACCACCCACTCGGCCCTGCCCCACCCCCACACCTTAGCGGCTTCTCGCGCCCCGTCCCCATTTCAGCAGCCCGCACCAAGAAGTAAATCGGCATTAAGTTTAAAGGAAATCATCTCAGTCTTGATGCTGTTTACCCACTTCCTTCGAAAAGGCGTGTGGTGTGACCTGTTGCTGCGAGAGGGGATACAAAGGTTTCTCAGTGGCTGCCAGGCTGGCTGTGGGAGCCGCCTCCCCCTCCCTCCATCCCCTCCCTCCTCCTCCTCCTCCCTCCTCCCTCCTCCCCCCGCCTCCCCCGCGCGGCCCGCGGCGCGGCAGGCCCCGCCCCCTTTCATGCAAAACCGGGCGGCGAGGCCGCGCTCGAGTGGAGGAGCCGCCGCACGCTGATTGGTCGCTGGAAACCCATTTATTCCCTGACAGCCCCCATCACATGGATGGTTGTCTATTAACTTGTTCAAAAAAGTATCAGGAGTTGTCAAGGCAGAGAAGAGTGTTTGCAAAAGGGGGAAAGTAGTTTGCTGCCTCTTTAAGACTAGGGCTGAGAGAAAGAAGAGGAGAGAGAAAGAAAGGGAGAGAAGTTTGAGCCCCAGGCTTAAGCCTTTCCAAAAAATAATAATAACAATCATCGGCGGCGGCAGAATCGGCCAGAAGAGGAGGGAAGCGCTTTTTTTGATCCTGATTCCAGTTTGCCTCTCTCTCTTTTCTTCCCCCAAATTATTCTTCGTCTGATTTTCCTTGCGGAGCTCTGCGCTCCCGACACCCCCGCCCGCCTCCCCTCCTCTCCCCCCGCCCGCGGGCCCCCCAAAGTCCCGGCCGGGCCGAGGGTCGGCGGCCGCCGGCGGGCCGGGCCCGCGCACAGCGCCCGCATGTACAACATGATGGAGACGGAGCTGAAGCCGCCGGGCCCGCAGCAAACTTCGGGGGGCGGCGGCGGCGGCGGCGGCAACTCCACCGCGGCGGCGGCGGCGGGCGGCAACCAGAAGAACAGCCCGGACCGCGTCAAGCGGCCCATGAACGCCTTCATGGTGTGGTCCCGCGGGCAGCGGCGCAAGATGGCCCAGGAGAACCCCAAGATGCACAACTCGGAGATCAGCAAGCGCCTGGGCGCCGAGTGGAAACTTTTGTCGGAGACGGAGAAGCGGCCGTTCATTGACGAGGCCAAGCGGCTGCGAGCGCTGCACATGAAGGAGCACCCGGATTATAAATACCGGCCCCGGCGGAAAACCAAGACGCTCATGAAGAAGGATAAGTACACGCTGCCCGGCGGGCTGCTGGCCCCGGGCGGCAACAGCATGGCGAGCGGGGTCGGGGTGGGCGCCGGCCTGGGCGCGGGCGTGAACCAGCGCATGGACAGCTACGCGCACATGAACGGCTGGAGCAACGGCAGCTACAGCATGATGCAGGACCAGCTGGGCTACGCGCAGCACCCGGGCCTCAACGCGCACGGCGCGGCGCAGATGCAGCCCATGCACCGCTACGACGTGAGCGCCCTGCAGTACAACTCCATGACCAGCTCGCAGACCTACATGAACGGCTCGCCCACCTACAGCATGTCCTACTCGCAGCAGGGCACTCCCGGCATGGCGCTGGGCTCCATGGGCTCGGTGGTCAAGTCCGAGGCCAGTTCCAGCCCCCCCGTGGTTACCTCTTCCTCCCACTCCAGGGCGCCCTGCCAGGCCGGGGACCTCCGGGACATGATCAGCATGTACCTCCCCGGCGCCGAGGTGCCGGAGCCCGCCGCCCCCAGCAGACTTCACATGTCCCAGCACTACCAGAGCGGCCCGGTGCCCGGCACGGCCATTAACGGCACACTGCCCCTCTCGCACATGTGAGGGTTGTGTACGGTGAACTGGAAGGGGGGATTTTTTTCAAGGAGAAACGAGGGGGAAATGGGAGGAGAGTACGAAGCAGCGTGGAGGAAAAACCCGGTATGCTCAAAACAAAAAGTTATCACCCACAGCAAATGACATCTGTCTGCAAAAGAGAATACCAGTCCCAGCTACACTCACAAAAAAAGCCGCGACGCCGACAAGAAAACTTTTATGAGAGATCCTGGACTTCTTTTTGGGGGACTATTTTTGTACAGAGAAAACCGGAGGGGGGTGGGGGGGGAGGGCGAGGGGATGGACCTTGTATAGATCTGGAGGAAAGAAAACTACGCAAAACTTTTAAAAAGTTCTAGTGATACGGTAGGAGCTTTGCAGAAAGTTTGCAAAAGTCTTTACCAGTAATATTTAGAGCTAGTCTCCAAGCGACGGGGAAAAATGTTTTAATATTTGCAAGCAACTTTTGTACAGTATTTATCGAGATAAACATGGCAATCAAAATGTCCATTGTTTATAAGCTGAGAATTTGCCAAAATTTTTCAAGGAGAGGCTTCTTGCTGAATTTTGATTCTGCAGCTGAAATTTAGGGCAGTTGCAGCCGTGAAAAGGAAACTATTCAGATTTGGACATTTTAATTGTTTAAAAATTGTACAAAAGGAAAAAAACAACAACTAGGATATGTACTGGTAAAACTATCTCCGCGGTCTTTAAAGGGGCAAAAGTTTTAGATTGTACTAAATTTTTTTTAACTTACTGTTAAAAGTAAAAATGGCCATGCAGGTTGACATCATTGGTAATTTATAATAGCTTTTGTTTCCCAACTTTCCATTTTGTTCAGATAAAAAACATGAAATTACTGTGTTTGAAATATTTTCTTATGGTTTGTAATATTTCTGTAAATTTATTGTGATATTTTAAGGTTCCCCCCCCCCTTTATTTTCCGTAGTTGTATTTTAAAGATTCGGCTCTGTATTATTTGAATCAGTCTGCCGAGAATCCATGTATATATTTGAACTAATACCATCCTTATAACAGGTACATTTTCAACTTAAGTTTTTACTCCATTATGCACAGTTTGAGATAAATAAATTTTTGAAATATGGACACTGAAATTATTCTTGAGTCTTTCATTTATTTGGTGAACACTGATTAGACATAACTCCTCAGGAAATTATATGCTGTGCTCAGCCAAGAAAGCAAAATACCTAAAACCTCGGTATTCTGTTCTAGTAGCTTGTGCTAATGTTAACATGTGGCTGGATGGTTGAGTAAGAACAGGAAAGAATTAAAATGCTCGTGTCATTTCTAAAATAGAAACTAAAGACATAGATTGTAAATTCGCCCCCTCCCTCCCTCCCTTTCTAAGCAGCGTGATGGGGGACTTAAACTGATTTATGCCACTTGTTGCCAGATAGGAGTCCATTCTGAAATTTTTCGTGTAGTTTAGCAGATGGGGTATTGAGCCAAATCGGGACCAGGTTGGCTGGTTTTGTTTTCGTTTTCTTCACAGTACAATGGCCCTTTGGAAATGTGGTTATAGGGGAAAATGCTTCTTGTATCGGAATAATTGCAAACTAGACATGCAAAGTGCTCATCTGCTGGGTGGGTGTTTGGATTACTCCAGCCCTGCTATTGTCTGAGAGGAAACAAGTGGTTTGCTTTCTTTGTTCTTTGACTTCATAAACTTTCTCCTCTAACATTTTCCTGTTTAGGGGTGAGAGAAAGCGAAGAGCGTCTTGCAAAAACGCCTGACTTGCCACGACTATTATTATCATTATTTATTTTATTTTTTCCTCTCTCTCTCCCTCCACGAATTCCATTTCTTAAATTGGCAGCGCGGGTCCAAGCCTGTAGCCCCAAATCGGATAAGCTCTGCAGCTGATAACAAGCAAAAGAGAGAAGCCAGGCAACAGACATAATAAAGAAGAAAACAACTCTGAGGTAGATATTTTACTTGTCCGATCTAATCACATGTGGAGATTATTATGCTTTTGATCTGTTAACCATGTTTTACTAGTAATAGAGAGGGAGCGGGAGGGGAAGGGGTGGAGAAACAAGATTGGATTTGTTGTTTTCTTTTGCCCTAGGAAAGGTAAAGAAAGACTATAGTTGTCCTCTGTGGGAGCAGAGAAGTTGGGGGATCGCTGTGGTCTTGGCCTTCGCGATGTTTCCGCCTCACAACCGACTCGCGCTTTGGCGCAGCCGGAGAATCCTGTAAGAGCGACTCCGGGAGTTTTCTTCTTTTATTTACTCCTTAACCTCGCTCAGCCTTCCCCGCCGAAGGGGACCAGGAACCGAGAGTCAGTCAGGCATTCTTAAAAGCGTGGGTTTGCTTCCCACACTTTCAATGGTTTTTTGTGTCACCTTGTTACAACTTCGGAGAAGTTGCAATCCGGCAGCACCTTCCAACCTTGAGTAGAGTCCCGGCTGCAGCCACTCTACTCATCCAGGGGGTTTGCACCGTCTCGTTTTCCCAGAAAGGATTTCTTAACTCGTGCTGTTGCTAATTGTTAGTTCTGGGTTCAGCTGAGGATATCTTCCTATTTTCTGTATTTTTATCTCATGTGGCTTGCTTTATTTTCAGGGCATATTGGTTTTTATTTATTCCTTTCTTATCCTCATTTTTAGGGTAATATTGTACTGGGAAAGGAGAATTATTATGCCAGTTCTCAATTCCAATTCTAAGCCAGGTATCCTCCCCCCCCCCCCTAATTAATGCAGAGACTCTAAAAGAATTTCCCCAGCCTGGCCAGCCATTGTAATGCATATATGGATTATTCACGTGGTAATGAGCACTTTCGACAGTTCTTGCTCACACGTTGGAATAAAAGAAACTTTGAATAAAGATCCCGGTGATCTTGCTCTGGGGGGCTGGGGAGGATATTCCCGGAATTTGAGCCAATCGACTATCTAGAGTATATATATTTGAAAAATAGGGATATATTAAAAATATGTATTGGGGTTTAGAGTAATTGTACTGCACTAACCTCCCTTAAAAAAAAAAAAGAGCTCACAGAAGCAGACTAAAAAGAGCAACAACTTTTTGGCAAAAATTCTCAGGTTCAAATATTTTGCAAGAGGGAAGAGAGCAATGGTTGGGGAAGTTAAACTAGTTGTGAATGATTGCCACTCTCTGCATGAAACAAGAGAACCCCCATTCCCTCTCCTGTCCCTCCACAGTCCCTACCCAAATAAAAGCCAAAATATATTATTTGTAAATATAATTTTTTTTTATAAACTGCACTTAAGAAAACTGATACACGTTTCATCGTTCATTTGATTGGGTTAATTGGTTCCCCAAGATGTGTAGTTTCATGGCTAGATTAATATTCAACATATACTATTTTAATTATAACGTGATTCCCAAGAAGGGGGTCAATCCTTCAACTTGCCCAGAAGTGGTCATTTCATGATGCTAAAGTTGTTCAGTTCCTTCCTTGGGATATTATTCTGCTCACTAAATCCATTTAATTTCCAGTCTAAGGGGGCGAATGCAATGTTTTGTTAACCTATAAACTGAATAGAAATGGGCAGAAGGATGAGATTATAGTTTGTTCCCCCTGCAATTTTTTCGCTGCCCCCAGCCCTCCTTCCATACTTTAAATCAAGAGCGTTAAAATATTTTGCTGAGCTATAGTAGATTAGTGAGGTTTCTTGCCAATGCTGGGAAGCTGGTATTACAGACGGTCCCAGGGGAAAATGGCTCACATTAACCACTAAATGAATATTTGACAAGGGCTCATTCGGAGGTATTATTACTATAAACGTGTCCCTACTGGACTTTTCAAGGGTCAAAGAGCAACGCTTCAATTAATTATTTAGTCTGCTAGTAGATTTGGTTGTAATAGCTGTACTTATTTCTAGAACCAACACATTCTTACAGTAGGAAATCTCAGGAGAATCTTCTCCATCAGCAGTGCCTTGAATTGAAATACACACAGAGCCCTGGCATTCTGTAGCTGACTTTTTCATAAATCCTTTTCTTGGGCTGGAGAGTGGGGGTATAGTCCCTTTTGCTATTTCATTTACTGTTTGGGGTTTAGAAGAAAGAATAAAAAAAACAAGTTATCTTAATTTCTACATGCCTGGCAAGGTCTTTTAGGACCTTGCAGTTTGGGAAGAGAGGGGAGGGGCTTTATTTATAAACTTTGCCTTTTCTAAGTAGATATGTCACAGGATTTCAGACTCAGGCAGGGTCTGAATTTAGAAAGGGGGCACATTACTGTTTACCAATACAGTTTGGGTTTTTAAATGGAAGCTGAGTACTCTGAGTTCTAGTAGCCTCAGAGTAAATTGAGGTACAAGATAAGCCCTCCTCCCTTCCTTCCCACCTATTGGTCTGCACACTTCCAGGTGTAGTGGGGGAGTTGGGGGTGGGGGGGGGGGCGGGACGGGAGGAGACTGTTCTATTCCTGCGTGTCCTCCAGGGCCCTAGGTTAAATGGTAGGGGAATGATTCTGAGAGTAAGATTCCTTAACAATAATATAAGGTGAATGAATAAGAGATAAGCTGCAAGGGGGGGGGGGGGGGTGTGATGGGATGCAGTAGTTACAAACCCAATTCATTCAGCTTCTCAGAACTTTTGTTGTGGGAGCTCCATTGACGGGATTTAAGCTGCCAGTTTTCTCACATTAAAAAGAACTGATCAGTGCCTCCGGGGGACAAGAACTACTGCTTAACTGCATAGTGATGGGGTCTTCATTCAGAACCATTACAAGAAGAAAATTAAACAGCGCCTTTGTGCACACAAGGTTTACTTTCCAACTGCTAACAGTCTATAGCTAACTGCTCTGAGATGGAAGTTTGACTGTGGTTTGTCACCTGCTAGTTGGCACTGCTTATTTATTTGTTTGTTGTAATTAAAAGAGCTTTTTATATCCCTGCCCCCCCCCCCACCTTTATTTTTTGCTCTTGGAGAACTTTTCAAAACAGGTCCCCATATTTGGCTTTGTGGAAACCATTTCCTTTGCCATGAGCTTTGGCAAAGACTTGAGTTAACCTTCTCCTGTACTCCTCCCACCCCCCATTATTGCCTTAAAATATTTTGCATCTCACTGTGTGTTATGCTGACTTTTCTTGCTTTCAAAACAAAAGCTGCTTTTCAGGATGGCACTAGTGAGGTTTGGGATGGGGGTTGAATTCTTTCCTTTTTCTTCTTCTTTTTTTTTTCTTTTTGACTAAAGTTGGAAGATGTCTGGGTGGATTTCCTTTGGGACCTCATCTATGAAGTGGATCCCTCAAAAACAGGAGAAGGGGGAGAAACCTATGACCTTTACTGTGGGAAATGTGACTAAAGTTTAAAGGGACACCGCCTCGGAGTTCTAGAGTAAGCCGCTAAGGAAGGAACTTTCCAAAGATTGAGAAATTGCCCAAACCAGAGAATTACTTTGGCGTCTTTCATAGTTATTTTCTATTAAAAACTTTCCTGGAAGCATGACCTCTGATATCACCCAGGGAGACGTATAGCCTCTCCCCCTTCTCACGATGCTGTCCAGTTTTACAATCCTTGTTTTCGGTTTTTGTTGTGCTTCCTGTGGCCTTTAGGAAATAATGGACTTGACTTTCTTATTTGGAGAGGAGACTTCTCTTTGGAGGGGTGGGTTATTAAGACAGGGCCAAGGTTTCCCAGGGCAGAGCTCTCTTTCTGTATGCGGGTCTAGATGGATTTTATTTTTGGTGTAATGTTTTTGGTGTGACTTTTTTTATTTTATTTTTATTGATTCCTTGAACAGTGTACTCCCTTTCTCTTCAAAAGCAAACAGAAGGCCCTTTCCTTTCAGGATGCAAAGATGTTTTGCTGCTTGGGGACTTTTGGACTTGAGATGCTTGCTGTACTTTGCAAAGAAGTGTCAGTTGATTTAAAAGCTCCAAGGAGTCATAGAAGGAAATGTGCAGTATCAGTAAAGATTTCGGTTCTCGGAACTAGCATTTGCCTCCCTCCCTGGGCTTGGGTGCTGAGCTCAGTGAGCGCGCTGCCTCCCACCCGCCTGCCCCAGGAGTGCACCGCCCTGGGGAGTGCACCGCGCCCAGCGCCCCGAGCAAAAGCTCCTGCAGATGGAAGCTGAGGCGCTGAGGCGGGCAAGTGCGGGGGCCAGGGTGCTGACGTCACCGCGGCCCTGACCAAGGCCCCATGCGGCTCCCTGGGAATGTTTTGCGTAGGGCTCCAGCTCTCTCCTCCCGGAGCCTCCCCGAAGGGCCGCATTTCCTCTCTTAGCTCTGGCGGTCCCGCGTCGGGCGAGTCTGGAAAGTCACCCGAGCTATTGTGGGCCTTCAGCCCCCAGAAGCCTCTACCTCCAGCACCCCAGCCCCAGCCTCCTCGGTGTTGATTGACCTTGTGACTCTGAAGGCAGTTCTAGGACCCAGACTCCCCAAAGCAGGTGTTGTCCAACTTAAGTCCTGGATCCTCTTGCCTCGCCCCCCAGGCCTTTACTTTTAAGGGGTTGTTTGTCCCTCTTTGGAGCCGAGGCTCAACAGTAGCAGTCCAGCTCCTAGGCACCAGAGGCCTGAGAATTGGGGTGGCTGGGCTCCCTGGGACTGGACCCCTCTGAATGTAGGATCAGGGCAGACAGGGGAGAAGGCAGTCGCTTCACTTTCTCATTCGTAAAACAGGGATAATACCTATAATGCAGAAGATGAGTGCAAAGCCCCTGACAACATACAAGGTTTAGTGGGTAGGTCTTACGTTTCTTACTGCCTAGTGTAGTTAGGTGATAGGGAAGGGAAGAGATTCTCACTGGAGACGCCAGAGATCGATACAGAAATCTGAGTCCTTCCTCTGCTTTCTGGGCTTAGGTAGTGACATGAACCTCCTTCAGACCACTCTTCTTCCTTTCCCAGTGCCCTTCCTGGCGTAGGGTTTGCCGAGGAAGTCATCCTGCAAACTTGCCACCCCCTGGGCATCTTCCTGGAGGGAGGGATGCCGGCATTCCAGGCAGGAGCAGCCCCCACCCACCGAAAGCAGAAAAATAATTACTGTATTAAAAGGAGCGGTGAATTCTTCCCGCGGGTTCTTATCGCTGGCGGCCAGGCCAGAAGCGGGACTGCGCCCCCACCCCCACCTCGTGACGTCAGGGTCTACAGGGCCTCGGGGATAAAGTAATTCGTTTGAGCGTTCCAGAAAGGGCAATCCGAACACTTGCAGGGCGAGGCCAGTAGAGCCGGTCTCCATCCCCCCGCTCTCCAGCCTCAGCCCGCCCGCGAGGCTGCGGAGGCGCTCGCCCCCCAGAGCATAACCAAACCCACATCTTCAGTGCGCGCACATTCGCGCACAAACACCCATCGCCATGGCGCCTGCGCTCCCAGGCGGGCCCTTCTTCCATGGATATATTTAAAATTACCTGATGTGCTAGCTGGCGTTTGTTGTCGAGTCTGAACGAGTTGTTTTTGTTTGTTTTGTGTTGCGACGCTGAACAAGTCCCACCGGAAAGCCTTTAGGAAGTACACCGTAGCTTGATTGAATTTGGCCCTGCAGAAGTTTCAACGGCGGATTAAGAATTGGACTTCCAAGAGTTTTCTGTTTCTGATATGGAGTCATGGTTAGGACAGTTGCTTCTGGCTTAGCCCTTTCCATTTTCTCTACCCCCCCCCCCCCACCACCACCACACACACACACATTCCTAATAATTTGTATAGCTTTTCATTATCTTTTTTAGGATTGGGTCCCAGGGAGTTCTCTCAACTCCCTGGAACCACGATTTAAACTTTAGATAAGAAGATAGACAATTGGTCCATGGGCTCTGTAAAAGGGATGGAATTATTTGGTGGTGGAAAGCGTCTCGGTATTTGTAGCAGGTGCGCTTCCAGGTTTTCTTTACAGAAATTTAACTCACTGCATACCCTTCCAGGGGGAGGGGTCTTGGGAACCAGGCCTTCCATCCTGATAGTGGCCCAGGATCTAATAAACTAGTGGTTTCTGAGAATTAGCCAATATTTCACACGCAGTCAGTGTAGCATCAACTCACACCCAGGTCGATTTGACTATCACACGTCACAGCTCAAATCTGGGTTATTGCATAGCTTTACAGTTTAGTAAGTCTGAAATGCTAAGTGGCAAAGCTGTGTTCTGCTCAAAGCCTTCTTCCCTTCCCTTTCCCCCTTCCTCCCACCTCCAAGGAAAAAAAATCTTAGAACCAAGTTTCCCTTGTGAGAGTGTGTTTACCCCAACTTCTGTTAAACTACACTCGCACTCTCAGCTTTCTACACACTCTCGTCAGCTCTGTGAAATGGTGCAAAACACATCTTGGAAGCTAAGATGGCAAAACAAACCTGAACATATGGAGGAAGACTTCGTTGTTGGGAAATGTGTTTAAATGTTTAGCTCACACTTCAGCCTCCATGCCTCCCTTACCACCATCTCTTGCTTTGCTTTGCTCATTGGAGGGGGGGGGGGAGGGGCTGGGGGGAACGGGAGGGAGTCCTGGCTCTCGGGTACCCCACCTCTATTAGCAAGCTGTTTCACCAGCATAAATTATGAGTGCATTTCAAACCGGCCCTCTGATAGATGAATCAGGGGCTTTCCTCTTTTGCCTGTCTCTGCTGTCATTAACATTGAAACTTCTCTCTACTTCTCTCTGAGCCCTGCTGCAGTGTCTCTCTACAAACTTACTATCCCTGAGTAAACTATGGAGGTATGTTTTCAATAGGAAAACATCAGGTAATCTTTTTTTTTTTTCCCAAGAACCCTCACAAGTTAAGGATACAAAATATTTCATGGTTAGTCATGTGAGCTTCCAAATTAGCTGCATATAAAGTATTTTAAGATTTTTTTTTTTTTTTGGCTGTCACTGTCTGGCAATACTCATTTGTGTGTGTGTGAGAGAGAGAGTGAGTGTGTGTGTGTGTTGGTTTGAAAAGCAGGAAGAAATGTAATGAATTGAGTGCTGTCAGAGATGTCTTCTGTTTGAACAATCTGCGATGGGCTGAATGGCAGGGACTCCCTCATCCAGTGCAGGTGCAGTAGAGCTGGGGAAGGGGGGAGGGGGGCTCCCTCTGTTCAGTCAAAAAGCACCATTCTCCACAATAGACCACACACTGACAGCCAGCGTGACATCAACTCACACTTTCATACTCCCCCCCCCCCCCATCCATAGTTCTGAGTTCACAAAGTGGCCATACAGTAGCCTTGGTTAGGTTCCTTTAATGAACATTTTGTGGCTCCTACGACCAACATTGAGATCTGCTGAGCCCTGGGAGGAACAACTAGATTTTTGATCATGAGCTCCCAATCACAATGTATAACTATACATATTTAAAGTGAATCTGGTCCCTCCACTCTCTCCCCATACAGACCCTAGATGATCTGAAAACTTTGAGGTAAAAGTTCCTCTAAGACTCACTTGGGTTCCAAGGCAGCATTTTCTCATGTCCCGGGAGAGTCCAAACAGGAAAGGAGAGAAGGAACAAATTCATGAATTTACTTACACTTAAAAGGACGTCTAGTATTTTATTATGCTGCGTGAGAGGCTTAATCCTGTAAATGAACAGACATTAATCTTGTGGAGTGGGTTCTGTCCCCTTTTGAATCGGTCTTACCGGGGAGAGGGGTGGGAGGCAGAGAAGGGGGTTAGGAAAGGCAGGAACTATTTTAAAAACTGGACAAAGATGCGACCACACTTTGGCTGCCCCACCGCGGCCAGGGCCGGACCTTCCGAAGATTTCATTTTACATTTGTTTAAACTCCGGCCTGGTTGCCTCCGTTTTAAATGGAATTATTCATAGGAGGGAACGGTACCAGGGAAACTATTCTAGTCAATTCTTTCCCCCTCCTCCCCTCACCCCAGGTCCCACCCTCACCCGCCACCCCAGCCCGGCCCTGCTGCTCTCCGCCCCCACCCCCTTTGCCGCTTCTCAGTCTGAGATCTGAGCCTTCAGTAGAAATGGGGAGGAGCGAGGAAAAGGCCGCGGGCAAAGACGGCTCCCCGGCGCTGCCCCCGCGGCGAGCTCGCCACCGCCCTGCTGCCACTGGTTGGTTTCTCTCTGAGCCGGTACTTGCTGGAGCTCGTGCCAAGGAAAATTGCTCCCTGTTTGCTTATTTCAAAAAAAAAAAAAAAAAGTAACTATACATTTTTCATCGCGGCAACAAAATATCAACTTTCTAGCCTTCGGAGCGAAATCGTTGTTGATCATTCGCCTAAACATGGGCCTGCGAGTGGGGGGTGGGGTGGGAATGGGGAGACCTCCCAGAGCAGCGGCCACAGATGCCTCCTGCACCCCGGGGTGGAGGCCCTGAGCGCGGGGTCTGGCAGGGCAGGGGGATTTGGTGTGCGGGCCGAATGAGGGCCACGGTGTTTAAAACCTCAAACAAACACAGGAAGAGATGGATCTTAGCATATCCGCGGAGCCCTTTGCTTGCGACTGCGAATTGCCGGGTGGCCTCCCTGAGTATGCCTGCGGCGCCTACTAAAGCCTGGGCCTAGGGCTAGGGCGAGGCGCCGCCCTCCCCTCGACCCGCTGCTACTTGATAGCTGCCTCGTCTTCCGGCAGGTACACACCCACAATTAATCTCTCTTATTAAAGCCTCCATTCTGTACCCAAGGGGCGACTCAAACCTATTTAGATTTCCTTGGTTGGCTGCACAAATTTAAGTGGGCAAAGAGTTATAAACCTAATAACAGAGGGCGAGAGAGAGGGATTTGAGTCGAGAAGAGCTGGGACTCACTAGGGGTGTAAGGATGCCTTTCCCGCCCCAGACACCCGCCTCGGGGTGCGCTCCAGGCTCGGGAACAGGCAGGGACCCTCCCGCGCGCGCGCGCCGCACGCCACCTCCGTCCACACCTCCTCCCCGGCCCTGCCGCTCCCAGGTGCCCTCGCAGGGAGCGCCGGGTTTCTGGTAAACCCCTCCCCGAGAGGCGGAATTCTCAGAGCATCCCAAACCAGGGGATTTCCAGGGACCCGGCGAAGGTTGGCATTGTTGGCGATTAATTGAGAATAACACTGGAGACCGTTAATCACCACGTTGCTGCTCCCGTCCTCCTTTCGGGGCTGCGGCGCCTGCCTCCCTCGCTCGGGCTGCCGGCGCGGGTGGGTTCGCTGGTGAAAGTGAAGACGTCGCGGTAGCTGTCACCCAGTTCGGCTGTACTTTTTTGAAAACGCTCGCATATTGTTTGATTACTAATTTGAGTTAATATGATCTTTATGGCAACATCACAGTGGATAATTGGCCTTTTTTCCCGAACAACAATGTAAATCACAATCGCTTTATTATTTAATAACGTCAAACGCTTCGTTGGATTGGCCCCGACCGGGAAGACCTTTTCTTTCTAGACAGTGTTGTGGAGGAAGAACAATGAAGATCTAATTGTGGAGATTTCATAAGTTGGCTCCCGTAAATGAACAGCTTCGATAGGGAAGTTGCAGCAGATGTGGGCACTGCTCGCCGAAGAACCTACCCCCACCCTCCCACACGCAGCCCAAACACTCGATTGGAGGTTTTTTGTGGTGGTGGTGGTGGTGGTGGTGGTCCTCAGATCCTAGCAACCACCTCAATCTCCCAGCAGCAATTAGAGCGTTTATAGGGCTTGCTCGTCAGCCCTTTCTATTGCCGGTTTAGCATGAAGGCTTGGAGTCCGCGCACCAAATTAAGCGCAGCTCCCAGAGCCACAACTACTAACGCGCCCCTCCGGTCCCTGTGGTTACTGGGCATGGAGTGCCTCGGCCTGGGGCTCTCAAAAAGTGTTCTTTTGTTTTGATTTGACTTTTAAAACGGAGTCACCCACGCAGTGCCTGGGCATATACTTGTTTCAGGCAGTTTTGCAAGGGACCCGAGCCATGATTTTGCAAATGCCTGGAAGAGCAGAGGAAACCTAGAGACCCCCAAATGCAGACGACCACGCTTGGAGGGGATGGGCCACCACTGAGCGAATGATGTTTGTCCCCAAAGCCCTCCATCCTAACGGTTTCTTATCGAGGCTCTGGCTGTCGCTGGGGGACGGCTGTCCCTGAAACCCTAAGATTCGGAGTCCTTTGCAAATGCATCCCCGCCATTTGGAATTCGGGTCAAGGAGAGGGAGGCGGCCTTTCGAAGGCACAGGCACCATCCGCTGCCCCCCCACCCCTCGCTTCTAAGACAAACAGGAGGTGCGAAATGCTTCGCCTGCACACGCGCCCTCGGGGGCCCCTCTCCCCTCACCCCGCGCGCGCGCCGATGGCGCCGCTGCCTTCCGCTGGGGTGGGCACGTCCCCCCTCTCTCTTCCCAGCTGTGTTTTCAAACCATCGCCCCGACGGTTCTAGAGTCATGTTCACATGTTCGGTCACCTTCCAACTTCTTTCCGGTCCACTCTCTCCCTTTTGGGGAACCTGAAAAGGGACAAGGGGAAAAGAGTAGAGGAGTTGTGAGAAGGCGGTGGATTTTCCAGACTTGCCCCCGTCCCCACCTCCACCCCGGGTGAAAGTGTATTTTACCAAAGGAGCGCCCTGGGAAACTCCCGAGCAGGAGTGGGGCGCAGTGTTATTCTTCTCCCAGGGCCGGCCGGCCTCCCCGCCCCCGCCGGACAATGCGCGCTTTGAGGCTCGGTGGCCTGCAGGCAGCGGGAGACCAGGGCACTGGGCGGCTTCCCTCCGAGGGGCCCGCAGCTGGAAGGGGGGGAGGGGGCGCCGGGCTGGCAGCAGAGCTGGGGAAGCGGGCTGCGCGGGAAGAAAAACCGTAGAAGCACAATTTTCCGCCCCCCTGCCCTCCACGGTCAGGCCAGCAGGGCCTGGGGCCTGGGCGGCAGGAAAGGGGGATGTGCGAGATTTTGCGTTGGCTTGCTTTCTGAGACCCCGCCCCTCCCCCCAACCCAAACATTTTATTTCAACACAGAATTCTGCCTTCTGGATTGCCCAGCCCCCTAGCCCTCCACCAGAGACCAGCTGCCCAAGAGGGATAATATCTCAACCCTGGGTCCCGCCAGTATTCTCAACGCCACCCCCCACTCCCGCCTTCGAGGTGCCAGGCTACAGGACGAGTCCCCTAGGCACTCTGGGACAGTACTTTCTAGTTTATTGGTTTTGTTTTGTGTGTCTGTGTGTGTGTGTGTGTGTTTCCCCCCCCCCCCCCCAAAGAACACCACCGCCCTCCCCCCCCCTCCAGGCAGCCTCTAGGATAGGACCTTTGAGACCCGCAGGCGCCCTCGGAGGGTTCCCATCTCGGTGGAAGGATGGGTCTGCTGTTTTCAAACGTACACCAGACGGAGCGTCAGAGCCACGTGCTGTGCCTTCGAAAGGCCGCCGCGAGCCTGGCTTTCAGAGCCGCGGAAGCCGGGGCCGGCGTGGAGGGGACGATGCAGCCGCCGGCTGGCGTCCGGGCCCGCGCCGCAGGGCTGGCTGCTGCAGCGAGTGAGACGAATGATCTGGAGCGTGTTTGATCTGCGGCCCCGTCGTCAGCCCGGGCTTTATTTGTTTGTTTGTAATCTCATATTTAGCGGGCTGCGACGGCGGCAGCCGGAGAGGAAGGCCGGGAGGAGGAGGGGGCTGCGCGGTGACCACACCCCTTCCTAATGAGGGCTTTCCATCTGTGCGCCTCCGGCACAGAGCGCCCTCCTTTTCCCGTCCTGCGCAGCGCAGCCGCCTCCGCTCTGGGTGGAAATGGGAAAGCTCGCGGTAGGAGCAGAAAATTGGTCTATTGATACATTCGCTCCGAGTGTTGATCTTGGCATCCCGGGCAGTGGGTTCTTTCTCCCCCGCCCCCAAAGGGGTGCACACAGGGATGGCTCCGGGATCGCGGACACCCAGGCCGGCAGCAGCCAGAAACAGCCCTGCCTGTACCCCTTCCCCGCCCCCAGTTGTCCGACCTCCACGGCTCTTTCTTTTGACCCAACACCAGCTTTTTTTCTTTCTCTCTGTCCAGGTGAGGACAGTGAGGGGCAGGGTCGTCTTAGCCAGGGGGGTCGGGGGAGAGGGATGTAAACCCCAACGAATGAACCAAAAGTGAAAGTTTCCAACGATCCTGTTCAAGAAAAATGCAACCCATCCTGCACCGAGGCAGAGCGCCGGCCCGAGTGTGTGCACGCAGGGCGAGAAACGGAGCGTGCGAGGCGGTGCCGGTGGTCTGAGTCGGTGAGAAGTTGTGGCAGGCAGTGAAGTTTTGGAAGAGTCCTCAATAGACAACCAGAGGCGGGTTTCAGCGGCTTCTAACCTGGTTTCCTGTACATTTTGTGGTGGTGATTCTGTTCGGGGAAAACTGGAGAAACAGACTTACAATGACTCACCTCCCTCTCCCCCCCGCCCCCCACACACACCACCCTCCTAACCTCGCCCTGCGCACGAGGGTGTGGGCTCCGGTTTGAGCTCCAAAATAGCTTGCTTGTCAATTGCGAGCTGTAGGTATATCAAAGTGAGCTGTCCCGAGCAACTCTTGTCTAGAAGCTGGGAAGCAGCTTGAGCAGCTCCCTTTAATGATGATTTGTAGCTCGGCGAGGGGCACGGACAGCAAACACCCCGCAGGTGTGTGCCGTTACACCGCCATCCGGACTTGAATGTAGATTACTCTGCCGATCGTTTGATCGGCCCTTTGAAACCCTTTACAATTGCCTGTGACGAACGGCCAGTCTTAGTTTTTCTCCGAATAATGCCTTGAGGGTAAGTCCTCCGGGCTTTTAAAGAGCTCCAGTATTTTTTTCTTTTTTAAGGGGGGAAAAAAAGAAGAAGAAAAACGTTCGATTTCAGTTTAGACCTAGTCAACTTTTTGTCGCTAACGGGCATCATTCAAGCCATTCAGTACTTAATGACCGTTACCTTTGCTGTCCTCCCAGAAGCCATATAGCTACACAATGCATTCATAAAAAGGAGAGCAAAGTTATTAATTTCGTTTCCTTTAGTTCCAAACTGCCCTGCCTGTTTATAGATGTTTACTACGTGGGTGTTTGTTATAAGCATGCCTTATTATTATCCATGCCATTGTTAATCTTGTTCTAATGCCTTCTCTGTACTCTGTGAATTATATCTGTTCGGTCAAGTGGGAGTTTAACTTAAACACTGAGGCTTTCTAAAGTAAAACTCTGGAGTTTAACCCCCCCCCCCAACACCTTCGCACCAACCCCCATCACCAAAATGAAAGAAGGTGGTGCTGTTCAACCTTTAATATTTACTTAGAGTGTTTACATAAGGGGAGGAAAATGAACTTTTGTCTGAAACGTGCAACAAGCGGCACTTTGATTTCATAAAATAGATGTCAACAATTGCAAGAGCTTATCACACTAGGGTAGGGGGTGGAGGGTGGGAGTGCAGTTGAATTACAGGCCCATTTCTGCCACTTCAGACGACAAAGGGTTACACATAAATAAGTGCCACATTTGCCTATTGCAAAAGTTTTCTCAGTGCTTTCTAAGTCACAACAGGGGAGGGGCGGGGGGGAGGGGGAACTGTCGTTTATTATCCTGCTCTGGGCAGGAGCAGACCCCAGTACCAAGAGGCTCTTAGCTTTGGCCGGCAGAAGAGGGGTAGGGTAGCCTTTCAACAGCAGCCCCCTTTGTTCTCCCCATCTCTTTCCCAATTTCAAGCTTCACTTGCACATCCCAAGTTTGTGTGTTAATGACGCTATTACCATCTGGCTCGCCCTACTTTCCAAAAGATATAAATCTCCTAGCTCCATTGCCCGCATTATCATTTAAGTGCCACCATAGCCAGAAGAAAAAGATGCTTTCAAGACTCCAGATTCTCTTGCACTGACTACCCCTGACATGAATCTTCCACTATATTTATAGACTATACATTGGGTGCAGGAGAGCTCCTTGACAGCACTGATTCCCCAGAGCTGTCCCTGTGAGCCGAGGCAGACATGATTCTGGGAGAAAGGCAGGGTTCAAATGAATTTCTCCTTAATAATATTTTTGTTTTGTTTGCAGCAGGCAGGTAGGAAGCCTCAACATTATGTTTATGTGCCTCCCGTCCTTTCTTCCTCTTAGCTTTGTAAAAGTTGCGGTACGACTCCCAGACATACAAGATGTGCCACTTTCCAAACCCTGTTTGGAGCAGGCGGGGAGATTGGTCTCTCTGTAGGAGTGGGGGCAAGGGTGAAGGGAGATTAAAAGAGCCCCAGAGGCAAACTTTTGGGAACTGGGCCAACTACACCCCTTCTCTTACACCCTCCCTGTACAGATGTGCGCATCTGGGATGTACACACTGCTAACTGTAGCTCTAGATCCACTTCTCTCTATTCTTTCCCGAGTAATCGGTGATTTGTGTGTTTTGAGTGCAACAGCTGAGAAACTACAACAAAAAGAGTTGGGCTGGCTTGTGAATGGCTCCACAATGACTTCATTTATCTGGCCAGGTCTGAGTGAATCGAGCAGAACAGAGTCCAGGCGTGGGCTTTTGGTCCCGGGCCCTAGCTCATGTGAACAGCTAATATCCCTTTGAGGGCTTCTACTGTTTGTGACCCTAGTCTGCCCTGTCTGGGCACCCCTTTCTCCTACTGATGCTCTCTCTCCATCCCAGAACTACCGTCAGAGGTGAGTTCCACTAAGAGAAGCCAATCTAACAGGTTGGAAGAAGAATTGGAAGGGAAACTGCCCAGGTGCCTGAGAGAAGCTCTTAAAATCACCAGGATAAGAGCAAACCTCTCTTCTCTCTTAAAAAATAATATTGTCAGACAGGCAAAAAAACCACCTTTAATGAAATACATTGTTTTTGAGGGATGGAAAAAAATCACATGTTATGTACAGTATTCCAAATACTTTGAACTGAGCACAGAGGGTGCCGAAACGGTGCTTAATTTATATTGCACCAGTGTAGCTGTTTGCATGCCAAAGGCACTTTTTTTTTCTTTCCAGTTCACTTTCCTGCGTTTCCTCCCAAATTCTAGAAAGATCTTGTTTAGAAATGTGTATCCCTACTTTTGCCTTTTGAGAATATTGATTTGATAATGAACAAACTGCAGAGTATATACCATTTAAGTAAGATGCACTTTTAATCACTGATCATTAAAATGGTTATGTTAAATATACTCAATTACATGCATGAGTTAACTCTAACAGTACTTTCTATTCTCCCAGCTGCTCACGTATTCCTTCACGATAGTCTGCGGTAGAAACTTGATTATGCTGAATTCATACATTTCGATGGATTTCATCAGCCTAATTAATGCCTCAGTGTGGTCCTGGGGTCTGAATGAACCCTGGACTACATTTGAGGTTAAAGGCAGTGCTGGAATGTAGAAGGTTTTTCTTTCTTAGTTACTCAGGAGGTACCTTACGATTCCACTAAGCAAGGTAGGTAGCGATTGTTAAACAGACTATGCAAAACAAGGAACCCGATCCCAGTGGCAGAAAAATGAGGCTAATTCTTCATCTTTCCTACCCCATCAATATTTTTGGATTCGATACACAATCTCCAAATAGTAAAAAGGAAAGCACCACCTCTCCTTCGCACCTTAAAACTACACTGAAGAGGAAAACTTGAACTAGATGTACAACTGGTGGTGAAAGAGATTTCCATGAGCTCATCCAGGCTGTCCCTGACCCCTTTCTTTCTCCTGCTCCCGTAACTTTCAGACGCACTGTCTCCGTCCACTTCCACTTTCATCTTTCCCAAGGAAGCACACGGGGCCAGTATTCAGGAGAAACTCCAGTCACTCCCCTCCTCACCCTTGTGGGTGACTGCATTCAGTCTTTTCAGGTGTAAATTAACATCTGAATACATCTCAACCTCACTGACCTTTACTGCCACCCCATCCCGCCTGCCTCTGCAGAGTGGCCGCTAATCTGCACCTCCACCGCCGGCAGGGCAGGCTGAGGTCGGATTTCCCAAACCCCACCCCCAGCACAAGCACCCAAAAGTGCTTACATTGCCTGTGACGGGAGTCCTGATATTTGCCCACGTCCAATGAAACACCTGTGGAAGAATATCAACTTAAGACATATTTTCTTGGTGGTCAAGGGAAGAAGAGTACAGAAAGAGGAAGGAAAAAAAGAGAGATGGAGGCATCCTGGTTCGTTAAGAAATGTCCCTACTTGGGCCAGGTGAAACTTGAAACTTTTACCTCCTGTTGAGTTCCCAAAGACAAAGTGGTTACCGCCCCCCCCCCCCCACCCCAGCCCGCCTTGCAGAAACTCCCTCAAGCAGGGACTCCTGGGACCCAGATTCTGGTCGTTAAAGTAGCGGGGGTGGAGGGGGGTGGGGGGGGCAACCTCATGCCCTGACATCGATCTGATGGAACAGGAAGCGTTTCAGATCTATAACCAAATTACCACCTTGGAACTTAGTGCTTGTTATGCTAATGTAATGACTTTCTGCAGTAAGAGTATATTTCCAGGGTTGGAAATTAGCTTTTTAGAATGCTTTGTGTAATGACAGACATTAGACAGGAGAGACAAATGTGCCAGCAATGGTGGCACAATACTCCTGGCAAACACCCTGGGCTATTTCAACAGATAAATGGAGACCCAGAGATGTTTGTAAAATTAAGCTGAGAGCGGGCTGGGGGAACTGGGTGAGAAGCAGCTGCTGGCAGCCGGACCTTTGTGGGGAAGACACTCTGCCATCCTCGCCTGTTCTCTGAGACCTACTTGAGTAGCAGCCTAGTGCATTGCTTAATCCCCGGGGGTGGATGCTTCGTGAGAAAGAAAAAAAAAGAGAGAAGTGTTTCATAAATAGCCCTGCTCATGGTCTGTGACCCTATCAGTTACCTTTACCTCCTGGTTTGTGAACTCGTAAGTTTAGATTGCAGAGAGTAAGGAGAAAAATACCTTCTGGGGGAGGAGGGGTACTGGCAGGTATATGCGATTTTAGAGAAAAATGAACAACTCTGATTATACAGCCATATGGTGGAGTTGTCCAGTACATCTCCTATGTCCAGTGTATTGTGTAATTAAGAATTCAGGCAAATCTGAAACTATTACAAAATAATACTGTAACTGAAAAATTTTTGTTTAGGAATTCAGGCAAATCCTCGAATTTGTGGTATTGACCTCATGTGGTTTATGTCTTGGGGATCAAGGGTAAGATTGTTTAATGCACCATATTTATAAAAAATATAAGACTCTTCAGTGTGTAGGGCTGGGATGGGGTTAGTCATTTTCCATCATTGCAAACAAGGCCAATTCACACACTGAAGAATTATCCAAGAAGAGAACTCTTTTCATCAGTTATCTGCCCTTGATGGACATAAGAGCAAAGTCACAGCCTGGCTATTGTGTGCCTGGTTCTGCCCCGCCCCCTGCCCTGCTCCTGCTGCCCCCTCATACCCTGGACAGTTACTTCGGAAATAAGTGACTTGGTTCCTGGATGCGTTTTCACCCCTTCTGCATGACGCAGGTTCCACATGTCAACCTGCAGCTATGGAGAAGCCTGTGAACTATGATAATGGGTAAACTCCGCTGCGTTCACAGCCTTGTTTGGGGCTAGAGCAAGGTTGCCAAGACATAGTCGGAATGAGTTGGGGGCTTCTGAGATGTAAAATGAGGCCAGTTTGAAACGCTGGCACTGAATGCTGAGCTTTTTATAATAGCCCATGTTGTCTCATTTTCTTCTAGAGTTGAATAGGAGCAAAATACCTGGCTTGATGCAGTGGTTCTCTGATGACAAATGAACTAATTAGAGTTTCTGAGTGCAGCCTAAAGATCTCAGCGATGGTAGATGTGGGAAATGCAAGCTCCAACCACTTTAGTTTTAGGAAAGACAAGTTTTATGTGTCCATGCCTTAAAGTTATAAACTGAATTTGTCTCACCTAGCTTGCTACTGTACCCCCGCTATAATTTTTTGTATAGATGGGTCCAGCTAGGAGGGTAACTAATATTTAATACATAGACTCACTGACAGAGCAAATTCATGAACCGGATTACCTTTCACCTTTGGTATGTAAATGATTGGTAGCCTGCCAAGGTCATGAGGCTTTTTAGCAAGGTTCTTCTGAGATAAATTAACATAATCTAATCTACCAAAAAAAGGTAGATTCTACAGTAGGTCTGCCCAGTATCACTCTTTTTTAAAAAAAAAATGCCCTTGATGAAACAAGACATTGAGTTGAAAGTACAGAACGGTGCACCATAGATAAAAGGGAAAGAGAATACAGAGAAGGAAGCATTACTTCTTCTTCATGCTCTGTACGATACGGCAGCATTTGTATGTGGCAAATTGTAGAGAAGGCTGAGAGTGCAACAAGAGACAGTGACACTGAGGCAGAGAAACAGCTTGCTGGAGGTTTACGGGGTCATGTTACTGGTGTTGAGGTGCCATTGACTGATCTACTTTTGAGCTCGAGGATTTATATACTGCAGAAATCCTGGTCGCATTGATGAGAATGGCCTAGGACTTCAAAGGGTTGGTTTTGAAATTGTTGGACATTTAGTCTCAACTCCAAAACCCAAATCTGAAGTGCTTATTAGATTTGGGGAGGAAAAGGCCTAATTTGAAATTCTGTCATAAACTTTATGAGAGCTAGCACATTTAGATGAACTTAGAAATAGCTTTGAATTCCAGCTCCCCATACTGTTGTGATACTACTTGTATATAGGAGGAAAAAGGGAGCGAGCACCTGGTCTCTAACCAGGAGAGAAGCCTATTTGCAATATCTCAGCAGATCTCAGCAGGTCGGTCCTCGGCAGGTTGTAGAGACCGCGAACATTGAAGCTGGCTGGGTAGTTCTGGTCTCATGTCATCCGAACATCACATTTTTCAAACCCAGAAATGCCAGATCGAGTTATTTCTGTGGCAAAGGGTTGCTTAGGGTCCGTGATAGCTGAATGTTTCCTATCGATCATATAACATTGCAGTTCATTTACAGAGTTCAGGGAAATGAAAAAAGCCTCTAGTTTAACAAGAAGACACTTAATTCAGGTGCTGTGTTGTATTTAAATGCAGAAATTAAATTCAAGTTGGAGAAAGTGGAAGAGTGAATTAAATTGTGAAGCCAAATATTTGTAGCTAAGTCAACATCCCAGGAGGGCTGTGACTGATGATTTAGTGTGAAGCCTCGTATTAGGCAACTGGATTTGTAAGACATGCAAGACGCCATATCTGACCCAAAAAATTCATATTTAGATCAATGTATGTGTTTAAAGTCGTTCCTAAGCATGGAACAGAGTTCGGAACCTCGGAACCTCAGAGGGAAGGCAGGGGAGAATGACTGGGTGGGAGGTAATCAACCAAAGACCTTGTATGCATATATGCATAACCCACGGACACAGACAATAGGGTGGGGAAGGTCTGGGGGAGGGCCTGGCAGGGGTTAATGGGGAAAAACAGGAGACATAGACATATGTAATATTTTTAACAATAAAGATTAAAAAATAAAATAAATAAAATAATAAAGTTGTACCTCAATTTAAAACAGAGAACCAAAATGTAAAAAACAAATCAATGGTCACTCTTGTGAATGTGGGGAGGGAGAAGGGGAGGGGAGGGGGCGGGGCTGTTTATAGAGGTGCTAATCTGCGAATACTTTGAGAGGTCTTTTTCAGATTTATCAAGTTCTGAAATTATTTAATACGCATGCATTCTTCTAAAGCAGCGGTTCTCAACCTGTGGGTCTCGACCCCTTTGGGGGTTGAAGGACCCTTTCACAGGGGTCACCTAAATACATCCTGCATATCAGATATTTACATTACGATTCATAACAGTAGCAACATTACAGTTATGAAGTAGCAACGAAAATAATTTTATGGTTGGGGGTCACCACAACATGAGGAACTGTATTAAAGGGTCTCAGCATTAGGAAGGTTGAGAACCACTTTAAAAAGCATCTGCAGGTAAAAAAGAAATCATTATTATTTATCTTGAGCATCAAATCCTAATAATCTTCTGTGTCGCAGGATACAGACAGGCATGCAGAAGTAACTAGATGCCCAACACATGCCAAGGTCTTGTGGGCCCACGATTTCAAACAAAAAAAATTCGGGTACCATGACTAAATCAAGGGCACTCGAGCCTATATACAGGCGCACCCAAAAGGGTTAATTGGAGAACCAGGAAGAGAGAGGCTCCTAGGTGCGGTCGGTGTGACCGGAAGAAGGAGGCTGGTAGGCACCCTGCAGTGCCCCCACTGTGCGCATTCCCCTTGGGGGCAGGTTGTGGCTTGGGGGGCACCACTGAGAAGCCCCTGCCCACCCCTTCTGGCATCTGCTTCTTTATTGCCTGCAAGCCACCCAGCACGTGGAAGGCTGGGACCTTGACAACGTCAGCCAGAATTTGTCGCCGGCAATAACTTTTTGTGAAGTGTTGCTCTGGGGCACCTGCCTTTAGGAGGCTGGCATTATCCTGTGGCTTCTCATTTAGATGCGGCCCAGGTAGGCAGAAGAAGGAAAAGGGACGCGAACCCAACCTCAGTGACCACACAAGCCATGGGGACCCAGCGGAGAAACTGGGTCCTTCTCCAGCAAAACTCTCCCTTCCTTTTGAGGTCCTTCACAGCCTCGTTGCCCAGGCTTGGCTGTGCTGTCCCTCGTGGGTGAGACACGTAGGAGAGAGGGCTTCCATAGTCCCCCTTCCTGTCACACAGACTGCACCCCACAGCCTCATCCCGCACCCTGAAGTTTTAAGTTTTGCTCTGGTTGTTTTTGTTTGTTTGTTTGTTTTTGCCCCTTAAAATGTGTGTGTATATATATATATATATTTGTAGGTGTCAATGATTCTTAAATGCCCAGGGCCAGGACCCGCGCTCTAAGGTTGAAACCTTCACCTTTTTGCTCCTCCTTTTCTCTTCTTGTTGGATGGTGGGTGTGCTGCCCAAGAGGCTGGCCCGCCCCTGGGAGGGAGCAGCTGGGGCAGCTGCCCCGGAGCAGCTGCTGTGTCTCAATCCTCTCTTCTGACAGTCATTAAAATTCAATTTCAAATCTCCTGTCTTTAACAATTTCCTAAGGAGCCTATGAAAAGTGCCCAAAGGGTGAGCCTTTTTGCAAGTGGCGGTGGCTTGGCAGCAGGCAGGCACTGATCAGGTTGCCCCTGGCTGTGACCTTGTAGGTGCGCAGAGTGAGTGGTTGAGTGTCTAGATCCGAGTGCTGTGTCTAACTGGACTGAGGGAACCGCTCTGTGGAAGTCTCAAGGCAGACGAAGAAGCAACCAGCTTTTCCCTCATCCACCCTGTCCAGAATGGAGGACAGCCTACCTGATCCTGGGGGTGGAGCTCAGAACCAGGCAAAAAGTTCTTACTCCTTATTTATTCATTCATTCATTCATTCATTCATTCATTCATTCATTCATGATATAGTTGATCCAAGCGATCTTTTTGCTGTTTGTTTTGTAAATCCTCCCCTGAAGACAGTTTTTCCATTGACTTTTAGAGAAAGTGGAAGGAAGGGGGAGAGACAGAGAGAAACATTTATGTGAGAGGCACACATCCATTGGTTGCCTCCCATCACCAGGGCCGGGGTTGGAGCCTGCCATCAAAGTACATGCCCGTGACCAGAATCGAACCTTCAGTCCGCAGGCTGATGCTCTATCCACTGAGCCAAACTGGCTAGGGCTAGTTCTCACTCTTGAGCCTCACCATTCCTCACTTACTTTGTCTACCTTTCAGCTCACTGGCCTCTCCTCCTGGATTCCAAAAAGAAAAATATTTGTGCATCAGAAAGTTTCCTTCCCAAGAAGCTTCCCTTAATAGCTTTCTCCTTTAGGTAGAGAAATCTGCGTCTGGGTCAAGGGGAGGCCGCTACAGTGTTTTTGAGAAATAGAACAATGCACGCACATCCCACGTGGGGTAGGTGGCTGAGTTTCATCAGGAGCTTTGACAAGAGTTGCCAAGCAAACATTCTTCAGTCCCAGCCTCTGAGCAGTTTTTCATTCCCTGCTCCAAAGAGTTAGCAGGTGATTAGTACCAAAAATGCCTCCCTTAACTAACACCCAGTGGAATCTATGGAAAGGACATAGCATTTCTTTGAAATTCTAGATGGGAGTTAAGGACTACCTGACTCCAATTGCCTTCACCTCTTAATCACATATCTTCCTAAACACCAGCCTCCTTCCCTATAAACCCATTGGCCCCTCAGCATACCTAATACTTTTCTCCTCCCTTTAGATTCTTATCCCTTACTCTCCCCCCGCCCCCACACCAGATTCTCAGAATTAAATTATGATCTTCTCCCAAATGACATGACAAGCTAGAAGGGCAATCTGAGGACCGCTCTGAAAATACATGATGTAGAAAGTAAATGTTACAGCTGAATTGCAGTTGACAAGTGGCGGTTTGAGGCATCAGCAATGAATTCCACTTTTTCTACAGGTTTTTTTTTTCCTTTTACTTCATTTTTAGTATCTATTGATTCTAATAGATAGAAGTAAAACAAAAAAAAATAAATGAGAGAAATGCTAAAGAAAACCCAGATTAAGCTCCTTCTGGACTGGCAACCATGGTTAACTTCTATAGCTCAGGGTGATTTGGACAGACCCTTTCATACCGCTGGAAACATAGAAGGACTAACACCAAACCCTGCTTCTCCGTATTTAATTACAAACTTGGCAGAGTGGAGACTCTGTACCGATTAAAAGAAAATCAATCAGTGCTTATTAGCCATAACAAGTCTAAAAACAGTCAGCTGGAGAAGTAATATTAAGAACACACTCTTTTTTTTTTCTTTTTATTGATTTCAGAGAGAGAGAGATAGAAACATCGATGATGAGAAAGAATCATTGACTGGCTGCCTCCTGCACGCCCCCAACTGGGGACCAAGCCTGAAACCTGGGCATGTGCCCTGACCAGAATTGAACCTGGGACCCTTCGTTCCACAGTCCGACGCTCTATCCACTGAGACAAACCAGCTGGGGCAACAGCACACCTGTTACCATCAGACATAAGCCCCTGAGAATTTTTAAGCTTCCGCAGCACGTATTATTTTATTGTTTCACTGCCTGATTTGGAGGAGTTTCTGCTTGGGCGATACCTAAAGTTGTTTCCTGGAAGTGCAACTTGAATGAGTTTTACAATCATTTTATATTGTGGTTCCAGAATAACTCTGTCTCCAAGGTTTTGAATATGTCTGCTGGTGTAGGCTTTTCATGGCTCTGCCCAGTGAGGAGGGCCTCATATTGTAGTGGAGAACACACTGGGCTAGAAATGTGAGGCAGGATCTAGGTTCCAGGAAAGGTGTGTAATTAATAGTGCGAATGTTAGGCAGTTCATGTTTCTGGGCTTCAGATTTCCCGTATGTAAAGAGAAAAGACTAGATAATCTCCTAGGGCCCTCCCAGTCCCTAAATCCTGTAGTTCTATATATAACATACTTGTAAATTTTCAACATTAGAGAAGAAGCAGATCTATGAGTTACTGAATAAAATATCTATTTATTTTCTAGTTCTTTCAGTAAAAGTTTATGCAGAAGACTGACAAATGTTTTTTGGTCTTTTCCTGGGAGAGATCCTAAATTTGACTAGAGGAAACCAAGCTAAGAGACTTGGCCTTCTGTTCTTGAGGACAAATAAACCATTGTCTTACACTTGAACTTCTTTTCCTTTTCAGATCCAACTTAGACATAATGTTTCACTCAAGATCAGGCTTGTGGTTTTAGGAGATTCTGGTCTGGCCTGCCTCATTTTAAGACTTCTATCATCTCTTTTCAAAACCTGAGGAGTACCTCATTTCCTGTTTGAGAGTTCCTTGGGCTTTGCCAGCCCCCAGCCAGGCCTTGCCAAGAGTTCCGGCTGGGAAGGACAGTCTGAGCTCATGGCAGAGAACAAGCTGGCACCACAGTTGTAGTGACTCACCAACCTGGTTGCCCACTTTGCAATGGCAAGGGCCACACTGTCGAACAGAAAGACCTGCGTTTTACCAAAGTGCAGTCGGATCCCAGGGCAAAATCATCTCAGCCTCTATCTCTGATCTTCCCTTTCACTGGCTGTTTTGGACACAAGGCGAGAAAGGAAATTATATCCTGGATTATGTTTTGTTTTAAGATTAATGAACAGGTCCTTGGTTTTATGTCCATTATGTTCTAGGAATTTAGTGGTGATTACAAGCCAGTGAACATAGGTCACAGCAAAATGAACATTCAAGATTAGGTGAAAACATTCCTCTGAAATGTCAGTATTCATTTTTGGAGTGTCAGTTGCTACATTTCTGTAATTCATCATTTTTTTTCTTGGCTTAGAGTCAAGATGAGAAATGATATTTAGACCAAAGACATTGTTTTGTTATATAGCCACTGCTTTTTAAAATGCAAATACACTCTTTTCCTCTCTCTCTCTCTCTCTCTCTCTCTCTCTCTCTCTCTCTCTCACACACACACACACACACACACACACACACACACACAAACACACAGCACCCAAATTCTAGAGAAAGTCCTTTCAAGACTTACAGGAGAAAATTAACCGAGGTTAGAGCAATGGCAACACTAAAAGGCAATGATTTCACTTTATAAAAAGTCTTGTACAATACACAGGTGTTTTTTAAAGCATGTATTATGATTAAAGACTATTACATTTCTAAATTAATACAATTCTTGTCTATTTTCAAATCATATATAGGAACCATTTAAAAGTATTTTATATTACAATCGGTGACCTAAACCCAACTAGTACAAGTTTATAATGTGCATAGGTTTACCCCATAGAAAATTAAATTTTAAATTATAAGTCTTGTCCTAAAGTTGTGGAACTTTAGCTTTTGGTATTAACATGGAAGAATATTCAATGGCTATTTTAGCTTTAATGTGCACTGAAATAAAGTGCACATGGTATTTTTTTCCTCCAAGTGTTCTTTTGTTAAATATGGAATATTTTTAGCATTTTGTTTTTAATGTATACATTATTTTTATTAGGTCATTTGGTAAAAGATACAATATGTAATAATAATGGCCTCTTGCTTTTTCCCTAATTTTATTATTTCAAGTCAAACAAAAATGGATACTTTTCTCTGGAGGAAAATGAATATGAGGGTGTTGGATGCAAAAATGATTATTTAGTTAGAGAATTTTTCCCTAACAGATTAGCATTTTTGATGGATCATATTTCAAAGCTGATTATTCTCAAAGAAAAGCAGAGCGATATTAGAATTTCCAAGAATATTGCGTTGTTTAAAAAGTATTTTAATACATTATTCAAATTGTCGTCAGTTATTGGTTTTAAAAAAGCAGTATCTGTTGCAAATGTGAAATTTTGCTGTTGCACCTTACCAACTCTAGTTTCTTTAGGATAAAAGTGGAAATTATTAATATCAAAGACACAATTTAGAGCTCTGTCAATTTTTTTTTTTTAACTTTAACTGTGATAGGCATCTCTGCAAGGTGGGTTTTACATATTTTTTTCCTAATTTTTTTTTCCCTCCTTTCAGTAAGAAGGATAAGCTTTTAGAGTACCCAGTCACCGTGGTAACTGCCAAAAAAATTCTCCTGAAGTTTGAAGAGGTCAGCTAACAGGGTCAACAGCTCTGGCCTCTCTCTGCGCTTGGTCTAGCATGCCCCAGCCTGCGGTTGGAGTGTCAGACCAGCTCTGACCCTGGGAGGTGGGCTTCTCCAGCTCTGATATAAATTTTTTGAGTCAGTTCATGGCCTGGACTCTCCAGGTGGCCTCCAAAATCGATTTTGACCCCCTGACCCTGTCTCACGGAGGCATAGCATTCACCCTAAGTAAGGATTTAGCCAGGAATGACAGCTTTCCACTGAGCGTTATTGGGGACAGTATAAACAGTTTGGAAAGCAAGTAAGGAGGTGTGAGTGCTAGAAATCATTAAAAGCACATTAAAAAACACTTTAAAGAAAATTCTCTTTGTAAAAAAAAATGTATTCTTTGATTGGACTTGTAGGATTTAAAAAATCAAAGAATAGTTTTGAATATACTTAGCAAACCCACACAACTTTATCTTTTTATATACTTTGTTACAAATATGCAAATAAGATAGTCTGAAGCAACAAAATAGGTACAACAGGGATGTGACATGTACAGAAAAGGCAAGCTAGTTATTAAAATAATATACTGTTTAGTATTTTAAATACTAAAATTTGTGTGTTGAAATGTTTAAAATGGGAGAATAAGGAACCTTAAAAAACAACAACATCCAGTTTGGAATGAAAATAAGCTTGTGCTGCTTTTATTTTGTAAACTAGCCAATGAGCTCCTTTGTATACAAATGAGATAAAAATTATACATATGAAAAGTTAGACCTTGTAGAGAGCTAAAGAAGAGAAAACAGGAAATTAAAAGTCTCTGAATTAACTTGGAAGATAAAATTAATGTAGATAAATCATCAGTGACTCTTTTTTCCTTCCTTCTTTCCTTCTTCCTTTTTTTTTCAGGATGCCACTCTGAGTGTTTTATTTTCTCCAGGGAAGTAGAGTTCGCTTTGAGAGCCCTAGCCTGTGAACTCCGTATGTAAATGTGGTCATCAAGCAAGACTGAACTACCAAGAGGGAAGATTTTCAATGTTTCGCTTTCTTAAAACCCTTCACAGCATCCTTCCTCCAGGGGAACTTTACTCAAAGTTTCCCCCTTCCCAGAACTGTTGAAAATGGCTCCAAAGCAACAGTGTAATAGCTCAACCAATTGTACTATGAAGCTGTGGAGATGACATTTTATCAGAATCTTTTGTAAAAATTAGATTTTAAGTAGGGGTGAGAGTCCTTTGGGAAGAGGGGACAAGAGAGAGTAGAAGCGGGAGGAGGAACCACGCTGTTCCTATAAGTATATATACTCTTTGTGTGTGAAGGCCTCTGTGTCTTGGCTTCTCACTATGTTAAATCCCTATTATAAAACTTATCTTCACAAAGCCTATTATAGTATTCTGGGAACAAATTGGACCATGAATAACTGAGTTGGAAGTGTAGATTATTTTCTACTCAGGGAAAGTTAGAGATGACAACAGCTTAACTAAAAGAATAGTGATTAATCTTAAATAGATGGATTTCAAAGTTTCACTCTTGATAAAGAATACCTTTGATACTTCCCCTCTTCACACTCAAGTTTCCAGTTTCTTTGTGCTAAGAATTGTCCTAGTGATTACACTGTCCACCTCATACAGCACGGCTCTAGCAGTAGGTCGTTTCCTCTCCCATTGTTAATCTGTCAGAGGGGTGGCCAGAATGACACTCTACTTCCTAGAGGTTAAATATATGGTTCCAAAGTGAAACCTGTGCTTAGATGTCAGACTCACGCTTAGGAATGACATCTTACATAATCATAATTCTCAATTAGATAAAATTGTTATTTTTTTTAATCTTAAATTTTTTTACTACCCGATAGCTTATAAAGCAATTCTCAGCTCATAATTTTGTTGGGTCCATAGAATAATGTTGCAAAGTAAATATCATTCATCCCATTTTACCAATGAAAAAGCTGAGTTATTTGCATATTGTGACCTGGCTGATAAAATAAAGAACTGAAACACCAACTCAGATTTTATAAAGCTTCTATTTCAAGTGTTTAACCTATAACAATAGTCTTTAAAATTATTTTTTTGTGTATTACATCCCTGAAAATGAAGATTTTGTATTAAAAAGCAAAAGTCTTTATATTTCACAGACAAAAATGTTAAAAGACACAACTGAAAAAAATTCTATTACTTTAAAAGTGAATTTTGCCAACTATTGTTTTCCTTTGTGTGTATGTATGTATGTATATATATTCTTTTATAGTTGAAGATCTTAATTTCTAAAAGTCAAATATGGCCAGCCCTATATACATTAACTAACCACCTGGAACTTTTTTTTTTAATATATTTTATTGATTTTTTTACAGAGAGGAAAGGAGAGAGACAGAGAGTTAGAAACATCGATGAGAGAGAAACATCAATCAGCTGCCTCCTGCACACCTCCTACTGGGCATGTGCCCGCAACCAAGGTACATGCCCTTGACCGGAATCGAACCTGGGACCTTACAGTCCACAGGCCGATGCTCTATCCACTGAGCCAAACTGGTCAGGGCGACCACCTGGAACTTTTTTAAATGTACATGAAAACTGTAGATTATATGTTTCAAAATAAAATATAACAATAAATAAGTCCTTTGAAGCAGGTTCAGCATGTTAAGTAATTATTTGAGAACATGCAATTGATTATTAGAGAGTGCAATGGTTGAAATTTTCCTTTTAGTGTTTTTCCCCCAGCTATATTGAAGCATAATTGGGAAACAAAGTAGTAAGATATTTAAAGTGTACATCATTTTGATTTAATACTCATATATATTGTGAAAGCACTTCTCCCATGTAGTTAATTAACCCACCCATCACTTTTATTTTGTGTGTGTGTGTGTGTGTGTGTGAGAACATTTAAGTTCTACTCTCAACAAAATTCAATTTTTTAACATAGAGTTATCAACTATAGTCATCATGTTTTAATTTAGATCCTCAGACTTTACTCATCTTATAGCTGAAAGTTTGTACTCTTCCTAATTTTCTCACTCCCCAGCCCCTGCCCTACTAGTTTTTAGGCTGGTATCTCTTAACATCTTAACAAGTTTGGATAAACAAAGTTGTATAAAACTACTTTTGCTTCTCTTGGGCTTTTACTCTCCATATTAAAATAAAGTTTGCAAAATACTCTAAAAAGGTTTAGTTAACTTGATATTGACATAATCTATGTAACCATACAGAAGTCAAGAAATACAAAAGATAACACCATGTGATTCTCTTATGTTTTTAATTATGTTGTTTTAATTATGTAATGTAGGTAGTGTGGCTGTTAATGTGGAAATTCTAAGCTTTTTATTCTTAAATTGTATACAATTAAATTAGTCATTTTATATATAGTAAAATTAAGGCTTTTGCTCCTGAATTATGCTGGCAGCCAGACAAATCCCGTCAAGCTTGTTAGGATTAGAGAAAAATGAAAGAGTCTAGAAAAGCTAACTGCTCTGGTTGGAAGTTGCATTTGTGAGGTTGTATCAATAGTGGCATATATTTTAACAATTTTTTTGTGCTAAAGTTTTTCAATTACAATATGACATTAGACTGAGATTGTTGATTTTGATTTGGACGTAAATGATCAAGCCCAAAATTCAAACATCTAAGTGTAGTGATGGCGAACCTTTTGAGCTCGGTGTGTCAGCGTTTTGAAAAACCCTAACTTAACTCTGGTGCTATGTCACATATAGAAATTTTTTGATATTTGCAACCATAGTAAAACAAAAACTTATATTTTTGATATTTAGTTTATATATTTAAATGCCATTTAACAAAGAAAAATCAACCAAAAAAATGAGTTCGCATGTCACTTCTGACACACATGTCATAGGTTCGCCATCACTGGTCTAGTGTCTTCTCTACTAATTTGCAAATTAAGAAATGCAGAGCCCTGGCTGGGTAGCTCAGGTGGATCAAGTGCCATCCGGATCTGCCGAGGTTGTGGGTTTGCTTTCCAGTCAGGGCTAATACAAGAAGCAACCAATGAATGCATAAATAAGTAGAACAACAAATCAATGTCCTCTCTCTCTCTTTCTCATCAATTAAAAATAAATTAAGAAATGCAAAAATAAGGACTTATATTAACATTGATATGTTTGTTTAGATGTTCTGAAATTTTTAAGTTTATTATTTTTACTACTTACCCCATTCATTTTGTTCAAGTTGTTTTTTGTTGTTGTGGGTTTTGTTGCTTTGTTCAAGATATTTTATTGGTTTTTAGAGAGAGAGAGGGAGAGAGAGAGAGACATGGATGTGAGAGTGAAACATCAATCAGCTGCCTCTTTCATGCCCCAGATCTCATAACCTGGATATGTACCCCAACCAGGAATTGAACCAGCAACCCTTCAGTGCACGAGACAACGCTCAAACAACTGTGCCATACCAGCCAGGGCCATGTGTGTTTTAGTAGCTGCCAAATGTTCCACCTTTTCTCCCTTTATTTCATTCTTTCTTCTTTTCTTCTCTTCCCTCCCTCATCTCTTCCTTCCATCCTTCCTTCCCTCCTTTTCTCCTTCCTCTCCTTCCTGAGATTTTAGGTAGTTTTTTTTTTTAAATGTAGAACATCTTGAGTAAAAGGATTTATCTAATGCAATATATTATGGTCAACTGATATGCTACACAACAAAACACTCCAGCTAAACTTAAAACAAGTCAGAGAACCCGCAAGTATAATATTAAAACTTCTCGACAACCAAAACCCAATTCTGAAGGATCAACTTTTTTTAATTTAAATTTTTAGAATTTATTTTCTTTTAATTTTTTCCATCATCATTTACTCCCCCCTATACTCTCGGGATCAACTTTTAATGTAATAGATTCTGGCAATTTCCCTTTTGCTGTCTTTATAGTCTTTATAAGTCATCTAAACTATTGGTTATTTTTCATGTAACCATATCATGTTGTGAAAGAAGAAAAAGAAGAGGAGGAGGAGCAGGAAGAAGAAGAGAAATTATTTCAGAAATCCGAAAAGAAATGTTGTCAAATTGCCACATATAACTTGTATGTAAGTACATGGAAGTATCATGCTAGCGCTGGAAAGGATAAAGATCAGTGATTCTTCATTTTTCTTTTAAGTCACACCTGCCCAATATATTGTCATATCAAAGATATTTTCTCACCCTACCTGGTTTGCTCAGTGGATAGAGTGTTGGCCTATGGACTGAAAGGTCCCAGGTTTGATTCCAGTCAAGGGCACATGCCTGGGTTGTAAGCTTAATCTCCAGTGTGGGGCATGTAGGAGGCAACCAGTCAATAATTCTCTCTCATCATTGATGTTTCTGTCTCTCTCTCCCTTTCCCTTCCTCTCTGAAATCAATTTTTTAAAAAAGTTATCCCTTAAAAAACAAACAAACAAACAAACAAAAACAAAGATATTTTCTCTCTCTCTCTCCTGAAGCTATTATCAGTGTGAACCAATTAATATAAATTTGGCAAAATAGAATTTTAAATAGTACAAGAATTTTTCTTAATGAAGTTTTTAAGTAAGTCAACCATGCATAAAAATATTTTGTATTCTTTTGAAAGGAAAAGTATATATCCATGTCTATTTAGGAAATCACAATGCATAGTGAAAAATTTAGTCAACTATTTGGGTATTAGTTTCTATAATACTAGATTTTTTTATGTCTCTCAATCTTGTGAATATATCTAGTATATTTGAGTGCTGATAGATACATTTCATGATTACAGGACTTAATATACTAGAGAAACCAAAAGTTGTGTTGAGTATTGTTGGTAATTGTCGAATGAGCACAATTGGCTACCTCAATAGTAGGTATGAGGCATTCCTCCAGTTTCTACAAAGATGAAAAGACTAAATCCCTGCCATCCTGGAATTTTGTGCTAGGTGTTAGGAGGAAGTAGAGATTGGAATTAAAAAATACAAAAAGATTTGGGCCCAGCTCCTCAGGAAAGAGAAATTAGCATGTACACAAGTGTCTCTTCAGAATAAACTCTGGTAAAGGTATGGACGAATAGCTAGGAAAATATGGAATAGCCTGGAGAAGCTTGTTGGAGAAAGTAAGACTTGAAGAATGGGTAGGACTCTGATAGACACATATGGGACCATATTCCAGATGGAAGAGAAAGGTAGAGAAGTGAAATTGTGTAGTGTACCATCGAAAATTATTTAATGGACTTAAAAGGAAGTTTCTAGAATAACACAAAATGAGGCCTAATGTTGTCTATTTTAATAGGCAATCAATAACTTTATTCATTCAGGAAATACTGTCATCATAAGTGCCATGAGAATATTTTACTAGTAATAAAAACACTTCTTTTAAAGATAGTTAAAATTCAATAAAGAGAAAAGTAAGTGTGAGAAATGTAGTGTTTCTCATACTAGATTATTCCTGGATCTGGGTACCTCTGTGTTTCTCAGTATCTTCATCTAGATATCTATTTCTCATGTTTATTAAATAACATTTCAAATATTAAAATGAAGACTTATGGAAAATCAGTCATTTTTTTTTCAAAGATAACTCATGGGTCACTTCTTTCTTTTTTTTCCCCTTCTTTTTATTCATGAGTCACTTCTTATGTATCACTTGCTCTCGGAGTTTCAAATAACAACTGCATCTTAAAAAATGTACTTTTAAGTGAATGGAAAATGTCAGTTTTAAATTCTGCCATTCAGACATTCTACATTTGTGCTTATGCAAGTGAATGAAAATCTAGAAATATATTTAAAAGCCCACAGAGATATCCTGAAATCAGAAATTATCAACCAACTATATGAACGACCTCAGACTTTCCTATAAAAAGATATTAAAAGGCAAATAAACTGGGAATAAAGGCACCCTAAGTAAATTCTAGCAGCATCAGAGTCATCCTGTAATAATCAAAATAGTAAACTCGTACAAAAGTTTTTGGTGATGTAGAGCATGAGAGTCCAGCGATAGTGTTTGTTCTGAGTGTCAATCTTCCTAATATGAAACCTCAAGCCAAGTGGAAACTAAATCCTAGCTCTAAAGCTCAGAAATCCAGGCCCCAGGAATATTTTACAGGGAGAATGGGTTGAAATGTCTCGAACACCAAATTAGAGTGAAATATGAGCAAATAATGTGGATGGATGGGAGTGTTTGCAAGGGTAAAAGAAACACTCATTCTTATCTGTGGCTGGTTAAGCATGTTGGATAAAGCACCGGTTAGCTGTCTGGAACCGTATCTTTAATTTCAGTTTAACTTTCTTCTGTTACATAGTCTCAAACTGTAGCCCTGACCTAATAGAAGTCTTTCAATTATAGGTTCTTTTCAGTAAATAAATAAAACTTTTGAGTGCTCATGGAGATACTGTAGGTGTTATTGAAAGAGAAAGGTGTTAAAATTAAAAGGAAAAGATGTCATGCCTTCTGCTCTCAAAGATAAGAGCAATATTCATATTTAAGGCTCCACCCAAAGTAAATTATTGACATTGCTTTCAGCACCCACTTAAGGACAACTCATTTTTAAAGCTTTTCCTTTATAACTCTTGGAGCTGGATATCAGATATCCCCAGCACCAGTGACTATGGCACTGCAAACAATACAAAAGTTTATAGAAGCAGAAGTGAAAGTGATATGCAGAATAAAAAGAGAAAGTGCTCTTTATCACTTCCCCAGAAGTATGTATCCTTCCAGATCTCAGATAAAAAGAAAGATGTATAGGTGGATGGAAAGATAGATAGATAGATAGATAGATAGATAGATAGATAGATAGAAGAATATATAATAGTTAAGAACATAGACTCTGAGCCCGGCCAGTGTGCCCAATGGTTGAGCGTCCACCTATGAACCAGGAGGTCACAGTTCAGTTCCCAGTCCAGGCACATGTCCGGGCTGCGGGCTCAGTCTCCAGTGTGGGGTGTGCAGGAGGCAGTGGATCAATGATTCTCTCTCATTGTTGATGTTTCTATTTCTTTCTCCCTCTCCCTTCCTCTCTGAAATCAATACAAATATATTTTTTAAAACAAAAACAAAAACATATACTCTGAATCTAGACAGTGAGAGTTTGAGTCCCGGTCCCTACTAGTCACCACATGTATGTTCTCCGTTTTCTCATTTATAAAAGTGGGCATGACGCAGTACTGTCTCATTGGGTTGCTGTAAGGATTAAGTGAGTCTGTATGTGAACTGCTTAGAGCAGTGCTTGGCACAGAGTAAGCATTGTATAAGGGTTAGCTACTCTTCTTATGAATACACATATATACTTTTTTAAACAAATGAGGTTTTACTAGATGTATTTCCTCACTCCATAATATGTCTGGGAAACATACTTATAACACAGATAGGTCTATTTCACTCTGTAACTGCCGCATCATATCCCACTGCAGAGTTGGGCCTGAATGTCTTTAACCAGTCTCCTGTTGGTCATTTAGGTTGTTTCCGGGTGTTTCTGCTTCAAAGCAAATGCCAATGTCTTATCCTTGAATATAAAACAAGGCTTGCAGAAGGGACAGGCATGTAATATATACCCATTTTATAAATGATCAAAATGAAGCTCAGAGGAGTTTCGTGACTCGCACAAGGTCATTAGCTAGTAAGTAGCAGTTCAGAGAACTAGTTTAACACTGTCCTACCTCAGATTTTCCCATTTGATGTAGAATAGCTTTACAAATACAGCGGTCCTTATGTCATGTGTCCACGACAAGACTTTTCTGCTTTCTGAAATAAGCATTAGGCAACTACATGTTTATGTGCATCCAAAAGGGGGCATAGGTCGAGAGATACCAAGAAATACACTAAAAGATGAAGTAAAATAGTAAGCCTGGCACTGTCGTAGGTATTAAAGAGACTATTAAAATCATGACACCAATCTTAAATGCTTAAATGGTTTGACATCAGGATACATAATACATGGTGGTAGAAGGAGGAATAGGGAGGATGACTTGCTATTTGGCTATGTAGGAGGCTATTACTTGAAAAAACTGCCATGTTTGACTTTTGGTCTTCCTAGATGGTACACCCTTGATTAACCATGATCTGGCTCTATTAAGACTGATATTTATACGCTCCCATACCCACACTCTCTAACCCTGCCACATCCTATTAAGTAGTATTAAGATAGTAAAAATTTCACAAACTACAAATATATATAAAAGTCAGTTGAATTGACTTTAAGTTATTGTATCTCAGGACATATAATTCTTTTATATACAGTGAACCTTCAGCCAAGTATAGTCTTCTCTCTTTCAGACAAGAAACTACTGTACAATGACTTCAAAATGTGCAGGACTCATTGTGGGAATAGCTTTTCAATAACCTGTGTTTCTAAGTCCAGCATAATTTGGGATCCAAACACAGAGGGGAAAAATTCAATATTGTAATGTATTTGTTTCTGTGCTTGTCTTGCTATGCTGCCAACATTGGGAAAGAATTTTATTCTCAGCTAGATTATTTAATGACTTTAGGACTGGGGCCAATGACTTCCCCAAGCTGAAATTTCCTCTTACATAAAACAGAGTTAATGTATTTGTTTTGTTGGGAAATGGGCATATTTAGTTTGTTGATGTTTATCTGAATGTTTAAAAAAGCATAGGTGATGCAAATTGTAACATTTTTTAAAAATGTATTTATTGATTGATTAATTGGGGAGAGAGAGAGAGAGAGAGAGAGAGAGAGAGAGAGAGAGAGAGAGAGAGAAACAGCAATTTGTTGTCCCACCCACTCATGTACCCACTGGTTGATTCCTATATATGCCCCAACTGGGGATCGAACTTGTAACCCTGGTGCATCCAGATGATGCTCCAGTCAACTGACAGCCAGGGCACAAATTGTAAAATTTTACTGCAATGAGAGAAATACTACGATTTAGAAACATTGCCCTGACAGATTTAGCTCAGTGAATAGAGCGTCGGCCTGTGGACTGAAGGGTCCCGGGTTCGATTCTGGTCAGGGGCATGTACCTTGGTTGCAGGCACATCCCCAGTAGGAGGTGTGCAGGAGGCAACTGATGGATGTTTCTCTCTCATTGATGTTTCTAACTCTCTATCTTCCTTCCTCTCTGTAAAAAATCAATAAAATATATATATTTAAAAAAAAGAAAAGAAAGAAACATTCAAGACATTGTGTAACTTGAAAGCAGAGGATGGAACAAAAAGGAAGTACCATGGCCTTTTCCAGATATATTTCTTAGATAGCACTAAGTCAGTTTACTTATCAGACGGTTGTTTACCTTCTGCCTCTGCTTCTGAGTTATGGTCACATGTAAGACGCTTACAAAAATACTTATCAAAATCAGTGGGACATAATGCAACAATTTAACTGCTAATGACAGCCACCTCTAACTATGAATGACATATAATAAATTATGTTTGAACTGGATTTTCAGCTGCAGATCTTTATTCTGCCACCCAGACAGCCCTATAAAGTTGCACTTGCGGCCTTAATCCCACTTGGATGTGTGCCCTGCTGCCTCTACTTTCCATCATTCGGGTGCTTTCGTCTTCTTGAATCAGTGAACAATCTTTGTTTCTGTACCTTATTAGGCCAAAGACCATAACAGCTAGTGATGGCATCGGCAAGCCCTGCGGGCAGGATTCTCTGCAGACCCAGCCAACCTCCAACAAACCCCTTTTTATACTCCCGTTTCTAGGAAGAATTATGATGGCGGTGCCCTGCTGTTGATCAGTCAAATCTGTGGTAGGCCTAGAGATAAGTCCTGTAAGTGTGGTGTACTGTAAGACAGCGGCTCCCATTCATTCGTAGCTTGTGTGTAATAAACCACCCAAAGGGGGGGTGGGGCAGGGAGGCAGCTGCAGTGTGCAAGAGCAAACAAGGCATCTCATTCTTGGGAGCCAAAACTTTGTAATTTGCTACTGGGCAGCCTGCTCTTGCTGACATTCTTTCTGATAACATAGTGGTGGCTATCTATATTTATAGTTTGACGACTAACCCAAGAGATTCTAATTGGTAGCTATGCGTACGCGTATTCGAACAGCTTGTTGTTAAGGGAGAGGTGAAAAATACCACCAAATGGCTGGCAAACAAAATCGCGGGGTTAAAATGCCATTTTTCTCTACCAACGGTTAGCCTTCAAATAATGTATGCTAGCCATTGTTGTAGAGTACTGGTTTTATAAGGATGGCACTTCAAAAGATACCAGCTAACATTCACACGGCGAGGATGTTCCCCGGGAATGAATGGCGTCTCTTTTGTAGTATATTTCCTAGCCAGAAAAGTGTTCATCGAATAGAAAGGTATTTGGGGGAATGCTTGTCTTTTGAAAATTAAAAGTTAGAAACTGAATCTCATTGCGTGGCTATCAGGTATCTAAGAAACACTACTTTGCAACTAGTCCTGCAGATTATTCATCTGCCCAAATCCAAATGTGGAAAGCAATTTAATCGTGAAAAGAAGACAGTATACCTGTGTTGGGGGGCTGGGGGGGGGCGCAATCTCAATGAGCCCTTTCAATTCAGGATGGGTAAACCTAATAAAAGGGAAACACTTGAATTTCTCAGGACTACTCAATGAGATGAAAAAATGCTGCAATTTCTGTAATAAACTCTTTCTTTTTACATCCAAAGCAGGTGCATGGCATTGCGATATCAGCACTGTACTCGCTCCTCATCAGCCCCCTACTGCTCTTCCCAGTGGGAGTGGAATACTGGACATTCTAGGCATGTTTCCTTCACCTCTCCGAGCTCAGGGTCAGGAGAGGGGCTGTGGCAGAGTGGAAGGCATGCCAGTTGTTTTGGAATTCTTGCAGGTGTTGAAAAAGCAAAGGCTTCTTTGGGGAGGCACATCTGCATCTGTCATATGCCATTTGTGCTAAAGCCTGTGGTGTTTTTGTTTGTTGGTTTGACAGATTGACATGTAATGGCCAGGACCAGTGAGCGGCCGCTCCCAGCAAAGTCACTCTGAGAGCTGGAGTCCTCTAGAAATCAGCTGGCCCGATTCCCCATGATTTCTCTCTGCCCTTCCAAGGAGAATGCATTGTTCTAATGTTCCTTTTGGCTTTTTGTTTGCTTTCACAATTTTTTTTTTGTTACATTGTTTTAAACTCTAAATTAAGATGAAACAGGGACTTTGATAGGTTCATGACATCTACAAAGCATTTCAAAACCAACCAGTCCTTCAAATGTACTTAGAAGTGGTTAAAGAGATGTATGGCATTAGCATAAATATTGGGATATCATAAAATTTAAAACTTGAGAACACATTTGTGTCAGCGATGAATGAGGGAACAGTAATAGAGGCAAAAACTGAAACATTAAAGCTTTTTCATACTTTTAAACACTAAAGTAAAACTCTCATTTTAAGTTATTTTTGGAATCTTTTTTCTTTTTCATCTCAGAATTTACATGTAAGCTTGTATCTTATCAACCATGTTACCACAAAGCCAAGTAAATATGTGTGAAAGCAAACTTTAGTATGGTGTCTTTTGTTGACGAAGTGAAATCAGAAGTCCTTATTAACATGCTCCATCCATAGGGAGCTTCTCGTGGAATTAGGGGTTCAAAGCTCATGTTTATAGCATTAACTTTATTGTCCATGTAACTTTCTGAATTTTATGGTACTGTGATAGGCCCCATCCTGTCACCCTATTGGGAAGGCACAAAATAACAAAGGAATATCATGTGTTAAGCCAATGCAAAATGTCATAGACATGTTCATAGTAGCATTCACTTTACATTGACCCAAACAAAAATACTCCACTGACATAAAGGTTTCCGGGACATACACCTTCCCTTACCTACATGTTGCCTCCGTACTGGAAAGGCCATTCCTTTTGACAAAGACTTCAGTTCGGGTGTCTTATCTGCCAGCATATTATCAGCTCCACAGGTCTATCTGCACAACCAGGTTTCCGTGGAGCCCTGCGCTGGAGACAGAGGACAGGCAAAGCAAAACTCCTTTCAGGCCTAGGAGTAGTCCTTCAGAACTGGTCGCCGGAACCCAGAAGCAGCTCTGCCATGGTTTGGGTGAGAGAATAATAAAAACAAAAAGCCGCTTCCTAACTGTACAATGGGAAAACGGCTATTGTTTTTCCCTCTTTTAGTGACAAGTTATGGTCTGGATATTTAAAATTTTTAATAATAAAATTTATTCATTTTTAAAATATATTTTATTGATTTTAGAGAGGAAGGGAGAGAGAGAAACATCAATGATGAGAGAGAATCATTGATTGGCTGCCTCCTGCACGTCCCCTACTGGGGATCGAGCCCGCAACCCAGGCATGTGCTCTTGGCCGGAATAGAACCTGGGACCCTTCAGTCCGCAGGCTGATGCTCTATCCATTGAGCCAAACCAGCTAGGGCTATTCATTTTTAATGTATTGATTTTTAGAGAGAGGGAGGGAGGGAGGGGGGGGAAGGGGGGGAGAGAGAAAGAAACATGGATTTGTTGTTCCACTTATTCATTCACTCATCAGTTGATTCTTATATGTGCCCTGACCAGGGATCAAACCCACAACCTTGGTATTGGAACAATGCTCTAGCCAACTGAACTACTTGGCCAGGGCCCTCATTTATTAATAATTTGTAAAAACCTTCTTAAGTAATGATTCCTTCATGTTCCCTCAGTAGGACTTAAATATACTCAGCTCTTTACTGTTTGTAGTTAATGTGCCAGATTTAGAAAGTAAAAAAAACAGGATGACCAGTTAAAGTTGAATTTTAGATGAACAACAATTTTTTTTAGTATAATATTGCATGGGATATACTTACACTAAAAAAAAAATCTCTATTGTTTATCTGACCTTCAACTTTAACTGGGTGTCCTATTTTATCGGGCAACTCTATTGGTAGCAGAGATTGATTAATGGCAAATTCATGATCAGAAGCCTCATGGTTTGATGGGATTCCATTTTTTTTTATTGTTTTACTTTCCTGGGGTTCACAAAGATTATCTACTTAGAGTGATATAGTTAATGATAACAGCTATGATGATTGAGCACCTGCCCAAATACACAGCAACCAGAGGAGGCAGAATATGTTATCTTCATTTTGAAAATGAGTAAACTGAGGCCCAGAAACAATGAACAATTTGTCTTGAGTTAGACAAATAACAGTGCAAGACCAGGATGGGGAACCGCGTCTGCAGATTCCAGAGTCGGGGCTCTTCCTCTTAGCGGCGCTGGTTTGTGAACTATGAAAGGTCATTAACATCACAAGTGCCGTCATCAGCGGACTGCAGCTCATCTAAAACGGTGTCATCGTGCTGGTCACCTCTGAGTGTATAGGTGTACTCCTTTTCTTGCTAGCCCCAAGGGCCATGTCGGCGTCTCTCACTGGTTAGTCTCGTCCCTTAGACAAGCCATCACATAGGTTATAATGTCCCTTTCCAATAATGTCACATTATTGAAGATGATCAGAAGTTTGTCCTTCGGCTGAACCAAGTGTGTTTTCATTACTATTCAAACGTGAAGCATGTTGTCACAATAGCCCTCGGTTGGTACACAACCTCTGACTCCATTCGTTCCCTCTGCATACTGTGCGTTGTTGTACTTCCACAGTTTCACTTGCTTTATAAACCACCCACCAGCCTCCAACATCAGCATTTCCTTGCCAGTATACAAAAAGAAAAACAAGTATTGCTTCAATGCCTTACCCTTCCTCGCTATAGGTCACGGCCACAAAGTACTGAACGTGGGGCTCTTCTCTCCCGGGAAAGACTTCAACCCCTGGTTTACCTTTGCCTGCGGTGCCCTGTCTGATGGAAATACTACTCCTCAATGACTCCTCCCCCTAGTCCTTTTATGGCTCTTTGATATTACTTAGAAGGTGATTACACAGCTTAATTTATCTCTTTGAATGCACAGGTTTCATGGTCATTAAAATAATCACAGACTCATCAGTTCTCCCCATGCTTAAATAAGATCAATACAAACCAGAACAAGTGGCTTCTTCTCTCCTCTGGGCAACAGATTTCTCGTTTCCTTCTCTCTGTCACTCCCTCTCTCCCTCTCCTTCTCTAATCCCTTCCCCTCGTCCCCACCCTCAAAACACGGTATGGAAAAGAGTACAGTAATTTTTTCTGACAGTTCTTTCTGTAACGATTCCTAAGAGTTACTGGGCCGTTATCCCAGACTTAGAGAAGTGTTGCCTTTACACAAACTGTCAGAAGCAGCTGTAGCAAGTTTGGTGTTTGCTAGAGGAAAAAAAAAAAAGCCTGCTGGCCCAGCCTCAAAAACCAGTCCAGCGGTGAAATGGTTAATCAGATGAGTAAAGGCTATTTTTAAGTCTGGCTCCCCTCTCCGATGCACTCCTGAAAATTCACCCTGGACTGCAGAAATCCTAAATTGCAGTGCCCTGCACCCCACTGGAACTCTTCAGTCTGCTGTAAGTAAGCCTCAGCATGGGCAAGATTGGGGGCGAACAGCTGGAGGAGGGGCTCAAGCCCTGCGCCTTTGTGATGGAGGGCGAAACACCGGGGTCCCGTGGAGAAGGAACACAGAAGCCCTCGAGGCGCCGAGAAATGGACCCAGACAAAAGCCCGTTACATGGTTGCAAATCACCCCACTGCTGTTATTTTATTTACGGTGGTCTGCAGGAGGATTGTTTTCTCTTTGCAAAATTTTTAAGCTTCGTGGGCTTTTCTCCTCCACAACAGCGGTCACTTAGACCACAGTGCCACAGAGAGACAGCCCTCGCCTTCCGCTTTCTTAAGGAAAGGGGAGAAAACATACGCACTCGCCGAGTCAGGACGCAGTAGACAGAAGGAGATCGATGAATCTCCAGGGATAAAAAGGTGGAAGTCCTGTGTATTTTAAATATGGACTCCAATCGGTTCTCTTGGTGTGGTTTTGTTCCATGTTTTTTTCTGGCTTTAATTATTATTATGTTCTTTTTTACAGATGACACCTACATACATGCTTTGGGACCTGAATTTATTTAGATGTGGGAAGGAAAGGAAAGGCAGCACAAGTTTGTACCGAATCCATTAGAGACATATAAATAAATGAACATTCTCCCTCAGGAAAATCATTGTTTTTTTCTTCCAGTTTCCAAACGGATGGCTCTATCACCCTATCGCTATGGCAAGACATACGCCGTGAGTTTGAGGGTTTTCTGTCGGAGGGTTAAGAGAGGAGGAAGGCGAATAGAAACAGCCATTTGAAAACCTGAGGGGAAGGAACTGCCTGCAAGTCTCTTTTGTGCAAGTTTCTCGTGGTATTTGCCAAAAGGGGACTCCTGCCTCCCGGCGAGGCAGAGAGAGAGGCCTGCGGGGGGAAGAGCAGCTCACTTGGTCTCCGAAGGCCGGAGTGCGGCTGGCTTTGGTGAACACCTCTCCACCGCGGGGCAGGCGCTCCGAGCTCGCCTTGGGGTGGCTGAGGGGCGGCCCTCCCTGGACCCCGAGCAGCGCAAGGCTCTTCTGCTCCGCGGCTCTCATCGCCGCCGCCAGGAAGCTGAAAGGGCCACTTGCAATACGTGTGCGCCATGTAAGAGAACATTAAAAAGTGAAGTTTCCCTGTGACAAGCCCACGGAGGCATGCGCAAGGTGTGTGCGCAGGCCATGAGCACCCAGACCAGGTTTCCGGGAACGGTTCTGGTCCCCTCAAATGAAGAATATATAATGAGCTGAAGAGCTTGATTTTCAATGGATGATTTACCCGGGACAATAGCCCAAACAGAACCGGGTAAAGAGTTTACAAATGGTAACTTGAGAAGCAGTGGGCTTCTTTCCCGGGAGCTTCATTCTGGCCCCTCCTGAGATCCTGTCCCTTCTCTGCAACCTCTCTCCTTCCATCGCTGCCACGAAATACACGCGTACTAGAACTTTCCTTGAAAAATTGAACTTAGTCCCTAAAAGCAAACAAACATTCTGTCAAAGAAGCATAAGGAAGGTGCAAAAGAAAAAACAAGTAAAAGGTCCTGTTGGCACCTAGGCCTGACTCATTCTGGGTTATTTCAGGCTGAGACGTCTGTGTGTGTGTTTAGGCGTCCTTGCTGGGGTTCACTGTGGGGTCTCCTTATGGGAGTTTCTCCCGCTGGATAACAAGCAATGCTGAAAAGATTACCCATTTTTGTCAGTCGTCTGGACAACACCGAGAACCCGAGATGACCAGATAAAAATAGTTCAACATTGCTTAACTGACAGTGTTACGTGATTTTGTTGATTTAAGAAAGGCTCAGTACCCGGAGGCGCTAGGGTTTGCTGCGCTGCAAGCATTATCATTTCTAGGAAACTAAGATCCTATGCCATGGTAACTCTGGTAACCAAATGAATAATCGTAGTTAACTTTCACCTGCTGGGCCTCTTTTTTTAAAAAAATTTTATTTTATTGTTTAAAGTATTACAAATAGTAGTACATATCTCTCCTTTTTTCCCCCCATTGACCTTCTCCTGGCCTCCCCTTTTCTCCCCCCACCCCCCCTCACACATGCCCTCCCCCCCCCCCCCAGTGTCTTGCATCCATTGGTTATGCTTATATGCATGCATACCTGCTGAGCCTCTTGTAAGATGAATTTTACTGTATCATAATCTAAAAATGTTTGTATGGTTCGTATTTTGCTCATTTACGGTGAAGGTCCTCTCCCACCGCACCCCACCCCCAATTGCCTTGGGTACCCATTTAAAACTAAAAGAAGAAACTTAGTATTTGACAGACTCGAAAATAGCTCCAGAAAGTTCAAATAATTGTCTAAGGTCACCAGTGTCAGAGCTTGGACCAAAACCAAGATTTCCTAATGTCTCATTTTGACTATCACCCTTCCTCCCCCCCACTCCCCCAGTGCATTAGACCGTCTTCTTATGCGGTTAATAATATATGAGAGCGGCCCCAGAATGCCAGTTTCCACTGAGGCATGCTCTCTGTCATTAAGTGCTCCAGCAAACTGTTAATTAAGATTGTTTTGAGCTGTTTACCAATTTAGGTGATGTCAGATACTTCTCCCCGACTCGACTCCGTCGGCCTCTTGGGATGGCAGGAAATTCTGTTGATTCTGTTGCCTGTGGCTTGACCATCTGTTCTGAGTCAGGATTGCGCTGCCATTTGGAAATCCATAATCTGACACTGCTACCAGAATTGTACATTTAAAATGCATTAAGTTCTTTGTGGGTTCCCAGCCCTTCATAAGCTCCCCCTAATTTTATAGGCTGTCCACAGAGAGCACTTAATTTGGGAATTGAAAGGTACAGGTTAAAAGACGGAAGCAGCCCCACTCCTGTTTTCTCCCCCCGGGCGGTTTAGAAGCTGTTTTGTTACCACGGATGCCAGATAGAAAATAAAACACTGGAAAGTGCAGTGTGACGACTAACCATGAAACAGTCAGGAAGGATTGGAAGTAGGAATGAAATCATAGGTATTTCCAGTCATCCTTACATAGTTTCCTTTGGGGGGGCACATCCAGGAAATGATTGACACGACTCAGTGTGCATAGGAGTACAGAAGACCTTCTTTGAAGACATATTCTGTCCTAAGATCAATGTTTACTTAAAAAAAGAATGTGTATGTCATACTTTGCACTTTCCAGAGTTAATTTTTATTTTATTTTTAAAATTTTATTGTTTAAAGTATTACAAATAGTAGTACATATGTCTCCTTTTTTCCCCATTGACCTCCCCCTGGCCTCTCCTACAGAGTTCATTTTTAGTACCTTAATGTCCCTAATATCCTTATCATTTAGGCTATTATGTCCCTACAGGCTAATTTTATTTATTTTTTAATATGGAGTTAGTCAACAAAAAAACACAGAACAGTACACAGTAAGTACTCTTAAACGTTTGCCACCAATACTCATTTGTTTATGTGTCATTTATTGAGTGCTATTGGAGGCATAGTGAAGGTGAGGGTCATGGGTCCTGCCCTCAAGGCGTTTATAGTCACCTGAAGGAAACAGAGAAGTAACTTGGTCATTACAGAGAGATGCCTGTAAAAGTATGAAGATGATGTTGTGGGAATAGCTAGGAGGGTAAACAGATTTCCCGGGCCCACCCTAATCTACTAAATCCCAATGTTAGGTGGTGTGGCCTAGAAATCTGTATCTTCCAAAAGCTCCTCAGGCAATTCCAAAGCAGCCCCGTGGTGTTTGTCTAATCTAATCGGGAAGAAATTTCTGGGAAATACTTTCTGGGAGAGTTGATATTTAAGTTGGAAGTGGGAAGAATGAAGGGTATGCTAGGTTAAGGGAAAATCGCTCAAAGAAAGGTGTGATAGAGCCTGTCCTGTTTGGAGAGGTGCTGGTAGATGGGTCTGGTTGGAATGAAGGCCTTGTGGGAAAAGGGTTATCGGGTTATCATAGAGGTAGCAGACCATAGGTGTCATTACTCAAACCAGAACACGTTTGAGAGTGAAAGGCAGTATTCTAACTAGTGGTGCAGGGGAACAGGTATCTTCCATGGGAGATGAAGCTAGGGGCATGCAGAGCTCTGAAGAGGTGCTGAGGTCCTTCAGAGTGGAGCTGTTGCTTAACCTCTTTGAGCCTATTTCTTCATCTGTAAAATGGCTGCAATTCTGCCAGCCTCACAGGGCTTGTATAAGGCTTAAATAAAAGACATTCATGAAGCTTTGTCAGTAGACTGTAGATGTGCAATAAATGTTAGACTTCCTTTCTCTTAAAAATATGTTGTTGGAGAGTTGGAGTTAGGAGAATAAGGTTAAGCTACGAGGCCTCCCTCACCCTCTCTCCTCGAGGAGCCCACTGGACGACCAAAGCCCTTTCCAACTGTAGGGCTCAGGTAGAAGGTAGGAGGAGAGATAGGTCAAGGCCAGGTCATGGGAAGCCTTGCAAAGCCATGTTATCGAGTTAGGATGGGCCGGGTCAGAAAGGGATTTGAGGTCTTCTTTCTGTGTCTTCTACTCTCCACGTTTGTTCCTACTCCAGGGCCTTTGCACTTCCTGTTTCCTCTGCTTGAAACATTTGAACCTTAGATGGTCACTTGGCTCACTCCCTCACTGCCTTCAGTGCTACTTTTTTTAAGAAGGCAATCTTTATCTGAATTAATTAAAATACCATCTCCCTAACTATTAGTCATTCTTCAACCTCCTAACCCCATATCTTGATTGGATTTTTTGTCAACACTTGGTGTTATATTACATATTTATTTAATTATTGTCGATCTCTGCTAGAATGTAAGCTCCATAAAGACAGGGACATTACCTGTTCACTGTGTTTCTCCAGTACCTACAGGAGCACGTGGTAAATATAGGTGCCCACCCCCCCCCCCAAATGTATATACACTTTAACAGCTGATAGTTCAATGTTTCTTTCTTTTTGGATTTAACCCATTGGAATTAATTATTCAAAGTGTGTGTACATTTTTTGGGACACTGTATTATGGTTGTATTCTACTAAAAGATGATTTCAGCTCTTTCACTACAAAATGTCTTTTGGTGCCTAGGAGGCATAGGTCATATTAAATAGTACCTTCTACCTAAAAGTCAGTTCCTGAAAGCAGCTCCAAGGCACAATTTGTAGAATAGTACTTTTTTTTGTGTGTGAGGAGATATCAAAGACTAGGATATAAACCTTGTATATAGTGTATTAAAAAAAAAAAAAAAAAGCCCACAGCCCAAGCTGTCTGGGTTCAGTGGTTGAGCTTGACCACACTGGGATCCAGCCCACAACCTGGGCATGTGCCCTGACTCGGAATCAAGCCGTGACCTCCTGGTTCATAGATCCACGCTCAACCACTGAGCCACGCTGGCTGGGCCAGAACTTTCTTATAATGTATTTGACCAGTAATGAAACGCAGTTTGAATGATGGGTTCAATTTCTGAGGTTTGGAATATTAAAACACACAACTATTAGAGTGATAAATAACAATAAGCTTCTCTCTGTTAGCTGAACAAGGTATTTTTAGCCTTTAGTCTTTTTCATTCTAAAACTTTAAAGGCTGTATGTAGAGAAGATAAGGTGCGATTTAGGCTACTACCAAGTGAAATGAACTGTGGGGTACCTTTTTTTAAGGCACGAGGTAAAAAATAGTCATTTCAAGAAACTAAAAAGAAGACAGAGAACGAAAGGAAAGAAGAATGGAGGACAGATATAAGAAAGGAAAATTTCAATTTATGTTTAGCCACTGACCTGTGGAATGAGTCAGTTTGTTAGTTTTTTTTGTTTGTTTGTTTTTTAATCCTCACCAAGGGTATTTTATCATTGATTTTTAGAGAAAGTGGAAAAGAGAGGGAAGACCGAGAGAAATATCGATGTGAGAGAAACACAGTGATTGATTGCCTCCTGCAGGAGCCCCGACCAGGGCCCAGGCCAGGGAGGAGCCTGCAACTGAGGTACGTGTCCTTGACTGGAATCGAACCCGGGACCCTTCTGTCTGCAGGCCCATGCTCTATCCCAGTGATGGCGAACCTATGACACGTGTGTCAGAGGTGACACGCAAACACATTTTTTGGTTGATTTTTCTTTGTTAAATGGCATTTAAATATATAAAATAAATATCAAAAATATAAGTCTTTGTTTTACTATGGTTGCAAATATCAAAAAATTTCTATATGTGACACGGCACCAAAGTTAAGTTAGGGTTTTTCAAAATGCTGACACGCCGAGCTCAAAAGGTTCGCCATCACTGCTGTATCCACTGAGCCAAACTGGTTAGGGCAAGTGACTTAGTTTTAATCATGTGTTTTTGACTAGTTGTGGCCTAGTGGGCTATAGTGAGGAAGTGGGCATGTCATAGAAAAACCCAGGTCCTTAACATCCTTAAAATCCTGGTGAGCTGTCTACTTAGGACTGCCCAGCAAGGAAGACTTCAGTAGGCACTTGGACTCATAGAATGAATATCCATATGCTGTCACCATTGCTCCTGCTGTCCAGGGAGGGAGGCTGAACTGAGAGCAGAACAGTTCGCTTAGGAAGAGTGAAGTTTCAGGAAGGCTGTGAAAGGTAGAATTAGTGTCGAAAGGTCATTTAACCTAGGGAGTGGCTGTCACCTTTCAAAACAGGGTCACTTTTTTTTAAAATATATTTTATTGATTTTTTTACAGAGAGGAAGGGAGAGAGATAGAGATTTAAAAACATTGATGAGAGAGAAACATCGATCAGCTGCCTCCGGCACATCTCCTACTGAGGATATATCTGCAACCAAGGTACATGCCTTTGACCGGAATCGAACCTGGGACCTTTCAGTCCACAGGCCGATGCTCTATCCACTGAGCCAAACTGGTTTTGGCACCTTCTTAACTTTTTGATTCACAGTTTAGTTTTAAATTTTTGTATGGTTTCCTTCCCCAGAAAAGCAAAAGTGCTATTGAGAAAAAGGAGAATCAAAGTTAAGTAAAATGCCCCTGTCAACAGTAATCTTTTAGAACTGAAAAAGGAAGGTTCCACCTCAAAGAGTTTAAATGGAGAGGTAAGAACCTCACTCTAATACTACTATTCAGAAAATTGAGCAAGATATTCATTACTGTAACATTTTCCTTCTTAAAAATGTCTCCTTCTACTTTAAGAAGATTCCAAATATCTCTTGTGTTTTCAGGTAAAGATTCCAGATTTCTCCCCATAGGACCTAACAGGGTGGAGGGGCTGCTGGTAGTGCCGAACCAGAGCAAGGGCTCAGAAATCTTATTACCTGATTGAATCCCATCCTCTCCACTTCCTACCTCTGTGACCATAGGGACGTCACTGATTCTCCTAAAGCAGTGGTTCTCAACCTTCCTAATGCCACGACCCTTTAATACAGTTCCTCATGTTGTGGTGACCCCCAACCATAAAATTATTTTCGTTGCTACTTCATAACTGTAATTTCGCTACTGTTATGAATCGTAATGTAAATATCTGATGTGCAGGATGTATTTAGGCGACCCCTGTGAAAGGGTCGTTCGACCCCTAAAGGGGTTGCGACCCACAGGTTGAGAACCGCTGGTCTAGAGCCTCAGTATCTCCATCTAAGACAATAGTTCTCAACCTTGGCTGCACATTAGAATCACCTGGGAATCTTTTTAAAATCTGGGCCTCATCCTCCGGAAATTCTGTTTCTTTGTTACTAATGTTGTGGCCCAACCCCATAACAAAGAAACAGAATTTCCGGAGGACGAGGCCCAGAAATCAGGATTTTAAAAAGATTCCCAGGTGATTCTAGTGTGCAGCCAAGGTTGAGAACCACTGATCTAGGACTTGTGACTATGAATGCCTGTCTAGTAATTAGAATTTAATGAGATTTCAATGGGAATAAAGGTGAAAAATCGTTGAGATCTCACATTTAGCAAGTTAATAAGTGTTCATTCCTTTTCCATTTCTTCCTTAGTTGGCAAAACAACCACTTGTTCTTATAAGTCAATAAATAGCAAACATGTGTTGATCTGTGATTTGCATGGCTAAATTTGTGTAGCCTCCCAAATTTTAGCATCAAAGGACAAAAAATAGAAGTTTTAGAATAATAATTCATAGGCTGTTGTTACCCCTTAGCTTTGGGGAGTACTTTAAAAAATGTTTTTATTAACTTGAGAGAGAGAGGAAGAGAGAAAGAGAGAGAGAAACATCAATGTGAGAGAAAAACATTGATTGGTTGCCTCCTATTCATACCTAGATTGGGATCGATCCCACAACCTGGGCATGTGCCCTGACCAGGAATCAAATCTGAGATCTTGTGATTCATGGGACAATGCTCAACCAACTGAGCCATACCAGCCAGAGCTCATATTTTTATATAAAACCATTCCTTCAGTATTTACTATGAGCCAAGAACTGGTTTTAAGTGGTTTATATTTATTCTTTTGCTTAATTTTCACACACCCTAAAGTAAAGGTCTCTATTCCCATTTTAGTGGCCAATAAGCGAAGGCTCAAGCTCTTCTCTAGCACTGCACAGCCTCTTAGAACCTCATGCTTCATAGACACTCAGTAACGAACTGATGGTGGGATGAATACATTGGCCTGTTACACTTGCAGAGCACTTTCAATTTGCACATCCTTCTCATGTACCGGATCTTGTTTTATCCTTTCTTCTAGCAATCAAATCATTCTTTTTCCTCTTCCGAATTGGGAAGGACATGATTACTTTTCGATACAACTAAGGGCCTTAAAATATTAACGTTTCTGAACGGAGGGAGAAGTGTTCCCCAGTTCTGTCGATCCGACTGGCAAAGCCTTCCAAAGGGAGGAGGGAGACATTGACACGGGCACGCCCACTTCCAAACAGCCCAAACCTGCTGCTTACTGTGCGCGATGCCTCGCTCCGAGTGGAAAGCCAAATGACAAGACAAAAGATGAAAGTCAGTTTTGATGTTAAAGTCTGCGTTGGTGCCCTTTGGTGTCCTTGTAATCTTGGTCATAGATCGTTTCTGTTAATTTAATGTAATTACTTTAATAGCGGTGGGAATTATAAACAGACTGAGCATCCTGAACGCAAACAGTAGAAATTAAATTCAGTGTTTAGCTCAAAGGGTGTCTTTTTAAATTCCTTCTCCTCTTCGTCGTCGTCTTCCTCCTCCTCTCCTGTGTCTCTTCCTGAACGCAGGCAGCCAGAGATTCAGGCCCCCAGATTTCTCTCTGCAGAGTGTACTTTACCTTTTGGATGGGACTTTAAAGACTTTAAACAGCTTGAGACTTATAGTTTGCCACAGGAGCATGTAGCAAATTCCTGTTTCTACTTTTTGAACCTGGAGCTGGAGTATAAGAGCCCCGCGCAGGAAGTCGCAGGTGGTGGGAAAGGGGAAACAAGGTCATTTTCAACCATGTACATTGAGGTTGTACCTTTAAAGTCAATTCTAAATTTAATTGAAAGCCGAGGGCAGAGAAGCCAAGATCGGAGCAATGTGGTGATTTATTCTGAAGCCTGTAAGAAGTCATGCGGCTGAATGTGGGATGAGCTGGGGCTTTAATAAAAATGGCACTGGGGAAGCCAGCGGGAAGAGGCACAAGAATGGAACTGGGTTAGATGAAGGATCTCCAGGCCTGAAAGGGAGCGGGGGTCTTGAGAGAGCAGTGTTTGCCCAAACTCTGCTGTTTTTTACCATGATGGATGCACATAAGTAATTCGCATCAAAAGGAAAAACCAGGATCAGACAGAAGCCACCAAGACTCTTTAGACAGTGAATTTTTGCATGAAATCATTAAGGGGTTCCAAATTGCAAAAAGGCGACAGAATGAATGGCAATGAGAACTCATCTAATATTATTTCTAGCTGAAATTTAGCTGAAGAAAAATGACATGTTTCTTTATTAAAGCACTGCAGGACTTGACAGCAGAGCTCCCACACATTTCTATGGGTGTTATTGTCTCCTAAATTATATTGGACCATTGCTACAGAAAATCCATAACGTTCTCAGAATCAAATCTTCTCTGTTGACAAATGGTTTAGGAACAATCTTTCCAAGCTAAAAAAAAAAAATAAATAAAAAAAAAAATTTAAAGGCAACAGAAGCTTGTTAGCAGATGTTATATTAGAAAGAGAACTGGACTAGGCTGGGAATTGTACTTCCTGGGCTCTCGGGACTTTGACAGGAGAGATGGGCTGCTGGTCCCTCCAGTGGTAGAGACCACATGACCTATTCTTCTGACTCTAATTTTTATAGGCTCTTCTCTTTAGATCAACTTCTCATCATAGTCGGCATCTCTATTATTATTAATTTTAATCTTATTACAAACATATTACATATTCATTGCAGAAAACTCAGACAATGAAAAAAATCAAGAAGAAAATACACATTACTTGTAATCTCACCATCCAGAGATAACCACTGTTAACGTTTTGGTTACTATCACTCTGATTAAGATAGCATTCAAGGGACTAGGAAGGTTCTACATCAAATAACTAGGCACTGCTTCCTGTTGAGGAATAATGGTCCCATTCAGAATTGGGATGTGGTCGCGGTGGCTCTTTTAAAAATCTTTAGATGAATGATCCCTAGCTTTGAAAAAGTCTTGCCCTCATTGTATCTCTTCTTTCTAGTTGCCTGGTGTATGATGGATGTCAAGATCTGGGTGTTACAGAGAAGGAACTACACACAGGGCTCTGCTTGGTCCTGTGACTCACGCGCTTGACTACCAACTTTCAATCACCACCAAGTTTTGAATACTTCCCTAGAGGAATTTAAGGGTTTGTGTGTGTGTGCTTTTTTGGTAATATTCAGATAAGGACTACATAGCAGTAATGAAAACCTAAAAATAATTGATATGTGGGAGCACTGGACGTATAAATGAACTTTCTTCTAATTATGTCCATTATTTTTGTCACAACATCTGTGCAACAAATGAAAATAGTAAGAAAAAAGGTGATAGTGCAGAGGGGCGGAAAAGAAAGAGAACATGGGCATGAGGCAACTCTTTAGAAACAAGCATTTCTGTATAGAGGAGACTTTCAGCTTCTATTTTATTTTATTCTAAAATAAAAATGCTTTTGCATTTAACTTCACTAGATTAAAAAGTAAAGACCTGGGTTCCAGCCCCATTTTTAGTTAGGGCTTCATTTCCTTGCGCTTCAATCTCCTTGTCCATAATAATTCTCCTACCGAATTTATTTTGCAAAGTTGTAAAAGGAAAGCTCAAGTGAGGTATTATGTGAAGAAAATGTTATCTAGGATTCTAAGATATGGCGTTTTAGAATTATATTTGACAATTAGAATTACTCTGATTAGCCAGAGAATTTCCAAAGGTTCTAGGAAATTTCCCTCAGGATTCTGTTAGTTCTGTGACAGCAGGTGGTGTTTCATTTCTTTCTTTCAGGAAATCAAGGTAAACCCATGTGAATTTAGGGGTAGATTTTGGAGTCAGATAGTCAGATAGTCCCATGTTTGGGAGGCTTTAGATAAGTAACTTAGGCTCACTGAGCCTCAGTTTCCTGTTCTGTCAATTGGGGATAGTAAAACCTACCTTGCAGGGCTGCTAAAAAATTAGAAATAATGTGTGTAAAGCCCCAAGCACTGAGTTAGCCACACATAAGTACCCAATCTATGGTGGCTGTTATTGTTATAACAGGATTGATGTAAAAAATATTCTCCCTCAGCTCCCCACTCCCACAGTTCAGATGTAGAAATCAAGGACATGTTGTCCTTCCAGCCCTTGAGAAAATTTCCTAACCCAGCACCCTAGGAACAAGGCCCATATCTCAGTCTGCTAAGGGCTTCTGCTTGCTGATGATTCCGTTCTTAAGAGTCACTTGGCAAACACAGTCAAGGCAGAGTTTAGTTTTACCAGCAAAGTGGGACTCTGTGATAAACTATCAGCCTGGAGTTAAGACTAAAGAAAAACAGGGCCACGTACCCACCCCACACCAGGAGAAATATACTCATGATCAGGAGATTTCTGCCAGCCTGTTATGCTTCTTGTTGCTTATGCAGAAGCACGTCTTGGGCACTAACTATGCATTATCCAGGACTGGGCTGGCTCTGGGATACAAGGCTGAGGGGCAGTGTTCACTGTGATAACTCAACCTCCAGGCTGCGAGTTAGAGGGACACGGGTTTGAATTCCCAGTTTAGCAGCTTAAGTGACCACTGCTCCACTTACTGGCTGAGTGGCATTGCACAAGCTGAGCAGCCTCTCTGAAAAGTCAGTTTTTACACTGGTACATCAGATAAAAACAAAGTGTCTGTTTCATAGACAAAAGAATGAACTGAGAACATGAATGAAAGGGCCTGGGTCTGGCACAGAATAGGTACTCAGAAAATGATGGTTGTTATTGGTAGTGATGAGGTGAAGTCGTCATCTCTGAGGAGTGTGCCGCAGAGTAGCAGGGGAAGTGTAGAAAGTTCTGAATAAAAGTGCGTGCTCACAGCGCTGCACTATTATGAAGGCAGATGCAATAAAGCTTATATGCAGAGGGTAAGGTCAGGGAAGGCACAAAGAGGAACATTTGAGCCTCACCTTGATAGACAGGCAACACTTCCCCCAGAGGACAGGGAGAGAGGGAGGTGCAGGCAGAGGGGGAAGCACAGGCAGGCATGTGGGCAGAGAGCACCAGGCTGGACAGGGACGCTGTCCTGTGTTCTGAGTGCAGAACTGTCCCGTGGTTCAGAATGGTGGGCAATGGAAGGGCAGTCCTGCTCTAGACTGGAGGTGGCTTTGTACCCCCAAAGCCACTGGTCTTGGTTTCTGGAGCAAGAGACAGACAATGATGTTATGCTGAACACCCTCCATTTGCCCCTCCAGGGTCATCCTTCACTCACTTCCTTCTGCCTATGACCTAGGGGCTGGCCCTTTGTGGACCATATCAGTGATCTACTTCATCCTCCAGCTTCCAGAAGTGTTTGGCCAATGGGACACAGGGAAGAAATGAAAAGGAAGTAAGCTGAGAATGAGGTATTTATTTCCCTGACAAAAGATCACAGCACCTATCAGGCGGCCTTCACACATAGCCCTCTCCCCCCTGGGATCACTAATCACTCCCTCTGCCACAGCCTCCCCCTGACACTGGCACCAAGGTCTGAAACCATCTCTTATTGTTTACAAATAGTCCTTTTATTACCTCTCCCTAAATTATCCAATTTGAGGTCCTAAATGATCCCTGCTGGGCTCCTGACCGATACATAACTTAAGTAATAAAATCAATGTGTTGCCCTAACTGGTTTGGCTCAGTGGATAGAGCGTCAGCCTGTGAACTAAAAGGTCCCAGGTTCGATTCCGGTCAAGGGCACATGCCTGGGTTGTGGGCTTGATCCCCAGTGGGGGACTTGTAGGAGGCAGCCAAGCAATGATTCTCTCATCATGGATGTTTCTCTCTCTCTCTCTCTCTCTCTCCCTCTTCCTTCCTCTCTGAAATCAATAAAAATATATTTAAAAAAAATCAATGTGTTTATGGGGGAAGGCTAGGGCACAGAGACCATGACACTCATGCCAAAAGACATGAAGTTCCAGGGCATATAACTTATATAAAGAGCAATGGTTTGTTCATTCCTTTGAGGCTACTAGCCTGGAGCCACATGGAAACGCGGCCTGGCTCTGGAAGAGTGTCCTCAGCTTGAGTCTAAGTGAGCCACTCGTGACATGATCGAAGGGGGACATGGTGAAATGCTGTTCCCCATCTCAGTGGGTGGACTGACTTCAAGAGGACGGCCTTGAAATAAGCTGTCTCATGTCAAGATTGTTCTTATTAGAATAGCTACAGAGGAGAGACAAAAGGTGGAAGTGACTGTGGGTGACAGATGTGGCAGACCTAGGAAGAAAAAGCCCCCCTTTTTAGGCCTGTTTTTCTTTACAAGGAGCCAATAGAGTTTCGCTCCCTCACCTCTGTCCTGCCCCTTCTCCCAGGTATGGAGGAACCATCTACTCTCTCTCTTTCCTCTCCCGTCTATCCTGGGGTCTGGGAAGGATGGGATGCAACCATTTACTTGTTATGGCTTTCCCCATCTGTAATGAAAACATATGTTTCCTATTGCAAGAATTTTAGACAGCAGGGAAGAGGAGGGAGAGATGGTGAGAGAATCGAGGGTAGAGAGGACGAAGTGACTTCCACTGAGCAGTAATTACAGTGGGGAGTGGAAGACCATTCTCGGCCCTCGGAGGCATAGCTGGAGGCATTTCATTCAATAACTATTTCGTATTGAGAGCTGCATATGCAGGGCACTGCTGGGCTTTGGAGTCAAGGGAGGATAGTGTGGGGAGAAGGATGAGGCCCAGGATTTGCTTCGGGGTACACGTATGTGAGTGGATGAAGGAACTGAGGTAGGGATTTAGAAAACAAAGAGATGAGATTGGTTTGTGGGAACTGGACCTTAGAGACAGTATCTGAATTGGGTCTTGAAAGATGGTAGTCATGGAAGTAATGGGATTTCTGGGCTCTCTTCCCCCTCCTGCCCCCTCCCATGCCCAGCCCCTCCAAAGCAACAAACCTGTTTCATTGTGTGTAGAGAACACTTTCAAATTTTGATGAAAAGTATTACATAAATAAAATTTACCCAGGATATGCTTCAGGGTACACGTGGTCTAGGACAAATTACATTTTGCATACGCTATCTTCATCATCTGAAGCACACCAGCAATAAATAAATATTTGCTTCTAATTACAGAATTAATATCAATACTTTTTTATCATTAAATAATTCAAGATTATCGGTACAACAGATCAGTTTCAAGTTTCCTTTGGACCACACACACTCCAAATCTATATTTACTTCTAGGAATCTATTGTCCCGTGTGTGGGTCTGTGGTTACATCATGATGGTATCTTACTGTGTGTTCCTTCTACAGTCTGCATTTATCACTCTCTATATCTAGGAACCCATTCTGAGATGCTTCACAGAGATCTACCCTTATTCTTTCTAATCCTGTCTGTCATTTGTTTCTAGAGGTAGTTTTGGAAACACTTTTTCTAACTCTTTCAGAAACTTTCCTAATGATAAAAATCACCTATAGGTGTTCAGGGTCATTACCAAGACGGTCTGTTTCCATAGGACTGCGAAGGGGGTTGAAGAAATTATTTTCAAACAACAACCCAGGTGATTTTATTATTCTGCAAGTTTAGAAACACTCCCATGACTTATCTATTTCTTATCAAAGGACATTTAGGTAGCTTGAATTGTTGACATTACAAACAATGCTGTAGTGCACACTCTTGTATATTCTTCCTAGTGCACATGTGTTTTTCTGAGGTTGAAGCTGAGGAAATTGAATTGATGGGTTATGTGGTGTGTATATTTTATTAGATACTGATAAATTGCCTTTTAATGTGGCTGTAGCAATGTATGGTTCAATCACGGTCTCAATATTCTTCTTCCTTTCTGAGAGAAAAAACAAAACATATATTAAAAAAGAACTCATAAACAAAACCTGGTCAGTACTATTGTAGAATTGCACTTTATGAGCTATTATTTGAATTGAATATTTCCCCTTTTAAAATAACTTTTTAGGGACACATCCAGTATAAAATAGATCCACTAGTGTCTTTTTTAAATAAGGTTTTTAAAAAATTGATTTCAGAGAGAGGAAAAGAGAGCGAGAGAAAGAGAGAGAGAGAGAGAGAGAGAGAGAGAGAGAGAGAGAGAGAAGAGAGAGAAAACATCAATGATGAGAGAGAATCATTGATCAGCTGCCTCCTGCACACCCCTACTGGGGATCGAGCCTGCTCTGACCAGGAATTGAATCATAACCCCCTGATTCATGGATCAATGCTCAACCACTGAGCCACTGGCCGGGCTGAATATCTTCCTTTAAAGAACCACTACAAAAACTCTATATCTCCAAAATCTAGTACAATCTTTTATTTACATAAATATTTTTAAAATATATTTTTATTGATTTCAGAGAGGGAGAGGGAGAGGGAGAAAGATAGAAACATCAACGATGAGAATCATTAATTGGCTGCCTCCTGCATGGAACCTCACATAATACTTGTCTAAGAAGTGTTTATAGACCCAATGAAAACACAGCCCTAGGTCGTTTTGGTATGAACAGAGGCAACTTCCTTGAACTTTCCTCCCATTTATTGCAGCAATCTGGAGACCCTAAAATCGCCATGGTTGCTCAAACTATCATTACTTCTATGCACAGCTGTGATGGCAAACATTTTGCCCTTCTGTGGCTGGAGGTGTGGGCCAGAGGACACAGCCTGCCATGTCCGGGAGTCTCCTGCCTAACAGCTGGGTTGTGGGGTAAGAGCAGAGGTTGGACTGAGGAAGTTTGAATATACTCACCTCCTTTTCTCTTGACAGCACCACCTCATGCTAAGGAAGCTCAAAAACCTCAGATACCAAGTCATTCCACAAAAGTACAGTTTGTTGAGTTTGTTTTTCAGATATTAGAAACATATATATTAAATTCCATTAAAATACAGTGATTGTTTTTAGCATCAAAAAAAAGTCAGCAGATATTTTTCATTACAAGGTGAAGTTGTGTCCTTTGATGAATCAGATAGCAGTCTTTAGTTTTTGCTCTGTGTATGAGATAAATGTTGTAATATGTGTTTTGAAAGAGAAAGCACATTTAAAAGAAAAAAGAAGCCCTAACTGGTTTGGCTCAGTGGATAGCCTGTCGGCCTGCAGATTGAAGGTTTCCAGGTTCGATTCCGGTCAAGGGCATGTGCCTTGGTTGAGGGCACATCCCCTGTAGGCAGCTGATCGATGTTTCTCTCTCATCGATGTTTCTAACTCTCTATTCTTCTCTGTAAATAATCAATAAAATATATTTTAAAAAAGGAAAAAAAAGAAAAAAGAAAGCAAACCAAGGACCCATCACAACCCGTACCATAGGATGAGGAACAATTTGGTGTAGAAAAGAAGGGAATCTTCATTAGAGCTTACCATGGGAATGGTAAAAACCTAGTGAAACCAGCAGTTTTGACTGGACCCTGTGGAGAAGATGCAGAGAGATGGGGAGAGAGGGATGGTGCCTGCTGACTGGGAAGGCCTTACTCTTTTTTGAAAATTTATATTTTTATTGCTTTCAGAGATGAAGGGAGAGAGAAACACCCTATACAATAAAAGGGTAATATGCAAATCGAAAGACCAGTTGCTATGACCCACACTGACCATCAGGGGCAGACGCTCAATGCAGGAGCTGCCCCCTGGTGGTCAGTTGTTGGGGTCCAGCCCCAGCAGGTCCAGGGGTTCCCAAAGGTGTGGATGGAGTTGGTGTTCAGTTGATCATCATAGCTAGGTTCTCTAGTCAGGTTCTCCAGCCAGGTTCTGTCCAGGTTCTCTTGCCATGTTCTCTCACTAGGTTCTCCAGCCAAGTTCTGTCTGTTATCGTCTTGTTACATCTGTATTTATACCAGTTGATTTTAATCCTGTCAATTTCTATTCCAAAGGTTAGGGCGTTTCTTATCTCCATTCCAGGGAGTAAAGATTATGTAGCTTAAGGGTGATTGTTCATAGTTAAAAGTGATTAACTACCCGCCTGGCATTTAGTTAAGGGGTTTTATTCCCTCCCTAACTTCAGGGAAAAATCCCTACCTGGGGAAACAGCCTTTCTCAGAGAGGTGACCTTGGTTAAAACACATAGCGCCAAGAAGGTGAGCAAACATGTTAAGAACAGTATGCCATCTACGCCAGGTCCCTTGAAACATATGCTGTGCAGATGTTTCTTCCCTGCAGCAACTGTGTCAAGCAGGAAGGATGGACTGGCTTCCGGCAGTCAGTGTGCTCCCACAGAGGGAGCCCCGCTCAACCAGAATCCCAGAAGCAGGGCTCATGGCTGGCGAGAGCAGTGGTGGTGACGGGAGCCTCTCCTGCCTCTGTAGCAGCGCTAAGTATGTCCTACTGCCTGCTTAGGCCTGCTCTCCCCAGGAACATCACCCTCAAGGGCTCCTGGACTGTGAGAGGGTACAGGCCAGGCTGAAGGACTCCCCCCCCCCCCCCCCCCCCGCCCAGTGCATGAATCTTGTGCACCAGGCCTCTAGTCAATGATAAGAGAGATTCATTGATCAGTTGCCTCCTACATGCTCCACACTGGAGAAGGAGCCTGAAACCCAGGAATTGAACTGTGACCTCCTGGTTCATAGCTCAACACTCAACCACTGAGCCATGCCGATAGGGCAGGAAAGCCTTACTCTTGACTTTGGTTTAAGGCTTCCCAGAAGGCCTTAATCAACCACCAAAGAGTTCCATTCAGAAATTTTCTAGTTTTCCATGATGATTTTTAATTTAAGGTTTTTCTCTATTTTTGAGTCTGAGTTTCTGTTTATAATTCAGTTGGTACTAAACTTTGTCACTTTAATTACCCAGCTAACAAGAAAGGATCATGAGTAGACCTGATGCCTAAGAGACGTCCCACACCCAGATTCACAGAGAAGCAGTGATAAACTGAGTCATCACCTAGCACCCAGTGGCCTGGGCATGGGGACCCCTAAGAACTTGCTATGAAACTTCATTTCAGCAAAATGTCCCCAGATATCATATTACATTAGCATTCATTAGAATTCTATTTGTTTTTTTAAATTTGGTTTTCACTTAAATGTATTCTTATTTTATTGTTGCTTAAGTTCTATGTATGTAAGGAGTTAATGCATATATAAATAATAATATAATATTTAGAAGCATTATAATAAAAATAGTCTAAGTCAACATGGGTCCCTAAGAGTTTGGTGTTTTATTTTGTTTCTCTTTTGAAAGGGGTTTTAATGCCCATGAGTTGTAAAAACATGTAACAAACAGGCTTTGAGCTAAAGATATCTGAATTAATTTTTTTTTTTTTTTAAAGAAAAAGAGCAAAATAGAGAAGGAAAGACAGGAAACTTTGTTGAAGATTGAGAAGCACTGATCTAAAGTCTCCCTTGTCGCCTGTCCGGGGTCCACCTATGAACCAAGAGGTCACAGTTCTATTCCCAGTCAGGGCACATGCCCGGGTTGCGGGCTTAATCCCCAGTATGGGGCATGCAGGAGGCAACTAATTAATTATTCTCTCTTATCATTGATGTTTCTATCTCTCCCTCTCCCTTCTTCTCTGAAATCAATAAAAATATATTTTAAAAAATAAAGTCTTCATTGTCAGACAACTGGGCATTGGTATAATTAGAACTCTGCTCTCAGGGCAAAAACTCTGGCTGCTAGTCTCCTACAATGGCCAAGTGAGAGGGTGGGAGCCTCAGCCAATTGACATGGAAACTCCCATTAACTGTCCAATAAGGGCAAAGGGCCGTACACATTAAATTTCATTTAATCCTCACAACCACCATCGTTCTGATTTTACAGATGGAAACATATGGGCTCAGAGCGGTTAGGAAGCTAATTTTAGCATGGTCAGTGCTAAAGTGGGATTCCAAATATGCAGAGCTCTACAAGCCAGTCCCACTCTTTCCTTTCACATTTTTAGTTTTTGTTTCTATTCTTGTATCAAAGTTATATATGCCCATAGTTTAAAGAATAAAACGGTTCCCATGGGTTTATAGTTCTTTGCCTCCCTGTCCCCCTCTCCGAAGAGGCTGCTTTTTATATCTACCTCCCTGTTTCTATATAACCTGCTTATGTTGATAACACCTTGATTTTTCAGGTGTAAGTGCCCACTAGTGGCTTTTTGCTGTAGAGGAGGAGGTTTAGCTCTCTGCCTCGCTGCCCCACTCCAGCCACTAAACATACCACTCTTCTCATTCCCCCCAGGCTAGGATTTACACTACAATGACTATTCATGGATGAGCCACTTGTATGAACCATGACGTTGTATTTCTGAGGGGCCAGAATTTGAATTTGTTAAATTCTTGTATATACTCACATAAGCATTTAATAGATATTTATTTGCTGAGTCAGAACCCAGTCTGGGATTAACATATATTCCTAAAACAAGAAAACGAAGGCACCATTGCCGGAAGCCAGGCAATCCTTGCTGCTTGACACAGTCGCTGCAGGGAAGAAACATCTGCACAGCATATGTTTCAAGGGACCTGGCATATATGGCATACTGTTCTTAATATGTTTGCTCACCTTCTTGGCACTATGTGTTTTAACCAAGGTCACCTCTCCGAGAAAGGTTGTTTCCCCAGGTAGGAATTTTTCCCTGAAGTTAGGGAGGGAATAAAACCCCTTAACTAAATGCCAGGCGGGTAGTTAATCACTTTTAACTACGAACAATCACCCTTAAGCTACATAATCTTTACTCCCTGGAATGGAGATAAGAAACACCCTAACCTTTGGAATAGAAATTGACAGGATTAAAATCAACTGGTATAAATACAGATGTAACAAGACAATAAAAGACAGAACTTGGCTGGAGATCCTGGCTAGAGATCCTGGCTAGGCTGCTGATCAACTGAACGCTGCCTCCATGTCATTCCTTCCTCACCAACTCTGTCCACACCTTTGGGGACCCCTGGACCTGCTGGGGTTGGACCCCAACACACCATCCCTGCCCTCAGGGAGCAGGCGGTTATTACGGTAGATAGACACAATCTCCCCCCTGCAGGGCGATAAGCTCTGGAGTCCTGCATGAGCTAGAGCCCAGAGCTGGAGCACTAGGCGGGAGGAAGCGGTTGGCTGGGGAGGGGTGGCCAAAAGAAGTGAGCTTTGAAAACTGACTACGAGTTAGCCGAGTTAGCCACGTGAAGGTGAGATCAAGAAGAGCCTTTCAGGCCAGAGGTTGCAAACTGGCAGCTGGCTTTTGGTCGACAGATGTGTTTTGATTTTTCACAATTGAATCCTTGCCAATGTTTAGAAATGGTGAGATTTCACACGAATATGAAGATTTCTGAGTTCTCCTGAAAAACTGGAAGATCTGGAGGCCCGGGGCCCCCTCCTTCCTGCCTGACCACAGTTTCTGGACCTGGGTGAGGGCTGCCCCCTCCAAATAGGACAGCTCACTGGTGTTTCGGGAGAGAGTTTGCTTCTCATCTCTCACAGAGGGGCTTGAGCAGCAAGGAAACAACATGGAGTTTGTACTGACAGCTGTTTGCTGTTGCTCAGAGGTAAAGTTTCTGACACAGAGCCTCTGAAAAGAGGCCAAGTAAAGTGATTAAACATCTCAGTGGGTTTATAGATGGCCATTTGATTATATGAAATGACAACAGAATAATTATGAGGAAGGGAGATAGTAAGAACTATTTCCTCTTTCTGATTGATTTTTCACCTCACATGAAGGCGAGTTTCCTTTACCTTGATTTATCTATGTCCTAAGTGTGAAATTTGTATAGTTTAAAACAACTTTGAAAAGTCCCGAGGCCCAGGCCAGTTATATAGAACCCAGACATCTGAGTGGTTTTGAAAACCCCAGGTGACTATCGAGTAGCTAATTTTGAGAACTAGAGGCCTGGCATCCACCTTTTCCTCTCACTTCAGCTCCGGAAGCACAGGCTCACCTCCAGGGACTTGCAAATCCATGGCAATGAGGTTCTTCACATGTCAACTTCCAGACTGCGGGAAAGGAGCTCCCGCTTGAGGGCCATGTGTTCATCTGTCTGACTCAGGAAAGCCCAGTGCTAAACCCCGGAGAGGAACCACGGCTCTGCATGCGAAGAGACTGCTGCTTTCTGGCACCCGAAGCACTTTAACCTGGGGCTTCTGACAATGTCAATGATGGGTGTGCTATAACTATCCCGGCTGACAGAGTGTGGCTTAGTGCCCATGAGTTGTAAAAACATGTAACCAACAGGCTCTGAACTAAAGATATCTGAATTAAATTTTTTTTTAAAAAAGAAAGAAAGCGAAATAGAGAAGGAAAGGCAGGAAAAGCAGGAAAGAAGGAAGGGAGGGGCGCTATCTCCCTCTATTCTACTGACTTGTTCAGCATTTTAATTAGGTTTCTTTCTCGAAGATAGCAAGTTTGTGAATTTTGGCCACAAACTTGGATGTCTGGGTTCTTTTGGATGACTGATGTGTATAACACTCCGTATGTAGAATACTTGTTTCAGCATCATCCAGAAACAACTTTTCATAAAATTATTTCTGTGAAAAAGGATTGCTGAAAAACATCTCCAACTGTTTAAGTTCAATCTATACATTTGATGAAAGCACTGAATTCTTTAGTCCCCAGGAGAAAATATCTGTGAAGATCGTAGCCTCTGCCTGCGAATAGTAATTCATTGTAACAATACTTATTGGCCAACATACAAATGGATCATTGACTAAAAACAATGAAGAGTGAAAACTTCCTGAACGTTTTTTCCCTCTCAATCATTTCATGTCTTGGAGCTGAAGGTATCTTTATGTGAGATTTAAAACTGAACATGTATGAGTTCCAAATTCAGCAGCTCTAACTTCTCTGCTAAGACAATGTTTGGATGTAACTCATGTCTGGGGCAGATCACACACTGTTTGGAAGAAAATGAGTCAAGATAATGTCTTATAGCAGGCAAACTTGGCAGTCACTGGTTGAAGAACTTTTGGAGCAAATCAGAATGTTGAATTGTCTTTAACTTTAAAAATGATTTTGTTTTAACACATGGTAGCTGAAGCAAAAAATAATACAGTAGGAGCTGTGTGTCTATCAGAGTGACTGACAGATTGAAATTTTCTAGAAAAATAGATTATTTTCCCTCAAAGAGAGTAAAGTTTTGGTTTTCAAAGTCAATCAGAAAACTAACAATTTATACAGGAGAGGAATCAGCATCTCTTTTTGAGACAGTATATTTCTAATGATTTTTATGGAGACTATAATAAGGATCAAGAAAGAAAAGCTTGATATGGACATGTTTTTAGCTAGCAGATTGAAAAGAAATAATGGCATAAAATAATTTTTTTTTATACTGACAAAGTTCTCATTTCTTTTTATTTTTTGGCCTTTGAAATTGTCTTTTTTTTTTTTCTTTTAAAAATATAATTTTATTTTAAAAATATGACTGCAAGATCTTGCATAAGCTCAGAATTTCAGTATTATTATATGTAACACATAAAAAATGATCATCATATTTCAAGACCATACCTAAATTTCCATGAAGAGCTTTCCCCAGAAAAACAGCATTTCATATGAGGCCTCGTAAGATTTACAGACTTATTATTGTCAAATTTTTGAAATTGTCTTTATTTCTGAACATTCCTTTACAACCATCCACCCCAGGATTAACTCTCACAGATGCACCTTGAGCCCAAATCCCCACCCCTCCTCAAGCAAATCAGATTCATGTTTCTGATTGTAGGACACTTTGCCTTTGAGGTTCCTGGAACTCCCCAACCTTTGCCCCTGCAATCCTGTTCCCGGGCTGGGTCCCTCCCTTTTCCCATTCACACTGAGCATGAACCTGAAACGTGAGTGGCCCCTGCATAATGCACCCCAGTCCGAGGTTTCAGCTTCCAGGGGCCTAGAAGGAAGCCCTTGTTAGGTGCACCTGGTGAGCAGGATCACGACAGGGGCACATCACGGGCTCCATGTCATGAAAATGCCACGTGATAAAACTCCCTATGTCTACGGTGCTTGGTGCCAAGATGGATGGTCCTGGGCTGTCCTAACTCCCTCAGGGTCCCTGTCAGCTCAGCTTGGATCAGGGCAAGTCTCTCCTGGTTGACAGTCCCTTGGGTCCCGTAACACTCCAGGGGGACAGGGTACAGCTCGACCTCTAAACTGCGCAGCCCGGCTGTGTGGCGCAGCAGCTTCTCCACGGTGGCCACGGGGAAGTTGTTTATAGAGATGGTGAATTTCCTGAGCTGATGGCAGTGGCTCAGGATGGGCAAGATGGCCTCGACTTGGGAGTCCGCCATCTCACAGTTATCCAGACCCAGGTCCTGGAGGGTGGGTGCCACGGCCTCCAGCAGAGCTCGGAGGGGCTCACTGAAATCCGCAAGGCTGAGGCCCAATAGATGCAGGATCTTCAGCTGCCTGAGGTTCGGGCACTGGAACAGGTGTGTCAGGTCTGAATGCATCAGCCGCTGGCAATGTGTTAGGCAGAGTTTGTCCAAGGGAGTCTGCAGGCACCTGAGCATCTGGTCCAGACGGCCTCGGAGGAAGGAGGGAGAACGCATGTGGAGCTCCCGGAGGTGCCGCAGCCTGAGCATCTGAGAGAGGAATTGGGGAAAGGATGGCTGCTCCTCCTGCTCCTGCCTTTCCCACTCCTGCTCCTCTGCCTCCTGCTCCTGCTCTTCCCTCTCCAACTCCTCTTCCTCCTCCCTCTCCTGCTCCTCTTCCTGTTGTTCTTCCTCCCCCTCCTCCTCCTGCTCTTCATCCTCTACCTCCTCATCCTTGTCAGCCAACACATTGATGTCGGGGAGAGAGAGTCTCTGCAGGTTACTCATCTGACCCAGGTAGAGAGCAAATGTCCCCAGGGTGGGCAGGTCCCAGGTGCAGTGCACTTCCGCCTCCTGGATGCAGTCCAGCTGCACCCTATCCAGGACCCTCCTGACCCTCTGGAAGGGCACCTCAGAAATCCTCAGCGCCTTGTAGCACAGGTGTAGCAACCCTCCCCTCTGCTGGGCCCATTGGATGATGTGCATGAAAAACTTATCCTGGCCCCTTTCATTGAAGTTAAGGTCTAGGAACACCTCCAAGGGAGCCAGGGGATGCTCCATGTTGGGGCTGGAGCTGTGCACAGTCACTGGTCCCATCGGTGAGCAATTCCGGGCGCTGACTCCACACCACATAACCCAGAAGTTGGCACCCGTGTTCCTTAAATCCAGCACCCGCAGTTTGCACCTCCTGGGCCGAACCTCCTGGGCAAGCAGAACGTCAATCGCGTCAAACACAGCTTTTAAGCCCATGGCCCTGGTTGGGGCATGATCAGGGGGATGCTGCATCAGGACCCCCAGAGGGAGGACAGTGAAAGGCCAGGCTTGGGCCATCGCCTTCAGGGTCTGGCGGTGGTGTCCACTATGGTAGGCCAGGACGAACAGGTCCGGGAAGAGCTCGGCGGGCAGGTACTCCAGAGCTGCGATGGCCGAGGCCTTGTCCCTCAGCAGGCGCTTTGCTGCCAGCTCCACAAGTGTGGGTGGCGTCTGGATGCTCATCTTCAAGGTGCTCAGAAAGGAATCCTGCAGAAATGTCTGCTGTGACCTGGTTGGCTAGGGCTCAGATCTCAGACCTGGTGGAGAACCACGGCCCTGACTGCACAGCTGGAGGACTCTCCTCATTTCTTTGAAATTGTCTGAAATAAAATTGATAAATGAAAAAAAATCGGTAACATTTAATTTCTTCAAAACTTGCTCATGTTTTTTGTGGTTAAAATTTTATCATAGGAATATTCATATGCATTTGTTATATTTTTTTAAAAAAGATTCAGGCTTATATAGCACTCTTATAAATACTCAGTATTTATGACATATGTATATATAGTATTAAAAATTAAATTTAATGATAAAATTTCCTGATATTCAGATGTCAACACAAAATTAAAATGTGATAGTTGATCCTAGCAATGCTGTTTTTAAGATGTGGCAAACATACTTGAGACGCTTTAAATACTTATATTTGTAAATATCAGCAGGTTTTGATAAGGAAATGGAAAAATCCCTCACACACCTGCCTGCCTCAGTCTTTTTATTCATATATATATTTTTTGCTATAAAAAGCTTGATTGTTTCCATTTGGTCCAATGCATGGGAGAGGGCTCCGGGGTAATTAAAAGAATGGCTAGTGGTTTCAGGGAGAGGCTCAGGCAAAAGCCAGACACCAGGGGAATGCAGAGGGTCCCCTCAACGGCCTCTGGGCTCCACAGGCTCCTAGTGGTGCTTGAGATGAGCCTTTTGAAGAGATACTCGCCCAGCCCAGCCTGGGGGCCAGCAGCCTGCGGAGGTGAGTCAGGTGTCGCCCATCTTCTTGATGAGTTTCACCTGCTCACCCAGGAAGTGGTTCTCCAGGAAGTCACGGAGCTGAGAGTCTGCTCGGGTAGAACCCAGGGCCTGCAGCTCCACTAGGGCCTGGGTCAGGTTCCTCTCCAAGGCCAGGGCGGCTCCCATGGCGGCCTGAGTTTTACCCACTCATCTTGGAAGGCTTCAGCACGTCCTGGAAGAGAGTGCAGACACCGGGCTTGTTTTGCATCAGTGCCCTTGAGCTTCTCCTCCGCCAACTGGTGGAAGAAGAGGTCTTCACGCTCCAGCACCACATGGACGCAGTCGAAATAGAAGCCAGAGAGAGGTAGGTGTGGGAGGCCCGCAGATGCAGGTTGGCCAGGGGGTTGACAGCAGCATCTATCTTGGTGGAGTAATTCTGATGAATCTGAGAGCTCATGGTTGTTTGGCAATGAGGAGTTTAGGTCAAAAATGGGGGCTTGGCTTTTCTTGAACTCTGAGGTGGTTCTGAAGGTGATGCTGGAAAAGAGGTCGGAGGGTGGTTGGAGGTCAGAAGGGGCACCCCTGGGTCTGTTTCGTCTAAACACTGTTGAAGCAAGAGACCGATCCGGGGTCCACTGAGGGCACTGCCTGCCTCATAGTCTTTATTTCCTTTCCATAAAAAGGCATTTATGAGCTGTAGACAAAAATAGGCCATCATGGGAAGAAAGCTTCAGGTGCAAACAGCACTCTTTCTCATTCCCCCTCTGGATGTGGAATCTCAGCGAGGTGTTCTCTGGAACACCAGCAGACTTTGTGTTATAGCCTCTATAGCAGGGATCCTCAAACTTTTTAAACAGGGGGCCAGTTCACTGTCCCTCAGACCGTTGGAGGGCCAGACTATAGTTTAAAAAAAAAAACTATGAACAAATTCCTATGCACACTGCACATATCTTATTTTGAAGTAAAAAACCAAAATGGGAACAAATACAATATTTGTATTTGCATGTGGCCCGCAGGCCGTAGTTTGAGGACCCCTGCTCTACAGCATCCTTCTGCAGAGTCTTTGGGGATACCATCTTCTCTTTCATCCCTCAGAGCAACATGACTTTTCTAATCAGTGATACTGTTACTCTCATTTTGCAAAGTTCTTGTCGTGTCAAAACGTAAACCCACCCTCCCTTGTCTTGCTGGTTAACTCCAGGCTCAGTTCAGATGTCATGGACTCCTTTTCAGGGGAGGCCTCCCTGATCAGCCCTCCCTGACAAAGTCTGGATTAGTGTCCCCTCTCTATGCGCCCACGCACAGGGGTCTAGTCAGTGTCACAGTTGGCACTTGTCTATTGTAATTCTTTATTACTCACCTTTCTTTCTAGACCAGTGGTTCTCAACCTTCTGGCCCTTTAAATACAGTTCCTCATGTTGTGACCCAGCCATAAAATTATTTTCGTTGCTACTTCATAACTGTAATGTTGCTACTGTTATGAATCGTAATGTAAATATCTGATATGCAGGATGGTCTTAGGCGACCCCTGTGAAAGGGTCGTTCGACCGCCAAAGGGGTCGCGACCCGCAGGTTGAGAACCGCTGCTCTAGACTGTTAATGAAGACTGCTGTGTGCACAGTGGCTGAAACAGTGCCTGGCAAAGAGTAGCACTCCATTATTACTAGTGGGATGGAGAAATAAGTGAAAGGTCTGAACAGGGATTCTCACACGATCGTCATGAAGCAGAGCCACAGATGAGGAGAACAGATGAGTGAAACCGGTGAGCACTTCGGCTGGCAATGCCAGGGGACCACACAGCCCCCTTCCGTGGAAGGGGGAAAGAGGACGTCCGTGGTCTGCACATTTCGCTTTGGAAGCTACTTCCTTTCAATGTCCCTCCCTTTCATCTCCATTAAAGAGCCTCCCTGGATCTAGAATAGACAAGAATATAAAAGCATCATTCTCTTTCTCTTCCCATCCTGTTTACTCAGCAACCCCAGTCCCCCGCCTTCGCTTCAGCCCACATGTTCCCTATTAATAAAAGTTAGGAAAGACCAACCTCACCCAGCAGTCCCCCTCCCCCTTTCTTTTCTCCTCCAGAAGACCTCAGCCAACTGCCTGGACTCAACTGCCTGCTCTTGGGAGCTCCTGGGGAGGTGAAGACAAAGGTGACAACTGGGCCTCCAGTATCTCCGAGGCCCTAATGACCCCACGTGGTTTCCAGTCACCAAGCAGCTCATTTAGAATTTGGTGATAAGCCATGGCCCTCCTTTGGGGAGATTTAGAGGCACCCTTTAAGGAGTAAACATATTTCCTATAACTGGAAATAGGGCCAAATTCGGGGCCTGGGGAAAGTCAGTGAAGCAGACACACCCTGGTGCCTTCTAAGTGAATTAATGTACTGTATTCCGTCTGAGAGTCATTTCTGTCTTCATCTTTAATTCCTGCCCTGAGGAGCCATCTGTACTTGGAGGGTATGTGCACAGGATAACTCACTGTGGATGAAGGACCTTCGTGCTCAGCCCTCGATGAATGACCCTTTCATACACTGGGGGCTCCCTCTGGCTTTCTGACTAACCAGAAGTTAACTGGACATAGTATTTCTAACAGCAGAAACGTTCACACAAATGTAAAATCAAAAGGCAGTGGATGAACTTTCTAGATTTTCTTGTTGTTGTTGATAAGGTAGTTGTTTTTTTTAACTTGTAAATGCCACATATTAATCCACAATATAATATTTTCCTGAGGATTCATACTTAACCTTTGAAAAAGACAGATTAAAAGTTCAAGTTTTTTTTTTTTTTTAGGGTTTTGGGGACAGGGTGTTGCATGAATTCTTCCATCAGTGGAGGCAAAGTTTCAGAGTCCAGAAAGAGTTCATGCCTTCATAAGGTGAATGGCATATTTCCTTCTTACAAAAGGCTGAGGTCCAATGCTTGATTTAAAAAAAGACAAAACAAAACACCCCCCAAAACAATCAATTAAGTAGCTGGAGTCATGCTGTCAATCAATATGATTAGCAGTCAACTATACCAATCAGTGAACTTATTTACATTTGAATCTCTTTCTTATTTGTATAGTCCTTTGGAGACTCTTTTTCTTTTAAGATTTTTACTTTATTAACTTCTATTTATATGTTTTATATGCCTATTGTAGAAAAAAATTAGAAAATATAAAAGCATAACGAAGGGGGGAAAATCCCACCCTGCTACCACCCAGAGACATACAGAGACCGTTAACATAATGGCCTGTTTCCTTGGAGAATGTTTCCAAGCCTACTTTTTTATTCCTGCCTGCCCTATTTCAGAAATGCTTTTTTCTTTTTTTCTTTCCCCAGTATTTTTGCCAACAAAAGAGAATCCTTGTCGTGGCCCCATCTAAATGTGAATAAAACGTGCAGCTGCAGGTGCTCATGTGACACGTAGTAGGCACACAGGAAAGCTTGTTTATTAAATAGGACTGATTATTTCCAGAAACCCAGTGAACTAATTCTTTTTTAAATTTTTTTAATTTATTGATTAGAGAGAGAGAGAGAGAGAGAGAGAGAGAGAGAGAGAGAGAAAGGAAGAGAGGGAGAAATAATTTCTTTTAAATTTATTTATTGATAATTTTTTTCCTCCAGTGAACTAATTCTTGACTAACTGGTGCTATTCATCAGATAGACCACAGAGATATGAAATTGAATGCAGTTAGAAAGAACAACATGCCATGAAAATGTTAATAGGTATGGTTTTTAATGGCTGCCGAGCAGCTGGGATGAAGAAGCTATATTTAAAACGATACAAATTACTGAACTCCTCTTTTCTTGCCAAAACATTATAAAGGGTATAAACTCTGAGAAGTCAGGGGACCCCAAGCTATTTTGAAACTCCAGCTTATACATTTAGTTTCCACGTTACATATCACCTAAACTTACTCAAAGTCTCCAATAAGGACCAAGAAAATAGCCCTTATTTTACAAAGAATAAAATTTGGGGTTCTGAGTTTCTTAATTTCTAATTTATGCCTCTTATTTAAGTTCCCACACAAAACCTAGCATTCAGTTTTTGCAAGTACCTCCACTGTGCTTCAGCATATCCTTTTCAGATCATTCACCAGACAGCATCCTACAGCTCTCATTCATAAAGTCCAATTATAAGACAAGAAATGTCAGGAATATACACTTTGAGAGTGGGAGGCAAACAGAACAGTACATTGTGACTTTGTAAGAACAGCCATGCATTTCCTCTGGGCTTGTTTTCAGTTCCTTTGTCAGCTGATTACATGGTCTTTTATAATTTCTCATCTACAGAATGGAGCTATTTGCTTGTGGATTATTTGAAAGACACAGGCTTATGCAAAAGAAAAACGAAATCATCATGAGGTAGAGTGATATTTCTGGCTAGATGTTTTTGCTTTTCTTTTTTTAATGTAATTGTGAGAATGTAATTTATAATAGGGACTCTTTAGAGGTATAACAAGTAAGTATTCTATTAATTTAGTCTTAATGCATATGCAATGCTATATATGCATTTGTTATCTACATAATGGCATTTATCAGTAATTTTTACTTATTTTCATTTAAAAAAGAAAAGTGCTATCTTATATGCATTTTATTTTCAAAGCACACATGTTTTCAAAGCATATACATTGTGCTCCTAGTTCTTTTAGTTTAGACAGTACTTAATAGTTGACAAAGCGCTTTCATTATAGTACATTATGTTCCTTAATTCTTGTAACATTCCCCAACTGTAGAACTGGTCACAGTACTTTGGGCTTTAAATTCTCATTTAAAAATCTACCCTTCTCTCCTGGCTGCGTGGCTCCATTGGTTGGAGCGGCATCCTGTACACCAAAATGTTTCAGTTCAATTCCCAGTAAGGGAATATATGTAGGTTTTGGGTTTGGGGCAGGTATGGGAGGCAACTGATCAATGTTTCTCACATCAATGTTTCTCTCTCTCTCTCTCTCCATTCCTCTCTAAAAACTAAAAATAAAAACATATCCTTGGGTGAGGATTAAGAAGAATAAACAAACAAACAAACAAACAAACAAACAAACAAATCTACCCTTCCATCCATCCCCACAGAGAAGTTTCCTTTTCTCTCTGCCTTCTCTTTCCTTGCTTACCTTTTCAGACCTAGCTCAGGGTCACCTCCTCCATGGCACCTTTCCCCCAGTACATTAAGTTGAAGCGATCTCCTCTCCTCACTGTGTCCCTTCACTACATGAAGGGATGTTTTTCACAAATCTAGTTATTTTTTTAAATTCACATACTACATGACTGTAATCTTGTAAAATTATTATAAAACTCTCTTAGCCTTATAAGTCCATAACCATTTAAATAAAAAGTTAAAACGAGCAAACAACTTGTATCTTCCCATGTCAGTGGAGATTGATATTTTGGACACCTTTCAAATATTGTGTAGTATTTCATAGCATGAGTATTTGATAACAGCCCTGTCAGCAGAAGTTTCTGTGCGGATGGAAATGTACTATATCTGCATTGTGCAATATTGTCGTCAGTAGTCCCATGTGGCTATTGAGCACTTGAAATGTGACTAGTGAGACTGAGGCGTTTTCGTTTTATTAAATTTAAATAACCACATGTAGCTGCTGGTTACCGTAAGTGGACAAGGCAGATTTATATTTTATATTAACATCTCTTGTTAGTCATTTAGATTTTTTCCAATTCTCCCAACATAAATAAACTAATCTTACAGACTAAGTAAAGCATAAAAACAAAAAGGAATTTTGCTTTCTTATATGTATGAATTCTTGAGAAGCTTCCATTCATTCCAATGCAGGCTTCTTTGATGTTCTACAAGAAGTTATTGCATAAAATAGGAAAAAGAACATTTACACTGAAGGCATTTTCTATATGGAAAATGTACTGCAAATAAAAATATTTATATCAGTGTTTATTAATAGTGATATATTGGAGTCAATCCTATATAACAGTGGGAATATCTAACAGTGGGAAATTGGCTCCAGTGTATAATCCTCGTATAATGAAGGGCAAGGCAGTCTTTACAAATAATAATGAAATTTCCCGGCCGGCGTGGCTCAGTGGTTGAGCATTGACCTATGAACCAGGAGATCACAGTTCGATTCCCAGCCAGGGCATATGGCCAGGTTGCCAGCTTGATCCCTACTGTGGGGCGTGCAGGAGTCAGCTGATCAATGGCTTTCTCTCACCACTGATGTTTCTATCTCTCTCTCCCTCTCCCTCCCTCTCTGACATCAATAAAAATATATTGAAAAAATAAAAGCCCTAGCCAGTTTGGCTCAGTGGATAGAGCATTGGATCCTGGGTTTGATTCTGGTCAAGGGCATGTACTTCGGTTGCATGGGGGAGGCAACCAATCCATGTGTCTCTCTCATCCGATGTTTCTCTATCTCTCTGTCTCTCCACTTCCTCTCTCTAAAAATCAATGGGAAAATATCCTCTGGTAAGGATTAACCTTCCCCCGCCCCCCACCCCCCAAAAAAAGAAAAAAAAGAATGATGAAATTGCCATTTATTGAAATGAAAACAAGTCTATGGTATATTTTCAAGTGAAAAAAAATAGGTTATTGTAATATGAATACTAGGTCTCTTTTTTAATAATTATATATACACATATTTATACCATGTTTTGGTTTAGTGGTAGTGACAAGTCAGATACCTGATTGAGAACATGGTCTTTGGAGTCAAATGGATCTGGGTTTGAATCCAGGTTCTGCCACATATCATCTGTAGATAAGACTCTCACCTCCCTGAACTTTGGTTTTCTCATTGCTAAAATAGGATGGTAATCTTTACATTTTGGGGTTGATGCATTAAGGAACATATGTAAAGCACTTAGTACATATGTTTATTTAATAAATGGTAGTTGTTGTCTTTCTAAGACTAGTAGGTATAGGCATGGAAAGAAATCAGAAATGATATTCCAAGATGATATCCCAAGAAATAATATTTCAATATGTTGAAAGTGGTTATCTCTCAGTTGGAAGGTTATGGTTAATGTTGTTGTTAATTTAATTAATTGGATGGAACATTGAAATCTTGAATATGAAAAAGTCCATTAAAATCATGTATATATGAGACTAAGAAAGTAAGTAAACTCTATACGTAGTGTAGAAATATGCCAAGATCATAAATTGCAGAGTAGTATAGATAGTGTGTTCTCATTTGTGTTCAACTTAAAAACACACACACAAAACACCAAAATATCAAGTTGCTTTTGGTAAGTGACTCAGGATGAGGGACAGAGAAATCTTTTAACTTTTACTTTATGGTTTTTGATTCTTTTTAAAATTTTTACATGATTTATTTACAATTTTCATTAGTTGTTAAAATAATAAGTGCTCTGAAATTTTTCTACAAAAGAAAAGAAAAAAAGAAAAAAAATGCTTTTCATTCAAGTCCATCTTTGCCTAGTCTGAAGAAACATGATTTTCAAAGCTATATGAAGTACTTTAAATTTCTTCAATATTAGCAACTCTCCAATTCTGATGAAAACAGTGATAATTCTGCCATTGTATTATATTTCTTTAATGTGTTATTTTCTCTACTCCAATATTACTAATATTTATTGAGCATTGATTAAGATAAAAATGAGAAAGGTGAGAAAAGGGAACTTTGTTAATAAAGAGATCTAATCTTTCACCATTTTCTTGTATTAAAAAAATTACAGAAAAATGAATATGATATTTTATTCATGTGTTTTTGGCCTCTTCCCATATAGTTCTACCTTTTTTCTTTGTATAGCATTCCACAGACAAAGCTCAATAGATTAAAAAAACACAAGTTTTTTTATTAACATAGGAGTAATAGGTGTTCATTATAGAAATAAAAAGAAAAAAGAAACAAAAGTAAAACACTTATATAAGGCCACCCCAGAGAAAATCATTGTTAATATATTGGTGTGAAATCACATCGGTATTGTTACATGTATACTATATGCTCTAATAAATTATCTTTAGTGGTTGTATAGCATTACCTTTCTTGAATTTATGTAACTAATCCCCTATTGCTGGGCATCTAGATTGTGATAAACATTCTTATAGTTGGATATAATATACAACTATGACTGTTTCCTTAGAATAAATTCCTAATGATATAATTGCTGAGTCAGAGTTCAAACAGGGATTTGAGATTTTGATATGTCTCAATAAATAAGTGTTGAAAAGAAACAGTGAATGTCTCCTTATGACAAAAAGGAGACATCAGTGGAGGAGGCAGGAAGTTGCATTGGTGAATGGGCTAACTAGGGAAGTTCTTAAGACATTTTTTGGGTCAGGAGAGTAAAAATGTGGGAGAATCTCCACATTCTTATGAATACAATGCACTAACTGCTCAAGAAAGAAGGCTTAACCTTCTTATTACAGCCAGCTCCTGGTGCTGCTCTCCAGAGTGTCTTGTGAAAGAATATTTAAAACACAGAAAAGAACAAGTCTTTCTCTAGCCTCTCTTCTGCAATGTGAGACTATTCAGAATCTACTCGTCTTTCAAGGAGTAACTTACCTTCTTCATGAAGCATCCCTGACTCTCAAGGACTTCTTCCTTTATTAATGCATAGCACTTTGTGAAGGCGCTATGCTTGTTTATCACATTAATCTTCACAAATATCAATTGAGGTGGTTATTATCATTCTCATTTTACACTGAAGCTGGGATAGATTAACAACGTGCCACTGTGGCATAAAGAAGAGGCTAACCCGGAATAAAACAAGGTTTCTCACTCTCAACTTTGTCTAAATGTATTTTTCCTAAGAGGTAGGTGAAGGCAGAAAGAGTGGAATGTACAAAAGTAGAGGGAGAGTGAAAATGAAAAGGAAGAGCAGTGGTTTAGGGGATCGCTGGGAAGGGGCTCAGTGTGACCACTGGCATAGAAGGACATGGATGAAGAGGCAGGAGACGGAGCGGGGAAGGGAGGTTGGGACTGGGATCCTCATGAATGCCGAAGCACATAGCACACCTCTTGGAACACAGTGGAATTCAGTAAAGGCCATTGAATCTTGCAGTATATTGAAGATTTAAACTGTCTTTAAATGGTTTATCTTTCTAGCTAGACTGTGAGACCTGTTATGTCAGTGGTTGTACCCACTGAGTTCATCTTCATATCTGTAACATCCAATTCAATGACTGGTGTACACTAATGGTACATAAGTCTTTGTTGTATAAATTAATCAATGCATAAACATTCTCTTGGGAGACAGCATAGACAAAAATGAACAAAAACAAAGCAAAATACTGCTTTTAGAAGCAGAAGACCTGATTTTAAATACCTTCTCTCTAGCTTACAGGTTATGTGACACTGGGTAATTTACATAACCTCTTTGAATAGTCTATTCATCTGATGATAATACTCACCTCAAAGTGTTATTATGAAGATTAAGTGAGATTATACTTTTGAATTGCTTAGCATAATACTTGACAAATTGTAGACATTCAACAAACGTCAGTTTCCCACTTTCACCTTCCCACTATCTAGAATTGAATTGTTCACTAAGAGAGCTTATGTTCAGATTTAAGGTATAGCCCATTTCAAATATTTGGTCCTATTATCAGACCATGGGTCTCAATTTAATATTTACGAAGATTACTACTGCTTTGGCTGGTGTGGCTTAGTTGGTTGGAGCATTGCCCCATGCACCAAAGGGTCATGGGTTCAATTCCTGGCCAGGGCACATACCTAGGTTGCAGGTTTGATTTCTGGTCTGGGTGCATACGGGAGGCAACCTATCAATGTTTCTCTCTCACATCACTGCTTCTCTCTCCCTTTCCTTCCTCTTTCTATGTTTCAATAAACATAAAAATAAAAAAGAGTACTACTGTTTTAAGCATGTATTACAATGTGTCACAAGTAGGTTCTCAATATATGAATGAATTAGGGGATCACTGGGAAGGGGCTTGAATTGGATTAAATACAGTAGTCCCTCTTATCCACCTGTTGTTTTGCTTTCTGTGGTTTCAGTTACCTGTGGTCAACCATGGTCTGAAAATACTAAATGGAAAATTCCAGAAATAAAAAATGTATAAGTTTTAAATTGCATGCCGTTTTGAGTAGTGTGATAAATCTCGTGTAGTCCTGTTCTATCCTGCCTGGAACATGAATCATCCCTTTGTCCAGTGTATCCGTGCTGTATATGCTCCCCGCCCATTAGTCACTCAGTAGCCATCTTAGTTATCAGATCAACTGTCCCGATATTGCAGTGCTTGTGTTCAAGTAACCCTCATTTCTCTTAATAATGGCCCTAAAGTGCAAGAGTAGTGATGTTGGCAACTCAGATATGTCAAAGATAATCTGTAAAGTGCTTTATTTAAGTGAAAAATATATGTATGGGGAAAACCATTATATATACATATATATGGTTTGGTACTATCCACAGTTTCAGGTGTCCACTGGGAATCTTGGAACGGATCCCCCTTAGATAACAGGAAACTACTGTACTCAGAATTTTGTCAGAGTGTCTATAGCATTCTCAGGATCCAAGATATAGCTATACCTCAGTCACTATTTGATTGGGTTGGTCTTTAGTTGATTTGAAAGACCCCTCAAAACCATTAAATATCTTTTGTTTTCATTCTGTTTGCATCTAAACAAACATGTGATGACAAAATCAGCTTCTAGCTATTTTGATACCAGATAAGAGGACCCTGGAATCAACTAAAAGAAATAACATCCATTAAAAAACAAACAAACCCAAAACAGCCTGTCACCTAGCTTAAATGTCAGTTTCTTTCTTTTTTTAAAACAGCTTTATTGAGATGAAATTCACATACCATGTAATTCACCCATTTAAAGTGTACATTTCAATGGTTTGTAATATATTCACAGAGTTGGGCAACTATCACCACAATTTAGTTTTAGATCTTTTTCATCATCCCCCAAAGAAACCCTTTACCTAGTAGCAGTTCCTGCCCATCGTCCCTCTCCCCTTCCCAGACCCAGACAAACACTAATCTACTTTCTGTCTATAGATTTGCCTATTCTGGACATTTCATGTGAATAGAATTATACTGTATGTGGTATATTATAACCGGCTCCTTTCACTGAGGATAGTGTTTTCAAAGATCATCCATGTTGTAGCATGTCAGTTCTTTATTGATGAAAATATCCCATTGTATATCTAGGCCACACTTTATTTATTCATCATTGATGGATATTTTGGATTGTTTCCACTTTTGGTTATTATAAGAACACTGCTATGAACATTCATGTACATATTTTCATGAATGTCTACTTTTTTCCTTCTCTGGGGTACATACCTACTTAACATCTAAATTCACCTTGCAGCAGCATTTGACTCTTATTAGTCATTTCTTCCCACTGAAACATGTTCTTAGTTTGACTTTCATGATGTTACATACCCCTCATTTTATCCCCTCCTACCTGAGAATGCCTTCTCAGTCTCCTTTGAAGATTCATTCTCCTGGACCTGGCCATTAAATGTTGGCATTTTGTAACAGACCCTTTTCTCATTCTGTAATCTTCCCACAGGCAACCTTACCCCTTCTTATATAAGGCCAAATTTACCGCCTCTATGTCAGTGACTCCCAAACCTAGGGCCGATCTCTCTTCTGAGTCCAAACCCATATATCCAAGTGCCTCCTTGATAACTGTGCATGGATATCCCAACGCCATCCTAGTCGCCATGCGTCCAACCTGGCTTATAATCTTCCTGGTCCTCTTTCATTTGGTCCTCTTCCCATGTTCTTTTTAAATATATTTTATTGATTTTTTACAGAGAGGAAGGAAGAGGGATAGAAAATTAGAAACATCGATGAGAGAGAAACATCCATCAGCTGCCTCCTGCACACTCCCCACTGGGTATGTGCCCGCAACCAAGGTACATGCCCTTGACCGGAATCGAACCTGGGACCTTTGAGTCCACAGGCCGACGCTCTATCCACTGAGCCAAACCAGTTAGGGCCCATGTTCTTTTTCTTAGTAAATATGGATTGCTGGGGCCCACATTCAGAATTTCTGGACATCTTAGAGCTATTCCAGCCCTTCTTTAGCAACTTATCCCATATACCACCTATTTCAAGCTTTGTAGATTTTTCTCCTACAATATTTGTTGAATCTATCCTCTTTTCCATCTCCATTGCTATTGGCTCAGGGCAAGCTACCATCATCTTTCATCTAGACTCCACTGGCATCACCACATCCTCATCTGTTCCCTTCAGCAGTTTTTCATATATCAGCCAGAGTGATGTTTGCACAACACATAATATTTTAACCTCCACCCCAGCCCCACCCTGCCATGTTTAAAATTTTTCAATGCCTTCCTATTGCTTTTAACATAATGTTCAAAGCACTACATATGACTTTCAGTGCTCAGCAAGTTTTGGCCCCAGTGATTGCTCCAGTCCAGTCTCATGCTCTTTACCTCTTGTTCTTTGTCCTCTATCCACACCATCATTCTCTTCTTCAAAAGAGCCACCCCAAGCTATTTGCATGTGTTCTTCCCTATTCCTAGAAACCACCACCTCTTCACAAACCCGTCTCCTCCCCCACTTAGTTAATTCCAATGGCTCCTTCTTATCTGAATTCAAATATTTTCTCCGAGAAGCAGTTTCTGGAATTAATGCCCTTGTCCCTTCACCACCCGGGTTACATTCTCTGTTTTATTCTCTCTTAGCTCCATATTCCTTTCCCTCAAAAGATGTATCTCAGTTTATAGTTATAGTTATGCGTGTATTTATGTGGTTATTTAATCAATGTCCATTTCTCCATGTAAATGGATTGAAACTGGTTTTTCCCCTATTGCATGCCTACCAATAAACACCATACCTAGCCTTAGTAGATAATAAATAAATATAAAGACCACCAGATTTCTGGCCTGGATAACTGATGCATCATGAGGCCATCAACTAGATTAAGGAATGCCAGATGAAGAGCATACCTCAGTGGGAACAAAAAAAGAGAGACCTAGCCCAGCTGGCGTGGCTCTGTGGTTGAGCGTGGACCTATGAACCAGGAGAGACCACGGTTCGATTCCTCGTCAGGGCACATGCCCTGGTTGTGGGCTCAATCCCCGGTGGGGTGTGTGCAAGAGGCAGCCAATCAATTATTCTCTCTCATTATTGATATTTCTATTTCTTCCTCTCCCTTTCTCTCTGAAATCAATAAAAATATGTTTTAAAAAAAAGGAAAGTAAGGAAAGAAAAGAAAGAAGAAAAGAAGAGACCTTAGCATTTGAGGAAGTCCCATAAGCAAGCCAGCAGGCAGTTGTACTATGGATGTAGAGCTGTAAAAGAGATCTGGGATGGAAGCACAGAGTCAGACCATACGTTTTTGGTTAAGATCTTGGGAGTGGTTGAGCTTGCCCAGCTTAAAAAGAATAAAGACATCCATATTGCTCTAGCCAGGTTGGCTCAGTGGATAGAGCAGTCAGCCTGTGGACTGAAGGGTCCCTGGTTCAAGTCCAGTCAAGGGTACGTATGGTGGTTGCAGGCTGATCCCTGGCCCTGGTAGGGGTGAGTGTGGGAGGCAACCAATCTATGTGTCTCTCTCACATCAATGTTTCTCTCTCTGTGTATCTCCCCCTCCCTTCCACTCTTTCTAAAAGTCAATGGAAAAATATCCTCAGGTGAGGATTAACAACAACAACAAAGACACCCATATTAAGAAACAGGCAAAAAAAAAGAGTTTAGGATAAAATTTGGAATGAAAAATCAAAGATATGGGTGAAGCACCGTGTCAAATGCTTCAGAGGGAAGCTTTGAGTTTGGTCATTTGGGTAAGGGATTTTTGAGTATCCTGTTCCTCAACAAGGATTTTTCCCCTAATGGCTTTAGCATCCATAATAATCCTTACCTGAATCAATTGTTTCACTGGGGAGAGCTGAATGGCGATGTTTAAATTTCATCCTTCCTTCAGGGAAAATTCCTATCCTCCCCCTTCTGTCTCCTTTAAAAAATTCCTAGGTCCCTCTCAGGGAAAAGGTTCTCTGGGACCTCACTCTTCTACTGACCTACTGCTGGGATATCTCACCCATGGGCGCTGGGCAATAAAAAGGCTCTTTTGGGAGAAGGACGAAAAGGAATGGAGAAGATGCTGGAGTGAGATTTGACAAACCTTTGGAGAGCATAGCTAAAGCGATGGAGACTCCTTTGGGTAAATATGATCCCTTCCAGCTTTATACCTCACGCACAGACAAATGGCAGAGAGGTGAGATTTGCACAAGGTCGCACCCATATCCCTTCAGACAGCTTTCCAAGACCTTCCAAATCTGGGTGAAATGACCTTTTCTGTGCACTCCTACAGGACCTGGCCCTTCCCTCTCGCATCCCTCAGGACCCAGGATTGTAATGGCTGCTTTGCTCACCTGAACTTTCACTAGGCCTCAGGGTCTTTCACAGCAGGGGCTGTTTTCTGTCTGGTCCCCTAGTTGTAAGCCCAATATTTAATTGAGAGCTTTACAAAAACAGGAAGCTCAGCAAACTTTTTTTTTTTTTTTTTTTTGCTGGGTGAATGAACAATTGAAGGACAACTGTACCTGGGGAAATGCAAGCAGCGTTCCGTGGCTGGAGCTGGGAGGGTGAGGTAGCTTGTGGGAGGGTGTTGGAGAGGCTTGGGGGGTGGGGGGAGGGAGGGTGGATTTTACCAGAAAGGTGCAGAATTGCCCTGGGGCCTCAGAGCAGTGAAAGTCAGCCTTCTACTGGATTTGTGATTCAGGAAGATCTCATTTAATCCCTTTAATGACTTGATGAGATAACTGTTCCTATCTCTATTTTACTGATAAGGAAATGGGCCTCCGAGAAATTAAGGAACTTGTTCAAGGACACCCAACTGGGAGGTGAGTGGAGTCAAGAGTCCTAAACTTTGCCGAAACCGGTTTGGCTCAGTGGATAGAGCATCGGCCTGCGGACTGAAGGGTCCCGGGTTCGATTCCGGTCAAGGGCATGTACCTGGGTTGCGGGCACTTCCCCATTGGGGGATGTGCAGGAGGCAGCTGATCGATGTTTCTCTCTCATCGATGTTTCTGACTCTCTATCCCTCTCCCTTCCTCTCTGTAAAAAATCAATAAAATATATTTAAAAAAAATTAAAAAAGAAAGAGTCCTAAACTTCATCCTATTTCTGCCTTAGCCTGCCACTCGCCTCCTGTAGGAAAGAGAATAGATCCAACAGGAAACTAGGACATCAACTGAATGGGTCAGGACTTCGCCAGCCTGTCATCGCCTGGCTCCCCAGTACTCAGCTCCTCACGGTGTCAGGAATGAAAACAGGCATGTGCATTTGCTTCCCATGGTGTACGTGCTTGGGGGACTCCTGACTGTTTTAAAGTTTTTTCAATATTTGCATCTTTCCCTAGCCAGTTTTGCTCAGTGGATAGAGCATCAGCCTGTGGACTGAAGGGTCCCGGGTTCGATTCTGGTCAAGGGCACATGCCTGAGTTGCAAACTCGGTCCCCAGTTGTGAGGCGTGCAGGAGGCAGCGATCAATGGTTCTCTCTCATCACTGATGTTTCTATCTCTCCCTCTCCTTTCCTCTCTGAAATCAATAAAACAATATTTTTTTAAAAAAATAAAAAAATAACTACATATGTCTATTTGAACATAGAAAAGGAGTGAAGGAATTCACATTGAACTTAAAAAAAATAAATATTTGCATCTAGTTGCACCTTTTCTGTCTGAGATCACAAGGTATAAATAAGACTGACCTTGGCACCAGGTCAGAGGCCAAGGTCTGTGTGGAGCCACTGCAGGGCCCCACGGGAGGTGGGACCCCTGAGTTCCGTGCCACAGAGTAAAGACTGTCTCCTCGTCCTGAAACCCTCCACTCAGGCTGCTTTAGGAAAAGGAGCTACGTTTTTAAAAATAACAATTACCCGCCAGGCTTTCCATTGTCATTTCACTGGTCATGGCTGCCCCACTTGCGAGTTGTGTGATATCACTAAGCCTCAGTTTACTCAACTATGAAATAGAACCCAGACGGCCGTTCTCATAAGGTGGTGTGAGGATTAACCAGGAGAAGCACCTGTAAGGAATTTAACCCATCAGAAGTATTCAATGCGTATTCGCTATTATTGTCATCATCATTAGTGTTTAATCCATAAAACCACCAGCTTTTGAGGCAAATGGTATTATTACTCCCTTTTACATAGGAGGAAACTTTGACCAGCTAATAAAGCAAAGCTGCTAGGATTTAAATTCAAATCTGATGCCAAAGCTGTTATTTATTTATTTTTTAATGACTAGATTCCATCTCCCTTCAGGAGAACAGTAATAATGGGAAGTGCTCAGGGATTCTTGATTTGAGGAAATACAAGGAAATAGCCCTAAGTTTCTGACTCAGAGTCTCTTGCTTAAATTTCTGAGGTTTCTGACAGACTTGCCTGGGCTTTGAATCCCCGTGTGGCTCTCTCCCCACGGCAGGAGGAAAAGGACAGGGTCCACACCCTCCCGGATTGGAATCTTTTCCCCAACACTTTGAAGTAAATCACTATTTCAGCTAAAATGGGTCTCTGAAAGCGTAGCATTAACGTTCACTCTTCCCCTTCTGTTAATAAAGGAATGAAGATGGAAAATGCAGTCTAGTTCCTTGTCTAATGCAGCCTAAGCATCTAACCAAGAAAATATGTGTTTTTGTCAAATAGAGATTCTAGATATTACCAGGGTTGCCCTTGCTCTTTATTTTCAATTTTCCCCTCTCATAAATAGCTCATTCTTTTTCTTTTTCTTTTTTAGCTTTAGATGTTAAGAAAAATAAGAGAAGCAACAACTGTGCAGTCCATTCCTGTTTATGGGAGTGCTTTCACACACATGATTTAATTTTACTCTCACAAAAACTTGTGAGGTGTTTATTACCACTTATTTCAACGGCTATATAATATTTATTTCAGCATTATCTTATAATGGGCGCTGAAATAATTTATAATTTTTTGTTATTATGATGAAATTTGTGAATCATTCAGCATGTTCTCAATAAATGTGGAATGAATGAATGAGCATACTCTGAACTCATTTTTAATCCAAGATCACTTGTTAAACCTAAATGAAAGTATCCTTTTCTAAGTTAGCCGAAGGCATTGACATAGAAATATATATATATATATATATATATATATATATATATATATATATATATGAGTTTAAAAAATAAGTCATACTGCCCTGGCCAGGTGGCTCAGTTGGAGCATACAGGAGGCAACCAACTGATGTTTCTCTCTATCTCTTTTTCAAACATGGCCATCCTAATGGGTGTAAAGTTGTATTTCATTTTGTTGTGTGCGCTTTTTTCTTTTTTTTTTTTTCATTGTGGTTTTAATTTGCATTTCCCTAATGACTAATGAGGGTGAGCATCTTTTAATATGCTGGCTTGCCATTTGCATCTTCTCCTTTGAAGAAATGTCTGCTCAGGTTCTTTACCCATTTTATTTTATTTTTTAAAAATATATTTGTATTGATTTCGGAGAGGAAAGGAGAGGGAGAGAAAGAGAAACAATAATGAGAGAGACTCATCCATCTTGGCTGTCTCCTGCACGCCCCCTACTGGGGATTGGGTCTGCAACTCAGGCATGTGCACTGACCAGGAACTGAACCATGACCTTCTGGTTCACAGGTCAATGCTCAACCTCTGAGACACACCAGCCAGGCTACCCATTTTAAAATGGAGTTGTCTTTGTTGTTGAGTTGTAAATGTTCTTTATATATTCTGGACCCTTATCAATTAAATGATTTGAAAATAATTTCTCCAATCCTGTGGGTTGTTTCTTCACTCTCTTGGTAGAATTCTTTGATGCACAAATGTTTTTAATTTTGATTCCTATATTTTTTTAATGTGTCACTGAAGATGTTTTTGAGTGTTACGCAACTAAACCCTATTTTCTCCTCAGCCTTGTGGTTTTCATTGCACAATTTTGCATAGCATGGTGGTTTTTAGGCACACATACGTCTCCTTAGAGCAGAACTGGGAAAAGACCCAGCGGAGGGAAAGCTTGGCTCACTTGGATAATTGGAAGGGGTTCAGCTCTTACTGTGTGTCAGGCAGTGCTGGAAGCACCAGCCACACCCATTAACTCAGTAATCCTCAGGATGACACTTGGAGGAAGGTCCTATTTAAAAATTTGTAGATCAGAAATTGAGGTACAAAGATTTGAAAGAATCTTTTCAAAGTCACAGACGGGTAATTGGTAGAAATCGTATGGGAGCCCAAGCTGCCCCAGAGAGCATGCTCTTCACTACACCCCAGCACCGAGACTGTTTTCTTTCACTTTTCCTTCTTGCTCTTAAGACTGTGATGCCGGGGAGTATGTGTGTGTGTGTTTTTTTTTTGGGGGGGGGATTAAAAGAACAAAACTTCTACTTTTGCTGTCTCTTCCCATATTATTTGTACTTATTTTCCAATTCTGCCTGAAAGAAATCATTGATAAATCACATGTATGGGAGAAGAGGCTGCTTAGCTTAGTACTTAAGAATCAGACGGGCTTGGGTGGTTTTAACACTTGGTACCTGTATACCTGTTTTTCAGCCTTAGTTTCCTTTTCTATCACTTAGTTGTTTACCAATCTTTGGGTGTGCAATATAAATCTCCAATCAAAACAGAGCTCCTGATTCCTAGCCTCTCCCTCAATCCACATGCAGAACCCAGTCCCAACAGCTTCCTCGCCAAGCCTTCATCAATTCAATCAACACCACCAAGTTCTGCCCCGATGCTAAGCCAGAACATCAGGGTCAGCCTTGATTACTACATTTCCATTACCTCTCCCTAGCTCCACATGCTTTCAATTCACCACCCAGGCCTTTTAATTTGACCTCCAGATGACATCTCTGATATGTCTACTTCTCGCCATCCCTCTCCTTTGCTCTCTTACCCCCAGTCTAAGTAATCATTATCTTTGGTCTAGAATCCTGGGATGACTCCTTCCTCTGTTTCTTTTTCTTTCTTTCTTTTTTTTTTTTTTTAATATATTTTATTGATTTTTTACAGAGAGGAAGAGAGAGAGATAGAGAGTCAGAAACATCGATGAGAGAGAAACATCGACCAGCTGCCTCCTGCACATCCCCCACCGGGGTTGTGCCCGCAACCCAGGTACATGCCCTTGACCGGAATCGAACCGGGGACCTTTCAGTCCGCAGGCCGATGCTCTATCCACTGAGCCAAACCGGTTTCGGCATTCCTCTGTTTCTTGATTTCTCTCTAACCCATTCTCTATATGGACTAAAGTAAATGTCTTAAAATTTTATCCTGATCATGCCAACTCCCCTGCTTAAACCACTTCAGTCTTCTAGCTCAGAGTAAAATCTAAACTCCTTACTGTACCCTAGAGGGTCCTATATACTGGGGCCTATTTTTCTAACTTTACTTCATACCACGCAACCATGCTCACTATGCAACAATTGGTCTTATTTTTGTTCCTTGAACAGGCCAGTTGCTTTCTCTCTTCTGCTCTTCACATTTTTCAGATCTCAGCTCACATGCTGTCTTCTCAGATAGGATCCTCCTAATCTTCCTAGGGAGAGAGGGAGGATTGCCTCCCCGAGGCAGGCTCAGTCTGTTTACTAGTAAGTCCTTCATGGCAATGATCTCAACATGTAATTATCTTATTTATTTACTTGTTTTTGTTTATCAGCCCCCTTATTTGTTTTCTGTCTCCTACACTGTGACTTTGTCTAACTTAGTCATCACTATATCCTGAGAGCTTGAAATAAGGTGATCCCCAATGAGTGCATGAATAGATGAATGATAGAATGAATGAATGAATGTCTCAACTCATATTTTTAAAATATATTTGTATTGATTTCAGAGAGGAAGGGAGAAGGAGAGAGATAGAAACATCAAAGATGAGAGAGAATCATGGATCAGCTGCCTCCTGCACACCCCACACTAGGGATGGAGACCACAACCCAGGCATGTGCCCTGACCAGGAATTGAACCATGACCTCCTGGTTCATAGGTCAATGCTCAACTACTGAGCCATGCCAGCTGGGCTGGATATGTTTAATGGGGTAAATAATTTATTTATTATTTTTTAAATTAAATCTTTATTGTTCAGATTATTACATTTGTTCCTCTTCCCCCCCCCATAACTCCCCTCCTCCCAGTTCCCGCCCCACCCTCCGCCCTCACTCCCCACCCACTGTCCTCATCCATAGGTGCACGATTTTTGTCCAGTCTCTTCCCGCATCTCCCACACCCCTTTCCCCCCCAAGAATAGTCAGTCCATTCCCTTTCTATGTCCCTGATTCTTTTATAATCACCAGTTCATTCTGTTCATCAGATTATTTATTCACTTGATTCTTAGATTCACTTGTTGATAGATGCATATTTGTTGTTCATAATTTGTATCTTTACCTTTTTCTTCCTCTTCCTCTTCTTAAAGGATACCTTTCAGCATTTCATATAATCCTGGTTTGGTGGTGATGAATTCCTTTAGCTTTTCCTTATCTGTGAAGCTCTTTATCTGACCTTCAGTTCTGAATGATAGCTTTGCTGGATAAAGTAATCTTGGTTGTAGGTTCTTGGTATTCATCACTTTGAATATTTCTTGCCACTCCTTTCTGGCCTGCAAAGTTTCTGTTGAGAAATCAGCTGACAGTCGTATGGGTATTCCCTTGTAGGTAACTGAGTTTCTTTCTCTTGCTGTTTTTAAGATTCTCTCTTTATCTTTTGCTCTTGGCATTTTAATTATGATGTGTCTTGGTGTGGTCCTCTTTGGATTCCTTTTGTTTGGGGTTCTCCGCGCTTCTTGGACCTGTAAGTCCATTTCTTTCACCAGGTGGGGGAAGTTTTCTGTCATTATTTCTTCAAATAGGTTTTCAATATCTTGCTCTCTCTCATCTTCTGGCACCCCTATAATTCTGATGTTGGTACGCTTGAAGCTGTCCCAGAGGCTCCTCCCACTATCCTCGCATTTTTGGATTCTTTTTTCATTTTGCTTTTCCGGTTGGGTGTTTTTTGCTTCCTCGCATTTCAAATCATTGACTTGATTCTTGCGCTCCTCTGGTCTGCTGTCAGGAGTCTGTATAATATTCGTTATTTCAGTCCGTGTATGCTTAATTTCTAGTTGGTTCCCCAATATAACATCGAGGGTCTCATTAGTTTTCTTGTAGATCTCATTAAGTTTATCAGCGGCTTCTAAACAGTTCTTGAGAGACCTTAAAAGTGTGGTTCTGAACTCTATATCTTCCATTGACAATTTTGTCCTGTTTCTTTGTCTCCGCATTTTGTTATGCTTCCTTGGTGCACTCCCTAGTGGTCTTTGTGCGCAGTCTTATAGTTATACCTTGATTGTTGTAGCTAATACCAGGGAGGGTTTGACCTCCAGGCCAAGTGGCTATGATGGGGTAAATAATTTAAAGAATAGTCTGTACAAGTAAGTTCTAGCCAGGGTAAAATGTGATGCTGTTAGACATGGAAGTATGACTACAGTCCAATGTCCACCCTCAGCCTCCCCATTATAGATAGGAACTTATACTCCCGAGAGGAAGGAATTGTCTATACAGATAGTTGATGAAAGAACAAAGGCTAGAGCCCAAGACACCGGAATTTTGTATGGTGCTCTTTTATCTATCAGTGCTTCCCGATCTGTGGTTAATCCAGATCTTTAAATGAATTTTTTTCTGGGGGCGGGTGTGGGTGGAAGGGGTCAATGGGGGAAAAAGAAAAAAGGACATCTGTAATACTTTCAACAATAAAGATAAATTTTAAAAAATGATTTTTTCCTAATCCTTAGTTGATTTGTACTTTTATAAAATAAAATACACATGAATTATTAGGAAAATATTGCTTTAAAAAGGAAAGCTTAATTTATTATTAAATATAAAATTACACTGTTGGATTGCTGTAAATGTCGCTAAAGGCTTACTCCACATTTTTATACTTGTGGCTAACAAGTAGCTATCAGATCGCAAACCAGCACTGCCCCCCAGACCAATAGTGAGGTCTCTGGTCCACACAAGTCTAAAGGAGAAGTGGGATCTGAGTTTACAAGGGTTATGAGATTAAACAAAGTTGAGTTTAGCTCAATTGGGCTACCAAAGAGAATGATGCCACTCTTTTATTTCATATTTTAAATATGTTTTTACTGATTTCAGAGAGGGAGAGAGAGATAGAAACATTGAGTGGCTGCCTCCTGCATGCCTCCTACTAGGGATTGAGCCTGCAACCTGGGCATGTGCCCTGACTGGGAACCGAACCAGCGACCTCCGGGTTCATGGACCAATGCTCAACCAACTGAGCCACACAGGCTGGGCACCAATTACTATTTTAATCTCTAGTAAAGTATCCTTTGCACTGCTCCCTCTAGTGCATGGGAGGTCTTACTATCACAACTGGACTGAAAGGGGCCCCTTGAAGGATTTTCTTCGTAAAGAAAAAAATCCCAGTAAACTCTGCCAGAACAGTTAATGGCCATCCTAAATTTTAGTGCCTAGGTTATTGGACATGTTCCATATATGGCCTGGCAGTTGGCAGGCTTCTCAGTTCAATATTCCTGCCTGCCAAGAGAAAGACAGGTATGACTCTTTGCTTGCTCATTCTAGCCCTCTGTAAGGAAGTAAAAAAAAAAAAAAAAGACTTCAAACACAGCTTACTGTATTAGCACTGGAGGGAAAGAGCTAAATGCACTTACACAATCCAAGGTATACTTGCATAATCTGCTGGAGGAAACAGCAGAGTGACATTTGCACCTAATCCTTCATGGGGCTGTGACTAAGACTGCAAACAGCAGAGGGAAAGCACATGGTTGCCTGGTACTTGGGGGCAAATGAAAGTTATTTGGTAGGTAAGGGGCACTTGTAATAATAACACTTTTTTCCCCCCCTGTAATCCTCAAATAGAGACACAATAATAACCCAATTGATGGCAGCGCTGGGATGCAAGGAATAGGACCCGGGGCTTTAGAGGAGATGTAAGGTGATGGGAGGAGCAAGAAGTTAGGGGGCAGAATGTCACAAGGACACAAAACCATGTGGATCTGGCAGAATAGGGCTGTGCTTATTTTACACAAGTGACGCTGAGGCTTCTGTACTGGCATCCTGTCACATCTTACATGTGGTATTTCCTCGTTCCTCATTCAGATGAGAAAGGAGGGGGGCAGTGGCCCCTGTGCGACTCAGCAATGTGAAAAGCAGGTGTTAGCAACTCATCATACTGGTATCCTCATTCTGCCTTTAGCCATTTCAGTTCCAACCGCTCCGTCTTCTTGCTGCTCTCGGGAATGCCCATGTGCTTTAATGGTAGAATGATGGCATCGGGGGACAAGCATTAAGATTTTGGCTTTCTTGGTATTTACCATTAGTGTCCTTTAGGACTCTAATATTTGTGTATTTCGTGTGTAAACCCAAGCTAGCTGTCACTCACCAACTATTCTGACTGGAAGAAACCCCATAGGGACTCCTTGTCTGCCATTCCAGGCACACCTGAATGGATTGGGTCATCATCATTTTTTTGATTCTCCCCAATCTACGCCCCCAAATACAATGCTCTCACACCAAACACCCCTCCCCGACCCCACTCTACCTACATGGTTATCCAAGACAGAAACGACATAGAGGACACCATGTCTACTTCCTTTTCTTCATTCTGTCTCCATACCCATGTTCAATCAATCACAGTCTTATCGACTTATCCTTTATATGTTTTTGATTGCTACTGCCTAATTTCTTTCCTCATTATATCTTGCCTGAACTATTACACTTCCTCCCTCCCCTCCCATCCCCACACACCTGTTTCACCACCTCCATTTTTCTCCCCCTCAGATCCAACATTTTCATAGTCATCAGAAAAAACATCTAAAGCAATAGCTCTGCCCTAGCTGGTTTGGCTGAGTGGATAGAGTGTTGGCCTGTGGACTGTAGGGTCCCGGGTTTGATTCTGGTGAAGGGCACATGCCCGGGTTGTGAGCTCGACCCCTAGTAAGGGGAAGTGCAGGAGACAGACGATCAATGATTCTCTCTCATCATTGATGTTTCTATCTCTCTCTTCCTCTCCCTTTCTTTCTGGAATCAATAAACATATATTTAAAAAATAAAATGAAATAAAGCAACAGCTCTGACCACGTTGCTCTCAAAATTAAAAACTGTCCAACAGCTCCTCAGAGTTAGGAGAATAGGGCCCGGGGTTTCGCATGGTGATGAAGCTTTCTTAGATGTGTGTTCTGCTCACCTCTGCGAGTCTTCTCTCTAGACTCTTTGCTGATGCTCTGTGACACAGGGGACCTGGAATTGCCTGGTGCACCTGCCACTCTACCCCTCCTTTGCGTATCTTATCCCCTTCCTGACAGGCTGCTTTGGCTCATGTGTTGTTCCTAACACCCCTAGACTGGGTGTGGGAGCTCTATGTTCGCTATTTTATATATATTTTTGTTTTTTATCCTCACCTGAGGATATTTTTCCATTGATTTTTAGAGACAGTGGAAGAGAGAGAAATATCAATGTGAGAGAAATGCATTGATTGGTTGCCTCTTGCACGAGACCCAAGCAGGGCCCTGGCTGGGGAGGAGCCTGCAATGGAGGTATGTGCCCTTGACCGGGATCAAACCTGGGCCCCTTCGGTCCATAGGCCGATGCTCTATCCACTGAGCCAAACCAGCTAGGGCCCTCTATTATATTTTAAAGAAATTATTTGTACAGAGTTCATCTATCTGGTAGGCTGTGAAGTCCTTGAGGGCAGAGTTTGTGTTTTCTTTAACTCTGTGTCCTTAGAGCATTGTTTAATATTCAATGCTTACTAGGTTCTCAAGTAGTATTCACTGAGGTGAGTGGAATTCCTGTTTTTCCTCATTTCCTTATTTTATGTTTATTCATCTGCATGAGCCAAGTAAACCAAGAAAAAAAAATATATATATATATAAATTTGCTTGTAAGAAATGACGGTAAAGAGGAGAAGCAGTTGTAGTGAAAATAGTATGTGTGGGGTGGGGGGTGGAAGGGTTAGGGGGTAGGGATGCTGACAGAATGAGTTTACAGAGAATCTGTGTGCCCTTAATAAATTTAGACGTCACTGGAGACTTCAATTATTCTGTGTTGTTATTTGGGTTTATTAGTAACAAGTAACAATTATATAATATTTAAAAAGTATTTTCTCTTTATTATCTCATTTTAGTTTCACAATAGCTACGTAATGTCACTCTCCTCATTTTAGAGATGACGAAACAGAAAGATTAAATGCTTTGCCCAACATCATTTAGCCAGTTGGCTGAGTACCAGTCTAATGTAAGATCTAATGCTTTTACTGCTCCACGATACTGAAACCTCTTTACAGTTGGCGCTAGAATGATGAGACCTCTGCCACTTGGCGTGTAGAAAAATCATAGGGAATTGAAGTGAGGGAATATTTTTTTTTTTTTTGGACTGGTAATAAAGGGAGACCTTAACAGAATGCATTTATAGATTACCTCGGATGGTGTTTGGGACATGGTCATCTCCTAGCAAATGACATCTCCATATAAATTTTAGAATAGAGTGACCCATGAACAACTTGGTTTGAACTGCATGGGTCCACTTATACATGGATTTTTTTCAGTAAATACTGTAAATGTAATTTTCTTATGCTTTTCTTAATAAAATTTTCTTTAACTTACTTTATTGTAAGAATATGGTATATAATACATATAACATATGCAATATGTGTTAATTGCATCATTCTGTCCACCAAAAGGTTGCGGGTTTGATTCCCAATCTGGCCCTTGAGACTTTCTTTTTGACTCATGGATTATGTAGTATTTGGATGTGTGTTGTGTAGTTTCTAAGTGTTTGGAGATTTTCCTGTTATAGTTTTGTTATTGATTTGCAGTTTGATTACATTTTGGTTGGAGACCACACTTGAAACATAATTGTTTCAATTATTTGAAAATGGAGATTTTTTTTTTTTTTTTTTTTTTTTTTTTTTTTTTTAGGCCCAGGATATGGCCTACCTTGGTATGGGCATAAGAAAAAAAATGTATTTTGCTGTTGTTGGGTGGAGTGTTCTATAAATGATGATTAGAAACTGTTAGCTGATGGTGTTGTTGAGGTCTTCTGCATCTTTGCTGACTTTCTGTATATCAGTTGTTGAGAGAGAGGGTATTGAAGTCTCCAACTATAATTGCAAATTTGTCTATTTCACTTTTCAATTCTATCAGTTTTGCCTCATATATTTTGCAGCTCTGTTGTTTCGTGATATACATTTAGGATTGCTATCTTTTCTTAGTGGATTGAGTCTTTATCATTATATAATGCTAGTGCCCCAGTGCACGGATTTGTGCACATTGAAAGGAAATAAATTAGAAGGTGGCCGGCAGGGCAGGACTGGGTGAGATGGGCTGGACACACCCTGGAGCCAACCTCCCATGGCCCCTCCCCAGCTGGCTGCACCTGGGGCAGTGCTGTGGCTCGAAGGGAGTCTGTAGAGTGAGCGGGGTCCCTCCAGCCGGTGGGGGTCCTTCGGCCTCACCTGCGCGGATTGGGCCGAAACTGGCTCTCCGACATCCCCCAACAGGTCCCAGATTACGAGAGGGCACTTCTTGGGTGATGCACCCTGGAATTGGTCTCCCTCCTCTCTGGTTCCGGGGTGCATCACCCGAGAACTGCCACTGCCAAGTCACCGCAGCTCGGCAGCTCCTGAGTTGAATGTCTGCCTCCTGGTGGTCAGTGTGTGTCATACCTACCGGCTGATCGAATGGTTGCACGGTTGCTTAGCCTTTTATATATATAGACTAGAGGCCCAGTGCACAAAAATTTGTGCACTTGGGGGGGGGGTTCCCCTCAGCCTGGCCTGTGCCCTCTTGCAGTCTGGGACCCCTTGGGGGATGTCCACTTGCTGGTTTAGGCCCACTCCCTGGGGGATTGGGCCTAAGCTGGCAGTCAGACATCCCTCTGGCAGCCTGGGAGCCCTCAGGGGATGTCCACTTGCCAGTGGGGAGCAGACCTAAGCTGCAGTCGGACATCCTTAGCGCTGCTGAGGAGGCAGGAAAGGCTCCCACCACCACCGCTGTGCTGGCAGTCATCAGCCTGGCTGTGGCTGAGCAGAGCTCCCCCTGTGGGAGCGCACTGACCACCAGGGGCAGCTCCTGCATTGAGCGTCTTCCCCCTGGTGGTCAGTGTGTGTCATAGTGACCAGTCATTCCCAGTCATTCTGCTGATAGGGTCAATTTGTATATTACCTTTTTATTATATAGGAGGATAGAGGCCTGGTGCATGGGTGGGGGCTGGCTGGTTTGCCCTGAAGGGTGTCCCTGATCAGGGTGGGGGTCCCGCTGGGGTGCCTGGCCAGCCTGGGTGAGGGGCTGATGGCTGCTTTCAGGTTGGCCACAGCCCCTTCAGGGTGGGAGTCCCCACTGGGGTGCCTGGCCAGCCTGGGTGAGGGGCTGATGGCTGTTTGCAGACTGGTCAAGCCCCCCAGTGGGGATCCTTACCGCATGGGGGTGTGGTCAGCCTGAGTGAGGGGCTGATGGCTGTTTGCAGGCTGACCACGGCCCCCAGCGACAAAAACTCCCAGCCCCTCCTTTTTTCTTTTTTCTTTTCAGCAGGAGGCCAGGGCAGCTAAAGCAGGTATCTGGGATTTATTTATCTTCTATAATTGAAACTTTGTAGCCTTGAGCGGAACCCAGGGCAGGCCAGGGCGGGCGGGAAGTTTGGCTTCCTCCATCGCCGGGGCCAACCCAAGCCTCCTGCTCACTCCAGCTTCTTGGCTTCTGCCATCTTTGCTGGGTTAATTTGCATACTTGATCCTGATTGGCTGGTGGGCGTGGCGTATGGGTGTAGCAGAGGTACAGTCAATTTGCATGTTTCTCTTTTATTAGATAGGATACCTCTCTGTCTGTGGTAATTTTTTTACTCTGAAATCTACTTTATCTGATATTAATATAGCTAATCCTGCTTTCCTTTGATTAATGTTTAGATCTTATATCTTTCAACCTGGCCATATTATTATATTTGAAGAGAGTTTCTTATAGACAGCATATAATTGGGTTATTTTTTGTTTGTTTGTTTTTTAAAATGTTTTTAAATGTAATTTTATTGGTTTTAAAGAGGAAAGAAGAAGGAGAGGGAGAGAGAGAGAGAGAGAGTGAGAGAGAGAGAGAGAAATATCAGTGATGAAAGAGTCATTGATTGGCTGCTTCCTGCACACCCTCTGCTGGGGATCTAGCCCACAACCTGGGCATATGCCCTGACCAGGAATCAAACCATGACCTTCTGGTTCATAGGTCCATGCTGGTTCAAGTAGGTTTGATAGTAACAAATTCTCTTAGTTTCTCTTCATCTGAGAATAACTTGATTTTTCTTCATTTCTCAAGGATATTTTTACTGAGCATAGGATTCTAGATTAAGATATTCTTTCAGCTCTTGGAAAATAGAGTCACTTTCTTCTTGCCTCTATGGTTTCCAGTGAGAAATCTGTTGTCATTCTAATTGTTTTTTTCCCATCTAGGTAAGGCATTACTTTTCTCTCTGGCTGATTTCAATATTTTTTTCTTAGTTTTCAGGAGTTTAATTATGATGTATCCTGACATGTATTTCTTTGGATTTATTCTGTTTGGAGTTTGCTCAGTTTCTTGAATCTATAAATCTATACCTATTCCCAAATATGGTAAGTTTTTAGTAACTCTTTTTGTTTGTTTGTTTTAAATGTTTTTATTGATTTTTTAGAGAGGAAGGGAGAGGTATATATAGAGAGAAACATCAATAAGAGAAGAACATCACCAATCGGCTGCCTCCTGCATGTCCCCTACTGGGTATTGAGCCCAAAACGTGGGCATGTCCACTGACCAGGAGTTGAACTTGTAACCTCTTGGTTCCTGGGTTGATGCTTAACCACTTAGCCACACTGGCCAAGCTAGTCATTATTTCTTGAGTACTTTTAAATAATATATATTTTTATTGATTTCAGAGAGGAAGGGAGATGGGGAGAGAGAGATAGAAACATCAATGATGAAAGATAATCATTGATTGGCTGCCTCCTGTATACCCCCTACTGGGATCGAGCCCACAACCCAGGCAGATCAGAATCAAACCCGGGACCCTTCAGTCTGCAGGCCGATGCTCTATCCACTGAGCAAAACCAGCTAGTGCTCTTTGAGGACTTTTACAGCCCTACCTTCTTTCTCCTCCCCTCCTGGAATTGTGATACAAATATTATAAATTTTGGTATGCTCCAAAGGTCTTTAAGGGTCTGTTCTTTTTTTAAATTGTTTTTAAGTCTTTTTTCCTCTCTGTTGTTCAGATTGGATAATTTCTTCTTTTTTAAAAAAATATTTTTTTTATTGATTTTAGAGAGGAAGGGAGAGTGAGAGAGAGATAGAAACATCAACGATGAGAGAGAATCATTGATTAGCTGCCTCCTGCACGCCTCCTACTTGGGATCGATCCCACAACCCGGGCATGTGCCCTTGACCAGAATCAAACCTGGGACCCTTCAATCTGCAGGTTGATGCTCTATCTACTGAGCCAAACCAGCTAGGGCAGATTGGGTAATTTCTATTGTTATTTCTTCCAGTTCCCTAATTCTTTCCTCTGACTTTTTCATTATACAGCTGAGCCCTCTGAGTTTTTAAATTTTAATTTTTGTTTCTCCCATTTCTTTGCTCAGCCTTACTAATTTTTCATTTGTTTTAACCATGCTTGTAGTTGTTTCATGAAACATTTTAACAATGGCTGCTTTAAAACCTTTGTCAAATAATTCTAATATCTCTGTGATGTTGGTGTTGGCAGCTATGATCATCTTTTTAAAATTTGTTTCAAGACATTTCTGGTTCTTGGCATAATATTTTATTTAAAACAGGATATTTTTCTGTTATGTTTTGAGACTGTATCTTATTTAAATATTCTGTTTTAGTTGGCTTTCTCTCATACCTCTCTTGCAGGAGGAAAAAGAGGAACCACCTTATTACTGCTTGAGATAGAAATTCAGGTTACTCATTCAGCCTCTGTAGTCAGAGGATATTTCTTGTTACTAAGGGGTAGAAAATTCCAGATCCCCAGATAGTCTCCAGTGATACAGCAGTGTGGTGACCTCATTACTACTGGGCAGTGGTGAAAATCCTGACTCTTTTTTTTTAAAATATATTTTTATTGATTTCAGAGAGGAAGGGAAAGGGAGAGAGAGGTAGAAACATCAATGATGACAGAGAATCACCGATCAGCTGCCTCCTGCACGCCCCCCACTGGGGATCGAGCCCGCAACCTGGGCATATGCCCTGACCGGAAATTGAACCAGTGACCTCTTGGTTCCCTGGGTCGATGCTCAACCACTGAGCTATACCCGGCTGGGCAAATCCTGATTCTTTATTAGGCCTTTCCTGACCCTACCTTGCTGGGGATGGCAAAGAGTGCCTTGTTATTGCAAGTGGAAATGAAAGATGAAAATACTACCTCCCTACTTGGCCTTCTCTGATATCATACCAGGGGGGGGTGTTGGGGTGCCTCCCTACAGACTCATGAAGATGGAATTCTAGGCTCCCTACTTTGCTTTTGCTGACCTGGGTATAGATGGAGCCATAGTTGTTCTTTTTTTTTTTTTTCTTTTTTTTTTTTTTCCTGTGGTGTTTGGCTGGAGTAGAGCAATTGTTGTCTAAAAGTTTTCTGTTTTGCTAGGCTGTCCTTTTCCTGGTTCTTTGGCTAGGGTTTTGTTGGTGTTGTTTTGTCGTGCCCATTGACATTTCTGGGTTGCCAACTTCATCTCCAAGTCTGAGACAAATGAGGCAAAAAGAAAACCCAGGGAATTCACCAACATGTTTTCTTTGGGTCCCAAAGTTCCTTCACTTTTCAGTCTTTCTATGTTTCTTTTATATACAACATCCAGAGTTTTAGTTGTACTTAGCAGAAAGAGTAGAAAAAAGTATGCCTACTTTATCTTCCCAGAAGTGGAAAATATTTTTTTTAAAATATTTGAGATAGATTTCCATGTGTTTCAATGAGAATAATTAAGTATAAAGGGAAAAAATAGCAATATGGAAAGGTGGTACAAAAAGGTCCTTGAGTTGGTGAGAGAAAATGAGATTCAGAGGATAGAGGAGGACTTGGTCCTCTTATACAGGATCAAGACACTTCTGCCATTGACACAGGTGGGAAGATAGATAGGTATATTGCCACCAGGTCTAAGAGTCAGGGTTGGGTAAATGAGAGAATTTTTCTACACTGGGCAGAGGTTTCAATAGAAATTTCTGAGATGATGAAAATGTTCTATATCTACATTGTTCAGTATGGTAGTCACTGGACATATGTAGCTACTTAGCACTTATAATGTGGCTACTACAATGGAGGAACTAAAATTTTAATTAAGTTACTTTAAATTTAAACAGCAACAGTTAGCTGGTGGCTACCATATTGGACAACATAGCTCTAGATGGAGGGTGAGCTAAATTCTTTGGTTGAGAGTAAAACTGGGAGCTGAGAGTGTGGGAAAGACGTTGGAAGTTTGAGAACAGATGACAAGACAGAAAAAGGAATCCTCTTGATTTGTGGTCATGACTGGTCAGCACAGTTGTGTGATTTCCCCAGCAGAATTCTGCTGCAGGAAAATCCTATCATGTGACACCAAAAAACACTGTGACACCAAAGCTGAAAATCCCTTAGAAAGACAAACCCTACAACCTTCTAGTTTTCAGTTGATGAAACAGGTGGTTATAAAAATTAATATCTAAGCCCTAGCCAGTTTAGCTCAGTGGATAGAGTGTCAGCCTGCAAATGGAAGGGTCCTGGGTTTGATTCTGGTCAAGGGCATATACCTCGATTGCAAGCTTGATCCTGGCTCTGGTCAGGGCCTGTGAGGGAGGCAACCAGTTGAGTTGATGTGTCTCTCTTATGATGATGTTCCACTTTCGTTGTCTCTCCCCCTCCCTTCCACTCTCTCTAAAAAAATCAATGGAAAAATATCCTTGGGTGAGGATTAACAACAACACACATTTTTAAAAATAAAAAATAAAAATTGATAACTAAAGTTACTGATCCAAGGTATTATGACAGCTACCTGGTATCAGCATGTCCTTTGGCATTTTGTTCCCTCAAGATTATACTCTTTCTCTAATTTGTCTGACCCCTTTGAGCACCTTCTATCTGAACAATTCAAGGCCACAGGTAAGTGCTTTAGGATCCTCTGAAATCAGAACCTCTCTGGGACCCAAACTGATCTCAGCAAAGGATGCGATTCCCAGTATTATCTATATATATATAAAAGCCTAAGCGACTGGCCGACCAGCTGGTAGCTATGACATGCACTGACCACCAGGGGGAAAACGCTCAACACAGGAGCGGAAACCACAGGCATGGAAACATGGAACAGAGTGATGAATCTCAGAGGGAAGAGGGGAGGAGGGAGGGCGGGAAGATTTTAACCAAAGATCTTATATGCATACTAGAGGATTTGTGCACTGGCGGGGTCGCTCAGCCTGGCCTGCGGGGATCAGGCCAAAACCAGCTCTCTGACATCCCCTGAGGGGTCCCAGATTGTGAGAGGGTGCAGGCCAGGCTGAGGGACCCCACTGGTGCACAAATCTGTGCACCGGGCCTCTAGTTCATGTATGAAATGTAAATGGCTATTTGCTTTCCTTCATGTTAAACCATTTTCCTTTGGCTTCTTTTGTGCCCGTGCAGAGTCTTGATACCTTAGCAGGGTGGAAAAACTGCAACCAGATGAATTATATAAGAAAGCAATGCCTAGGGAATAGTAAGACAATTTCTTCAACTGTGTTTTTATAGTTTCTGAAACATATGCAAGATGATTGATTGTGTTCTTTTAATCCCTGCTAATTTGACATGGAGTCTTCCATTATGACCTGGTCTTGTGGGGGCCATATACCTGCCGGTACCACTGTGGGCCATCTGGACATGCACTGACCACCAATCCTTTGCCTCCATGAGAAAGGATCACAATTGTGTTCCTCTTCTGCCTCTTCTGTTTTTTGTCTCCATGTCTAATGTTAATTATTTGAGCAATTTGCTGTGTTTTATGATGGACAAGTTATTAGTTCTTAATAAAAAAGGAGAAAAGGGAAATAAATGAACATTTATTGAGATTCTACCAGATGACAAGTGCTGTCACGTAAATTACTTATTTATTCAGCAAGTAATATATGCATAATCTGATTCAATGAATGGAGGATACATAGATGATGACAATGAGGTCCATGCTTAAAAGGTATTTCTAGTCTACTGAGAGAGACAGATAATGTCTAAGGAGAAATAGCAGAAAAAGTAATACCATAATAAAGCTTAGGAACCTTGTGAGTATTTTTATTCCCATTTTACAGATTCAGAAAGTGAGGCTATCAGAGGGTAAGTGATGAATTCATGTTTATAGAGTTAGGATAAGGATTTCAACTCATATCAAGTCATACCAAACAATCTCCCATTAGGAAAAACAAAAAAACAAAAAATGAAGAAATAACCCCGTCAGAAAAGTACATTTAAAAATTTATTTCAAATAGGCTTAGAATCTAAGATTTAATGAACATACATATACTAGTATCATTAAAACATTTCTGTTGTTATGCTCTAACACACTAGCAGGAAAACTCATCAGCTTCCACTCAGCCAGCGTGGCTCAATGGTTGAGAGTCGACTTATGAGCCAGGAAGTCACTGTTCGATTCCCAGTCAGGGCACATGCCTGGGTTGCAGGCTCAATCCCCAAAGTGGGGCCTGCAGGAGGCAGCCAATCAATAATTCTCTCTCATTATTGATATTTCTATCTCTCCCTCTCCCTTCCTCTCTGAAATCAATAAAAATAGATTTAAAAAACAACAACAACTCATCAGCTTCAACTCAAACTTTAAAAGAGACAACAGTTGGAATCTTGTAAAATGAGTGGCAGGACTGGCTCAGACAGAAAGTCACCGAAATTCACTCCTGGCTTCTGGACATTCCAGCCACGTGAACAAGGACTTGCCATGGAACATCTTCTAAACTTGAGATCCCACATCTTTAAGGTAAAGGTAAATAATACCTATTTCACTGGGTGAGGATTATACAAGATTAGAGTCCCGACGCACGAAATTCATGCATGGGTAGGTTCCATAGGCTTGGCTGGTGATCAGGGGCGATCAGGGGGGCCCCCTGCTGGCACCCACCTTGGCTGGTCTGGCACCACCTGCTTGCTGGCCCTAACCCCCCCACAACTCCCCCCCCCCCCCGCCCTGCTGTGGTCACCGGTCACCTCCCGACTGGCTGGGCAATTGGGGGGCAGCGCTGGCCCCACCCCCGGATCACCCCACCACTGCTGCCGGTCACCTCTCTCTGTGGGGCAACCTGCAGGGCAATTGGGGGGCCCCCCGCTGGCACCTGCTTTGGCTGGCCTGGGGCCTGTGGGCTGGGGGCAGCTCCTGCGTTGAGCGTCTGCACGTCATAGCGACCAGTTGTTCCATCAGGCATTCTGCCGTTTGGTTGATTTGCATATTAGGCTTTTATTATATAGGATATGTCTAGTGAAGGAGACACACATTAAATGTCGATGACTATGAATCAAGAAACTTTATTCTGGCTATTCCCCTAGATTTGATTTTACTTTATTTGATTTGTTTACTTATGAAAAAGATAGTTATGGGATAGGCAGAGGAATGATGCAGTGGGATGGGGAAAAGAATGAGAAGCATTCACATTGGGAAGGGGAGTATGGATTTATAACCTGTAAAACTAAAGTTTTAACTATAGGATTGCAAAGTGGACTCTGCTAGAGGGTAGAGCACCATGGTGCTTTGCGTCATGGTACCTGGGAAGGACTTCCCAAGGATTTACAGACTTAACAAATTAAAGCCACTGTTATCTCTAATGCCATTCCTAACCAGCGTATCCTACATGGTAATATTAGGCTTTTACGCTTGGAACCACTGGATGAGATACAAATTGACTTAAATTAGTTGACACAAGGCAATTTTGATTGAACCAAATTGACCCAGCAAAATGCAAAATCATCCTAAAGTGAGGCTGTATGTTCGTTTCACTTTGGGGGGCCTGAATGCAGTGGGATCCCCTGCCCTGTCTAATGACATCCCCAGTGTGCTGTTCCCAAATTAGTGCCTCCCTGAATGTAAAGCAGCACTAGTTAGTACTGAATGACTGACCCTAGGAAGCCATCTACAAAGTACTGCCTCCAGAAAGCGATTGCTGCTCAAGGATGCCATGCCAGAGCAAAAACACTTTGGGGGGGTGCTAACCTGAGAACACGAAAGTCTCCACAAAGCTTAGGGAAAGCCACCGATCTGCCCAGATCTTGTCATTTGGGCCCAGGTAAGCATGGCCTTGAGAAGGGAAGCACTGAATGCACACTTTCTCCATCCTGGTACTAGGCTGAATTGTGTGCTGGAAAATTTGCATCCATAGCAATGCCCTGTGTGGGACCTGACCTCTCCATCCCAGTTGACTATGGAAGGAAGCCAAAGGAGGCAGAGGGGGTGTTGGTGCATTTATTTGCATTTGCCATTTTTATTTGCTTCAGGGACATTAGACTGCAGGCCTCCTTAAGCATGAACTGTTTGTTAAAGTCTGGTGTTGGCTTTTGTGGACTGGTCTAGCCAAGAGTTGTTTTAGCCCAAATGGGTGATGGGGGTGGGGCTGGGGTGGGGTAAGACATCTGCAGAGCCCAACAACCGTTACCAAGGCCTACCCAGGCTCTGCCTCTACCTGCCAAACAGTAAACAAAGCCCCTGGGAGAACTCGGGGGAGCTGAACACCTTGGTCAAACACTAAGCAAACCACCACCAGGTGTGCTTGCAGAACAGACTCTCCATCAGCGTCCTGTCATGCAGAAAATGTTTATCCAATTTGTCAAGATAATCTTTCCTCAAATAAGCCTTGGGTCTGCTCCTTGGAACAGCCTGAATTTAGTCGGTATAATGTAACTCAATTTTTTTTCACCCATTTTTTGTTTAATCGCTGTGTCAACTTTTCGCTGGCTTTAAGCAAACTGAAAGTAATTATATCATTCTTAAGTGAGTAATCTTTTGACTGGGTTAGCTGACTTGTGAGTTACTCTAAAATTCTTCTAAACTGTGCAGTCCCTTTCCAAACACATTTTCTTAGATGTTTCACAAAGTTTGGCTCATTGATGACCCACGGATGTGTTTATTCTGTCACGTTTTGTGGCTACGTTATGACTATATTACGACATTTGAGAAGTTGAATGTAGAAATTTGAGAGAGGGGGGAAAAAGGTAACTTCACCCACTAATTTAGGTATTTCTTGGAAATCTTACAGTCATTGTAAATAACTCGCAGCGTCAAGCATGAAGGACGTTTGATTAGTGCTTTGAATCATGGTGTAATATTAAAGGCTGGGCTTGAGGCACTTAAAAGCATTCACTTCTTTCATTTCATTATATAATTTCTTTGCTATTTGAAATCCTGTGTGATATTGTTTTCTTTAAAAAACAGAAACACGTAAGGTTACCACATTTTTTCTTGGTTCTACTCATTGATGTACTCCCACAGAACTCATGATATACTTAAAAATAGAAATCTCAGCCATCTGGCTATTTGATGGTTTCTATTTTTGTTTCTCTTTGCATTCACAAACTCTGTTGAGTCTGAAATTCCCCATGTTCTGCCCGATGTGTAATTGTGTGTATGTACACACATACTTTCTCATTTAAATTTAGCCATTATCAATCTGAGTTTGTTTTATTGACCGCAGTAGCACTTTGGTAGGAACACTAACCTTGTTTAATCTATGCATTAGAAAATCTGCATTAAATCCTGCCTCTGACAGTTGTTACCCAAAGTCTAGGGAATGCCAAATCAAAGGCATTTCTTAGTAATATGTACTGTTTACTCAGAAGTGTCATTGATAGAAATATGCTCCTTGCCTTGGCTTTGATGGAAAAGGTGGAACCACAGGGACAGAGGGAACGTTAAAGCTCATCTAACCATTCCCTTTGTTTTCTATCTGAGAAAACAGGTCTAGAGGTGGACAGAGATCTGTCCAAGGTCACTAGCTAAGTAGTAGCAGAATTCCCCTTAGAACCCAAGCGTCATTCGCTTTTCTAACGCTCTATCCATTTTCACAAGACCGGACAAGAACTATAAAGATAACTGTATGATCTTCACAAATGTACATTTTTATTATATTCATTATACATTTATCACTTTTGTTATATATATATAATTTTATTTGTTTGTGTGTTTATTTTAGAGAGAGAGGAAGGGAGAGGGAGAGAGAGATAGAAACATCAATGAAGAGCTGCCTCCTGCATACCCCTACTTGGGATTGAGCCCTGCAACCCAGGCATGTGCCCTGACCAGGAATCTCACCCGTGACCTCTTGGTACATGGAATGACACTCAATCCACGGAGCCACACCAGCCAGGCATCACTTTTTTTTTATTTAGAGGATTGTGTTTATAAGCAAAATTTAAGTCCTTTGTTGTGCTTCAATGGCCAAAGAAAAGATTTCCTCACTCCTCAGGTACCAGTGACCCTCAAACGTTATTGCACACATGAATAAGCTGGTTAAAAAGGCAGATTCCTCAGAAAAGTCACAGAGGAGACAATATTTGCAAAAAACACATCTGATACAGGAGTGTTATCCAGAATACACAATAACTCTTAAAACTCAACAATAAAAAAATGAACAATCCATCAAAATACGGTAAAAAAAACACAAAAACCCACCTGGATAGACACCTCACAAAAGAAAATAAACAGATGTTAAGTAAGTATATGAAAAGGTGTTCAACATCATATGTCATTAGGGAGTTGCAAATTAAAACAAGATACCTCTATGTATATACATACGAGAATAGCCAAAATTTAAAACAGTAACAACACCAAATTCTGGCAAGGATGGGAAACAACAGGAACTATGATTCATTGTTGATAGAAATGCAAAATGGTACAACCATTTTGGAAGATAGTTTGGCAGTTTCTTACAAAAGTAAACATACTCTTCCCATATGATTCAGCAATTACGCTTCTTCGTATTTACGCAAATGAATTAAAAATTTGTTCATACAGAACCTACACATAGATGTGGTTTTTTAAAAAAATATACATATATAGTATATTTGTTGATTTTGGAGAGGAAGGGAGAGGGGAAAAAAACATCAATGATGAGAATCATTGATCAGCTGCCTCCTGCATGCCCCCCACTGGGAGCCAAGCTCCCAGCAACCAGGGCATGTGTCCTGACTGGGAATCAAACCAGGACCTCTTGGTGCAATCACTGAGCCACACCAGCAGGATGTTTTGAGTAGTTTTATTTATAACTAGAGAACAAGTGCACAAAATTCGTGCATGGGGGAGGGGGGGAGGGGAGAGGGGGCGGGGAGGTCCCTCAGCCCAGCCTGTGCCCTCTAGTAGTCTGGGATCCCTCAGGGGATGTCCGACAGCTAACAGTCAGACATCCCTCTTGCAGTACGGGACCCCTCACTCCTTATTGCCCATTCGCTGCTCCTTACTGCTCTGCTCGCTGTTCCTTAGCGCTGCTGCAGAGGCGGGAGAGGCTCCTGCCATCACCGCTGCACTCGCCAGTCATGAGCTCGGCTTCTGGCTGAGTGGCGCTTCCCCTTCGGGAGAGCACTGACCACCAGGGGGCAGCTCCTGCATTATCTATCCCCTTGTGGTCAATGCGCATCATAGCGACTGGTCGTTCCACTGGTCATTCTGCCCTTCAGTCGATTTGCATATTAGGGTTTTATTGTATAGGATTTTCAAAACTTGGAAGCAGCCAAAATGTCCTTCAGTAGGTGAATAAACAAACTGTTGTAAATCCACCCAATGGAATATTATTTAGTGCTAAAAAGAAATGACTGCCCTAGCCCGTTTTGCTCAGTGGATAGAGCATCGGCCTATGGAATGCAGGGTCCCAGGTTCGATTCTGCTCAAGGGCACATGCCCGGGTTGCGGGCTCAATCCCCAGTAGGGGGCGTGGAGGAGGCAGTCAATTGATGATGCTCTCTCACCATTGATGTTTCTATCTCTCTCCCCCTTTCCCTTCCTCTCTGAAATCAATAAAAATATATTTAAAAAGTAAAAAAATAAAAAGAAAAGACCTATCTAGCCACAGCCACAAAAAGACATGGAGGAATCTTAACTGCGTATTTCTAAGTGAAAGAAGCCAATCTGAAAAGATTACCTACTGCATGATCCCAACTATATGGCATTCTGGAAAAGGCACAGCCATGGAAGCCGTGAAAATCAGTGGTCACCAAGGGCTTAAGGGGAGGAAGGGGTGAATAGGCAGAGCACACAGGATTTATAGGGCAGGGGAACTATTCTGTATTAGACTCTAATGTGAATACATGTCATAATACATTTGTTCAAATCCATAGGATATACAACACCAAGAAGAAAGCCTGTTAACTATGGACTTCGGGGTAATAATGAAATGCCAAGCAGGTTCATTGATTGTAACAAATGGACCTCCGTGGCGGAGGATGTCAGCAGTGTGGGGAGGTTGTGAGTGTGTGGGGTCAGGTGGTATTTGGGAACTCTTTGCTCAATTTTTTAAAAATATATTTTATTGAATTTTTACAGAGAGGAAAGGAAAGGGATAGAGAGTTAGAAACATTGATGAGAGAGAATCATCGATCAGCTGCCTCCTGCACGCTACCTACTGGGGATGTGCCCGGAACCAAAGTACATGCCCTTGACCGGAGTCAAACCTGGGACCCTTGAGTCCGCAGGCCGACACTCTATCCACCGAGCCAAACCGGCTAGGGCTCTTTGCTCAATTTTGCTGTGAACCTTAAAACTAGTTTAAAATATAAAGTTTATTAATTAAAAAGCAAAAGGCAGATTCCTGCTCTGCTCCACCTCACCACTCCACCTCTTCACCTTTCTAACCCCATCCCCATCCACCCTATTTCCCCCTTTCAGCTCCCCTCCCTTCCTCCTCCCCCCCCCCCCCCCCCCCCAATGCTGACTTGCCTATTCTGAAGCAAGGCCCTGGGATCTGCATTTTTTAGCAATTCTGAGGAGGGACTTTCAAAAATTCTGGTCTCTATCCTCAAGTCTGCTGAGGACGGTGACACACTGTTCAGCCTGAAGACAATGCTTGCTTTCAATATGCATTTGCTAACATACAACCTTCTAAAGTGAACTTCGGCTTGGGAATCCCTACTTTACAATTAAGGCTAAAACAGAGGTCAAACTGTTCTGGAAGGAGGCTTCGTGTTAAACATGGCCGCAGGGTGGTTATTGCTCTTTCTGCTGGAGGTAAGGACTGGGGGGTGGGGATGGGGGGCGGGGTGGGGAGGGGAGGGTGAAGTTTTTCCACCAACCAGGTTGTACAGGCTTCCCAGGATGGCTGCACCAGATTCCAGCCTTTGCTTTCCTGTCTTGTGATAAGAGAACAAAGCCTCCAACTGAGGAATTGCCTGCTGAGAGTGGGTGAGAGCAAAGTATTCTTCAAAGAGCTTGGTCCTAATCAGGGACTGAGAAGTGCTCTCGGCCAGCTGCAGGCCAACGTCAAGGCAAGTAGGAAATTGTACATCAGCTGGAGAATTAGAGATTTCTTTGCATTTCTTGGCATTTCTGAGTCATATCTTGGAGCACTGTTGCTTACTGCATGCAAGACACCCTCCTAGGTGGCGGGAATACATCAGGAAACAAAATCCTTGTCCCGATGGAGTTTATGTTCCATCTGTAAGTGTTAGCATTTATATGGTGCCTACTATGAGCTTGGCACTTTCCTAAGCCCGGTCCATGTACTAATTCATTGAACTCTCGCAGCGCTACAAGTTGGGAGGTATTACAGTCCCTGTTTACAGATGCAGAAACTGATGCACAGAGAGGGTAAGGAAATTTGCCCAACGTCACAGGAGTCTTATCTGTGATTGGTGCCGCCACAGGCATTACTTTCCTTTGTGTCCTGGGCCCAGAGTGCTCTACCTCAGCGGCATTAAATGATTCATAAGAAGGAAAGGGGACTAACGCTGATCAAATATAGGCCATGTGCCAGGGACTTTGTACTCCTGACCTTATTCATCCTCACAGCAACCTAGGTGAAAAGCTGCAGAGCTGGCGGGAGGTGGAGTTCTGATTCCAGCGGCTGTCTGTGTAGTGCGGGGAAAATGTGTGTGATTGACCTAATGCAATTCACCGCCCCTACTAGAGAGAAAGGGCAAAACACTTGACTAGTGTTCTTAACGCAGAGTGCGCTGATGGCCTTCAGAGGTCTGTGAATGACTTTAAATTGTACTAAAGTAAATATGCTGGGAGCAGGATCTTTGCATGATCTTAAAGTGTCTCCTCAGGGACTGTTATGGTTGCAAGGGGGCCATAAAGCACAGTAAGTATACAGTGGAGATGTTGGGAGACACCCTTACTAAGACATCAAAATGGACTTCACCCATGAGGAACAGATGGACATACGTGTGAAGGACATGGCATCCCCTACATACTTGGTCTGCCTCAATCTTATCACAAAGAAACCTGAGACAAACACAAGTGAAGGGTGTTCTACTTAATGAAAAGAAAAAAAAATGAGGGGTCTTTATTTTTTTTTCAATGTCAATATCAAAATAAGACAAAGAAAGTCTGTAGAAATGTTGCAGATTAAAGGAGGTTAAGAGACATGACAATTAAATGCAACTCCTATCTCTAGACTGAATACTGTGCTGGAGGAAAAAACAATGCTGTAAAAGATAATGTTAGAGCAATTGACAAAATTGAAATAGGAATGGTGGGTTAGGTAAAAATATCCAAGTTTAGGATGTTGATTACTATACTGTGATTACATAACAGAATATCCCTATTCTTGGGAAGTAGACACTTAAGTATTCAGGGGTAAATGGGTTTGGTTATGTTATTATGTTACTAACCCTCAAATTGTTCAGGAAAATATATATATATATATATATATATATATATATATATATATATATATAATATATATATATAATATATATGTATATATGTGTGTGTATATATATATGTATACACACACACACACACACACACACACACTGAGTGGCCATATTATTATGACTGGCCAGATTATTATGACCACCCCATCAGTACTTCACTGACACTTCCAAAAATACTGAATATTGAAAACTTCCTAAGCAAACACTCTCAAGGTTTTATTATTATTTGCATAACTAATTCATTTCATTGTACTGATAGGGTGGTCATAATAATCTGGCCACTCAGTATATATATAATTAAAAAATACACACACATGTATAGAATGAATAAGCTAGAGGGATCAAATGATAAAACAAATGGTGTTAATAGGTGAATTTGAGTAAAAGGTAGATGGATGTTTCTTATATTATTCAATTTTTCAACTTTTCGGAAGTTTAAAATTGTATTGCCAAATAAGAAGTTAAAAAATTGTGCATAACTATTTATCTGGACGTATACATGGACACTTTTATGGGGAAAGCATCTATAAGTTTCCCGAGTTTTTCATAAGTGTCTGTGACAGAAAAAAGTGGTCCAGACGTAGTATATTGATTTGTGAAGAATAGTTATCCTTCACTGGGAAGAAGTGTGTCCTTTAAGAGGAAGAAGAGTGTTATTGTCAACTTGTGGATTCCAATTTCCAAGAATCACATCTGCTTTTCACCTTAGCGGTATCTGGAACGACTAGTCTACAGCGCCTGGCTGACCTCCACTCTTGGTTCACTGGGCATTCATTGAGAACTTGCTCTGTAGCGTATATTCTGCCACAGATACACAAAGATAAAACAGATGTAGCTGCTAGTGATTCTCTGTTCTTTAAATGCAGCCTCTGATTTTAGTTAGAAAGTCCTGATGTCCCAAAGCAGGTGTGAATACTGTGATTACATAAGAGAATATCCCTTTTGCAGGATGAGGAGTTCTGCAAAGGGGAGTGTGTGAGTGTGAGTGTGTGTGTAAAGTGGGCAAAATGTGCCAATGGGAGGATTCTCCCTTTGAGTTGGTACCTGGCATATGCTAGAGAGAACTTAGAGGTAAGGTTGGCAACAAAGAACACTGAACGTTTGGCGAAGGAATTTGGATCTAATTTACTAGAAACTAGGGTGACACTGGATTTTTGAGCTGGAATGATGCTTTATGGACTCGGTATTGATGTGGAGGTGAGACTGGATGCAGGGAGGAGGCAGAAAAGGGAAACAAGGCCTGAGTCGACTGCTTCCCTCTGAGTCTTGGGTACCTGAAGTGCTGGCAGAATGCAGGAAGGCAGAAGCCATGGTTCCCCTGGGGAAGGACCCAGGTTCCTACTAAAGGGAGAATGTGTAGAGGTGAGGGGTTAGCAGACATCAGAAACCCCTCTTCATCCTGAAGATCAAAGCAGGCTGGACCCTGGGCAGGGACGGGGGAGGAATTCTCCCTCCTTCCCCACCACAAATCTGTGCCACCCTGGTGAGCATACCTGGCAGAGGACAGGGACATTTGGGTGGGGATACTCGAAGGCAGTGCTGAGGCTTGTATCCCGCCCCAGGCACTGGGTGACGTTATAGCATCCCTAGAGTACGTCTCTGTTTGAAGGATTCTGAAGGTTGCCAAAACCTGAGAGCCCACAGAGCCAACCCTTTTGGTGTTCAGCTGTCACTGCCCCCTGATTATTCATGAACACTCTACATGGCACACCTGTAAGCTTGCTCCTTTACCATGGAAATAAAAACACAGCTCCAGCCATGCAGGAGAAAGATAACGCCAGCTCACCAGATGCACCCAGGCCTTTTATTTCGAGAAGCAGTTAAGGAGTGTTGAACCTATACTCTCACTTCTGAGTGTTCCCAGAGTAGGGCTGGATGGGAACACTTCACATTTTCCCTGATGCTCAGACCCTGTGTAAGTTCCCATTTCCCTTACTGTGAAGGAAGGGCTCATTAGCCCGTTCTCGGACCTCCTGCCACAGACCATAAGGAATTTCTTCTGAGTTAGAATTTTAGAACTGAAACAGACTTTAGAGGTCACTTACTTCAATTCTCTCCTTGTACAAATGACAAAATGAAGGTCCCTAGAAGTTGGGTTACTCATCCAAGGTCATATGGACAGGGCAAAGTACAACCAGAATCCAGATCTGACTTTCTATCCAGGGTTAACCAGTTGTAGGAACACAAAAAGTTTCTTATGAGTCTGACAGTGTAGCTCAGTGGTTGAGCATCGACCTATGAACCAGGAGGTCATGGTTGGAATCCTGGTCAGGGCACATACTTGGGTTGTGGGCTCGATTGCCATTGTGAGGTGCGCAAGAGGCAGTCGATCAATGATTCTCATCATTGATGTTTCTATCTTTCTCTCTCTCTTCCTTCCTCTCTGAAAGCAATAAAAATATATATTTTTAAAGTTTCTTGTAATTTCTTAGAACTCATCTTTTCTCCTGGAATTCTCTATAAAGGTGGTCTCATGTGCAGCAGATTCTTGGGGTGATTTGCCAAGGTGTTGCCCCAGTAGAGTTGGAAAACCTAATCGGGGCAGAATGTTTAAGTGTGATGACACGGCTTGAATCTCCAAAAGCTTTAAAGGAAATGGAAACATCTGATATTTTACAAGACCTGAAACAGGTGTCTTGTTTGTTCTCAAGATCTTTCCAGTGCAAGCCATAATGTGTCCTGAAAGAGAAGAGAAAATCATAAAGTTCAAAGCAGATTAGATAGTTGAGATTAGTTGTTTGTGATCTTGCAATATTTTCATTTATTCCCAAATCATATAACACTGAGCATGTTGAGCAATCAGGAGAAAATCACATGCAAACAGAGTCTAAGTACTGATAAGAATCCTAAAAGTAAACAATGAATTCCTACTAATGGCTAAGTCACTAAGGTAAGATCCAGTCTAAATACACACCCTTAGTTAAACAGGGTTTCATTAGCTCAAGTTACAGTGGCTCAAGGAAAATTTTCTTTATGCTTGTCAAGTGAAATTAATTATATATCATCCATCAATCATTCCTGCCATAGAAGGTCTATGGGAATATTAAGGATTTCACAGCGGCTTCCCCACTGAGCCCCTTCCCCCTCTCCCCACCCCACCAGCAGCACTCTCGGGCATATTTTGGTGCCCATAGCTAAAAGTTCCTGGGATTTTCTGGGAAGTCACAACTATGGTTTTTACTGATAACCTGTAAAAGTTTCCTTTTTCAAATTTTGACATTCAGTGTGTGCTTCAAGTTACTGGCAAATACTTGACTTTATGGAGTGTATCTCAGAATGCATAGCAAATTAGAGTCTTGCAAGTTTCTGATAATGATTTTGTTTTCATTGGATAAGTGATACAGATAATTCAAAAGCATTTAAAGATAGAGAAAATAATTTTAAAAATATAACTCATATCCTCATCAGCACCTTAAACTATTGTTAGAATTTGAATGCATTTCCTTCCATTCATTTTTCTTTTTTCTCCTCATTACAAAAACAATGCATTATTGTATAGAAAATTTAGAAAAAATGGATAAAAACACACACATAAAAATCAGCCATTAACTCATTTATCCTGACATAATCAAGCTTTCTAGTCTTTTTACTTAGTTCTAATTATACCACAAAGCTGCTGTTTATTTATCTTGTGAAAAAGCATATATAATTTAAAAATAGATTTCTTATCAAATAAATACATATACATGCTTAAAAAACAAAATAGCACATCGTCATTTTATTGATAGTTTAGTAATCTCTATCTAGAGCAGTGGTTCTCAATCTTCCTAATGCTGCGACCCTTTAATACAGTTCCTCATGTTGTGGTGACCCCCAATTTCATTGTTACAAATTGAACATAATTAAAGCATAGTGATTAATCACAAAAACAATATGTAATTATATATGTGTTTTCCGATGGTCTTAGGCAACCCCTGTGAAAGGGTCATTTGACCCCCAAAGGGGTTGTGACCCACAGGTTGAGAACCGCTGATCTAGAGGATGCTGAATAATTATTCTATTGCCCTGGCCGGTTTTTCTCAGTGGTTAGAGCATTGGCCCATTGACTGTCTCAGTCTCCTTTCCAGATCTGAGGCATGTACCTGGGCTTTGCGTTTGCTTTCTGCCCCCAACAGGGGTGTGTGTGTGTGTGAAGCAACCAGTCAATGGATGTGTCTCTCTCACATTCATGGTTCTCTCTCTCTCCTCCTTCCCCCTCCCTTTCACTCTCTCTGAAAAGCAAAAGAAAAAATATCTTCAGATGAGGATTAATAACAATAAAATTTATTCTATTATACAGAGACAATTTGATTTTCTTTTCTTTAATATTTAAGGTTCTTCCACCTCTCTTTTTTTTCCCTTGTAGTATTTCATTCATCACACACTTTGTAAGCATATTTTTGGTCCAGGCACTAGGTTAGGATAAAAATGTATTTGTTTATTATTAAAAAGTACTGAGTATCTAATATGTGCCAGAGAGTGTTTTAGGCATTTACAATACAGCAATCACCAAGCCAGACAAAAATTTCTGCCTTCTTGAACTTTAAGTTCTGGTGGAGATAATTAAGAGATAGTCATTGCTGAGATCAAATATAGCATGTTTAGGAAATGAGTAACAATAATGAGAACCCATATTTAATCCTTTTGAGTATCTACTCTATGAATGAATATCTAGTCAAGGTGATTAGGACAGAACAGTGAACCAGATGTCATCCTCTCTCCTCAATGGCTTATAGTTCATTGTCTCTAAGAGGGCATTTGGGGGCCCTGGGGAATTAGCATCTTCAAATGGACATGGTCATACTTGTCCTGCTGCCTCATTGTATGGTTGTGAAATCAAATGAAATGAATGAGATATCTTATATAACCCCCCCCCCCCAAAATAATAAATAATAAATAAATAAATAAAGTGAGATACTTGGTGGAAGAGTTGGTATTAGTGGTCTTAGCAGTGAGACACCTGTAAGATATCTGAGAAAAGGAGATAGTCGTACCTAAGTGTGGTCATTAAGGGCCAGGTGGTCAAACCGTCTACAGGGGTGGGTTTTCCCAGTGTAGGAGACAATTTTTACTGGTGGGCAAAGACCTGACCACATTAAGAATTTACCTTTCCCAGCCCTTGCCGGTTTTGCGGCAAGGGCTGGGAAGGGTATTAATATCTGGTGTGGTTAGAGTTTCGACCCAAGGACTGAAGGGTTGCACGAAGGTTGGATTCCTGGCCCCAGTTGGGTGTGTGTGGGAAGCAACTAATCGGTGTTTCTCTCTTCCCCACCTTCCTCCTTCCCGTCTACTCTCTCTAAAAAAAAAAAAAAAAATCAGTGGAAAAAATATCCTCAGGTGAGGATTAAAAAAAAAAAAAAGAATTGATCTTTCCCAGAAGTAAAGTTGTTGGGTAAATGAGGCCTGATAAAAATAAAATGAAGTGATGTTTTAGTTGCACTTATAACACTTTATTGTATCATTCCACTAATTCTCACAATAGCTATATGTTTTCAAGAAAACTCTGCTCTCTCACTTTTTTCCTAATTCAATGGTTCTCAAACTTTGGTTAGTATCAGAATCCCAAGGGGCCTGATAAATGCCCCAGGGCCAGGTCCCATCCTCTGTCTCCTCATTAGCTTTCCTGGTCTCCCTAACACACCAACATCGAGGATGAGGAACTCAGTTTACTTACAATTAGATGGTTTTCAGAGGCTGAAAAATACCTTGGGAAGCATCCTGTGGATGCCTTCATTGACAAGACATAGGCCGGAGTTTAGCTCTGTGAAGTGCTTTGCCCACGGCTCCCCAGCCAGCCGGTGTCTGAGCCATCACCCAGACACAGGCCTTCTCACTGGACTGACCCAATGTGTTGCACCCGCCTTTCTGCTGTGTGGGGCCTCTAGGTGCAGGAGTGTCCACTGTTGAGTGTTGGTGGCACACAGCCACTGGCTCTTGTGATAGAAGCAAATGTGATTTCCCAGAGAAAAGCCACCCTTCAGAGTCTCTAGCACTACCTTACCTAACCACAAAAGTACTTATTTTGTCTGATAACGATGTATTCCATGTAGTGGCCCCCAAGATAAGCTCTTAGAGCACCGTAAAATTTCCAGCGGAGCACTAGAGAATTTCCAAATTAATCTTTCCAAACTAGAACGTTATCATTTCCCATGGAAAAGCATTTCTCCATCCATCAAGATCTTTTCCTGCCTAAAACTAATCTTCCCTGGTTCATTCTGAGTCTGACTCCTGGATTCTGACTGATAGCCCCACAGTCGGAATCTATGCACTGTACGTGATAGAGCTGTGAGATGGCACTTATTAATATGCTGTCTCATTTTTATTTTGCCTTTGGGGACAAACGGGATAAGTTGTGATGAGTTTTCCTGTGTTATGAAAATACACAGTTGCTGCCTGGCCGGTGTGGCTCAATGGTTGAGCGTCAGCCTATGAACCAGGAGGTCACGGTTCAATTCCCGGTGAGGGCACATGCTGCGGTTGCAGGCTTGATCACAAGTGGGAGACGTGCAGGAGGCAGCCAATCAGTGATTCTCTCTCATCATTGATGTTTCTCTCTCCCTTTCCCTTCCTCTCTGATGTCAATAAAAATGCATTAAAAAAAGAAAATACACAGTTGCTATTATAAAGTGTCTGGCCCCCTGGGGCCCCAGCAATAAGATTATTTCTGAAATGCCCACTCTGGGCCCTTACTCCTCTAAAGTGGGTTGATCTCAGTTAAAAGTGACTCCTTAGCAACAGGGTGTTAATATCGGGTGTGGTGAGGGGGTGGAGAAGGAGGCATTTTCATCCACTTAGAGTAGTTTCAACATCGATTCAAATAAAGATGGATTCTTGGAGAGTTCTTTAAAGAAATTATCCGGTAGCATTATTAGCACAGCTGTGCAAACATATATGGACAAGCATGTTAAACACAGTATTTTTAATAGTAATAAATAAGTCAATGTATGAATAAACAATTGAGGGAAAACAATGATTTATGGATGTGGGATTTGATTAAAAAATAGGGTTTGTATATACTAGAATACTATATGGTGATAAAAGGATGCAAAACAGCATGCATTGCTCATTTGTTTATGTATGTGTGTGGACTAACGTTATTTATCAATCTATTCCTCTATCTCTAATCTAGCAGTCTAAAAACTAGCCAGAAGTGATACCACGTTGCTAACAGTGGTTATCTTTGGTGGGTGGGGTTATGGAGGGTTTACTCTCTATAGTACACTATATTTGTTCTTTACATTATAACTTGTAATCAAGTGAAAAAAATACTAGGTAAGAATATGTTTTCTTAAAGAGTGATTTCTTTTCTTTCTTTCTCTCTTTCTTTCTTTCTCTCTCTCTCTTTCTTTCTTTCTTTCTTTCTTTCTTTCTCTCTTTCTTTCTCTCTCTCTTTCTTTCTTTCTTTCTTTCTTTCTTTCTTTCTTTCTTTCTTTCTTCCTTTCTTTCTTCCCTTCCTTCCTTTCTTTCTTTCTTTCTTTCTTTCTTTCTTTCTTTCTTTCTTTCTTTCTTTCTTTCTTTCTTTCTTTCTTTCTTTCTTCCTTCCTTCCTTCCTTCCTTCCTTCCTTCCTTCCTTCCTTCCTTCCTTCTTTTTTATAAGACCATTTCTCCTGTTCAGGTTTTCTTTTTCTCTGACCTTCTACAGGTGACAATTCTATTAGAGCAGCTGGAATCTCAAATCTGGGGGAAGCCACAAACAGGTGAAGTCAGCCGGAGGTGATTTGGGTTAATTTAATGCAAAAAGACTAGATTCGTCTGAGGGGAATAGTTCCAGCCAGAAATTTGTGATTTCAGGAAGAAGTGAATATGAATGGGAATGCAGATTGCTTGCTAGGAGGTGATAAAGTATTTAGGGTCAGGAGGGAAAGGAGCCTGGGGGCTGGGAACCGAATCACCTACCCTTCAACTCCCCGCCTCCAAGCTCTTCACCTTCCTGCCGACTAATGTGAATTTGACCCTTTTCTGTTGGGCTGCTTGGGCTTTTGTCTGGTTCTCCTTACTTTGGGTTTCAATGTGAGTGTGCTTTACCTCCCTCACTAGACAATAAACACACTGAAGGCAGGACTAATTATGTTTAGACATATAAATACTTAACTGGTTGTGTCACTTCTTTGCTCGACTCCCTTTGTCTCTCCATTTCTTACCAAGTACAGGACAATTTCCTGGTATCAGGCTCTAACCCACTTCCCAGTTTTATCTTGCTTTGTCACCCTAAATGCACCCTGTATTCTAGAGAAATTTGACTGTGTGCTAATCTCAAGTATAGTCAGAATCCTCCCTCCAAGCTGGATCCTGACTCATCATTGCCTTCAGAATAAAATACAAATTTTTGATTCAATGCCTTTTCTTTAAAAAAAAAAAAAATTCTTAATTGTTGAAAATATTACATATGTCCCTTTTCCCCCCCTCATTGACCCCATCCAGCCCCCCGTCGCCCCCCTCCCCCAGCCCCCAGCTCCCCTCCTGCCCCAGGCCTTCATCACCCTATTTCAATGCGTTTTCCTGGAAGTTCTGCAGCACTAACCAGGAAAATGGTAGAATGTTAATCACGTGGCCTCAAACTCCCCTGCTGGGAACTCGACTTTAGGTAAATTACTCACCTTGGAAAATGGGAATAAGAATAATACCTACCAGTAGCTTGTTAAGGAGCAATTAGTTTAGCATAGTATTGGGGCATGGGCTAAATACTTGATATTGTTATTGTTATTTATTTAATGTGTTTATGTTAATTATCTGTCTCCCCTCCACTAGATTTGAGTTTGCAACCTTGAACCAGGAGGAATGAAATTGTTGGCTATATGGGTTGGGATTAGGAAGAATAATCTACAGTAAATGAACCTTGTACTTTTTTGTTTTTAAATACTCACTTGAGGATATGTTTATTGATTTTAGAGAGAGAGAGGAAGAGAGAGAGAGAGAGAAAGAGAGAGAGAGAGAATCAGAGAAGCATCAATCATTGCCTCCCATTTGTGCCCCCACCAGGAATCAAACTCATGACTCTTTTGTGTAAGGGACAATGCTCTAACCAACTGAGCCACTGAGCTGGGGCCAACCTCATACTTCTTAAAAACCAGGTTGGAGTTAAAGAATGAAGGACTTTGAATAACTTGCTACAGGTTTAAAGTTTGTGGTTTAGTCAATGAACTTTGAGGAGTAATGATATATTTTACTTTATTTATTTTTCCAAGTTGGAAAAGCATTTATTCTAAAAGAAATTAAAAAGAAACAAATGAACAAAGAAACTTCTAGTAATCCTGAAAAGCAAAGTACTTGGTTATTTTCCATTTAGAAATTCAGGACAGTCAGTAAAATAGTTTTATGGTGACATTTTAAAATCTATATATTTTTTTAATAAAGCAGGGTTACAAATTTTAAAATGGAGAAAAATATAAAGAAGAAATAAAAATCACCTATAATAAATCAACCAAAGATAGCCACTGTTGACATTCTGGTACTGATTATGCCACTTAATTCCTGTCTTATTATTTAACATCATATCAGCAATGATATATTTTAAATACATACTTTAGGTAATTGTCCAACTTCCACAACCTACCAGGTACTTTTTTCTTCCAATTCTTCCCAATACATGATGATGATAATGACTATTATTATAAATAATAGTCACTACTTATTAAATACCTATTTTGTGCCATCCTCTATATTAAGTGCTTTGCATTTTCACTTGCTGTTCCACTCATTCAACAAACGTTTGCTGAACACTTCCTAGAAGCCAGGCAGAGAAGCACACTTTTGGGGATAGTGGTAAATGAGACTGAAGAGGAACTTTTATGCTGGTGGGGATTCAGACAGTTGACAAGGAAGCATATACATACTGTGCTGAGTGTTATGAAAGACAGAGCTTGGCACACGTGTCATTGCTGTTACCTATTGCTATAATCAGTGTCTGATCTTAATTCACTTTTCCATCTGGTTTTCCATGACATAATCACAAGCACCATGCTCTCCAGTTCTACTGAACTTCTTTCTGAGCTCTTCTGTTTTGTTTTTAAAATATATTTTTATTGATTTCAGAGAGGAAGAGTGAGGGAGAAAGAGATAGAAACATCAGTGATCAGAGAGAATCACCAGTCGCTGCCTCCTGCACACACTGGGTATCGAGCCTGCAACGTGGGCATGTGCCCTGACCAGGAATCGAACCGTGACTTCCTGGTTCACAGGTCCATGCTCAACCACTGAGCATGCCAGCCGGGCTCTGTCTTGTCTTTTCTCTTCTTTTCTTTTCTTTTCTTTTCTTTTCTTTTCTTTTCTTTTCTTTTCTTTTCTTTTCTTTTAATATATTTTATTGATTTTTTACAGAGAGGAAGGGAGAGGGATAGAGAGTTAGAAACATCGATGAGAGAGAAACATCGATCAGCTGCCTCCTGCACATCTCCTACTGGGGATGTGCCCGCAACCCAGGTACATGCCCTTGACCGGAATTGAACCTGGGACCTTTCAGTCCGCAGGCCGATGCTCTATCCACTGAGCCAAACTGGTTTCGGCTCTTTTTTTTATTTTATTTTATTTTTTTATTATTAGTTAAGGTATTACAAATGTGTCCTCATCCCCCCCTTTAACCCCCAACCTCCCCCCCCATCTTTTTTTTTTTTAAGAACTTCTTCTTATATTTTTAACATTTTTTATTGATTTCAGAGAGGAAGGGTGAGGGAGAAAGAGATAGAAACATCAAGATCAGAGAGAATCACTGATTGGCTGCCTCTGCACACTCCCTACTGGGGATCGAGCCCCAAACCCTGGCATGTGCCCTTGACTGGAATCAAACCTGGGACCCTTCAGTCCGCAGGCCGAGCCCTATCCACTGAGCCAAACTTGCTAGGGCTGGACTTTCTGTCTTTATGCCTCTGCTCACAGTTTTCTCTAACAAAATATGCTACTGTGTGTTGTTGCTTTTGAAGGTCCTAGGCAGCCTTCACCTTACCATAAGTCAAAATTAAGGTTAGACTATAATAAAGAATAAATAGCACTTATTTAACCAAAGAGGAGCTGTAGCTAGAAGACACACATTCAGGTAGCAATGTAAATTGCATTCACTGAGACAAAGGTGAGGTCACCTTTTATATCAAGTTTCTGCCTAAGCTATCCATCAGGTCCATTTTATGTAAATGAGATATCTAAGCCATGAAGTTCTGATTGGGTGGGGCAGATCCCAGTCCATTGGTAGAAAGACAAAAACCAGGGTTTCCCTGCAGTGGTTGACTCAGGCAGTATAAACAAGCAGGTCTTAGTGTGGGTAGCTGAGAGTTCAGTCTGAAGTTCTTCTCGGTATATAGAGTATGTGAGAAGTCCCTGCCAGCAAATGTTTAATGATCTATCTTCTCTGCTAGACTATAAACTCTGTGAGGGAAGCACACTGGATATTGTTATTCACTCATATCTATGTAGTGTCTGATGCACAGTAGAACTTGAATAAATATTCACTGAATGAGCTCTCTTAGTATCTCCCAAAATCCTCCCCAACTTTTAGATGTTTTCAAAAAATATACACATGCAATGTGAAGATATGTTTATTATAAAAGAAATTCAAACGAAATAATATTTGAATGTAAATATAGGTTCCCCTTTATCTTACTCATAACCTTTTCTCTCTCTAATTCTGAAAAGGAAAATGGGGATGGTGGGGAGATGGGGTGCTTGCAACCTAGTTCAGTATCTGGTTAAAACTGTAGTCTTACTTCCCCACTCTGACTGACTTGGGTGGAGCTGCAGAGCCTGACCCCAGGGTCCTGCCACAGCTGACTTGGGCAGAGCTGGGGAGCATGCCCCCAGGGCCCCACCAAGACTGACTTGGGTGGAGCTGTGGGTACCCTCAGCAGCCCGCCACAGGAAGAGATATATAGGTCAGAGCCTCCCCACAAGAGTTCAGTTCAGGCTTTGGATCCGGAATTCCCCTGGACTTCCAGATCTGCGAAATAAAGGTTAAACTTTCCTCCCTTAGTGCTGGCTGGTCATTCTCCTGTGTATTCTGCCACACAATTCTATCTCATGACTGGGATGTTAATCATTTAATGTATATCTTTTCATGTCTTTATATCATACACACATGCACACATACATAATACAGTTCTGCTACCGAGCCCACATGGAATGCCTTAGTAAACAGAAATGGGATATTATAGGTGGCATCCTACTCCTCGTCTGTTTTTTAATTTTATGTATTTCAGACATTTTCTCATTCTCCATGAAGATTTACACCTACTACCTCATTCTTTTAATAGCTATATGTATTCCATATAATGATATCAGAGTTGATTTATTAAATCCCCATCGGGAGACTTTGTATATTCATCTGTGCTCACAAATGCCAGTGTAGTTGTAGGGCAGGTTCCTAGAAGTGGAATTGCTGGTTCATAGAATGTTAACTTTTCTTCAGTTCCTAGCTATTTCTTCAGAGCTCTTAGTGGGAGGATTACAAGTTCTCAAAATGTTGAGTTTGTCAACCTGGCCCTTGGCAAAATTTCGAGAAGGCACAAATTTATCTTTTTTTAAAATCCTCACCTGAGGATTTTTAGGGAGAGTGGAAGAGAGAGGGAAAGACAGAGAGAAACATCGATGTGAGAGAAACACATTGATTGGTTATCTCCTGCACGGACCAGGGACCGGGGGAGGAGTCTGCAACCAAGATACATGCCCTTGACTAGAATCCAACCCTTGGTCTGCAGGCCGACACTCTATCCACTGAGCCAAACCAGCTAGGGCGGCACAAATGTATCTTCCCATCACTTTCCATCCCTTTAAATTGTACTCTTCTGCCCCTCCTTCTTTCTTTCCTGTCCCACCTAGATGCACCCTGACTGCCCCATGTGACTGATAAATCCAGCCATTTCTAGTAGCAGAATAACATTGCTTCCCTCTGTGTTTACCACCCTCTGCATATTTTCTGTTTCAGTTAATGGGGCCACCCTCCAGCCAAAGAAATAGCACCCATGACCTAGATACCTAGGTGAGAGAGATACATCAATTGGTTGCCTCTGCACACACCCCAACCAGGGCGGGGGAACCTGCAACCAAGGTACCTCCCCTTGACCTGAATTGAACCTGGGACCCTTCAGTCCAAGGGCCAACGTTCTATCCACTGAGCCAAACCGGCCAGGGCTAAAACTTTGTATCTGTTTTATCCATCTTCTGCTTATAACCTTTCAGAGGTTTCTTCAGGACAAACTCAAGCTCCTTAACATTCCGAGGACCTTCTCTCGTTGGCTCTAATTTACCATGGAGCCTCATCCTCAGGAAACATTTCTCACTTACCTCTATCTCCAGAGCCATTGGCAACACTGCTGGCACATATCTGTGCTGTTGTTTCCTGAGAGGCACCACAACCCCTCTTGCTATATTTTCTGCTCCCACTGACTGGAGTTGTGGCAGAAATCACAGGGAGCGATTAGCCAGCACTCCGAGGGAGGAAAGTTTAACCTTTATTTCGCAGATCTGCTAGTCCAGAAAATTCCGGATCCAAAGCCTGAGCTGAACTCGTGGGGAGGCTCTGACCTATATATCTCCTCCTGTGGCGGGCCCCTGAGAGTCCCCACAGCTCTGCCCAAGTCAGCTGTGGTGGGGCCGTGGGGTTAGGCTCTGCAGCTCCACCCAAGTCAGTCAGAGTGGGGAAGTAAGACTACAGTTTTAACCAGATGCTGAACTAGGTTGCAAGTCCCTCCTCCCCCATTGTCCTTTACAGAATGTCCTTCTCTCAGACCCACCTTTGCTTCCCTCACTCCCATTCCTTCTCTAGGTCTCAGCTGAGATGCCACCTCCTCCATGGCCCCCTCATTTTGGCTTAGGTGCCTGTCACAGTGTTCCTCCCCTGCACTGAACAACCTCATGCTGGCCATTCACATCCCTGTCACACTTTTGGTGTAACTGCCCATTTCCTGTCAACTCCCCCTGGAATGGAAGCCCTTTGAGGGAGGAAATCATTGTGTTCCTTGCTGAACACCCTGCACCTGGTAGAGTTCTTGTTACAATACCGTATAAGTTTGTGGATTTGAGTAAAGAGACACATAAGTGATGGAGGGTTTTCTGTACATTTAAACTCAGACCTATATTAATAATCATAACAACAATTTCCATCTTAAACATGTTTCATGTGCCCGGCTTCGAGGTTTGTATGCATTATGTAATTTGAACCTGACCATCACTCTGTGAAGTAGGTCTTGGTAGCACCATTTCATGGGAATGCTGGGATGCAGAGAGGTTAAAACACCTGCCTGCAGTTGAAGTATGGTAGCAATCATCTCAGGTAGAAACTATAGTTTACCTTTAACCCTGCTGTTTGGCTTATGTACTTATTTGCTTTGTTTAACAATAGAAAAGTTACTTTGATTTTCTGAATTATATAAATCATCCCATTCGATTAAATGCCTTATTGATTGTAATGTGAATATCCCATGGGTTGTGGTCATACTGGTCTTAGAAAGCACATTTTCCTTTACCTGGGAAGGACAGCACAGTTATCCCAAGGTCAGAGGGCTCTAGACCCCAAACTGTAATTTAGATAACATGCCTAAGTTTAACCTAGGTTACCCAAGGGCTCTAGACCCAAAACTGTAATTTAGATAACATGCCTAAGTTTAACCTAGGTTACCCAAGGGCTCTAGGTAACATGCTGTTTTTGCTTCTGTAAACTGCTGTTTTTGCAAACTAGGTTCCTCATTCCAAACTCTGGGATGTAATCAATACCTTTGTGGTTTTTTGCCTATATAACCCTGGAGCTGCAACCATCTTGTTACTATGAGATTTGGGAAAGCAAAATGGCCCCTCATAGTTCCGGATTGCAATAAATGTGACTCTTTAATTCGACTTCTTGAGGTGTCCTTCTGTGATTCGTGAGGTACATTACAACACAGTCACAAAGCCTGTGAGGGCCAAAGCTGGGGCTGGAAGTTGGTCTGGTCCCAGGGCTAGTGCCCTGAGCTGACTCAGCTGCCTCCAGACCCCGCCTCTGCCTCTGCCGTTGCAGTTGAACTTAAAGGAATGGAGGGCTCCCTGACTGTGATGGGTCAGCATCTGCCTGGTGGACATAGCTGTGCTCTGCAGTCTGTGCAAGGTAAGTACTTGTCACCTTCTCCTTCAGAGTAGGCCTGGCTGGGAAGGGGTCATGGAAGGTTTTATGATCCGTGGGCCAGAATAAATATCTATAATATATACTTTAAAAAAGCATTTAATACTGTTTTATTCTGAAATAATTTCAAGTTACAGAAGAGTTGCAAGAATCACACAAATAATCTCTATATACTCTTCACCTAGATTCAGCAATTGCTAACATTTTGCCATGTTTGTTTTATTTCTTTCTCTTTTTTTTAAAAAAATATATTTTATTGATTTTTTACAGAGAAGAAGGGAGAGAGATAGAGAGTTAGAAACATCGATGAGAGAGAAACATCGATCAGCTGCCTCCTGCACATCTCCCACTGGGGATGTGCCCGCAACCCAGGTACATGCCCTTGACCGGAATCGAACCTGGGACCCCTCAGTCCGCAGGCCGACGCTCTATCCACCGAGCCAAACCGGTTCCGGCTTTATTTCTTTCTCTTAAAAAAACAACAGTATTTCTTCGGAACTATTCAAGAACAAGTTCCAGCCATTATGCCTCTTTACCCCTAAATACTTCAGAGTGTATCTCCTAAGAACAAACACATTTTCTTACATAATCACAGTAGCTATCAAATCCACCAAATTTAACATTTATTAAACACTATTACTGATACTCAGATTTGAAAAATTATTTTAATAATGTCCTTCATAGAATTTGTTCCCAATACAGGATCTAGTTTAGTGCATTTACTTGTCTTGTTTTTTAAAAAGCCCTGGAATTTTCCCTGGACCCTTTGAGCATGGCCCCTTGAATCAAGTTCAGGGGCAACCATGTGCTTGTGATCTGGGGCACTAGACCAGGAGTTCTCTAGACTGGGCCCCTTGCTCATTTTTTTTTTAAATTAAATATATTTTTATTGATTTCAGAGAGGGAGAGAGAGATAGAAACATTAATGATGAGAAAGGACCATCCTCTGGCTGCCTCCTACATGTCCCTGACCGGGGATCGAGCCTGCAACCTGGGCATGTGCCTGACCAGAATACTGTGACCTTCTGGTTCATGGGTAGATGTTCAACCACTGAATACCTTGCTCTTGACTTTGAAAAGTTGTTAGGGCCTCAGTTTCTCCTGTCATTGGGGAAAAGAGAGAGTTGGACTTAAGCATGTCCAGAACCCTCTTCAGCCTTAAAGCACCAAAAATAATTAAATAAACAAACAAAAAAATTAGTTTTAGAAGCTTTTTTTCTCTTTTTAAAAAAAATTTAGGTGGGAAGAAACCTGCCTCCTTCAGAACCTGTCAGTTCTGAAAGCCTGCTAAATGATTTTATTTTCTGGATGTCTTACTTCTCTGATGTTCTCTTTTCTTTGCCATTATCTTCTGCAAATGCTTGGCTGACAGTCTTTTTCATCCTAGAAGTATTCTGAACGTAATATGACTGTTTATTTAACGTCTCCTGCACTTCAGAAGATAATGACCAGGAGTAGGGACTGTTTACCTATTTTTTTTTTTTTCAAGCACTATAGCTTACTCAGCCCCAGACTTTTCAGAGAGCCTACATTAGTTTGTCTTTATTTTGTCAGTTAAAGTTAGGTTAGCACTTGTGAGCTTTTATTCTCTCTCTTCTGAAAACTGAAGGGAGTTTGTCACTCAGATTTCGAAGCATTTACATTTTTTAAAAAATACCGTTTTGTTGATTTCAGAGAGGAAGGGAGAGGGAGAGATAGAAACATCAATGATGAGAGAGAATCATTGATCGGCTGCCTCCTGCACACCCCCTAGTGGGGATCGAGCCTGACACCCAGGCATGTGCCCTGACCAGAATCGAACAGTGCCCTTCTGGTTTGTACCAGGTACATCAATGCTCAATGACTGAGCCACACCAGCCAGGCTCGAGGCATTTACATTTTACTTCCATGGGGCTCCACTGTCCAAATATAAAATACTTTGCCAGGAAATTCAGAAGGTGGTGGTGGCAAAGTTGCAAAATAGGGATGACATTTAAAAATACTTTTTGTTTTCTTCTCCCTACTCTCCTTAACTACTTATTTCAAAGGGCTAGTCTAGTGGCAGATTTTAAGATGGCAGATATTTGTATTTCAAATCTCTTTTTCCCCATTGCAATTGCATGTAGATGAAGTACTGCTACCAGTGAGCAGCTGCTGAGTGCATGCTTGGTTCAGGAGTGCACTGGTCCCGGGCAGCAGCAAGGAGCTGGGCGCTGAGTTTGATGGGGCCAAAGCAGTCCAAAGGTACAAAAAGTGCTCTGCTGGAGGTATCGACATGCTACCCTCAGTCCAAACGAGGGAGTGATCCGCTCTACCGAGAAGGGCAAGATGAGGCTATTCTTATTCATTAACTTTAGAACCTTATACTTTGCTCTGTAGACAATTTGTGAATTACTCCCTAGGGATGTTTCTACTTCCATATTCCCATTTGACACAGACTCACTGAACTCTGAGCTCTTTGAAGGAAGCAATGGTTTTTGTATTTTCAACAAATCCGGGTATCTGAGTTTGAAGCTGGCCCACAGTAAATATTTGCTGAAACGAGTAGTTGCATTGATATTAATAGTTATCTCAGAGGAGCCACCCCCTTCGGTATTGCCAGAAATAGAGCTCACTCACCTGGCAGCAGGACTGGAAATATATATTGAGAATGGACCTAGGGTGGTGACATGTAAGGCATCCCCTAAAAGGCGGTGAACCTTTTGAATTGGGAGAAAGCCAGGGATTTCTAGAGTAGGCAAGGCTGTCCAGCCTACACTTCTGAAGTGAGCCACTGAGTGAGTCTAACTGTGAGACAGGAGGCCACGTGGATAGAGGCCCTTCTATTAGGTAAGGGGTTCCAGAGAGGTCCAGCCAAGTTGAAGAATTCTGTGGTCTTAATTCTGCAAAAAAAAAAGTTTTTTTGGCTTGTGGGCTAGCAAATACTTTTTATTTGCCTCTGTAAGCCTGTGTGCTTTCCCACATTTTCTACACATTTGTCCTGCTTTAAAAACTCAGCCATAAAAACTTTTAAAAAGCCTGACTGGCATGGCTCAGTGGTTGAGCATTGACCTATGAAACAGGAAGTCACAGTTCGATGCCCGGTCAGAGCACCTGCCTGGGTTGTGGGTTCGATCTCCAGTAAGGGGTGTGTAGAATGCAGCTGATCAATGATTCTCTCTCATCATTGATGTTTCTACCTCTATCTCCCTCTTCTTTCCCCTCTGAAATCAATAAAAAATATTTTTTAAAGACTCAAAAACTGCCCTAACTGGTTTGGCTCAGTGGATAGAGCGTCGGCCTGCGGACTCAAGGGTCCCAGGTTCAATTCCGGTCAAGGGCATGTACCTTGGTTACAGGCACATCCCCAGTGGGGGGCATGCAGGAGGCGGCTGATCGATGTTTCTCTCTCATCGATGTTTCTAACTCTCTATCCCTCTCCTTTCCTCTCTGTAAAAAATCAATAAAATATATATATATACAAAAAAGACTTAAAAACTAATTTTGATAGGCTTTGAATAATGGCTTAAAAACAAAATGTTTTGGGTGCTGGGTAGAGCGGTGGTTACACAGCAACAAGTGTGAAAATGAGGGCGATTTTGGTTGACTCTGAGTGAGCAGTGCACTCAGGCTGCTGCCCAAATGCTGGCGTCCTTCGGGGTATTGACAACATGGCATTGCAGACACGCGGCCCAGTGCCTTGAGGAAGTAATCAGAAGTGAACCCACAGGTTTATCAGCAACAAGGTTCATTGGCAGTTTATTTATGAGTGAACATGGAAGTGAATTAAATGTTCAACAATAGGGGCTCAGAAGTAAATCATGATGCTGTGAAAATTTATATGAAGGATGATTAGTAATATGGCAAGTGCTTTTTATATTAATTAATTATGTTAAGAAACAGAAAAGCAGGAGGCGTTTGCCTAGAAAACTTTCCTCTAAATGGCAGAAACAAAGGAGAATTAATAGATGTAAAGTGTTCTGAGAAGGGGAGAGTTCCTGAGTCTGTTCAGGCTGCTGTTACAAAATACCACAGACTGGGTGGCTTATGAAGAGTAGAAATTTCTCACAGTTCTGCAGGCTGGGAAGTCCAGGATCATGGTACCACCATGGTTGGGGATAAAATATATACCTGACTTCTGAGGGTCACAGACCTTTCATTGTATCCTCACAGGGGAAAGGGGTTAAGGTTATTCCTGGAGCCTCTTTGAAAGGGCACTAATCCTATGAAAGCCACCCTCACCATTTAAGCACCTCCCAAAGGCCCCACCTACTAATACCAGCATCTTTGGGGGTTAGGATTTCAATATATGAATTTAGGGGGAACTCAGATAGTCAGACCACAGCAGAGAGGATAATAGATCTATTTTTATGTGGCACAAGAGGACCTTAAAGGATATTACAGATAAAAGTTATAATTCAAGGTAAGGGTGGGCTTTTTGGTGTTTTACTTTATTTTAATCTTTAGTTACAACATTGTAGTAACAGTGGAATAAATTTTAAAGGGAAAAAATTAGCCACAGTGGGAGTACTTTTAATGCCTCAGCTACTAAATTATCTTGTTCTCTTCTGGTTTTTGTCAATTTGTCCAAATCCTTTCAGAGTTGCGGTCATTGTATAGTACACAAATGTTTGGTAGCCATGTGCCTGTGTACTACGACATGGCAGACCCCACTAACTCATGGCCCCCCTGGAAACAGCCTCAGTCTTTTTCATCATGTTTCTCTGAGAACCCACAATCAATCATAATGAAACTAGCCAACATTATGCCTGGCATTATTCTACAAGTTTTATTTATATTAACTCATTTAAGTTTGTTTTAACAACCTTATATATGTGATAGCACTATCCCCATTTTACAGATGAGGATTTGGTGTGTGAGTTAAAACTCTTTGATCATCTTATTATATATTTTATTAAGCATTATTCAGAAAATAATAAGACATTATTATTTTTTAAAAATATATTTTATTGATTTTTTACAGAGAGGAAGGGAGAGGGATAGAGAGTTAGAAACATCAGTGAGAGAGAAACATGGATCAGCTGCCTCCTGTACACCTCCTACTGGGGATGTGCCTGCAACCAAGGTACATGCCCTTGACCGGAATCGAACCTGGGACCCTTCAGTCCGCAGGCCAATGCTCTATCCACTGAGCCAAACTGGTTAGGCAATAAGACATTATTAATTTACTAGAGGCCTGGTGCACGAATTTGTGCACTGGTGGGGTCCTCAGGGTGGCCTGTGGGGATCGAGCCCTAGCTAAGGCCCCAGGTTTACAGTCCCATCCCCTGCCCTCCACTTCACAGCCCCGCAGCCCTGCCTGGCACCCAGCTGTGGCCTGGTGCTGCCTCCTCCCCTGCTTCACCATCCCACCTGCAGGGTGATTGATTGGGGCAGGGCCCCCCGCCCAGCTCCCTCAGCACCTGGGAGCTGGGCGGTGGCCCCGCCACTCGCCACCGCCACTGGTCGCCGTTCTGCGGGGCAATCAGCGGGGTGATTGGCAGGGCGATTGGATACCTACTTGCACCCACCTTGGCCTGGCACCACCTGCTCACTTGCTCCACCATCCCATGGTGATCCTACTCTTGTCAGGGCCCATCCGCACCGGCAGTGCCTCCACTGCCGCCTGCTACCAGCACGCGTCACCAACACCCATCATGTTCTGCGTGGTCAGCACACATCATAGAGTGGTCGAACTCCCTGTCGAATGATTGTCAGAGGGAACAATTTGCATACTAGGCTTTTATTATATAGGATATTTTGCACTATAATTTTCAAAATTATATGTGCAATGATTATGTAAGAAATGAAAATCTTTGTTATAATTAAGACTTGACTAAAATTGGAATGAAGAAAGATGTTTTGTTACTAGTTCTTTAAGCAAAAGCTGGGGGAGGGGTATTAAATGGGGGGGCTATACCTCGGGTATGGAGTTGATGGGGTTTCAGCTTAGCTTCTTTCCAACTTTTAATTTGATGATTCCACGAGGAGGAGGTACCTATCTGATTGCTTTCATAGACCTTAAAAGGGTCTTCTGTTAATAAACAAAACACCCTTTCTTGGGTTAAGAGTGTTTGCACGCAGATGGTTAAAAAATTCTTTTAACTGATGATAATGCTTTAAAAATAAGGCTTAATTCTTAGGATAAGGAATTTTGACAGATATTCATATTAAGAAGAAAATGACAAAGGTGATTCTTTTCCAAAAAGAAGCTTTGAAGTAGACAGAGTAGAAAAAGCACGTAGGGTATTTACCACATAATGGGGTGAAGTGAAAAGAAGCCTCACAGAAAGGGGTGGAGGAAGAAGAAAGGGAAGTCGAGGCCTCTCAAGGGGATGAGAGAAAGAGAGAGAGAGAGAGAGAGAGAGAGAGAGAGAGAGAGAGAGATCATTTGGTTGCCCAAACCCCAGGAATGTTCCCTGACTGGGAATTGAACTGGCAATCTTTTAATGCACAGGGTGACACCTAACCAACTGAGCCACTCCGGCCAGGCAATCACCACCTTTTTTTTTTTTTTTTTTTTATTTAATAATTTTTTTTTTATTATTAGTTAAGGTATTACAAATGTGTCCACATCCCCCCCATTAACCCCCAACCTCCCCCCCACACACAAACTCATGCTCCCATCCCCCCGTTGTCCATGTCCATTGGTTTGGCTTATATACATGTATACAAGTCCTTCTGTTGATCTCTTCCCCTTACCCCCGCCCTCCCCTACTTTCCTTCTGGGGATTGATAACCTGATCCCTGTTTCTCAGTCTTTGGGTCTGTCCCTTTTCATCAGTCTATGTTGTTCTCTATAATCCAGAAATGAGTGAGATCATGTGGTATTTATCTTTCTCTGACTGGCTTATTTCACTTAGCATAATGCTCTCCAGTTCCATCCATGCTGTTGCAAAAGGCAAGAGTTCCTTTTTTTTTACCGCAGCATAGTATTCCATTGTGTATATGTACCACAGTTTTCTAATCCACTCATCTGCTGATGGGCACTTAGGCTGTTTCCAAATCTTAGCTATGGTGAATTGTGCTGCTATGAACATAGGGGTGCATATATCCTTTCTAATTGGCGTTTCTGGTTTCTTGGGATATATTCCTAGGAGTGGGATCACAGGGTCAAATGGGAGTTCCATTTTTAGTCTTCTGAGGTAGCTCCATACTGTTCTCCACAGTGGCTGCACCAGTCTGCATTCCCACCAGCAGTGCAGAAGGGTTCCTTTTTCTCCACATCCTCTCCAACACTTGTTGTTTGTTGATTTGTTGATGATAGCCATTCTGACAGGTGTGAGATGATAACGCATTGTCGTTTTGATTTGCATCTCTCGTATAATTAGTGACTTTGAGCAGGTTTTCATATGTCTTTCTGCCTTCTGTATGTCCTCTTTCGAAAAGTGTCTATCTAGGTCCGTTGCCCATTTTTTTATTGGATTGTTTATCTTCCTTTTGTTAAGTTTCATGAGATCCCTGTAAATGTTGGAAATTAAACCCTTATCGGTGGTATCATTGGTAAATATGTTCTCCCATGTAGTGGGTCTTCTTGTTGTTTTTTTGATGGTTTCCTTTGCTGTGCAAAAGCTTTTTATTTTGATGTAGTCCCATTTGTTTATTTTCTCTTTAGTTTCCATTGCCCTAGGAGCATTATCAGAGAAGAAATTTCTTCGGCATATGTTTGCGATTTCGCTGCCTGTGGATTCCTCTAGTATTTTTATGGTTTCCCGCCTTACGTTTAAGTCTTTTATCCATTTTGAGTTTATTTTTGTGTATGGTGTGAGTTGGTGATCTAGTTTCATCCTTTTGCATGTATCTGTCCAATTTTCCCAACACCATTTATTGAAAAGACTGTCTTGACTCCATTGTATGCTCTTGCCTCCTTTGTCGAATATTAATTGGGCATAGTGGTTTGGGTCGATTTCTGGGGTCTCTATTCTATTCCATTGATCTATATGTCTGTTCTTGTGCCAGTACCAAGCTGTTTTAAGAACAGTGGCTTTGTAATACAGTTTGATATCTGGTATTGAGATCCCACCTACTTTGTTCTTTGTCAGGATTGCTGCAGCTATTCGGGGTCTTTTTTTATTCCAGATGAATTTTTGGAACCTTCGTTCTAGATTTGTGAAATATGCCGTTGGTAATTTAATGGGGATTGCATTGAATCTATAAATTGCTTTGGGTAGTATGGACATTTTGATGATGTTGATTCTACCAATCCATGAACACGGTATATTCTTCCATCTGTTTATGTCTTCCTCTATCTCTTTTTTCAGTGTCCTGTAGTTTTCAGCATATAAGTCTTTTACCTCCTTAGTTAAGTTTATTCCTAGGTATTTTAATTTTTTTGGTGCAATGGTAAATGGGATTGCTTCTGTAGTTTCACTTTCTGTAAGTTCACTATTGGTGTAAAGAAATGCCATGGATTTCTTAGCATTAATTTTGTATCCTGCTACATTGCCGAATTCATTTATTAAGTCTAATAATTTTTTGATGGAGTCTTTAGGGTTCTGTATGTACAGTATCATGTCATCTGCAAATAAGGACAGTTTTACTTCTTCTTTTCCAATCTGGATGCCTTTTATTTCTTCTTCGTGTCTGATCACAATGGCTAGTACTTCCAGTACTATGTTGAACAGGAGTGGTGAGAGGGGGCATCCCTGTCTTGTTCCTGTTTTTAGGGGGAATGGTTTTAGTTTTTGCCCATTGATTATGATGTTGGCTGTGGGTTTGTCATATATGGCTTTTATTATGTTGAGGTATGATCCCTCAATTCCTATCTTGCTGAGAGTTTTTATCAAGAAAGGGTGTTGGATTTTGTCAAATGCTTTTTCCGCATCAATTGATATGACTATGTGGTTTTTTTCTCTCAATTTGTTTATGTGATGTATCACGTTTATTGATTTGCGGATATTGTACCATCCTTGCATCCCTGGGATAAATCCTACTTGGTCATGGTGTATGATCTTTTTGATGTACTGCTGGATCCGATTTGCTAGGATTTTGTTGAGGATTTTGGCATCTATGTTCATGAGGGATATTGGCCTATAATTCTCTTTCATTGTATTGTCTTTATCTGGTTTTGGGATTAGGGTGATGTTGGCTTCATAGAATGAGCTGGGAAGTGTTCCTTCCTCTTGGATCTTTCGACATAGTCTGAGGAGGATAGGTTTTAGGTCTTCCTTGAATGTTTGGTAAAACTCCCCTGTGAAGCCATCTGGCCCCGGGCTTTTGTTTGCTGGAAGCTTTTTGATTACTGCTTCGATTTCCTCCACAGTTATTGGCCTATTGAGATTTTTAGATTCTTCCTGGTTAAGTTTTGGAAGGTTGTATTTATCTAGGAATATGTCCATTTCCTCCAGGTTGTCTAGTGTGTTGGAGTAGAGTTGTTCATAGTATTTTCTAACAATCCTTTGTATTTCTATGGGGTCTGTTGTTATTTCTCCTCTTTCATTTCTGATTTTGTTTATTTGGGTCCTCTCTCTTTGTTTCTTGGTGAGCCTGGCTAGAGGTGTATCAATCTTGTTTATCCTTTCAAAGAACCAGCTCTTGGTTTTGTTGATCTTTTGTATTGTTTTTTTGTTCTCTATGTCGTTTATCTCCGCTCTGATCTTTGTTATTTCCTTCCTTCTGCTTACAGTGGGCTTTTTTTGTTGCTCTCTTTCTAATTCTTCGAGTTGTAGAGTTAGGTCATTTATTCTCATTGTTTCTTGTTTCTTGCAGTAGGCTTGTAGAGCTATGAACTTCCCTCTCAAGACTGCTTTTGCTGTGTCCCATAGGTTTTGGATTGTTGTGTTTTCATTGTCATTCGTTGCCATGATGTTTTTTATTTCTTCTTTGATCTCACTGGTGACCCAGTTGTTGTTTAATAGCATGCTATTTAGTCTCCATGTGTTTGATTTTTTTGGATTGTTTTTGTTGTAGTTGATTTCCAGTTTTATGCCTTTGTGGTCTGAGAAGATACTTGATATGATTTCAATTTTCTTGAATTTGAAGAGACTTTGTCCGTGACCCAATATATGGTCTATCTTTGAAGATGACAAATGTGCACCTGAGGAGAATGTATATTCTGTGGCTTTGGGGTGAAATGTTCTGAAGATGTCAATTAATTCCATCTGATCTAGTGAGTCATTTAGGATTGATGTTTCTTTGCTGAGTTTCTGTTTAGAGGATTTGTCCAGTGGCGATAATGGGGTGTTAAGGTCCCCTACTATGATTGTATTGCTGTCAATCTCTCCCTTGATCTTCTCCAGAAGATTTCTTACGTATTTGGGTGCTCCTATATTGGGTGCATATATATTTACCAGAGTTATTTCTTCTTGTTGGACTGCTCCCTTTAGTATTATGAAGTGGCCTTCTTGATCTCTTTTTATGTCCTTCACTTTGAGATCTAATTTGTCAGATATAAGTATTGCTACCCCGGCTTTTTTTTCACTTCCATTGGCCTGAAAAACCTTTTTCCATCCCTTCACCATCAGTCTGTGTGCGTCTTTTTTTCTGAGGTGGGTTTCCTGTAGACAGCAGATATATGGGTCATGTTTTCTTATCCACTCATTTACCCTATGCCTTTTGACTGGGGAATTTAATCCATTTACATTTAAAGTTATTATTGATAGAAACTTGTTAGCCGCCATTTTTGTTCTTTACCGCTGCATTCCTTCTTTGTTTCCTGTTTTTTCTATTTACAGCAGACCCTTTAGCATTTCTTGCATTGCTGGTTTGGTTGTAATAAACTCCCGTAGACCATTTTTGTCTGTGAAGCTCCTGATTTGACCCTCAATTTTGATTGATAGCCTCGCTGGGTATAGTATTCTTGGATTCAGACCCTTCCTTTGCATGACTTTGTATATTTCATTCCATTCCCTTCTTGCCTGATGTGTTTCTGTTGAGAAATCGGTCGCTAGTCTGATGGGGGATCCTTTGTAGGTAACTTTCTGTCTCTCTCTGGCTGCTTTTAAGATTCTTGCTTTGTCGTTGGTGTTTGCCAATTTAATTATTATGTGCCTTGGTGTCGGTCTTTTCGGGTTCATTTTGTTTGGGACTCTGTGAGCTTCTTGGATTTGTGTGAGTTTTTTCCTCCCTATATCAGGGAAATTTTCTGTTACTATTTTTTCAAACAGGTTTTCTATTCCTTGCTCAGTTTCCTCTCCTTCTGGCACCCCTATTATTCGGATATTGTTTCGTTTAGCATTGTCCCAGAGTTCTCTTAGGCTCTCTTCCTGCTTTTTAATTTTTTTTTCTAGAAGCTGTTCTGTTTGGGTATTTTTTTCTACCTTGTCTTCTAGCTCGCTGATACGGTCCTCTGCTTCTTCTAGTCTACTGTTGATGCTTTCTATTGAGTTCTTTATGGCAGTGATGTCGTTTTTCATTTCTTCTTGGTTTCTCTTCATTTCCTCTTGGTTCTTCTTCATTTCCTCTTGGTTCCTACACATATTGTTGAATTGGTCTTCCATTCTTTTCATCCACCTTATGGCCATTACTCTGAATTCTTTCTCTGACAGGTTGCTTGCCTCCATTGCCTCCATTTCGTTTACTTCCTTTTCTGATGATGCCTGTTTTTCTTTCATATGTGGGTTGTTTCTTTGTTTCACCATGATTTCTCTTCTCAAGGTGTTTGGTTATGTAGTTCTCTCTCTGCTGCACTGATTCAAAGGCACAAAATACAACACAACAAGGCACAACGTACAAGGCACTGAACTAAATGCATTCACAATATTAATAACCCCAAATAAAGGTGACCCCCCGAGCGAAGAGAATTAGGGGATAAAGAAGAAAAAAGAGAAAAAGATTAAAGAGAAAAATAAAAAACAAAAAGGAGTGCCGAAATGAGATTGGGAAAAGGGAGAGAAAAAAAAACACAAAAAGACCAAAAAAAACCAACAACAACAACAACAACAAAAAAAAATATAGAGAATGAAATAGAGGTGGGGAAGAGGCTATTTGTATGGGGAGAGCGAGGGATTGGAAATTAGATATATAAGTAGGGTGAAATTTAGACAGTGGGTAGAAAGAAGGAATAGGTAAAATCCAAAGCAGGAATAGGGTAAGAGAAACAGGACAACAAAAGGGGAAAAGTGAGGAAGAGAGTTTTGGCTTAAGGGTAAATGTGAGATAGAGAGAAATGATGCTAAAGGAACGATGAAAATAGAGTGTAGAACACTAATCCCAAAATAAAATAAAGAAAAATAAAAAAAAATAATAAAAAATAAAAGGACACTTGAAAAAATGGTAAAAGGATAGCAATAATACTGGTTAAAAAAATGTAGTAATTAAAAAGGTAAAATCAGGTGATGAAAAAGATAAAAAATAAAAAAAAAATAGGTTCTTAATGAAATGGTGAAAAAAGAATTTAAAAAAAATATATAAAAATATTCGGAAGTGAAGGTGCTTCAGATCTTCCACTCTTCTTTTTGGCACGCCTCAGTCCTGCCAGGCATTCAGGGGAGTGTTGAACTTCCCTGCGATACACTGTACCTCCGTGCAGTAAACCACAGACCTGATTTTAAGGCAGGTTGTATTTTTTTACTAGACTGCCTTTATTTGTGATCGCAAAAGAGACAGTTTGTGGCTCTGCCTCTGGGTGGCAGTGTGTCTGGATTTACCTCCGAGGCTCTAAGTCCTCTCTATCAGTAGGGTTTTGTCCTCTATGGTATTTGGAACTGATTCGGGAAAGACCACTGCCCAGAGCTGGTTCCTTGCCACTGTCCGCTGTTTCCCAGGCTCCCCAAAAAGAACTTTCCCCTACAGGCTCTGCGAATGACCCCAACTGGGGAATCCCATGCGCTGGGTTTAATAATCAAATGCACGGATCTAAGGGGAACTGTAACAAGAGCCTGATAGTTGTGCGAATTCGCAAGCCTCCACCTTCCAGGTCTGCGCACAGTCTCCGCGCGCAGTCTCTGCGCGCCCACTCGCCCCTGGCACCAAGCAGCCAGCAGATTGGCAAAGTCCAAGGCTGCTCCTTTACATCCAGTCCAGCTATGGGCTCATTTTTCGCGTTCCCTTCTGCCAGCAGCCCTGTGGGCCCCTTCCCCACTCGCGGGTCACGCTGGTCCCAAAGGCTGCGGACTCTGTGGGGCGCAGATTCCACCCCGCGCGCGCGAGCTCGGTCCTCCCTCCAACCCGAACTGCAAACCGCACCTTTAGGGGATGTCCAACCTTTCCGTGAGAAGAAGCAGTGCTCGTCTGAGTTCAGGCAGTCACGCTGCTTGAGATCCCTTGTTTCCAGGTTAGTAGCTGGTCTCTGGATGCCGGCAACAACCACCCAAGATGGCGCAGTCTCCGCTGCTTAGCTGGCGCACCAGGAGAGGCTTCAGCCGCAGTCTCCAACCGTCCTTTTTTTTCCCTGGGGGGTTCTCAGTCTTTCCTAGCTGCAGACAATCTCTCAGCTGAAAATCCTCTACCTATTCGGGCTGAATGTTACCCGTTTCAGCTGCTCACCCTTATCTGCTCCAGGACAAGGCACAGGACACGTCCGCTTATACCTCCGCCATTTTCAAGCTCCTCACCACCTTTTATTCTATTCAAATTTAATGGGTCTGGCATCAGGTTTTTAAAAAAACTTCCCCAGGTGATTCTACAGTACAGCCAAGTTTGAGAACCACTGTCTTATCCCAGAAAGATAGGTGATTTTTGTTTGTTTTAAATTTTAGGTCTGTAGTCTTTCCCACTGAGACATTTTAATATGTAATTGTCTTCATCTTCCATGAAAACATTCTAAAAATGCCTACAAAGTCATTTATTATTGCTGGATGGAGTGTTCAAATATGTCAATAAAGTCTAGTTGGTTGGTAATATTGTTCAAGTCTTCTCTAGCCTTCTGATTTTCTGTCTACTTGCTGTATCAACTACTCTTTGAGGCATGTTGAAATTGCCAGTTACATGGATCTGTTTTTCCTTTCACTTCTGTAAGTTTTTGCTTCGTGAACTTTGAAACTTCGCCATTGAGTGCATTGAACATTCAATATTGTTATGTTTTCTTGATGAATTGATCTTAGACTATTATAAAATGTCTCTCTTTATCTCTGGTAATATTCCTTGTTCTGAAATTGACCCTGTCTGATATTAATATAGACATTTGTTGATCAAGCATAAGTGAGTCAGGAAGCTTCCCCAGAAGTAAGTGACAAAATTTTATTCAAGGGTCTGAAGATTTGCAAATCATAAAACACTACCAGGTAACACCCAGAGTACTCTGAAGAAAAGAGAAAAATCAACAATTTTTATAGTTAAAAAGTACATTCTTTTTATATATATATATATATATATATATATATATATATATATTATTGATTTTTTACAGAGAGGAAGGGAGAGGGATAGAGAGTTAGAAACATCGATGAGAGAGAAACATCGATCAGCTGCCTCCTGCACATCTCCTACTGGGGATGTGCCCGCAACCCAGGTACATGCCCTTGACCGGAATTGAACCTGGGACCCTTCAGTCCGCAGGCCGATGCTCTATCCACTGAGCCAAACCGGTTCCGGCAAAAGTACATTCTTAAGATGAGTCAGTCCAGCACTCTTAGCTTCTGGATTGGCCTTAGTTGGCAATCTTCCAGATGTCCGGTGGTCTGGACACATGAACATTCTTTCCTAAATTCTTCAGAGCATAATCAATAGGATTTATACACATATCTCCGGGAATTGATGCACAACTGAAAGTGCAAAAGTTTATGTCTTTGAGCTAGTTATAGTAAAATAAAACCTATTCCTCATGTTTCAGACCATTCTCATTTAAGTCATTTTTATTATCTTGGCTATGGTGACTCTATTTTGTTTCTTTACGCTTTCCTCACATTCCAGCTTTCTTAGGCCTTTAAAAAATATTTTTCTATACTTTTAATTTTAGCCTATTGGTGTCTATGCATTTAGAGTACATTCTAAAGCATCTTTTTAAGTAAAAATTTAAATCCACACTTGATATCCAATCCTGGAAAAATAAGAAAATTTAACTGCAGGTATACTATGTATATAATGAAATATAATATAACCATTTAAAAAGTTTCCAAAGAACTTAAAAAGTTGTGGAAAAATTATGAGCATTTATGCAAGTGAAAAAAAGCAGGCTATAAAATGGCATACAGTTTGACCCAATTATGTGAAGTATAGATTCATATCAAAAAGATTTGAGGCATATACATAAACATGTTTTCTCTGGGCGGTGAGATTCTTTTATTTATTTATCCACCTATTCATTTTTTCTAGCTTTATTGAGGTATATTCAACAAATAAAAATTGTATGTACTTAAGGTGCACAACATGATAATTTGATGAGTGGTGGGATTCTGTTGTGAACTTGGTTTTCTTCATTATTAGTAGTGGTGGTGAAGTATGGTAGCAATCATCTCAGGTAGAAACTGTAGTTTAACTTTAACCCTGCTGTTTGGCTTCTGTACTTATTTGCTTTGTTTAACAATAGAAAAGTTACTTTGATTTTCTGAATTGTATAAATCATCCCATTCGATTAAATGCCTTATTGATTGTAATGTGAATATTCCATGGGTTGTGGTCATACTGGTCTTAGAAAGCACATTTTTCTTTACCTGGGAAGGACAGCACAGTTATTCCAAGGTCAGAGGGCTCTAGACCCAAAACTGTAATTTAGATAACATGCCTAAGTTTAACCTAGGTTACCCAAGGGCTCTAGACCCAAAACTGTAATTTAGATATGCTTCTGTAAACTGCTTTTTGCGAACCAGGTTCCTCATTCCAGACCCTGGGATGTAATCAATACCTTTGTGATTTTTTGCCTATATAACCTTGGAGCTGCGACCATCTTGTTACTATGAGATTTGGGAATGACCCCTCATAGTCCCGGATTGCAATAAATGTGACTCTTTAATTCGACTTCTTGAGGCGTCCTTCTGTGATTCACTGGGTACATTACAACAGTAGTAGCAGTATTTTGTATTTTTACAGAATTAAGTTTTCTGAACACTACCAATCTAATCAGAAAATAAAACAAGCCCTGCCAGCATGGTTCAGTGGTTGAGTGTCAAACTATGAACCAGAAGGTCATGGTTTGATTCCTGGTCAGGGCACATGTCCCACTGTGGAGTGTGCAGGAAGCAGCCAATCAATGATTCTCTCTCATCATCGCTGTTTCAATCTCTCGCTCTCTGAAATAAATATTTTTTTTAAAGAAAATAAAACCAAACCAAAATAAAAGCATCAGTAAATATGATTTAAGGGAAAAGCAGGGCCCTTTGTCAGCTGGGAAATCTGAACCTTCTGACCACAGCTGCCCTCTTGGGCTGTTTTTCTATACATGCATTACTGTAATGAGTGCACCTCGGCAAACATCTGCCAAGTCCTGGACTTTCAAAAAATAATTTCACTTCCTTCTTTTTTTAAACAAGAAGGCAGTGACTACCCTGGGAATATGTCATTTCAGCACTCCAGTTGGCTCTGGATCCTGAATTGCTGCAGCCTGTTTGCCTGGTAATCTCCTTCTCTGTGTGAGTTGTTAGGGTAACCAAAGGCAGCTGATTACTTAATTGTTGAAGGCCGGAAACCAGCCTCTTTCATTAGTTCCCATCAGCATCTTGAGAGCCGGCAGGATTTGACCCAGCCAGGTTTCCCATCCTTTCTAATTCAAAAGGTATAGACAGAGTGGGGCAAAAGTAGGTTTACAGTTGAGTACTCAAAACAGTTTATTCTTTTGTATTATTATTTATTAATTACTGTGTTATTTTCCTTATGAACAACTGTAAATCTACTTTTGCCCCACTCTGTCATTTTTTCTGATATACTCACTGAGGTTTTTATTTTTATTTAATCTTCACCCAAATATATTTTTCCATTGATTTTCAGAGAGTGTTAAGAGAGAGGGAAAGACAGAGAGAAATCTCAATGTGAGAGAAACACATCGATTGGTTGCTTCCTGTATGCGCCTGCAACCGAGGTTTGTGCCCTTGCCCATATGGAACCTGGGACCCTTCGGTCCAAGGGTCCAAAGGTGGCGCTCTATCCACTGAGCCAAACTGGCTATGGCCTCACTGAGGTTTTTAGCTTGGTGAGTTGTATATAGAATAAGCTGCACATTAAAAATAAATAGACATTTTTCTATAGTTGATACTAGATCATGATTTAAAGCAGGAAATGAAACCATTTTGGTGTCATTGAGATACAATTCAGTTTTCTTTCTTTGCTTCAAAGTGGTGTAAAAGTGTTCCATGTTTCTTATTTCATTCTTATTAGATCATTTATTGACAATACTTAAGCATAAGCAAGTTGTGAGGACCTAGTATCCATATTGAGCAGAGGTGACTTCTGAATGGGTCTGTTTTATGTACTGGTAGTCTACAGTATTGGTTGTTACTGGCAAGTACAGTTCAATCTGATGCCCAGTTCCGTATATGGGTAGTAGGGTTTTAAGGAGCTGAATTTGCCTTTAAGAAGATAAGATTTTCCTTCTTTCCACTCCCGTCTCTCCCCGCACCCTGTTCAGTTTTTCTAACACAGAGGCTCTGAGAACCCAATGCCAAAGCAACCAGCTGAAAAGGGAAAACATCCACATAATTACTGGTTGTTTTTGTCTATAGTGTGAAACAAGAAGTTGACATGATTTTTATTTTTCACCTAGTTGACAGTTTTGTTTTGTTCCATTAGCTTCTTTGGACTGAAATGATTTGTTGATTCGGTATTGTGTAAATCAATCCCAATTCCATAATACCTCTGTGACTGTTAGGGGGAAAAAGTGAAAAGAATAGTTAAACGGAAAGCCAGGAGACTGTGATTTTGTCCCAGCTTTGTCACCTTGGGCAGGTCATTCACCTCCTAGGGCCTCCATTTCCTTAAATGGAAAACGAGGAGGTTGGGCCAGACAAGTCCTCAGGGGCCTGGCAGTTTCCCCTCTTTGACCTGAACTATGCAGAACAAAACTCCAGTGTGACCCCCAGAGATCTCTGCTGACAAACGCTTTTGGTTGACTCAGGGAGAGAGTCCTTTTTCTAGTTGATTTTTATAACCAAATCCCAACTTCTGGCTGGATTTTTAAACTTAAAAACATTTTTCTTCCAATTTCTTATTACAGATTGATACATGTTGCTTGAAGGAAACGTAGCAAATACAAATTAGCAGAAAGAAGAAAATGTAAATCACTTATAATCCTATCCCAAGGTAAAACTAATGTCAACATGGTGTACATGTTTCCAGATGTATAAAGATTATCTAAATACAGTGAATTCTGGTACACATGAGCTTTGAAAACGTGAATTTGTCCCAACACATTAACATCAGGGTGCAATTTGAGTGAGTTTGTGTACGTATAATTTCCTTTGGGAGAAACACTAGGTCAGTGGTTCTCAACCTTCCTAATGCCGTGTCCCTTTAACACAGTTCCTCATGCTGTGGTGACCCCCAATTTCATTGTTACAAATTGAACATAATTAAAGCATAGTGATTAATCACAAAAACAATATGTAATTATATATGTGTTTTCTGATGGTCTTAGGTGACCCCGTGAAAGGGTCGTTCGACCCCCAAAGGGGTCGCGACCCACAGGTTGAGAACCGAGGCACTAGGTACATGTAGAAAACTGGATGGATGCAGCTCAATTGAGCCTCATAAGAATGCATGTAACTGGCCAAACCGGTTTGGCTCAGTGGATAGAGCATCGGCCTGCGGACTGAGGGGTTCCAGGTTCGATTCCGGTCAAGGGCATGTACCTGGTTGCGGGCACATCCCCAGTGGGAGATGTGCAGGAGGCAGCTGGTTGATGTTTCTCTCTCATTGATGTTTCTGACTGTCTATCCCTCTCCCTTCCTCTCTAAAAATTCAATAAAATATATTTTAAAAAAAAAATAAAAAAAAAAAAAAAAAAAAAAAAGAATGCATGTAACTGCATATAGGCATAACCAATGGAACATAAGACACTGGGGAGTAGGGGAGGCCAGGGGATTGTCAAGGGAGGGGGAAAAAAGGGACACATATGTAATACCCTTTGTAATACTGTAAGCAATAAAAAAAATAAAAAAAATAATAAAAAAAAGAATGCATGTAACATGTGGGTGCAACTGGGCATACACACACACACACACACACACACACCCAAGGACAATGGGCCACAGCCACTGTCATCTGGTGTTAAGCTTGTCCTGTTTCAGACAGCCCTCCTTCCGCCTCATTGCCGTGGCTGGTAACCTGCGGCCCATCCCTCCCTGGCAGCCTGGCCCAGCCAGTACCCTCCCGCTCTTTAGTTTTTCTTCTTCCCTCTCAACCTATTTTGTTTTCTTCTTCTCTGTTATTTTCCTCTCCTTATCTCCCCTTTTCTCTCCCTCTTTTTCTATTGCTCTTTTTTGCCTCTCCCACAGAGGGTAGTGAGCGTGGGAACCTGGCGGGCAGCCTGGCAGCCTGGCAGACACCCGCGTCCACAGCAAACTGCGGTCGGTTCTCTTGCAAGGTAAAGCGTCATCTTTATAACATGCAAAGCTAACGTGTGCAAAACTGTGCTGTTGCTTTTTATCAAGTTCCTTTTTTTTTTACTGTGACACTGACAAAAAGGTTTTGAGTGTTGGGCCATAAACCTATTTTCCCATTAGTCTTGTAGATTTTATTGCCTGACTTTGCATAATGCTGTGAGAAAGACCACTTAGCAATTAAATAATAACTAATAACTAAATAATAATTAGGGAATAAAAGAACGGTTAAATAATTATTTAAGTATTCATTTAACTGTTTAGTTAAATAAAAAATTATTAATTTTTTACTATTTCAACCCTGCGTCCGTGCCCGATTAATATTCTGTGTGATGAAATGAAAGTACTCATAAAGCACTTCTAATTGATACTGAAGTCATGATGAACATCTGGAGGAAAGCCCTGAGCGATTGTTTGAGTTTCTAGTTCAATTTCTCAGTTCAGACTTCTAATACGGCAAATATTAATAGATACAACCTATGTACACAAGCTCTGTGGAGTACTTGATAATTTTTAACAGTGTAAAGAGGTCCTGAAACCATAATATTTGATAACACCTGCTAAATCTACTTTCCTATAACTTTCAATCCTGTAGTGCAAGTATAGAATTTCCTTAGTGTAGATTCTTAGAAATGCAACTTCTGAGCCTAACAATGTATTTTTGTTCTTTATATAAAAAAAATACATTCTTTTTTTATTGATTTCAGAGAGGAAGGGAGAGGGAGAGAGAGAAATATCAATGATGAGAGAGAACCACTGATAGGCAGCCTCCGGCATGCCCCCCACTGGGGATCGAGCCCACAACCCAGACATGTGCCCTTGACCAGAATGGAGCCTGGGACTCTTCAGACCGCAGGCCAACGCTCTATCCACTGAGTCAAACCCACCAGGGCACAATGTGAATATTTTAAAGGTTTATCTCTATAGTGCTGAATTGCGCTCCAGAAATGCAGTGTCAGTTTATAGTCTTATCATTAGCATGTGAGTAAGCTCATTGAATTTTGGCTAAATGCTGCCAACATCCCGGTCACTAAGTAATATCTAGAGCACAAAAGTAGGGATCATGTTAAAGTTACCCAAGCTTTTTAGATTTTTTTGGAGCTTCTTTATTTTGAAGTTTAAGACGACTTTGAAATGTACTTACCGCTGTATTAGTCAATTTTTAGCCAGAGATGAAACCTTTTATTTTTTTTTTGCCTTCTCCTTAAAGGAAAACACTGCAAAGGGAACATCACGAATAGCTATGACTTAGTAGTTCAGGGCTTGGTATAAAACAAAGGACATACCTATCAATATTACTGTACCAAACATTTTCCTTTCAGAAAACCACAAACTGGAGAAAATACTACCATGAAAACCCTACTTAGGAAACATACAGAATTGCTCTCCTGCCCTCCTTGTCTTCCTTCCGGCCTTCCCTTTACCCGACCCCTTCTCTCCCCCCTAATGAGACCACTGGTGCCCATATTCTCAAGGAGGCTTTTCAAACAAGCCTTGGGCTCTCCCTCCCAGACCTGAGAGGAGTTGGACAAAGCTGACCCGGGGCTCCAGAAACGAAACCGTTTTTCTGTCTCTTGCTTTTCCTCTCTTTACTTTAATTAACCCAGATTGGGGTTCACGTTTTTTTTTTCTGATTTCTCTCAGATGCTTTCTGCTTGCTCTTATTGCACAACATGATATATTAAATAACCTTCTGTAATTATATGGAACACAATATATTTCCTAAAGCATCCGTCGGAGGCTCTCCAGAGACCCTGCAGGTACAACCTCACTGATTCTCTCAGTATTCCTGGGCTTACTTAACTTGCAGGGATTCGAAACAAAGCCACATATTTCACTGTCAGAAAAATAGACGGAAACCTGATCGTTTCACTACAAATGGGTGTATTCGCTAATGGAATACTATGCAGTTATAAACAAGAATGAAGAGGCTCTCTTTGTACCAATATGGAAAGAATTCTAAGATACATTGGTTGTGTGAAAACAATCAGGGTTCAAAATAGAAAGCCTCACATGTTATCTTTTGGTAGAAAATGAGAAAGTATAAATATACACTGAGTGGCCAGATTATTATGACTAGCCAGATTATTATGACCACCCCATCAGTACAATGAAGTGAATTAGTTATGCAAATAATAATAATAATAAAACCTTGAGAGTATTTGTTTAGGAAGTTTTCAATATTCAGTATTTTTGGAAGTGTCAATGAAGTACTGATGGGGTGGTCACAATAATCTGGCTGGTCATAATAATCTGGCCACTCAGTGTATATGCATTTGCTTGTTTTTGCATAAATTCTAGAAAAATACACAAGAAACTAGATACAGTGGCAATGTTTGGGCAGAAGAAGGGAAACCAGGCAGATGGAAAACCAGGGTGGAAGAGAGACTTTTCACTTTATATCTTATTTATTTTGAAGATGTGAATGTTTTATCTCCTTAAAAATGAATAATAATAATAATAATAATAATAATAATAAATTACACTTGTGTTCAGGAAACAGAACCATGACATATTAATAGCATGTGAGAGAGCCCAGTCCCTGATCATAAGGAGGCACTTTCTCACAGGTTTATATTTTAATCATAATTCTGGGATTCTTTCCACCATTAACGTGTGTGACAGGCTTGACCTGGGTCTTGGCAGCTCTTCTTAGTTGGAGGGCATCCCTGGAGAGGAGGAAGGGAGTCTTTTTCTTACTCCAGGCGAAGACGGGACCCTCCTCTGCCTTCCTGGCATCCTTCAGCTGTCTGGGTCCTGCTGGAACTGGCATGACCCACTCTGGCAGGTAAGGGGAAGAGGCAGCCAGGGCACGGGGACTGGCACCGTCCCCAAGGTGAGTTGTTTCTGACTGCAGGCATCATGGAGACAGCCTTGAAGAACTGGCAAAACGAACCCCTTTCTTTCTTTGCAGGATGATGAAGATGCTAATACTGGGGCAGTTGAAAGCAAATGCTGAAGGTTTTTATTCCGAGAATATGCTCAGAGGACAATGCTATTAATGATCCTTGGCCAGGCCCAAGCTTGTTAATATTCCAAACACCTTAGAAGAGTTCAGCAGCACGTGTCTAATTTGAACTAATTTATTCCGTTACTATTTTGGATTTCTGCTGCCAGGAACTCAGGGCATATGGCATTCCCCTAAGACACGAAGGAGGAAACCATTATGGGTGATAATAAGGAATGCACACTCATTGATATGTTTAACATCTTGGCTTGAAGATGAAATTCTAAGCCATGAGTCCCAGTGGCTTCCCAGCTGTGTGGAGGTTAAAGTACATTTCCCCACGACTGCTGCATTTAGTCCGACAGTGTGGGGGCTCTGGGGGCTACTCAGCTTTGGCTTTGTGATGGTGATAAGAAGCACCTGGATGCTTGCTAAAAATACAGATTCCTGGGCTCCATCAGTTTGTGACAACTGCCTCAGATAATTCTTTTTAAAAAAATATATATTTTATTGATTTTTTTACAGAGAGGAAGGGAGAGGGATAGAGAGTTAGAAACATCGATGAGAGAGAAACACCGATCAGCTGCCTCCTGCACACTCCCCACTGGGGATGTGCCCGCAACCAAGGTACATGCTCTTGACCGGCATCGAACCTGGGACCCTTGAGTCCGCAGGCCGACGCTCTATCTACTGAGCCAAACCGGTTAGGGCTGCCTCAGATAATTCTTATCAGCAAGTTTGGGAAACATTTTATTTTATTTTTTAAAATATATTTTATTGATTTTTTACAGAGAGGAAGGGAGAGGGATAGAGAGTCAGAAACATCAATGAGAGAGAAACATCTATCAGCTGCCTACTGCACACCCCCTACTGGGGATGTGCCCACAAGCAACCAAAGTACATGCCCTTGACCGGAATCTAACCTGGGCCCCTTCAGTCTACAGGCCAATGCTCTATCCACTGAGCCAAAATGGTCAGGGCGAAACATTGCATTTTAGAACCTTGAGAAGAAAATGATGTTTTACTGAATCATCTTGTCTTTAGACTGACTCTTGCATTCCCTGAATGAAAGGAGCAAGCATTCTCCATACCTGGGATGTCTGTGATTCCTTCTGGCCACTGTCATAAACATAAGGGGCATCAATTATTTTAATGTTGCTTCTAGAATGTTTTCTTACCACTAGAAGATTATAAATATGTTAGGTACCCCCTCTGTGAATTGTTCGAAAAAATTATCCTTTTCCTGGCCCTGGAAGGGTGCTCAGTTGGTTAGAATGTTGGTCCTAACATGCCAAGGTTTCGGGTTTGATCTCCAGTCAGGGCACATATAAGAATCAAGCAATGAATGAATGAATACATAAGTGGAACAAGAAACCAGTCTCTCTCTCTCTCTCTCTCTCTCTCTCTCTCTCTCTCTCTCTCTCTCTCTCTCTCTCCCCAGTATATATATATATATCTTCTTCCTCCAATTCTTCCTTACAAACCAGATTCTTTCCTTTGAAAACCATCCCTGGTAAAATGCTTGCCTGCCAGGTTTAGTTTTGGCTGGTGCTTTCTGCTGGCCCACCGTCGCTGATGACCTCAGTTAAATTTTTAGTCACCCTTTGAAGTGGCTATAATTCCTCCATTTGTTGAGATGAGGAATTATGGCTTTCCCACAGTTCTACAGTTCATTCGCAGTAAGATCCAGATTCCAACGCAATTTTTAATATTCTTTTTGCTACCTTCTGGCCACCTGCAGGACAAAATGTGAGGAATGCCATTAAGACCTTTGAGTCAACACATGTGAGAAGTTAGAGGAGGAAGGCATACCTTCTACTAGTGCAGGATGGGAAAAGCTTAATTCAGAGACACCATTTGAGTCTGAGCAGAGAAGGCAGGGCAAGATGTTACAGGCAAAGGTGGGGAGTGTATGAGGATGGGCTGTGGGCTAGTGCGGACCCTTATTGTCATCAGCCACACCGGTACTGGCTTGGTTTGGCAACCAGCTGAGTTGTGCGTGTTGATTCACTCATGTATCACTGTGAGGATGGATGGCCTTTGCCATTGGCTCTTCTTGCCCTCTCTTTATCTACAAATAAATTATGCTTCCCTATGTCTGCATTTCTCCTTTTTTCACCTTTTGTAGAAATAGTCTTTGTAAAGCATATATCATAAAAGATGACATGTATTAGTTATGTAACTTGAAAGGTAAAATTCCACCATTTAGCAGCTAGTCTCAGTCTACAGGTTAAGAACTCATTTAATGGGCAAGAACATTTTCTCCTCATTATCACCTCCTTAAGTTGAATAGAACTAGGAGGCCTACACTTGGCCTTGGGGGGTTTTCCAAGGTGATAATGAGATGGCATTTTCTCTGACTTGGACTTATTTTAGTTCTTGGTATATTTGCTTTATTATCTCTACTAAATTTTTACTTGTTTTAGCAGAGACTGTGTCATTTCAGTGTTGAATTCCTCCCTGTACCAAGCTCATGCCTGGCACATAGTAGGTGTTCAGGCAGTCTGAGATTCCAGGTGGGGTTTCCAAAATTTTCCTGATGATAGAATCAAAGGAAGGTTAAGAGAATAAGGATTATTTTACCTTGTGGACAGCAGTAGCTCCTAGTTCATATAAGATTGATTTCTATATATTTATAATGGAAATCTTTCTTTCTAGCACTAGGAATATTTCTTTGTCAGATGCAATTCACTTGTTGGCTAAATCTAAAATAGAACTATTGATTTTTTAAAATTGTTTGCTCTGAGGTTAGTCTTATTTCTATCTGGACTGTTGCACAGTGTCCAATTATGTGATGCATGAATTTAAGAAGAGACGATATGGTATCATTTTCACCATATCTCATTTAATCCTCCTGACTACCCTATGAGGTAGACCAGTGGTTCTCAACCTTCTGGCCGTTTAAATACAGTTTCTCATGTTGTGACCCAACCATAAAATTATTTTTGTTGCTACTTCATTACTGTAATGTTGTTACTGTTATGAATCGTAATGTAAATATCTGATATGCAGGATGGTCTTACGCGACCCCTGTGAAAGGGTTGTTCAACCGCCAAAGGGGTCACGACCCACAGGTTGAGAACCGCTGAGGTAGACAGAGCTGGGATTTGAACTCTGCTGGTTCCAAAGCCCATACTCTTTACACTACATTATACTGCCTCCCCATGGACACTCAAGGCCTCCATAATCTCACGCGCTGGGCATTAAAACTGTCTCACCTCTCGCCGTTCATGCCTCCCTTTAGGATTGCCAAGCTGCTCTAAGTTGTATGTGCTGTGCTGTATCTTCTCCATACGCAGAATGGTCTGGTTGTACTATACCTGTTTGACTGAGCTTTGAATACCCAGGATCAGGAAGATAACATTACAATGGTAACAGGTAAAAGAAATATCAATTTATTATGCGCCATGCACACTATGTAATAGGTCCTTATATAGGTTGGTTCATTTAATTTTCATAATTATCTCATGCAGTATCAGTGAGAAAATATGTATGTAAGGGTCAAGAATTTAGACTTTGGAGCCAGTTTCTCCAGGATTGAACCTCAGCTTTGCTACTTACTAGCTGCATGACCATGGGCAGGTCACTTACCTTTTCTCTGCCTCTCTTTCCTATCTCTCTTTCCCTTTCCCTTCCACTCTCTGAAATCAATAACTTAAAAAAAAATGCTTCCAGCCAGGCCAAGCTGGCATGGCTCAGTGATTGAGCATTAACCTATGAACCAGGAGGTCACGGTTCGATTCCCCATCAGGGCACATGCCCGGGTTGCAGGCTCGATCCCGTGTGGGGTGTGCAGGAGGCAGCCAGTCAATGATTCTCTCTCATCATTGATGTCTACCTCTCTCACCCTCTCCCTTCCTATCTGAAATCAATACAAATATATTTAAAACAGTGCTTCCGAATTAAATGTGGTACCTTGGATTAGGTACTGGAACAAAAAAAAAAAGACATTCATTAGTCGAGCCATGAAAAACTAGGAGAATCCTTTTTCTTAATACTCAAGTTATGTTTTATTTTTTAAAAATATATTTTTATTTTTGTTGATTTCAGAGAGGAAGGGAGAGGGATAGAGAGATAGAAACATCAATGATGAAAGAGAATCATTGATTGGCTGCCTCCTGCAGGCCCACACTGGGGATGGAGCCCACAACCCTGGCATGTGCCCTTGACTGAAACTGAACCAGAGACCCTTCAGTCTACAGGCTGATGCTCTATTCACTGAGCCAAACCAGATAGGGCAAAACTGAGAGAATCTTAAATGCACATTGCTAAGTAAAAGAAGCCAATCTGAAAGAACTACATATTGTATGATTCTAATTATATGAGATTTTGAAAAGGACAAAACTAAAGGGACAGTAAGAAGATCAGTAGTTGTCAGGGACCTAGGAGAGGAATGGGGGAGGGGGGGATGAATACATGAATCACAGGGGACCTAGGGCAGTGGAAATATTCTGTATGATATTATAATAATGGATAAATGTCATTAGGCATTCATAGAATGTACAACACAAAGAGTGAACTTTAATGCAAACTATGAATTTTAGTTAATAATAACGTATCAATATTGGCTCATTATTTTAACAAATGTACCACCCTAATGCAAGATGTTAATAATAGGGGAAACTGTGCCAGGCGTGGAGGGACAGGGATGGGATGAGTATGTAGGATATGTACTACCTGCTCAATTTTTCTGTAAATCTAAAGTTATACCCCCAAAAGTCTATTAATTATTTTTTAAAGAGGTACATAAATGGAAAGTAAGTTGACCTTGAATAAAATCTGGATTTTAGTTAATAGTAATGTAACAATGTTAATTTTTTAAGTTTTGACAATTGTATCATAGTCACACAAGATATTAATACTATGAGAAAATATTGAAGAGTATATGAGAACTCTCTGCATTATCTTTGTAACTTAAAAAAGAAATTTTTATAGTTGAAAGTATTACATAAGTCCCCTTTTCTCTCCTATTGACCCCTTCTAGCCCACCCCTGCTCCCTGTCTCAGGCCTTCACCACCGTATTGTTGGTGTCCATGGGTTATGCACCTTTGTAACTTTTCAACAAATCTGAAATTAATCCAAAATAAAAATTTTATTTAAAATAGAATGCCTCACAGCAAATGAGAGTCAGGGCCTCCTGGCTGACCACCCCTCAGGCATGGGTGCTGTCCTCAACAGGGCGCTGCCAGGAGCACCAGGGCTGTGTAAATTGTGGGAAGTAGATGATAAAGGGATATCAAATGGTCACACTTCAATTCTGGACTTTAGTGACAACTATGGCTCCAAAGTTCCTAGGAGACAAAGGTTAAATGTGATATAAAACACTAAAGCACAACTCAAAGAATTATGCAAATGCCATCATCTATTTTTGGAATTAAATAGAAATGGCAACGGAACAAAACTTGCAGTTGTCCCTTCTTAACTAAGTCTCATCTTTCTCCTTGGAACATCTTTCTTTCCTCTGTCCTTCTATATTTGAGTGACTAAGGTAGACCCTGGAGATTCTTCAAGGAACAACACAGAAGTTCTGCCCTCAAGGACGCCAAAACGTTTCCTTCAATAGTCAGAGTAGGTGTTTGCCCTTAACTTGGTGTGTGGTCTCATCTTGAATGCCCTTAATGCTGATTTTAATATTTGTTGTTTTTTTTTAAACACATTCTCCTAAGTCCCCAGAAGAGTTTCCAATACTACCTTGTGCCATTCCACAATATTTCAAAGACTTTCTTGTTTGCTTTGTGGTATTTTATCAATGGCCACCACCTCTGAAACTGGTGCCTTAAGGACTTCTTTAAAAACTCATCAACATGTAATTATCCTTCCTTTGAAAAGAATAATAGCCATGGGGAGCAGACCATAGAGGTGGGGAGGAGCAGTCATTTAGCTTGTGACCATATAAAGTGTTGAGTTTCACACTAGGACTCCTTAGATTTGGCTCACACCAAGGTGGCCCTGATATTGGCTCATGGAAGTTCAAAAGAGGAGAATTCTTCACGGGTCACCACTCTTAGCTCTGGCTCTCAGGTTCAAATGCTGGACTGTTACCACTTTACTTCGTATGGTTCCTAGCTCACATCTGGCTCTTTCTTACCTGCCTTTATGTTTAATCTGTTTCATCAGAGTAGCAAGGGCAGAATACCTATTCTTCGAGAGTTTGTTTTATTTGATTGATCAGTGAGGGTATTGGAGAGCAAAGCACACTATTTCCCCAGACCCTACCTGCTACCTCATGTGGTGAAAGAGATGAGGGATCTCCCTGGGGTCTCTTTATAAGGGCACTAATCCCATTCATGACCTAATCACCCACCAGAGTTTCCACCTCCTAATGCCATCACATTGGACATTAGGATTTCAAAATATGAATTTTGATGGGGACACATTCAGACCATAGCAGTCCCACAAATTAGGTAGTCAGTCCTGTTCATGTGCAAAACTTCAGGAGGACCAGACAGATTGGGGCTCAAATTTGGGCTCAGCTCCTTGCTAGCGGGAAGGTCATGAGTGAGTCCTTACTTTTAAATCTCTAAGCCGGTGTCCTCATCAGTTAAATGGGGACACTTCCCCATTGCAAGAAATATTTAAATGAGAAAACATAGTTTAAAGAACTAACTTAGTGCCAGGCATACAGTAGGTTTTTTGCTATTCATGCATTTAGCCATGCATCCATCCATCTATCTGTCTGTCTGTTCACCATCTAACCAACCATCTATCCAGATATCCCCAAAACATGTACTGTTTGCCTATTTGTGCAAGGAAGTATGCTAGGTCCTGTTTGGGATGCTGAGTTTGAAGAAAATGTGTTTTCAAATAGGTTACAATATAATAAGAGAGATAACACCCCTCCCTCCACAATGGTCCCTTCCAACAGAATTTAAATATAGTGTGAGAGTGGGAATGGGTTATCATTTGCTGGGAGATAGGGAGAAGGAAAGAGGGAAGTCAACTGTACAACTTAGGAATGAGAAAGTTAAGTTTGTAACTTGGGATAGTCTTGAGTCATAGAGAAAGTGAACAGAGAGCTTTGACAAGTGTAATCTCATTTTAACAAGCACCCCTGGGAGGGAAGAGGTGATAACAGGGCTGAGGGGAGACAGAGGAAGAAGGCTAGGGGTGGGGGAAGTAGCAGAGTTACAGTACCAGGAGCAAGAAAAGAACAAAACTGGATCCAATAATTGGACAGAATACAAAACCGAACATTCCCATTGTTAAACCAGGCAGCAGATTTTAAATAATAACAGATTTCTGGTTTTAACCACAACAGCTTTTATCAGGTTAAGCATGAAAGCAGACGAGCAATGCACATACATGGGGAAATTTACCATCTTGGTTTAATAAATGAGTTTATGTGCTGTGTTGAAACAGTGCAACTTCCTTAATCTAATATCTGATGAAGGAGCAAGGATAGAAGAATTAATTTACCACGCACTAATTAAAGAGGGTATGCACTGTATATACGTGAAAGTCTCTGAAATGAATATTTGATAAACAATATCTGGCAAATTAAAAATCTGAAATGTTAAATGCAAATTAAAAATCTGGAATGTTAAATTAATTAAATACAGGAAACGGCATCAAATAACATTACAGGTCTCAGTTAAACCAGGGAGGGAAAAAAAAGCCAAGTCACTCAGCATCACCTCTTGCCAGCACGCACTCTTGACTCACCTGTTGGAAATAAATGAGACTGACAGGAGCTTCGGCTTTATCTATGAATTTGCATGACACAGGCACAAACATTAATGGGCACTTTTTACTTGTGAAGCTAAGTGGGGAATAAACTGAACTGCTTTTTCTTTATCGTGGAAAAAGTGCTAGGAGATTTATTCAAATCAGCGGATCTTCTAGCTTGAGATAAGGACATCCAAATTGCTAAATAAAGCAACCCTGCTGGGCAGAGTGATTCATCCTGTGCGGTGGCTGAGTGTATGTTTGATGTGCAGCAGAAGAGTGAGCTTGGAGAATCAGCTCAGGATGTTCCCAGAGACCTGCCCCTTCTGTGGCTTTGCTGTGGACAAAAGACGGCGATGTCCTGCTTGTCCTGTAGGCATGGGCCCCACTGCCCTTAAAGAAATCTAATGGGTGGGGTCAGCCATGTTTTCTTGTGCTTCTTGGGAATAGGAGATGCCTCTAAACCAAGCACGTTAAACTCAAAAGGCTAACACGGGCCAAATAAACAAGGCTTAAGTTGATGTGGGCCGCAAAAAGACAAAAGCTTCAATTTTCATAGAAAAGTAGGTTTATTTCGATAGACATACTAAATACAAAGGGCTGAAATACACGAGTAATTGTTAGCATAAAATAATAGAACATTTTAATAAAAATTAATATGTTTTCTTGAACATTAACTTACCAGACACTGAATAACTGCACAAACTAATAAGCAAATAAACTTACTTTTCTTGTTCTCCAAAAGCAAAATATCTCCTGTTGTGCACACCAAACAAGTCAGTCCAAGACTAATGACATGGCAATCGGCTGCTGAAATATTCGCTGCTAGTATTAGTGGAGAGAAATGGTGCGCCTGCGCGGAAGGTGCGGAAGGGAACTGAATGCAACACGATTATAGTAATCAGCCATTAGCGAACGTTGTAGTTCATTATTAATAATTATGTGTAACAGAATATTGTAAACATTGTTACAAAATTGTTATTAAGATGTTTCTTACATACCGTTATATTGGCTGGGCCGCAAAAATATTATTGGACCGCGAGTTTGACATGCTTGCTCTAAACCGTCATCTCCTATCATCTGACTTCACTTGAATACAGGATCAATCCCAGTGGGTCCTCCAAATTTGAAATTCTGCACCTGTCCTGACTGTTGGGCTCTCCTGGACAGGCACTTGTTTTTCCTTTACCTTGTTTCCTTATCTGTTGGATGAGGCTCTCAGTGCTGACACCACTGAGAGCTGCCAGCAGGAGTAACTGATGAACTCAAGTGCTTCATAATTTTGGTTTTAACTTCTGCCAATTAAACAGGATTCTAAAGTAGCCTAAATCGCCAGAGTAGTTTTCCTTTGTCCCAGTCCCTGGGTGTCTATGTATAAACACTTAAAATATATACTTTATTTCTAAAAAAAGAAAAAGAATGAAGGTATATTTTATTTAATGGATATTATATAAAAAGTATATTTAGTGGATAGGAAACTTTATGGAATAGATTATTTTTGCCTTCTTGTGGCCCACATAGTACCTTGTTCATATCTCTGTTTTAGCAGCTACTCTGTATTGCAATTATTTTAAAAATCTTATTAACTGTAAGCATTTGTTTAAAATAAAGCAGTAATATATGAAAGGATTCTTTTAAAAATATCCAAATAATCCAGGTAAAGATAACGGCTCCTGAACCACAGTTTTCAAACCAGACATGCCCCCTGTCATGGTTTGGTGTATGTCCTTTTAGGCCTTTTCTTTCCATGTACTTATAAACATATAATTTTTAGGGGAAAATTATTGATGTAAATTGTTTTGTACCAGACCTATCAACTGGCAACTTGCTGTTTTAAAAATTATATAATATGGAGAATCTTGTATCATTGAATTATAAATGTATTTTTTAACTGCTGTGTAGAGCATACTGTGTATCAAAACTTTTTTATTTCTATATTGATAACATTTAGGTTGCTTCAAACTTTTGCTAACATAAGCAAAGCTGCACCCCTTGGTAGGCCTTTTGTCTAGTGTTTCTCAAATACTCAGTTCTATTTACTTCTCTGTTTCTAGTGCTTAGTGAAGTGCCTGGCACGTATAAATGTCTAACAAATATTAATGAACAAATGAGTGAATGAATAAGTAATTGAATCAATTTGAGAAGAATTTCATATTTATGAGCATGTCTACCATATGAATATGTCTACAATGATTTTGTTTGATAGTAGTGAAATTGAGCCAAATGATGGTTTTATTAGGCATACTAAAAGATATTGAAATCGAAGACTATTGTACCAAATTTTCTACCTCTGGCCTTATTCTATACAGCACTTAAAAAAAGTGGGGGCGGGGGGCAGGTAGGGGGAGATCATTATGCTAAGTGAAATAAGTCAGTCAGAGAAAGATAAATATCACATGATCTCACTCATTTGTGGAATATAATGAACATAAGCTGATGAACAAAAATAGATCCAGAGACAGAGAGGCATCGATCAGACTGTCAAACCTCAGAGGGAAGGTAGGGGAGGGTGGGGATAAGGAGGAGAGATCAACCAAAGGACTTGTATGCATGCATATAAGACTAACCAATGGACACAGATACCAGGGGGGTGAGGGTATGAGCAGGGTATGGGGGGGAATGGAGGGGTAAGGACACATATGTAATACCTTAATCAATAAAAAAAATAGGAACCCTCCCAACCCCCCCCAAAAAATTTGTGTGAAATCATAGCAGGTATTCTCAGGAAATTTGCAGAATATAAACTATAAATAGCTAATATAAGCATGATTATTTTGATTCAAGATTCAAAATAATTTTATTAGTTGGAATACTGAACAGGGGAAAAATTTTTCCAAGACAAAGATTTCTGGAGCACCTACAATATCAGGGTCCTACCATGCTCCTTCAGTCCACACTCAAAAGATTAATAGGTACATCCCTGTAGTCAGAAGCTCATAAAGAAATTTCTGAATTAGGCAGATGTCCATGTTAGGGAATTCCTAAATGAGGAATAATTCATGGAAAAAAGATTTGGGGGTTTAAGTTGACTGCTGCCTCAATATGCGCCAAAGATGGAAGCAACTAAAGCTACTCTGGCCTAAAATAGCATTTGTAGAACTAATAGGTACATAATCCAGAGCAGTAACCTCACTAACTGTGGAGTGTATCAAATGGGATCCTTCCCTGGGCATCCTCTTGAACTGGTGGTTGATATAATCTTAACTGGTACACGAGTGATATTCTAGGTGAAGGGCTCATGGGAAGCTTATTGGAAGGGGAGATAATTTCAACTGATTTTTTTTTTTTTTAATCCTCACCTGAGGATATTTTTCCATTGATTTTTAGAGAGAGTGGAAGAGAGAGGGAAAGACAGAGAGAAATATCAATGTGAGAGAAACACATTGATTGGTCGTCTCCTGCATGAGTCCCGACCAGGGCCTGGGCCCGGGAGAAGAAGCCCGCAACCAAGGTACATGTCCTTGACCGGAATGGAACCTGGGACCCTTTGGTCCATAGGCCGATGCTCTATCTACTGAGCCAAACCTGCTAGGGTTCAACTGAGTCTTTAAGAAGAGAAGAGTTAGCAATGGAAGAAAAAGCTTAAGCAAATGGTTGAAGGCGAGGAAAGGAGAGGAACCCAAGGGAACGTCTGTTTAGTCTTCCCTCAGAAGCACAGGACTGGATAAGGAAGGAATAGGAAACAAGTTGGACTGTCCTCACCCCAGACTCTAGCCTGTTCCCAATCCTTTCCCCGACATGCTGTGAGCAGCACAAGTCAATGTGGTTACAGCTGGGAGTCAAGGAATCTAGAGCTGGGTGTGATGATGCAGGACACAGGAATCAATTGTTGGAGGCTCATCCTCTCACAGATCTGGTGGTTGCTGCTGGCTGTCGACTGGGAACTCAGCTGTGTCTGTTGGTCAGACCATCTCCATGAGGCCTCTCTGTCTGGCTGCTTGGGCTTCCTTACAGCATGGTAGCTAGGTCTCAGGGGTGAATATTCCGAAAGAACCGGGGGGAAGCTGTATTGCCTTTTAAGATTAGTGTCAGAAGTCACATAGCATCACTTCTGTAATAGACAAAAGCCCAGATTTAAGGGAATGGAACATAAATCCCAACTTTTGATGGGAGGAACATCAATATATTGTAACCACAGCATGTGGGATCGGGTTGCAGCCATATTTTGGAAATTAGAGTCTGCCAAAATGTATCTTCCATAAAGGGACACTAAAATCTTGATGAGAAACCTGTTGTTAAAAGTAAAGAGTGATACTCTAAATAAGCTTTTATAGGAAGCTTGATGTATAGAATATTCCATCATGGAGATAATCTGGATAAAAAACATACTAGTGTTTAAATTGGTAATTTAAATTAGCTTAGGTACTTTCAAATCATATTAAATTAGGTCTTTTTAAAAAAATATATTTTTATTGGTTTCAGGGAGGGAGAGGGAGAAGGAGAGGGAGAGGGAGAGGGAGAGGGAGAGGGAGAGGGGGAGGGAGAGGGAGAGAGGGGGAGGGAGAGGGAGAGGGGGAGGGAGGGGGAGGGAGAGGGAGAGGGGGAGGGTGAGATAGAGATGGAAACATCAATGATGAGAGAGAATAATTGATTGACTGCCTCCTGCCCACCCCCTACTGGGGATCGAGCCTGCAACCCGGGCATGTGCCCTTGACCGGAATCGAACCTGGGACCCTTCAGTCAGCAGGCCAATGCTCTATCTACTGAGCTAGACCAGCCAGGGCTAGATTAGTTCTTAAATTAACTCAGTTGGTATTCTATAAAATTAGATTCCAAGGATCCTTTCTATAGAATAAAATTGGACCATTTGTCAGAGAAGAGGGGCAGCTGAGTTACTATTAACTGTGTTTACAGTTTGTTTGTTTTTAGTACCAATTTATCCCAGGTAGTAAGCAGCATGAACCTATTACGTGAGACTAATGTTTAAATTGGGAAGAACCAGTTAATTAAAATTCAAGGAAAGATAAAGAACGTAGACATGCCGTTGGATAAATAAAAATATTTTATATGTGTATATATGTATTTGTGTGTGTGCATACCACATATTTGTTTATGTTCATACATGTGTGTGATGCACACATATTAATCACATTCTAGGGTACATAAAATAGGAAAGGGATCATAATACAAAGAAGCATAACCTCAAACGATGATGGTACTCATTGAAAGGTCAAATTAAATGTGATTTAAAGAACAACATCAAGGGTACTCTCTGTTTGGTAAGCAGTCTTGTATAAGGAAATAAACATAGAAAGATTTGTGGGATTAATGATACAACCCCCTCCCAGAGTATGCAAGTGTGCACACGCACACACATGCACACTCACAATTAAAGAATTACCAGAATTAATATTAATCCTTTGGTTTTCTTTTCTCTTTAGTATTAACCCAATTCTACCTTCATGTTGTTATTCATGAAGAAAAAATGTCTCCATTTATAGAGACCACATTCTTCCTACCGAAGCACAATATGAGATTGATCCAGAAATAAAGTTGCAGGTCTGTATTTCGTAGTAATTAACAAGGAAACTTCCTATGTATTACTAGCATTTCCCTGTAGGTATAGTCAATTTCCCACAGCAATAGAAGATATAATTATACTGATGTAAATCACAGGAGATGCCTAGAAGGGATTGGCCTTTCACCTTCTTTAATTCATTGAAAGATCTTATCTTTTTGACAGGTGCTGTCAGAGCGAGGGGCTAGGAGGCAGGATATTCCACATGCTCCCCCCAAACCCTAACTAATTTGCTTGGAGGAAAAAAAAAGTATTTATTGCAAACACTCAAAAGCAGTGTGATAATCCAGGTTTAGCAGAGAATTCTCTAAATCTTTTTCTCCCTGTCCTTGTGTGCCTGCACTCTCTTTCTCTCTGTCCCTAGGTCTCACCTCCCACCCCCGAAAAAACCCCAAAAGAAAACATTAGCCATTCCTTCCAGCCTCATGTTTCCAAAATATCCGTAAGGAAATGTGTGTATATTTATGCACACACACACGTATTTTTTCCCTTCTTTATAATGAGTCTTTACTGCCAGCTTTTGTACTTTACATTGTTTGTATAGAAAAATCAACACTGGGACAAGCCAGCATTCTGGGAAGGACTTTCTACCCCCACAAGGTCTGACTTACTTTCACAGTTTCTTCCTGGTTTGCTGCTTTTGTTCAAGAGACATTTCCTTCTGGACTAAACCACCCTCGGATATAACACGGGATGCCCAGGATTGCGTGAGAGTCAAAGCAGCCCCACTGATGGATGCGAGTTGGTGCTGAGAGCCGCAGAAGCAGCAGGACTTGTAGCCTCAGCCACCCAACGGGAAATGAAAAGATGCCTGAAGTTTGGTAGTTTCTCTTACCCTCCCCCACATCCATTTTATTTTTGTGGCAAAACTTGAAACAAAGCTAGAGTAAAAGTGCTTTCATTCAGTGGGTGGTGGAGGCTCTGACTCAGGCTCTGCAAACATGACATTGCTTGAGCCCCGAGATGAACGCTCCCACAGGATTCCAGAGAAACAAAGCTGCCTGCTCCATCGCGTGGCATCATCCACCTTGGGAATTCCGGCCCGCACAGGTGCAGGCCTTCTGAGGCACATGAATGGAATTGCCAGAGTTCAAAGAGGTTTTGAACTTTAGTTCTAGGCTTTCTTGGTTGCATTTAGCCTATTTGGATAATAGGTTTAGGTCCGGAACTACTAAAGCAGAAATTTCCCAAACGCTCTCACTATTATATTTTCATTATTTTAAGAAATAAGATTAGGTTAGTAAAAATTTAGAAGCACAATAGTACCCATTAGAGGGGTTTGTTAAATAAATAATAGTATGCCTGCTTAATTGAATAGTATGTAGTTATTAAAAATGTTAAACCATTAGGGAAGTTATCTATGGGTGGTGGGATAGCAGGGAATTTAATTTTCTTTTTGTTTATCTGAACTTTAAGATACAGAGAATGTGTGTTACTTTGGTAATGATAATAATATAATTTAAGAAAGAAAACAGATTATATAGGGCTCTTGGAGTTTTCCACTCTTGTGCTTGGCAGTTGGCACTAATTTAACAGAACAAAACATGCGGCATGGCCATGAGAGGATCAAATGATAGGAAGCACCCAGAAATTCCCTTAGAAAGCCATAGTTTTGGGGCTGAATCTGTTAGAAGTTGGCATCCATGCTCATTCCAGAGCCCAGCCCACATGATGGTAAATGAATACATTGGCAGAGTACTCGCATATGCATGTGGGTGTGGGGTTTCATCAGCCAAGGTGAAACAGACTTTATCACAGAAAGGAAATGTTCTTGCCAAATATTTGTTGCATCTGAGGATGCAAAAATTCTAGCCCAGATATTTGAGGTTATGTGGGGCACTTATTCCCAGCCAACATGCTCGTCATTTTAGTCTGTAGAGATATGCTGGGTTTGCTCATAAACTTTGCCAACTCTTCACCCTATAGACTTGCAGTAGATGAATAGACAGTCGGGTGGCAGATCTCATGGATGAATGGCAATGCTTCAGATAAGCCATAGAACTGTGAATGTAGGACCCCCTCGTGTTCATAAGCCATGTGATCTCTCACCTGGTAGCTTTGGTTTTTCATTATCACTTTTAGACAGCAAGGCCTTTGGACTCACTGGACTGAGAGGCAGGCTATTACTTACCCATGGCCCACTGTGGGCCAGGCATTTCAAATGCCTTGTCTCTTTTTTACATGAACTTTGCAACGTCAGGATGATTATCCTCCCTTTTACAGATGAGGAAACTGAGACTCAGAAAACATAAGTCCTTGGGTCTGAAATTTGTAGTGCTCAAGAACCCAGAACTGTCTGAGTGAAAATTTGATGCTTATTCAGTCATCAATATTATAATTTCACTAGGAGCGCAGCACGTGATTTGAAATCGCACGGTGCTGCCCACTCCCTCTCTGGCCCTTGAAGCAGCCACGGCCGCTGCTGATCAGGCCCTCCCCCAGTGCAGGCGCACGGAGGCCCCTGCATGCCAGAAGCCGGTCCATCCTTGCTGCTTGACACAGTCGCTGCAGGAAAGAAACATCTGCACAGCATATGTTTCAGGGGACCTGGCGTATATAGCATACTGTTCTTAATATGTTTGCTCCCTTTCTTGGCACTATGTGTTTTAACCAAGGTCTCTGAGAAAGGTTGTTTCCCCAGGTAGGGATTTTCCCCTGAAGTTAGAGAGGGGATAAAACCCCTTAACTAAGTGCCAGGCAGGTAGTTAATCACTTTAACTACAAACAATCACGCTTAAGCTACATAATCTTTACTCCTTGGAATGGAGATAAGAAATACCCTAACCTTTGCAATAGAAATTGACAGGATTAAAATCAACTGGTATAAATACAGACGTAACAAGACAATAAACAACAGAACTTGGCTGCTGATTAACTGAAGGCTGTCTCCGCGTCATTCCTTCTTCGCCGACTCCGTCCACACCTTTGGAGACCCCTGGACCTGCTGGGGCTGGACTCCAACACCTGCAGCCTCACCCCCTGATGCTGCTGCACAACCTCCTCCTGTCTGGTCGACCCATTATGGCATCCCGGTTAATTAGCATATTTCTCGATTATTTATAGAGATTACAAACAAAATTTCACAGCCTTAATAATTTTCAAGTGGCCTATTCAAATCTAGGTGCTAGTCTATATTATTCTCTACTTATGCCAACTCTTACAGTCTCTTCTTCTTTCTGCCTTCCTTTCATCTACTCCATCATCTTCACTCGCCCCCCTTCACCAGCATAGCTCCGTGGTTGAGCGTCAACCTAGGAACTTAGAGGTCATGGTTTGATTCCTGGTCATGGCACATGCCCCGATTGTGGGCTTGATCCTCAGTGTGGGGAGTGCAGGAGGCAGCTGATCGATGATGCTCTCTCATTGTTAATGTTTCTATCTCTCCCTCCCTCTCTCTTCCTCTTTGAAATCAATAAAAAATTATTTAAAAAATAAATAAAAGTAAAAAGTTACGCAGCTATATAGCTTTTCTCTTTTAGCCCAGGCTATCATATTAAATTTTACTTTACTAATGGGAGAAAGGGAAGAAAGTAGCATTTATTGATACTATTTTTTAAAGCCTCTTTATTAAGCAAGGTTTTAAAACAAATGTAAATAGAATCCTATATAATAGAAGCCTAATATGCCAATTGTCCCCTCGGGTGGTCATTCAACTGGGAGTTCGACCAGGAGACTGGGAGTTAGACCGCTCGCTATAATGTGCACTGACCACCAGGGGGTGGCGCAGAACATGGTGGGTGTTGGCGATGCGGTGCTGGCAGTGGGCGTCAGTGGAGACACTGCTGGCCCCGATGGGCCCTGAATAGAGCAGGAACACAGTGGGATGGTGGAGCAGGTGAGTGGGCAGCGCCAGGCCAAGGCGGGTGTGCACCAGGCCTCTAGTAGTACAATGAACTCCCATGTACCCAGCACTACTCAGCTTCAACTCATGAACACCTATTTCATCAAAATCCCCCATTTTCTCTTCCCATCTATTTTGAAGCAAATCCCAGGGATCATCTCATCTCATCCATAAATAGTTAGCATGTATCACTACAAAATAAAAACTCATAGCAGAATCATAGAATACTATTAACACATCTTTAAAAATGAATGACAATTCTTTAATATCATCAAATATCTAGTTCAGGGGTGGGCAAACTTTTTGACTCGAGGGCCACAATGGGTTCTTAAACTGGGCCGGAGGGCCGGAACAAAAGCATGGATGGAGTGTTTGTGTGAACTAATATAAATTCAAAGTAAACATCATTACATAAAAGGGTATGGTCTTTTTTTTTTTTTAGTTTTATTCATTTCAGACGGGCCGGATCCGGCCCGCGGGCCGTAGTTTGCCCACGGCTGATTCTAGTTAGTATTAAATTTGCAATAGCCTCAAAAATTTCCTATAGTTTTTATAGTTTATTTCAATCAGTGCCCAAATAAAGTTCACACATTATGACTTGTCAATATGTTTTTGTTTTTTTCTGCAAAAAGCTTTATTGTTTCATTTGGTCCAATGCATGGGAGAGGGCTTCAGGGCGGTTAAAAGAATGGCTAGTGGTTTCAGGGAGAGGCTCAGGTAAAAGCCAGACACCAGGGGATGCAGAGGGCCCCCTCAAAGGCCTCTGGGCTCCACAGGCTCCTAGTGGTGCTTGAGATGAGCCTTTTGAAGAGATACTCGCCCAGCCCAGGCTGGGGGCCAGCAGCCTGCGGAGGTGAGTCAGGTGTCGCCCATCTTCTTGATGAGTTTCACCTGCTCACCCAGGAAGTGGTTCTCCAGGAAGTCACGGAGCTGAGGGTCTGCGAGGGGAGAACCCAGGGCCTGCAGCTCCACAGGGCCCTGGGTCAGGTTCCTCTCCAAGGCCAGGGCGGCTCCCATGGCGGCCTGAGTTTTACCCACTCATCATGGGAGGCTTCAGCACGTCCTGGAGAGAATGCGGCCACCTCGCTTGTTTTGCAACTTTAAGAGAAGCTCAGCGCCCTCGCGCTTCTTCTCCGCCAACTCGGGAAGAAGTGGCCCCCGCCCTCCAGAGCCACATCGTCCCGGTGAAATAGAAGCCCAGGGAGAGGTAGGTGTGGGAGGCCTGCAGATGCAGGCTGGCCAGGCGGGTGACCGCAGCCTCCACCTCGGTGGAATAATTCTGACGGATCTGGGAGCTCATGGCTGTTCGGCAATAAGGAGTTAAGGCAGAAAAACCCCGGTGTGTGGCAGGTCCTGGAGGTGGTTCTGAAGGTGGTGACTGGATGAGACGCAGCAGAGTGGCCAGAGGCTGGAGGAAGGGGCGTCCCTGGGTCTGTTCTTTCCAAACACTGTTGAAGCAAAAGACAGATCCGCGACCGCCGAGGGCACTCTGTTGATATGTTTTTTAAGTCTCTTTTAGTCTGTAGGTCCCTTTCTATCTCTCTCTATGTTATGTAAATTATTTGTTCCAAGACTATTTGGCTAGCAGAATTTTCCATAGTTTGAATTTTGTGGATTGTATCCCTGCAGTGTACTTATCATATTTCTTTGTCTTCTGTCTGTATTTCTTATAAATTAGTATTTGCTCAGGAGGCTTGACCAGGTTCAAATTTGATGTTGTTTTTTTTTGTTGTTGTTGTTGTTTATTTTTTTTATTTTTTTTATTTTTTTTTGGGGGGGGGGTAAGGTTATTTCATAGTGGTGTTTGGTTCTTCCATGAGGAGCACATTGTGACTCTCTCTTTTTGTGAGGTTAGCAATCTTTATTAACAATCTTTGCCTCGACCCATTAATTCATTAGAGGCTCTAAAATGGTGATAGTTCAATTCTGTCATTTCCATTTTATTTGTTATACTATTATTGTGTACAGTATATACATTTATTAGCCAGACTACTTCTATAAAGAGAAACTCATTCTCAATTTACTCTTTATTAAAGTGCTACCACATGTTGGGCATTTTACTATTTCATAAATCAAGGTATTAATAATGCATCCACCTTTTTCCTATAATATTAATTCTTAGGCATGTTTCATTTGGTCAAAGTATTTCCCCCTTTCACCCTTCTTTTCTCGATGCCCCCTTCTCCCGCTCTGTGGTTCTCTCTTTTTCCCCCTGGATTTGGTTCTGCAAGGACAGTCACTAGGAGGTCATGAAAAGAGTTGGAGGTTCTGAGTGTTCAGAAATTAAATTTGAAAGGTGTTTTCTTTTTGGCTCTTCAAGAAAATGTAGTCGTTTCCTAGAAACACTGGCCGCGTGCAACCAGGTTTACTGGAGACTCACCTGATCTGGTCAGGTTTTCCTGGTTTCCTTGATATTTGGAGGGTAAAGCTCACTCTGGAATTTACGTGTACAATTTTACCTTATCGGGGGTGACTTATTATTGCTTTCAGCCCATTCATGAAGTTTATGAGTGGATAAGTAAGCTGGTTGTTTTTCAGAGTTAAACCAATATTTGCACTGATATTTGTATGATATAAGATGCTGTCCAACACTAAATCAAAGACTGTTGTGATTTTCCACAGAATTGCTCTTGGTCCACAGAATTTGGGGCTCAGCCTTTGTTGAGTAGCCTTTGTGATAGGGTGGGGCCTTTTTAGGTGAATGAACTTTCAAAGACCAAGGCACCTTAAAGGCTGGGTTGGGTTAGAGGACTTCACCCAAATGACCTGATCAGTCCGGGCTGCAGTAATCATTCTTCCCGAGGGGGACCTCAATGGGCACTTTAGGGAAAGAACTCTGGAGTAAGAGCCAGGAGGCAGACTTGGTTCAAACCTAGGCACAGCCGTTTTCTAAGAGGGTCTCTAGACAAGACTGGACTCTCTCTGAGCCTTATTTCCTCCGCTTGTCAAATGGCAATGGGTATGCCCTTGCCACCTCTCCAAGGCTGTTGTGAAAATCAAATAAGATAATGCAGGTGTTTTCATAGCCTCAAAGCCCTATTCAAATGAAAAAATACTTCAGTCACCATTTCTTTAGTTGTGAAAAATAGCATAGTTAGCCCTGGCTGGCATGGCTCAGTGGTTAGAGCAGGGGGTGGGCAAACTTTTTGACTCGAGGGCCACAATGGGTTCTTAAACTGGACCGGAGGGCCGGAACAAAAGCATGGATGGAGTGTTTGTGTGAACTAATATAAATTCAAAGTAAACATCATTACATAAAAGGGTACGGTCTTTTTTTTTTTTTAGTTTTATTCATTTCAAACGGGCCGGACACAGCTGCGTTAGAGTGTCGGCCCTCACACTGAAGGGTTTAGGGTTCAATTCCCGGTCAAGGACACATACCTGGGTTGCAGATTCGATCCTGGCCCTCATTGGGGTACATTTGACAACCAATCAATGTGTGTCTCTCTTTCCTCTTTCTCCCCTCCCCACTTTCTTTCTACTTTCAATGGGAAAAAAAATCCTCAGGTGAAAAGAATAGCATAATTAGGATAAAGAATATATCTCACCTTCTTAACATTTTGTTTTTCATTTTTTGCATATTATTTCTGGTCATTATACACATATCAATTTTTTACAGACTTGAAGTCATGCTAGGGTATCATTTTATAATTTTCATGTTTGGTTTAACATTTTACTATTACCATGGCTCTGCATGCTGCATTATCTTTATAATAATTATTTATTTGTTATTACCATGGTTGAACATTTCAGTGATTTCATTTCTACATATGAAACTGCTGTGAACATTTTTGTGCATGGATTATTTCCTTAGAATAAATTCCCAGGGGTGTGATGACTGGGTGAAAATATATGGGCATTTTAATGGCTCTTAATAGATTTTGCCATAATGCTTTCCAAAGGATAGTAACAATGAAACTGACACCAGCAATGAATGTGGGCTGTTTAAAGCGATTATTTTAAATCAATTATTCACCAGCCGTATGTGAAGGCATGTCCCAGGACCCCTGCCTGCCAGGACCTTCCGTTTCTGACTCATTCATTCACAAGACATAAGTAAGTGAAACACGGAGACTGTGCACAATGAATAAACGAAGAGTTGAATTAGTTAAAATTCTAGAAAAGCCAGCGGTTGTTCCTGTAGGTAATGCTTGCTTGCCTGTTTGATTTTACAGATTTAGTGATATTTTTGCCAGTGTTCTGGAACACACAGAGATATAATACTGCATTATCTGAATCTTTTATAAAAGCATATGTAGAAGTAGCAATTTTCCTCATGCTAGTTTTTAAGAACTTATCTTTTTATACCAGTCAAGGTCTTTTTTTGTTTTGCTTTGTTTGGGGTCTGTAGGTTAAGTAGGTTATGCTCCAAAAGCATGACTTAACTTGAGTAGATATTAATCTGTATAATTTCAAGCTATGGAATTATAATAACATTCATCATTTGAACATATAGATATTTTAACTTTAAAAGCTCTATCTTGTGTTTTTTTTATTTGATCCTCACAACCACTGCACACACTGGGCTGGGCTGGGCTGGCCTTATCATCTCATTTGACTGACAGGGAGACTGAGGTACAAGGAGACCTGTCTAAGATTAGACCACTTCTCAGAGTTGCCAGCCTCCTGTCTTGGCTCCTGGCTCTTTTCATCCAATTGCACAGTTTTTAAAAACATTCCTCCTTCATGTCCATACTGTGCTTCTCACTTACTTAAAAAATATATGGTTGTATAGGGCTAGCTGGTCTTTACAAAATGCTCTCTTGCAGAATGGTGTTGGCTTATTATTATTAAACATGTTTTTATTGACTTTCAGAGAGAGAGAAAGGGAGAGGGAGGGAGAGAGAGAGAGAGAGAGAGAGAGAGAGAGAGAGAGAGAGAGAGATATTAGTTGGTTGTCTCCTATATGTACCTGACTGGGGATTGAATTCATAACCTGGGTATGTGCCCTGACCAGGAATAGAACTGATGACCTTTTGGTGCATGGGAGCAACTGAGTCACACCAGCTGGGGCTATTTATCATCATTATTATTTTTTTCGACAGTTGTGGGACCAAAGGAGTTTCTTAGTTAATGTCATGGCAATAGCTGTCATATGCTGAGTGGCTAGTATGTGTCGGGCACTTCTTACTGTTTTAATCCCCATCACAACTCTGTGAAAAAGAAGGTGTTATCACTTACCATGTGCAGTTCAGAGAAGTAAAGAACTTTTCCAGTTTCACAGAGCCAGGAGGTGACAAAGCTAGAACTTGAACCCCGATCCCTTTCCATTTGAATCAAATGACCTTCATCTGTACCACACAGCTTTCCTCAATGGTCACTTTTCAAATAGTTAATATAACAAAAATGAATTCTTCCTTATTATAAAAGAAACATATGTCAACCAAAGAGCACTTGAAAAATACAAAACATTAGAGTCAAACAGTGTTGGGCTATGTTTTTTCATGCACAGGACCTAATGTAAGATCTTATAAAGACTCATATTTCATCCCAGAGATGAAAGCATGAAGTTTAAGCCTGCAGTCAGCATTTTTTTTTTTTTTTTTTGCCTCACCCCTCCCCACCCCCCTCAAGTCTAGCTTTCTGCAAAGCTTAAAGGTTTAACTCAATTAAATCCCACCTACCTGGTTTATGTACTCTCTTGTTTCCGGTCTTGTACTTATTTTGTTTGTTCACTTGGGAAGAAAGCAAACACGACAAAAAGAAATCAAGCCCTGACTTGGAACAGTAGCTAATAGAGCATCTTAAATCAACACAGCCAATGTAACTTGTACTGATTCAAGTAATAATTTTTGTCTCCACCATTTCACATTGTCTGTACTACCAACACTTCCAGGTACTGAGCCGGGGAACAATGGGGAGGCCCAGGTGTTTATTGGTATAGCGCTCATCTTCGGTTTATGAAAAGAAGCCATTGACAGTCTTGTCTCCTAGACCTCCAGCGTCACACCCTGCCTTTTGACTACATTAAAGTGGTAGCAGAAAGCATTCCTTGAGACACAATAGAGCAACGTAGCAGCCACCCCAGAGTTGGAGTTGGTATTAGGTTACCCTTCTGCATTTTTTTTTTTCATACCATACCTGTTTACAGGAAAGTTGGGACAAGGTCAGGGAAAGTGTGTAGTTGTTATCAGCTTTGCTGAGGCCACACCTGAATGAAAAGTTGGGTGCTGAAACAAGATCAAACTTGAGTGCTGTTTGGAACTTAAAACAGCACACACACGTCACTGTAGAAATGAGCTTGCCTCTCAGAGTTGTTTTAAAGGGGACCAAAGCCCAGCCTCGGCAATTAATTTTAATTTAGCTGACATTTTTTGTGGGTCTATTTCTATGTGCGGCTCTGTGCTCCAGGGCCCAGGGTGTGCCCCTGGGGCCCAGACTGGCCGCAGCTGAGCGTCCCAGCAGTTAGCAGGCAGGCCCTCGCGCACATACCCTCGTAGAATTCTATTTATCACACTGCTTATTCAGATCTGCAACAGATTGGCTCCTGTACTCGGAAACAAATTCCAAGTAGCAAAAGCTTGACGGAGCATAATTAACCTATATCTTGTTCTGTCCCCTGACCCTGGTGATATACAGATCTTCTTTAACGTTCTGTTCGCATTCTAGCTGCTGGCATGCTGACTCTTAATGAAATTCGTATCTGGTCTGGGAAGCTGTCATTAGATGAAAATTATTACTGAGCCTGCAAGCAACTCTCCGATGATTTTGAGAACCTCCAGAATTAATTATGTTTAGAGACACTGCAAGCTACATTGGGTCAATCTGTTTCTCCTCATTTCAATTAAATTGAATTTACCAAACATTCATTGCATTCCTACTGTGTGCCAAGCCCTGTGGTTACAAAAATGAACGGGGCATGGTCTGTGCCCAAAGGAGTTCCTGATCTCGCAGGTTGGGAGTCTATCATTCTCTCCTGACCATTTACTAGTCTTGCAGAGTATTCTACTCTCCCACCCCCACCTCCTATTTTTTTTTGTTGGGGTGGAGGGAGAAGGGTGCTGTTTCTCTTGTTTATACCGTATGTGGGTGGGTTTTCTTCCATCCACAGTGTCTAAACTGTCCCAGCCCTGCCCCTCCCGGTGCTGCAGTCTTCCTAATTCCAGGGCCATAGCAGCTTTGGGAAGATGGGCTTATGCATCTGGGTTTGAAAAAGAGGCCAGTTGTCATAATCAGAGAATTGGAGCCAAAAGCTTGGTGAACCATGGATCTGTCAGGGGAAAAAAATAGGCTGCGTTTTTCTGAGTTCTGGGAAGAAAAGTGGTTGTGATTTTAATTCCCCTGAAGTATTTGTAGGGAAGGAAGAAAATATGCAGAAGACTCCAGTCTTTTCATTCCTGCTCCCATTTAGAAGAGTCCCCAAGTCATCACAGACCATTTGCTGGCCTGGCGAAGGATGGCTGTTTAGAAGTTTTAATTGAAAATTTGGCTTGATGTTTTTAGCTCAGACCTACAGATGAGAATCTACATTTTGAGGCACAATTCAAAATGAGCAATTTGCCTTGAAAAACAGGCATATTTTCCAGCTTCCTATGACTAATGGCACATGAAGGGAGCCTAGTAATCACATAATTAGTTTGCCATTACTAAGAAATCATTTTCAGAGCCCATGCGATGCGGTTTGCAATAGCTTCAGTGGTTCTGCACCAACAACCTAGACTTTGGAGGCCTGCATTTGAGGACAAAGGCCCAATTTTCATTGATGGAGCTATGGGGAATTTTTCTAACTGGGGGATAAAGCTTGGTTAAACTAATTTTCTTTGTATTTTGTTTAGAATCCAACCCTTGGGCTGGATTCAGGGAAATACTTCCCAGAGGATTTGTAAACTTCTCACAGATCTCAGGCCCTGCTCAAGTTCATATACTTGCCTTGATTCCATGCTGAGTTTGAGAATTTGATGGATCATAAATCTTTTGTAAAATTCTTACAGCCTGTAATACTATAAACCATGATTCCAAAAAGACTGGGCCATTTTTATTTATTTATTTATTTATTTATAATAAATTAAAAGGAAGTAAACTGTGAACAGCATTTATGCATTTGAAAATAATTCTTGGGGTAGTTGATATTGTAATAAGAGAAACTCAAGTGATTTTATCTAACAAGTAAACTGGAGAGGATTTACCTGTCTAGTGTTCCCTTTAGAACAGTGGTTCTCAACCTTCCTAATGCCGTGACCCTTTAATACAGTTCCTCATGTTGTGGTGACCCCCAACCATAAAATTATTTTCGTTGCTACTTCATAACTGTAATTTTGCTACTGTTATGAATCATAATGTAAATATCTGATATGTAGGATGCATTTTCATTGTTACAAATTGAATATAATTAAAGCATAGTGATTAATCACAAAAACAATATGTAATTATATATGTGTTTTCCGATGGTCTTAGGCGACCCCTGTGAGAGGGTCATTCGATCCCCAAAGGGGTCGCAACCCACAGGTTGAGAACCACTGCTTTAGAAGATGAGCTACAAGTTAATAATTGTTGAAGCAGGTGATGGATATTTGAGAGTTTCTAATCTAATTTTTTTATGTTTGAAATTTTCTATAATAAAAAATATGAAATTTCAAAGAAAGAAGAGGCTGAAAAAATATAAAAGAAAATTAGAAAGAGAGAGGAAGTGGAGGAGGAAGAAGAGAGAGAGAGAGAGAGAGAGAGAGAGAGAGAGAGAGAGAGAGAGAAAGAGGTTAACCCTTTGCCATGATATGGACCCTGTGGCCTATGGTAATAGGTCAAGTACTTAATTACGTTTGGGACATCCCAGGTAAAGGAATTTTGTGGTAAAATACCATATCTCTAGGGCCTGTGAAAATAATATTTAGTAACAATGGTTCCTTACAGCACACTTAATACTTATGAGGACCATATGAGCATAATCACATTTACCTTCCCAACCACACTTTAATATAACCGGGGTCAAGATCTGTATTTTTAGCAGTAGAAGCACTGAGCCTTACAGAGTTGATGTGACTTGCTCATCAGGGTCACGCATCAATAAATGGCAGGTTATCTGCAACCAGAGTCCAGGCCCCAAAGCACGTCTATTTTATAATGACCTCCTAAGGGGTAATGAAACTTGGGTGCAAAAGAACTTTTTCTCCAGAGTTGTGAAGGTGTGTTTCTGCAAAGCTACCCACCTAAATGTAGTGGAAACACTTTGGGGTTAGGCTTTCCTCACCTTGAATCCTGCCGCTGTAGCTTATGACTATGTGACCTCAGGCAGGACTGAGCCTCTCTGGGCCCTAGTTCCCTTCTCTGTAACACAGAGCACACACTAGGCATAGGAGCATAGAGTAGGTACTGAATGGAGCACAGCTACCACTTTCTGTCTGGCTCTGTTCCAGTGAGCACACACACTGTTCCGATTTTCATGATAGAAGAAACCATATCAGATGGACTTCAGAAGAGTTTTCAGTCTACTTGAAATTTGTTTCAGCAGCCTGACCTCTAAACTATTTTATTTTCTTACCCACACACGCAAAGGTATTTTTATAATTGCTTGTGAGGCAACGGTGAATCATCTCATTACTACTGAGTCATCTCTCCAGTACTGGGAGAAGGATGAGCAAGGGCTCGTCAGGGCTGATCTCAGCATCTGATGAAGTCTCTAAGTTCTTTGCATTGGTTTGATTATTTTCCTGTTCTTCCTAGGAGCCAGAGATAGTATTAGGAACAAAATGGTATAATCAGGGTTAGCTACTCAGAGGCTAAATGTATTTAAACTTACTGTTCCACTGGATTAAAAAAAAAACACACCCCAAATTGGTTAACTCAGTGAAAATTTAGATTAGCCACATAAGCTGCTTTAAAAAAAAGGAAAAGATATAACTAATTTAATCAAGACAATAACTCAATAACCCCTAGAAACCAGTCCAAGGAAAGTAAAATTAATTTAATATCCTTAAATGTGTCATGCCACATGCTGAATTGATAAGAACATGAAGAAGAAGAGCATATGGAACACAGAGGGAAGTTTCTTTCTGTCTTTTTAAATTCTTTATTGTTGAAAGTTTTACATATATTTCCTTTTCCTCCCATTGACCTCTCCCCTCCTGCTCCTTCCCCTCAGCATATGCCCTCACATGTGTTCATTGGCCATGCTCATATGCATGGATTTAAATCCTTTGGTTTATCTCTTACCACCACCCCCCCCCCCCCCACCAGCCCCTGCCTTCCCTCTGAGGTTTGATGTTCTGTTCCATGACTATATGTCTCTGGATCTATTTTTGTTCATCAATTTGTTGTTCATTATATTCCACAAATGAGTGAGATCATGTGATATTTATCTTTCTCCAACTGGCTTAATTCACTTAGCATAATGCTCTCCAGGTCCATCCATGCTGTTGCAGATGGTAAGAGTTCTTTCTTTTTTACAGCAGCATGGTATTCCATTATGTAGATGTACCACAGTTTTTGTTTATTTTAAATATTTTTTTTTTTATTGATTTCAGAGAGGAAGGGAGAGGGAGAGAGAGATAGAAATAATGATGAGAATCATTGATCAGCTGCCTCCTGCATACCCCCAACTGGGGATCGAACCTGCAACCTGGGCATATGCTCTCACTGGGAATTGAACTGGTTCATAGGTTGATGATCAACTACTGAGCTGCACTGGCAGGACTGTACCACAGGGTTTTTTTTTTTTTTCATTTTTAAAAATTTATTTATTGTCTAAAGTTTTACATATGTCTCCTTTTCCCCCCCGCTTGACCCCCCCTCCCCCCCCCAGCCATCCCACCCTGAGCAAGCCCCACCACCCCAGTGTCTGTGTCCATTGTTTATGCTAATATGCATGCATACAAATCCTTTGGTTGCTCTCTAATCCGCCCCACCCCCCCTGGATTTTTCTCTGGATCTATTCTTGTTCATCAAATTATGTTGATCATTATATCCCACATATGAGTGAGATCATGTGATATTTATCTTTCTCCGACTGGCTTATTTCACTTAGGGAAATGCTCTCCAGTTCCATCCATGCTGTTGCAAATGGTAAGAGTTCCTTCCTTTTTATAGTGGCGTAGTATTCCATTGTGTAGATGTGCCACAGTTTTTTATTTTATTTATTTATTTTTTTTAGTTAAATCTTTATTGTTCAGATTATTACAGTTGTTCCTCTTTTTCCCCCCCATAGCTCCCCTCCACCCAGTTCCCACCCACCCTCTGCCCTTACCCCTCCCACCCCCACTGTCCTCATCCATAGGTGCACGATTTTTGTTCAGTCTCTTCCCACACCCTCCATACCCCTTTCCCCCCAGAGAATAGTCAGTCCACTCCCTTTCTATGTCCCTGATTCTATTATATTCACCAGTTTATTCTGTTCATCAGATTATTTATTCACTTGATTCTTAGATTCACTTGTTGATAGATATGTATTTGTTGTTCATAATTTGTATCTTTACATTTTTCTTTTCTTCCTCTTCTTAAAGGATACCTTTCAGCATTTCATATAATACTGGTTTGGTGGTGATGAACTCCTTTAGCTTTTTCTTATCTGTGAAGCTCTTTATCTGACCTTCAATTCTGAATGATAGCTTTGCTGGGTAAAGTAATCTTGGTTGTAGGTTCTTGGTATTCATCACTTTGAATATTTCTTGCCACTCCCTTCTGGCCTGCATAGTTTTTGTTGAGAAATCAGCTGACAGTCGTATGGGTACTCCCTTGTAGGTAACTGACTTTTTTTCTCTTGCTGCTTTTAAGATTCTCTCTTTGTCTTTTGCTCTTGGCATTTTAATTATGGTATGTCTTGGTGTGGTCCTCTTTGGATTCCTTTTGTTTGGGGTTCTCTGCACTTCCTGGACTTGTAAGTCTATTTCTTTCACCAGGTAGGGGAAGTTTTCTGTCATTATTTCTTCAAATAGATTTTCAATATCTTGCTCTCTCTCTTCTTCTGGAACCCCCATAATTTGGATGTTGGTGTGCTGAAGTTGTCCCAGAGGCTCCTTACACTATCTTCATATTTTGGATTCTTTTTTCTTTTTTTTTTTCCAGTTGGGTGTTTTTTGCTTCTTCGTATTTCAAATCTTTGACTTGATTCTTGCGATCCTCTAGTCTGCTGTTGGAACTCTGTATAATATTCTTTATTTCAGTCAGTGTATGCTTAATTTCTAGTTGGTCCTTTTTCATATCCTTGACGCTCTCACTCGATTTCTTGAGGGTCTCACTAAATTTATCGGCAGTCTCATTAGACTTATTGAGGGTCTTATTAAATTTATCGGTGGTTTCTAGAAAATTCTTGAAAAACCTTATAAGTGTGGTTTTGAACTCTATATCCAGTAGTTTGCTTTCCTCCATTTCTGTCATTTGTGACCTGTTTCTTTGTCTCCACATTTTTTTGCTTCCCTGTGTTGATAGAGTGGCTTTCTGTGCTAGGTGTCCTATAGGGCCCAGTGGCTCAGCCTCCCCAATTACCTGAGGTGGACACTCTTGGTGCACCCCTCTGTGGGCTTTGTGCACAGTCTTGTTGTAGTTAAGCCTTGATTGTGCCTTGATTGTTGTAGGTATCACTGGGAGGAATTGACTTCCAGGCCAATTGGCTGTGAGAATCAGCTGTGTCTGCACTGGGAGAACTTCTGTGCTGGAGACACCCTTATGGGGCAAGACTTGCTTCACTGGGGCTTTGGTGCTCACTGAGTCTGCCCCCTGAGTATGTCCCTTATGGATCTGAGGAGTTGTGATCTGGATGGTCCCCCTCTGACCACTGGGTACACTGGCTCTTGAATCTCTAAGGAGGTGCTAATTTAGCCTCTTCCTGAGGCTACCCAGCAGGAGCTACAGAGAGATCTGCAGATTCCTCTTCTTTGTTTGGGGTTTGGAGGTGCCCAGATGAGGCCCAGCTGTGAAGCAATGCAAGCTGCTGTGGGGCCTTGGGCCTTCTTTTGGAAGTTCTGGGTCTCTCTGACCCAGCTGCAGTTTGTTATGTACTTTTCAGATTGCAAAGGGCCAGGCCTTTCATATGCAAAAGCCTCTGAGCACAGCTTGGGTGGGGCGGGGTCTCAGGGAATCAACAGGGCGGAGCAAACAGCTATGGCTGATCCTCAGTCCTACCCTCAGAGGTCCCGAGTCTCAGTGTCCCAGTAATCACTGCAAGCATCTCTGAGAGAAAGCCGCCCTCGAGTTCTGACCGATGCCAGACAGTCCACTTTCTCCCCATATGAGTCTGGGTCCCCAGAGACGCACCCGGAACTGGAGTTCAGAGCAGTCAGGAGCTTGAGACTCCCTCCCGACTGAAAAAGACAGCTGTGTCCTCAGTTGCCAGCCCTTTCTGTGTGCGCCTCCATACCTCTGCACTTTACTTACGCACCTCCTCTGAGTCTCAGTGTGCTTTTCTCTTTCCTTCTAGTTGTAGAATTTCCACTCAGCCAGCATTCCTGTGGTTCTGGATGATGTCCGTTTTGTCTTTTAGTTGTATTTTTGAAGTGGTTGTGTGAGGCAGCAATTTCAGGTGTTTACCTATGCCACCATCTTGGTTTCTCCTGTACCACAGTTTTTAAACCATTCATCTGCTGATGGGCACTTAGGCTGTTTCCAAATCTTAGCTATTGTAAATTGTGCTGCTATGAACATAGGGGTACATATATTCTTTCTGATTGGTGTTCTGATTCTTTGGGATATATTCCTAGAAGTGGGATTACTGGGTCAAATGGGAGGTCCATTTTTAATTTTTTGAGGAAACTCCATACTGTTTTCCACAGTGGCTGCACCAGTCTGCATTCCCACCAGCAGTGCATGAGGGTTCATTTTCCTCCACATCCTCATCAGCACTTGTCGTTGGTTGATTTGTTGAGGATAGCCATTCTGACAGGTGTGAAATGGTACCTCATTGTCATTTTGATTTTCGTCTCTTGGATGATTAGTGACTTTGAGCATGTTTTCATATGTCTCTTGACTGGAAAGCATGTGCCCTTGCCTCGAATTGAACCTGGAACTGTTCAGTCCACAAGCCGATGTTCTATCCACTGAGCCAAACTAGCTAGGGTCAACATCGTTTATTGAAGAGACTGTCTTGACTCCATTGTATGCTCTTCTCTCCTTTGTTAAATATTAATTGAGCATAATGGCTTGGGTTGATTTCTGGGTTCTATGTTCTGTTCCATTGGTCTATTTGTCTGTTCTTGTGCCAGTACCAGGCGGTTTTGAGAAGAGTGGCTTTGTAATATAGCTTGGTATCTGCTATTGTAATCACTCCAACTTTGTTATTCTTTCTCAGGATTGCTGTGGACCATGCGTGTATCTAACAACATCATGAATCTCTCTAGACTTTTGTTCCTCACCAGTACTCCCCCATCCAGAATTAGGATCGTGCTACTTGACTGTGAGCTCTTGAATATAGCTGACTATACAAGGGTTTTCTTCCAACCTCCTTGGAGGCATAGAAGAACTTATTGCTATGAAACATTTTCATACACTTTGTTAGGCAGGCTTTCTTACCATGTAAAGAAAGCAATATGTCTTTCCAAGTGCTACAGTTCATTTTTGTAAAGATTAAAAAAAAGATATTTAGAGAGAGAGAAAGGGAGAGGGAGAGAGAGAGATGTGAAAGTGGAACATCAATTGGCTGCCTCCTGCACAACACCGGGGTGAGAGCCTGAAACCTGGGCATGTGCCCTGACTAGGAATAGAACTGGCGATCTCTCAGTGCATGGGATGAAGCCCAACCAACTGAGCCACACTGGCCAGGCACTTCAGTTAATTTTAACACCAAAAGTTGATTTGCCATGATATGGACACTGTGGCCTATGGTAATAGGTCAAGTACTTAATTAAGTTTGGTACATCCTAGGTAAAGAAGCTGGGGGAAGATTTTTCCCAGTTGTTTTTCCTATAAGAAGGCTTTCATATTCTAAGTCATTTATATTGTAAAAGAGCTTCTTATTTATAGCTTCACTATTAGACACTGACAGGAGACAAAGAAAAACATTACAAGGAAAAGCACATGGTGCCTCTTAAATATTATTCAGCAGTTTTAAACGTTTAATCTTTCTGAGAAGGGAGCCTTTAGCTACTTTTTAGAAACCACTCCAGTTTGCAAATTAACTGCCTAATATATTTTGTCTTTGCAGCATGCTTTTGTAGTTCTGTATTTGATCAAATTCCCTTTAACATCACTGGGGTTATATTTGAATAATTACTTTAGACTTGGGCCCAACACAGATTTCTGAATAGGCAAATTCTAGATAATGGGTAAAAAGTTTTGGTGTCCATGTGTCAGATGGTGGTAGGGCAAGGAAAAACTCATAGTTCAGATGCTAGCACACATTTTATTTCAGGCTTCCTTCGGTGAGATTTCCTTAGAATACAAGGGAACTAGCTTGTGGAGGCTGCCCGTTGTTAAATGGATAAGTGAGACTCTGACATGTGCGAAATCCTGAGAATTACCTTGAAAATCTATTTTCAGAAAAAAAACAACCCTTTAGTCAGCTGCCCTTCCGATACAGGTGGTCTCCCAGGCAGCTTTTTCTGTGTGAACAAATGAACAAGTGGAGGAATCTGACCGTTCCATTAGTGAATAAGCTGCTTTTGCAGAAAAATGCAAACTGGATTAAGGCTGGATTTTCTCAGAAAAAGGATAGGATCTAAGACCTGAGATTGGTATTTGGTTTTGACATACACAATACCTTTTAGTGATTGGTCCAATAGTTGGCAGTGGATCTGGAAAGGAAGTCTAGCCAACTCTCATCCACTGGAGGGGAGGACCTGAAGCGTGTACCTTGGGAGCCTGGATGGGCTTGAGGGTTAAGTGATGGGCTGGGCTAGCTCGGGGCAAAATTGTGAAGGGAAAGCTTGATTTTCAGATGCACTCGCACCTCCAACTCGGGCATCTAGTAACTTCTCCTGGGGGTACCACAGCTGTCATTTCCCACCTGAGCCTAGATGGATGGTTTGGAATTCCTATTTCAAAAGAAACAAGAAAGTAGTAAAGCAAGCGACAAAAACCAGCAATTTATGCATTTACGTATGATTAAAAGTAGATACTAATTGCAGAATACTTGGAATATCAGTAAAGAATAAGGGCAATGAGTTACTCTCTATCCATCATTCAGAAATAGTGATATTAAATTTTCTGATTATTCAATTTCTATTATACATCACACACATTTTGGTTGGGAGTGAGGGTTATCACAGTTGACCCTTAAGATTATTTTTTACCTTTCTCACCATCAAGATTTATTTGTCCTATATCTCTTCCCTTTAAGATTCAGTTGAATACTAGAGGTACAGTCAGTTCTGTTACAGCATGATATATGCACCCTTGAGAATATTCATGTGCTGCCTAACAGCACAGTAAAAACCATAGTGCTTGTGGGAAGATGAGATTAAAGAGGCAACACTCAAAAACTTTCTTAGTATAACTGTTTGTACATTTTGCTGTAGAACTATGTTTGCATTTGATAATTAGATGCTATCTCAGGCATCAGTGGAGATTTAAGTCATCTATGGCATACACAGCCTTCTAATATCCCCCAAATTCTGAGGTCTGAAACATATGCCTTCAAAGGTTTTGAATAAAGACTGGATCTGTAAGGGCGAAAAATGTGTGACTCATTTTAGGTACACAATTCCATTTTATCAGGGACCATCAGTGCTGTAACGTTAGGGGTGACCAATGGCAGGCAGCCTGGTGGAGAGAATGGAGGGTGGTGTGACTGACCACTTACTTCTTTCCTTGTTGTTTTCTTTGACTCCATGATTCCATATTCTAGTCCTTCTCCTTCCACTCTAGCTGTTCTTTCTTAGATTTCATTTAGTGTTTCTCTTCTGCCTATCTCTAACATCAGTGTTTTTAAGGTTGGGGTGGGGGGTGAAAAAGGTGAAGGGATTAAGAAGTACAAATTGGCCGAAACCGGTTTGGCTCAGTGGATAGAGCGTCGGCCTGCGGACTGAAAGGTCCCGGGTTCGATTCCGGTCAGGGGCATGTACCTGGGTTGCGGGCATATCCCCAGCGGGGGATGTGCAGGAGGTGGCTGATCGATGTTTCTCTCTCATCGATGTTTCTAACTCTCTATCTCTCTCCCTTCCTCTCTGTAAAAAATCAATAAAATATATTATTTAAAAAAAAAAAAGAACAAAAGAGATTATATTGACTTTAAAAAAAAAAAAGAAGTACAAATTGGTTGTTACAGAATAGTCATGGGGATGTAAATACAGCATAGGGAATATAGTTAATAATATTCTAATAACTAGTGCTGGATGGGTGTGGGATTAATTGGGATTGTCATGTATTAAGCTGTGGTAATGTCTGGTCACTGGTGAACCCATGATTCAAATGCGTTTTAGAGATTGGAGTCCACTACGTTAAATAATAGTATTCCTCAACAACCCTCCCCATATTCACTTCTTCGTCTCATTTTGGACTCAATCAATCAATGGCCACTTTATCAGACATCACATATCAGCCCACATAATATATTTATTTCTACTCTTGGCTTCCGACTCTTTAATATATATAACTGATTTCAGAGAGGAAGAGAGAGACAGAAAGATCAATGATGAGAATCATTGATTGGCTGCCTCCTGCACGCCCCCTACTGGAGACCCAGCCCGCAATCCGGCATGTGCCCTGATCAGGAATCGAACCGTGATCCTGGTTCATAGGTTGACGCTCAACCACTGAGCCACATAAGTCAGGAGGCCTTCAGACTCTTATGAGATGTCCTATCGGCTTTACAAAGTCAGTATTTTTAAATCTAGACTCATCTTCTCCTGGAACCATAGTCATTCCAGTTTCCCAGACAAAACTCTCAGCTCATCTTTGATTGTTCTCATTGTCAACATCCACACCCTTTGTCCACGGTTGAAATAGCTCTCCAGTCTTTCCAGTTTTCTTCTTTCCCAAACTCAAGCCACTGTTCTCTCTTGCCTGGACCACTGCAGAAGCATCACCTTCCCTTTCCAGACAGACCTCGTCCCATCCGGTCTCCACACCGGAGCCTGACTGATCCGTTTAAAAGGCAAGTCAACATGCCACTCCCCAGATTCAAAACACTTCCGAGCAGACAGGGCTCCAGGCATCATCACTCAGTAGAGCCCAAACGCCTCACCAAGGCCTGCAAGGCTCTGCTTAGCTCTCCACCTCATCTCTGTGGGCCTGTTCCCTGTGATACTCGGCCCCCCATTTTATTTGGCTCTGTCTGCCAAGCGCTCCTAGACACCTTATCCTTACCTCTCAGAACACTCATTGTACTGTATGATTATTTGCTGAATTATCCATTTCCTCCATCATCAGACTTTAAGCTCCATGACAGCAGGACCCTGCCTGTCTTGCTTGTTATTGATTATGCCCTTGGAAAGCTCTCAATTACTGTCTGTTGAACAGATGAATAAATAAATTATTTTGGCAAGAGTGGATGTGAAGGGAGGGGTGAGGCCTTTTATGCTTCTCAAGCAATACTGGCGAGGATGGCTGGCCAGTTCGATTAGTTCAAGACAACTCAATTTAGCAAACAGTGTTTACTGGGTATTTATTATGCTCTATTGGGCATGTCACAAGTTGGAGAAGACAAGGCCTCTGTCCCCAAAGCCCCTAACCTAACTGGTCGCTCGCTGGATTCCAGCTGTTCATGGACAGGTGGCTCAGAATCACAAGGCCACTGATGCCCTGGCTTCAGGAACTGCCTGTACTCTGCCCTTCAGGTGTTTGACCAGATTATACTTGAATTTGCCACGTTCATTAGCATTAAAAAAGAACTGTGTAATGAATCCATTCTCTAAAGGACAGTCCAATACCACACTGCCAGCTATGTGCCTATGGCCACTGGGAGACAAGCAATTTCTGTCTAAGATTATATAGATAGCAGAAGTTACAGCAGAAGTAGCAGTTAAGTAGAAATCTTAATTTCATCATTTAGCCAGTTGATCTTGGCAAGTCTTGGTTTTCTCATGTATAAATAAAGATAATAGCTTGGACAGAGTGGCTCAGTTGATTGAGCATCATCCTGTGCACCAAAAGATTGCCGGTTTGATTCCTGGTCAGGGCACATACCTGGGTTGTGGGTTTGATTCCCAGTCAGGGCTAAGATTTATAGAGTACTTACTCTATGCTGGGCATTGTTCTAAGGCAGGGGTGGCCAACCCCTGGCACGCATGCCAAACATGGCACGCCATTAATTTTTGCTGGCATGCAAAACCCTCTCTTATAATCTTCCATTTGCAATTTTTTTTCTTAATATCGACTTTTTATTTTTCAGATAAATTCAGTGTAGGTGCATCTTAGATAAATAATTTTACATAACATGTATACATTAAAAAATAAATGTATTTTTCATCATCATATACTGTGTTTTTGTCACTCGAAAGAATTTTATTATTTCTTCGAGGTTCTTCACATATGTACACCTTACGAGATAGGTGTTACAAGTAGGTGTACATGTTACAAGTAGGTGTAACATGTTCTCAAAAATTTAGGGTTGGCACGCAGAAGAATTTTGAGTCAGAGATTTTGCTGGTTTTGGCACACACTCACAAAAAGGTTGCCCACCCCTGTCCTAAGGGCTTACCTCATTTAATCTTTGCAACAGTCCTAAGCAGTAGATAGTAATATAATCTTCATGTTACAGATGAGGCTAGTGAGCTTATGTAACTCTTCCATGCTAACAGTGAGTGAATGGAAGCGCTAGAATTTCATCCAGGCAGCCCTGCTCCAGAATCCATTCCTTCAGTCACTATGCTTCCTCCTTGGGATTGAGGTTAATTGAAGATATGGATACAGTTTCTGTTCTGTTATTGGGAAAAGATAACAAAATATTTTTAAAAGGGGCTTATTTTATTTTACTTTAATTCTAATTCTTAAGCCCAGTGGCTGTCTTCAATCCAAATTTTTGCTCTATTTACTATATTTATTATCTTTATTATGTGGTATAATGAAAGTAATTTTACATCATCATAAGAGTTTTTGTCTAAGTGCTAGCAGACAAACAGTGATGTAAAGAAACATTGTTTCTGTAGTTGACTCATAATAAGCTTTCAATACATACTAGTACTGTATTCCTGCAGCCTTACTCTTCTGTGGGGCTCGAGCTTTCCAGCTTTTTTTGTTTGCTTGTTTGTTTTTGAAAAACAATATAGGATTCCACTGTGATGAGACACATTTGAAGGAGATAAACGTTTGGGTCAAAGGTTCAGTCCATGGCATACAACTGCCTCACTCTCACTGAAGGTCAAGTAACCAAAGATCCTTAGTTATACCTGCTGCAAGGTAACTGAGGCTGCCTATGTACATACTCATATTGTTCTTTCAAGGAAAGATTGCATATAGTGGCAGGAATATAAATGAATATGCTGTAACCATAAATTTATATACATTTACATTTATGCTCATTAAAGCCTAATTAAAATATGAATTAGTGCAGTAAATAGGCCCATCAGCAAAGAGTACCTTTTGTGAAGTAGCTGCAGCATTTCAAGAGGTTAAATGCTTTAAGATTCACATTTGGGCTTCAATCCATTTGAAGGTAGATTCTGAAGAGTAGCTATAAGGCTTTAAAAATGTATGTGAAAACATGTGTGCATTAAATAAATAAGATTGCCCTAGCCAGTTTAGCTCAGTGGATAGAGTGTTGGCCTGTGGACTGAAGCGTCCCAGGTTCCATTCTGGTCAAGGGCACATACCCAAGTTGTGGGCTGGATCCTCAGTAGGGGTCGTGCAAGAGGCAGCCAATCAATGATTTTTTCTCATCACTGATGTTTCTATCTCTCTCCCCCTCTCCCTTCCTCTCTGAAGTCAATAAAAATATATTAAAAATATAGATAAGATTGCAGAGTTAGTGTGCTTAAACATGAGCATTTAGAGAAACTGACATTAAAGGAGCATAGGCAATCCTTAACTCAGAACATGGAGAGAAATATCTAAGTGTTGTTCTGGGATGAATTTGCTTTCCTGTAATCCTATGTTTAAGTCCTAACCCCCAGTACCTCAGGATATCACTGTATTTGGAGACAGGGCCTTTAAAAAGGTGATTAAGTTAAATGACATCATTAGGTAGGGCCCTAATCCAATATGGACTGGTATCCTTAGGAAAAGAGGAGACTAGCACATGGACAGGCACAGAGGAAAGGCCATATGAAGGCAGAGGGAGAGAAGGTCATCTCTAAGCCAAGGAGAAAGACCTTGGAAGAAACCAACCCGGCCGGCACCTTGATCTCAGACTTCTAGCCTCCAGAATTGTGAGAAAATAAATGTCTGGTTTTTAAGCTACCCAGTTTGTTATGGCAGCTTGAGAAAACTAATGCAAGTGGTTTTATCACTTCCCACCCCTTGACCCTCTTGCCTTTGTTTTTGGAGACACATCATCTACTTGATTTGGCTTTGAATATGACGTGACTCTCAGAGTAACTGACAGGTCACCAGAGCTTCATTTCTGTATTGCAGGGTTAGCTGAGTCAAGTTTGATGCTGAGAGGCCTTATATACATTTCAAGTTTATCTTTGAACGGGAACAAAGAAAGGATGCTTGTTATATTTGTAGATGACAAGAAAGCAGACAGCATAGTCAACCCAAATCATCTTGATTGGTTGAACAAGGACCTGAGACTAAAGTAGAAGAAAAGTTGAAAGAGATAAATAGAAGTTCTTGAGGTTGGAGTTAAACATGCCAATTGCATAAGTGCAAGGTGGGAAAGAAGTTGTTAAACAGTAGTACTAGTATGTATTGAAAGCTTATTATGAGTCAACTGAATGAGGAGAATACCCCCCAATCCAGTGAGCTTATAAGCTATCATTTGAGAAATCCTTATTTTCAGGTTGCCTAGTGAGAAGATAAGCTGTCTTAGTAAGCAGTGAGTTTCCCATTGTGGGAGGTGTCCAAGCAATGACTGGGCGACCACTTCTCAGGAATGTGGCAGAGGGTACTTACTGCAGTTGAAGACACACCAGTGTTGAGGTTAAACGCACACTACTAGTTGCCTGAGGAATTGAAGACCACCTATCCCCACGTATTTCTGAGGTTTTGTGATTATCCTATATAATAAAAGGCTGATATGCAAATTGTCCCGTCAACCCACTGGGAGTTCAACCAGGAGTTCGAGCAGGGGGTGGGGCTGGCAACCAACCACCTGCGGCCCCTCCCCTCAGCCAACCCCACCCAATTGCCCCCCCCACCCCCCATCCTGATCAGGGTGGGCTGGCCGGACTCTACCCATGCACGAATTTGTGCACCAGGCCTCTAGTCTTTTAAATAATAGTACTTAGGAAAATTGAGGGAAGAAAATAGAGATAGCCCTTAATACCAACGACACCAAGTTAATTTCCTTCTTAACCTTCATTTACTTACATCTTCCCTTGAGAGAAATAATTTCTTTCAATGGGGATTCGGAAACAGTGGACTTTAAGTGTATTGAGAATCTGTCTAGTTCTACAACTCCAGATATTGATTGAATTTGATTTATTCTGAGGTTAGCATCTTAAATGATGACATGTTGATCTTGCTTTCACTCTAACTCTGTTGCTTTTAAGATAACAAGAAACAAATTGATCTACATGTGTTTACCTGTGTAGACTAGTGAAATCTTATGCTGGGAAAAATCCCCGTTTTAATAAGCTTTAAACAAAAAATTCCACCTTAGGTGCTAATTAGAATCTAAATTCAGGTGTTAACCTCTTTGACTGAAAGTGCATGTTGAGTAATTGCAGGAAAGGGGCCAATTTCAGGCACAGCAGTAATTACTGAATTAGTAGAAAAGTTCAAGTAGGGCTTCAGATTTCAGATCATTACTGGGCTTTCTGAGGAACAGCTAATCCTGGCGTGATTGGGCTTCTCACACCTGTGTGTGTGCCCTTGTTTGTGTGTGTGTGAGCAGGAGTGAGAGTGAAGGGAGCCCACTGAAATTTCAAGAAATAACCATACCAGTGATCACAGAATTAGATATCAGTATTTCTTGTTACTTCAAAATATAATTTTCAGGATCTCTGAATTGACCTTTAATGCTTTTTCCCTTTACTTCAAATATAGGGGAAAAAGAGAATCTGTTTTATCTGATAAAATGCCTTCATTCTTTTTTTAAAAAAAACATATTTTTGTTGATTTCAGAGAGGAAGGGAGAGGAGGAGGGAGATAGAAATATCAATGATGAGAGAGACTCATCAATTGGCTGCCTCCTGCATGTCGCCTACTGGGGATCCAGCCCACAACCCGGGCATGTGCCCTTGACTGGAATCAAACCTGGGACCTTTCAGTCCACAGGCTGACACTCTATCTACTGAGCCAAACCAGCTAGGGCTATTCTTTTTTTTCTGTTTTATATTTTTACTGAGTTCAGAAAGGAAGGGCGAGGGAGAGAGAGAGATAGAAACATCAATGATGAGAGAGAATCATCGATTGGCTGCCTCCTGCATGCCCCCCTCTGGGGATCGAGCCCAGAACTCTTGCGTGTATTCCTAACTGGAATCAAACCTGGGGCCCTTCCGTCTGTAGGCTGACACTCTATTCACTGAACCAAACCAGCTAGGGCCCTTCATTCTTTTTTCTTTTCTTTTTTAAAATATGTTTTATTGATTTTTTACAGAGAGGAAGGGAGAAGGATAGAGAGTTAGAAACATCGATCAGCTGCCTCCTGCACACCACCTACTGGGGATGTGCCCGCAATGAAGGTACATGCCCTTGACTGGAATCGAACCTGGGACCCTTCAGTCCGTAGGCTGACACTCTATCCACTGAGCCAAACCAGTCAGGGCGGCCCTTCATTCTTAAAATTTAGGTTCTTGCATTATTTACTTCCTAATGTCCTAGGAATTAGTCTTTAATATGCCAGGGAATAGTCACCTCTGATACATATGCTGCATTTGGGGCCTTGGCTGTTGCTGAGGGTGGATCACGCCCTTAAACCTTCTGTAGTGATACTCTCCAATGATGTAGAAGAGGAAAGTATAAGGGAGACTACAGTAGCTTTGTGTGTTGGTACATGGTATGCTGTTCAATCACGATGCTATCTTCCACCTTCAAACAAAATGTAATGGCTCTAAGGAAAAACAAGACCCATAAAGACAGAGTCAACCCACGTACGTGTTCAGGGCACAAAGTAGCTTATGCCCTCCTTCACTATGGTGACTTTTTCTTCACCTCTGAGTATAATGTCAGTATTAGCTCTGATTCATAAAGTGCCAAATGGTCTGTAGTCTTATAAAAAGCTCTTTGCTTACCCTAAGAACAGTGCTGAGTTATGGCCATCTAGTCACCGACTTACCTCGAAAGTAAAACTTGTGGCTATTTATAGCACCAAAGCTAATTATATGAGGACATTTTTCAAGGAGCCTTTCAAATTGAAGGCAAAATAGACATCATCATTGAAGCACACATTATTTTCTAGTGCTTACATGCAGTATGTAACATAAACACACAATAAGCTTCATGCTCTAATGAAGAGTTCACAATCAAATAAGTTATAAACATGTATAAAGTTAAACAGTAATACCTAATAGACAAAATAGCATAAAATAAGCCTAGCTATTCATCAATGTAAAACTAGGTAAATAAATTATGGAACATCTATATAATGGGATACCCCTTAAAAATAAATAAGTACCTCTGTATGTATTGGTATCTAAAGAGCCTCCAGATATATTTTTAAGATTAAAAAAGCAGAATAATAGATATAGCATTAGCTTACTTGTACAATTAAAAAATAGTATCTATTCCTATAAGAAATACAATAGTCAACTAGTTAATGCTATTAACTACAACTGATTAACTATTATATTTCTTGTAGGACATTTGGAGGGGTGTAATGGGGGAAAATGCAGGACATCTGTGATACTCTCAACAATAAAGATAAATTTAAAAAAACTAAAAAAGCATGCTTATTTAAGTACACACATATATTTATAGGTATCATTTTTATTTTATGATTTGCCTTTCCATTTCCTTTTCTTTTAATATAATCAGATGGGTGTTCTTACAGTAAAGAAAGCATTTAATTTAACAACATATCATGGAGATCAAATTGTTTTCTCTGAAGTTAATAGTTCTTGTTTTCAATTTACTTGTTGTTTTTAGTTTGGTTTATTTTTGAATATTTATTACCAGTTTATCTTTACACACCCTCCAGTTGTCTGAATCTTTTCTCAATATATTTAAGCACGTCAGATATTCAATCAAGTTCATTTTCCTGAATTCATTCTCCCAGAGTCTGCTGTCTGCTATAATCTGGATCAGTGGTCGGCAAACTGCGGCTTGGCAAACCACGGCTTGCGAGCCACATGCAGCTCTTTGGCCCCTTCAGTGTGGCTTTTTCACAAAATACCGGCTCTTCCACAAAATACCAACTTCTGCACATGGGCCACGAAGTTTCAATCACACTGTATGTGTGCACCTGCATGTGGTATTTTGTGGAAGAGCCACACTGAAGGGGCCAAAGAGCCGCATGTGGCTCGCGAGCCACGGTTTGCTGACCACGGATCTGGATGGGTAACTCCCCGGCACAAATGCCATCCCACCTTTTACAAACTCCTTTCACCACCATCCTGTGAATTCCATCCCTTTTATTGAATAAAATCACCTGCTTACTGGTTTCCCTGTCACCTCCTTTTACTCCTCCATTTTGATAAAGCATAGTTAACTCCTTTAGCTTGATATCATGATGAGGTCCATAACTCTGACTTGTTCTCCTTCTCCTTCTATCACACAAAGATGGGGATATCACTGGAGCACCTTCCAATGACTTGAGATTACCCAATGTGCCCCACGATGTGCTTTCATATGGCTCTGAAGTTGTGCAATGTATAAAATGCTTCACAACCTGGTTGGATTCTACAGTTACTCAAGAAGGCCAGCTGTCTCGTAAGGTTGTCTTGTAGACAATGAACTAGAGAATCATTTGCTCCAAGGTCAGATAGCTCCTTGGCCTACTATAAAGCAGCTTCTGATATAATAGAATCAAAGTTTTGCAACAGACTGAAAATACTTGAAAGCTATTTTGTGTACATGGTAGAAGTATGAAACACAGCCTCCACAAAGCCTCGAACGTGTCTAGTACCTCAGAATGTGATTGTTTACATCAGATTATCAGTGTATTTGTAGGGATAATGAGAGTCTATGACAGGTACGATGTCTTGATGCCAATAGAACATGATTCCCTCGTGCAGGTAAAATGAAATTCCCAGGATGCGTTTAAAATAACGAGGGGTATAGGCGACTTGTGTCTCAAGCGAGCAAATAAGCAAATAACACTGACCAAATCATTGTTAAATGAGAGATGCGTGCATGTATGCATGAATGGATGTAGCAGGAAAAAGAGACAAGAGATTCACGGGGAGGCTTTTGCTCAAATGTTTCAATAATGTACAGGGTTTGTGGTTTATAACATCATCAGGGTTGTACAATAGCATTATATCCCGGAGAGTTGTGCAGTTATCTCTCCCTCTCTCTTTCTTTTCTTCGCATACAATGGAGGATCTAAGCCTGGATCCATGCCCTACCCAGGACATTTCCTCTTTGTGGCATGTGAGCCATTACCAAAGCTAAGATTTACTGCTTTGGGGATCGGTTCAGAACAAATGTTCCAAACAGCCGTTTGCCTCGGGCAAGGTAATTTTGGACAAATTCAACAAGACTTCAAAGGAAGCCACCTACTACAATGCCTAAGGAGGATAAAGACCTGATTTAAATGAATGTATTGCAATTAGTGGGTATTTACTTTATATGTTGCCAAGTTCTGATAGCTTTCTCTAAGCCTCAGGGAAATAATATATATGTCTACTTCTGGTGAGCTGAAGAAATCGGATATGTGCTTCCCGGAGAGACAGGTGTTGTGAACATACACGGATCTAAAAGGGAGAAAAGATAAAAAGTCCATGAAAGCTGGAGACAAAGAATAGATGCAATGTTTGTTTTAAAACAAAAAAAAAAACAAAAAATAAAATAAAAGGTGTGTAAATTGTGTTCTCTCAGCATCCCCCTCCCTCTTCTACGCAACTGTGTCTTCCTAGCAAATAGCCTATATTAATCAAAGTGAGTGAGGAGGCAAGCTTTAATATCGATAAATGCAGAAAATCCATTTATCAATTAAAGGAGTCTTGGACCACCAAGCTGACTTAGGTACATCCTGGAGTGCTGTGAGTTTAAGCCCATCATTCAGCATGAAGCATTCCGGCAGTAGAGGAAATTAAGGATTAAACTGTGATGGAAGAATGAGAAAGTGGAGACCCTGGAAGTGTACTGTGAGTGGACTTTAATCAAATCAAGCCAGAAACAGCCCTCCTCGAAACCGAATAGCCCGGGGTTCTCATATTGATGTTCACAGTTTCATTTTAGGTCTTACACTTAAAAGTGAGGTTTGGTGTAAGAATCGTTGCAGGAAAAGACCAGCACGTTCTCAGTATTTCTCAGAGAAAAAGTGAATGTCAAGAGAGACAGCCCCCAAATTAGTCAAGAAGTATTGTGTGGAGATTTCTGTCTGACGTGAGGGAGGGCAGAAGGAGCCAGATGCCAAAATGTTTTCTAATCTGACTTCTCCTTGCCCTGAAAAGATCCTACGAGAAAAGGCAAAATGTAGTCACTCTAATCTGTGTTCCTGTTTTGTTTTGTTTTTTTCCCCCAGACAGTACACAATGGAGCAAATAATCTCTCACTGAAAAATCTAATCCAAGACACGGATTTAAAAGCAGGTCGAATTAGTAGAAGTCCATTAATCAGTAAGACAGTCTTATTCAGATTTAAAAACCTGATTTATCTCGATAATTACCAAGCTTTTCTTCCATGGGAAACACAGCCATATACCTGCAACGTGTATATCCCTAACCTCTTCCTGAATTTTGGACTCAAACAAAATCGTATTTTGATGATTATTTAGAATTTAGCTGACAGATAAAAACACTAAAACTGGCTTCTACAAAAACCTGCTCAAGTAGCCTTTTGATCATGCTGCTATCTTTTGCTTTTTTGAGACACATTTTCTGATCTTTATCCCTAGATATTCTGTGAGCCGGCTGACTGTTTTATGGCTGGTGGCATATTTTCTCCTTGATGTCCTGCAGCATTCTAGTCCCAGAACTTGGCCATTGCCCCTGTATTTCTGACGTTTTGGAGGCTGTTGCTAGCTGATTCCTGGTGTTTTTGAGGAAGTGAAAAAAGAGAGAGAAACTCATTTAGGAATGGAGAGTGGGGCTTATGATGGCCTGGAGACTATTTATTTGAATCAGCCTTAAACCATCCTGACATGTGCTAATGGCTGAATGTAGGTGTCTGGTAGGTGTGTGGCCTGGCGTTCCTCTCCCCTGCTGTTTACTTTAGCAGCTTGTCTGTCTGAGAGTTATGATACCACAAAGCCTCTGTAGGGTCTCAGAGCAGGATGCAGCACGCAGGCGGGGAGCAGCAGCCCCTGGGGCGGGCCCTCTAAGCCGCTGCAGGTAGAGCTACAGAGGTGCAGGCGGTAAGCGTTCACGGGAACAATGAAGAGAGAAGCAGGTGAGCACAGCCTGGCTTCCCAGGACGTCCTGAGACAATTAGGCAACTTCGATCCTGAAAGGCTCTCCTTTGGGAAGATAAAGGGAACTCTGTTAAGTGACTACTGTCACATTCTGAAACGCCAGGCGATGGGAATTTTTCATTTCCTGGGCCTGCCATTCCACCCAAATCAGATGTTGCTCAGCGCACTTGTTAACAAAGTTGATCTCGGTGATTGGTGGCTTTTAAGTAAGGAAACTTTCTAATTTTTAAAAACACATTAGCAAAGGAATTTATCTCAGATAAGGCAGAGTGAAGTGGCAGTGTAAACAGAGTGACCGAAAGCCTTTAAACCACACACACACACACACACACACACACACACACACACACACGGAGGCAAATAAGAGATGTGAAACAATCAATTTCTTTAATCTGGTGGTCAGACTTTGGCAAATGTTTTTGCCTGTATCATTTCTAAAACAATTACTTCTAACAAAATTTTAATTGTTTATCCCCCCCTTTGACAGTCTATTTTTGTCTTTTTTATTATGTAGGTAATGTACAAATATAGTATTATTAGAAAAGATTCAAAGAATGCTTCCATTCCCACCCCTTCCAACCCTCCCTCCCAGGGCAAACAATCATGCACTCTGTCCTCCCCCTCTTAGAGGTAAGCAGCTACTGTCAGAAGTCTGCTCTGTATCTCTTGAATGTTCTTTCACCACATTTACATACAAATATAAATTACAGATCACGTTACTTCTGTCCTTTCCTAAGTGCTCAATAGGAAACATTTTATTTAATTTCTAATAGATTCTGAAGAGATAACACTATTTCCTTCTTATAAATAAGAAAATGGAACCTAATGATATTAAGTAGACTGCCCAAAGCCATGGAGACAATAAAGATGCATAGCCCAGCCAGGGAAGGTAGCTCAGTTGGTTAGAGTGTCTTCCCGATATGCCAAAGTTATGGGTTTGATTCCCAGTCAGGGCACATACAAGAATCAATCAATGAATGCATAGATATGTGGAATAATGTTTCTCTCTAAAATCAATGAAAAAAAAGATGCATAGCCATGTAAGTGCTTGAAGGCTAGCACACATGGATGCGAGGGAATCATGGGACGGGTGGAAAGGAATGTTGGGTCAGGTAGCGGAGGGCCTTGAATGACCCTGCTTGCTGGTAGGCAGCAGGGGAACACCCGAAAAATGTTTGAGCATTGGAGTGACATGATGAAAGTGTAGATTCAATAAAATCCTCTTATTTTTTTTTCAATTTAAAAAGTTTTATTTTTACATCCTCACCTGAGGATATTTTTTCCATTGATTTATAGAGAGAGTGGAAGGGAAGGAAAGAGCGAGAAACATTGATGTGAGAGATGTTTTGTACTGCTTTTCCCCCCCTCTTTGTGCATACTACAACCACTATTGTAAATCCTGGTTTTGTAGTTTTTATAATTATATTTCTAGCCTGTTAATAACTAATTCCTAGTCAGTTAAATCTGTGTTCACTAAGGATCTACTTTCATGACTGAATTTAAATATTTCCAAAAGGATTAGTATATACAATTAAAAAATAAGCAGTGAAATGTTTTGCTTGGCGTGATATAGATTGAAAGTTTTCACATTTTTGTACTTTAAGAACTGGTAGATGATCTTTTGGGAACTAGTGCAAAACTGACATATGAGTAAAGGCATTTAGTAACCTAACTACACCTAATTCCATATCATAAAAGGAATGACATTTCATTGTAGAAAATTTAAATACATTTACTTTTATGAAATTTAAAACACACTCTCTAATGAGGCGGGGAGACTTTATGTCACCATAGAACTATAGAGTTGTACAATTAGATACTATATAGCAATTACCAAGGATGAGTTAAGGATATAAAGAATAAAGTGGAAGAGAAGTATGCTTATTTTGCCCAGACTAGCGATAACATTGTCATTAACCAGCTTGTAGCCCTTTAATATCAGCAAAACAAACCCATGTCTTGCTTTTTAGCCATTTTATTTTTGTTCACTTATTTGTGCGCTCCTAGATGGTGAAGGCCACATCTAATTCATCTTTTTAGCCTTAGTGCTCAAAACTGTCCAGGTAAAGTGAGGAAATAATGGCTGAGGAGACCTGCTAAATAGTGGATTTCAATGAGGAAACATACCCTATTTCTGAAGTCTTTCTTTTCATTTTATCACTCAAGTTTCCCAAAGTTGCTCTTTAAATTGATGTCTTTTAAGCAAAAGACTTAGGTCATAGAGTTGGGGAACAAGTGGTTTTTGCGTAGCACAAACTCAATCTTCAAGCTCTAGCTAGATTAGAGAAAGCTATTTAACATATTTTATAGGAACTTAGACCATGAAGAAAGGAACACCTTTGAGAAAGCATGAACACCTTGCTGTTGCACAGTCCCTGTTGCTTGCACACTTTAATGTCTCATTGTGGTGTTGTGTTTCCTCTGCCAGGTGTTCCCTCCTTCTACCTGCTGAACTATTCCTCCTCTTTGAAAGCTCAGCTCACATGCCCCGTCTTCTACAGAGCCTTTTCCTCCCTCCCCTTCCATGTCTCCTAACTGGCCAGAATTAGTCATTCTCATCTTTGTGCTCCCATAATGCTTTGTTCACACTTCTGCTTTAACACATCATTTTGCTTTTTTGGCTGTGTCTGTCTTGGCCCATTCAGGCTGTTGTAACAAAATACCATAGGCTGAGTACCTTATAAACAACAAATATTTATTTCTTACAGTTCTGAGCACTGGAAGTCTGAGATTAGGGTGCCAGAATGGTAAGGTGATGGCCCTCTTCTGGGTCACAGGCTTCTCATTGCATTCTCACATGGCAGAAGGGAACTCCCTGTGTTCTTTTTTGTAAGGGCACTAATTCCATTCATGAAGGTTCTACCCTCATGACCTAATGTCCTCCCACATGCCCCATCTCCTACGATCAGCTTGTGGGTTGGGATTCAACATATGAATTTTTTGGGGACACAAATATTCAATCTATAGCAGTCTATATGGGTCTACCTTTGTTGCAAGGTGGAGTTTTCTGAGGTCTGGAGAGGGTTATTGTTTGTTTTGTATCCTCAGTATCTGGAATAATACATGATCTAGGGTAGGGACTCCTGAACTTTGATATTTTCAGGGCCCTTCTATTCAGCCTACCCAGCTGTAAATACACTCAAGCCCTCTTTTGTTCTCACTGGCTGCTGAGCCGAATCTGTGATGATGCACAGCAGACTCAGGATATCCTTTGTGAATGGGCTCTATTGGTCAGTGGCTTCCCAGGCATCTTCAACCCATTGTCAACCCCACAAGAAGGCGCTGTGGGTGGGGTAGGATGGGACTGGGCAGATGCAGTTCTCAGACTCTCTCTCCACACTGCCTCTCACTCCATTGGTCTTCCAATCCCAAATGTACTTAGTTGCCTACAAGTGCCACTCATTAACTGCCCCTACAAACAATAATTAGGAACCATGTTTTAATGCGAAGTGATCCATGTTGCTATTGTCTCCTCCACATAGTGACTCTCCCACTGCTGCCATTGTGACAGCTCAATAAAAAGGCCAGTAATATGTGGGTTTCTGTTTTTGTTTCTTTACCTGGAGGAAACAAAGACTCCCCTGACGTAATGAGATACTAGGAATCTCAAAAGAGTCAAACAGAACAATACAGATTCTTTTAAAAATGCCATTATTATAAAGCTACCAGGAAGGAATTATTCAGCAATATTCTATGGAGACTGGTTATTGTTAGAGCTCACAGCCCATCATAGGGGGGAGGAACCCAGCTGTTCAAGGCAACCTGTGAGTGTGGGTGACCACAAATACCATAAGTTGTTAGAGTTCACACTGTCTCCCAGAGACGGACACGAGAAAGCAACAAAGTGGTGATTAGAATTGGTTAATACACCTTTTCAACAAATCTCCTAGCATTAAACCAAAAATTTTGAAAGAAGTGAACTTTATTTAAAAAGTATCTGTCAAGAGTTGCCATGTACAACATAACTCTCAGAGCCCCTACTGAAAACCTATCTACCCCAATTTCCCAGGAATTTCTCCATTTCTTGGTCAAAAGGTTTGGAACATGTCAGCACTAAGATTCTAATTATTTGGCCCGCCTCTGCCAAGGGCCCTCCCTGTGCTCTCAGTGGAAAACCCTCCTAACTGCCATAGAATGCTCCACGTGAGACAAATGACATCTCATTGTTGGATTGGCCTGGTGCTCAGGAGCACCATGGGAAAGAATTTGGATGCCCTTGACATTTGCGATTCAGACTTTGATGGTTGTAACTGATAGACTGGGCTGGGGTGCTGCTGCTGAAGTCACATTCCTGAGAGAAAAATTACCCAAAGTAAGGAGTTTGGCATGATGCTAGACTAGACTCAGCAGCAGGTATTGTCACTGGGAAGATGTAGTAGTGTTTCCAAGAACAGGCATGTGAGCCCACCTGGACCACATCCCCCAAGAGGGCTCTATGCCTTGTCAATGAGAGGATTATGAAATAAAACTGAAAAACAAAGCAAATATCAGTTGGGGTCCCTGCCACTTGAGGTGGGCATTAGAAGGGGACATGTTTCTCTGTTGGATGGAGAGAAGTGTTAGGACTGGGGATTAGGAGGTGGGTGACCAGGTTGGGGTGAGAACAGTCAGTGGAGGTCAGGAGACCTCCAGTGCTCACCATGGGGCTCTAGTTGGTGCTGAGCATCACATGACCAGGCACTGCTGTGAGGACTGTGGGGAGTTTTCAGAATCCAGAGAAGGTTATTAATTTTAAAGAGAGAATAACCCACATGGAACACTGGGACATAATGACCAGCAATACAGGGCAGTAACATTTTGAAATAGTACCAACAGCAGAAGCACTAGTGATTCAGAGGAAGAAAGGATTTCTGGGAAGGTGACCTGAGGGGGCTTAGAGGAACCATAATAGAAAAGCCTTAAAAGAGAGAACACTTAGTTAGGTGGAGGGAGGAAATCGGCAGCAGCACACCTTCCTAAGACCTATGATGTACCTTTTTTGGTGTCTCACCTATGATAACCATTATGCATACTTTGGTTTTTTCAGCTTTCTAGAAGTCATTATGAACGGCCCTGACTAATTGGAGAGACTCATACAGAAATCCTTGTCCCTACCACAGCGACCTCATTGCCCTGTTCTTCCAAGATAGCCAACCCTGAGGAGGGTTGTCGCTGGGCCTCAGAGACGAGAAAACCAAAAGGCCATCGACAACAAATTAAAAATACAATTTGAAAGGTAAGTCTGAAGATTTGAAGTAAGAGTTTGAACTATGTCATGTAAAGTTATATTCTTGAAGGAAATGACTTGTATTCCTTCCTTCCTTGTGCCTACATTTCTCTCTCTTTCTCTCTCCCTCTCCCCCCTCTCTGTCACACACACACACACACACACACACACACACACACACACACACACTCTTTCCACAGGAAACTCATGACTGCATTCTCCTGTGATCACCTAGGGAGGTTTGTCCCTATGAAGTCCCTTTCAGGGTGCATCTCTACGGGGTATTCAGAGGACTGTATGCCCTGTCACCTCTTGGCCCTGGCCCATTTTAGGTGGGCCACCACATGAACTGCAGGTATTGGGAGAATCTTTGCTTTTCTACTCTAGCTGCTCCATGAACATAATTTCCACCCTTTCAACTTTTCCATCCATTGCCTGATGGTCAGATACAGAACCTCAGGGCTCAGAGAGGAATTAAGCCCTTTCTCCCTCTATATGCACTTCCCCAGGGAGATAATCAAGAGCCTCTGGAGAACTGTGTCCTAGTAATAACCTCGAATTCTCTGAAAATCATGGTGTTTAAGGATTTTAAGGAAGGGGAGGTAACTAGTGATTTCTTTGGAACTCTTTCCCCCTCTGTGATTCCAGGAGATGGGCTGGGTAAATGTGTGCACGGAGCTACAGCTACAAGCTTCAAGCTCTGCAGAAAGCCATTGGCCCAGGGGATTGGCAGTTGTTAAAATATAAGCGAAACAGCCATTTTAACATGCAATAATGTGTTCGCTCACATAAAGAGGAATATGTACAGATAAAAGATCTGAAGTGAACTGAAGTAGTCACAGCTGCTTGTGAGATTATAGTTGAAAGTTTTGTTTGTTGTTGTTTTTTTTGTACTGTCCAACCCACAAAGAGCATGTATTATTTTTATCAACAGAAGGTATAAGAAGAAAAGCCTTTAAGAAGAAATAATGTAGGTGTAGGAACTGTGCTTCTTTCATTTCATTGTTGTGGTTAATGACTTGTACAGTGGACGCCTGTCCTAGCACCCTATTTCCTAACCTGGCAACCTGGAGTCTCTTCTTGTGTTGCTTGAGCAGCAGAAACAGTGGGGTTTTAGAGACCTAGAAATGGGCCCTGGAAAAAATCCCTGAAATGGATTCCTAACCAATGACATTTTGTGAGCTTGAACATAGTAATGAAGTTATACTACCAGCTTGCTAATTTAAATAACAGAAACCTAAAGTTTTAGACCTAGAAGGATCTTGAGGAATCACCTATTTCATTTTCTCATTTTTGTGGCAGAACTACAATGAGAGTTTGATAGTAATAATATCTACCTTTTAATAAGCATTTACTATGTGCCAGAAATGATACTAGGCACTTTATGTAGATTAATTTTTAATCATACTATCAAAGTAAGTATTACCCCTACCTTGATTATATAGATGAGGAAGTTGAGGCATAGAGATTAAGTAGTTTATCCCAAGCCATCCAACTGGAGTCCAAGGTAGTTTTTGAACTCCTGTTTGTCTGGTTCTGGAATGGGTTCTCACTATGCATAATTCTACCTCTTCATTTCCAGCATGAGCTACCTGATTCCCAATCTTAAGAGTTTTATCTCTTGTCTTCACCTTTAAACCTCAGGTCTATTTTAATCTATGTTAGTTGAGCATATCTACCCCAAATTCCATTCCTCTAGCTGGAGTCGTCTGTGGTGTCATAATGAAGTCCATTCCCAAGGTTAAAGTTTCACATTTGCTCTTCCTCAAAGTAATGTGGCTGCAGGCTTTCAGCCTGAGCCCAGACTTGCTTTCATTGTGAGTGTTCCCATTCAGAGGCTGTGGGAATGCCCAGCCAGAGTGAGGGTGTGGTGACTGGGAGATTGTCACCAGTGTCCCAGCCATAGGAGGGAGCTCGGAGGGGAGCCTCGAGGCTGTAGCACCTGAGGCCTCTGCTGGTGACCTCTCAAGCCTCCTCTCCCCCCTGACCCTTTAGCCCTCTGGTTGTGTGAGGGTGGGCTGAGCTGGTCTAAGGGGAAAAGAGGATTGGAGGGTTTTCTGAGGGAAGGTTTAGGGGAGTCAGTGCAGAGAGGAAAGTAAAAACTCTTAAAACATGAAGGGGCCCGGCTGGTGTGGCTCAGTGGTTGAATGTCGACCTATGAACCAGGAGGTCATGGTTCAATTCCCTGTCAGGACACATGCCTGAGTTGTGGGCTTGATCCCCAGTAGGGGGCATGCAGGAGGCAGCCAATCAATGATTCTCTCTCATCACTGATGTTTCTATCTCTCTCTCCCTCTCTTCCTCTCTGAAATCAGTAAAAATACATTAAAAAAAAAACATGAAGGGGATCAATTTAGAGTAATTTCTCCACATTTCAGCCTGGCCAGAGGCATTCTGGTTAATCAGGTATTCTTAATAAGGGTGACAGTGTGTGCTAAATGTGGCTGAACACTTTGCCAGGAATTATAACACAATAAAGTATGGGTAAAACCCAAACTGCACCAAATATAATTAAATCTTTCTTTGATGATTCATAGGGCCTTTAGGATCTTGTAGTGCCTCAGGGTCACCATTATGTCTATCATCATCCCTGATGAGGCAGGTAGCTGAATAAAAATAGCAGATTTAAAGTGACAGGCCTCATCGCCACTCTGTCTACTTGGGTGGCCTTGGGCAGGTGACCTGACCTCGAGCTTCAGAGTCCCCTTCAAAACAGGGGTGGTAACATTACATCATGGAGCTGTCAGAGTAGACTACTATGTGCATAAAGAATATTATTATGATGATGAAGCTACCAGCACAGCACACTGCTGGCTGATAGAGAATTCTATTAAATGTTTTTTTTTAAAGTAATTTAGTCTCCTTTTATGAAGAAACATGGCTCCCTGAGCAGCAGGGATTGTTGAGAGGTGGTATTTATTCAAGGGCCAGAAAGAGTGTTTAAACAGTGTTTCCAAACTGCAAAAGTGGTATATGCTTTTTGTGAAAAAAGTCAAATATAGAACATACTAAAAAATAAAATTTCTCTTCTTCTACCCTTGTTGTCTCAAGCTTCCCCAGAGAGGAAGTAAACCTTATGTAGTTTAGTGTGTGTGTGTGTGTTAGAATTGAATTATACTTTTCATTATTGTTCTGTGACTTCAGTTTTTTTCCATTTAGCATAGTTCGGGTATCTTTTAATTTTTTATTTACAGCTGCACCTGCATAGTCATTCATAACATGGCTGAGTTGTATGTAGTTTAACCCTGTAGATGAACTACACTTTGTTTATTAATTTGGATGGTTTCCAGTTTGGATCTGGTTTTAGTTTTTGACTATTATGAATAATGATACTGGAAGCATTTGTGTGCAAGTATTTGTATGGGCATGCATTTTTTATTTCTCTTGGGTAGATATCTAGCAGTGGAATTAGTGGGTTTTATGATAAGTATATGTTTAACTTAAAAAAAAAAAACCTTAGGAAGAAATAATGTGGGGGTAGGAACTGGCCCTGATTTTTTAAAACAAAAATATTATTTGGTTATTTTCTAAATAATTTGGTTATTTCATTTTATCTTTCTGCCAGCAATGCATGAGGGTTCCAGTTTCTCCACATTTTCAACAACACTTGTTTTTGTCAGTCTTATTTATTATAGCTATTCTAGTGGTTGTATAGTGGTGTAACATTGTCATTTTAATTTCCCTAATAACTAATGATATTGGGTATCTTTTCATGTGGTTATTAGTCATTCACATATGTTCTATGGTAAACTGCTTAATCAAATGTTTTGTTCACTTTTTACTGGGCCACTTCCTTATAATAGTTCTTTATACTTTGTGAATACAAACCTTTAATATATATATGATTTATATATAAATATATGATTTACAAATATCTCTCCCATCTATAGCATGTGTTTTCATTTTCTTAGTGGTCTTTTGAAAACAAAAGCATTTAATTTTGATGAAGTCCACATTTGTCATTTTTTTTCTATTATGGAGCATGCATTGGATGTCATGTATAAGAAATCTTTACTTCACTCAAGGTTATAAAGATTTTCTCTTATGTTTTTTCCTAGAAGTTTTGTAAAAATTATGTGACTATAAATTATTTCAAAGACTAGATAAAGTTAAAGTTCTCTATAGGCCCTTCCAAGGCTGAAATCAATGGGTCCATGGAGTTAAATCTACAAAGCAGAAATTTCTCTATTCCAAGGTAGTTTTCACATGGTGGTTAGATTGTGTACCTACAGAACCAACTAAACTGGCTTTTATTACTAACTCCTCAAACATTTTTCCTGAGGAAAATGTGAAATCATGTTTATTTAGAAGGATCAGAAAAGGTTTCCTTTGAGGAGATCATATTTATTTCCTATTCCATGCATAGAATGTTCTCAATGTGTTATATCATTTAGCAAATGTAGGGCAATAGCTCTCAAAACCAAAGCAGTAAAGAGTCATTTCCTATTATGCTTGGTTTTGACATGGGCCTAGTTCCACTTGCTGCTCTTCATTCTTAGTAACTCATTTTATTTCTCTACTAGAGGCCCAGTGCATGAATTCATGCATGGGTGGGGTCCAGCCAGCCCCGATGGGGGCCAGTCAGGAGCAGGGCTGTCTGGGGGGAGGGGCCGCGGGAGGTTAGGGGGGACAATCAGGGCCCTGATCAGGCTGGTTGGCCACCGCAGTGTGCATGATAGCGACCGGTCGTTGCGGTCATTCTGTCGTTCCAGTCACTTAGGCTTTTATATATATATATAGATGAGGCTATTATTGTAATCCTTAGTGTGCGTGTGTGTGTGTGTGTGTGTGTGTGTGTGTGTGTATGTATGTATGTGTGCTCAAGAGCTGCATTGTTCTTGATTATTGGGAGAACTTGAATCTCATTTCTTTTAAACCTTCATTGATCATAATATACAGGTCCTGATACCTTATTTGAAACTCTTAGGGCCAGATATGTTTTAAATGGATATTTTTATATTTTATTTTAGAAAGATAGTACAGGGAATATTCTGGATGAATATAATTTCTCCAGAGAGTCAAGATGACTAGTATTTCATAATATGGATCTATTAATATTTTTAAGCATACTAAATATAGTACATGAAATAAAGATGATAGACAGCTCCAGTCAGTTCAGATCAGGTTTTCTACAACTTGAAGTCAGGTCTGCTTAGTTTTGAGGGTAAAATGAGATTTTAAAAAATCTCCATGTAGAGCATTTTTGGATTTCTGAATTGAGAGTAAAGCCAGTGAATTTGTGTTGTCTTCCTGGGAACACACTGTACACTTCTTATTGTAGTGTGCAGGGTTCCTTTGGCTTTGGTTGACCACTGCTGCCTCTGCGTGTGAGCCACTGTGTGTGGCTGTCACATTCCAGGAGACCTGGGGAAGCAGGCATTGGTGAGTCTCAGTGAGGCTTTCAGCCTGAGAGAGTTTTCTGAATGAACAATTTAAAGAAAGATAATTTCCACTGCACACAATGCTATGGTTTAGATTGTTTTCTGGGGGAAAGTATCTTGCCTTTCAAAATCAATATATACTTTAAAAAATACTTCCTCATCTCCCACTAGTTCTGGTGCACTAATTCTATCTGCTTCATGGCACAGGCTCTCAGAGGCAGATGCCCAATAAAGAATCGTCATCTAGGGGGCCTGCATTCCTGGCTTGGGGTGAAATTATATCCTATAAAATGGAATTGAGTCAAGCTGTGATGTATTTGAATCCCATTGAGAGCTAGATTATCTGGTCAATGGCAGCTCAGAAGCACGTTTTAATCACCAAGCACGGTGGTGCTGACCTGATGGTGCTTGGGTAAATCTCTGGCCTATGTTCCTGGGAAAAATGAGCCCCTCTCGGCACCCACAACTTCTTTCCCCATGAACAGGAAGCGTCTTAGCAATTCACCTGGTGGCACTTGATGAAAAAATTACAGAAGCAGTGTGTACTCATCATAAAGTGTTCACACACGTGAACTATATACAGAGTTGACTCAATATGTAGAGTAAAACCCATCAGTGCCGCTCTTTCACTCCATTCCTGCCACCCTCTTCAAGAGTTTTCCACTGATGGCAATTTGGTGTTTGTCACCCTTTTTTTGTACAACGATGTATGTGCACGCACAAACACACTTGCACAGTCAGACACATAAGCAAATGAGTCATACATTCAAATTTGTCCTGTCACTCGCTTTTCTTAATTTATCAGAGACATCTTTCTTGGACACTACTGTCCTTGGATGGCTCTGAGCTCCACCAAGAATGCATTCAATCAGTCTCTGAGTGAAAGACTTGATGGTAGTTATTTGGGGGATATTGCAAACTATGCTTCAATGCACTTCGTTATTTATGTATTTGTGTGTATTTGTGTATTTTTACAGAATAGATAGTAAAATTTTTAATGGTTTTTGATTTATCTGCAAGGTCTCACCCCCCAACAGTTGCTTTTAGTTAATCTGAATTTCAGCATTTTCTACTGTCTTTCTGTTGCTTATTTAGAAGGCCATTTGGGGCACTGGTCATCTTTGTTGGGTGTCTCTTGAGAGCTTGTTTGGAGGTTCTAGCAGGGCAGTGCAGCTATTCGTATACCCTTGACTGAAGACCGGTCCTCTCCTCGAGGGGGAAGGTCGTCCTCTTCGACCAAGCATGCAGCTTTGGGAGGGACGCACATGGATTGGTGAGGGAGGAGGGGGACACCCTCCTAGCCAGCCAGATCAGCCGAATCAACTCTGGCGATCAATGGGGTGACAGATGTCACAGCCAGATCGCCCTCACATCCGTGGGTGTCTCTTGAGGTTAGAATGGGGATGTACAAACAGGAGGGTTGTTTATGTTTACAACTTTTTTCATCTTTGATTTTGCCTGCTAGCTATTAATGTCCAATGGGACAGGTCAGATAAAATAAGAGCCTCCCTCCCACTGGGTAAATTTTTACAACCCTTTTAGAGAGCTCTTGACAATATCTACTAAAATTTAAAATATTCCTACCTTTTGATCCTGCAATTCTACTACTACACGGTACTATGGAGATAACTTGATTTTGAGACCTGAAAGATTTTGTTTAGATATGAATCTCAGCAGCTTTTAAGACTCTTCTTATTGAAATAGTTCCTTCAATGGAGTGAATGTTTGACCCCCCCCCTACCCCCCGCCAAAAAAAAAATCATATGTTGATACCCTAACCCTCAATGAGATGGTATTAGGAAGTGTGTGGCCTTTTCGAGGTAATTAGATCTTGAAGGTTGAACCCTCATGAATGGGATTAGTACCTTATAAAGGACCCCAGAGAGCTCTCTCCTCTTTCTGGGATACAAAGAAGAGTCAGCTGTCTGCAGCCTGGAAGAGTGGCCACACCAGAACCCGACCATGCAGGCACCCTGATCTTGGACTTTATTCCCTGAACTGTGGGAAATAAATTTCTGTTGTTTGTAAGACTCCAGTTTATGGTATTCTGTTATAGCTGCCCACACTCATTAAGGGAGTTCCTTTCATGCACATGCAGCAAAACCTTTATAGAAAGCACTCTTTTAATTTATAGAATCAAATTTTCAGAGCCCTAGAGTTCGCAGCTCTAAAAACCTTTGGACACTGTAAAATGAGAAGAATGAATAAAGATGACCTCAAATTTTCTCTTTAACTCTTTTTAAAAAATTTTTTAATAGACTTTATTTTTTAGAGTAGTTTTGGTTCACAGAAAATTGTATAGGTTTTTACTACTCAAAATACCAAATCAGAAGTTATCAAAAGTATATATACTTCAGCACATGCCCATAACTTAGTCCTAAAATAGCCAGATTTATCATTGTAATATTTCAAAATTTCCCTTTAACTCTTGACAGTCTATGGTCCTCACGTCCCAGCAAAAGGTGATGGGAAAGGCAGAATGATGACAGTGATCAGTGTAGTACGAATGGGTGATCCTTTACATAGAGGTCCTTTATTGCTTTCATTTCTAAGTAGATATTTTTTCATTCTGTTCTTTATTATTGTATGGTCTTTCTTTTGTGTATGTGAATATTTCCATCAGTTTAAACATCGTATGACCTAGCCTTATTTTCATAATTGTACTAACAAAGGTCAATTAGTAGAGATGTAACCAAACTAAGAAATAGGTTATCATCTTGACCATGAAGAGTGGATACTTGTTAACTTTTAAATATGTATATTCTGCATTTTCCCTATGGAGTTGATGCTAGCTGTTGTTACTTAAGACAGTTCAACATGTGTTGAACACAGAGTTATAATGGGAATAATGGATCCAGAGGTAAATGAGATAGAGTCCTTGTCCCCAAAGAGATTATAGTTTAGTAGATCATATTTTGGGTTTTTATTTTTTATTTATTTATTTTTTGAACAAAAAAACAAATAAAATCTTTATTCCCCAAAACAATTTTTTCCCTCAAAACTGAGTTTGCCACATACCTGACAAGTATGTGATATTTCTATTTGTTTTTTTTTTAATTTATTGCTTAAAGTATTACAAAGGGTATTACATATGTGTCCATTTTAAAAAATCCAGTAATGCTGGGGACAAAATAGGGTCAAAGGGTGAAACATGGAGATGGCTTTGGGCACATTTTAAATAGAACCCAAATGGACCCACACTCTATCAACTTTGAGTATAAATAAGGTCTTATTAAGATTATTGACCAAGTTATGAATACCTGTATGTCCCCAGCTCCCCTAAACATCTCTTCCAGGTTCCAGAGAAGGAACAAGTTCATGCATGTTTTCCCAGTCTGGTAACCTGTTATGTCACCTTGCCCTTGGCCCAGCCGCAGGTCTCTGTCACAACACTGATTCTTGGCACAGGGTTCCTGAGTTTTTAGGGTCCCTAAGAAGCTCAGAGGCTGTGGCAGAGTAGGGGGAGGAACAGTGCTCTCTCCAATTCTATGAGCATTTTGCCTCCTGGGCTCCACAGCTGCCCAGCTGGTACTTCAAGTGCCCTAGTGAGCAACTCTCCTGAGAAAATGTTCTTTAGATTCTCACTCCGTAATCTCCTTAATCAGGGAGGATCTAAATCAGTACCTTATGATGTGTGAGGGGCAGATGAACTGATTCACTGATGTTCATTGTCCCTGCCTCGTTTTCTTCCCATTTTTCCTCTCCAGAGCCTCGGAGGTACCACTCTATAAAGAAAAACACGCTCCATGCACTTCTCCTCAGTCAGATAGGTGCCCAGGAACATGAGCAGCCAACCAGTTTCCCCCGAGCCTGGCATGGACCAGGTCTTGTTTGACTTTGTGTCCCAAGTGTCAGATCAGTGCTTGCCACAAGAAAGGACCTTTACCTGTTGAATTAATGAACCAATGTTGTTAAATTAATGAAGTTAATTTATTTCATTGTTGAGTTAAGGAATCAATGTTGTGAAAGGGGGATTTAAATATAATCTAGAGAGATGAAACAGAGGTCACCCAACTTCGTAGTCACGCCCATGGGAGAGGCTAGTAAATGTTTGTTAAGTGAATGAGCAATTGGTATCTTTCATGTTCCAGAATTAATGACCTCATGACTAGTGCTCCCTTGTCCTTATGTTCTTATACTGTCAGCTTAGTGACCAAAGAGATATGTTTGCAAGACATTTAACCAGGATTCAAGCTACATTTTTGTCTGGGCCTGTAAAACAGTTTAAAAATATAATAGACATCTACTTACAAATATATATGTAATTTAAATGCAAAACAACTGTGTAAAGCCCGAGGAACTTATAAGTGTTATGGAGAACAGCAGATACACTGGTTAAAAGGAGGCAGGGAACTGGGAAGTAGGGGGAGGGGGAAGAAGAACATGGGGAAACAGAAAGTGGGGGAGGCAAGGCAAGTAGTGACTGAGGACTCCTGTTAGAACCATCTAGATTCCAATTTCTAACACTGGCACCAAAGTGAGAAGATTAATTCTGAGTGTTTGGTGTTTTTTTAAAATTTAGAGCATTTATTTACTAGTATTTATTTATTTTTAGATTAGTTTGTTAGGAAAGGCTATTTATTTTCAATTGCTTAAAATGCAGGGTAGTATTATTGTGACTACATTTTTTAAAATTTAAGTATATGGTTGGTATATAATATTATATTAGTTATTTAGTCTCGTGTATGTAATATGGTGATTTGATAATTTCTATACCTTACCAATTCTGGTAATCATTCATCAACTTGTAAAGTTATCACAATATTATTGACTAGATTCCCCTTCACCTTTTTCACAATGTCCTCTACTCCTCCCCTTTGGTAACCATTCCTTTGGTCTCTGTTTCTATGATTCTTTTTTTTTTTTTTTAGATATATTTTATTGATTTTTTACAGAGAGGAAGGGAGAGAGATAGAGAGTTAGAAACATCGATGAGAGAGAAACATCGATCAGCTGCCTCTTGCACATCTCCCACTGGGGATATGCCCGCAACCAAGGTACATGCCTCTGACCGGAATCAAACCCGGGACCTTTCAGTCCGCAGGCCGACGCTCTATCCACTGAGCCAAACCGGTTCCGGCTGTTTCTATGATTCTGTATTTATTATTTTTAAAATATATTTTTTTTGGAATAGGTAACAGATTCACATGGTTTAGTAACTAAAGTTCCCAAAGTAAAAAAAAAAAAAAAAAAAAAAAAATATTTCTTCCACCATTTCCTCGAGTCATCTGGCTCCTGGATGCAAAATTTATATCTCCTGGTGCAAAATTCCCCACAGATTGTGGTCCAAGAGAAGATATAAAGAAACTTAAAAAAGTTTAGTCCTTTAGTCAACGTCAATGCTGACTGACTTGTTTAGGAAAAAATCTGTGATCTTGGTCTCATTAGTCTTAGGTTCTAACACATGGAGCTTATTAACCTGGATTGTTCTCAAACCAGCAAACCTTTAGAGGTCTTGCCCTCTGCTTTACAATATTTTAGAATTGAATCTGGTGCTTGGGTTCTGAGGAGGCTGTGACTGTGCTGGGGACCTCCCCATAGTGATCCAGAAGCAAGTCAGAGCTGAAGGCCAAGATGGAGAGGGGGGGGCTGAAACAAGGGGAGACCAAGCATAAACAGCCTGTGCAGAGGCCCTAGGCAGGTAAGTGGACAAGAATGCATGTCCAAATTAGCTTAAAGGGTCAGAGATTGGTGGGGAAAATATATCTGACATTTAACTCAACCACTAAAAGAACTAAGATAGCTTAAGTCACTCCCAAGCCATAGAGCACCTGGGTATTTCTGTGATCGAAAAAATATTCAGGTTTCAATAAACTTAGGTGATTTTATGTAGTAACAGTGGTTCTCAACCTTCCTAATGCCACGACCCTTTAATACAGTTCCTCATGTTGTGGTGACCCCCCACCATAAAATTATTTTCGTTGCTACTACTGTAATTTTGCTACTGTTATGAATCATAATGTAAATATCTGATATGCAGGATGTATTTTCATTGCTGGTGACCCACAGGTTGAGAACCGCTGGATTAGAAGACTTTACACTGTTGGCAAAAAGCAAATGATATTCATGATTTTCTTCTAGTGAATACTTTGATTTTTCTTCTTCTATGTAACATTTTATTAATTGTTGTTTGCCCTGAGTTATTTTTTGAAATATAAATTTATTTAGATACATAGTAACCTTATTATATTTTAGTTTCTCATTTAAATGTTTAAAATTTTAAAGTTCAATTCAGTTAAAAATCATTATGTTCCTTCACACAAGTAGCTTATGGAATTACTGTCTATCTTATCTTTCTGGCACTTGCCACATCTGTGAGTAGTTAATTTTGGCTTCTAGTCTGTTTTCCTCAAGAGATTGCAAGCATTCTCAAGGCAGAAACATATAGATCTTGCTCATTAAAAAAAAAAAAATTTTTTTCTAGCAACTTGTACTGTGGCACACAGGAGGCATTTAATATTTCCCAAATGACAGAATGAAGAAAATCAGATGAGGTGAAGTAGTTAAACCAATAAGCAATACCTCATTTACTATAAGCTTTCTGTTTTAGCCCTGGCAATTTACATATATGATTTGGTGGATCATTATTTAGGTGTATATATTATCTATCTATCTATCTATCTATCTAACTATCTATCTATCATCTATCTATCTATCTACCTATCTAATCAGTTGGAACATAGAACAGGCTAGAGAAGTAAGTTCAGAGAGTTATCATCACACAGAATGGCTGAAGTAAAGGGATGGCAAGATAATCTCAAAATCACATATAGTGAGAAGAGAATCTTGGATGACCATCATTTAGTGTGTGACAGAGGGAAAAGAGGGATAAGAAAAGGATAAAAGATAAGGGCAGGGGTCCTCAAACTACAGCCCGCGGGCCACATGCAAATACAAATATTGTATTTGTTTCTGTTTTGTTTTTTTACTTCAAAATAAGATATGTGCAGTGTGCATAGGAATTTGTTTATAGTTTTTTTTTTTTTTAAACTATAGTCCGGCCTTCCAATGGTCTGAGGGACAGTGAACTGGCCCCCTGTTTAAAAAGTTTGAGGACCCCTGGATAAGAGTGTTGTCCTGGAATCCAAAGGATGAAAGAGTTTTAAGCAGATGGTGTGTGCAGGTGCCAACTGCTGCCAAAATGTCCAGTAAGAGGACAGAGAAGTAACCATTGAGTTTAACAACTCTGAAGTCTTGGTGATCACGGCAATGCCCATATTAGTGCAGTGGTGGGTCAAGAGGTGACTGTGAGGGTGAGAAAGGGGAGGCCAGGGATGTAGAGGACAGTTTCAAGAGGCTTGCTTGTAAAGAGAAGCACATAGCCACAGGCATATGTAGAGTCAATACAGGGTTTTATTTTTAAACTTCTTTTTCCAATTATAGGTAGAGTACATATTCACTGTAGAAAATTGGGACAGTAATTAAGAAGTATTTTAAACATTATAAAAAGCCAAAGAGATAATTCATAATCCTACCACTCTAATCCAAACATACTGCCATTTTTTTTATTATTCCAGTCTTTTCCATGCATTTTAACCTAGTTGAGAAGAGACCAAATGAGTGATTATAAGCTCTGCTGAGTGAATGAATGAGAAGTTTTATCTCTGTCTAATTAAATAACTCCATATGGAGAAACACCCAGGGAGCAGTGAAGGAGACAAAGGGTCTAGCCAATTAGATCAACCAATTCCATGTTGGTGATTTACTCAGGGATAGATGCCAAAGCCAGTCCTCTGTATGTGCAAACGCAGAGCTCAGAATAATTCATTCACTCAACAAATATGCATTAGTTGTCCGCTATGTGCATTGTGTTAGTTGCTGAGGGATAGAGCAGTGATGCAGACAGACTTATCACATCAGGATATTTAAAGTGTCATTAGTAGAGGGATATCACTTCATCCTGTGGTATACAGGCATTATACTCACCTACTAGTTCTTACAATCAAGCTTTCAATTTCATTTGTATAACTGCCTCACTTGATATTTCCCCCAACATTGAAAATTCTTCAGAAGAGTTACTCTTAATACCTGACGTTAAATGTTTAGTTTTTCTTTTCATTTCTCCCCTGCCCCCCATAATAACACTGTCTGAAATAACTTTGAAATTAAGCTCGGTCCATATTTTATAACGTTTTCCTAGAACTGATTCATAGAAGAGGTATTTATCAGGTCAAAAGATCTGAACTTTTCTAAGGCATTTACTAGTAGTTACCTATTATCAGGTTGCCTTCCAGGAAGGTCCTACTAATTTAAACTATTAACAGCGGTATACAAAGATGTCTTTTTCACCTGAGAGGTTCATTTATTTATGTGCTGAGTTGACTGAAATAGGACAAAGGGGAGGGTTGAAGACAAAGAAGATGAAACAAGGTCCCTGAGAAGCAGTGTTGATGAGATTTGGAGAAGGTGCTAGAAGTTAGTTTTGGAAAAGAAAACAGAAAACTCTGTTGGGACAGGAGTTAGGGAGGGTGTGGCTACATAGAGTATGTGTGCCTATGTTGAGAGGGGGAGCTGAGGGAGTGCCTACCTGACTACCTCATGGCCACCATTTTCTTCATATGCCAGGAGGCGAGATCATCCTGGCAGGCTGGGGTAAGATAAGGGGAAGTACACCAATAGCTTGGGGAGAATGAAGATGTTTTGGAAGGGCTGCGTAGAAAATGGGGCACAATCTAAAAGTTGCAGGTGCCCAGATAATGTAATGTTGCATTTTTTTTATAATTGTAAGTGAAAACTTGACCATTGATGCTGGGGACTCTGTTTACAGGGTATAGTGAAATTGAGACTTGACAATTATTTGATTAATTTGATGAATGCTCCAAATTAGGAACACCAGGTCAGGGTATGTTTCCGACTTAAATTATACAGTGCAGTTGTCTACAGTGATCAAATTAACCAGCTGATTGCCAAATCTCTACTTCTCTCTGTCCCCTGTGGACATAGCTTAAAGAACTAATAAGTGAACTGGACGCTGCCCCAATCTATTTTGGGATAATTGATGTCTTTGTACTTGTATCCCAGCAGCTTGGTATTAAACACTGAAGCTTTGTGGAGAATATGTCAGTAGGCGAATTACTACCTCAAAAAGCAGTCTTTCTCTTGTAAAGCTTATCAATCAGAACTTTGCAAATTTTCCCAAACTCCCTAAGGAAAATTGTATTTTATTGCTATGGAAAAATATTTGACTCCATGCTTTTTTGCTTTGTAAAATGAATTTGTTTTTGATTCTGAGTACTTAAAGATTTTTGTTTCTGTCTTCACGAATTACTTTAAAACAACTTCAGTTTTACATTTAAATGGTTTTGGTCTTAAAAACATTTCTGCTCACTGAAAATTGGCCCTTTCCCTCTCCTAAATGAAAAGTATCAGTGATTTTTAACTTCTCAAAGAATAAGGAAAATCAATTATGGTTAAGAAACATTTCATTTCTTGCTGTTTAAATATTTCCTCCCTAAATGGATAGTTGATGGAATGTAGGCTGTGAAATGAATAGAGGCAGTTACTGAGGTAACTTGGGCTCTGAAACCTATTTTGGGAAACTACAATGTAATCAGAATATTTTAGCAGGTGACTTCAATGCTTTGAGCTTCCTTTGTATGTTCTTAAGCGATGCCATTCCAGCCACTTATCTATATTTATAAAAGGCTAATATGCAAAGTGTCCCCTCAGGAATTCAACCAGGAGAACGGGAGTTCGATCACTTGCTATGACATGTGCTGACCACCATGGGGCAGCATGGAACATGGTGGGTGACTAGCAGCAGGTGCTGAGGGAGTGAGGGAAGGAGGAGGTGGGAGGTAGGAAACCTGATTGGCCCTGATTGCTGGCCAGGCCTAGGAACCCTATCCATGCACAAATTTTGTGCACTGGGCCTCTAGTTTATATATGAAAGTGAAGGTAACCAGTAGTTTTACTCCAACTTGGACTCTCCTCTTCACAGATTCAGCCCACTTCCCTTATGCAAGTATTCATCCCCTGCAGGGCTATGATGGTGTGAGATGATGGTGGAAGAGGGCCTGGCATAAGATCTCAGACCTCTCAAAAAACTTAAAGCCTGTGAGAGTTTGCTAGCAGACCAAATTCTACCAAACAGCAACCCTGCTTCAATTTAAATAATTGATCCAATAAAGTGTGGTCATGGATGCTAACAACAGCTTTTGGCATTAGAGATTTGTTATATGCTCTTATGGATTGTAAAATGGGTAAACAAGCAGAAATTCAGAACAGCAGAATTACATCCTTTGCATCTAGATTTTAATCTGTTTTTGGTCCAAGTCTTAGGACTGGCAAAAATAAGTCAGACTCAACTGAGTTACTTCCAGGACAGCTCAAAGGAAATGTATGTAAATGAGGACACCTGGGGTTGCCTTGGCTTTCCTGTTTCAATGTCCTACCCAGAGTGGGGAAACCTCCAGGTCAGAAGAACTCATAACGCAGATTTTGTTTTTGTTTTTTTTATAACACAGTTTTTTGAGAAACTACAAATCTAAACTTTTCACAGGAAATCTATTCTTTCTAAATGTTGGTATCTCATATATAGTGTTTGCCTGTGGCACTGGTCCAGATTCAGCCTGAGGCTGTTGGTCTGTGAACTTGGACGGAAAGATTCCCACACTCTGAATTTTTAGGTAAAAAGCCAGAATTCACCATTTTCCTAGAGGAGGTCTATGCTTATGTCACATGAGGTTGAACACATGTCTTTTCATCATTTAATCTGCTCAGCTTTCTTGTTAAGTTTCAAAGAAATAAGGAGAAACTCACATTTGAATAGAAGGAAGACAGGACTACAATGAGACTTACTGCATTGTTTAATTTGCTCAGAACTCTCCATGTCAACTTTTCTGGCTAGATTATGCTATAAGGAATCATTTACTGCATATCTTATGGCATTTTCTTTCCAGTGCAAACACATTGTGATTTTATTTTCTAATTTCAAAAGTCATAGATTGCCTGTTGTTTTAGTTTAAAAAAGAAAAAGAAATAACTTATTTTTGGAAGTATCTCTCTAGGGAGTAGTTAAGTAAATGATGGTGAAATGTCACAAGGCGAGTCTTTATCATCCTGGGCAGTGTAGGAAGAAAAGATCCTTTGACTTAGGTGTGAGTAAAATGATTTTATTTTATTTTTATTTTTTGACATCTTTGTCTTTTTTATTGTTGTTTTTTTTGTTTGTTTTGTTAATCCTCATCCGGGATATTTTTCCATTGATTTTTAGGGAGACTGGAAGAGAAAGGGAAAGACAGAGAGAAACATCCATGTGAGAGAAACACATCGATTGGTTGCCTCCTGCACAAACCCTGACCAGGGCCCCGGGCCGGGGAGGAGCCTACAACCAAGGTACATGCTCTTGATAGGAATGAACCAGGAATCCTTTGGTCCGCAGGCTCTGTCCACTGAGCCAACCCAAGTAGAGCAGTAACATGATTTTAACAGAAGGATCAAATCATGCTGAAATGGAGTCCAGAGTCACTGTAGTTCCATAACTGATTCTGTCAGGGACATCTCGAGATGTATTTGTTTCAGGTGATGAATACCTTATAATATTTGTTTCTCTCTTCATGAAGTAATATAAAGCAACTGTGGTACATGCAACAAACTTCCATTTATGTTAGAATGATATAAGATTAGATGTGTTGGTGAGTGAAATCTGCTGTACTGACTTATATTTATTTATAAAATAAGCATTTGTGGAGAACCTATTATTATATTGAGATACAAAGAAAATCAACAAAATAGTTAATAGTCATTCCATTGATGGCACACATATAACAATTAAAATAGCATTTTTTCTCTCCTCTTCCCTCTTGCTGATAGCAAACTATATCTTTGAGTTGCAGAATTTGAAAGTAAGAGAGATAGGAAAAGCACCTTCCAGGAGGATCTTTCCTTTCTAAACAAGTAACTAGTGTCTCCCCTTGTCAGTGGCGTCCTCATTATAGGCTTGCAAGGAAGAATTCAGGAGAAGTTTGGGGAGAATTACTTCGAAATGTCAAATGAGCGCATTCTGGGTGCAGAAATTTACATAGCATTGATAGCAGTGAAAACAAAATCAGTGAATAAATTCTTATGATGAAGGTTAAAAAATCTTAATGTTCCATTAATTGAATTTTGAGTGCTTGCCTAGAGTACCATGTGCTTCTTGATTTTCCAGTTAGCATTTCAGTATGGATACAGAAGGCAAGATTAACCCAGATCAAGTAACAAGGAAAGAGAAAAGGAGAGACAAGCCTGTATGACACAGAGGCAGACCGCACAAGGAGAACCCCAGACCTGGCAAAGCCACATTATCCAAAGAGCACTGTAACTTTTGCCCATAATGTTCTCTCTCTGTTGTAACACTGAGCTCTACTATAGCCCTTGGTATGTGCCAGGCAGTTCTAAACCTATAACAAGCCATAGATGTTGTATATGAAATAGATGTAAGATAGACAAGAGAACTTGTTAATTTTACAAGGATTACTTTTATTTTTTAAAAAGTAAACTCCATTTTCACATCAGTCAGGACTGCATTCAAGTGTCATTGAGAAAAGAAACCTCAGTCCCGAGGAACCAGTGGACATTTGGTCACCAAGCCAGTGCCTAAATGGAGTTAGCCAGGTCAGCATCCTTCAGGCAGGAAGTGCCAACTTTCACCTGGCTCAAATGATTAATCTTTGCTGTATCATAAAGCACATTAATGTTTTGCAATATCAGGGGTCACTAATATAAATAATAGTGATTACAATGCTATACAATAAAAAAAGTTGAAGATTTTTAGACATTTGATACTAGAGATAAGGTTTTTCGGTTTCTGTGGTCAAGCGAGATGTATGCATGTTTCTGTATATGTATGTGTGTATATATTAGGTTAGCATGTATGCTCATCCACTTACTCATGTGTGTATGCTTGCTTACAAGTTGATGACTTGGCCAAAGAAACAAAGATGAGAAAACTACTGTATGGTCTTAAAAATCAATCAAAACTTGCTGTTGGCTTGTAGAGCTCCTAGAATTTCTCACATGTAACGTCCCTGGAATAGGAGGAGGGAGCCAAGGTTACATGTGGGGATGAAAAGGTCCTAGGAGGGGTGGAAGAAGAAATGCAGAGACCAAAATCCAAGCAAGGTGTGACTCTTTGGTTGTAATAGTAAATGACAGGGGAGAGGAGCAGGAACTGGCAAAGGGTCTGAAAGGTGGAAGGATAACGTTGGGCAAGGAGGAAGCAGAGGTGGTTGACGAGAATGACTTTCCCATGAGTCAGATGGGCTTTGTGCTCCTGGGTCTTTTCTCATTCTGTTCCTGGTCTTGTCAGGACTTGACTAGGTAGGTATTGGCCCAGGTGATCCTGAGAACTCTCATGTGCACATTTTGAAACTAAGCATTATCAGGCAGGTAACTTTATTAAGTGGACATTCCCCTTTCTTCCTATGTTTATTTAGGGACTGCTTTTTTTTTTTTTTTTTAAGAGCTTTAAGTACATTCTTCCAGATGCTGGAGCCTAGATGCTTCAAATAAAGAACACACATATACCAGGAAAATTTACACATTGACTTATTGGTTCAATAAACATTTTCCCAGACTTTGTGTTAAGTACAAGGAACCTGCTCTGAACAAGTCACGGGGCCTTGCAGGGTCTGGTGGGGGAGTGTTAACTGTTTAGTTCTATCCTTTCACAGGCCCTCTCAAGCAAACTGTTTGAATCAACCTTGCATGTTTTTGATTCACTCATTTCATACAGAGAGTTCAGAAATTCAACTGGGAATAGCAATATTAGAATTTGAATTTGCCTCTAGATCCAGACAATCATAGAATTCCCAAATATAGTGTCTCTTTTTGGTCCTTCCGGATCAGATGTTAGTATTGATAAGCCAATAGGCAGCGGGTCAGGACAGTGTCCTTCAGATTTATGTGGGAACATAAATGTTAATTCATTCCCCCATTTTAACATAAAACGCCAGGATACTTTAATAGCTAAAACATAAAATTATTTCCCAGCTTACTTCAGATTTCATTGAAAAGTTTGGGTCATTTTATTAAATAACTACATTTTTCCAATGATCATGAAAACAAAGTAGAGAAAATTTTATTTTTAAGCAGCAAAAGAAATACAATTCATTTTCTGAAATAGAGAAGATTTTCTTGTTTCCATCTCCTTACCCAAGTTCCTAAAAAAATCTTAGAGGAAGACTCTTCTGACCAGTTTTGTATGAATTAGAAGATAATTTCCATCTTTGCTCAGTTAAAAATCTACATGTAATTATTAGTAATGATACATACTCATAAAGTATTTTTTTTTCCTGATAGCTTAAGGTGCTTTTAAGAGAGGTAAATTTCTAACACCCAGGGAGTCCTTTATTAGAAAGGATTATAATTTAAAAGATCAACCTGTCTTACCCTAATTGCTCCAAGTTTTCTTTTAATGTCCATGCCTGAGTTTTAAGGCATGATATATCATTAAGAACTCTAGACATAGCATACATTATGATGATTCTTTCATTGTAATTTGGGCCTATCACCCTTCTACATTCATTGAGCTAATAATTCACTGATCATTTGGCTTCAGAATTTCATTTAAAATAGCTCTGAGGACAAAAGGAATAGAAGGATCTATTCCCTCGCATTTTCATCCAGCCCTTCCATTTATTTTATTTATTTTTTGAAATAGTGGTCCTATGCATTTTATTTATTTTTTTATAATTATTGTTGAAAGTATTACATATGTCTCCTTTTTCCTCCATTGACACCCCGTCCAGCCCATCCCTGACCCCCTACCCCAGTACCTCACCACTCCATTGTCTGTGTACTCCTCTATTTGTTAGAAGTGTGGGGGAATGTATAATGAGCATAGATAGAACACTATATGGGGGTTCGAGGGAGCCAGGTCCTGTCTCTGTGTCCTGCTTCTGCCACAACCTGGTCAGGCAATCTTGGACACACTTAACACCTTTTTACCTAGCAACTCTTCTTGTTTATCTTGTCACCATGGGTTTGTAAATTGGGACTTCATCTGTGGCTGTTAGTGTGCTTCAAGGGTTGGCTTTTAGGGTTTGGGTGTCTGTAAGTCTCTATAAGTAGCAGGCTTCATTCTCCTCATGGACATTATCTTTTTCTGGGTCCATAACTTTACGTTCAGGTTCTCTAACGGATGTGTGATCTTTAAGATAACTGATTCTGGAGAATCACTCAAGTCTTTTCAATAGTAACATTTTATGGCTACAGGCTGTCTTCATGTGTGCAAGATTTCTTCCAGATCATAAAAACGTATTGAGCTTGTCACTTACTTGAAGGAAAGATTCTGACCACAACCCTTAAGAACATGGCTTAGAGTGCCTTAATAGAAGGGAAAAAGGAGACTTGTTGCTCCACCATATAGAGTGTGTATATCTATAATAATAAAAGCATAATATGCTAATTAGACTGGATAGCCAAACGACCTTCTGGACGTCTTTCTGGATGATCTTTGGATGAAGCTGGGGCTGCGAGAGCTGAAGCAAGCTGTCACGATGCAAGGGCGGAGCCCCTTGCACAAATTTCGTGCATTGGGCCTCTATATGTATACAAATATTGTATACAAATATATACATATGTATTCCTATATATGTACACATGTTTGTACACACATATATACAAGTACCATATACATATATATGGAATTAAAGACAACTCTGATCAAGTTTTTTAAAGTGCTTATTTAGAATGTCAGTGTCTGGCGGGACAAAGCTTTAGCCTTAATATTAAACCAATATGTTCCTTGAAATCTTTCTTATTATCAATTTGTTTTAGATGTGCCTCTCATAAGTAACATATATCTGGACTTTATTACCGCAATTTGATAACCTCTGTGTTTTACCTGATGAATTTAATACATTTATTGTGATTACTTATTTATTTCTGTTTGTATATTCTATTTACTATGCTTTGTATGCTTCTTTCTATTTTCTATTTTTTTTTTGGGGGGGGGATTGATTTACCTTTTCTAAATTCTTCTTAACTGGGTTAAAAGTTTTAGAATCTATTTCTAAATTTTTAGTAACTATTTAAAATTTTAACATGAATTTATATACTTTTAGTTTATGAAAAAAAAAAAAAAATTTCCCATGATTTACTTTGCACCAGTCTGTTCTGGTGGACTTCTAATGATAATCAGAATCACCTGGGTCAATGACAGTCCGTGTGCGTGTTCTGTAGTATTTGCCCCACGCTGTGCCCAATTTAATATTATTGCCACTGTAGTGATGGACACCAGTCCTGGCCAACCTGCCCTATTTCAGATTTCCTCAAGGCTGGGCAGTGTTGACAAGGATGACCAGTTTTACTTTGTCTCGCCTGATCATCTTCAGCATCTGCTTGTCCCACAGCATGTACTTTCTACTTTTTCTAACAAGTTGGAGCCTAGAGTTGATCGACTGCAGGGACATTTTCATCTTCTTTTGGCCACCTTCCTGCGTTAGGTGCAGGACGGCCCCCAACCAAGAGCAGCACCAGGAGTGCCCAGGAGCGAGAAAGGAAGGCGTTCCCACAATGCAAAGCTCTTCATTACCCAGCCCAGGTCCCTTGTACTCAGACATTTAAATTTTGATAAAGTGGTCTCTATTGGAAGCAATTGTTATTTGATATGTATGTCTTGAAGGAAGATGACACCCAAGTTGTGGGATTTAAGGCTGCAAATGATAGAGCCTGATTTCAGGCTGGGTGCTAATGTCAGGAGAGATTTAATAGCTAAGGATTAATAAAGTACTGTGAATGTTTTTATTAGTGCTCTATTACAAAGTTCAACAGATCTTGAGTGGTCTGCCTAACACTATTTTCCCCATAAACTCTGTTATGTTTCAATTTTGCAGAAGGCAAGGCTTTTTTTTTTTCAGTTACACATAAGTATATTGTGTTATAGCAGAAATGCCATAGATGGAAACATAGGAATGTAAATAAAATCTTATATTTACTTGCTACCTTACTCTTAAAATGCTTCCACAAACAGCAAGTAGTTAGGAATAAACGCAGACAGAATGGCACAGTGGAAGAGAGCCTTGGATTAGGCCTTTGGGCTACTGGGTTCTAATCTGGGCTCTTCACTGATTTACTGAGCACTGTAGGCTGAATTGTAGTCCCCCCCAAATTGTAGTATTAATCCCCAATATCTCAGAACATGACTGTATTTGAAGAGAGGTCCTTTAAAAGGATAATTAAAGTTAAATGAGTCGTTAGTGTGGGCCCTAATCCATATGACTGGTATCCTTAGAAAAAGAGGAGACAAGCACATGGACAGGCACAGAGGAAAGACCCGGTGAAGACACAGGGGAAAGAAGGCCATCTACAAGCCAAGGGGCGAGGCCTTGGAAGAAGCCAACCTTGTCAACACCTTGATCTCAGACTTCTAGTCTTCAGAACTGCGAGAAAATGGATTTCTGCTAGTTAAGCCACCAGCCTGTGGGACTTTGTGATGGTAGCAGTAGCAAACTAATATATTGGGTAACCCTGGGTATTGAACCTCTCTGAATTTTCACTTTCTTATCTATAAAGTGGAGATGATGATATAAAAAAATAAGAGATATTTAAAAATAAACAGGTAAAGTAACCTATTCTGTATGGGGTGGGGGAGTTGATAAAAAATACTATAGAATCACAGTAAGTTTTTAATTTATTTATCTAAAAGCCTGAGAGAGAAGAGATGGGTATATTCTGATTTGAAAGGCCAAACATACTACATTAAAATGAAATAAATAAATGAATGGAGAATCATTTATAGGAAAAATTTGCAAGAGCATAATGCCATCAATTAAAGAGTGCTCCGAGGAATTTCAAATATAATTTGACCCCCTCTCACCCAAAATTTAAATTTGTATCAACTCTCCAGAAACACACATGTTGCATAAATTAGGACACACCCATACTTCTTAAATAGTTAAAGTTTGATTTAATAAAAGACTTCAGGATGCTGAGAGTAGCCTGGGCCTGCTGATATTGTAATGCATGCATAGGCTGCAGGTGGTAATCAGAGCTGTGGTGGGCAGTTCACTTTGCACCTCCTGGGGCACCAATTTTCAGAACCTGTTAGAACCCAATAGAAAAATCTCACCTAAGATTCATCTGTGAGCTAAATTACAGGGGAAGCCATTATCATTCATTTTACATGTACAGCGGAGCACCTCTGGATCACAGGGAAGGATTTTGCTAGTTTTGAGAATCCTGAGAATTGAAATGGGCAACCAAGGTATTTCATTGTTCTTCTGATCAAGAAATAATTCTTAATTGAACCCAAGAAAATATGCCTAGCCCTTGATGCCTAAGTTCTGGAGTGGAGATGGAAGAGTAAAAGTTTAAAATCTGTTTGGAAGAGATCAAATACTAAACAATTAGAAATCAATGAGCTGTTGAGCTATATGGAGTTAAGTGGGAGGGATTTCAAAGGAGGGTAAGAACAGTATGATGAGTTTGAAAAAATGGGTGAGGCTGAGGGAAGATGTGGGAAGGATTTGGAAATGGGAAGCTCAAAGTAGATAATACACTGGAGGTTATTTTTGGTTGGGTACCATTTGAGGTGAAGAATGTGTGTGTGTGTGTGTGTGTGTGTGTGTGTGTGTGTGTGTATGTATGTGTGTGGTGTTGTACATATGTACTTATGCACCACTTTCTTGGAGGAGTGTTGAGAGAAAGCATTTAAGTAGAAGAAACTAGATACTGCACATAAGAGAGATCTGGCTTAAGAAAAACATATGCAGTTCCATCCCATTTGCTGTCAGGAATAGGAATGGGTTATCTCTAAATCTTGAGAATAACCTACAGTATTAAGTACTACCAACTTTATTTTCATACTAGAGGCCCAGTGCATGAAATTTGTGCACATGGGGGGGGGGGTCCCTCAGGCCGGCCTGCACCCTCTCACAGTCCGGGAGCCCCGCAATTGATCACCCTGGAGAGGGAGGCCCCACCCACCCACTGAAGCGCCACCGCTGGCCAGGTAACCTGGGCTTCTTTCTTTGGGGCGATCACGGAGCCCCCTCCCTGATTATTGCCCCACTAACCAGTGGCCTGGGCCTCCCTCTGCGGGGTGATTGTGAGGCAATGGCAGGCCCCCCGACCAATCGTATCGCACCTGCCTTGGCTGGCCTAGCACCAGTGAATGTCATAGCATGGTCGTCTGGACGGTCGTTTGGCTATTCAGTCGATTTGCATATTGCACTTTTATTATTATAGCTAAAAGAACTGAAGTTTAGAGAAATTGACTGACTTGCCTTCAGTCACACATATTAAATGCACAAGCCTTTTAAGTCTTCAGGAGGTTGTCTAGGCGTAGTGGGACATCCATGGGTTCATATGGGTACCCTAAAATAATGGGTGCTATTGGTGCCCACAACAGCATGCACTTTATCAGCTGGTGGACCCAACCCTCAGGTGCATTAATTCCCGGGGAGGACACCCTCCTCTAGATCTCGGCCAATGACCATTATGCACAGGGTACCGAAGGCTAGCCCCTTTGCTCAAGCTGGGCTCACTTGGTACTGTGCTTTGTGCTCCAGAGCTCGCACAGACCCAGCTCGCCTGAAACGGGATCACATTCTAGCTTTGCTTCTCCCCCTTCCCATACACCCTGTCCTGCATCCTTTCCTCCTTCTCTCCTGAGAGCACTCCCCCAATACATCAAATCCTACCTAAGACACAAACATTCCCCAGGTATGCCTCTGAATTTTTATCAATGTGTACAGCGTATCATTGCTGCACATGAGTACACCGTGTTGTGAAACGGGCAACATTGTGCTGAGTAGGTGGTGGAGGGGGTGATGGTGACCTCCACCACTAGCCATCATGTATATGGTAAACAATCTACTGCATCTTCTTACCTAAAGCTTATGACTAAGCCATCAGTTAGGTTCTATGATTATCCCTGCATTTACAGGTGAGGAAACCCCGTTTGAGAGAGGATATATTATTTGCTCATGACCACATGGTTTGTAAGGCACACCACCAGGATTCCAGCACACCTGTGTTTAGTTTCAGTCACCTCCAAAAATATTGGAACATGTAACTTAATAAATGTGCAACTTACTGGAATATGTAAGAACTATGTATGGCTCAGCATAGTCAGGGCAGTAAACAGCTCTATGCAGTGTTGAAGGGAGAACCAAATAATAATGGTGGATTCAATTTAATTCCTTCAGTGGGTTGCCATGAACAGAAACTGATTTGAGAACTACTAAGCACAAAAGAGGATGCCAGACTGGGCAGAGGAGTTTGAAGTTGGTAGAAGATATGGTGACTACATAATTAATTATCCACATTGGAGCACTATTGAGGATGATAGGAGATGCCATTAGTAATTACACACGGGTAACAAGTGTAAGCCAGGACTATTTAGCAAACCAGGGTGTATAGTCACCTCAGTAATAGGAGTCACTGGGGAGCTATAGTAGTTCTTGAGCAGCGGTGTGAAGCAATTTTTCTATTAATCGTATGCAACATGGTTTAGAAAAAGCTGAGAGAATAGCAGGTATTAGTTGTTCTAGAGCAGGGGTGGGCAACCTTTTTGTGAGTGTGTGACAAAACCAGCAAAATCTCTGACTCAAAATTCTTCTGTGTGCCAACCCTAATTTTTTGAGAACATGTTACGCCTACTTGATATCTCTTAAGGTGTACGTATGTGAAGAACCTTGAAGAAATAATAAAATTCATTCGAGCGACAAAAACACAGTATATGATGATGAAAAATACATTTATTTTTTAATGTATACATGTACACTGATAGTCCGACAGAAAACTTTATGACTTCGTTTGATATTATCAGTGGGACTTTTGCTGCTGCATCACTGATGGCAGAGATTTTACATCAGGTTTATATTTCGTGACCTTCAGAGATATGTACAAGCTACTACTTTCATCCGTCAGCCTATTCCTATTGCGAGACCTAACAAAATTCATCACTGAGAACAAAGATTCGCAATTGTAAATGGAAGATTATAAGAGGGTTTCGCGTGCCAGCAAATTACTGGCGCGCCATGTTTGGCACGCGTGCCAGGGGTTGCCCACCCCTGTTCTAGAGGCACTAGTGTGTGGTATGTTGGAGTTTCTGCCCCAGCCCCTGGTTTTCTCTCTAGTTCATTGCTGGAAATGGTTGTCCTTTCTGGACCTCAACATGCTTGTTAGAGACTATCAGCCAATCTTCTTGTCCCAGGGGATCAGAACTCTGTCCAGGTTCCCCCAACCACTGGTTAGATCCGTTGTTTAATCCAGATGGTCTCTGACTCGGAACCAAACTCTCCTCATCCTGCAGCTCTGCTCCCCATGGAGTAGCTACACCCCCCTGGGGTGTCCCATGCTCCACAGAGCATTGTGATTGCTCCCCATGGACCCTTCTGGGTGAGTAAGAGAGTAGGGATGTGCGTCTGCCAGTAAGACACTCAGGCATTCTGCCTGGAAATAGTTGTCTTCAAGGTCATCTCCCTCTGGCTAATGCAAGAAAGTGAAAGAAAAATATTTTGTGTAAGAGGTTCAATCCCCCCGTCCCCCTTATGCTCCACAGAGTGTGTGGAAGTTCTGAGTCCAATGATTAGGCTTCTGTCCTCACACAGGGCCTTATGGCCTCCTGTCTCCTTGAGTTTTAAATACATTGCATCACCTTTATAGAGGTAAGATTAAGGTCAATAGTTCTAATCATGTGGGCTCTAGAGGGGAAAAGAACAGAGGGCCTATTATTGTCAATGGAAAGCTCCTTTGTAAAATGGTAGAGTATGGATGAGGGAGGGAGGGAGGGAGGGAGAGAGAGAGAGAGAGAGAGAGAGAGAGAGAGAGGGAGAGAGAGATAGAGAGAGAGAAATCCTCTGGCCTAGGGCCTCAGTTGGGGCCTGGAACACATGTCCTCTTTCTGGGGTTCCCAAATCTGTTTGGAGAACATTATCAATTATGGGTCCAGCTACATGGCATCTTGTACTTCAGTCTGTGTTTCTGGAGCTGTTGTACTGAGACTGGAGTGCTGCTCTGGAATCTCTGGCCTGGGCCTGATTCTTCTATGATATTTAGGGCCTACAATGTACTGCCAGCCCATATTCCCAGTCTTGTTTTCTGGAAGAAGACGCCGTCCCTATCCAGCTACTCCAGACATCTGCTGCCCAGGAATCTCTCATAATCGCCCAAAGTCCATGTCTTTCCAATGCTGTTCTCTTTGCCTAGAATAGTCTTCTGTTTTAGAAAAATCCTGCACATCTTTTTTATTTTTATTTCATTTTAAATATTTTTGTTGATTTCAGAGAGGAAGGGATAGAGAGAGGTAGAAACATCAATGGCTGCCTCCTGCATGCCCCACACTGGGGATCGAGCCTGCAACCTGGGCGTGTGCCCTGACGGGAATGGAACTGTGACCTTCTGGTTCATAGGTTGATGCTTAACCACTGAGCCGTGCTGGCCAGGCTGCACATCTTTTTTTTTTTTTTTTTTTTTGCCTAATCAGAATGTCATTGCAGCGACATTCTTTGTTGACTCTGGAAAATAGACAGTTACCCACTCCCTTTCGATGTTCTCAGAGCTGTTTTGTCTCTGTTACAGCCCTTATGGTATGCTGTAATTATCCATTTGCACATCTGTCTATTCCCACCAGACGGTGAGACTGTGGACAGCAGAGAGTGCATATCTCAGTGGATTATCTCTAGAACTTAACACAGAGGTTTCCAACCTTCCTCATCTCATGGCACATGTAATTACTAAAATTCTGAGGCACTCCAAAAAATTTATATATTTTGCCAATCGGACAAAAAAAGGTTTAATTTTGATTCATTCCCACTGGACAGTATTGTTGTATTGGTTATTGTCATTTTTTGTTTGATAATTTAAGGGAAAAGAGGCCCACATCCCTGACTAAATAATCAGGTGTTGCATGTTTTAAAAATTCTTGTGGCACACTGGTTGAAAATTGCTGGACTAACATATAGTAGGTGTGCAGTGTTGCTTGAAAATCCCTGGCCTAACAAATAGTGACTGGATGAAAAGTTATTTTGCTCCCGTTAGGTTGCTGTGTTTTTGTGACTAATGTAGAATGATAAAGTTTAAAGGGGAAAAACTTTGCTAACCTGTTGCGACATACAGCAAGAGATTCTATTGCTTATTTCTGTTCTCATCTGCCATATGGCTTTCCGTTCACCAACTGCTCTAGTGAGAATTACTTTTGCAGGTAATTTTCTAATGATTGTCTTGGGATAAACAAATTTATCAGACTTGTTTGGCTAATGTATTCAAGGAGGTTCACAGGGGAAAAGATTAATCATCTAAGAAGCAAGCCGGTGTCTGTCATTAGGCGGAAGGGTCCAGAGATGATCAGAGCTGAGCTGGTGGTTGCTATGACTGCAGTACCTTTCTCTCCCTTTGTGAGGTCAACGGCAGCTCCCAAGCTGATTGGCTAAAATTAAATTATCCTACTGACCAACCGTGGGGAGTTAATTTCATCAGAAAGAGGAAAATGGTGGGAAATCCCGCCGTGATGCTACAAAGGAATTTTCTTTAGAAACCCACAGAGTCCAAGTTTGCTTTCATTATAATTAATATGTTTCTCCTAATGAAATAATTTCAGGGAAGCAGACAATAGCATTAGCCTGCTATTTTGTAGATCCATATAAGCTTTAATCTGGTTTGTCCTAAAATCAACTCTCAAAGAAAAGTAACCTTTATTTTCTTGTAATACCCGCATCACCAAAGACTGCCATCCTGTGCGTGTTTTTATAATGGGAGATAAGCTAATTGTGAAAAGCATGAAAGGAGCTGGCATAGCGAAAGGCCTTTGCGTGCAGGGCTCCTGCCCTGTGGACATAGTGGGCACTAACAGCTCCAAGGAGGACCATTGACCTTGGGGTTGGGAGCATCGCTGGGACTGACTTTGAAGGGGATCCTGCCTTCCAACAGGTTCAGTCCTAAGAAGTTGTATGTGGCCCATGCTCTGGTTTTCCACCGGGCACAGCCTTTGTTCTAGGAATTAATCACCACTGACCTCGCTTATTGTAGTTATTTCTGGCAGGAAAGATGCAGAATTCATCTTGAAAGCAAGGCTGTGTCTATCTGCAGGCTCTGCTGAGTCGTAAATCCAAGTGGATGTGAAATACAAACCAAGGAAAACCAACCCAAGATTTACTAGTTTCCTTAGCTCTTCTGTGACCATGGAAATGTTATGTGATTAAGAAACAAATGGGAAAAAACCTACTATTGACTCAATTCTGGACATTCTGCATGATTCTATCTGTAAGATCTCCAAATCAATGTTTCTTTAAAATTTTTTTTTCTTTATTGATTAAGGTATTACATTTGTGTCCTTATCCCCCCATCCCCTCCCAACCCCCCACTCATGCCCTCACCCCTTTGGTGTCTGTGTCCATTGGTTAGGCTTATATGCATGCATACAAGTCCTTTGATTTATCTCTCCCCCTTCCCCCCACCCTCCCCTACCTTCTCTCTGAGGTTTGACGGTCTGATCGATGCTTCTCTGTCTCTGGATCTGTTTTTGTTCATCAGTTTATGTTGTTCATTATATTCCACAAATGAGTGAGATCATATGATAGTTATCTTTCTCTGACTGGCTTATTTCACTTAGCATAATGCTCTCCAGTTCCATCTATGCTGTTGCAAATGGTAATAATTCCTTCTTTTTTACCACAGTGTAGTATTCCATTGTGTAGATGTACCAGTTTTTTTAATCCTCTCATCTGCTGATGGGCACTTAGGCTGTTTTGAAATCTTAGCTATGGTAAATTGTGCTGCTATGAACATAAGGGTGCATATATCCTTTCTGAAAATCAATGTTTCTTAAAGCTCACATTAATTTGTTGCAGTGAATTCAGTTATGTCCTGAGTGGCCCGTGATGCAACCCCAGTGCCCATTTCCTGAGAGCCATGTGGCGGGAGCTGGGGATCAGTACTTACTCGAGGCAGCATAAAAACATGACAAGCAACCCTTTCAAGCAGGAAGCCCTATGAGAGTTCCTCAGAGGAAGAGAAGAGCCCCATGGGCTGAAGCCCTCCAGGTCCAGGTATTTCTCCCAGGGGATGGGGAGAAAGAGGAAGAGATCACCATCATGTACGCTCAGCACCTCTCCCTCTTAATACTCCTGATGTTAAGCTTATCTATTGAGTGTTTGTCCTCTTTCAGCCACAGCATTCATTTACCTCCCGATCACACTCCTAAATAATCAGTTATGTTATGATAATCATTATCATCACATTATAATTAACGTGAGAAAATTGGGGTCCCAGAGACTAACCTACCGAAATTCATACACTTTATAAATGGGGGAGTCAGAATTCCAATCTATGTCTCCTTGGTAGCATTTTATGCATAGTCTCTGGATAGTTTACATAAGTATTATCATAATGTGCATGTTTTGTTACCTTTTTTCACTTGTTATTATATACATTTAATAATAATTTTTGATAACTACATACTATTTCATTGAGTGACTTACCACCACTTCACATTTCATTATTGCTGAACTTTAAAGGTTTTGAAAATTTGGACACACTTTGTAAGACTTTTATTTCTCTCCATATTTAGGCTATTTCTAGAAATGAGAGGGTATGAAGACTCTTTGAAAAACTATGTTGTCAAATTCCCTCTTGTCAAGAGTAGGAGAGTACTCAATTTACCCCATTCCTGCCAGCCCTAGGGGGAAAAACCATTAAAAACCCACACAAAAAAATCCCCAAAACAGCAAAAAATGTGGATTGATATGCAACAATAAGTTTCCTGTTTCAATATGCCTTTCTTGATCACTAATTCATTTATTTGTTAAAAACACTTATTGAACATCTGTTGATTTTGGGCTATATCATGAACAAATCAGGTAAGTGATGATCCATGTGTTTACTAATTCTATTTAAGTATTTTAATTAAAAATGCCACTATAGAAACACGTGGCAGAAAGACCGATTAGAGGGGAGAAAGATTTGAAGAAGGGAGACCAGGTTTGGGTGCTATATTAATAGAATGACTAAGGTAAGTGTTCAGCAACTGAGCCACTTAAAAGGGTGACAATGAAATCCTTAGCTCTAGTGTAATTTCCTTATAGTGAAGTTAGCAAAACTCCCCATCCCAGGCAGTTAAGTTTGTTAAGAACTTTGCAGGTAGGAGTGAGATTTTCAGCATTCACCTCACATGTCTTTGTCTCCCAAACTCTTAATACTGTGACTGTTGTGTTGTCATGTTGAATAGCTTCAAATGTAGGTAGCTTTTTCGAGCAGGAGTGATGTGGCTGTGATGAGAGATGTTGAAATTCGAGTTTTGGTGGCAAAAAATAAAACTGAGACAGCTTTGTCTCATGGCTTCCCGGGGTGGGAGGGGAGATGGTCATCCATCCTCCCATTTCTGACTACAGGGCAAGCATCATATTGCCTGACAGTTTGTTCTAGAGTAGGGCACTATTCAGATGTCTCCTATTTAATCTTACATTATTATGAATACTACTTGAAAGCGGTCCTGTGGTTGCACAATCAAGTATTGTCATCTCAGAGAGTTAACTGTGATGAAACCATTCATGGTCTGGGTTTCTCCACACCATTATTTGACACGAAAATAGCTGCAAAACAGAAAATGTGTTTATTCTAAGGTCATGCGTGCTAGGTATATAGCTCAGTGCCTGGCACAGTGTTAAGTGCTCAAACAATATTTGCACTTTTGTTATTTACATCAGAACTATTTATTTATAATTATTTATTTTATTACTAAATTTGCTGAAGTGGGATCCCCCCCCCCCCCCCCCCGCATCCTGTTTCAAAGGCACCTGGCAGTGGAAAGGAGAACGGAGTGGCACCACAGATGAAAGAGCAGGCAGGATCCAGCAGGGAGCTAGTCCTAGGGCAGGGCTACAGCGAACAAGTGCAGAGGAAGAAGCAAGAATAAAGAGGCTGATGAGGAGGGCAGAGGGGAGAGCAACGGTTAACTGGTTAACCGGGCTAGCTGTGTGGACAGGAAGAGCGAGCAGTTCAGTGGAAAAACTAAAGAAATGTTAGCAAGTCAGGGCTCTGAAGTCCCTAAGGAATTTAGCTGCCCCAGGCTAAAGCCCTAAAGTACTGAAGGCCATGCCAAGGGGTGTGGGGATTTGCAAATGAGTACAGGTTGCTCTATGGCTTGATAGAAACTAAAGGCTGAAGCAAGCTTGGGGATGATGGCTTGACTGACCATTATTTTGTTTCCTTTAAAGCCAGATCAATAACTAAACGTAGAGCTTTCAGTTTGTTCACTGTGTTGAGGGGCCACACTCACTGTTGTACACAAGAATCCAACAAAAATTTCCAAGATTTGGGGTCCCGGTCCGAGGAGGTGGGACGAGGCCCCAGGGCACTCAGTTACTGCTGAGCTCTTCAGGAGGAGAGGGTGGTTTCTGTTGTCTTCCTCTGGCGAGTTTGCTGAATTGTGCCTCAGCTGAGGAGGGAGGAGGCGGCATCTGACTGGTTTGTGGGTGTATGGGTTGTTGGGGACCCCTCAAGAGGATTGGTGAGTGAAGTCTCCATGGACCAAACTGTGTTGCAGCCAGTCCAGAGCACTGACAAGGTCACTGTACTTGCGGGGTGTTCGTCCGCCAGGGGAAGGGACACTGGTGTGTTCATGCTTAGACTTAGGACACTGCCCACCTGCCACGTGGCCCGAGGCAAGCCCTTCACCTGGCTGCACTTCCGCCTCCACCTTTGTGAAGTGAGGGGACCGAGGAAAGAACCCCTGGGGGCTAAGTCGTGATCTGAATACACCTGCCCTCTGTGGGGCTGGAGAGTCCCTGGATCCACAGAAATGTTGACCGAAATAGGAGGAAGATTGTCCTTGTCGATTGTATTTTCTCTGGCGCAGGACCAAGTATTTGTTTAACTTTTTTTTCTTTTTTTTTTTTTTTTACTTCCATGCTAAAGCCAGTTAGATAATTTAAATGAGCTCTTCCCCTTTGTACATTTGTTCATCTGTTCTGGCTGTGAGCTGTTCAAGGACAGGGAAGTTTTGAATAGAGAATGGACCTGCATGATTCAGAAGGTACAAAAGGGAAGATGGTGCAGCTTGCTTCCCCAGCCACATATTTCCCCTTCCCATTGGCAACCAAATGTTATCTTTTTTTGTGTCTCCTTCCAGAATTGTTTTATGCAAATATATATATCTCTCTATATATCTATATCTATCTATCTATCTATCTATCTATCTATCTATCTATCTATCTATTCTTCCCTTCCTTCTGCTCCCGATATTGTATTTGGGAAAATGGTAGGATAGTATATGCATTGCTCTGCATTTTCCACTTAATGCTGTACCTTGAAGCTTTTTTAATGTAATATATAATGAGTTTCCTCAGACTTTGTTATAGCTGCATGGTATTCTATTTTATGTATATGCCATAATTTATTTAAACAGTCCCACATTGATAAATATTTAGGTAGTTTTCAATTTGGTGTTATAAATAACTAGAGGCCCGGTGCATGAAATTCGTGCAGGGGGGGTTCCCTTATCCTGGCCTGCACTCTCTCGCAATCTGGGACCCCTTGGGGGATGTCCAACTGCCGGTTTAAACAGGCAGTCAGACATCCCTCTTGCAATCTGGGACTGCTGGCTCCTAACAGCTTGCCTGCCTGCCTGCCTGATTATTCCTAACTGCTTGCCTGCCTGCCTGCCTGCCTGATCACCTCTAACTGCTCACCTGCCTGCCTGATTACCCCTAACTGCTTGCCTGCCTGCTTGCCTGCCTGATCACCCCTAACCACTCACTTGCCTACCTGATCACCCCCAACCCCTCTGCCTGCCTGTCTGATTGCCCCTAACCACTCGCCTGCCTGTCTGATTGCCCCTAACCACTCACCTGCCTGCCTGATCGCCCCTAACCACCTCTGCCTACCTGTCTGATCGCCCCTAACCACCTCTGCCTGCCTGCCTGCCTAATTGCCTCTAACTGCCTTTGCCTCAGCCCCCACCACCGTGGCTTCATCCAGAAGGACATCTGGAAGGTCATTCAGCTGTCCAGTCTAATTAGCATATTATGCTTTTGTTATTATAGATACTGTTATGAAGAATTTTATATATAAATGATTTTGCAGGTATGTGTGTGTAAAATTTCCAGTAGTAGAATTTTTGGGTCAGGGTATATATGCATTTGCAATTTTGATAGGTATTGTCAAACAGCCTTCTTTAGAGGTTTTATCAGTTGACACTCTCACTACAATAACTGAGTGTCTATTTCCCCACACCTTCACCAACACAAATGTGTATCTTGATGGGAGCCTGAACTTTTATAGGGGCTTATGTTTCTGGGTTGGGAAGATTAGATAAATCTATCCACTTGTGATTGGTATTATCCTACAGCATTGTCCACCTGACTGCCTCTCAAAAGCACAAATTCGGCCATGTTATTCTCCTGTGTTATATATTTCTGTGGTCCTCACTGCCTTCTGGGTCAAAGACACATTTGGCATGGTGTGCAAGGCCTTTTACAACCTGGCCCCTCTCCGTTCATCTTTGGAGCTTCTCTTTCAGCCTTGACCTTTCGAACGGCAGCCACACTTAACTTACTGCAGCCTCTCAAGTGGGTGCTGCTTTCTCACGCCCAGGCCTTTCCTCTGGTTGAATTACTTTCCCCACGGTCTCTGGACCAGGCAATGCCTTACTTAGCTCAGTCATCTCTTCCCCTGGCATCCTTTGCCACTGTGCCTCCTTTCCACTCTGAGGGCCATCCTGGGGCTTTGTGTGCTTGCTTCATCCAAGTAAAAGTTCCTCAGCATTGCAACTGCCCCTACACATTTTGTTTTAGATCCCTGTATCTTGATAGGTAGGAACTCTTTTACTAGTATTGTCTTTTTATCTTTATGCCTATGGCACAATAGGGGCATAGGATATGTTTTGGAGTGATAAGTTAATGGATTGTCCTTCGGCCCAAAGGAGGAATTAACAGTCAACTGATCAAAAAGGAATATTGGATGGAAGGAACTAAACATTGAGATTAAATCATCATCTGGATTATGAGATGCTAAAAATTCAAAATGTGACTACATATTTAAAAATAAATACTGACTGGAATGCCTTTTGAAAAGCTAGTGAAAGAGTTGTGTTTTACCAGTCTCTGCATCGAATCACTCAGCCACCGAGCTTGACTCCGGCTTTCAAACGCCTTTTGCCACAGCTGTCCCAGGTAGATGGCCCAGTGGGGAAGACACGCTTTAGGCTTGCGTTGATGCTGATGAGGGTGAAAATGCAGCCTGACCTTCTTTCCCTTTGTGGTCATCTAGGGACTGAGAGGGGAATGGAGGTCAGACAGGATCGGACCTGGCAGAGACACGACTGAATGAGTCACTTTGGTCTTTGGCTCAGGAGGTTTGGCTGTGAGAGGGACCCACATCCCCTTGATTTAGGGAAGTTTGTTTTTATAGACCTAGGCCATGGAAATGTAGCACAGAAGCAGCACGTGCCGACCGAGGATTGGGTTGCATTTCCGCCTTGGATATTCAGAGTGCTTTAAGTAACAGAGTTTTGCTTCCAAGTAGGCCCATGGACCAACCCATGTCACATTTCTCTAGCCACCTTGTACTAGATATTGTTTCCTTAATTCTTTGAAAGTTGATGGATAGTTCTCCAGACTTATGTACAATCAACTTGGCTTTCAGTTAAAATCAGGCAAGCAAAGATCCAAAACATCGTCAATCTGCAAAATCTCAGTTATATAAGCCTCATAGGACCGCATATCATCTTGGTACTAGGGTATAATGTTTTCCTTAATCTCATAGAATATTAATGGAAATTTCTCTGTGTAGTGTGTGTGTGTGTATCACGTGCATGTGTGTGTGTACATGTCTGTGATATATGTGACCTGGTTGGTGGCCAGGATACCTGCTGAAGTGTGCAGCAATGTCAGGGTTAGCTTAGGCTGATATATAGTCCAGACTGCTCGACTTTCAATCCTGGCTTCATATCTGCCTTTCAATCCTTGACACATTATTTAGCATTCTGTCATCTGTAGAATGGGTTGATGATAATACCCTCAGGAGATACTTTGAGGGTGAAATGAGTTAATAATGTAAAATGCTTTGACTGGTGCTTGGCACATAGCAAATGTTCAATATCTGATAGTGATTATTATTATCAAGCCACTCTACATGATATTGGGAGTGCTTAACAGGTGAGAAAGAGTGCACTATGAATAAATCCTGGGTTGGGGTGTGGTGTTGAGAATGTGCACCAGTTCTCACCTCCTCAGGGAAGCCTGGAGATGTACTAGCTGGGTCAGGGGAACTAGATGGCATTTGGAGAAGAACAGGCCCTAAGGGATGGACCCAGGCTGTGGGAGGAAGCTTGGCCAGAGGGTGAGTAGTTTCAGGGGAGTGCAGGTGGGAGTGGGTTGTCATGGCCAAACTGCAGGAACCCATGCCAACATTTTGGGGCCGGGGCTCTCAATAGAAAAGGACACCAGAAGGCAGATTCGCAGGCCTGGAGAAACGGTGCAGCTCACGACTCAGGCAAAGGGCTAGGTTCCACACTCCATAAAGAAATCTACAAGGCAATTTAAAAAGCCCCAAACCCCTATGAAAAGTGAGTGGGGGATATGGACAGTTTGCAGGAGAAAAAAAAAAGAGAGAGAGAAATGGCTCTTAAGCACATGAAAAGCTACTCAGCCCCACTCATAAAAAAGGAAATGCAAATTACGATGACAATGAAATTCATTTTTCACCTATCAGATTGCAACGTAAAAGAGTTTGATAACACTGAGAAATGGTTCTCCGCCAACTGGTACAACTTCTGTAGGTAGAAATTTGTTAATATCTACCCAAATTTAAAATGCAAATGCCTTTGACCTAGCAGTTCCACCTGTTGTAATCTATTCCACATATATACTCTCAAATGTGTGAAGTGATCTATGAAAAAGATTATTAATGAGTCATTGTTTGCAGCAGCAAAGTTTTTAGACCATTCTGAAAATACACTAACAGGACTGGATAAATAAACAATGAGGCGTCAATTTAATGAAATACTAACAGCTGTAAATAAGATTGAGGAAGTACTTTGATTATAGATACGAACTCCAAGATTTCTTCTTTAATGGAAAAGAGCAAAGTGCAGAAAAGCATGCCTAGTAGGCTTCTATTTATATTTAAATAAAGGGGAGGAGCCTATATATATATATATATGTATATATATACACACATACATATATATATACTTACTACTGTATATATATATATATATATATATATATATATATATATGCAAATGCATAAAATAGATAATTTGCCTCTTGAAGGGGGAATTGGAAATTGAGGGTTGGGAGATAAGTGACAGAGAAATTTTCTACTTTGTATCATTTTGTTGTATTTGAATTTTGAACTATATTAACTCATTGCCTATCAGTCTTTTAAAAATATATAAATACTGCCTCCTACTCTCTAATATCACCCTTGAATTTAATGTGAAAATGTGTGTTATGAAATACTGGTCAATGCATTTACTTAATCCCACACCCCCTTACTTCTGGCCTTTTGGACACCCACCAATCTTTGAATAAATTTGATCCTCAGGAAGATTCCAAAGGTTTATCCTATAGCTCTCTCCATCCTCAGCGTTTACAATCAAGTACCGCTGGACATACACCTGCCCCAGGGAGGGATGGCCGTAGTGGCGTGAGCAAGGCTTTGGAGGAGACAGAGCTGAGTTCGAATCCTGCCCATGTTGCTCATTGGCTGTATCAACTTGGTTCAGTTGCTTACCTTTCTAAACTTCACTTTCTTGATCTGTAAATGGAAATAATGACTGTTTGTTGTTGCATCACAAAGGCGACCTTGACTGATGTACCACAGGATTTCAGTTAGTTAAGGATCACACTCGTTAACAGCACCAGCTTCATCGTGGTCCACCTCATCGATGTCCCAGCTGGCAGAAGTCACCTCCGTGTCTTGTTCCACTCATTCAGAAATGACTCAGGCCCACTGTTTTCTGGTCCCTGCTGTCTCCCTTGAGTTGGTCTGTTGGGAGCCATTAGAGATATTGGCTTAGACAAAGCCATCTTAAGAATTATAAGTTTCTGGTTCTTCCAGAAACTCCTAATTACCAGAAACTACATGTGTCCTGCGATTTGGCCAGCAGCTAAAGATAACCATCCTATTCCCTGAAGCAACTACCGCCACATCGGAGCCTGCTACAACCCTGCTGATAAGCTAATAGACCCCTTTACCCACCCCCCGTCCCTAAAACAGTATGTATCCTGCCACTGTGAGAATAAAGTTTGAGGCTTGATCAGGATCTTGTCTTGCCTCCATTTCTTCGCGTCTCCTATCCTCTCATTCCCTTACAGGAATCATCACGGTACCCACGTTGCAGGCCCCGCGGGTCGGGGCATTGGTCTCTTTTTTCTAGTTGAGCCAGTTCTCCCTCTAAGGTACTGCTGACTTAGCCTTAGGAATGCACCTCTCATCCTCTTTCATGTCCACAGGCTCCAGTGGCTTTTTGGGTGGTCTCAGTTACTTTCTCATGGCGAAGAAAAGGGGCATTCCTTTAATATTGGGGTTGCGGGCTGTTCTCTAGTATCTGGAGCACCAGGGGCCTGGTGACAATTACACTTCCCTTGTAGGAGTTTGGGCCAGGTGCACCAGGAAAGGCTAGTCTCTTCTCTCTCTGCTTCTTCCTCCAGCTCCCACTTACCTGGGGCGAATTTCAGACCCCCATGCTAGCTCTTCACCAGCATGAGTTTGTCTGGGTGTGATTTCCAATCAAACGTCCATAAAATGTATCTGTGTCTTGCCGACTGTTTACTTAAGCAATGACTGGGACCTGTCACCAAGTGACATCAAAGGCTCTGAGGTGGTTGCTTTATAGTCAGTCTAAGAAATGGCAGAGTTTCAGGTTTATATGTGTTCACATACTTTAATGGGAGGAAAATTCCTATATGGTTAATAGCTTCGTTGCTATGGCGAGATAGAATGCTTTTTGAAAGAGTTTCTCTTTAAAGTCAAAGATTAGTCACCTTCAAGGCGGAGGGAAAACAAGGAGGAAACAACCCCAGACTGTGGTAGGCTAGATTTCCCCCAGATATTACTGCGGCTTCTGTCTCCACAGCCGAACGTAACAGCTGGTGAGTAGGGAGAAACTGGAGAAAGATCTTTCTTGCCTTTAATCCAGTGGGCTGTTTTCCTGTGCCCGCTTTACTGTAATTCTCAGCGTCTGTGGGACAAAAGCTGTTGACTGATACATGCAATTACCTCCTCTAATATTGCTCTCGACTGTCGGCCCTGACTGACAAAAGTGGATGAGGTTTAGTTAAGGTCTGGGAAAACACTCTTTTAGTAAAAGCCATGCCCATCTCTATGATCCTCCCTCCCTCAGACCTTTTCATCTGTTTTTTTTTTTTTTTTTTTTTTTTTTTTGGAAAGATAAGGCCTGGTGATGGAAAGTGAAAAAATGGTGCTGAACTTGGCTTGTGATGCCTCCGTTTAACCTCTCAAAAATTGTCCACAGCGTGTGTGTGTGTGCGCGCACACACACAATTTGCATTTGAAATGAGCAAAATTGGTTTGTGTTTTTGGGCAGAGTTTCCCCCCCCCCAAAATATAAGAGGCTATTTTATAGAGTTAAAACCAGATTCTTCTTGGATGCAAGCCTCATTTGGTCTCTGTAGGGAAAAGGAAGCCTTGAAGAGATGTCCCTCCCAGGCCCTTTCCACGATGGCTGGGCTTGGATGCTTCAATTCCTAGAGGAAGGTGTGAGCCAGCAGCACGGGGTTTCATGATCTGTAGATGGAAGCCTCCTCCCACCGAAGCTGTGCTACGTGTTGTACAGTCACTCACGGAGCACGGAGCACGACGCCCAGAAGAGGGGAGCTAAATCCTCATGGGGGGCCCCTGGGCTGCCGCTAGGGAGAAGAAGGATGTGTCTAGTGAGAAGCTCACCCTCACCATCCCCCGCCCATTCATTGTTTGGGAGAATTCATAGTTCACACAGAATGAGGATACGACCACAGAGGCGAGGGCAGCCCCCTGTTTACAAGTGCGGGTTGGAAGACCGAAGTGGCAACTGTGGGGAGATGTCCTTATGAAAGCCGAAAGCCGCGGATGGACCCGAGTCCCTGTCTCTGCGTGCAAACCGCTGGCCGGTGCGGATGCGAGGTTTGAAGCTGGTTCCTCAGGAAGGCCCGGTGGCTTAGAGTCCTCACCGACCCCTTGGGTTGGTGGAGCGTGCTGAGGGGGTTGGGCGGCAGAGGTGGCGGTTTAGGCACAAGCCCAGAAGGGAGCTAGCTTAGGTCCAGGAGGTCTGCTCCCTTATCAGCAGAGCCGGGGAGCTTTGTCCGATCGGTTTTCCCGGTGTTGGCACTGGCTTTTCAAAATGCAATTTGTAATGTGATAAGGCCTACACATTATTCATAGAAGCAATAGCGTGGCAAGGTTATTCCGATGCAATTTTAATCAAGAACAAAGGGCCACACTGCTGATGAAGGGAGTTATCTAGGGTTTTAGAACCAGGACAGAACACAACGTATCTCTCTCTCTCTCAAGTATCTGCAGACTCCTTACTAAAAACTGTGTCTCTTAGAAAGAAACCTGCCTTCTTCCCCCTGCCCCGACTCAGCCCGGCCATCTGTCTGGAGACCATGCGCCAAGGTAGCACCCCCTTTGCTTTCTGTAGAGGCCTCAGAATGTCAGCTGCAGTCAGATGGGAGCAGGAGGCTCCTCCACAGACATGTCTTGTGCTTCTGCTGTATGTCAAGAAATGCACTGGAATCTGGGAGTGTGGGGCACAGAAAAAGAAAAGGCTCATCGCCAAGGAGCCCTCACCTGAGAGGAGAGGGCAAATTTCAGCTTACAGTGGTGAAATGCTACAAGGGAGGTGACTGCCACGCACAAGTCCGGGGGAAGAGCAAGAGAGTGTCAAGCATGGCCAGGTCAGGGATGGCTCTCGGGAAGCAAGAATCGCATGAAATGTAATAGCTTCTATTCAGAAAATGGAACAAGTGGCAACTGATTAATTCTGGAAGGTGTGTGTGTGTGTGTGTGTGTGTGTGTGTGTGTCCCTACTCAGAGTTTCAAAGAGATAGTAAAGAGCTAAAGTTTAGTCCTTCAAGCATTCTCTAAGGCACATTTTAGATCTAGCTGGCCCCAGACAAAGAGAGAGAAAGGCCAGGTGGCGCCATTTGGGGAAATCAAAGTGGCTGCTGCCATGTGAATGGCTCTCCACTCCAGGAATTTCCATCCCCACAGTTCTGTTTAGTTACCCTCCTGTGGTTAGCACTACCTGCATGGCAGGCTGGGCATGGCCACTAAGGGACTCCTTCCTTGGGATGCTTTAGAGCAGGGGCGGGGAACCTCCAGCCTGCGGGCCGTATAAGACCCTTGAAATCATTTGGTCTGGCCCTGCCAAGGGAGGTGATCATAGAGATGGGCATGGCTTTTATTAGGGGTGAGTTAATTAAATGTTTGACCAAATAGAGCAGGCTAATTTTTAAGTTGATAATTCTGCATGGCCCGAGAACGATGTTATAAATATCCAAATGGCCCTTGGCAGAAAAATGGTTCTCCACCCCTGCTTACACAGGCAGATGGGATGCGTTATGTGCAAGGGACAACAAAAAAGTAAATCTCAGGCAGCAAAGCTTGAGCATCTGAATTTTTCCATTTTTAGAAATGGAAAATTAAAAAATTAAATCACATTTCTAATGCCCCAGGAATGCAGACAGGCATGTAAATAAATAGTCTAAATATGGTGAGATTCCATACAGTCAGGACTATGGGTACTACAGAGGTAAGGGAGAAAAGGATGACCTTGCTCTGACTTCATTGATCATGATGGTCTCAGCTGCTTTCCCCATTTGTTTGTGCTAATAGTGATTACACTTTGTCTTACCCACACCAGCCTGGCGCTAAGTACTCTGGGTATAGCAACACATGTCCTTGTCACACAGCTCTACGTGGAGAAACAGAGACAGAGAGAAGTGCCCAAAGGCGCACAGTTAGGGCCAGGACTTGAGGATCTCTGACCTGGGCCCCTCTCTGTCCACCTTGAGATGCATCTTCTGTGGGAAAGGAGGGCCTGCAGAGGGACGTACAGGGAGAGGGCACTTTCTGGGTAGACAAGCAGACAAACGCAGAGGGAGGCTGCTCAGTGCAGCAGACTGTTTAAGAGTGAAAAGAGGTGATGAATTCTCCAATACACACTGAGTGCAGAAAGGCTAAGAAAGGCACAGTGGCGAGACATAGGCAGATTGAGTAGGGATCAGAGGCGATGCCTTCCAGAGGAGACTTGAGAAGTCTCAACATGAGAGAAAAGGACATTCTGGATGGGAAGAATGGCAGGGGATGTGAATGCTCATTCATCCATCCATCCCAGGTATTTTTCCTTCAGTCCTTTGCGAGGCAGTAGGTATAATGGCAAGAGCATGCACCTTGATTGCTCTGGATTGCAGGGGTTGGCTATGAAGTAGGAGTGCCATACAGGAGGCACTGGGGAGAGAAAGGTGAAGGTGACAGGTCTTCACATTCAGTCTCAGGTGTAGACAGATACAGAAGCCCAGGTGCAACGCGGTGAATGTTTTCCTAATGGTAGGTAAATGTGAGGTCTGTGGAAAGGTGGGATAGGACCAGAAACTCCTGGGATTTCTTTTAAGAACTAAATCAGAACCTGGTTAACAAGCCAGAGTCTTGAAATCAGTTAAGTTTTTGGTCACCAGATTCTGGAAGAGGTCCAAAGTGATCTGTTAGACAAAATTTGGGAACGTTTGATGTCTGGTTGACTTTGGCAAACACCTGCTTATGGTCCTGTGGTCTGTTTGCTTTCCAGTCTCCACGAGTTGCACGAGGAAACAGTGGTGTGCCCGCACACCTGTCTGAGAGCCCTTCCTCTTTGAAAAGCAGGTGAAGTCTGAGTTAGCAATCAAAGGCTTACTTGAGTTTTATTGCTGTTGGGACTTTTACAGCTTTCTACCTTCGCAATACATGTATGGTTCCTGAAGAATTGTACCTGGAAAAGATCCTTATGTACTCAAATCAATTATTTTGAAAAATGGATCAGAAAGAAATTGTCTTGTTTGCATCCCAGGCTAGCCCAGGTTGGGTTCCAGAATGTTTTTGCTGAATGGTCATTTCTGCACTAGAAAGACTGTCATTTTTTTTTTTTTTTTTTTTTTTTTGGTAAGATGGAAGGGTTTTTGACAGCCACCATTTTCCTTTTTCTCTTCCTTTCTGAATTCCCACCGGGTGCCAAGTGCGGTTGTCAGCACTGTGTCTGTGCGGCAGCCCAGCAATGGAAGCACTTTGCTCTTGTCATCGTTTTACAGATGAGGGAAATGAACAGAGCAAAAAAATCAGTCTCTCACCTCAGGTCTTGTTTTCTGATAAATGGCCAGGCTGGTATTTGAACTTGGGTAACTCCACGCGGAAATCAAGCCTCTCATTTTGCAGATAAGCCAATTGAAATTCCAAGGTCACTTGCTCATTGGTTGCAGATCTTGGAGCCCACTCCCGAGGAGCAGCCTCTACCTTTGGTCTCTTCTCTTCCCAGTGCCTCCTGATACAGCCACCCTAGAACTTGCTGTCCCCACCCCATACACACAAATCCATGCTTGTGGGTTCCCCAAAAGCACAGGTGATGGTTCCAGACTCTGTCCACCCTGGTTGCTAACATATCTGCCCTGGATCCCACAATCAGCCGCATGGAGGCCCTTGAGTCCCCTGCATGAACAAAATGCATCCTTTCCTGTCTCTGTCTTTATCCACCATTTCCCACATGTTAGTATGCCCTCATCTTGCCACATCTCAAGGTCCAAATGCTACCCATCTTTCAGATCCATCACAAATGCCACCTCCTTGGCAAAGCTTGTGAGGTCCCAGAGCTGTGTAGGATCTGTTGCTCATACTGAGGGATAAGGGACAAGGTGGGGAAGACAAGGGATGGGAGAACATTGGTGCAACTCAGGGCAAAAGACATGAAGCTTGGAGATGGACTCAGCATTGGGTGACCCCAAGGCTAATCAGCAGCCACAAAGTTTGTGCCTTATTGAGTGTTTACTGTGTCCTGGAGCAGTGCAATATTATCATCATAGATCCTCACAGCAGGTCATCAGGTTGCTGTAGCTGGGATCCAAGCCTCATTCTGTCTGACGTCAAAGCTATGCTCTCGCCGTAACCGGTTTGGCTCAGTGGATAGAGCATCGGCCTGCGGACTCAAGGGTCCCAGGTTCGATTCCGGTCAAGGGCATGTACCTTAGTTGCAGGTACATCCCCAGTGGGGAGTGTGCAGGAGGCAGCTGATCGACGTTTCTCTCTCATTGATGTTTCTAACTCTCTGTCCCTCTCCCTTCCCCTCTGTAAAAAATCAATAATATATATATATATTTTTTTAAAAAAAGCTATGGTCTCCCCGCTGTTGTGTTATCTCCCAAGACAACTGGTTGTGGGACAGGAAAATAATGGAACAATCCTCAAAATGGAAGATTAAAGAGATGAAAGAAAATTGGGGTCACAGACTGAGACAATGCGGTGAGGGACACTGGAACTGGAAGAGATGAGTGAGGGCTGGGGCCAGAGTGGAGCTCTTTTAAGGTTGTGGCCTTTGGTCCCTGGACCCTTTGTCAAAACGAGGAAGCGTAGCTTGCAGTGATCATCTGGACACTGGGGATTGTACTCATGGCCTGCGCATCTTGCTTTTTGTTTTAGGTTTTGGATTCCCAAGCTCCCTGAAGGCAGGGATTGTGTCAATGCCTATTTGAAGTAGAGACCCTACCAGTCCACCCTACCAAGTAGCCACATGGGAGGGGCAGTGAGGCAAGCACCTCAGTCTGCCCAGGGATGTGGGGAGGCTTCAAGGCAGGATGGAGATCCAGGCAGAGAAGGGAAACTCAAGGCAGAGGGCAGAGCACATGTTCAAGGAAGAAGTCTAAAAAGGCATGGGAGCGGAGTTTAGGGATGTGCCCAGAGGGCAAGTCAAGAGTGAGGAGTAGGAGGAAATAAGGCTGGAGGAGCAGCTTGAGGCTGGGCATAGCCTCATATACCTCATATACCTCCAACCCACCACTGAAGACTACTGCCAGCTCCCTATCGTTTGACACACTGCCTTATTTCTGAGCCTTGTGTAGGCTCAGGGTACCCCTCCTTACTTAACTAGGGAATTCTACTCATCATTAAAGGCATTTTAAACATGCCTGCCATCTGCATTGGCATCCTCAGAATTCACTGTCTCCATGGAAGGTTTTTTTTGTTTGTTTGTTTTGTTTTGTTTTGTTTTGTTTTTTAAATCTCTGTTTTAGCACTGGCCACACTGTTTTGTAGGTCTTCTCTATTGTTATGAGAGCTTCTCTGGAGGGATAAATTTTGCCTTTTCTTTGCATTGCTAGGGCTATCACATAGTGGTACTCAGCACATTTGATGATAGAGTGATGGAGTACCTCTGGCCTAGCATTTATGTGTTTTTCAGGCAGATGGAGTGAGCGGTCAGTAGGGACCCAGGACTCTGGGAAGAATAGAGGGGAATTTCCCTTTTTGCTCTGTGAAGGCTGATGGGGGCTGCTCATTGATATGGCAGGCCGGCATCCTGCTCACCCTCACTCCCTTCAGTCTCTGGTACCTGCCTACCAGGCCATGTAATTTCTTTGTATTTTCCCTCTTTGTCACTTTTTTTGTTGTTGTTTCCTACAAGGAGTGTAACATCCCTGAGGAGTTTGCTTATATTGCAAGATGACTGCAATATTTGAATTGTGCTATTTAAATGAGTCACCTCGCTGTAACTGGTTTGGCTCAGTGGATAAAGCGTCAGCCTGCGGACTGAAAGGTCCCAGGTTCGATTCCGGTCAAGGGCATGTACCTTGGTTGCAGGCACATCCCCAGTAGGGGGTGTGTAGGAGGCAGCTGATCAATGTTTCTCTCTCATCGATGTTTCTAACTCTCTATCCCTCTCCCTTCCTCTCTGTAAAAAAAAAAAATCAATAAAATATATATATAAATGAGTCACCTCAACCCTAATGTAATTGCTCACACTGGCACACTAAATGTGATCTACATTTCCAAAAGAGTGTTTTTGGCCTGAATAAGCAATTGATGAAATCTTAGTAGCTTATCATTGGTATCAAAAGATGTGTTTTTTGTTTCACAACTAGTCAGATGTGGACTTTTAAAAATATTTATTAAGAATATATATATAGCCATTCTGACAGGTGTGAGATGATAACGCATTGTCGTTTTGATTTGCATCTCTCGTATAATTAGTGACTTTGAGCAGGTTTTCATATGTCTTTCGGCCTTCTGTATGTCCTCTTTCGAAAAGTGTCTATCTAGGTCCATTGCCCATTTTTTTTTATTGGATTGTTTATCTTTCTTTTGTTAAGTTTCATGAGATCCCTGTAAATGTTGGAAATTAAACTCTTATCGGTGGTATCATTGGCAAATATGTTCTCCCATGTAGTGGGTCTTCTTGTTGTTTTGTTGATGGTTTCCTTTGCTGTGCAAAAACTTTTTATTTTGATGTAGTCCCATTTGTTTATTTTCTCTTTAGTTTCCTTTGCCCTAGGAGCATTATCAGAGAAGAAATTTCTTCGGCATATGTTTGCGATTTCGCTGCCTGTGGATTCCTCTAGTATTTTTATGGTTTCCCGTCTTACGTTTAAGTCTTTTATCCATTTTGAGTTTATTTTTGTGTATGGTGTGAGTTGGTGATCTAGTTTCATCCTTTTGCATGTATCTGTCCAATTTTCCCAACACCATTTATTGAAAAGACTGTCTTGACTCCATTGTATGCTCTTGCCTCCTTTGTCGAATATTAATTGGGCATAGTGGTTTGGGTCAATTTCAGGGGTCTCTATTCTATTCCATTGATCTATATGTCTGTTCTTGTTCCAGTACCAAGCTGTTTTAAGAACAGTGGCTTTGTAATACAGTTTGATATCTGGTATTGAGATCCCACCTACTTTGTTCTTTCTCAGGATTGCTGCAGCTATTCTTTTTTTATTCCAGATGAATTTTTGGAACGTTTGTTCTAGATTTGTGAAATATGCCGTTGGTAATTTAATGGGGATTGCATTGAATCTATAATTCACCATAGCTAAGATTTGGAAACAGCCTAAGTGCCCATCAGCAGATGAGTGGATCAGAAAACTGTGGTACATCTACACAATGGAATACTATGCTGCGGTAAAAAAAAAGGAACTCTTGCCTTTTGCAACAGCATGGATGGAACTGGAGAGCATTATGCTAAGTGAAATAAGCCAGTCAGAGAAAGATAAATACCACATGATCTCACTCATTTGTGGATTATAGAGAACAACATAGACTGATGAAAAGGGACTGACCCAAAGACTGAGAAACAGCGATCAGGCTATCAATCCCCAGAAGGAAAGTAGGGGAGGGCGGGGGTAAGGGGAAGAGATCAACAGAAGGACTTGTATACATGTATATAAGCCAAACCAATGGACATGGACAACAGGGGGATGGGAGCATGAGTTTGTGTGTGTGTGGGGGAGGTTGGGGGTTAATGGGGGGGGATGAGGACACATTTGTAATACCTTAACTAATAAAAAAAAATTTTTTTTAAATAAAAAAATAGAATATATATATATGTATATATATATGTATATATATATGTATATGTATATATATATAATAGAATTTATTGGGGTGACATTGGTTAATACAATTATATAGATTTCAGGTGTACAATTCTATAATACATCATTTGTGTATTGTATAGTGTGTTCACCACCCCAAATCAAGTCTTGTACAAGGTCTGTGTTTTCTTTTTTGAGGCTCTTCAACTCAGAAATTTGCTGTTAAGTGACTTGGTATTTGTGATTCTTTACCAGAAGGATGGCTCTCCAGAGGAAAATGACAAGTGAAATAACTCCCAAGAAGGCAATGATACATACGGGCTTCCATGGTAGTCCACAATGATCAGGCTCAGGCTGAACAGCACCAGGCAATGTAGAAAGTAGTGTCTTAGTTAAATAAAAGATGAATGACTATATTAAGAGAATTGCATTTTCCAAAGGTGTGATACTTGCTGGCTCTTTAGCATGTATTTCTCCAACAGTGTTATCAAGAGTCCTTTCTTTATTTTTATAAAATATATTTTTATTGATTTCAGAGAGGAAGGGAGGAGAGAGAGAGGGAAACATCAATGATGAGAGAGAATCATTGATCGACTGCTTCCTGCACTCCCCACACTGGGGATCGAGCCCACAACCTGGGCATATGTCCTAACCAGGAATCAAACCGTGACCTCCTAATTCATAGGTTGATGCTCATCCACTGAGCCACACTGGCCACACAAGAGTGCTTTACATTATAAATATCCTTGGGTGTATGTCTTTCTCAGTATTTGGCTTCTGTGACACTTCTAAGACCCTCATGTTAGTGGTCACAGGTTGATCTGGGTGGCTGGGCTCTTCAGGAATCTGCGTTTTATGATCCGTGTTCTCTTGTGAGAAATTACTAGTATGTTCCACTGGTGGCTGTATCTCTCCTTTTCCAAACTACTCTTTAAATCTGGAGTCAATGTAATGGGAGGTGGCAGTTCCCAGATGTTGACTTTTAAATGGTCATGTAATTATAGAGAGAAGCTGGACTGATTTTCTGCAGGTATGTATGTGTGTGGTGTATGTGGCGGGGCAGAGAGAAGCAGGGTGCTGTAGAAGATGACATCTGATCTTGGCTAAGCAGTTTCTCAACTTAAGCAGATAGAACTTAAACAGTACAGATTAGATTTTGGATTTGATATCTCCCTCTTTCACATTTCTGTCTCAAGAGTTTTGGTAGCTCTGAAAACTAAATCCAAGTGGACCTGCTTTGCCTTAGCATGTCCTCATCTTGGAGCTGGGCTCCAAGAACAGAAATCTTAACACTGTCAAAATGGAGTGGGATGCATCATTTCCCTTCACTATTCATTTCTTTTGATGAAAATGACATGTTTGATGGTCAGACTGTCAAACATAACTCCAAAGCCACCTCTCAAAGTTTGTCAAGGTCTCAGGAACTGGTAGTTATGTTGTCTCAGACACTTCAATTAGTCGGAATCTGAGAATTGGAGTCATGGCCGACTGGGAGAGTTCAACACTGATATCAAAAGGAATTACACTATGGAATACTATGCAGCTATAAAAAAGAGTGATCTCTTACCCTTTGGGACAGCATGGATGGACCTGGAAAATATTATGCTAAGTGAAATAAGCCAGATTGAGAAAGACAAATATTACATGATCTCACTTATTTGTGGAATCTAATGAACAAAATGAACTGACCAACAAAATAAGATCTGAAGCAGGGAGGCATGGAATAGACTGACATAACTCTATGTGGGGTTAGGGGAACGAGAAGACATAAACCAAAGAACTTATATATAGACAGTCCTCAGGTTACATCGGACTTGACATATGTTGCCATCTCCCACTTATTTATATATAAAAAAAAGTTCTGTCATTTTAACGTATGTACATATATTCTTTATGTTTTTTGTTATTTATTTACCACAAGTAAAGGTCAGCAATTGTTATCTTTCTTTTAAATTTTTTTTTCTATTTCACTTCATTACTGCTGTGTATGTGCTCCACGTGAGTGACGTAGGTGCTTATGTAGGTGGGTTCTGACTTACGGCGAAAATCGTGTTACGTCACGCCATAGGAAAGGATCTCCGATGTAATCTGAGGACCTACTGTACTTACTAGAGGCCCAGTGCACGAATGCATGCATTGGTGGGGTTTGACCCAGCCCTGCGCCAATCGGCAGATCGGCAGGGCCTATTGAGAGGAGGAGATGGCGGGAGGTTGGCCGGTAGGCCTGCCCTGATTGGGTCCTGATCAGGGCTGGGCTGGCTGGGGGAAGGGGCCTCGGGCGATTGGCCAGCAGGCCCCACCCCTGATTGGGGTAGGGGGGCCAGTCGGGTCAGTGGCTGAGGGAGGGGCCGGGGAAGGTTGGCTGGCCAGCCCCACCCCTGATTAGTGTGGTGGGGGGCTGATTGGGGGTGGAGCTGGCTGGGAGGAGGGGCCATAGGCTGATCAGGGTGGTGGGGGCTGACTGGGGGTGGGGCCAGCTGTGGGAGGGGCTGTGGGCTGTGGGCTGGCCAGCCCCACCCCCGAATGAGGTGGGGGGTGCGATCTGGGACCAGCGGACTGGGGGAGGAGCCATGGGTGGTTTGCCAGCTGGCTCTGACCCTGATCGGAGTGGGGGGGCTGATCGGGGGTGGAGCTGGCTGGGGGAAGGGGCTGCGGGCTGATCAGGGTGGTGGGGGCTCATCAGGGGTGGGGCTGCAGGCAGTTGGCCAGCTGGCCCTGTACCTGCCCCTGATGGGGGGGAGGGCGATCTGGGGTAGGGCCAGCTGGGGGGGAGGGGCTGTGGGAAGTTGGCTGCCGGCCCTGCCCCCCATCCCCATCGGGCTGATTTCCTGGCCACAATGGGTGTCATAGAGATCAATCGTTATGGCATTCCGGTCTCTGGCTTTTTTATATATATAGATATGCATAGCCCATGGACATGGACAATAAGGTAGTGAAGACCTGGGGGTGTGGAAAGGGGCTGGGAGAAGGCGGAAAAAGGGGGGTGGGGGATAGGAGATATTTATAATACTATCAACAATAAAAAATACATTAAAAACATAACAAACAAAAGGAATTAAATTTTCCTAAGCAGGGGTGAGCAGTATTCCTAAAGTGATAGATAAAGCCAGGGGTTACATTCATTAGGCAGATGTTGAGTGTGTGCCCATGAACCAGGCATATGCTCAGGGGCTGGTAATACAAGAGAAAAAGGCCTTTGAGGCCCCTCCCCTCAAGAAGCTCACAGTCTAGTGTGGTTGACGGGCATGTAAATGGTTCCAGCAGAGTGAGGCATGTAAGAAACACTGTGGGAAATGAGGACAGCAGAGTCTGCCCAAGAATATTGGGCCAAGTTTTAAAAAGGATGAGCTATTTTTGTTGGGGCTTGAAGAACGAGTATAATGGTCTTTATCAGGGTTGGGAGATGTTGTTCAAGCAAAGACCTAGTGTGTGGTGATGGAGATGAGGCAGTTAGAACATGAGGAGCCTTGTGGGCCAAAAAACCCCCACAATGTGTATTTGTTTTACACTTTAGATGTGCTAGTGGCACATGTTAAGCTGCAAGGAACTGAAACCCCCAATACTACTGGCTTACATTCTAAGAAATATATCAGCATATATACTATGCTCACAGGCAGGAAAGTTCCAAGGTGGCTGAATTCAGTGGCCAGCTCTCTCATTAAGGACTTATGCTCCTTCCATTTTTCTGCTCAACCATCTTTTGGTATGATGGTTTTTCTTCAGACTTGCTCTTCTCCTGATTGCAAGATAACTGAAGAAAAAGTGATTATTTTTTTTTCCTGTCTTGATATGCGTCTTTTTTAATCAGTGAGGAAACCCTTTCTTAAGAAGCCCCCATCAGACTCATCCTCATGGCTCAGTGGCCAACATTGCATCACTTGCCCAATCCTAAATCATTCACTGGCAAGGGGAATGCAACCACCATGACTGGCTCAGACCAATCTCCATTTACTTCCCGAAGGGGACAGACCAACTTCTTCTGAAGTACATGGCCAGGCAGAAGATACTCAAACAAAATTGGGCTTCCGATGGAAAGTAAGGAAAAGGCAACAAATGTTTGCTGAGTTGGGAACCAACAGTGTTTGCTACAATAGCTGATGAAAAACTATTGTAGATGATGGAGCAGGAGTCAGCATGATCAGCTTTTCATATTAAAAAAAAAATCACCCTGTCATTAGGTAGAGTCTAGTTTTGTAGATGGAAAAACTGAAAACAAATGGGATAGTCTTATGATAGGTCAAGCAATTGATCAACATACTAGTATATGTAGAAGTGGAGGTAAATTTTTTCTTGAGCCATATTCTCTACCTTAATGGTGGGAGGGGAGATGAGGGGTAGAGAGGTGACCTGGGCAGAGTAGAGGCTTTTCATTCTGGATCTACCAAGAAGTCCTTTATGGTACTGCAGCAAGCATGCAACCTCTTTTTAAATCCAGACGATAATGCAGTCCACTTGGAAGGACTGTTGTAATCACAGTGTCCAAGCATGTTGGAGCTGGACGTGACCTTGAAGTCATGCAGTTCAAGACCTTTATTTTACAGATGAGGAAACTGGGACCCAGACAAGCAAAGTGACTTGTCAAATTCCTGTGTGGTTCATGGTCGAGCTGGAACCGCATCCACAGATTTTTTTTTTTTTTTTTTAACTCCCAGCCGTGTGGTCTTTGTAATGGGTGTTCAGGGCCATCTTTTATGGAGGCTCATGTGTACATCCAGGAGAGCTCCACGGGCCCTCTTCCGATGTGTCTATTATCATCGGCAGCATTCTCACTGTTGAACGTTTCTTAAGGTAATGCTTTGGTTTCTATAAAAATGCAAACATTATACTGGTAGGTATAATATTTAAGCTCTCTTATTATTCATTTATAATATGATCTAAGTGTAAATATGTCTCGCTGGTTTTTTATTTGAAGCAGTTTTAATGGGGAAATGAGGATGACATCTTTGGGGCATGAGGAACCTGAGAGAGAAGAGACTCTAAGAAGAAGCCCTCACATGTGGAATGGGAGACTGGAGGGCTCATTACTTTGTTGAGGGCTTTTCCTGTGACTCCGACCCAAAAAAGTCCATAGATAAGAGCTGTGGTGACTGAGTGACAATTGACGTGCTGGGGTGAGGTGGAACCTCTGGCCTTTTCCTCGGCAACTCAAACATCTACCCACAGGGACCCGTCACACTCTGTCTCCGCTCTTTCTTTTGGCCTTCACTGTATACGTGCTCCCCTGCCCCAATATGCTCTTGTCCTGGCTAAACATTTTACCTAATAACCTCTGAAAATCCACCCTTGTACACAGAGTATTACTTCAAACAACACACACACACACACACACACACACACGCTTAGTAAAAACTAAAACTAGTTTCGAAATCAAGATTTTACTGACAAAGTGCTATGTGCAAAATACCAAGCTTAACTAAACACTGATCTGTAAAATCCATTTATTTCAACTTTGCTTTTGAAAATATTTCTAAAGTGTATTAGTTTATTTTTTTCTAGTAGTATGTCAAACATTATAAAATTGTTGGCTTTAGATGTAGAGGATGGATAAAGATTGAGCTGAATCTGTATAGACCAGGGTATCGCATCCTTGGATATTGGGTAAAAGATGATCCTATTTTTTGGAAATAAAAAATGAAAAGAGGAAAAACCCGTGTGTGTGTGTGTGTGTGTGTGTGTGTGCGCGCGCGAGCGCGCGTGCTCATGCATGCAGGATTATTTAAGCCTGGAAAAACCATGAAAGGCTATAAGTGAAGTTGTTAACCTGGGTACTTTGCTGGGCAGTTCTGATGTGGGTAGAAGAGGCGGGTCCAGGAAAGCCATACAAAATGTAAGAGAAAAAGGGAACTGAAAAGGCATATATAGTGATTCTTATATAAATTTATCTTTATGTGTAGATATACATACAAAAAATTAAATAAAATACTTTAAAAAAGTGATCTGAGAAATGAGAAAAGAGCAGTGACTCTAATTCTCACGGACATCAAAAATTAAAATATGCTTCAGATATTTGGCTAGATTGCATGATCTATGAATGGGCCTTCAAACTTGAATTTTATACTTGTCTAAATTAAAGGCACTGAAATGTGGCTGGGAATACTGTTCTACTTTAATTTACATTCTGTGCTACTCCCATCTACTGGTTATGTAGTCTTCCATCTCATTTCATTTCTTTTTTGCCATCTTTGAATCAGTGAAGGCTAAATTATAATTTTTAAAATATATATTCAATATTATACCCAAGTTTACTTTAAAATTATCTATGCTTTGTTCTACACTGTAAATTTGATCTATCTTTAAAAAATCCTCTGGTAGCCCTAGTTGATTTGGCTCAGTGGGTATAATGTCGGCCTGTGGACTGAAGGGTCCTGGGTTCGATTCCAGTCAAGGGCACATACCCAGGTTGTAGGCTGATCCCTGGTAGGGCATGCAGGAGGCAGCCGATCAATGATTCTCTCTCATCCTTGATGTTTCTATCTCTCTCTCCCTCTCTCTTCCTCTCTGAAATCAATAAAAATATATTTAAAAAATCCTCTGGTATTTCTATGATGTCCTAATTTAAAGAGCCCCTCAAAGTATTATGGAGAGATCCCTGAATAGGCTGGCATTACCTTAGATTTTTAATTGAGATCATGTAATGCCCTTTCAAAAAGTGTGCTGGATGGAATGTAACTGCTTTGGGGGTCACCAGGTACATTCACTTGGCACTTTACTTGTGGAGAGGTGCTGGGGCAGACCAGCAGCCCCTGAGCGAGGGATGAATGGATTACTACTCTGATACAACGTTTGCTGTGAAAGAGAAGCAAGGGACGGCCTGGCCAAAAGGACCAGGCAGCCTCGATTGCCTGCCTCATTAGGCTTTTATTGTCACAGCAGTATGAGATAAAGTTTATCTTTTAGATATAATCAGCAGGGTGAGTAATGTTGGGAGGATGCATGTGTTTGTAATGTCCTTTAAGCAAGGACACCCAAAAGATTAAGCATAAGGATTCCAATAAACACCCGGGGGTCTGCACATGCACAGACTTGTTTGGAAAGGTCAAGGAATAATTAGGGGCGCTGCCTTCGACACTCCCCTAAGTCTCCCTTAAGTTGGAATTCCGATAAACAGGACAGACAGCCTTCCACAAACTTCCTTTTTCTCAGAATGTCCTCCTTACAAAGTTTCCAACCAAGTCTCGTGTGCTCCCCAACAGAGAGGCTAGAGGTATTGTCCCCTCCTTCCCCCCACTCCCACCTCCACCACTTCCCAGACACACAGTAAGGCCAACAGCATTTAAGCTCTTTCCAGGTGGCAGATCAGCAAAGGCAAATACTTTATGCCCATTTAATAGATCAGGAACCTGAGGCTCAGAGAGGTTAAGTCATTTATTCAGGGGTAAATGAACTGAGCCAGTTTAAAAACCCTGGGCTCTTTGATCTCTGGGACAGTTTTGTTGTTTTCTCTTCTAGTACACACACTAAACCACACCAGCAGGAACACCAGAAGGGTTTCCTTTCTCTGCTTCTTTCACCAGCCACTGCTTTTGAGATGTGGAAGGGGGAGGGAGGGTTGTGTAAGAGAAAGAAGGGGAAGTGAAAGATGGGACAGTTTGCACTCGAATGCCAGGTGTTCTGAGGAGAAGTGACTGCTCCGGAATAGCTCAAATTTTGGGTAACCTCCCTGTAAGAACCTTACCTGGAACCAATGTCTTCCATTACTCACCTGGCTTCCAGACTATTCTGATCTTCTTAAGGTCTTTTGTGCTTACCAGGCTTGGGTAGCGGGAAGTAGAGCTTGAAGTGTTTTAAGACACAAAAATGAGACTAAAACAGGGGGAGTGGGTCTTGATGTGGGCAGACCAACCTTCTTTCCCCAGTCTTGGTTTCTAAGGGTCAGCTGCCTTGTGTTAAGTAGCAAGACCTGAAAGAAACTTTCGGTAAAAAGAATGCTCACCATAAACTCCTCTGGTCGCCAATGAAATAAACACAGGCAATGTGGATTCTTTTTCTCCCTCACTTTGGACTCCCCACCAATTTTCAGATTCAACTGAGTGCAAATGTGTTGGTTGTGTTTCTTTCCCTCCGATACATGCAGTTTAAAATTAAACTACTCTTTGTCCAGGATGCCTATTTTACATTTTAAATCATTAATTACTATGTAGGTTTCATCAATTGTTTTAGAAGAAAGCTTTTTTTTTTAATTATTATTTTGCTTCCCACACATATGTGATTTTTAAAAAAATGTTTAAATAGGACAAAATAGCAGAGGACTAGTTTTTACTTCCTATTGGCTCAAGCAGGAAACCCAAACCAGACTTGATTCCTCTATGTTTGATTGATAACTTCGAGAGCGTCTAGCTAGCCAGGAATTCTGAGTGTGATCCAGCAGGTAACAGCTGGAGAGAGTGTGGCAAACGAAACCACACAGCAAGGGCCAAATCACATTTTTCATTTTTGATTGAAAAATATGAGGGTAAGTTGATGCTTAACACATCGCAACCTGATGTTTGACACAATGCATAATATGTTACTCTGTGTACAGTCACCCAATTATTTTCTTTCTGTGTGTGATTGCTCACATAATCTATTACACATTTGGACTAGATATCATTAAAATGTATCTCTTTTTGAATTTTTAGCAGAAAAATGTTATTGACACAGGTTTATTCAAATTATAAATAAGATTACACTATGCATAGTTGTTTTTGGTGTATGATCCTTAAGGGTCTGCACCCAATTCCAAGGTATAGATTTCCCCCACATGAAGCAAAGCTCCGAAACCAGTTGGGTACTTCATGATTCAACTCAATAAGTCTCTGCTGCTCTCTTCCTGGAGATAGCATCAGATCCCACAGGTCACAAGTTCGTCCCAGAGACTGTCCTCCACTTCAGTGGCTGGTCAGCAAGTCCAGGTGGTTACCTTTGCTTCTGACTGACTAGCTGTACATCAGAAGTTCACATGACTACCTCCTCGGATTCAATTTAATATGCTAGAGCAACTCACAGAATTCAGAGAAAGATTTTACTTATTAGATTACCACTTTATTGTAAAAGGATATAACTAATGCAGAAACAGCCAGATGGAAGAGGCATACAGGGCAAAGTATAGGAAAAGGGCTTAGGGCAGTGATGGCGAACCTTTTGAGCTCGGTGTGTCAGCATTTTGAAAAACCCTAACTTAACTCTGGTGCCGTGTCACATATAGAAATTTTTTGATATTTGCAACCATAGTAAAACAAAGACTTATATTTTTGATATTTATTTTATATATTTAAATGCCATTTAACAAAGAAAAATCAACCAAAAAAATGAGTTCACGTGTCACCTCTGACACACGTGTCATAGGTTCGCCATCACTGGCTTAGGGCTTCCATGCCCTCTCAGAGCTGTCACTTTCCCCAGAACTCCATGTGTTCTCCAACCCAGAGGATCTCCAAACTCCCTCCTGCTGGGCATTTATGAAGGCTTCATTGCATAGACACAACTGGTTACATCATTGGCCATTGGGGGAGCATTTGAGATCTTGCTCCCAGCATATGTCATCGCAGTTTGGCTCAAATAAACTCTTATACAAATTATTAAAAAGTAAAATACAGACAGTCCTCGGGTTACGTTGGACTCGACGTATGTCATTTCATGGGTATGTTGCCATCTCCCATTTATTTATTAAAAAAAAGTTCTGGACTGGGAAACCAAGATGGCGGCATAGGTAAACACCGGAGTTTGCTACCTTGAACAACCACTTCAAAAATACAACTAAAAGATGGAATGGACATCATCCAGAACCACAGGAAGGCTGGCTGAGTGGAAATTCTACAACTAGAAAGAAAGAGAAAAGCATACCGAGACTCAGAGGAGGCGCAGTACGGAAGTAAAATACTAAGGTGCAGAGGTGCATGTGGAGCAGGCTGGCGGCTGAGGGCGTGGTTGTCATTTTCAATCGGGAGGGAGTCTCAGGCTCTGAGCTCCAGTTCCGGGTGAGTCTCTAGGGACCCAGACTCATACGGGAGAAGTGGGACTGTCTGGCATCGGTCGAAACTCGAGGGCAGCATTCTCTCCGAGGGGCTTGCAGTGATTACCGGGACACTGAGAAGCAGAGCCTCTGAGGGCTGGACTGAGAGCAGCCATAACTGCTAGCCCCACCCTGTTGATCCCGTGGGACCCGCCCTGCCCAAGCCTTGCAGGGAGGCTTTTGCTGGATAGCCTCAGGCAAAGGCTAGATTAGCACCTCCCTAGAGATCCAGGAGCCAGGAAACCCAGAGGTCAGAGTGGGACCATCCAGTTTGCAGCCCTGTGGCACCATAAAGGACACACTCAGGTGGCAGACTCAGTGAGCACCAAAGCCCCATTGAAGCAAGTCTTGCCCCAGAAGGGTGTCTTCAGCACAGAAGTTCTCCCACTGCAGACACAGCTGATTCTCACAACCAATTGGCCTGGAGGTCAGTTCCTCCCAGTGATAACTACAACAATCAAGGCTTAACTACAACAAGACTGTGCACAAAGACCACAAGGGGGTGCACCAAGAGTGTCCTCCTCAGGTAATTGGGGAGGCTGAACCACTGGGCCCTAGAGGACACTCAGCACATAAAACCACTTTATCAACACAGGGAAGGATAAAAAATGCGGAGACAAAGAAAAAGGACACAAATGACAGAAATGGAGGAAAGCAAACTACTGGATATAGAGTTCAAAACCACACTTTTAAGGTTTTTCAAGAACTTTCTAGATACTGCCAATAAACTTAATGAGATCTACAAGAAATCTAATGAGACTCTCGATGTTGTGATAAAGGTCCAACTAGAAATTAAGCATACACGGACTGAAATAAAGAATATTATACAGACTCCCAACAGCAGACTAGAGGATCGCAAGAATCAAGTCAAGATTTGAAATACAAAGAAGCAAAAAACACCCAACCGGAAAAGCAAAATGAAAAAAGAATCCAAAAATATGAAGATAGTGTAAGGAGCCTCTGGGACAGCTTCAAGTTGGGTTCCAACTTACTGTGAAAATCGTGTTACGTTGCGTCGTAGGAATGGCTCTCCGACGTAACCCGAGGACCTACTGTAACACATTGGCCATTGGTGATTAAACCCAATCTCCAGCTCCTCTCTCCTCCATGGGGTCGGGGGGTGACCAATCAATGTGTCTCTCTCATATTGATGTTTCTCTCTCTGTGTTTCTCCCTCTCCCTTCCACTCTCTCTAAAAATCAATAGAAAAATATCCTCGGGTGAGTATGGACAATAAGAACAAAACAACAACAACAACAAAAGATAATCATGAAGAACTAAAAATGCTTGAAAAAAAGGAAAAAAAATGAATGTAGACATGTTTGAGCCTTGAATTTAATAACTATGTAGCTCTTATATGTGCAAACATATTTTTAAAACTTAGGGCATTATCTGGAACACAGTAAATAGTAAGTATTGGTTGAATGAACAGAAGTAGGAAAACATCCTATATGGTATATAATCTCATTCCCAGAAGTTACAAGATTTATCCTATCTAATAATAGACAAACATGGTAATTGACTGCACCTTTGCTATGCCTCCCATTGGCTAATCAGCAAGATATGCAAATTAACTGCAAAAAAGATGGCGGCAAATTTGCATACTGCAGGCAGGGTGGGACAGCATGAACTGCCAGTGTGAACCGCCAGTGCGAGCCGCCATCCAGGCCCCGGTGGGTGACCCCAGAAGCCGCCTGCCTGCTGCCTGTGATTGGATCGGTCCCGGGCTGCAGGCTGGCCCCGGAAGCCCCAGAAGCCACCTGATATGGTAGTAACTATCAGTAAGCACTCTGAAATTCAGTGGCATAAATGCACCAATTAAAAGATTCTGAGGGTGAATCAAAAACAAAACCCACTTTAAATATAAAGACACATATAGATTAAAAGGAAATGAATTAAGCTGCAGCCTGTTTTGCTCAGTGGATAGAGCATTAGCCCATGGACTGAAGGGTTCCAGGTTAGATTCCAGTCAAGGGCAGGTACCTCAGTTGCTGGCTTGATCCCCAGTCCCTATCAGAGCATGTGTAGGAGGCAACCAATCAATGTGTCTCTCCCCTTCCCTTCACTCTCTCTAAAATTCAATGGAAAAATATCCTTGGGGGAATATTAACAAAAACAAAGTAAATGGATTAAGTAACATTAAAGAGATTATAAGAAAAATATATTCCAAGTTTTGTTAGTTGTATAATGGTTATGTTTAAATTATTAACACCTAAGAAATTGGGTGAAGGGTACATATAATATGCTGTAGTATTTTATAGTTTTTTTTACATGTATGAGATTATTTCAAATTAAAAAATTAAAAATTAATAAAATATTAATTGAAATGTATCTGCATTACATGAAAAATTTCCTAATTGCTTCTAGCATAATTTATTAAATTGCACTAAAATTTACAAGGGTTCAATTAAAAAATATCTTAATTCTAAATGATATAATAGAAAATATATAATCGTGCAGTTATAAGCACTTATCTGAAAATAAAAATTTAAAGAAGTAAATTTAAAGAAGGGATTAGTGAAAGAAAATATATGCACAACCCATGGACACAGACAACAGAATGGTGATGGCCAGAGAGAAGTGGGGGGCAAGAGCTGGGTAGAGGGGGCAAAAGGGGGGAAATAGGGACATCCTATATAATAATAATAAAAGGCTAATATGCAAATTGACTGAATGGCAGAATGGCCGGTTGCTATGATGCGCACTGGCCACCAGGGAGCAGACGGTCAATGCAGGAGCTGCCCGCTGGTGGTCAGTGCACTTCCATATGGGGAGTGCCACTCAGCCAGAAGCTGGCTCATGGCTGGCCAGTGCAATGGTGGTGGCAGGAGCCCCTCCCACCTCCGTGGCAGCACTAAGAATGTCCAACTAATGTTTTAAGCCCGATCCCTTGGGGGCCTAAGCCTTTAGTTGGACATCCCCCAAGGGCTCCCTGGCTGCCAGAAGGATGTCTGACTGCAAGCTTAGGCCTGATCCCCCAGGGAGTGGGCCTAAGTCAACAAGTGGACATACCCCAAGAGGTCCTGGACTGCAAATGGGCGCAGGCTGGGCTGAGGGACACCCCCCCCCCACCCCGAGTGCACAAATTTTTGTGCTCCGGGCCTCTAGTATAATATATTATGATTGAAGCAAGTTATTTATAAGACTAAAGGTTATATAGTCACTCAGGAAATGTCAACTTTTACAACAGATCATTGCAAGTCTAGAAAAATTTTAATATTTTTGATGATACATGCAAATGATCTATAACACTTTAGAACATTTTTAGAGAGTAGTAGTAATTTATGCCAATAATCACAGCCTTATTAGGATTGTATAATAGCATCATTTTATGTATTTTATAACTTATTATGTAATTCAAAAAATAATGTGGATTGACTAATAATAATTAAAATTTTAAAACCACTTATTTTTGTTTTTTCTTTTGTTAATCCTCACCTAAGGATATTTCCATTGATTTTTCAGAGACTGAAAGGGAGGGAAAGAGAGACAAAAAAACATTGATGTGAGAGAGACACATCGATTGGTTGCCCTTCGCACGCACCTCAGAAGGGGGCTGGGTATGCAGCCCAGGTATGTGTCCTCAACTGGAATTGAATCTGCCACTCTCCAGTCCTCGGGCTGACACTCTGATCACTGAGCAACACCAGCCAGGGCAACCACCTATTTTTGGAGAAAGGAACCATGTGGAAGAAAGGAATAGAGACAACTGTGCAAGCTCTGGAGTTGAGCTGGTTACTATAACTGATAGTGACAAGGGCAGAGAGAGACGTGGTGGTTTTATAACTGTTTCTACCATTTATTGGATGGTGACTCTGCCTGTCCTATATTGGAAACATTCCATATGCTATCTTACATCATTGCAGAAGAGACTAATATCCACGGGGCTGCCTCCAGAACCAAACTGCTCGGGTTTATATCCAGCTGCAGCACTTACAGAGTGGCCTTGGGTAAATTCCTTAACTTTCTCTGTAAGATAAAAATAATAGTATCTATCTCACAGGGTTTTTGTAAAGCCCAATGCTTGGCACACAATAAAGTGCTATATGTTAGCTAGTCTTGGAAGAATACCATAAGTCCTTTCTCAAAGAGGAGTAAACTGAATCTTGTTGGATATTAGACATGATTCAAACCCAAATATTCAGAGCCAAAAGTCTTATTGTGTATATTGCTGATAGAAGGGTATGTCCATTTTAATGAGACATCAAATAATAATTCTCATAATTTTATGCATTTGATGATTGGAAAACATTTCCAGAGACCACCTTCTAGCTTTGTACATTTCAAATTGTATTCCTTCACCATTATCCATATACTTCCAGTGCCAGGCTTTATAGGAAACATGTCATGGTACACATTGGTCTTGTACCTTTGGTTTGTAGTACTGAGTGAATCAGCACAGTGTTGCTAGGTATCAACTGGGAACCAATACTATATATATATATATATATATATATATATATATATATATATATATATATATATATAATTTCAGAGAGGAAGGGAGAGGGAACGAGAGACAGAAACATCAATGATGAGAGAGAATCACTGATTGGCTGCCTCCTGCACATCCCCCACTGGGACTGAGCCTGCAACCCAGGCATGTGCCCTTGACCTAGGACCCTTCAGTCTGCAGCCGATGCTCTATCCACTGAGCCAAACTGGCTAGGGCCAGGAATCCACTCGTTATATGGAGATGGCTAGCCAAGCATAGCAATATATATATACCATTAAACCTAAACTAAATGTATCCCCTGATTAAGTTCCCCTAATTGGATCTCAAAAGTACATCTACTCTAAGGCTAGCAGACACAGGAGAAGCGTGACAGAAGGGAGGTCCAAGTGGAAAGATATCAGCATGGTAACTGATTGAGATTAAAACTTCTTTTACAAAACTTTCCAAAGCATATGAGCATGTGAACGAATTTCCAGGGCCACCCCCAGAGCCTTGGAAGGGGTCTATGCTAGTGGAGGGGCTTGAAATTTCAGCTGCATTAACTTTATGATAAAGGCACCTTTGACTGCCACATTCCCAACGTCAAGGTTAACAATGACTTTCACTTTCCATCTTCTCATGAAGTCAGTGCTTAAATGTGATGATTATGGTGCAAAGTAAAAGAGCTTACATATACATTTATACACAAATTATACATAACACACACACACACACACACACACACACACACACACATATATATATATATATATATATATATATATATATATATATAAAACTTGTATCTAATGAAAAAAATAAGCATTTTCAAAATACTTGTAATATTGAGTGGTACAAGCTAACAACTTCGTTGTATATGCAAAAGACAGTACCTATAATGCACATTCTAATGAAAGTGCCTTCTTTTCAGGGTGCTAGGAAGGTTATAGCATATTGACTGGCCCTGGCAAGAGGAAAAGCTTATTGGTCATCACAGACCTTGTTTTTTTAATCCAACATCTGAGAGGTCCACTCCTGAGCCTCTCCCTACTGTCACCACTGAGGACCATGTCTCCACATATGTTCAGTACTTCAGCTGCTGTTGTGAGGATGCTCAGAATCCAACGACACCTCGGTCACTGGAAATAGCCAGGAAGAGATTCTGCCTTGCTTCGCCATTGCACTTGTACCTACCTGGATCTGTCTCAGCTCATAGCTTTACCTTAGCTCCTTTGCTGCTGACTTTTTTTCAGAGTAGAAATTAACTCAAGTTGTCAGAGAAGAACTGTAAGTTGTAGCACAAAAATAGGCTGTCAAACCAAGGGCAAAAGTAGCTGTTCTAATTTTAGACCCTGCAAATACATTAAACCACTTATTGAAGTTTTCTTGGTGCCTTAATATTACATGGCCTCATGGCCTTCACTCCAGGCACCCGAGATTAATCAGCTTTGTAAGGAAGACAGAAAGTCTCAACTAAACAAGAAATAGGACACCCCAAATCTGGGGACAGTCACTGTGAGACTAGAACATAACAGCACATCTGAATTTTGTAAGGTCACAGAAGAGACATTTCTATTCAGGAATCCTTTAGTAACAAAAGAAGGCCATGTGTAGCAAGTGGAGGAGGAGGATAAAGTAGATAAGACTCTTTGCTTACATTAATTGGCAAGATATATGGACTCTGGGAGTAAGACATTTCTATAGTAGTTTTTTGAGGGGGATAGTTACCTCTCTCAAGGTAAGGCTTTGGGAAGAGATCAGTAGGAAGTTTTGGCTTAGTTATGGATGACCAAGTAGCAGTTAATTTTGACATTTCTTATATCCTGAGAGCTGTCTTAAAGACTGAATTTTATTTGTCTTAAAGATTGAAAAGGCAAAGCACCTTTAACTTTTACTGGAATATCACAGAAAGGACCTTAATGAATCAACTGCAGGTATTTTACTGTTTTATAGGCTGCCTGGTAACATGAACACTATGAAAAACAAACACTGGCTTCAGCTCTCACCTGGGTTTGGCAGTGGAAATATTTTCAGCAATGCTGGCAGCTGGCCAGATAACCACATACACCTTCACTCCCTGACTCCCTCCCTTCATCCCAGAGGAAACATTTAGTTATATCTGCCTCTAGGGTTCCATATGTGAACATATAGCAATAACAGGTCTGGAGGCCTGTAGTCAGCTTGGTTTCTAGAGGAGCGCACAGTCAGGCTTCAGGAGGGTGAGGATGTCTCCTCCATTGAAGGCAAGCAGTTTGCTCTTTGGGACTTTATCCCACAGCATGTATATTGTACCCTTATTCATCATGCCTAGCTTCTTCTACCCACCAAAACACCAGGAGCCTCTCCTACTGTATGTCAAACCAACATTTATGTCAGCGATTTCAGCATTATTGATGGTTGAATTAAAAATGGCACTAGCACCATCTACCAGCTGTATCCATAGAGGAGCATGGTGGCACTCACTGTGCCCCACAGTAGAATTTTTCCTTCATGTCAGTTCACTTGTGTTGACGCCCTGTCGAGAAGAAATGTCTAACAGAGTGGGGGCTGGTTTAGAGCACACAGTGTATTGGGGTGGCTTATTTGTAAGACCTTTCACCTTGTAGATGGTTCTTACTATCAGTTCAAACTCTTCTGGCAAGAGGATTAACTTTCAACCCCAACAGAATCTGCTTTTTCTAAATTGTTCAGTTTGGCTGTTGAGATGGCAGATGGAAGTCAGCAAGAGGAAAGGTAAAGAACTTGGTCTTTCCTGTGTGAAGGGGTCTTGGTATCTGTACTGCAGACTGGACCACGGACTGCTATCCTTGGCAGACTCAGAACATCATTTGATGGTTTCAAGGAAAATCAGTTCAGGGAAAGGAAAATGGTACATTGGAAAGACAATGACTCATGGAGAAATCGAGATGGTGATGGAAACTTTGAATCAAAAGGTAATGTGAGTTTGTTGGACCCTGTATATTTCACCTTGAAACTTTCTACAAAGTTCTAGTTGTTTCTGTTCAAGGAATCTTATTTTTTTCATAAGCTTCATTGCCTAGCTCTTTACCAATGTCCTCTGAATATTGACATTAGGACCTAGTATGGGGAGACAGCTGCAACCATTATGCATGAAAAGAGAGAATCCAGCTTCTACTGTATGCCAAACCAAGAAAGAGTGGTGTTGTCCAGAAAATGCAGTGTGCGTTAGTGGAGACATCGTTTCCAGTGAAGGAGATGAGACAGAATGATGATTTAAAGATCAGGGTTTTATTCCCCATGGTATTGTATTATCATCTTAGGAAGCATAGCACAAAGTTGATCCGAATTCTAGTTCTATTTACTAATACAACTTTCTTCTTGAAAGACACTGTCTGATCTGAGTTCTCTGACTTCAGAATAGAAACAACAGATATGGATTGAGTCCACCTGTCTGCAGTGCCTAGAGCTATTTTGATTTTGGTGTCTCTACCTTCATTCCTGTCATCTGTCCTGGGCCTAGCAAAGTTGAGAGGGAGACAGATCCATTTGTAAGTTTGTAATCTTGCATCCTCCTGAATTTGGGAGAAAGAAGGAAAAATCATTTACCAGTCACCTTCGTTTTTAATCTCATTCACACACTTTTATTGCTGTGTGAAAGCCCTGGAGTTGGGAAAAGGAAACAGAAGTTTCTCGTTGCAGAGTTAAGGCAGGGGTTGCTGCATTGACAAAGTAGAAACCATGTTTGAGAGTATGAAGAAAGGAGGACAGTTATCCCAGTAATGTGTGGTCAAAACCATGAGGGAAGCACACAGTTCCTGTCTGGGACTAAGTTTATAGCATATCTAGTGGAAAGAACATAAGCTTTTAAACCAGGCGTTTAAATCTTGGGTTCATTGCTTAAAAGCTGTATACCTTTGGGCAAATTGATTTAGCCAGTCATTCTCAAAGGTGAGCAGGCATTAGAACCCCCTAAAGGGCTATATATACACAGATTACAGGGGCTTGTCCTAAAATTTCTGATTCAGTAAGTGTTAATATTTTTGCATTTCTAGCAAGTTCCAAGGAACCAGACTTGGAAAACCATCAAATTAATCCAGTCTGGGTCTTAGCCTTTTCATCTATGAAATGGTGCTAATATCACCTACCTCACAGGATTGTTGTGATAATAACATCCATATTGAGTACTTATTATGTGCCAGCCAGACACTATACTAGCATGTCGTGAGCATATGTCATTTAATTTTCACAGAAAACTCATGAAGAAGGATTTGGTATCACAGAAGAGGTAATTGAGACCTGGAGAGTTTTCTTAAGGTCAAACAACTAAGAAGCAAAAGATTCAGAATTTGAACCCAGGCAGTCTCAGAACCAGAGCCCATTGTTCTTAACCATGTTCCTATGCCATTGTTTGAAATTAAATGAGGTCGTGTGTAAGGCATCTATTTTGGTGTCTGACATATAGTTGCTAAATACATGTAGTGACTGGTGGTAATTTTGAGTTGTTCTTTCTTGAAATGACCCAGGGGCAAAAAAAAAAAAAAAAGGTGGGGGGACAGGGTCTGGGAAGGTGATGCGCCTAGGTTTCTAGCGGCTTCTCCTGTCATATTGTGCCAGGCTGGTGGTTTGGCTCCCAGAGCCTCTTTGCTTCCTCTGCTTAGTAGAAACAGGTATGTCAGAGAAAGGGGATAGTCACGGAAACTCAGTTTTCAGGTGTTTCACCCAATCATTTTGTCTGGTGTGATTAAAGCCTAGATTTCATTCTCTCAGGTTGAGACAAACACCTCAACCCCAAAGCAGTTTTTACACGTCATCAGGGTTGGCTTGGACTTGGCCAGGACTGTGATATCTAGAGCCAACCTTTAGCATTCTCAGTGGAACTTGAAACCACTCAAGTTAGAATATATTCTTTGAGCCAACATTGACTAGCTGGCTAATATAATAATAACACTTTACAAATATCGTGAGAGGGTGGAATGCTCAGAAGAGAAAGACAGAAAAGACATGAAGAGATCCTGATTATTTGTTGCATCATTCTGCTTTAAATGGAAGTCCGTGGGAGGATTTATTTATCTTTTGGCGGGGGGAGAGTGGAAGTCACTTCTAGGACAGCTGCCTCATGCTGTCACTAATTTGTCCTAAGAAATCAGAGCCTTTATGTTTATAAGCTTGTAGGTGTCAACAAGCCCCAAATGAAACCTTAATTAAAAATAAATTTCACATCTAGCCAGTGTGACTCAGTGGTTGAGCGTTGACCTATGAACCAGGATGTCACAGTTCAATTCCCAGCACCTGCCCAGGTTGTGGGCTTGGTCCCCAGTGCAGAGCATGCAGGAGGCAGCCAATCAACGATTCTCTCTCATCATTGATGTTTCTATCTCTCTCTCCCTCTCCCCCACTCTCTCTGAAATCAGTAAGAACATATTTTTTTTAAAAAATAATAAATTTCACTGGATCAATGCTTTAATAAGTATCATCAGCAGCAGGAAAAATGGTGACTCACTATGGAAAATATTGTGATGGACTTCTCTTTCATTTAGATCTGTTTAGAAACTAATGCCTTTAAACTCAAGGCCTTCAACTTCGCCTTTCTGATATTTTTTCTTTGCACCTTGAACAAATTCAGTGAAACGTTCATATTGCGAAAATCAAACACTTAGAAAAGTTAGGGGGCTTCTTTTCCCAAAGAAGGAAATAACTTAAAAAATCCAATTATTTATGGTTAAAACTGGAATGATGCCAGTTACTCAGGATTTAACTACTGTTTCCCTGAGAAGGTAATATGAATTACCATGGATGAGGGGAATGTGATTAATGGGAACATGGCTTTTACTTCTGTGATCATTAAAAAAAATCCAACACATATCACACATACATTCCTGCATACATGTATTTATGCATATGTACACCATTCACTGCCTATTAGTTAGTACATTGAAAACTAAGACTTAGGAGAAATTCAGAATAGAAAACATAATTGACAACATTGGACTTTTTTCATCAGGAAGAACATATGATATGCATTTTTCTGGCCCTGTTCTAATGCTCTGAGCAAGCTGGCCTTGCCCTGTGTGGACTGCAGTATTCTGTCCACACCCCTTAACTCCCGAAAGGGATGTGATGAGGATTATCAGGCCAATGTTAGCAAATGTCTCGGGAGCTCGCAGGTAGGAGGCAACACTGGAAATCATAGCACAATTATGTTTGGCACTTTTGATCAGGTGTATCTAACTTCTCTAACTAAAGCTTCCTACACATAGAAACATGAATATCAGATCTCAGTGCCTGTAAAAATTCCATCACCAGTTACTGCTCTGTTCTCATTAGCTGGGGACCTTTGATGTTTTCACCTACAAAGCTTGTAATCTTTCTGAGAAGTAGATGAGGCACTCATTCCTTTGCCATTTACATTTGGTTCTTTAATTTTGTAATGCCACCTTCCCCTCCCCCCTTCCTTCCCACTTTGCAGATCTCACAGGTGTCTGGTCAGACCTGTCAGGTGGGTCTCTGTTTGCCTGTCATTTGGGAAGCTGATGGTCTTACCTGGGCATGGCTGATTGCACAAAGCGGAACAGGGGTTAGTTTGAATTGCAGGTGTGAGCAATCAGTGTAGATCAGCTCTAATCCATCAGATATTAGAACTGCCAAGCTGCTGCAGACACAGCAGAAAGAGCCAAATGCTGTGTGACTAGGTGTGTGTGTGTGTGTGTGTGTGTGTGTGTGTGTGTGTGTGTGTGTGTGTATAGCCAATGGTTTACAGTGCTGAGGGATTTTGTGTGTTACAGAATGTGGTTGACTCTTACAACGGCACAACCTTACTGAGGCCTATTCTGTTCAAGGCTGTACAAGAAATCTTGGTGATAGGACATGAGAAACTGATCACATCTTCAGGCAGCTTATAACCCAGGAGAGAGAAGGATGTATAGCCAGAGGGGTATGAGCTCAGGCTATAGAATTCTGGGTTCAAATATCCATTCTGTCATTATTGTCTGTTTGATCTTGGCAAAGTTTCTTGTTTTCACTGAGCTTCATTTTCTCATGTACAAAATAGGGATAATGCCTACTTAGAAGAGTTATTGTCTCTGGGACATAGTAGATGCTAAATACATGTTAATTGTTATTTTCACTTTTGCCATTAAAAAGTGGTAAATAACCTGAGTGACACATAGTGAGAACAGTCTGGAAGGCTGAGGAAGATTTCAGGAAGGGCGGGATGTGAGAGACCTGAGCCTTGAAGATTCAGACAAGATCACAAGAAAATGGCAATAAAAAAGAAAAAGAAAAAGGCTGGTGTGTGGGTTCTGGGATCAGCAACAAGTTCATTTGGGTTGGTGTGACAGAGATAATGATCCAAAGGGTGTCTAGGACTGTGCTCTTCAGGGATTTGTTCCTTCAAAACAAATTCTGAGATATGAATGGCCATTTATCACAAGGTGCTGTTGTAAATACTATCACCACGACCCACCTGTTGTGCAAAAAGCAGGACACATTTTTCCTTCCTGCCAGTGAATTTGAATGACTACATGTGCGGTCCTCAGCCAAAGAATGTAACAGAGGCAACTGCTGTAACCAGGAGCATTGCCTTTGATTAGTTTTGACACTGAGGAGGAGCCTTCAAGCTCTGGGGAGATTGCCCTTAAGATCCCTTCGTGTTTATGCTTCGTATCAAAATGTGGCCTATGAGGGCCAGGAGATACACCACAGAAAATGATGAATGCTACCTAAACTTCATATGGTAACTATTTCACAATATATGTAAGTCAAATTATTAGTATGTCAACTATATATCATAAAACTGGAAAATATAAATTTAAAAAAAGACACACAAAAGGTGTCTCAGGAGCATAATGATGGGTCAAATTGTCTGGTGGAAAATAGCATATGGAGTCGGAAAACCTCTGTCATTTATTAGTGAGGAGACCCTCAGCTAAGTCACCTCTTCTTGTGAGGTCTCAGTTGCCCCATTTATAAAATTAGATGCCATACTTATTATGAGTGGAAATCAAATTTTTAATTCTAAGTCTTTCTTAGGAGGCAGCAAAGCCTGTTTAGGCCAATAAATGCAATGCAGAATCACAACATATAAAAGCAGAGGAGTTCTGACTGGTGGGTAAAGGGCTCTGCCAAGGACGTAGGGTTCTCTTTCTCCTGCTCCACTTCGAGTTGGGCATAGAAGGACACCTCATCCTCTTTGGGGCATGATGTCCAGGCTGATGACTGCGAGACCCTGAGATTCCTCGTACTTGCAGCATGCTGCAATCCTATCACAGTTTAAATTAACTGACAACGGAGGGTTTGTGATTTTCAACTTTTCCATTAACTTGACTGAAAAGTTTTAGAAAATAAACTCATCTCCTTAGGTCTCTCTGTTAGCAGATTGCATAATATTTATTTATATGATGGTTTTATTCACAAGGCATACTTTATCAATAAGTGCCAGAGCGCCAACACCAAGTGTCCTAGTAGGAAGGCCATGAAAAAACTCTGTCTTGCTGTGAGTTGGAGATATTATTCATACGGGAAGCTATCTTTGTTAGGAATGCTTACCATATATTTGCAGTAAAATCTTGCCCAGCACTGAAACAGAGGTGAGAAAACTGGAAGAGATTTTTCTCAGAAAAGGCTTTCCCTGGAGGTGGCTGATGGTTGTCTATTGACGACTGGCCGAGTGACAGCAGCATGGTCACACAGAAGGGCAAATGCTCTGTCCCTGAGAATTTCCAGCAAAAAGGAAAGCAGCTGAAAGATGCTGGCATCCTACCCCTTCAAAAGTTTCCCAGGCCATGCTGCCCATTAGAGCAGTCAGTACTAAGCTGGAGATGATGATGTTGAATTGTTGCCTTTATGTGCCTCCTAGCGTGTTCCCCCAGCAGCAGACCTTCAGTGGCCAAGAAAGCCAAGAGCCTTGACCATTCCTAATGCTACAATAACTTGGGTTGGATTATGAGCAAGATGATTGTGCACAAAACCCAAAATTCATGCAGGGTAGACAGAAATCCAGTCCAATACCAGTCACCAATGGCTGTCATAGAATACCTGTCACTAGGTGATGTGCTGCATCTCGGGGGAGCAGCTGTGTGGACCAGATGATTCCCATGGCTTTCTTGAGCCACTCAAACTTCACCTTTGCAGCTGGGGACCTAGCAAAGGGAGGTGCCTTTTATTCTGGAACCTTTATCTTAAGTCCCAGGTTCATCAATGATTCCTTGAAAGTTGGCTTGAAATTCTAGGCCAATTTCAAATTCTCTACCAATATTGAGTTACTATGCTAATTTTTCACTCAACTACATGCATATTCTTATACATATTATACAAGGAAAACAAAGAAACAAGCCCTGGCAAGCAGAAAAGCGAAATTCTGTGTGTTGACTCAACCAGAAGGGACAGCTGTGTGGCTATATTATTCTTGCTGTGAAAGATGTTCTCATTCAAACCTTAACACTTTGGAAAATCCCTTAACGTCGCCAATCTTCAATTTCTTTTTCTTCAAATCAGTTTAATAAAACTTACCTTGCAGAGTGGTTATGAGGAATAGAAAGTATATTTTTACCTTCCAACATAGTTCCTGGCAGGTAGGAAGTCATAAATTGGAACTTCATTATCATTTTTGGTCTCTATTTGTTAATAGATTAATACTATTGATAATTGTGTCTGAAACATGAATCCATGAAACACAAACTACTTATGTGAAATTCTCTAACAGATTTTTCCTGTGTAAGACTGGGAACTAGACAGCTGTGTCCATACCAAGAACACACAGGAGAGATGGCCCACAGTCAACCATCTAATACTACTACATCTACATTCTGTAAATGCGAATTCATTATAAACAAATTTATTATAAGTTTTAAATAAATACTATATTATTTAAATAATACTAGATTAGTATAATAAATAGTTTAAGATGCTCCTGAGACATGGTTTAGCCTTTTTGGAGGCAGCAATTCCAATATAGTTTTGTTCAGACCAATTCCTAAAAACACAGGAGATTAATATTAAATGAACACATTGACAAAGTGATATGAGTTAAGTCACTCTCCAGCCTTGTTAGCTTAATGCTAATGTGGACAAGGCTTAAATGGCTAATTCTATCTAGAAAGGCAGGTATGAAGAGCTATCTTTTGACCCCTTTGCTGGCTAGGGTGTTTTTCTTAGCTTGTGTGGAAAAAAAGAAAAACACACTTAGAAAAAGATTGCTAGGTATTTCTTTCCTTTGGTTTATTTTTTCAGCCAAAATATAAGACCTTACTTAGATGACTAGCAATTAAGGAATTTTTGTGGTTTATTTCCTGATCTAACTGCTTACTTCTGAAGAAAGCAATCCTGACAAGCTTACTTTAGCCTGGATCTTACCAAAAGTATAAAGCCAAAAACATTTTTGAAGGGTTTAGAGAGAAAAGTCAGGCTGGAAATGTAACAATAAAATGCTCCTTAAGGTTGCTTTTCCTAGATCACATGGACTTTATTTTTCCCCCTTGGATACTGATTTTATAGAAAATAAACAATTTTCCAATGCATTAACCTCATATTTTAATGACATTGGAGACCTGCAGTGGAACTAGAAGGTGAGTAATCAAATCAATGGTGGTAATTCTACTTACGATAATACTTTGAATTAATAAAACCCTTTACTCATAAAGATCTCACCACTGTTTGCATAAACTTGACCTCATTGCTCTGTAAGCATTGGTTGAATATGGATTTAAATTTTACTTCTTTTTCCACAGCCTTATTATAAGGAAGTAAAGGACTTTTGAAAACCCATTTTCTAGGAGAAACTCAGAGACGTCCCATTCAGTGTCAAGATGCAGAAATGCATCTTCCTAATTATCATCAATACTGGGCAGTGCTAGTGTCAGGTGAGGCCTGAACCAGCAGCTGAGAATGCCCCCAAGGACCAGATATTGTCATGGCTCTGATTGCTGACCCTAGGAGGCTTCCCTTGCTGTTGCAAGATGACTGCCAGCAACCCCTGGGGCTGTTTGCTGCCTGGCTGACCCACGCCCTGCCCAGGTTCTGAGCTTCACCCCAGTGGACTGGCTTAGTCGCGGCTTAGGGAGGCACACAGATCACATCCATTGGCTACGAGAACTCAGGGTTCTCATTGGCCTCGTTAGAGTCATGGCCTTCATATTTGGGTTCCTGGGAGCAGAGTGAGCTTCACCCAGAGCACGCGGTCCAAGACTGAGGGAAGAGAAGTTCCCCTGGAGCAAAACCAGAGAGGCTGCCAGGCAGAAAAACCCAACCAAAACACAGAAATGACAATGGGATTGATCTCCAGGTCACACTGTTGAAAGTGGTGGTGGGGGGAGTGAGCTAGTGGAGAGACTGGGGGCTTTTGAGCAAGAATGTGGCAAAGTGAATTTAGGCGTTGAGTGATAATGATGATGATAATAATATCTTGCATGGCTAGTGCTTTATATTTTCCAAAATGCTTTCACTTACCTGAGCCTTTTTAATAACATTGTGACATAGAAGGGTAGGTATTATACCTATTTTGCAAATTACATTGAGGTGCAGAGAAATTATTTAGAGATAATTAGAGAGCTAGGGTGGTGATTCGGGCCTCTTAACTTTTGGTACACTCCCTTCCGCCCCCTCCTGTCCCGTATTATCATTTATAATGTTAACTATTACTAGATCAAGCTCATCAAAGTAGATTACTCAGTTCTGGAATGTTTTCCTAATTTATTTACAGAATATTAATTGAATGTCTGCTATGTGCTGAACATCACGCTAGGTGTCGGGGCTCAAGGAATTTATGAAGAGGTAAAAACAAGCCACTATTTTGAGTCATTAGCTAAATGAAAGCACAGAGAGGGGTGGGCAAACTTTTTGACTCGAGGGCCACAATGGGTTCTTACACTGGACCGAGGGCCGGAACAAAAGCATGGATGGAGTGTTTGTGTGAACTAATATAAATTCAAAGTAAACATCATTACATAAAGGGTACAGTCTTTTTTTTTTTTTTTAGTTTTATTCATTTCAAATGGGCCGGATCTGGCCCGCGGGCCGTAGTTTGCCAACGGCTGGCACAGAGTGACACAACACTAATCTAGGCTTGAGGAAGGTGGAGGGGCTGTCAGGGAAGGCTTATGGAGAAGATGTCTCAACTAAAACCTTAAAAATAAGTAGAGGTGAGCCAGATAAAAGGATGAAAAGACAAGAGTGGGGAGGGTGTAAAGCTTTCTAACAGTAAGAACAGCATGTACAAAGGTCCTGGGGTGAGAACATGGCATGTAGAAAACCTGCACAGAACTGAATGCTATGGCTGGAGCACCAAGTGCCAGAGGTTGAATTGTGGAGATGAAAGAGGCTACAGAGATTAGCTATGGGTACACCCTGAAGTGTCTTGAATGCTTTGGGCTTTATCCAGAGGGAATGAGGAGATATGGAAAGGTTTTAGAAATGCCACTCGGGTTATAAAATGGAAATCAGTGAGAGCAGGAGGGAGGAAGTAGGAAGAAAGAAATGGGACTGGAAGCCCAATTAGATGGTTTCAGGCACTGAGGAGGGAGGTGATGATGGCCTAAATTAAGGCAGTGTCAGAGGAAGGAAAAGAAGTATTTGGGTTTTCATGATATTAAAATTGCAAACTTCTAAAACATTAGTTTACCCAAAGAAATAATAAGTGGTGTCTATGCAGAACTCTTAATTTTATCTCTTCATTCAGGTGACTTTTTTTTTTTAACTAAGATGTCTTTATTTTTTTGTGAGTAATCACTATGCTTTAATTATGTTCAATTTGTAACAATGAAATTGGGGGTCACCACAACATGAGGGACTGTATTAAAGGGTCGCGGCATTAGGAAGGTTGAGACCACTGGTCTAAGGTTTATTTCTACCTCAATTGCTGGCCCCTACCCAGCCTGGCCCTGTTCCGGGCTTGGGCAGGAGGCAACCAACTGATGTGTTTCTCTCACATCGATTATTTCTTTCTTTCCCTCTCTCCCCCACTCTCTCTAAAGATCAAATATCCTCAGGTGAGGATTAAAAAAACAAACCACGGTGGGAAACCTGCTGAACGTTCTTGCGCATCTCCAGGAAGGCCTGCGGGGATGGTGCCTCGACATTCTGGAAGGTGTTCTGGACTCTGCCGAACAGGATGAACGTTTTATACACCAGATCGATGAACCCCAAGTGGTTCTCATCGAACAGGATGAAGACTCCAGGATCGCGCCAGACTGAGCCATCTACAGTACCAGTGTTCACGCCATAGAAACACATCCTGCAGGTTCGGGGGTAGTTCTGGTCCCTTGGGCTCACGCCCACAGGCAGAACAAACGGGACAGGCTGCTCCTCTGCAGCTGCAGCCCCGGACTCCCCGACGCTGGGCTGGGCAGGGCTCTGCCAGCCATGGCCCTCGCTTTCCTCGGTCCCGTCTTCTTGCTGCTGCTCCTGCTCCCGGAGCACCTGCCCGCGAATCTCCCGGACCACGCGGGCGAGCTCGTTGAAGTCGCGGAAGATCTCGCCATCTCGCAGCTGGATGCGGTGCTTGAGCTGGATCTCTACGTCGTTGTGGTGTCCCGAGATATTGGTGACCCTGGCATATCTCCCATGGAATCTGAGCATGACAATCGATAGGCCGCAGTGATCGTATTTGCCTTGGAAGAGGCCTGGCCTGATGAGGTCGTCCGGGCGGCTGGGCGGGAGGTAGAGGCGGCGGTAGGCCAGGCGGTCGTACCGCAGTGTGTCATCCAACAGCAGCGCCGTCCCGAATTCCTCCCTAAGCCGCGTGGGTGCATCCCTTCGGTGGTCTGCCTTGTTGCACTGGCTGGCGAGCCTGTCCTTCCGAATCCGCAGGTGGCGGCGGTGGGGCCTGCGGTGGCGGCCTTCCAGGCACTCCACCGCGGCTGATTTCCGCTTCGTCAGGCGGATTCGGAACGCGGGCTTGAATTGCATTGGACCGTCCACATGGGTGTTAAGACAAGGCACGTACGTCCAACCAGTGATGCCTAAGCCGTCCACCGCTCCATACAGCAGTGTTTTAAAGCCCTTAGTATCCAGCTGCCACAATCCCAAAATGTGTCTGTATGGGTGGAGCAGCTTCGCATAGACTTCTCGGTAAGACGGACCTACCGTCGGCAGATTCTGCGAGTTTTCACAAACGCCAAACTCCTCCCGGCAGCGCCGTCTCCAGATGCTGTCGCTGTGCAGGATGTGGCGGAATTTGGTGCAGGCCTGGGCCAGGCTGGCCAGGTCGGTGCCGGGGAGCGAGGCGAAGATCTCCACCAGCATCTCCACCGGCAGGTCCTGCAGCGAGCAGTGCGGGGGCGGCCTGGGGCTGGCGATTCCTCCACTCGCCGCCCAGCACCGCGCTGCGGCGTCCGCCTCGAGGTGCTTTTCTGCCGAAGCCGGCTTGCCCTCGGCCGCTGCCTTCTCAGCTGGGCGCTGGCACTCCTGAGGACACCGACATCCCCGTGGAGAGCCCAAGCCGCAGAGGCAAGCGCACGCCTCCATGCCTCCTTGCTTAACAGCCACCACAGTGTGGGTCACCCTGCCTCAGCTGGGTTTTAAACTGGCTAGGTCCGCCCTAAAGTCCAGCCACGCCCTCCAGGGCCTAGCCACGCCCCCTGAGAGAGGAGCCAATTGCAGGACTTTAATCCCATACCTATTAACAGTCACCTCCCTTTCCCAGTGCCCCCTCCCTGTCCTCCCGCCCTAGCCTCAGGCAGTCACTAATCTCCTTTCTGTAGGGATATGCCTCCAGGGATATGCCTGGTGGGGGGGGGGGGGGTGGACATTTCACAGAAATGAAGTAAAAAAACCCCACAAAACTCAGATATATCTACACAATGGAATACTGCACTACACTGTGGTAAAAAAGAAGGAGCTCTTGCCATTTGCAACAGCATGGATGGAACTGGAGAGCATTATGCTAAGTGAAATAAGCCAGTCAGAGAAAGATAAATACCACATGATCTCACTCATTTGTGGAATATACAGAACAACATAGACTGATGAACAGGGACAGATCCAAAGACAGAGAAACAGTGATCAGACTATCAGTCCCCAGAGGGAATGTAGGGGAGAGTTGGGGTAAGGGGAAGAGATCAATCAAAGGACTTGTATGCATGCATATAAGCCAAACCAATGGACATGGACAACAGGGGGATGAGAACATGAGTGGGGGGGAGGGTGTTGGGGGGAGGTTGGGGGTTACTGGGGGGATGAGGACACATTTTTAATACCTTAACCAATAAAGAAATTAAAGATTAAAAAAATAAAATAAAACATTCATGAGAATGCTTAAAAATTGGACCCGTCTGTACATTGCTGGGTGAAATGTAAAATAGCGGGGCCACGTTGGAAAACCAGAGTCACCTAATGGCCTGGAAGTTCCACTTCTAGGTACATACCAAAAAGAAATGGAAACATGTTCACACAAAATCTTGTACACAATGTTCACAGCGCCATTATTCATAAGAGCCTCAAACTGGAAACAACCGTAATACTCATCAACTGATGAATGGGTGCTGCGGTCCAACCCCAGCAGGTCCTGGGGACCCCAAAGGTATGGACGGAGTCAGAGAAGAAGGAATGACATGGAAAGAGCGTTCAGTTGGTCAGCAGCCTAGCCAGGATCTCTAGCCAGGATCTCCAGCCAAGTTCTGGTCTGGATCTCCAGCCAAGTTCTGTTCAGGATCTCCAGCGAAATTCTGGTTAGGATCTCCAGCCAAGTTCTGTGTTTAGGTTCTCTAGCCATGTTCTCCAGGTTCTCCAGCCAGGTTCTGTAGCCATGTTCCCTTGCTAGGTTCTCCAGCCAGGTTCTGTCCAGGTTCTCCAGCCAGGTTCAGTCACCAGGTTCTAGTCAGGTTCTCTTGCCATGTTCTATCTGGGTTCGGTAGCCAGGTTCTGTCTCTAGGTTCTTCAGCCAGGTTCTCTTGCTAGGTTCTGTCTCTAGGTTCTGTGGCCAGTTTCTGTCCAGGATCTTTTGCCATGTTCTCTCCAGCAAAGTTCTTCTGTCTCTAGGTTCTGTCTAGGTTCTGTGTCTAGGTTCTGTCCATTCAGGTGACTTTTAAAAAAATTCCATTGGACTTGCTTTATTCAGCAAGCAGTTATTGGGCACCTATTGAAAGTAATATATTCTAATACTGTCCAGGTCTGCCATTTTTATCAGTTTATGTTGTATAAAATACAACTTTAGATACATCTTTTAGATATGCCACAGCATCAGTTAATTTCCACCTATTTTACTTAATTTCAGAATTGTTCTGAAATTCATATTGAGTATAAGAGAGAAGGTTTTCAAAGAGAGTTATGAGATAACTTGTGTGTGTGTTTAGCACCTTTTGCTAAGCTAAAAATCTTGTTTATTTTTCTGATAATCTATAGGAAAAAGGGCAAAGTATACTGAACAGATTACCAATTTATATAACTGGGTAAAATTGCTACAAAAATAACTCCCAATGCATTTTTGCGGGGCTTGAATTTCAAAATTAGGGCAATTCTATATTCCCACAGATGCAAATGGGATAAAGTATTTAGCTCCTGCATAGAATAAAAGGTTTTATGCAAACATTTACTAATTAATTCAGCTAAATTTTGATGAAGTCCGATGCTTAAAAACGTTCTATTTATGGAATTAAAACTCCCAACACTTCTTTATCATCAGCAGGCTGGGCACAGTCTTCACCCAGGTATCAGCTCCTCCAGTAATCTCTAGTCTAGGCTGTTGCAGAGCTTTACAACTCTGGCCGATAAAGGCAATTCTAATTTAGTGCTCACGTTAATTATCAGTAATATTAAATGAATATATTGGAGCTATTTACATGTGTCACTCAAGGTTGCTGTATTCTAAAGAAAATGATTATAATTGTTCTTATTAGTTATCATATTTCATGCTTCTGCAGTGACTTTTTTTTTTTTTTGGTTGGGTTTTGGGAATATCTTAATGAGGAAAAAGGCTTACAGTATTTTAAAATGTTCACAAGGCACCAAATAGCACTTTCTAATTCATTAGTCATATGTTATTGGAAAATTCCTTTGTGTTACTTTATTTGTTTCTGAGCACATGTAAACCAGATTAAAAAGGAAAAATGGGGCAGTCAATCTTCTCTGATAACTGGTGAAGAGATTATAATACAGAATGAAAAGCTGAATACCTCTGAGATTTGCAACACTTTACATTACTCTGAGTTTTGTTCTTAGTTCTGCTAGGGATTGATATTTTGTTGCCTATGGATTTTCCTACAACAGTAGGGAATTTGGGTATCTAAGTGGCTTCTTTTAAAATCTTATTCCATAGGAATTTCTGTCAAATAGCATGATCTTATGATAACACTCAAAATTTTTCAACAAGGATTAAAGAGAAATTGCAAAGAGTACTGGACAGTACAAAGAGAATGGGTCAAACGCATACTGTGTGCATATTGTGGCTGTTAATATCATTTTTCTCCCATTAGATTTATAAAATGTTAAAAAAAGAGAAATTTTGTTGCCTAAATAGTACCGAGTTAGAATCCTGACTCATAGGAAGCCTGTAGGATATCTTGTTTTCGTAGTACCTTTTTCCTAAACTGAAAGCATTTCACTCTACCCTGTATTGAATAAAAATTTGTAATTCTAATATGTGGATTATCTGCCTGATATAGACACCTGATTAAGTTTCACAGTAGATTCAACATTCAAAACTTTGACAATAAAAGCTGCCATGCCCTGGCCAGGAGGCTCAGTTGGTTGGAGCATCATCCCATACACCAAAAGGTTGGGGGTTCGATTCCCGGTCAGGGCACATACCTGGGTTGTGGGTTTGATCCCCAGTTGGAGGGTATATAGGAGACAACTGATCGATGTTTCTCTTTCTCTCTCTCTCTCTCTCTCTCTCTCTCTCTCTCTCTCTTTCTCTCTCTCTCTCCCTCCCTCCCTCCCTCCCTCCCTCCCTCCCTCCCTCCCTCCCTCCCTCCCTCTCTCCCTCTCCATGTCCTCAGGTGAGGATTAAAAAATAAATAGTAAAAAAAAAAGCTGCCAGATGTTCACTTACATAGTTTTGACTTATATAGAATAACATGTGATCTAGTGCAATTGGGGGAATGGGGTGTTTCAAAAAACGGATTGTTTCCAAAGCTGCAGTTCAAGTTTTTAAATCGTTTTCCCCCTGAGCACTCCTATTCATCATCCAAGGCTCAATGCAAAGTCGCCTCTTCTGGAGATCTCTAGTCTCTCTGCCAGCCCTGGTCAGAGTTTATGCTCCCCTTTTATATCGCCACACCATTTTGTATCGTAAGCATCTGTTGTACTCACCTGTCCTTATCATCCTCCTTCTCCCCGACTCCTCAGTCTCTAAACTCACTGAGAGTTGGCACTCTGTCATGTTCAGCCTTATTCTTTCAGGGCCTTAATGCCGTGTCTCAAACACAGTAGATAGATTCTCACCATGTAATGAAAGCCAATTGAAAAGAAACCACACACGTCCCTACCTTCTTAAAGTGTACCAAAAATAATCATAAAAACTTATGATCACTTAGACTTTTCATCATGAGCCACAGAGCTTCGTAAACCTGCCAAATGCGTGTGTGTCAGTTTTGCTCTGCGTGACCGAGCTGCCTACAGCTCGTGTGCCCTTTAACGAGCTCCTGAGATGAGGTGGGCTCTTGGTGGCAGGTTCTAAATCATTTGGGGTCCTTTGAGCTGACTCCTAGTATCAGAGTGTCTGCGCCTCAGTGTTTTAATTGACCTTCATCACTGTGTTGTCTTGATCTCAGGCTATTGACAGTGATGCTATCCGCTAGACATGCCGGGGGCAATCGCCTTGCCATATTACGTGTAGTGAGTGAGTCCCCACAGACATGTCCCCAATAGGACCAATGCTGGACTCCAGCAAAGACCATCAGGGAACTTTGAGGAACAAGATTACTCACACATTGTGGGGGTACATGGTGCACCCAAGGGAAGAGAGGGAGAGATATATTACAGACCTGGTGCTCTGCCTTTATGGTCCAAGGGTGGGGTGTCTGGGGTTTCAAGGTTTTCCTCGTTATTGGCTAATCTAAAGCATCAGAGAGGAATTAGGGTACTGGGGGGGAGAAGTGTGGCCACTGAAGTGGTCAGTTATCTAGGTTACCCAAGGATTTCTGAAAGAGGGAGCTTTGGGGGGGCGGTGCTGGAGGGGGCAGCCTAATTCCTTATCTGGGTGTCTTGCTAGTAGCTGTGTCGTACAGCTGGCCATATGTTTATTCAAGGTGCATGTCTTTAGAAATCGATGCCTTGGCAATTAAAAACTTAATGTGAGGCATTTACACTACACTCTGCCACTTCCGGTGGGCCCCTGTCTCCTTTCTCTTCCCCCTTTAGTTTAAGCAGCTGATGACTCTTAAACCAAATGCCCTGGCTTTCAGAGTGATCACCATCCTTTCCTCCCAATATGCAAGCCAACTGCTTTCATCACGTCTTATGGCATCTTTTTGGGTAGTTTCATTACTGTTTGCTTTTCAAATGTTCAATTATATGTGCTCCCCCCCCCCCCCCATCCCTCCATTTTCCTTTACTGGCAGAAAAGGCCTAACTTAAAAAAAACCAAAAAACCCTTTAGACTCAATTTCATTCTGAATGCTTAAGCTGAATGTTTAATGTGTAGGGAAAACTGCTTCCTAGAAGATAGATGTATTACTAGAATGGATCCTCATGTTAAATAATTCCTTAACATTTACCTTTGTATCTAAAGGAAAGACAAATACAATTCAACTTTGCAAAAGAAAAATAGAATATTGCAAAGGTAACAGATTCATTTAAGTAATTCTATAAACTTTAAATCACCTTAGGATGAGATCTTTGTTCATTCCCTTTAAATTTTTCCAAAACTTTCAATAGTATTTATTTTAGTATCTCACAACTTCTACATTAGACTTCTGATAGTTAACCCAAATATTTCCTACAGTAAACTTTGCCTTTCCTTTACTGTACAATTTGCATTGAAAACAGATTCTTCACTCATCACCAATCATAGTTCATCTTTCAAACACTTAGTGACTCCTCTAGTCTGTTATTCTTTGCCCCCAAACTCACTTTTGTTTAAACTTTTACTTTTAGGATTTATATAAACCTGCTATTTCTCTCCCCCCCCCTTAATTATTGCTCCTTTCCAAGATGCACATTAGAGCAGCATTTCTTTAAGTAAGATCCACAAACCACTTGCATCAGAATCAGACTCATTTCAGCATTTATTGTGAAGGACAAGGGCCTCAGAATTGAACTCCATATATTTATTCAGTTTCCAGTATCTCACTTTGTATAAAAATAACAGCAATAAAAAGGTGAGTGTTCTATTAATAACTAAATTTAGATTGAGGTCCGTTTGAGCCTCTGATCACCCCCCCCCCTTTTTTTTGTTAATCCTTACCTGAGGATTTTTTTCCCATTGATTTTCAGAGAGGGTGGAAGGAATGGAGGGAGAAGAGAGAGACACAGCGAGACAGTGAGACATGGATGTAAGAGACACATCCATTGGTTGCCTCCCACATGCACCCAGACAGGGGCAGGATGAATCTGCAACCCAGGCATTGACCAGGAATTGAACCTGCAACATGGGCTGAAGCTCTAACCACTGAGAAACACTGGCCAGGACACCCCCTTGCTTTTCTGTGTCTTATGAGTTGTGTTATTGAAAAGACTCTATAGAGGTCAAGTAATCCTCAGTTACTTTTGAGAAATTCTCCTGCTTTTTCAATCTCAGTTTGGGTTCTCTTTCCTATCCATATTTTCTCTGGAGGGATGCATTCAGTCTCATGGTTTTAAGTGACCTCTACAAGCTAATAGTTCCCAAATTAGTAAGGCTAGCCTGGCCTCTCCCCTGGATTCAGACCTGTTTATTCAATTATCTACTAGGTGTACAGGTTAATAATGCGATTTTGTAATCAAAGAAAACACGATAATTTCAAGAGAAACATCAAAAGTGCTTTATTCAAAGTAATGTCCATTGCTAGCTACACATTTCCCCCATCTTTCAGGTAATTTGTGGATACCGTCCCAATAGAACTTTTCTTGTTTTGAGGCAAACCATTCAGAGACCCAATTTTCCACGTCATACATTCTGAAGTGCTGCTCAGAAAGCGCGTGTGCCATCGATTGGAACAAGTGGTTATCTGTAGGAGCAAGGTCTGGTGAATATGGCGGGTGGGTTAATACTTCCCAGGCAAGATCTTTTAACGTGTTTTTAACTGGTTTTGAAGTGTGTGATGGTGTGTTATCATGAAGCAAAATTACTTTGCCATGTCTTCTGGCCCGTTCTGGTTGTTTTACGGTCAAAGCGTGGTTCAAATTGACCTGAACATCCTTTGTCTTTCACATCGAAATCATCACTTTTAAAGTGTTTAAACCAGCATTCACAAGTATCTTGAGATGGAGCATATTCACCATAAGCTTCCCAAAGTAAACGATAACTTTCAGCAGCACTTTTCTTCAGAATAAAGTAATGAATTAAAACTTCCCGCAAATGCTCTTTTTTGGCATGACATTCAACATTTTTAAGCGTAAAAATATCTATGATGTTAACACCCTCAGAGATTTGATATATGAAGTTTTGAAGCTTGTTGTCAATACAACAAAATAGCATACATATCCAATCGCATATATAGCAACATATGTGTAACTCTATCTATTGAAAAAAATCCGCATTATTAACCGGTACACCTTTACTTTTCCTCTCCATTTGAGCATCTAATGGGCATCTCACATTTAACAGGACAGAAATTTAAACTTTGATTTCCATCCCACTATCTAAAACCCATTCAAATAAGTGGCATTACATTTATTCATTTCCTCAACCAGAAACCCCAGTGCCACTTCTGTTTCTTCTTTCTCTCTCGTCCCTTATATCCAGTTCCGTAGCATGTCCTGATGGTACCACATCCAACATATATTGAAAATCTGACCACCTCTTACCCCTTCACTACTACCATGCAGGTCTATTGTCCCGTGGCTAGTTCTACAGTAGCCTCATCACTGTTCTCATGGCTTTCACTCCCACCCTGCAACCAGCATCAGAATCACCTTTTTATAGCTTCAGTCAGCTTGCATGTCTTCACTGCACAAAACCCCCTGCGGGGGCTTCCAGCCATACTTGGAACACAACCTAGAGTCCTTACCAGGGCCTGAACGGCCTACAGGATGGAGCCTGCCTCCTTCTCCCACCTTTGTCCTAGCATGTTCCTACCTCAGAGTCTTTGCACTTGATGTTTGTTTTGTCTGGAATGTCCTTCCGCCACAAATCCACCTGACTTTTTCCATCACTTCTTTCAGGTCTCTGACCACAATCACTTTACTTGAAGGGGCTTTCCTTTCTAAACCACCACCCATTTATCACTCTTTATTTCCTTGCCCTGCTCCCCTTTTCTTCCCATATATACTATCTGGCATTATATCATGTGCTTATATTTTATGTATTTGCTGTCTGTGGTATTCCTGTCTGTGTTATTCTCCTGGAAGCACCACTTCTTCACATTATTCCTCCAGGGCCTAGAGCAGCAGCAGCAGCAGCAGCAGCAGCACATGATGTCTGTTGAATGTATGAATTTAATCCAGGCCCCTTCTTCATACAATACTTCAGTTGAACTGTGGCTGAGAGTTTGAAAACAAAACAAAATACATTCTAGATATTTTTCATGTCCTAAAATGACAATGAGATGACTCAGCTTTGGACAATCCCCAAAAGCACGTTAACCTTGCCTTTTTTGTTTGAAGGTGCTTCCTTAAGTCTGATCAGCTTTATTCTCACATTGAAACTCTCCTTTCGAATTGGCTGAGAGCTCCTACAATCTCTTAGCTGGGCCCTCTGCCAACCCAACCCCAAATATAAATGGTAACACAGTCATAATTGTTTTCATTATTTGATATCACCATGAATCTGTGAATACAAGTTACCCACAGGATTTCCTCTGAGGCATTCCTTGATCTTGTTCCCTGCTTTATAGATTAGATGTATTTTGGACATATTTAGTCATATTTTTACTCCCTGGAGTAAAGTATGGTAGCAAGGAAATATGTTAAATTGGATATCAGGTGTATTAAAAGCTTCTTGTTTCAGTGTTATCAGCCATGCTTATGTAGGTTGTTGAATATATTATGCCCAGGATTTAGTATATGCATTAAATATGATCGAGTTCACTAGGAAATATAAAAATAGAACAAAATGCAACACTTTACTTGCAGATTGGAGGTGAGGTGATTGGTATGTTAATTAAAGGTGACCTCAGCACTCTTAATATTAACCTCCTGATTTTCTCCAGTGTTTCAGGTAGGGAAAAAAATTACTCTTCAATATTCCTAAGAATGAGATTGGATAAAGGATACAAATGAAGTCTAGACCAAGTACAAAAACATGAGCTCCTTCTCCTGGCTGCTCAACCAATGCAGACTAAGTCTGGGGATGAGATAACTATCTCAACAGCCTTCAGACTTCAAATTATAGTAATTATGACAATTTGTACCAATAGCCATGAGGTGGGATTTTTGATGTGGCTAAAAATAACATCTGTAAAACCCAATAAAAATTACATTTTGCTAATTTTCTGATAAGATACTGTTTTAACTATCCTGTGTCTTCAGCTGCTGCCAGTTTTCAATTAGAGGATTCCTTTAAAAAAATTTTTTTTAACCCATTTTGTCTCCTGGATCCAATTCCATCCTCAGCAATGCATTTGTTTTAATGATCTTAATTAATTGTTTTGTGTGAATTTTGCCTTTCAAACTGATACTAATCTTGGAGACTTTATTAACTTGCTGATTGTGAACGCTGGATACAAAAGGACCAATAGCGGGCTCAGCCTGTTCTTTCTGGCTTAGAAAACAGACCCATAGAGGCCTGCTCAGCCAAGTCAGTTGGGAAAAGGACAAAGAGGAAGTGAATATGGGGCGACTAATGCAGGCTGGTTCTGCAGTTCTGTCCAGCTTGGCTGTTGCCAGCTCATCCTGAAGGCCCAGTCGTTGGTGGGAGCTCCCAGAGAGCTCCCCTCAAGCGCCCTGTCACAGTGCCTCATGTGTCTTCCTGTGCTGCTCTTTCTTAAACACTTTCCTCTTAGTTAATTTTTGATGAAGAAAATCACATATTTCCCCATCTTTTTATTGAAAGATGATGAAATTGATGTTCAGAGAGCTCGCTCAGTTGGTAAGTGAGTACCACAGGCAAAGCTGAAGCAAAGGGCTTTTGATTCTCCTTCTAATGGTCTTTTAATCAAATCATGTGGCCTCTAAGCTAATATAATTGTGTGTGGGTAGGACTCACCCCTGGCTCCTCAGAAATCATTTTCTTTTATCTCTGCACTCTCTGTCTACTCCTTTTTCCCTCTAAACAAGCAAACTCTCCCTTGATCAAGCCACCACCTCATCGTTTTCCTTTCCTTGTCTTCACATCTATACTTTTTAAAACATGTTCTTTTATTGATTTGAGAGATAGAGAGAGGAAGGAAGAGGGAAAGAGAAACATTGATGTGAGAGAGAAACATCGACTGGCTGCCTCCTGCAAGCCCCCCTATTGGGGATTGAGCCCGCAACCTAAGCATGTGCCCTGATTGGGAATCAAACTGGTGGTCAATTGGGAATCAAAGGCGAGGGATTTGACTTTTTATCTACTTTCTCCTACTTGCAACAAATAATCTCTTGCTGACTGGAAAACACACTGATATGTCACATTATCATCTAATTCCTCAGCAATCCTTTTCCATTAACTAATCCATTCTCTTCATTATTTTAAACTTTCTCATTGGAAACAGACTAGACATTTCCAGTTTATTTTAGTTTAAATCAAAAATAAAAACATTCCCTTTAGAGTGAGTCTATGTTTTATTGGTTTATTTCATTTCTGCTTTTGCTCACTCTTCTTTTTAGAGCTTGAAGACTCAGACTGCTAAGAAATCAGCTTTCTAGCTGGTCTGACTCAATGGATAGAGTGTTGGCCTGTGGATTGAAGGGTCCCAGGTTTGATTCTGGTCAAGGGCACATGTCTGAGTTGCGGCTCAATCCCCAGTAGGGGGCGTGCGAGAGGCAGCCAATCAATGATTCTCTCATCATTGATGTTTCTATCACTCGCTCCCTCTCCCTTTCTCTCTGAAATCAATAACAATATAGTTAAAGAAGAAGAAATCAGCCTTTCCTTAACGTTTGAATGACTTGTTAGGAAACCTGACTCTGTCTGTGCCTGGGACATGAATAAATATGACGTGAGTAGTTCTGGTCACGTCATTCTTAGGAAGCACCACAGCGTACTAAAGGATCATTCCGTATCAGTCAGAAAAAGGCTGGAAAGAAATAGTCATCTTCAGTTACTATCTCAAGACCTGTCATACAGAAATTTTATTTTAGGAGGAACAGTGAACAAGACCCATGGTTTTCTACCTCATTCAAGCCATGGCTCACTTGAACCTTGCAAGAGCAGAGTTAAGTGGATGGAAGGAGACAGTGAAGGGCAGAGGGAAGAGAGTGCTTAGCCACTCACTCCATTCACCCCTAATCCACCCAAGAGATGCAGGAGTAAGGGTAGCTAGGCCACAGAGCTGGGAGAGCAGGGGCCATGGCTGTTTTGTTTACTATCATGATTCTTTTACTTGGTGAATGCTCGTTAGTGAGAATTGTTTCAGGTGAATGTTATTGCTCCAGTCGCTTTGAGTTGCGAAGTAAATGGGAAGTGAAAATATGAAGATAAACATGACCTATTCTTTCAAGAAGTTTGGTTGAGTAAGGATGAATTGATTGATTGATGCAAGCATGAGATCACATAGTTCCCGTGAAGCAAAAATTAGAAAGAGCCATGACTGTCAACTAAGGATAAGGTTTCTAGTAATTTTAATATAATGCCCCAAATTTATTTTTTACCTTGTCAATAAATTTCCATACAGACTTTGTTTCACATATATATATTCAAGAATAGCTTGGGATATAGTAAGATTTTTTTTTAAATAGAAGGGGATAATTAAAAGTAACAAATCCATTTTATGAGTCAGCATACGCTGAGAAAAAGGTATACCTTAGGTCTCCCATTTACTAGTTCCATGCTATGCCATTAAATGCCAATGAACATTTGAATTAGTTACATATTATTTATTGCAAATTATACAGTGTGATTTAATCTAAACTCCAAGCAGTATTAGTACATCTGGGGATTCAGCTAAGTTCCATTCAATTTCAGACATTTGGTGGTATGGGCAAATGATCAAATTGGTTTGACATTCATTTCCATCTGATTTCTGAGTCCAGATGTTTATCACCATATAGATTTGGCAATAGATGGTGATAAACAGATGTGGGCTGATTTGATAGGATCAGGTAAGCAGAAGGTGAAACTTTATCTGAAGATTGGAAAGTGGGAGTAATAATATTTTTAACTTCTTTATTACCAGTTATGTTGATACCATAGAGAATCAAGCTGATGCTCTTAGGGTAGGGAGCAGAACAATTTCCTGTTTACCACTGGGCCATCTGGAGAAAGCTGTTGGTAGAATCATATTATATATGATGTACAAGTGACTAATGGAAAAGCAAATATTTTATTAAAGTCTGAGATCTCAGAGCTCCTCAGGCCACCATCATCTTCATATATTGTTTTCTCTGTGGCTTTGGGCCAATTACTTAGCCTCTTTACCTCAGCTTCTCAATTGGTGAAATGGGAACTGTTACAGTGTGATTAATTTATCTCCTAAGGGGGTTGTTTATATTAATTAACTGCTGTTAAGAGCTTTGAAGATGAAAAGTGCTAACTGCTTATGCCATGATTAGCCATGGAATAGTGGAATATGATAACTGCTTCACTAGATAAATGAGTAAACCTGATACACACAAACTGTGAAATCTGTGGGAGGAGTTAATACCCAGGGCAACAAGACTGCTGAGGAATCAGTCTCATCAGGGAATATTAGTTACACTTGAGCTTTGGTTTAAATGGTTCAAGCTGCCTTCTGAAATATATGTTTTAAATGTCATAACACTGGCACCGCATTTTGCTTTGTTAGTGCCCATAATGACATTTCTTTCCCGGACATATTTTCCCCATAAACCCAACTAAATTTACCTTGACTCATATTCCAAAACGTATCGATTATTTTCAATCATTCTTTGCTTGTGCACTCTTTACATCCACATACAAGTAAATTGCTATGGCTGACAGGGTATAACATTCTGCTTTTTATTTGTATTGTTTGAAGCAAACAAAACACATTATAGGGACATAAATGGCCATTGCTTTAAGCCAATGAATATTTAAGGATATTAATTTACTTCCTCCAAGAAATTTTAAAAATAAACATAGAACAAAGAAATAAAATGTCAGACTTTAAGCTTGAGTTCTCCCTGAGGACTGTGTTTTGCAGTTGACCGTATCATTACCTACCTAGTTATGAGGTCATATTTCTGCATAGTTCACTAGAATTTGTCTGTAATATTATAGCAAACCATAACTACAAAGCCAACATGTCTTGGTCAATATTTATTGCACTGGCATATTTATTTCAAGAGCCTATATTAAGGAAAACTCAAGAGATAGTCTTTCCAAAGTTTTTTGGATTGAGATTTTTGTTAATACTTTAAAGTGATATTTCATGTAGGGTATCATTTTGGGAACCATTTCTAGCATTCTAAAGATTCAAAGGTCATATATAATTCCATTTTGTTTTGAGACAATTTATACATTTTTCATTAAATTTTTCAATTTTTATTTATTTGTTTTTTTATGTATATGCCTTTTTGTTTTAAAAAGAGATTTAAGGCAGCCTCCTTTATTAGGGAAAACACCATCTCTAGATTACCATTTAATCCTTAAAACTTATCCTGGAGTGGGCTATGAGAAAGCTCAAATTTAAGTTAATTCTCATTTCAAAGAAACCACTGGAATATTTAATATTCATGCTTAAGAAGTGCCACAGTGTAGTTAAAAGAATACCAAATTTTGAGTCAGAAAACCTGGTTCTACATTGTAACCCTGACACTTTCTTGGCAGTGCAAATTTGACATCAATATTTCTATCTATAAACTGGGAATAATACCCTTTTCATCACAGGTTCACTCTAAGGATTAAATGACCAATGTTTATGAGAGAGTGCCTAGTACTAGTAGACATTACATACCATTTTATTTGTCCTTTTTTGCTAGTAGAATCCAGTAGATATCCCTGCCAAAGGGCCATTATAGATTTTTATCTCAAAGCTCATGTTTGCCTCATTTCTATGTTTCTGAGAACAGCTTATTCCTGAATAATTTCCACAACGATAATGTGGCTGTAGTTTTCTCATGACACGAGTCATAACATTCATATTAAAAGCTAATTTGCTTTTAGACAAGGTTTATCATAAATGATTCTTCAAGTGAGAATTCAATGATGTAAAATCTCACAGGGTAATTTTATTATTATTAAAAAAGAAGATAAATTTTCAGAATGGTGAGCTAAGCATATCACTATATGACCTGGGTATATTTAACAATTTAGACTTCTACAACCTTTAATTTATGTGTCCCTGAATCCACCATTTTCAGGTTCCAGCTACTATTTCAATGAATAAAACATCAGTCCCTTAGAACAAATGACAAGGAAATCCTCATCTAACCTCAAAGAGAAAGCACAAAGAATGGGGAAGTGCTTAAACCTAACAGAGGAATAAGTCTTTTTGGAATGCAAGCCCAAATAAACATTTGAACAGGAATGGTATCCCTATGCATGTGGTGAGAAATAGGTCCCTTTTAGGCTGCACATGTTGACTTTATCACCTTGGGATCACTGGGGTTTCAGACACCCCTTCCCGAGGGTGTCACCACGCGCATGTGCACACCCCTACCCCAGTCCCTGAGGCTGCAAGCCCAGGCTTGTGAGCTACTCCCTGGAACACCCCTTGGCTCAGGCCTCCTAGTGCCCAGACACCTCTCTTGGACCCGCACCTTCAACGCCTCTGCCTTGTTTTTGAGTCATTTCCTATCATATGCCATTTTAGTTACATCTACTTAACATCCCTGGAAGTCAGAATTCTCTGCACAACAGAACTGACAATATTTCTAATCCCAGGATGAGTTCTGCTTTCTTCATTTCATTTTTAAAGTTATTATTATATTTTTATTGATTTCAGAGAGGAAGGGAGAGAGAGATATGAACATCAATGATGAGAGAGAACCACTGATCAGCTGCCTCCTGCACACCCCCCACTGGGGATCGAGCCCACAACCCAGGCATGTGCCCTTGACAGGAATCGAACCTGGGACCTGTCAGTCCACTGGCTAATGCTGTATTGACTGAGCCAAACCAGCTAGGGCTTCATTTCGGTTTTTATGGTAAGACTCCACACATTTGGATTGAAAGGAAAGGCAAAAGGCCAATTAATTAATGTATTGAAAGTTTGGATTGCAGATTATGCTGAAATGAGCATAGAACATAGCAGCCTGGTAAGTACAGATTTTAACAAGTTCAGTTAGTTCATATAACACAGTGGGGGAAGGTTAAAATGCTATTTAACAATCAATAATGTGGAAACTGCCCAGTTTGTCCTCACATTGGTTCATGAGTACAAGGAGAAAGGAGATGGCTCAAGAGATTATTTCTGAGGGCAAAAGACTGCTCAGTGCTCAGTATTGAGATGCCCATAGCCAGTGGCCCTAATTCCATGATCAGATGTGACAGATGCCCAAAACTTAGTTTGAAAAAAGTGTCATTAGACTCTTATATGAAATAAAAATGCCAAAATAAATTACTGTTCAAATGGGAACCATCTGTTGTTTATAAGTATTTTTAGGTTATTTGCAATATTTACAGAAAATGAATAGCTTTGCTTGCTTTTTGAAAATCATTCTACCATGAAAACAGTTATGTCACAAGTTTCTTTTTTAGCTCACCTCCACCTTTCACTTCAGTGGTTAATAATTCTAGTTATAATTATTATTTTAAAATAAAGTAACAATCATTGTGTATTTTTAGCACTTTGATTGGCCTGCCTTCTTTTTTAAAAAATTCTTGATTGTTTAAAGTATTACATATACTATTACCTCTCCCCGGCCATCTCCACCCCCCCCCCCCCCCATGCCTTCTTGAACTAGATCCCTATACATACTGTATAGTTTGTTCTTTCAGTCTAATTTGGGAGAGTTGACAAGGCCTAGGTTTCTTCTTTCATTTCTTTCCTTTTCTTTTCTTTTCTTTCTTTCTTTCTTTCTTTCTTTCTTTCTTTCTTTCTTTCTTTCTTCCTTCCTTCCTTCCTTCCTTCCTTCCTTCCTTCCTTCCTTTCTTTCTTTCTTTCTTTCTTTCTTTCTTTCTTTCTTTCTTTCTTTCTTTCTTTCTTTCTTTCTTTTTCTTTCTCTTGTTTTTGCCTAGTTTTTCAACATGCAAACCATCATCAAGGAAGTAAATATGACTTCACCCAGTACCTAGCTTATCAATCAGAGTAGAAGCTGGAATAAAGAACCAGTTTTAAAATAAGAGTGGTTTGATTCCTGCAAAGCATTCACCTAAACTTGCAAAGCTAGGGTCAAAAGAATCTGTCCTTGACTTCATGATCAAACTGTGAGCTTTTTTACAAGGTTGGTAGGATTAGACGAGATAATGTCTGTAAAGTGCTGGGCACAGAGTCTGGCACAGAGGAAGCACGAGATAAATAAAGGCAGTCACAATATTGTAAATCAAGCCTCCCGATTTTATTCAAGTCAAAGAAGACGGTGTCGGCTCATGTAGCTCTTCTGCTGTGCTCCACTGTGTGATCCGTGATGTGCTTTGGAACTTCGCGGACCACTATGGAAAGGTGGAGCTCCTTAGTACCTGAATCTACCCTGGAGAGACAGTCCCGCACAGCACTCCTCACAGGGCCCTGGCTGACCCTGTTTTGGCACCAACTATATGCCAGTAAGAACAGTGTAAGTTTAACGGACAGAATGGAAAGTTCTGGGGCCATGTCATCATTTAAGTCCCCACCAAAGCATCAGTCTTAGCTGGCACTTTCCCTCCCGGGCTTAAGGATACATTCTAGGTTTCTCAAAATATTGTCACTAGTTCACTACTCACTTCACTGCCCTGACTCTATTCTTGACCAGCCTGCTATGTAGGAGCCATAGCTTCCAGTCGTCATCCAAAACTTGACAGGTGGGCTGAACTCTGAAATGGTGTTTTGTAAGAGGGCAGCACTTACTCTGGCTGGATTTGTGCGCAGAAGTTTCACTGGGGAGGCAAAGTGTTCAAACTTGAGTTGGTGCAGGGGAGAGGAAGCAGGTATATGGATGCCCAGCCTGAAACTGGCTCCTATCCCAGACTGCCATTAACTTTTCCAAAACTTTAATTTAATGACCAACGACCTCAAGCTGACCTTTAGGACTCAGCAGCAATAGCAAGGCACTGGGCCCCACCAGGACCTGCAACATCTTCAGAGCTTTTGGCTTGAAAACTCAGTGAGCAGCCATCAACCCTAATTTTGTGACCATTCTGATTTCAGGAAACAGCAAACCCTGAAATTCCAGGACCAGTAGGTCAAGGTCTTAGGAAGTCTGATGGCCCCAACGGCCTTTTTTCATAGAATAGCAGCAGGAGGGCCCTCCTCTGTCACTCACATGTTCTGGTTTTCTGTCTTCATGGAGAATCTGAAATTGTGGACTTCCAATGGAGACTTTAATATCTTAGTTATGCCAGAAGCCAGTTTGAGAGCAAGTTGGTAGGGGTGGCTCTCCCACCCCCTTTCCTGAACCTTAGCCTTTTCCATCCTGCTTTATTTCCTCCACTTCCACCATTCTCTCTGTATTTCTTTTGTGGCTTTAAAAAAGACCTGAAATATATGCACCAGGCTGCTAATACTGGCTAGTCTCAGTGGGGGATATTATCCACTTTATAAATGGCATATTTTTGGATTATATTACTTGTTGCCTTTAGCACTTATTACTTTCAAAATTAAAAGAAGAAGTTGATAATTACATTTTCTTTTCCCTAATTCTCCCTTTCCCCACATCTTCTGGCTCAAAAGTCATTCTTCTCTCCATCCCAGCCCAATAAAAATTTATATTTCCCAAAAACTACCCTCTTAGCAAGATAGTGACCAAACTATTTGTTTAAAGTAACTTCACTAATGTGTGTGTGAGAAGTGTTGTTGGGTGATGTTGACATTACCCATAGAATGGCTGAGGGGCATTGAAGAGCAGTTGGACTGGATGGTAATCCTGCCATGAGTTTCATTCAGGACTTTGAGCATACTACTTTGTTTTTTTTAAAAAAAATATATTTTATTGATTTTTTATAGAGAGGAAGGAAGAGGGATAGAGAGTTAGAAACATCAATGAGAGAGAAACATCGATCAGCTGCCTCCTGCACACCTCCCACCGGGGATGTGCCCGCAACCAAGGTACATGCCCTTGACCGGAATCGAACCTGGGATCTTTCAGTCCGCAGGCCGATGCTCTATCCACTGAGCCAAACTGGTCAGGGCTGAGCATACTACTTTGAATGCCTATGTCTTTGCCCTCATTCTTCATCTTACATGCAAAACTAAGAAAATTATACTACCACTCTTGCTAACCTCACAGGTCACCGAAAGTCTTTTTAAAAAAATATATTTTATTGATTTTTTACAGAGAGGAAGGGAGAGGAATAGAGAGTTAGAAACATCAATGAGAGAGAAACATCGATCAGCTGCCTCCTGCACACCCCCTACTGGGGATGTGCCCGCAACCAAGGTACATGCCCTTGACCGGAATCGAACCTGGGACCCTTCAGTCCGCAGGCCGACGCTCTATCCACTGAGCCAAACCAGTTAGGGCACAAAAGTCTTGAAAAGACATTTTTTTCCTAGTCTGTGATTATTCACTGCATTTTCTCCTGGATCTGGTAGTAGTACTGTTGGGGGCGATGAGGTGCAGGGGGATGGAGAGAAGGGAATACCATTTTTCTTTCCAAAGGAAAAAAGATATGTCTCTATAGATGTGGATGTCATGACTATTTTTTCTCAAAGGGATATGCAGGTTCAAGAAGAACCTTGTAACCGGTAACCACTAAAACCTGAAACACAAACTACTTTGCTCTATACTCTTGATATACTGATGAGACTTAACAATGGTTATCTCGCTGTCATTCCACTTAACAGAGAGCATCAGGATGGAGAACTGGGCTCCTCAAAGACATGCTTTCCTTTGTCACACCAAGTACCTACCTTGTCCTCAGGTTGTGTCCTTGCACTAGGCTCTATTTATAAAACAGAACTTCCTAAAATGAGAACATTTAAATGCTCATTTCAGAAGTAAAAAATGAGAATGAAATTTCAGCCGCAAGCAAAGCCTCTCGTATTTTAAAAAGCAACGAATAAAACAAGGGAAATTAAATCATAACCTTTACCTGAACCAGTTCCTCCTCCCTCCTTTTTTTTTTTTTTAAACTTTATTCCTCTCATAGGAAAATAATTCATCCTGTTGACTGTGTTCGTTACCACATAGCTGGCATGGTTGTCTCACGCAAGCACCAAGAAGATATGAAGCTAAATCAACAGACCCTGATTTGTTGGCTCAACCAAGTATAAACTAGCCACTGGAAAATCAAGTTGAAAACATGGGACAAATATATGAAAGAGACAAGCCACAGCTTGCAGGAAAGAAAATGTTTGCAGAAAACTCCCGCATTACAGGTTTATCTAAGGTGTGGTCTCAAGTAAGCCCCAGTAATTACCCAGGATACCACAGCTAGTGGCTGAAAAATGAAGGACTTCAGACTTAACCCTTTCACTCTCCCACCCCCGAAAATTTCTTAGAGAAAACCACACTAGAGCCAGGTTAGATCTAACTAGATGAATTGTTTTTATTATAATTAAAAATGCTCTTAATTTATTCCTTCTACTGTCTACCAATAATGTTTCTTAACTGTGGCCTCTAGCTTGTTCTTCCTATAATTCTGGTTTGTGAATGGATCGGCCTTCGTCTTATGATACATCATAGTTGATGATCTCACACCATGTGGGGACTTTGTGGTTCAGGGATGATGTAGTTTAGGAAGCACTAAGAGCTAAAAATTGAGGGCCTTTCACAACTTGGTTCTCCGTTTTCTCATGGGGTGACATTACATGGCCCCTGAGGGTCTTTTGGCTCTAACTCTCCATTGTTCTATTTTGTGTAGGTGTGACATCAAGAAGCAGTCTTTTCCATTTTATTCACGAAAATATGTCTAAAGTATTGATTAATTATAGCACCTGAATTTAGAAAAAGCCATAATATTTTGAGGTTGCTTTATTTTTGTTAAGTAATGAGAAATACAACAAACACTTGTTTTACTTTAAAGTGTACCCTAGTTAAAAAAAAAATCTTCTATCTACTTTACCTTCCCTTAAAAATGAACTGATTATATTTATCTTACTGTGTGTTTTGGAATTTCACATCATGTTAGCATTCCTATTTATCTTGAATATATTTTCATGGGCTTTTTCTTCTTTCCAAATGGATTTTGCTCTGCATCAAATTTAGAGTTTGAGAGAGAAGACTCCTATCCCAATATTTATATTCCTTACAGAATCTACCATTTCATTTTGCCTCCACACCATAAATAGTCCCTTCCCAATAGAAAGCAGGAAAACCTATAGCTTTAGTTGGAAGAAAACTTAGGCATAATATTATCTGGCTTCTCACTTTTTACATGATAATAATCTATATATATAAAAGGCTAATATGCTAAGTGTCCATCCAGGTAATGGCATCACGTAGCAATGCCCGGCTTCCTCTTCCTAGTGACGACTAGCCTTCTTGGAGTTTCTTTAGTCCAGGCTCATGACTTGCTTTATAGGCAGGTGGAAACATTTCACACTGTAACCAAATGTCTGTGAAGCATTTTCCCGTGCCTCATTTCATTTGATCCTCACAGAAGACCTGGAGTAGGTAGATAGGAGACTAGGTGGAATTCTATTTTCTTTTATTGGTTGGAAAATGGAGATTTAGAAAGCTTAGAAACTTGATCCGACTGAAAAGAAGTGAGAAATGGTGGACCTTGAAAATGACTTTAGGTTTTCTCACTGCACAGAATACAGTCAAACACTGCTGCAGTTAAATATTTTACCCTTTGTTCTCCCTGCGTGATCTACAATAATAATCTGCTTCATGTTGATATTTACTGCTGTGTTGCTAACAATTACCTGAAAGAGAAGTTGGGGTGCTTCACTGGGCTGGAAAAAGTTTAGCTAAATCAGAAAGCAGGTCTAATTAAGCAAGTTTATTCTATATCTATAAAAGGCTAAGTTGACTCGCGCATGCGCGATACATATAAAGCTCTCACTGGTGCCAATTGCATGTGTGTGTGTGTTTCCATCTATCATTGCCAGTCATGAATTTGGTTGACACTTCTATTATAAAGAAAAGGTGAATAGTGATATTAAAATATTTCTTCTAATTAATTTTCTTTCATTGTGCACAAGTTTGTGCACTGGGCCACTAGCTGTATTATAATAATTAATAGCTATCATGATTTGAGTACTTATCATAAAGCCAGATGTTGTGCTGGGCATATTATGTCCATTACTCATTTACTTCCTAAAACAGCCTTGCAAGGTAGAAGTTGTTATTTCCATTTTGCATATTTTAACTTCAGAGCAGAGCAAGTAACTTGTCTCCAAGTTCATATACTTAGTAACTGTTGGAACTCAAACTCAGACTCAGGCCTGTCAGCTACTAAAACCTTTTTATTTTCATCTGTGGAATACAATGAGAAAATGGGGCCAGAGACATTAAATACAGCCCAGTGTAAGAGGACTTCACACATGCTGTTCCCTTTGCTTAGATGGCTCTTCTCCTCCTGCTCTCCATTCCCTTCTCTGAGTTCCTGCATCTCCTTGAGATAGCATGGTCCTTTTCAGGGTTGCTTCCCTTTATAACAGGGAGTAAGTGGTGGGATGATTTGACTTAGCAGTACATATTCAAATATGTGTAATGATAGATTGATTATCTTGCCTGTTGTAAGGCAAATTTAGATTCAGTATTGTAACCACATTAATTAATAATTATGACTTTGTCCAGACTCTTATTATGTAAAATACTCAAATGATATTTGAATCAGTTCCTGTGAGAATATGTTGTCCTTAAAAGCCTAGATTACAAATTAAAATTGCACCTCTCCAATACCCATAACACTCCTCACCTTTCTACCACCAATGCCTTTATTATTTTATTTTTTAAAATATATTCTTATTGATTTCAGAGAGGAAAAGAGAGGGAGAGAAAGAGATAGAAACATCAATGATGAGAGAGAATCATTGATCGGCTGCCTCCTATACGCCCCATACTGGGGATCCAGCCCACAACCCGGGCATGTGCCCTGACCGGGTTCCTAGGTCAATGTTCAACCCCTGAGCCACGCCAGATGACCTCAACCAATGCCTTTAAATGGGTTTATAACTATTTTATATTAAAACATTTTGAAGGATTCCCTGGGAAATCTAGGTTTCACCCAGAGCTATTGTAGTCTTGACAAAGATTGGGCAGCTGACATTGACAGAAGTAAACCAGCTAGTTTCTTGAGTGGCTTCTTTTAGTTTTCTCTTCAAGGTGATGTGAATGGTAATTATTTACCTGCTAGAAGAGGCTGTAGTGAGAGAAAACTGGGATAATATTGAACACACATTATATTATGGTTTATATTTACTATGCACACACCTCAAGTTTCTTTGCCAAAGGCAGGGAGGCTGGGATTGGTGATACAGAAGGGGAAAGATGAGAGAGAAGATTCATATTGCCATTTCTCTCTGAGTCCTGGAATATTAGTAATCTATTGTTACATAACAAATTGCCCTAGAATTTAGCAGCTTTACACAATAAACATTTATTATCTCAGTGTCTATAATTCAAGAACCCAGGAACAGCTTATCTGGGTGGTTTTGGCTCTTACGAGGTTGTATCCAAGATGTTGGCCAGAATGGAAGTCATCTGAAGCCTTGACTGGGGCTGGAGAATCTGCTTCTAGACTGTTCACTCACACGGCTTCTATGCTAATCTGGGCTGGTAACAGGTGGCCTCAGTTGGTCCCATGAGCTTCATGGGGCTCCTTGAGTGTCTTCATGGTATGGCAGACGGTTTCTCCCAGTGCGAGTGTTCCAAGAAGGCAAGGCAGAAGCCACAGTGTCTTTTATGAAAGACACTGTGGCTTGGAAGTTACACTCATCACTTTGGCATTATCCTGTTGGTTATACATGTCTGTACTATTTGATGTGGGAGGAGACTGAACCAGGGTGGGAATCCCAGGAGCCTGATTGCCCCACTTAGTTTCTGAATTCATAAACTCAAGATAATAGCCTGTCTCACAGTGCTCTTGTGAGAATCACATGATACAGTGGATATTGAAAACTAGACATGAAAGAGCACAGGTGTGTAATGCCTTATTAAAGATGTTATTTTAAATGTATTGTGGAGAAAACATTTACTGAGCACCTGCCATATCCCAGGTCCTGGTAACAGTAGGGAAAAGATGGACATGTCTCTGCCTTTACACCTTGCAATCTAATAGATAAAAGAGATAGTAAGACATAATGGAACAAACACTAAATATGAAATTCTGCTAAGTTTCTGTATAAGAAACGCCCTGACTGGTTTGGCTCAGTGGATACAGCGTTGGCCTATGGACTGAAGGGTCCCAGGTTCGATTCCAGTCAAGGGCACATCCCCAGTAGAGGGTGTGCAGGAGGCAGCTGATGGATGTTTCTCTCGCATCGATGTTTCTAACTCCCTCTCCCTCTCCCTTCCTCTCTGTAAAAAATCAAATATATATATATATATATATATATATATATATATATATATGAAAAAACAGAATCCTCTGATGGTAAGACATTGGACTCTGAATCTCATAGAGGGACAAGGACATGCCCTTCTAAGAACCGAACTTTTCAGATGAGACCTGCAGGATAAAATGGTCACAGCCACAGGATGAGCACTCAGACCTCATGGAACAGGGCTCATTACTGAACAGATGTGTAGGGCTGCTAGGTTGAATCCCACAAAACACTCAAATGTGTATTGTCAAAGCCAAAGGGCTCGACTTGCCTGTAATGCAGGGCATTCGTCATTGTCTCAAACACTGGAACTATAAAGTGTGCTCATTGTGCTTCCATTCAGGGAAAACCCTCTATCGATCTGTCAGTTGGAAGGAGGACACCTAAAGGAAACGACCCAAAAGGTAGTATTTACATGGCTTAGGAAACATCTGAGGATCCTCAACTCCCACCCCTCAATCCCCACCACCTGCCCCACCGCAATGCTGCCAACCTTAGAGTTTGTCAAAAAATAGATCAAGCCCTGGAGGGGCCCCAGGAGAAAACAATGTAGTCTTTTCTGTTCTTCTCGATGCTGTTTCAGATCTTCATGGAGCCAGCTGAGGGCTGGGCAAAGGAGGTTAGAAAGCAGACATTGGAAATTAAACTCCATGGTAGACTTCCTTGCCTGTTTATTCAGGGCCAGCCTCTGACCCAGATTTTTTTTTTTATTTAAATCTCTCAGTACTTTAAAAAAAAATCTGTCAGGCTGATGGAATCGTCAGACACAGGGCAAGCTTACCTTAGAAATGTTAGTTTCTGGGTTCTTTTGTAGTTAATTTTTAAAACCATGCTCTTGCTTTAATTGTTTTGTTATTTTGGGATCTGAGCAATTCTTTCAATTTTCAGTGTCGCTAAGTGGGCAGAGCCCTGAATGATGAGAAATAGGCCACCCTTAGTTTGGAGGGGAATTAAAAGATAAGATGAAGTACCTCTATCAAGCCCTGGCTCGGAATCCTTCTGTCTGAGCTCTAGCAGAAGCATCCTTTGTATGAGAAGGTTTTGCAAATGGATCACTGAAAGTAGAACTCATTTTGGGGTTCCCTGCAAATGTGTATTCCTTTTCGTTCATCCTACCTGTATCAGAACAAGCTGAGTGACAGTATAACACAACACCTGGGCAACTGGCAAAAGGAAGGCTCTGGGTCTACAGAAGCTTTAAAAAGAAACCCAAAAACCCACAAACTCCCCCAAATAATTTTGTTTTAAAAACGTTTTTCATGTTAATCTCAGTCACAATAGATGATCTAGATCAAAGGAATGCATTATGGAAAATCGCTGTAGAGCACAATGGTGCAGGGTGCTGCTTGGCCAGGAAACACACCTGACAAATTGCTCCAGGATCATGCTGGATGAAGCCTCATGGTGGTTATTAAATGCATGACTTAGGGCGATCCTGTGCCACTTTTGATCTTGCTCACTGCTGTCAGTTTTGGGAACAGGAGTCCAGGTTATTGCCACATAGCTCCCAGAGCTCGCACTCTTCAGAAGCCTGGCAGTCTGGCATCATGATTAAGGCTGTGGACATGGACGTCAAATGGGCCTGAATTTCAGCTTTGCTGCTTCCTGTCTTTAGCACTTTGGGCAACTCAAATCTCTCTGAGACTCACTTTCCAATGGAAATAAATTAGTGCATACTTCCCAGGCATGTTGAAGATTCAACAAGACAATGTTGAAAATGTTTATAAAACATTTTTCACAGTACATGCTCAATAAACATGTTATTTTTGTTATTTATTTATTATGTAATATTATTAACATTACATATGTATTATGTCTTTCTGCTCCCTTCCTACATTTCAAGAGCCAGTTATGGCCTATAGGCAGGTGATACATCTACTGTCAGTTGCATCTCTAAGACTCCTTTTCCCAATGGGTTTTATTGTTTTCTTTTTGGATTTAGTAATAATAAACCATCCAGCAAGATATTAGTATTGACTCAAGCCTATATGCAAGAGACCATAGTTCTGGGATTATAACTGCTATTGTCCATTTGCACAACTTCAACAATACCTTTAAGTGTTGAACATGACCCAGTGCTAAAGTTAAGTTCTCAGAGTCCTATTTAGGTGGAACGTTTTTTAGGCAAACAGTGTACACTTGCGTGAAGTCATTTCAGTCATGTGACAATCTTCCTATGAGCCATTGTATTATTATAGGCATCCTTTTTAGAGACATTAGCTAAAGATTTTATATTATTTAAAAATTCACCTTAGAAGATCTGGGAATAGTTGAGCTGATTGGAAAAGGCAGTGGGCACCTTAAGTTCAATGTAAATTATCAATGTGATTTAGACAAATTAAAGATCTCTTTAACTCCTGGTGCTTAATATGAAAAGCATCCAGACTAATACAATAGGTCACACTTAAATGATTCCCTCTTTAAGAATGAAACTGTCTTTGCACCATGCATTGGTGGCAGAAGATAATAAAATGCAGTTCCTCTAACCGAATCTTTCTTAAGGGAACTGACCAGGTAAAAGAATGGAGTTACTGTGCATGAAAAAGGGAAAATACAAAAATAATTTGACCTGCGAAAAGAATCAATTTTTCTGTGTACTGGAGCAAGACACTAACCAGCATGACAGTGAGCCCCTGCGCTTTTGAAACACTATAAAGACTTCGCTTCTGCATGGAAAGCATCTAAGGACCCGATTTCAAGGTGGGGGTGACTCCAGCGGCCTAGGTCTGAATTCACAGAGTTTCAGATACGTTATGTCTCTAACTACTGAGGCTTGGGATTAGTTACAAGATTGTATGTGTGAGAGAAGAGGGATTATTAGGATATTACAGATTTAACCCCCTAGAGAAAGAGAATATTACGTCTGAGGCTGCCAACCATCGCCAAACATTTCCCTTTTGCTCAACTTCCCTATTTTGAAAAAGTGGGCCCTTCATCAGCCTTCGCATAGAAAGGGCAGACGACTATAGTGGGGCCTTGACTTACGAGTTTAATTCGTTCAGAGACCAAGCTCGTTAAGGAGCTTGTTAAGGAGCTCGTTAACTCAAATTACTCTATCAACTCAATGCAAAAAATCGGCTGAGAGACAGCTGGTATCTCAAAAAAACTCGTTAGTCGGGACACTAGTAAGTCAAGGCCCCAATGTAAATGGGGTTAAAACAATTCATTTCATCTGAATCAGGTGGTATTTCACTTGAATAAGGTGGTAGTGGGTGGGGATGGAGTTTGGAAGGGGCTTCATTTTTGTAGTGAGGTAGGCTGAAAAGCCCTCATATTCTTTGACGAATAAGCCATTTAAATTCTTCCTAAATTAAAAATTATTTCATTCCAGCAAATAAATTATAGTTAAAGTTTGCATTGACTATGTGAGAAACACTGTTCTTTATATCTGTTTTCTTACTCTATGTCCATAACAACCCCCTAAGCAGGGGTAGGTATTCCCAATCAACAGATGGATGAGCTAAGGTTCAGAGAGTAAGTGACAAAGCCAAGTTCACACATACTAGTAAGTGGAAAAGTGTGGATTTGAACACAGGTCTACCCAATTCCAGATGATTTTATGATGCTCTAAGCCAGTGGTTCTCAACCTTGGCTGCACATTAGAATCACCTGGGAATCTTTTTACAATCCTGATTTCTGGGCCTCATCCTCCGGAAATTCTGTTTCTTTGTTATGGGGTGAGGCCACAACATTAGTAACAAAGAAACAGAATTTCCGGAGGATGAGGCCCAGAAATCAGGATTTTAAAAAGATTCCCAGGTGATTCTAATGTGCAGCCAAGGTTGAGAAGCACTGGAACCACTGCTCTAAGCTGTTATGCAATCATCTCGATTCCTTCTGGTCTTATTTGCCCCCTGGTGAGCTGCAGGACCCCCACAGAAGGACTGGGGAGAAGCCCTCAGTTGTTTCTCAAGGGAGAAGACTTCATGTCACGATAGGATTCAATCTGAAGAGATAAAGTGTGTTTTGAACTGTTAATTATATATATACGTATGTAAACGCAGAATAAAATATTTTAAATTGGAATTGTCAGACAATTCTGACTAGCAAAGGGTTCATCAGTCCCCCTGGCTTCTTGACAAGTCTTGAGATTGGCTTTCATGGCAGTGTGTGAGGGAAACCAGGTAATGTGACAATGCTGGCTAACAACGTGAACCGTGTGAGCAAAACAGAAAAACTGCTAGAAGCACAAAGCGACTGAAAAAGTACCCCTGTGCTGTGTCTGGTGTTTGGTTCCTCCTCCTCACCTACAGGTCTCCTGCTCTCTGGGCAAAGTTCTCGCGATTCCCATCCCTGAATGAAATATCCTGGCAAGGGGGCTCAGTCCCCTTTTCCTCCATCTGATTAGCTAGACTCCATCTGAAAAATAAATTCATATATTCCTACCCAGGAGACCTGAAATCTAACAGGTTCAAATGGACCCAAAGTCACCTTGCAAAAAAGGAAAGTATACAAAGCATATATTTATTTAAAATCTTTCACATAAGGGCCGAGTGCCAGAAACAGAGATTTCAAGGACCAAAGTGAGTATGATTGGGCCTGGCACTTTAATGTAACATTTGTTTTGAAAAGTGCAGATTATTATGACAAAAAGTCTAGACAGTGATAATGACCTTTTTCCTAAGTGTTGCAAAAAGAAGGGGAAAAAAAAAGAAATGGGGAAGGAGTAAAGGAGGGAAGGAAGGAAAGACGGAAGGAAGGAAGGAAAGAGGGAGGAAAGGAGGGAGGGAGGAAAGAAAAAAAATGATCTCAATACAAGGGGTGCCATGAGCCATGTACTTTTAGCCGGTTTGTACAAAATATGCACTGGGTTAAATCTAAGTTGTCAGCTAAAGATGTTGTATTACAATACATTCAAATGCCTTCAGAATTTGTAAGCTTCGTGGCAGAATCTTGGAGGGAGAAGGAAATTAACCAAAGTTGTTATTGTCGTTTAGACTAAGTCAAATGTTAGAGACCAGCACAAATCTCTGAAAATAGACTGGATTTGCTTAAAAGCAAATGGTTTTTGTTAGGGGTTTATTTTTCTTGTGTCAAAAATATGGAATTACACTGTAAAAGGAAGTGGTAAAACCTACATCACTCAGAGCCCTGGGGATGTAGCCACGTGTTCCCACATGCTCAACAGTTATTGAAAGTGTGATTCTCATTTTACCTGTTAATCCAATACTTGGAAGTATTCAGCAAGGAGCTTAGCCTTCTCCTCCATTCTGATTTCTGAGCAACTGCAGAAAACACATTTCTACTGGGGGAGGGAGGGGAGGAACAACACCATCTCAAATGTTTACCATTCTAGAATTTGTTTTATGACCAACAGTGTATTATGTGGCTCATCCATTATCAGAATGAAGCATCAATCTGATTAATATACAGTGTCTGACTTAAGGTCTCTCTGAAGGGAATTCAGGAAATTCTTAATGAATGTATATGTTTCATCTATATACATTTTTGAGAGGCTCTGTGATACATGGTAATAATGAAAACAGGTTTTCTAGCTGAAATATGTAAATAATGGGGAGAGTTCTGAGTACTGAGAGTGAAGCACCTTTGGCCTGAACTTTTCCAGATAACATTCAATTCTGTCATCTCTCTCTGTTATAAGCTCACACAGTTTTAAATTTGGGCTCTTGAATGGAAGATGAGGAGGAACATGTACATTTTTATTGCAGCATAAACAATCTCAAAATGAAGTTGACCTTTAATGTTTAATGGTACTCTTTTAAAAGTTTGTACTTATTAGAATTTTTGAATATTTAAATATAAAATACGGTATTAATTACTTCTGAGTATAAGAAGAGCAAGAACATTGAGCCACTATATTAAGCCACTTTTAACAATGTGTGTGTCCATATATATAGAGATATGTACGTGTGTATATATATGTATATATATTATTTTTAAGGCAGAGCAATTGATGTCCTCTGAAATTTGTATACTGTAAATGTTATTGACTTCAAAGGTCACATTGTCCTGTACTTGCTGGTTTCCTGGGTCCAGGATTTCAGGGATAAGTGGAACAAATGATCTTTTTACTTGGTGAGATGGAGGTGCCAGTAAGACAGGGTTGTCCTGGCTCTTATATGACTTCTGACTTGAAAGGTAACTTCAAGATCTATTGAGAGATAGCAATGGTATTAGTAATAATAAATGTCATTAATTATGCTTTACAAGATGTAATGCTCAGAATTTCTGTGGGTTTGCATTTGCATTATCTAATTTCTGAATTCAAGTGGCCGCAGTGTGCCTTAAACTGTCTACATAGTGGCAAAACTAAACCAAAAAGAAAAAAAGAATCTGTCGATGTCTTGACCCAAACAAACCACCCTAACTGAATTTTAGTTTTCTTCTGGTGCTGTGAAGCAATGGTGAATGGATGGCGCTTTTTGCATATCATTTCCTTAAGAGATAAAATAAGGACTGTCATTTCTGCTTATTTGGGGTCTTTGTCATGGAAACATGCTATAAAAATAGGCCCTCCCCACTTGGGACCAATCTTCCCAAGTGAATGTGCTGAGCACACTGTTGATTCAGGCTGAAGCATTCACTCAGCTTAGTGATTATCTAGGTTTAGCTCAGTGGATAATGATTTTAATACTTCATAACACTCATTATGGCATTAGTGGTTTCATATTAATAAGATATTAGTTTTGTTATTCAGGGAATCTAATATGTGAAAGTAAAAAAAAAAAAAAAAATCAATGTTAAAGTCTTTGTTACCCAACAGGGTTTTTGTTTGCTTGTTAATATCAAAATGCCTTTCCTTATTGAAACAATTATTTGAGCTTTCCATGATTCTACCTCACTCTCCTTGGTGTTAATATATCTTGTTCTTTGACAATTTGACTTTTGTGGCTGTCACACTTTGCATTTGGCTATTGTTGATCCAGGGGAAAGTGTTAGGTTATCTTATCTTAATTTTTTACTTTGTTCTGAAATACAAAATGATCTGATCTTAATGCTTATCTTTCATTCTGTGCAGATTCATTATAAAATGTGCTATAGATCAAAAAGTGAAATTTCAGTGATAATTATTATACTGGGGACACAGTGGCTTTCAAAGGTTATGAATTAACAGAAAGTCCTTTAATATAACATCACCCATCTTGTTCTCATGATGAAGCATGAAAATTGACACAGGAGAGTGCTGTGTCAGGGTTTATAAAAGGTCAGTAATGTGGATGAGGACTTTTACTGTAAAGATGGGAATATTGCCTGAGGATAGGTCTTCCTTTAAAATCATAATGTTTTCCAAGGATTTTTAGACCTTTGGATTTAATCCCAAAACAAGAAAATACGAACTTTGTTTAAAATTTTGGTAAAAAATATATGTAGCTTAAGTAAGGGGAAACTCTAACAATTAGGTTAAGATGTCTAATACACAATTATAAATAAAAACAGAACTGATTCATTCATTCAACAAATATCTGTTGAGGGCTTGCTCTATGTCTGGTACTGGGCTAAAAGTTAGGGATAGGAAAGCCGTTATGAGTAAAGCACAGTTCCTTCCCTGAGGAGATGCTTATTCCTATAGTTACTTGTCATATCTCACAAGTGTAGACCTAATTTTTCAGTGTAAATGGTAATTGCAGATTTTAGGGTACACTATCATCCTATAACGAACACAAAATAAAGAATTTGTATGGCAGAAAGTCTGACGTAGAAAACAATATTGTTAATACTTTTGAACTATGAAGGTGTATGGAGAATATACTAGACCTATTCTGTCTCATAAAATTGGAAAGTGAAGAACTGGATGCTTCCAGAAAAATTTTTGGAAATGCATTTATGGTTTCATAAAACTAATTTTAGTTATTTTGATTTCCCTCTCCAATTTCTTATTTTATCTTTTTCTCCCAATAACAATGAAAAAAAAAAAAACTCTAGGGGAAATTAGATTCTGTTATAAGTGACTTATGATGGAGCCTAAGGGGACTTATAAAAAAGATTTATTTTTTTCAGTGCTTTTTTTTTTTTGGGCAACTGAACCAAAAGCTTTGAAAATGCAGAGTGAGCAACAAATTCAAACTATGAGAGCTGAAGGGAATGCCACCAACTCAGAAATTATGGTTTTCAATTTCTTGTATTTGGGGAAATATGGATTTTCAGGAGACTTTAATATTTATAAATGACAAAAACCATTGTTGCTGGTGGTATTTTACTAAAGAATGTAAAGTAGATTTTATAAATCTTGAACTTTTGTGGAAAGCAATGGCTTAAATTTTAATTTTAACTGTGGGACTTGTGGAAACAAGGGATGAGGCTAGGAAGACTCTAGCAAGAATTTCCCATGTCATGGAAACTTTAAAAAAGGGGTGAGGATTCTAAATTTATCAAGATAGTTCTTGATATTATATTAAATGCACTTCAAAGATCATACTAAAGCATATAAAATAAAGAAAAAGGTGGGCATTAAATTTTTGCATGTTTTCTCAGTCTAGTTACTGAAGACATTATAAAGATCATACTGATTCAAGAGCATACGAGAGCGTTGATATACCCCAAGGTGAGCCCCAGAATGAATACAATTCACTTCTTTTGCAAGTTTCAAGTTACACATATCAGACATTGACTTCTGGACCTTTTGCCACGAGACACAGTGATCTTTGAGATGAACTGATGCCACTCAGTACTTCAAAGAGTACTGGGCAGTTTTTCAGAATCCCCGAAAAAAAGCCAGCCTAGTAACACCAATTGAACCAAGAACCCTTCAGTCCACAGGCCAACACTCTATCCACTGAGCCAAACTGGCTAGGGCGATATTAACTCTTTTAGTGATCTCAAAAATTTCACACATCCTTGCATACACACACACACACACACACACACACACACACACACACACTCACACAGTAATTCCCAACAATCCCTGCCACCTGGATGTCTTCCAAAGTGTCTCTCTTATCATCAAAGTAAATGGCAAGTTTGAAGAATACCACCCTTTTACTACCAATGTGACAAAGCCCATCTTTGCAAATATGACAGGCTCTCATTTCTGCATGGCACTTAATACAAAAGTTTTCTGTATATGAAATTCAGGATGACATAATGCTAAATGTAAAACTCTACGTTAGTGCCAAATCATCCCTTTCCTAAAATTATTATAACCAAACCTCAGAATAAATATGTGGAGATTCGGATAGTTTCCCATTTTTTGAAAGAAGCAAAAACATCCAAGGGGCAATTTGTGTGACATATGCATGAACAAACATTCTCTTATTCCCTAGTAGTTATTTTTCAAAGAAGTCTTTCACATTCGGTGTAATAAACATATGTAAGAGTGAACTCTGAAACCTAAAAATTAGGTTGCCCTTTGCTACTGGAAATCAGTGATGATGATGTGGGAATTATGCCACAAGAATGTACCGTTCCAGTGAGCAACACTGGCTGTCGGATTCTGATCTAGTTGCAACCAGAGCTCAATAGCTTGGAAAATAGCAAACCAGTAATTGTATGAATTCAATCAGGGAGTGAAATCACAGAATATTTCAGTAAGTAAGAAAATGGAGTTGTAAATATCAGCCTTGTTTATTTCCCATTACCACAGCTGGAGGCAAGAAAAGAACATGGTTTAGAATAATACAGTCAGGTAGGAATTATCACATACAGTGAGGTTGAAAATTCTAGAGAAATATTGGAAAAAGAAAGCACAGCCCCTTCACGAAACATACTCGGGTGTGGCTACCCTGTCCCATAGCCCCATTTAAAATCACCTCTCGTTTAAGACAAAATTATTTTGAAGCTTATAGTTAGTAGCAACCTTCCCTTTTTGCTAAGAGTAAATTATCAGAATATTTCTGTGAGCCAGTAATGTGGTTTTTTAAAATACATATTTTTTGATTTCAGAGAGGAAGGGAGAGGGAGATAGATACATCAATGATGAGAGAGAATCATTGATCGGCTGCCTCCTCCATGCTCCATCCTGGAGATCTAGCCTGCAACCAGGTATGTGCCCCAATCAGGAATTGAACCATGACGTCCTGGTTCGTAGGTCGAGGCCCCACCACTGAGCCACAAGGCTGGGCCAAATATTGTTTTTTTTTTTTTTTTTTAAAGAGGGATATCTTTTCCACATTACATGGCTCGATGATACTTTTTTCAGAACACTTTAATGGCTGAGTTGTTATGAACAAACAACAATAGCGGATGCTCAGAGAACTACTTTTATATTACTTTGCAAGAATCTTGGAAAATAATTAGTGTATCAAGCCCATTTTGTGCGCGCCATTCACAAATGTTGAGTGAAGTCGCCTGCAGCAGCCGGTGTGCGGGCTAAACTTTGGAAGGACAGCTGTCCATGAGGGTCCCCTCTGGGACTGCCGCACTGACCGTCTCTCCACAAACACATGAGGCCTGTGAACTTCACCTTCCCGCGAACCTCCTAAAAAGCCTGTTTCTCATACCTTTCTCTTTCATATTTCTCCCACTGAAATAACTCTCTCATTACTTACTTTTGTGACTCTCAACACGTTGACTTCCTATACTTAGGAAAAACGCCCGACTTCCATCTTTCTATAAACAACAGCAATGAGAAGCTCGTTCCTAAGATGATGCTTTACAATCTTACTCTGGCACCGAGTGTTTACCTCTTACTAACAATAAAGCAGTAAGGACAGCAGTAGGAGGAACAGCAGAGTCATGGAAAGATGACTTTAGGACATTTGACTTAGAGTCCAATTTCATCGTATGAAAAGCTTAGCAAGAGGTTCCACAGAGTTACTTCGCATGCACCAGGTTTCCGGGCATCATCCGGTCATTGCAGTCAGGACTAGGAATCTCAGAAAAGAGTGGTAACATCCAAGAGGCAGTTTGTTCATGTTTGATTACAGCCTTCCTATGCCAGAGGATACGATTTGGCTCACAAATTACACAGAATGCAGTAAGTTAAATTAAAAGTAAGTGAGAAAGAATGAAATAAACAAAGATATGAACATGTCAAAAACACAAAACAGGAGTCAGGCCAGGATACAAATATGTTCCGGGTAGATCTCTATACTTTCTAAGGTTGGGCTGTATTAGTTAAGCTTGTCCAGGGCGAAAAATAGTATATATAACTTACGTGTTTTTAAGGAATTGGCTCACATGGCTAAGGAGGCTGGCGATTCCAAAATCTGCAGGGTGGGCCAGGAGGCTGGAGACCCAGGGGAGAGCTGATATTGCAGTCCAAGCCCAGCAGCCTTCCCTCAGTTTATCCCATCTCTGTCCCCTTCCATTCAAGGAGGCAGTGTTTCTGCTGATATAGCTCATCTCTGTTCCTGGCTTCTGCTGGGATGGCTGTTTGGATTCACCCGTAGTCTCTTTATGGAGTGATTGTCCAGTAACATCTTTGGTGTTCTCTCCAAAACATGCTTTCCTAGTTTTTTCTTTGTTTGCTTTTTCAATATAGATAGGCTAACCTTCTAATTCTTCAAGTTTTGGTTCCTTTTTGCTTAACAGTCCCTTCAATCCATTTCTCTCCCTTCGTGTTTTCCTGTAACAGGTATGAGATCTCAGGCCACCTTCAATATTTTGCTTAGACATCTCCTCAGCTAAATATCCAAGTTTGTCACTCATAAATGCTGCCTTCCACAATGCAGCAGACCTCAATTCAGCCAAGTTCTTTGTACTCTATCACAGAGATCATCTTTCCGCCAGAGTCTAATAATATGTTCCTCATTTCTGTCTGGGACCTCACCACAATCATCTTGAATGTCCATTGACTACCAGTAATCTCTTGAAGGCAATCTTGGCTTTTTCTAACACGTACCTCAAAAGTCTTCTAGCTTCTACCCATTATCCAGTTCCAAAGATACTTCCACATTTTTATTTTTACTATTGTATTATTAAATCTTTTTCAAAATTTTATTTTTAATTATAGTTGACATAAAATATTTTATTAGTTTCAGGTATACAACATAGTACTTTAACATTTATATACCTTACAAAGTGCTCACTGCAATAAATCTAGTAAACCATCTGTCACCATACACAGGTAATATGATATTATTGACTCTATTACCTATGCTGTACATTATATCCCCATGACTTACAAGTGGCAGTTTGTGCTTAATCCCTTTCCCCTTTTCTGCCCATTCCCTCCTCCCCTCCCCTTCGCAACCATCAGTTTGTTCTCTGTATATGTGGAATGAAAAACAAAGCAAAGGAACAGAAACAAACTCTCTTTCAAATCCTCTGAAACAGAAACAAACTCACTTCCACATTTTTAGGCATTTGTTACAGCAGTGCCTCACTTCTCGGAACCAAAACTTGTATTAATTTGCGAGAGCTGCCATAACAAAATACTACAAACGGAGTCACTTAAACAACAGAAATTTATTTTCTTAACAGTTCTAGAGGCTGTAAGTCCAAGGTCAAGGTGCCAGCCAAGTTGTTTCCTCTGGGACCTCTTTCTTTGGCTTGCAGATGGCATCCTCTGGCTGCCTCTTCATGTGACTTTTCTCTGTGCACGCACATCCTGCTGTCTCTCCGTATATCCTAATCTCCTCTTCTTGTAAAGACACCAGTCGGATTAGATTAGCGCTCACCCTAATGGCCTTATTTTAATTTAATTACTTCTCTGGAAGCCCTATATCCAAATAGAGCCACATTCTGAGGCACGGGCGATTGGGCTTCAACATATGAATCTTGGATGAACACAATTCAGTCCATAAAGTGGAGATTGGGAGAATATTTGATCTAAGCAAGTTTTCTTGCCACTGAAATGAATAGGAAAAGCTGATCAATTGCACAATTTCATGTGTCCATGAGACAAAAATAGAGCAATTCCTGAGGAAAGCACAACTCTTCCTGCTTTTAAGACTTGGCAGACTTACTGGACTGTGAACAAGCAATCTGAAGGGCTGCCTCAGTGGACAGAGGATGGGAGCAAACTGGGGTAATATTTCTAAGGGTATTGGTTTGCAGCAAAACTCTCCAAGAATCACTATGGTGTCTGGATGTGTTCAGAAAACTTGAGGCAGAGAAAAGTGGAATTTTAATGATACACAGATGTGTTAGTATTCGAGCTAATGTCCTCTGAGAAGAAATAATGGATCAGAGATCCAGGTAAAGAAATGGGTCTCTGTGAGAGGGGTGCTGAGGAGACCTCCCCAGGGGAGCAGCACCTCTCTTTTTAGGAGAGGGACCAGATTTAAAAAAGTAGGGGCTTTTCAAGGATGAGTGGGGTATCTTGAAGGCACTGATTGAAACCAGAAGTTCAGCTCAGAGGGCTGAGTGAAATGACCAAATCGGAAATTTTTGCAGATAGAGTTGAGGGCAGGCAATTGAGATGATATTTCAGAGCATTGGTAAAACCCTCCACCCAAGGAAATGTGTGTGTGTGTGTGTGTGTGTGTGTGTGTGTGTGTGTGTGAGAGAGAGAGAGAGAGAGAGAGAGAGAGAGAGAGAGAGAGAGAGCGCTGAATGATTGTATTTGGAATCATCCTTCAAAAAGCAGAGTTCAGAAAATTAGATGGCAAGTGACTGGGAGATTGATTAATACTTTGATTTGGAATTCCTAAACAAAACCACAGAATCCACAATAACAGAACATTGGGTTTAGCAATTTTGAGTGTGCAGAATACACATTAGTTCATTTGAGTCTCACTAAAGTGTTTGAGCTCTGCTGAAAAGAGAATATTCTCTTCAATTCACATTTGAGAAAAGTGAGACTCAGAGGAGTTAAATGACTTGGTCAAGATCATAACATTGATGGTGGCAGGGGCCTCCATGCAGACTGCCTTCTAAGGCCACACCCAGTGCCTCCTCCTCTGTGCTCAGCTGTGGCTCTCTTGAATGGACTGTTGGCCGTATTGGGACTTCTATCACAGTAGCACGTTACAGAGAGAGTGGATGTGACCCTTGAAGAGAACCCATTCTTTTACCATCTATCTTTTTTGATACTTGGTGGCAGTAGCAAATAACCCAAAGTGAGTGGCAGTTGGAGAATGGCTTGAAGGTAACTGTCTAAGGAGGCCTTGCTTCATCACAATGACACTGGAAAATAAATGGAACTAATAAAGTGAGTTTTTCTCTTTTTGGCCTGATGAAAGGCAGAAGCAAGGAAAAGCCATCTACTAGTGACTTAGATGTATGTAAGGGTAAATTCCCCTCTTGCCTTAACAATAACAATAAAATAGAAATGAATAGTTTTAGGGATATTTTAAATTCAGTGCTCTATTTTCAAATGGAATTCTTTCTCAGGTCTCAGGGCTTGGCCCATTGTGACAAATGTCCAGTGTCAAGCAATAAGCAGACAGTATTAAAAGTGCAGATTAAAAAAGTTATTAGAGCTTATGCAGATGAGTGGATTAAAAAACTGTGGTACATCTACACAATGAAATACTACACTGCGGTAAAAAAAGAAGGAATTCTTACCATTTGCAACAGCATGGATGGAACTGGAGAGCATTATGCTAAGAGAAATAAGCCAGTCAGAGAAAGATAAATATCACACGATCTCACTCATTTGTGGAATATATTGAACAACATAAGCTGATGAACAAAAACAGGTCCAGAAACAGAGAAGCATCGATCAGACCGTCAAACCTCAGAGGGAAGGAAGGGGAGGGTGGAGTTAAGGGGGGGGGAGATCAGCCAAAGGACTTGTATGCATGCATATAAGCATAACCAATGGACACAGACACCAGGGGGGTGAGGGCATGAGTAGGAAGGAGAGGGGGGATATGGGGGGATAAGGACACATATGTAATACCTTAATCAATAAAGAGAGAAAGAAAAAAGAAAAAAAATAAACTCATAGATGCAGAGAGTAGAATGGTGGTTACCAGGGGCTAGGGGTGGGGACTTGGGGAGATAGTAAGTGTACAAATTTGCAACCAGGAGATAAATAATTTTTGGAGAACTAATGCATAAACATAGTGATTATACTCAACAAGACTATTTTATAAACTTCAAAGCTGTCAAGAGACTAGAGTTTAATTGTTCTCACTATGAAAAAGGAATGATAATTTTCTGAGGTGATAGAGATGTTAGCTAACACTGCAATGGCAATCACATTGCAATATATAAAGGTATCAAATCTACACACTGTAAACCTAAACTGTCAATTATATCTCAATAAACAAGATTTATTTGGTAAAAGAAAAAATAGAACTTACTTATTTAAACCCACAATCATAATTACCTTGTATCTTTGGAGAAGAGAAAAAAGGCAGACTTTTAAACTATTAATTAATTTAGTCTAGACTCAGATAAACTTATTCACATTTAAAAGATATGTAGAGGTAAGAAGTAGTAAAATCATCCAGAATGTCAGACATAGAGCTTAGATTAGATTCATTTCATGGAATTAACCCCTTGGTTCTGCTATTCTTCTTAAAGGGGTGACCTTCACATATTCAATTGAAGTTTAACAAACCTGGAATAAAATTAAATATCTGAATGAGGAATACAGCATTGTTATTTACATGAATGAAAATTACCACACTAATTTTAAACAAAATCCTAATGGCACTAAAAAAATTAGAAATGTGTAGGTTTTACTTCTACTATAGTCATATTTTCCTTCACATTCTGTCACTAAGTCACATCAGGTTAAGTAGTCAGGGGGCCTTAAGACCATGTCCAAGCTGATTTTAGGAGCACTTCATATCTCCTGGGTTCTCATGCCTGGTTTATCAGTGAGTGTTCCAGAAAGAAACAGATGGCTCACTCAAACAGGGGAATTAAGAAACATGGAATGAAGGGAATATTCACAAAGGTGTGGACAGGATTTAGGAAGACCCATAAAGGATGGTGAAGAATCTTGGGCTTAGCAATAACAGGGGAGCTCTTATCACACCCGAGTATGAACAGGGAAGCAGAGGGAACAATTCCAGGACGCCACAGAAAGTTGTGGCTTTCGCAGTAGCCTGTACACACAACTCAGGCAGCCTTGGCAATAGGAAACACAACACTTTTATACTTAATGCAATCATTAAAAAAGGCATGCAAGTTAGATGTATAAAATTCAACAGAATTAAATGTTAGAGGAGGGTTTCCATTTGCAGAGAACTAAAAAAGAAATGTGTACATACATTTTGGTGTTGTAATTTCTAGCATTTCACATATGGCTTTAATTTTGTTCATTTCCTTCACAGTTGAGTGCCTCAACTCCTTTACATATCCAATGAAGCCAAAGAGTCCCTCTCTTTGACATGCCTAATTATTTCCATCTCTTTATTATTTGAATCGCACTCATGAAATCTACACATTTTATCACTAGCATTAGCACTTTCACTTTTCCACTGATATCTAAATGAAATTGTAAGTGCAAAGTGTAATAAAATCCTATATAATAAAAGCCTAGTATGCTCAGTGTCCGACTGATCATTTGACCACTCAATCAGTTGCTATGATGCACACTGACCATCAGGAGGCAGATGCTCCAACTGGTAGGTTACTCCTATGGTCCCTCCCCGGCCCTGATGGCCCCAATCAGGATTGGGCAAGATGGGCCAGACATGCCCTGGAGTCCTCCTGCAGTCCTTCCCTGCCCCGATCCTGCTTGAGTGGGGTCCTTCGGCCTGGCCTGTGCCCTCTCACAACCTGGGACCCCTCGGGGGATATCAGAGGGCTGGTTTCGGCCCCATCCCCGCAGGCCAGGCCAAGGGATCCCACCGGTGCACGAATCCATGCATGGGGCCTCTAGTATTCAAATAATTGAATAAACCCTACCATACAACAATGTCAATGCTGCAGAACACAGTTCTCTCTTAGTAGGTAATAATACGACATAGAAATAGCCACCCACCACCTGAGGGACAAAAGTCCAGAGTAAACATATATGGTCAATGTATATTGATGGAAGATAGTAATTGTAGAAATGTCAGACATTGCAAAACTTGAGAACCACTAACATTTGTCACTTAGCATAATGCCCTTAAAATCCATCAGTACTAATGCAAATGGCAGAATGTCCTTCTTCATGGCTGAAAAATATTTCATTGTATATATAAACCATATCTTCTTTACCCATTGACAGACATGTAGTTATTTCCATCCTGTGGCTCTTATGAATAGCACTGCAGTGAACATGGGAGAGTGCAAATATTTTATCAAGGTCCTGATTTCATTTCCTTTGGAAATATACCTAGAAGTTGAATTTTTTAATTATATGATAGATATATTTTTTGTTTTTTGAGGAACCTTCACACTATTTTCTGTAATAGCTACACCAATTTATATCCCCACCAACAATATACAAAGGTTGCTTTTTTTTTCTCCACATCTTTGCCAATACTTGGCTTTTATCTTTTTGATGATGGCCACTTTAACAGGTGTGCGGTGATAGCTCATTATAGTCTTGATTTGCATTTTCCTGATGATGAGTGATATTGAGCATCTTTTCACATACCTGATAGACATTTGCATGTCTTCTTTGAAGAAATGTCTATTCAGTTTCCCTACCTATTCCTTAATTGGATTGTTTTTTGTTATTGAGTTGTAAGAGTTCCTTACATATTTTGGGTATTAAGCCCTTATTAGGTATATGATTTGCAAATATTTTCTTCCATTCCATAGGTCACCTTTTCATTTTGTTGATTATTTTTTTGTTAGCTGTGGGCTTCTCATATATGGCCTTTAATATGTTGAAATATGTTTCTTCTATACTCAGTTTGTTGAGAGTTGTTATCATGAAAGGATGTGGTGTTTTGTCAGATGTTTTTTCTGTATCTATTTTAGATTATCATATGATTTTAAACTTTCATTCTATTAAAGTGGTGTATCACACTTACTGACTTCTTCATCCTTCCATCACAAGGATAAATCCCACCTGATCATGGGTGTATACTCCTCTTAATGTGCTGTTGAGTTCAGTTTGCCAATATTTATTGTACTATTTCTGCCTTCAAATCAGTCAATATTTGCTTAATATATTTTGATGCTCTGATGTTGGGTGCATGTATATTTATGATTGCTATGTCCTCTTGATTAATTACGCGCCCCCCCCTTTTTTTAGGTGACAGCTGTTATCTCTGAAGCTTCACACTTTTTAAAAAATATATTTTTAATTGATTTCAGAGAGGAAGGGAGAGGGAGAGAGATAGAAACATCAATGATGAAAGAGAATAATTGATCAGCTGCCTCCTGTATGCCCCCTACTGGTGATTGAGCCCACAACCCAGGCATGTGCCCTGACTTAGAATCAAACTATGACCTTCTGGTTCATAGGTCAATGCTCAACCACTGAGCCACATCGGTCAGGCACCCACTTTATAATTATACTAGGAGAAATCACGCGGCACTGCCCACTCTCCAGTCCGGCCCTGCCTTGCTCTCCGGGCCCCGCAGCAGCCGTGGTCACTGCCAGTCCAACCCTGCCTCCCTCTCCGGCCCTTGAAGCAGCTGCGGCCACTGCTGATCAGGCCCTCTCCCAGCGCAGGCGTGCGGAGGCCCCTGTCATCCCACCCCCCGATGCTGCGCGCACAACCTCCTGTCCTGTCGACCCATTATGGCGTCCTGGTTAATTAGCATATCTCTATTTTATAGATAGATAGATAGATAGATAGATAGATAGATAGATAGATAGATATAGATAGATAGTGATTTTCTTTGTCTCTTGTTACTATTTTTGGCTTAAAATCTATTTTGTCTGATATAAATATAGCTGTTCCTGCTTCCTTTTGGTTTCTAATTGCACAGAATATCTTTTTTCCATCCCTTCACTTTGAACCTATGTGTATCCCTAAGCTGGAATTAATGTATTTTTTAAACATTTTTCTTTATTGTTTAAAGTATTACAAAAGTCTTCTTCTCTTCCCCCACCCCCCGCATTGATCTCTCCATGGCCACTCCTACCCCCACCCCCCAGCACATGCCCTCACGCCCCTACTGTCTGTGTCCATTGGTTATGCTTATATGCATGCATACAAGTCCGTTGGTTAATCTCTTAACCCCTCCCCCCACTCTGCTGTCTTCCCTATTAAGTTGGATGGTCTGCTCAATGCTTCTATGACTCAGGCTCTATTTTTGTTCATCAGTTTATATTCCACAAATGAGTGAGATCATGTAATACTTATCTTTCTCTGACTGGCTTATTTCGCTTAGCATAAGGCTCTCCAGGTCCATCCATGCTATTGCAAATGGTAAGAGTTCCTTCTTTTTTACAGCAGCATAGTATTCCATTGTGTAGATGTACCACAGTTTTCTAATCCACTCATCTGCTGATGGGCACTTAGGCTGTTTCCAAATCTTAGCTATTGTAAATTGTGCTGCTATGAACATAGCAGTGCATATATCCTTTCTGATTGGTGTTTCTGGTTTCTTGGACTTATATTCCTAGAAGGGGATTACTGGGTCGAATGGGAGTTCCATTTTTAATTTTTTGAAGAAACTCTATACTATTCTCCACAGTGGCTGCACCAGTCTGCATTCCCACCAGCAGTACACGAGAGTTCCTTTTTCTCCACATCCTCACCAGCATTTGTTTGTTGATTTGTTGATGATAGCCATTCTGACAGGTATGAGATAGTACCTCATTGCATTTTGATTTGCATCTCTTATATGATTAGTGACTTTGAACATGTTTTCATATGTCTCTTGGCCTTCTGTAGGTCCTCTTTCGAAAAGTGTCTATTTAGGTCCTTTGCCCATTTCTTGATTGGATTGTTTATCTTCCTTTTGTTAAGTTGCATGAGTTCCCTATAAATGTTGGAGATTAAGCCCTTATCAGAGATAACATTGGCAAATATGTTCTCCCATGCAATGGGCTTTCTTGTTTTTTTGTTGGTGATTGCTTTTGCTGTGCAGAAGCTTTTTATTTTGATGTAGTCCTATTTATTTTCTCCTTAGTTTCCATTGTCCTAGGAGTTGTATCAGTAAAGATATTGCTACAACATATGTCTGATATTTTGTTGCCTATGAATTCTTCTAAATCTTTTATGTTTACAATTAATGTCTTGTAATTGGATCTTTTTTAAAAATCTGGCCAGTCACTCTATGCCTTTTGATGAAGAGTTTAATCTATTTACATTAATAGTAATGATGGATAGGTAAGGACTTACTAATGCCATCTTATTGCATTCTTACTGTTTTGTATTTTTCTTCTTTCTTTGTTTCTCTCTTGTTGCTTTCCTTTATAATTTAATCATTTTTCCATAGCAGTATGCTTTGATTCCCTTTTCTTTATTTTTTTTGTGTGTATTTTGTGGTTACTCTGAGGCTTGCACAGATGTAATTGTTTTACCCTAACAATTTAAATTCAATTATATAAAAAAACTACACTTTTACTCCCTTCTTTTATGTTTTGATGTCACAATTTTATCTTTTTATATTTTGTATTCATTAATAAATTATTGCAGCTATAGTTATTTTTAATACTTGTGTTCTTTAACATTTATAGTATTTACAACATTCCCATATTATATATAGTATTAGCATACTCTGAATTTGACTATATACTTAATTTTATCAGTGTCTTGTATGTTTTCATATGTTTTTATGTTACTTATTAGCACTCTTTTATTTCAGCTTAAAGCATTCCTTTTAACATTTTTTATAAGGCAGATCTAGGGGTAATTAACAATCTCAGTTTTTATTTGTCAGGGAAAGTCTTTATCTTTCCTTCATTTCTGAAGGACAACTTTTTCAAATTAGAGCATTATAATTTTTATATTCTAGATTTTGTTATGCCCACCATCCCCCTTTCCCAGCACTTTGAATATATCATTCCATTCTTTTCGGGCCTACTTGGGTTCCCTCGTAAGTTACAAGCTTGTTTTCTCTTGCTGATTTTAAGATTCTCTCTTTGCTGTTGATTTTTGGCAGTTTTATTATGATATGTCTTGGAGAAGATCTCTTTAAGTTGAGTTTATTTGGTTACTTATGAGCTTTATTCACTTGGATATCCAAATCTCTCCTCAGATTTTAGAAGTTTTTAGTCATTTGTTTAAATAAGCTTTCTGCCCTCATCTTTTCTCCAAATGGAACTCAAATGATTCATAAATTTTTTTTATAGTATTCCATCCATAGATCACATAGGTTTTCGTTCCTTTTAAAATTATTTTTGTTTGTTCTCTTTTGACTGGATAATTTCAAAGTTTCTGTCTTCTAACTCATAGATTCTTTCTTCTGCTTGATCCATTTTGATGATGTTCTCTACTGCATTTTCCATTTCATTCATTGTATTCTTCAGCTTCAAAATTTCTATTTTAAAAAATAAATTCTAACTCTGTTATACTTATTATTTCTAATATTATTTTCTTAATTTTGGTTTAACTTTCTCTGTTTTCTTTTAGTCTTTGAGCTTCCTTAAAACAGTAATTTTGATTTTTTTATCAGATAAATTACAGATGTCCATGTATTTGTGATCAGTTACTGTAATATTTTTGTGATCCTTTTGTTATGTTTCCTTGATTCCTCATGCTCCTCGAAGTTTTGTGTTGCCTCTCGAATGCATCCAAATTGTACATTTTTTGCTCCATTGGTATGCTGGCACTTCTCTGCTGGATGCTAGGACTTCCACATGGGTCTCTCATCCACAGATGCTTGTCTAAGATACTGTTTTCCAGGGGTTCCCAGACCATGGCTGAGAGGATATGGATTCAGTTCATGGACTACTGCAGGGTCCACAGCTGGGACTGATATCTGTATGTCCATTACCTGACATAGGAGAGGGTGAATCCTCTGGGGTCCTTTGGTGTGTAATGCTGGATCCCACAGCTCACACAAAGGCATTTTTGTCCATGGGTGAATGCCAAACCATTGTTGTTGAGGGGGTGACATAATGAGGGATGTCTTACTCAGCCATGTTACTCCAATAAGGATTTTTTAAAAACCCTAAGTACATGCCATTATCATTCTGAAAAAATGATATTAATTTTTAATAGCCTTTCATTGTTAAGGTCTTAGCTGTCTCATACATTTTATAATTAAAAAAATAGTTTTATGTTTAATCAGAAAAGTAATGTTCACACATTATAATTTGTTGATATATCTTTTAAGTCATTTTTAAGCTATAGGTTCCTTCTCTCTCTCTCTCTCTCTCTCTCTCTCTCTCTCTCTCTCTCTCTCTCTCTCTCTCTCTCTCATTTTTAACCTCCCTGCATTTCTTTGTTGAAGAAACCAGATTGTTTGTCCTGTAGCTTCCCACAGTCAGAATTTCATTGATTGTATTCACGGAGTTCTTTTGTCATTTGTATTTGCTCTAAATTGGTAGTTGTATCTGAAGCCTGAAAAAATTTAGTTTAGATTTTTGTAGCAAGTATACTTCAAAGAGTGGTATGTGCTTTTATCAGAAGGCATATAGCATATAGTTGCCTTTCTTCTGATGTTAACATAAATTCATGTGTGTTATTTAAATTTACTACTTAATCAGGGATTGCAAAGTGGATATTATAATTATTCATTTTTCATTTATTAGCTGAAATATCTCTATACAGTTATAGTTGTCCTCATTTGATTATTCAGTGGTATAGTTTATTTAGGAAAGAAAGGATTCTACCCAATACTTTATTCTTTTTTTTAATCTGTTTTTAAATTCTTTATTGTTTAACCAATACTTTATTCTTTTCAGTGCTGAATAAGCCACTACCCTTTTCATTTACTCGTTTGGATCAGAGATATGCCATTGCTCTTGCTCCATCTGTCTAGTATTTTCTTATTTCAAGCTTTGTAGAAGGAATTGACCAACTTGACCAATGGAGAAACTGACTTGTTCTGAGTATTGATTCGCTCTATACCCATAATTCAGAAACAGTGTAATTGAATTTGGAAATTATGGTAGATTACTCTAAACATCAACTTCAATTTTAAATCTTGTATCCTGTTATCTCATGATTTTTTAAAAGGAAAGGTATACTTTATGGAAGAGGCAGATATTTTAAATATCCAGAAAATAGTAAAAAGGCTATTATTTCTGTTTGTCAAACTACTATCTGTCTTTCTGATGTTTCTGCATGTATTTGTATGTATGTGTGTGCCTTAAAAATTTTATTTTTCTTATCAACCTGCTTATTTTAAGGAACTGTAACTGGCATCAGACCATATATAATTTATATAAACCTTTTAAAGATGCACAGTCTTCAGATGAAGAAGTTTTATGTGGTTAAAAAACAGATCTCTGAGCTTTGTAAAATCAGTTTTGACACAGAATAAATGCTCAAAAAGTATTTATTGATTGAATACAATTTAGAACCTTATTGATTCCTTGTGTAACATTTGGAACAACTATAGCTGCAGAAGTGTCATAATAGGCATTCAGTTTTCAAGCACACAATTCCCTCTGCCTCTTTTCCACTCTACCAACCGCTGCCCACCCTCCCCAAGATACACACTTAGGAAGAAGAATAAAAAACAATGACCAAATGTGATTTGAGTCCTTTCCCATCCTACTGTAGCTTGGTGTTTTGTTAAATGTTACTACTTTTCACTTTCAAAAAAGGCTAGTCAGCAGTATTCAATTTACTTTCTGGCAGATAAACTTCACCCACTCCCTAACCTTTAGGTCATTCCAATCACGCTATTTCTCCTGTAAGGCCAGAAGTAATGGAGTAGGTAGAAAGTGAAAGTAGAAGTTGTATAGCTCTGCTTGCCTATCTTTTGTTCACTTGTCTAACTATCTTAAACTACTTCCTTCTCCCCTTTGTACCAATAAGACAAAATGGTTCCATCTAAATAGTCCAAAGCCACCCCAGGCCTCTGTTACCTATTACAATTATGACCTTCCTCTCATCAGTAATCATTCAGCAATTTGTACCTAATGAAGCCTTATGATGGCCTACAATGCCCACATAAAATATGGTGAAAGTAGGTTGGGAGATAGCTTTGGCAATTAGCATACACCAGGATGTTACAGGTCACTCAAATGCAAGAAGCTTAAAATACTTTAAAATATTTTAATAGTGAAGTATTGAGCACATTTTAAAATTTCATTTTAATATGTATCTACTCATGTATTTCTAATCTCAGCTTTGTATATTTTATGAAGGTATCTTTTTGGTTACCCACCCCCCCCCCCGCCCCCCACCCCCCCGCCCGGCCCCAATGCACACACAATTAAGATGTTTTATGCATGTTTGGCAGAATGTGAGAAATAACCTTAAAAAAAGAAGAGTAAGAAGAAAAGAAGTGAAAGAGGAGAAGGAAGAGGTGGAGGAGGAAATACCGACATGAAAACGCGTATTTATCAGTAGATTATAAATCACATACTGTCATTTGTCCATGTGTAGTAACAATGGGGAGCAGAAATCAGTGAACAACAGTCACAGTATTTACAAAAGAAATGATTTCTTCATGATCTTTTTTTTATTGTTTAAAGTATTACAAATAGTAGTACCTTTGTCTCCCTTTTTCCCCATTGACCTCCCTTGGTTCCCCTACCCGCAAGCACATGCCCTCACCCCCCTAGTGTCTGTGTCCATTGGTTATGCTTGTATTGCATGCATACATGTCCTTTGGTTGATCTCTTAACCCTCTCCCCCGCAACCCTCCCTGCCTTCCCGCTGAAGGTTGACAGTCTGTTTGATGCTTCTCTGTCTCTGTATCTATTTTTGTTCATCAGTTTATGATGTTCTTTATATTCCACAAATGAGTGACATCATGTGATATTTATCTTTCTCTAACTGGCTTATTTCACTTAGCATAATGCTCTCCAGGTGCATCCATGCTGTTGCAAATGGTAAGAATGCCTTCTTTTTTATTGCAGTGTAGTATTCCATTGTGTAGATGTACCACAGTTTTCTAATCCACTCATCTGCTGATGGACACTTAGGCTGTTTCCAAATCTTAGCAATTGTAAATTGTGCTGCTATGAACATAGGGGTGCTTATATCCTTTCTGATTGGTGTTTCTAGCTTCTTGGGATATATTCTTAGGAGAGTATTACTACGTCAAATGGAAATTCCATTTTTAATTTTTTGAGGAAATGCCATACTGTTTTCCATAGTGGCTGCACCAGTATGCATTCCCACCAGTAGTGCTAGAGGGTTCCTTTTTCTCTGCATCCTTACCAGCATTTGTCGTTTGTTGATGATAGCCATTCTGACAGGTGTGAGATGGTACCTCATTGTCGTTTTGATTTGTATCTCTCAGATGATAAGTGATTTTGAGCATGTTTTCATATGTCTCGGCCTTCTGTAGGTCCTCTTTCAAAAAGTGTCTATTTAGGACCTTTTCCCATTTTTTTGATTGGATTATTTATCATCCTTTTGTTAAGTTGTATGAATTTCCTATAAATTTTGGAGATTAAACCCTTGTTGGAGATAACATTGGCAAATATGGCCTCCCATGCAGTTAGCTTTCTTGTTGTTTTGTTGATGGTTCTTTTGCTGTGCAGAAGCTTTTATTTTGATGTAGTCCCATTTGTTTATTTTCTCCTTAGTTTCCATTGTCCTAGGAGCTGTTTTGGTAAAGATATTGCTACGGGAGGGAGAACCAAGATGGCGACATAGGTAAATGCCTGTACTTGCTGCCCCCCACAACCACATCAAAATTACAACTAAAATACAGACCAACCGTCATCCAGAACTGCTGGAAAGCTGGCTGAGTGGAAGTGCTACAATGAGAGAAGTAAAGAAGAAAGCACACTGAGACTGGTAGGAGGTACGGAGGCGCCGAGCGGCCGGTCCGGACCCCCGGTGTGCCACTATTTTAATTGTGAGGGAGATACCTCTGTGGAGGCCACCTGAAGGAGGAAGGAGTTCCAGACCCCCAGCCCAGGATTCCAGAGCTGGGGAAAGAAGTCCCTATGAGCAGTAAGAACTATGGACTGTGAAAACCAGTGGGGATTGAGGCTGAGTGATAGACAGGCTGCTGGAGACCCAGCTGTTCCTCCTAAAAGGCCGGCACCACAACTGAACTTACAAGCTCCCACTTCCTCTGAGCTGCAGTGCCGGGCAATGATCTGGGGGACCCAGACATATACGGGGAGAAACTGGACTGTCTGGCATTAGGGAAGGAACTCAAGGGCAGCTATATTCCAGATGGAGGTGCTTGCAGCGGTCATTGTTCCCATGCTGGGACCTCCCCGTGTAGAGATGGCTGGCAGCCATTTCTGTTTGCACTACCCTGGTGATTCCCTGAGACCCGGCCCCACCCAATTTACAACCCCACCCAAGCTATGTACAGCAGCTTTTGCATATGAATGGTCTGTTCTTTTTCAGGTTAAAACTCTGTCAAACAAGCTGCAGCTGGGTCAGGGAGCCCCAAACCTATCAATATAAGGCCCAAGGCTAGGTACCAGCACCAGCCTGCCTTGCTTCATAGCTGGGCCTTGTCTGGGCACTTCCAAACCCAATACAAAGAGGAGGAATCTGCAGATCTCTCTGTAGCTCCTGTTGGATGGCCCCAGGTAGTGGCTGACTTTGCACCTCCCTGGAAACCCAAGAGCCAGTGTACCCAGTGGTCATTGTGAGATCATACCAGATTACAACTCTTCACATCCATAAGTGACACATTCAAGGGGCAGACACACTCAGTGAGCACCAAGCCCCACTGAAGCAAGTCCTGCTCCATAAGGGTGTGTCCTGCACAGCTCTCCCACTGTAGTCACAGTTTATCCCCACAGTCAACTGGCCTGGAGGTCAATTCCTCCCAGTAACACCAACAGCAATCAAGGCTCGACTACAACAAAACTGTGCACACAGCTCACAAAGGCATGCACCATGAGTGTCCACCTCAGGCATGATTGTGGAGGCTGAGCCACTGGGCCCTATAGGACACCTACTACACAAGGCCACTCTACCAATTCAAGGAGACATAGCAGTACCCCAATACATACAAACAAACACAGGGATGCAGCCAAAATTCGGAGATAAAGAAATATGTCACAAATGAAAGAAATGGGAGAAAGCAAACTATTGCATATAGAGTTCAAAACCATAGTTATAAGGTTACTCAAGAATCTTCTAGAAACATCCAAGGAACTTAGTGAGACTTTCAAGGATCTTAGTGAGAATGCCAAAAAAATAAAAATTAAAAAAAAAAATGGAAAGGGACCAGTCAGAAATTAAGCATACACTGACTGAACTAAAGAATAATATACAGGGATTCAACAGTAGACTAGAGGATAGCAAGAATCAAATCAATGATTTGGAATACAAGGAAGCAAAAAAAAAATACCCAACCAGTAGAGCAAAAAAAAAAAAAAAGAATCCAAAAATATGAAGATAGTGTAAGGAGCCGCTGGGACAACTTTAAGCGTACCAACATCTGAATTATGGAGATGCCAGAAGAAGAGAGAGAGCAAGATACTGAAAACTGATTTGAAGAAATAATGACAGAAAACTTCCCCTACCTGGTGAAATAAATAGACTTATAATTCCAGGAAGCACAGAGAACCCCAAACAAAAGGAATCCAAAGAGGACTACACCAAGACACATCATAATTAAAATGCCAAGGGCAAAAGTCAAATAGAGAATCTTAAAAGCAGCAAGAGAAAAACAATTAGTTACCTACTACTGTGCCCATACGACTGTCAGCTGATTTCTCAACAGAAACTATGCAGGCCAGAAGGGAGTGGCAAGATATATTCAAAATGATGAATAGCAAGAACCTACAACCAAGATTACTCTACCCAGCAAAGCTATCATGTAGAATTGAAGGTCAGATAAAGAGCTTCACAGACTAGAAAAAGCTAGAGTTTATCACCACCAAACCAGTATTATATGAAATGCTGAAGGGTGCTCTTTAAGAAGAGGAAGAAGAAAAAAAAGGCAAAGATAAAAAATATGAACAACAAAGTGACAACAAATACATATCTATCAACAATTGAATCTAAAAATCGAATGAATAAAAAATCTGATGAACAGAATAAACTGGTGAATGGAATAGAATCAGGGGCATTGAAATGGAACAGACTGATGATTCTCAGAGGGAAGGGTGTGTGTGTGTGTGGGGGGGTGCGTGAAGAGATTAGACAAAGGTCTTATATGCATGTATGCATTACCTATGGACACAGACATAGGGTGGAGAGGGCCTGGGATGGCGGCGGGGAGAACTGGGTTGAGGGAAGCTATGTGGGGGGAAAAAGATGGATATCTGTAATAAGCTCACCAATAAAGATTAATTAAAAAAATAAAAGGTAATGATGGAGGTGTTAACTTAAAAAAAGAAATAAAAAAGATATTGCTACAACAAATGTCTGCTATTTTGCTGCCTATGGAGTCTTCTAAGATTTTTATGGTTTCCCATCTTACATTTAAGTCCTTTATCCATTTTTGAGTTTATTTTTGTGTATGGTGAAAATTGGTGGTCTAGTTTCATTTTTTTTTTGCATGTATCTGTCCAATTTTCCCAACACCATTTATTGAAGAGACTGTCTTGACTCCATTGTATTCTCTTGCTTCCTTTTCAAATATTAAATGAGCATAATGGCTTGGATCGATTTCTGGGTTCTCTGTTCTGTTTCATTGGTCTATATGTCTGTTCTTGTGCCAGTAGCAGGCAGTTTTGAGAACAGTGGCTTTGTAGTATAGCTCAATAGCTGGTATTGTGATCCCTCCAACTTTGTTCTTCTTTCTCAAGATTGCTGCAGCTATTCAGGGTCTTTTTTTATTCCAGATGAATTTTTGGAGAGTTTGTTCTAGGTCTTTGAAGTATGCTGTTGGTATTTTAATGGGGATTGCATTGAATTTATAGATTGCTTTGGGTAGTGTGGACATTTGAATGATGTTGATTCTACCATGAGTATGGTATATTCTTCCATTTGTTTATGTCTTCCTCTATCTTGTTTTTCAGCATCCTGTAATTTTCTAAGTACAGGTCCTTTACTTCCTTGGTTAAATTTATACCTAGGTATCTTAATTTTTTGGTTCCAATGGTAAATGGGATTGTTTCTTTGGTTTCTCTTTTTGTGAGTTTATTATTGGTGTATTATATTATTTTTAAAAAAACAATTTTCAAAATTAATTTCAGAGAGGGAAAGGGAGAGAGATACAGATAGAAATATCAATGATGTAAAGAAATCGTTGATTGGCTGCCTCCTGCACACCCTCTACTGTGATTGAGCCTGCAACCAAGGTACATGCCCTTGACCAAAATTGAACCCAGGACCCTTCAGTCTGTGGGCTGATACTCTATCCACTGAGCAAAACTGGCAGTGGCTATCTTTATGTTCTTTGAGTGCCTCTTTGTATTATTCCCTTCCCACATACCTCTTACTGCCATTGCATTCGTTCATAGTCAGAATTTTAATAATTATTATACCTAGAGTATAATAATATAATAATTTAATATTATTATAATAATTATTAAGAATTTAAATAATCAAAATTTTTTATGAACTAAGTGGGCATTTAATAAATATTAATTAATGATTGTGATGTACTATGATTGTGATGTATGGACTGCTGTGCTTTTTCTGATTTAAACCAATTAGCCTAATCTGAGTCTTAGAGGCCATATAGACAAGCACAAAGTTAGTAATGGCCTTTAAAGAACTGCTTTGGGTTTCATGATGTAGAACACTTAATAAGAATTCTGATGTAGCAGTGAAAAACACCAGAAAAGCATTTGGTAAGAGAAGGTGGAAGGAATTAAGAAGCAGGTGGACGATTAGTACAGATGTCCTTTAAGGTCCAATCCTAGCAGAATTTTGAATTATTCTTTGCTTTGGGGTATTTCTCTGCCATCATTCCCCATTCCCCAATGTTCTTTGCAAGCTCCTCTTAATTCATTCTATCTGTGTCTGTTCATTATGGTTATTTACTTCTAGATAGTGAAAAAAGCTAAAGAAGCCAGAAAATTCTTTTTGAAACTCTAAAGCTTTATCCGCCAGGCCAGTGACTGAGGAAATAGGCTATTCACTCCCAGGGATATGCAAAATGATTCAGCAGTGGATCTTCTACTTTTAGGTTAACTCTCTTTACTCTTTATATCTCTCCTTTGTGTATATTTTCTTTTACATATACTATTTTAGTAGTGAAGTACTCTACTTATTTGATTTATCATCAAGCAATCAATCAGTAGACAAAAAGGTTTTGAAACTTCAGGGCAAGACAACACAATATGATGGAAAGTGAATAGGTAACAACAGTGATGAGATTCAGGAGATAATGAGATAAGTTGTTAGGTCCAAAATAAACAAATCTTGTTCTCTTGAAACCCAGGAGTAACTTACATTGTGTTTATACTCATGAAAAAAGGAAACTGAACAGGGACAACCTTTCTTGCTTTGATTCTGGCTAGTTTTGTACTCGCTTTTCTTTCTTTTCTTTTTTTAAAGTTTTTCCTTAAAATTTTTTTCAAATTACATTCAATATTATTTTGTATTAGGTGTATAGCTTGGTGATTAGACAATCATATATTTTAAAAGTGTTTCTCCTGATATTTCCAGTACCCAAATGATACCAAATATTATTGACTATATTTCTTATGCCTTACTTTATATCCCCATTAATATTTTGTAACTACCAATCTGTACTTTTCAATCCGTTCACCTTTTACATCTAGTCTCCCAGCCCTGCCCCGCCCCCTCTGGCAGCCATCAGTCAGTCCTCTGTATCTATCAATCTGTTTCTGTTTTGTTTGTTCATTTCTTTTCTATTTTTTTTTTCCACAGAGTTTGGAATGGCAGGGAGTACTTATCCTTAACAAGATAAAAAATAATCTTCTGCAATTAGGTTTAGCTAAAGTAAGTGCATTATATCTATAAATGTAATTTTTCATAGACTCTCAGAATTCTTTGACAATGTACAAAGTACTTAAGAATTTTAATCTAAAAATATTCACAAATAGGAACCAAGCCATGCTTCATATGTGGAGATTTCAACTTTGATGACATTAATGGCCCTGTAAAAGCAGGACAGTTTTTCTTAGTCCATTATTCACAATGTTTGTGCATAGCTTTGAGATGTTTTACCAGAATTATTTGCTCCGTCATATTCAGCTAAATGAATGTAAGAGCAATGGGATTGTGGAAAGTACTCGTAAGATGAGATAACTGAAAGTTTTGAAAATAAAGTAGAGCTAGTCAAACAATTGAAAGTGGGCAGAAAGTGGTCATTGTTGCATATGAACATGGACTGAATCTTTGTGTAAATGAGTCATTTTAAAAGACAAACAGCATATCACTTAAATATAGTACTTCTATAAGTTACAATAATTAGAGAGAAAAAATTGTGGTGGGAAAACTTTTGAGGAGATGCCTAGGCAGCAGGTTTCAAGCCAGTCTAAGCAGTGAACAATTGTTAAGTATATATTCCAATACATTTGTATTTATTTATTACATATGACATACATATACAACTATAATTAGTTAATATCTCAGAAAAAATTATGCTTAGGCAAGATTATTTATTAATAACAGTGGATAGAAATTCAGATTTCAAAAGCCTTCTTAATATTTTTCTGAAGAGGAAAAATGTCAGATTTGATAAAATTATTAATTTTTTCCTTTGTACTATGGTCAACAAAGAGCTTATACAAGGAGTGGGAGAAGTGTCATCTATGTAATTCTCTTATTGTTTACATGTGCTTATGTAATTAATATTCTTTTGATCACAGGTTCTTTGCAGAAAAACTTTAGAAGCCACATGTCCATTTTGAGAGCATTGGCTTAAACCAGAATATGTAGCATGCACTAAACTGGGCACACACACTGCAGTGAATTGCAGTGTGACAGAGGAGGTAAAAGAGAGAGGTAATCTCTCCACACTGCTTGTCTTCCCTGAAGACACGCAGACCCAATAAGGATGCAAGTGCCAATCTTTATATTAAGTACTAGTAAATCTTATTTCCCTTTGCTTTTTAAAGCTAAAAATATTTGCCAATAGAAGTTCTAATAATTTCATCCTGCATCCCAGTGGATCATTTATTGCACTCAAAGAATTATGCACATCTTATTTTGGAAACCCTTGGCCTAAAAGATCAACATCAATATCAGACATCTAGTAGTATTAGCTTGGTATTAATTCTGAAGAGGACTAAGTTTTATCAAGAAATTAAAAGTTAAAATGGTGATAAAACCTTTGGTAAGCCTTTATTCCAGAGGTTCAAAGCTTGTTTGAATTTGTGCAACATCAAAGTGTTTGGCTACTGAATAATAAAGCTACTCTGGCATTTCCTAGAACAAAAAACTGGGAAAGATGACACCTACCTTAAAATATTTGGCTATATTTCGATTTTTAAAATTCTCAAACAGTAAGAACCAAGGAATACAAGTATATGACTGGCTTTAAAGAGTTGAAGGACAGATTTAATCTCCTACTTGGTGGAAATTCATCGTAAATTCCATATGTAGCAGTATTGCTAGCTGGAGAGCCTGACTGACTCTCTCCTGTTAAACTGGATAAATGTTGTATTATATGTGTATAACAATATTCTTAAAGGTGCTGATGAGCTGGCAGGAAGATAAGGATTCCTGAGAGGTCAAATACTAAGTGAAAGTAGGAACCCAGAAGGGCAAGCTGAATAAATGGAAGCTGGTTGATTTCCAGTGACTTTGAGTTTCAATTTTCATACCATGGACAAGAGGCAAAACATAAGACTTACTCAAGGAGACAGTGTCCTAAAATATAAAACAATAAGACCATATAAGTTGGAGAGTTGTTATTGGAATTAGTTCTATGGTTTACATGGTTATAGTTTAAGAGAGTATATAAGTATATAATTATAGAGTTTAAGAAAAGGACAAATTATTAACTATAGGCTTTGATAAAATAAAAATACATGTTTGAATTACTACATTAATTACTGAAAGAATAGAAATAAAATATACAGGATCTAAATTAGAAGAGGGAAAAAAATGGCAGGAGAAAAATACTTAACCTAAAGAAAGGGAGAAACAAAAAGGAACATAAAAAAAGTCAAATAAAAAGCACAAATAACATGGTGGAAATTAATCCAAATATGTGAGCAATATAAACTAAATATGTTAAATTGGATGTTTTAAACCATCCAACTGTATGATGTTTACAAGACCCTTAAAAAGCACAGGGACATAGAAAAATTTAAAGTGAAGAGGTTCAAAATGAAACTCTCTGTAAACAGTAAGTAAAAGTAAGTAGACAAAAATATAGTGATATCCAGCAAAATGAACTTTTAGGAAAAGATAAAGAGGGCAAGCTGTAATAAAGAGGACTTTATTATGCTAAAATGTTCAATGAATAAGGAAGACATAATACTTCTAAATTTGTATATATAATGCTGTAGTCTCAAAATACATAAAGTAAAAATTAATAAAATGAAAAATAGATATGAATAAATTCACCATCACAGTTAGAGAAACAATGCACTGCTCTATATAATTAATAGGTCAAACAGACAAAAAGTAAGTAAGGTTATAGAAGTGTCAGCAACAAGCTGTTCCCAATGGATATATTTATATAGAGAACATGAAATTCAACAAAGGGATCTACATAATCTTTTCAATCACATACACTCATAATATCTAAGGAAACCAAATACAATGTAGTTCATAAAACTAGTTCATCAAATTCTAAGACTGGTATCACATAGATCATATATGATCTGGATGCAATAGAATTAAGTAAGCAATTCAAATAACTAGAAAACCATCATAAGTTTTTGGAGTAAGGAATATGTTCTGTATATTATCTAGGTAAATGAAGAAATTATAAGAAAAACGAAAATAAGAACTAAAAAGCAATGAAAATACTATAAAAATAACTTTATATTAGGGGGAAAAAAGGAAAGGCTAACCATTAAGAGATAACCAGCCAACTTTGGAAGTTAAAAAAAAAAAACCTGAGCAGAATAATAGAGTGAAATTAGAAAAAGTAGAGAAAATAGATAACAGAGGCAAGAGCAGAAACTTAATAAATTGAAAATAAAGATGCAATAGAGAAGATATATAAAAGCTATCTCTGGAAGAACCAGTCAAGAAAAAAAGAGGAAGACATAATGTTAGAAATAAAAGTATAAGAATTAATAGGGGAACAAAATTACAAATAATAGAACATTTGGAAAAATTTATACTAATTAATTTGAAAATGTATGTGAAATGGAAAAAATATTAGGAAAATATTATTTTCATGATTTAAAAGAGAATGGGTTGACCTAAGTAGTCCAACAACAAAGAAATGAAATCAGTAATTAAAAACTTTCACAAAGAAAACGGGCCCTGATAGTTTCCTTGGAGAGCTCTATTAAGATGATAAGAAACATATAAACTCAATCTTGTGCAAATTATTCCAGAGTAAGAAAAAGAAGCAGTAGTCATGAGCAGCTCCTTTTATGAAACTAACATAAATTCATACTAAAAAAAAGCAAAATTGTAGGCCAAACTCACTCAGAAACATGGAGACAAATTCTGAACAAACAGTAAATCCAGCAATGTAAAAAAGATAATACATTACGGCCCTAGCCAGTTTGACTCAGTGATAGAGCGTCGGCCTGCGAACCAGAGTCCTGGGTTTGATTCCAGTCAGGGGCACATGCCTTGGTTGCAGACTCCTCCCTGACTAGCGGTTGGGGCTCATCCAGGAGGCAACCAATCAATGTGTTTCTCTCACATCGATGTTTCTCTGTTTTTCCCTCTCTTGTCCACTCTCCCTAAAACCAATGGAAAAATATCCTTGCGTGAGGATTAACAACAACAACAACAACAACAAAATAATACATTATAATCAAGTTGGTTTTATCCTGAAAACTTAACATCGGTTTGACATTAAATTAATTAATGTAATTCACCACATTAACAAATCAAAGAGAAAAATAATTATATCAATAGTTGCAAAAATACATTATAAAATTTGTAATAAAAATTCTTAGCAAGTTAGGAATAGAAGGGAATTTCTTTAACCAAGAAGACCTCAGAGATGATCACACGTAATGTTGAACTAAAAGCTTTCTCTTTAAGATCAGGAATACAACAGGGGGCGTAAATATCAATGATTCTATTAAAATTATACTGAAGGCTCTAACCTGGGTAATAAGGCAAGTAACATATAAAAAGATGGGAGGGATGAAACTGAACTCTTTATTTGCAAATGATATGATTGTCCAGTAGAAAACCCAGAAGAATCTACAATAAATCAATAAAGTTAAATTAGCCATAGATTTTGATAGAAAAATAAATATACAATAATTATACTTGTCCATACACAACCACTAAACAGTTAAAATGTAACTTAAATATTATTAACACTAGCCTCAGAAAATGTGAATAAACTAAGACTAGCATCTGGAATTTTAGACATTTTCAAAGAGAGTAAGACAACTTGACTAAGAGATGTGGAAAAATAGACTAAGCTTAAATGTAGGAAGATTCAGAGTTTTAAAGATGTAATTTCTCCCTGAATTGACTTGTAGATTCTGATTGGTGGAAATTATGATTAAAAAAACCACACAACTTTAATTTCCTGTGGAACTTATCAAACTGATTTTTATATTATGCAAAAGAGCAAAGGTCACGATTAACCAAGACACTCCTGAAGAAAAAAAAAAAGTGAGGAAATTTGCCATGGCAGAGTTCTAAATTTTTTTTTTTTTAAATACAGCAATTAAGGGAATGTGTACTAGGCAAATAGATCAATGGTACAGGATGGAGAGCCCAGAAAATAACAACAACACATATATATTGAAAATTTGATTAGTGATAAAACCCTTAATAATGATCAGTGGAAAAATGATGGCCTTTTCAATGTATGATGCTCTGATAATTCACATATAAGAAAATGAAATAAGACCATACTTTATACATATATAAAATGAATTACAAATATATTAAATGTGAAAAAACATTTAGAGAAAATATAGAAGAATATATATCCTTCAGGATAAGAAAATGCTTTATAAAATTAGACAAAAAACCACTAACCACAATAACACAGTAAACAAGGTGAAAAGATAAGCCACAAAGTGAGACAGGATATAAATAACATATATGATTTATAAAATATGTAATAACTCCTAGGAATTAATAAGAAGACAAAAATATAATAGAAATATAGGTAGAGGTGCAAATAGAAATACTCTATGAACATTTGAAAAAATGCTTAAATTCCTTAGTAATTAGAAAACTTAAATTAAAATCACAAGACTCCATGCACCACTTAGCAGATTTGCAGAATGTGAAATATCTGATCATATCAAGGGCTAGCAGGATCTTCAGCCTCAGGAGCTGTTATCTAATAAAATTAAAGATATGCACCCTCATCTCTCTCTGATACCTACATGACTTTTTGCCGACTGATTACCACTTGGTTCTTCCTGACCACCCTGTTTAAAACGGGACACTTCCCAAGTATGTAAATACATGAAGGCAGAGACTTTTGCCTATTGCTTTGCCATGGATATATGCTTAGTCTGAAATAGTGTCTGACGTGGAGAAAAACTTGTTGAACTAAATATCCTATGATCCAACAATCCCACTCAAGGCATACACCATAGCGACACTCTATGAAAGAGAGACATGTACAAGAATGCTTATAGCAGTGTAATTTGTAATGGGAAAAAACACAACACAACATGAAAACAATAAATTAAAAAAAAACCTCTTAACTGTATATCAACAGAAGATATGGGATAATACATTGTAAAATATTCACATAAGGGAATATTATATAGCAATTAAAATAGGTGATCTGTAAAATGAGTTTCAAAACCTAATGTTAGGCCAAAAATGCATACAGCATAAATTTACTTATTTAAAGTGAAAACTTGTGCCCAGCCTCCTATGAATCAGGAGGTCAGGGTTTGATTCCCATTCAGGGCACATGCCCAGATTGCAGACTTGATCTCCAGTAGGGGGTGTGCAGGAGGCAGCCAATCAATGATTCTCTCTCATCATTGATGTTTTTATCTCTCCCTCTTCCTTTTGCTCTTAAGTCAATCAATATATTTTAAAAAAATAAAGTAAAAACTTGCAAAATGAGATAGCATTATTTAGGGCTACAAAATACAATGTAAAAGTTTAAAGACAAGCAAGCAGTTACAAATCCACACTTCAGTGGGGTTTGTGCCTAAATGTGGAGGGAAGGCAGGCGTGCTCAGACTGTGTTGATGGTCATTCTCCTGGTACTCTTCTATTTTATACTCTACACTCCTGTAATTAAGGCAACAAGTCCATCAGAGCCTGTAAGCTTCTCAGGCCCAGTTAAGCTGGAGTTTTTTAAAAATGGATTTCACCCATAGGTCTTATAACCTGTTTGGAAGTAGAATTACTTCTGTACTGTGTAAATATTTCTTATAGAATTGAGCAGCCTTTAAGACATGGAGTGGCTCTAGGGTGGCTTCTTTGGGATGCCTATAATCTCTAGGTCTCTAGGACCTGATGCACTTTGGAATAAAAAACCTGGAATAATTCAAGTCCCAGCTCTAGTACTAACCAGTTAGTGCTATGTTGGTAGGAGGCACTTGACATCAAGAAGATCCATGAAATCTTACAATGATCCTACTATGGGGTAGTACAATTATGCCCATTTGACAGATAAGGAAACTGACAGAAATTGAGATGCTGGCCCAATATCCATAGCTGTTACACTGTAGAACTGAAACTCCTGCCAAGGGCTGTCTGACTCCAGACATGCTTTCCTCCCTATCATTCTGCCCTCTTAGCTCCCTGAGCCTTTGCTGTTTCAGTTAATAAATTCCCTCTGTACCTCAGTAACTTTCCACAGATAAAATGTTTTATGAATTCGACCCAGAGCAAGAAGACATTGGGTAGGGAGGGATCCACGGTTCCAGCAGCACCCCACCCCCGGCTGTTGTTTGCTGAGTCAGAAGGTACTGAACGGTTCCCAACAAGCAGTGTCTGCCTCCCGCCTTTGCCTCTTTGGAAGATGTTTCTTGCCCTGCCCCTCACCACCCAGTCGCTTCGGCCTGGTTTCTCTTTTGGCCCCTTTTCCCATAGCAGTTACTGTTTGCCCTGCAAGTGCCAGAGCATTCATCCTTTCTTCCTTGAATGGTGTGCAAATTTGCATATCATGCAAACAGCCCAGCTGCTGGAGTCCCAGTTAGAGTACATAACGGTCACAGTGTTTATGCTGCTTCCTCCTGGGGCCTTCTGGAACCTGCTGCACAACTCCAGGGAGAAAACCGTTTAGTTGGAATCTCTGCTCCGATCTTCTGACATCGCGAATGAACACCTGTGACCCTCTCCTAAATATAGAGTCCGATGGCTGAGTAAGGTTTGCAGATGGAGGGAGATGTTCACTGTTATTTTTGCCTAATTCCATTTTTGAATCTTTAGATTTTGAATATGTCTTCTAAGTATATATTGGCTTTTAAAAACAACTCAATGGAAAAGTCAAGAATTTAACATATACTTACATACATGCATTCTTTTCAAGTAGAGTCAATTATACTCTTTATAAATCTATATTAGTTTTCTAACATCTTAGGAGAGAAATGGCAATGAATAAAGAGCTGATGGGTAAATTAAATAAATCCAGTTGATGTTTCTCTCTTACATAGATGTTTTTCTCTCTCCCTCTCCCTTCTTCCCCTTCTCTCTCTAAAACCAATTTTTAAAAAAGTAGCCCTAACCAGTTTGGCTCAGTGGATAGAGCGTCAGCCTGCAGGCTGAAGGGTCCCAGGTTTGATTCCAGTCAAGGGCATGTACCTTGGTTGCAGGCACATCCCTAGTGGGGGGTGTGCAAGAGGCAGCTGATCGATGTTTCTCTCTTATCGCTGTTTCTAACTCTCTGTCCTTCTCCCTTCCTCTCTGTAAAAAATCAATAAAATATATTTTTAAAAAAGTAGATCTTCCTTTCAATTGGCTTCATGAAGCACTGTATCTCATTTACCCTCATTTTACTAATCCTTCTGGGTGAAATTTTTGCAGAATATTTTTTTTTATGGCAGGGTGTTAATGATCATACAAGGAAACCTCTTTTAAAAAGTACACAGATGGGATTACATCACACTAAAAACTTTTGCACAGCAAAGAACCATCAAAAAATGAAGAAACAATCTACTAAATGGGAGAACATTTTCTCCAATGATACATATGATAAGGGATTAATATCCAAGATTTATAAAGAATTCAGATGACTCAACACCAAAAAAACAACAACAAACAATCCAATTAAAAAACGGGCAAAGGACCTGAATAGACACTTCTCCAAGGAGGACACACAGATGGCCAATAGACATATGGAAAGATGCTCAACATCACTAATTGTCAGAGAAATGCAAATTAAAACCACAATGAGGTATCACCTCACACCCATCAGAATGGCTATCATCCAACTCCACAAATGACAAATGTGGGAGAGGATGTGGAGAGAAGTGAACCCTCATGCACTCTTAGTGGCAATGCAGATTGGTGTAGCCACTATGGAAAACAGTATGGGCAGTCCTAAAAAATTAGAAATGGAACTATTTTAGGACCCAGCGATTCTTCGTCTGGGGATTTACCTGAAGAAACCCAAAACACAAATTTGAAAGAATATATACATCTCTATGTTCATTGCAGTGTTATTTATAATAGTCAAACTATGGGAACAACTCAAGTGCCCATCAACAGACAAGTGGATAAAAAAGCTCTGGTACATATATATAATAAAATATTTTATACTTAGCCATATAAAAGAATAAAATCTTACCATTTGCGAGATCATGGATGGACCAGTGAAATAAGCCAGCCAGAGAAAGACAAATACTATAAGATTTCACTGGTAAGGAGTTGTTGTTTCTGTGTTTTGTTTTGTTTTGTAATAAAACTTTGCTTTCACTAAAAATAAAAATAAATAAACATGAACAAACAAAACTGAAACAAAGACACACAGAGAGAACTGGTGGTTGCCAGAGGGGAGGGTGGTGGGTGAAAAAGGTGAAGGGATTAAGAAGTACAAATTGGTAGTTACAGAGTAGTCACAGGGCTGTAAGGTACAGCGTAGAAAATATGGTCAATAATATTGTAATAACTGTGTATGGTGTCAGGTGGGAACCAGATTTATTGAGGTAATCACTTCATAAGTTATACAATGTCCAATCACTGAGTTATAGACCTGAAACTAATATAATAATGCATGTCAACTATAATTGAAAAATAAAAAAAACGATTTTTAGAAAGGAAAACTCTTTCTTTTATGATGGGTTTCAAGTTAAAACACTCTGGTTCTTTTAATAATGGAATTGGTTAAAGCCCATACATCGCTGCAAAGCATATTCTCAAGCTGCCCAGGTCCAGCAGAAAAAACGAGGTTGATGTTAAAAAACTACCTCAAGCCTCATCATTTTAAATGTCTGCCATGTCCACCACAAGCCCTTCCTTTTACTGGACATATTGTGTGGTTCTGGTTTTTCCCATTTTAAGCATATGCAGTTCAAATATCTGAAGTGATAAGGAATGAGAGGAATTTATTTATTTATTTATTTATTTATTTATTTATTTATTTATTCAGTCAAGTAACCAAGAAATATATTTAGAGCATCTACTATGTGCTAAGTTCTGTATGAAAAACATAAATGAATCTGGCCGGAATCTTGCTATTAAGGAGATAACAATACGGGGGACAGGGGAAATAAGGCTTGTGTGTAATTAATTAAAATGCATGGAAGAGAAAAAATTGAAAAGTAAGAAATATTAAAATTAAATAAAATACATGGAAGAAAACAGTAAACCCCATATTAGGGAGACTCAAAAAAGGGAGAAATTTACCCATAGCTTGGAACAGGTGTAATAGGAATTAAGTAAACTTTTCTGAAGGGGAACCAGTGCAAGAGGGTCCTTGAAGAATGGATGGAGTTTGATGACTCTGGTCGTTTAGAGACACGAAAGAACCAGTATGTTGGGTGCAGGCCATAAATAACAGCCCAGAGGTGGGGAAATTTTGAGGACAGCATCGATGGTTCTACTGATGGAAGTAAAGGGCAGGTGCATTGGGTGCAGAAGCTGAGCTTCAAGTGATCTGGGCACAGTAGCAAAGAAGCCAAGCCTGAAGCATTCATTTCTCCCTAAAATGGTCAATGTTGCTCTGCTGATGCTCTCAAAAAGGGACCCAGCTGGTTCCAAGAAGCAGGTCTTAAGGTCACAGTTCAGCAGCTTATCTAACCTTGCAGAGGGTGAAGCCCCATTACCTTCTTAGTCATTGCAAGTGAAGGCTAAATATTTTATATACAGAGTGAATGTGGCATGAGGTGACCAGACAAAGCTGTGCTGCAGAGGGTTATTTTATTATCCTATATAATAAAACCCTAATGTGCAAATCGACCAAACGGTGGAATGACCGGTCGCTGTGATGCACACCGACCGTCAGGGGGCAGAAGCTCAAGGCAGGAGCTGCTCTTTGGTGATCAGTGTGCTCCCACAGGGAGAGCACCGCTCAGCCAGAAGCCAGGCTCACAGCTGGTGAGTGCAGCAGCGGTGGTGGGAGCCTCTCTGGCATCCGGGGCAGTGCTAAGGACCCCTCAGGAGATGTCCAACTGCTGGAGAAGTGGGCCTAAGCTGGCAGTCGCATATCCCCTGAGTGGTCCCAGAGTGTGAGAGGACTCAGGCTGGGCTGAGGGCCCCCTTCTCCCTCTCTCCCCCCAGTTCACGAATGTTGTGCACTGGGCCTCTAGTTCATATATAATTAGTAATATTAAGATTTTAGGATGTGAGGGCGATCTGGCTGCGACATCTGTCACCCCATTGATCACCAGGGTTGATTCGGCTGATCTGGCTGGCTAGGCGGGTGTCCCCCTCCTCCCTCACCGATCCATGTGCGTCCCTCCCGAAGCTGCGCGCTCGGTCGAAGAGGACGACCTTCCCCCCCGAGGAGAGGACCGGTCTTCGGTCAAGGGTATACGAGTAGCTGCGCTCCCCTGCTAGAACCTCCAAACAAGCTCTCAAAGATTTTAAAAGAATATATTGTTGATATAGGCCATTGGCTGGGACATGAAAATGCTTTTTACTCAGAATCCTCCTTTGTTTGGTGTATTTCCCATAAAAGTATCTTACCTGTCTATCAGAGAAAGATTTTTTTTTGTTTGTTTTCCTCATATCCTCAAAGAGCAAGATGATGTAAGTCCAATGTGTATGTGCATTTGTGTTGTTGTTGTTGGTGGTGGTGTGGTTAGTGTTGCTGCCTCAGTTTATTCATTTATGATGGGTCAAGGAATATGAAAGGCTTGATGAAGTATGAGTAGGTAGTGATTAACACTGATAATAATTGTGGGAAATAGAGGCTTCTGAGGACATAAAATTTTAAGACCTGAATGGGAAAAAAATCCTATATAATAAAAGCCTAATATGCTAAGTGTCCAGTCACCCAGTGACCAGTTGACTGTTCAACCAATCAAAGTGTAATATGCTAATGATATGCTAAGGCCATCAACTGCTCACTATGACATGCACTGACCACCAGGGGGCAGATTCTCTGACTGATAGGTTAGCTTGCTGCTGGGGTCCGGCCGATTGGGACTGAGCGAGATGGGCCCGACATGCCCTGGAGCCCTCCTTCATCCCTCCCTGGCCCCACTGTGTACCAGTGGGGTCCCTGGGCCAGGCCTTGCAATCTGGGACACCTCAGGGGATGTTGGAGAGCTAGTTTCAGCCCCATCCCACAGGCCACTCCCCTCGGGAAGGTGCCAGATGCAGGGATCATGGCTGGCAAGCACTGCTATGGCAGCGTGAGCCTCTTCTGATCAGGACTGATTGGGCGCAAGCCCGTGGCAGGTGCAGGGGAGCTAGGATGAGTGGGAGAAGCAGGGAGGAGCTGCAGGTGGCACTGGGCTGCGGGTTTTGGGTTTCAGCCTAATCCCCACAGACTACCCAGAGGGGCCCACCTATGCACAAATTTGTGCACCAGGCCTCTAGTAAATAAAGAGGCTTTCAGTTGTTTGGTCATCTGGCAAAGAGGCAATGAAAAGAGCTGAATATCACCCTGATCCCACAGCTGGAAGCCAGCACCCTAACCTTCCTCAATGGCTCCATACCCATTGACCCTCTGTTTTACCACTTTGAGCACCACTTTCTTCTTCGTAAAATAATCATCGTATTTTACTTTACAGAATTAATCAGAGGATAAGATAATTAGTCTAAAAATAAAAGTGCTCTATAATGCAAACCAGCAATAATATTTCTATGGATTGCCTAATATATATTGGGAATTGTATTGAATACTTTAAATGACCTTAAATATGTTTTTAAATGATCTTAAATATGTTTTTAAGGCAGGCATTATTAACTCTTTTATAGTCAAGGGAAAAGGTTCAGATAGGTTAAGTGACTTGCCCAAGGTCAAAAAACCTGATAAATGTCTGAAAAAGGATTTATACCTGGGCCTATTTGACTTCCAAGCCTTTGTTTCTTGGCATTGAACTGTACATACATATATTATATTAGAGGCCCGGTGCATGAAATTTGTGCATGGGGGGGGGTTGGTCCCTCAGCCCAGCCTGCGCCCTCTCCAATCCGGGACCCCTCGGAGGATGTCCGACATCCCTCTCACAATCAGGGACTGCTGGCTCCCAACCACTCACCTGCCTGCCTGCTTGATTGCCTCTAACTGCTCCCCTGCCAGCCCAATCACCCCCAACTGCCCTCCCCTGCAGGCCTGATTGCCCCCAACTGTCCTCCCTCCCCTGCCAGACTCATCACCTCCAATTGCCCTCCCCTTCTGGCCTGGTTGCCCCTAACTGCCCACCCCTGCTGGCCTGATCACCCACAACTGCCATCCCCTGCCAGCCATCTTATGGTGGCCATCTTGTGATGACATGGGCGTGGCCATCTTATGCCTATCTTGTGACCATATGGGGGTGTCCATCTTGTGACCACATGGGGGTGGCCATCTTGTGCGAGGCTGTGATGGTCAATTTGCATATTACCTCTTTATTATATAGAATTATTGATTTCAGAGAGGAAGGGAGGAGAGATAGAAACATCAATGATGAGAAAGAATCATTGATTGGCTGCCCTCCTGTATGCCCCCCACTGGGTACTGAGCCCACAAACTGGGCATGTGCCCTTGACCGGAATTAAACCTGAGATCCTTCAGTCTGCAGACTAATGCTCTACCTACTGAGCAAAACTGGCTAGGGCAGCATTGAACTGTTTTTTTATTTATTTTCTTGCTTTCATGAATCACCAAAGACTCTCCTTGAAAATAAACCAATAATAATAATAATAATAATAATAATAATAATATTTATTGACTGCCTACTATATGATGTACCAGGCACTTGCCATGTAATAACCCATTTAACCCTTAAAACCCTTTGAGGTAGGTTATATTATTATCTTCATTTTATGGGTGAGAAAATTGAGGCTCAGCATTTAATTAACTTGCCCAAGCTGGTAACTAGCTGAGCTGAAATTCAAACTCAGACAGTCAGGTGATTAAATTATTTAGAAAATAAATACATCATTGGAACAACAAAAGACATCCTGACTTTTGTAAAGCTTTTCTAACAGGTACAATTACACAGAGATTAATGAACAGCATGCATTTAGGTTCCAAAACCTTGTCAAAAATGTTTCTATATTGGGCCTATTTATCCATCATGAAATGAAGTTCAAGAATAAGCCACATCTATGAACATGTATATACATTAACTGTAAAAAATTTACTTTCCTGAAGACCAGTATAAATCTAAAGTTATAGAAATGGTAATTTGAGAAAACATCTCTCTTTATGTTGCTTTCAACTTAGAAAGCTATCTGAATAAGTTTTTTTTCTATTAATTTTCCAAAAGAGTTTACGATTTGGTGGCTTGTTGAACCAAATCTTTTTTAGCAAGATTAATTTTAAAGTTAGACATTATGAGTATCGAATTAAGCTGTCAGCCTGTGAAGTGATACCGAGATAGATGGGTTACAACCACCCCCCACCCCAACCTCTGAAGAGATTGGTAAGTATGAGCAGGAATACCAGGAATCACATTTTAGTCATTCTTTTCTAGTTATGTCAGATTTCTAGCATGCTATTAGAGACACATGTGTCATCCTCACCATCAACCAACATATCATTGCTGTTTCAAACTGTTACTAGAGCTGTTGACACAGAATATTGTGTCTGTCGACAGCTCCAATTAGCTGGCGTGTCTGACTGGTGACAGCATGGTCTACTTTTGTTTATGGGGATGGTGGGAGCTGTATCTCCGTCTCCCAACCTCCTGTGGCAGACAGATGGATAGAGCTATATAATCATCAATGGAAGCGTGTGATATTCTGTCTTCACAAACCATCACGCGGAGCAGAACCAACGGCCTTTTGTCTGCTTTTAGAAATGACTGCGAGATCCCTCCCATCTGTCAAGTTATGAGGGTGAACATGTATAAAACGCATCATACATATGTACATGAAAAACTCAATGGATTGGGGTGTAAGGAGGAAATAAACATTTGTAAAAAGCCAATGTAATATTTTATTTGTATCATGTCAGCAATAAATATATTTTTGGCTCAGCAGAGTTTATAGAAATATTTCTAATTGAAAAAAATTAAAAATAAACTGATCATTGTTTTATTATTATTTATGCCATCCCAGTAAGAATTGTTAAATTACATTTTGTAACATTTGACATTCTCTACTGTAAATGGCCTTTCTTTTGACATGTAGTAGAACCATTGGCTTAGAATTTCCTGTGACATATCATCTTCTCCACTAGTTCCCAACCTTTCATCATGTGAGAGATGATGTTCACAGGCACAAAAACCCACCTTAATAATCATATCTGACATGTATAATCACAGAATATACAAAGTATATGGCTCACAATTCCATTCTTTCCAGCAGAATGAGGAGGAATGCATAACAGGTGATTGGGAATGATGAATTATAGCACTAGTCTGGAATTTATTCTATATAAAAAATGTAAACCATTCTAAAACATTACTAGTTTATCTTAAAATGTAACTCATAACTAACCATTATGTGGCTTGAAACCACTGACTTAACTTGATCAGTTCATCTCTTAGCCTCAGTTAACTACAATTCACCCTGCGGGTTTCAGTTCAAATGTCACTTGCCTAAGAGAACCTTCCCAGAACCTCTGATATATATATATAATATTAGTCCTATATATATATTTACAACATATTATTCTATTTTCTTTCTAGAACTTATTGCAGTTTGGAGTATCCATTGTGTAATTATTTGACCACATTTGTCCTCCCATGAGTGCACAGAACAGATTGATGTTCTCATTATTGCACAGTGACTGGTACCCAGCTAGAGCCCAATGTAGACATATTGGATGAATGTTGTTCAGGTGAGCACATATTAGAACTTTTAAGATAAAAGAAATGCTACTCTTCTGATTTTCTAAGACTGCAATTTATTATAAAGTGCTCATTTGTATCTAATTTATACCTGCTAACTAAGCCCAGAACTAGATTTAGGTTGTTGGTGGTGTGAAGGCCAGCAGGGAGTATGTTTTAGGCAGAGGGATTAATATGCATTAGGCTTCTAAGAGCCCAGTTCTATATGTGGAAGGATCAAAGGAAAGGTCTGAGAAGACAGAAAGAGGCCTTCAAACAATGAACCTCTTGTAGGTAGAGGAGGCCAATCTGAAACTCTGACTTGGAAACCTTGAGGTATATTTCTTCTCACCTCTATCATGGATAATAAGTATAGTAATATTAGTCCTATTCATGCTGTGTCCCAGCCAACATGGAGATGAGACTCACCCTCCTGAAACCTGGTTTGATAGTGAAATCCCACATGAAGTAGATAGATGGGAATAGGAGAATAAACATTTTTTGCATTATATGACAGAAATTGTGGGTTTGTTATGGCAGCATAATCTAGTTCAGCCTGACTGATATAAAATATTTACATTATATCAAATTTTTATATATTTCTATATATCAGATTGTATGGTGAACAAAAACCATGTTTTTATTTTTACTGCCCCATGTTTAACAAGTTGGCTGACTGTTAATAAAAGTGTAAAGCCTTTATTCTGAATAAATATTATGAACTTAAAAATGACTATTTATGCAATTAATAGCTCATTGAGAGCAGAGACCATGCCTTTTTCATTTTATACCTCACATCAAGCACTATACATTTAGTAAATAGTAAGCATTAACTATTTGCTGAATGAATGGGTCATCTCTTAAACATTTCTTTTCATGGCTGAAGCCTGTTTCATTTTTTTCTGTATAGCTTCCACTTCATAACACTTGTATCCCTTTCTCCAAATTCTGTTTATTTCTGAATTGTAGGCCTCATAACAGATTAGGGTATGAATACCTACAAGCAATCGCCCTGCATTTCTGAATTAAGTCAGCTATTTTATGACCCCTGGATTCAGTTTTGTTGCCTTTGCTCAGACAGACAGTTCTGCTCTATTGTTTCTGCAGTTCTTTTTCCATGTATGTTGGACCTTGGGAAAAACCGATAAGAACTTTTGTCCATTTAGCTTCCACTTCCCAAGATATCTTCACACTTCCCTCTTTTGGTCCTCCCTAGAAACTCTAAGAAAGTAGGTAAGGTATGTATTTTCTCTAACTGATAGATGGGCAAAGTAAGCAAGGTTCAGAGATGTCACCCAACTAGCAAATGGAACATGTACCATTGAATCACTGGCAGGAAGTTTTATTCTACTAAAATCAGAAAATCTGATAAATGCTTACCTTGCTGTTCTTCACTAATTTGATCTTCCAGAAGGCAGAAGATACTGCTGCTCTGAACTTAATTTTTATTATTACCAAGATGATGCCTGTGAAAGTGTTGGGGATTATGGGAGAAAATGAGTAGCTATTTTTAGAGTTAAAAATAGTTGTAGGAGGGAAGACTGAGCCCAGTCAAATATGTTCTTTAGGCATTTAAAATGCATTTCTTCCCAAATCAAAGAATGATTCTCAAGAAATAGCATCATTCGGTGGGCAGACTTTAAAAGGAAATGTAGCTCAAAGGAGATAAGGGAGCCTGAAAAATGTAATTCTGATCATATATTCATGAATAATTGCCATGTGAATAAAGGTAGGCACATCTAAAGAAGCTTTTGTGACTGCTAAGGGGGGCTCTCTGATGAGCTTATATTTAAAAGCACTCTAGAGAGAGATGGAAGAAGGAAGGTACAAAGTGATGGAAGAGATTCGCTGGGCAGTGCCATGGAGAAGCCCTGAGAGCGAAAGGACTAGATCCATAGGCTTCTCAGCCATGTTACCTTTGATGGGCCATTACCTGCTCTTGAGTTACTTGGAGTAGACAGTCTCTCTCCCAGGTTTAAGATTTAAGAGTCACAAATATTAAACATGCAAAAGAAATATTCTAAACAGATTGTATTCAAGTAGACTAGCTTAGAATGAGTTGAAGGTGTTAACAAATGCTAAAGAAGTACAAAGTTGCTTTCCAGCAAGAACAATGAGAAAGAGAGCTATGAAAATGAAAATGGATGGCATGGATAAACATGTCCTGTAAACTGTGGGGAGATATAGAATGCCAGGAGGTCTGGCTCTGGTTAATGTTAGGTCTCTTTTTCCTTATTTCCAGGAATCACTTCTATTTGCTGGTGGACTGCTCTAACAAAAAAATAATTTTCAAACTGAGAAAGCCAGCAAACAATGCAAAGAGGAAATAGAAGCAAGAGAGATGGAAGGAGAGAGTATCAAGTGTCCTTAATGAGAAAAATCATCTATGTTCAGAAAAACTGCATCCCAGGACACTGAAACACCCTAAAGACATAATCAAAGACCCAGTCTTGCTGCTCCTAAGAAACCAAAGAGAACAAGATAAGAGACTGAAGGACAAACACTAACCCAGTTTTCTAAAGAGATAGAAGGATAAAGCATTAGTCTGGTAAACATAGTGGTGTTTTCTAGCAAAAACAGAGTAGATATTTAAACTGAAACATTTGTGATGAAAGCAGCAGGTATGGGGAGTCAAAATGATTCTCTAAGAACAAATTCTGGTTATTTAAAACACACACACACACACACACACACACACACACACACCCCATTAGTGGACTGGTAGATATAGGCAGAACAGTAGCCCTCAAAGATGGCCTCATTCTCATTCCTGAACCTGGGAATAAGTCAGGTTACATGGCAAAGAGAAATTAATGGTATAGATAATATTAAAGTGGCTAATCAACTGAATTGATTTGAGAGAAACACATTGATTGGTTGCCTCCTGCATGATCCCCAACTAGGGTGCAGGCCAGAGAGAACCTGCAACCAAGTACATGCCCTTGATTGGAATTGAACCCAGGACCCTTTGATCCGCAGGCCGACACTCTATCCACTGAGGCAAATTGGCTAGGGCTAATCAGCAGAATTTGAATTGGGGAGATTACCCTCTATTATCTGGCTGGGCCCAATGTAATGACAAGTCTCCTTAAGTGTGGAAGAGGGAGGCAGAAGAGTCAATGTCAGAGTATGCTCTGTGTGAAAGATTGCACCAGCATTGCTGCTTTTGAAGACAGAAGCTGCCATAGCAGCCTTTAAAGCCTGGAAAAGGCAAGAAAAACAATTATCCTCTGGTGCCTCCAGAAGGAACACAGCCCTGCAGATACCTTGATTTTATCTCAGTGAGATTCATTTTGGACTTCTGATCTCCAGAACTGTAAAATAACAAATCTGTGTTGTTTTAAGCCACTGAATTTGTGGTCATTTGTAACAGCAGCATTAGGAATCTAATACCATAGGCAAGAGGAGTATTTTGACTCCACAAGTCCTTTGAGATATTTTCTTACAAATTTGATGGGAAAATTGATTAGTACTATTGTTTAGATGGATTTCCAGTTGCTTGCACAATCATTCCATGTCACTCTGAGAAGATGCTCTGTGACTTTCCACAAGACTCTGCCCTGACTTCATTCATAAATATTTATTGAGCATCTTTTACGTTGTAGACACTGCTGTAAGAACTGAGATGCCAACAGGAAACAAGAAGGCAAGGTCCCCACACTTGGAGTTTACATTCCAATAAAATAGGCAAAATGCATAATTTCCAGTTGTGATATGGGCTTTGAAGGTAATTAAGCAAATTAAGGGAATAATGGAATGTGGAGGTGGTCTTTTTTTGATAGAATGGTAAGGAAATGTATCTTTGGGGTGATATTTGAGCAGACAACCGAAAACCATGAGGTCTCATGAAAGAACCTTTTCAGGAGAGCAGAACAGACAGTGCAAAGATCCCGATAGGAGGAAGAGCTTGTCATGTTCTGAAGACAGCAAGATCGGGGCCCAAAATTAAATGAGTAACGGTGAAAGTGATAGGAGACAAGATAGGTAAGGAAATAGATCATATGATGTTTGAAGAGACTAGGTGATTACCCATGAGGCATGGTTAGTCTACATCTTTGATTTCCAACTTCAGGAGCTTAGACAAGAAAGAAAAAAATTGTGTATTGCTTTAAATCTGGTCTCTTCTTGATCTGTGGCCACTGTTGCCATGGATTGCTACCTCTTACTCTAATACCACTCACTCTTCTCTCACTGACTTGAGAGGTGGAGAATATAGAATAATTTACTCCTCTGAAGTATAATTTTAGTTAAGAGTTATTTGGTCATATGACTTCTTAAACCTCTTTAATATTTAGGATTGTAGGATTAGAGTTAGTACTTTCACAGGTCCACATTGCTATTTGGCTTTAGCATCTCACAGATGAGAGCAATATCCACTCTCCCTTTCTCAAAAGATTACTATGAGGATAGACTATGATAGAATATCTTAGAGAATATTACAAAGATTAGAAGTGCACAAATGTAAGTTGCTATCTATATATATAAAACCCTAATATGCAAATAGACCAAATGGTGGAACAACCAAACAACTGAACAACCGGTTGCTATGATGTGCGCCCACCACCAGGGGGTGCGCGTGTAACATGGTGGGTGTCAGCAGGAGGTCATGGAGTGCAGAACATGGCGGGCGTCTGCCGCAGTGGAATGGTGGAGCAGGTGAGCAGGAGCGCCAGACCAAGGCAGGGCACTGGTTGCTGTCATCAGGGCAAGCCTCTGGTGGTTACTGAAAATTCTTTGCTCCCACATGCTACGGTCCCACCTGGTGCTCGCACCTGTTGCTGGTACCAGAGCCACCGCTTGCACCCACTGCTGGAACCTGGCACCAGCCCTGATCACTCAGCACTGTCAGTAGGTGTGAGTGGTGGCTGCCAACCCCAATCGCTCCTCTAGGCTTCCACCCCTGAAGGGCGATTGGGGTTGATAGCCACCTCTTGCACTCGCTGCTGGCACCCAGCGCTGGTCCTGATTGCTCAGTGCCGTCAGCGGGTGCCAGCAGTGGCTGCCGGTCCCGATTGCCCCTGAGGGTTTCTCCACCTCCCCCTGCTCCTGAGGGGTGATTGAGGCAGCAACCACCACTCACACCTGCTGACAGCACCTGCCCAGTTCACACGTGCTGTTGGCGCTGGCCCCAATTGCTCTGTGCCATCAATGGGTGCAAGCAGGGCCAGCACCATCAGTGCATGGGAGTGGCAGCAGTGGGAGCAGGGCTGCTGGCAGACAGGGGACTGGGGGCTGCAGCAGGAGGGGCCAGGCGGGGGCTTGGAGGATGGGCCGAGACCCGCCCCTGTGCCCACCACAGCTTTACGGCCCATAGATCCTTTCAAGGTGCATGAATTCATGCACTGGGCCCCTAGTAATTAATAAATAAATAAGGTATAGTAATAAATGATATATTTTTGTTTCTTATTCACTTTTTTTCTAAACCATGATCATTTTTAATTTTTATATAAGACTCTCAATGGATACCTTTCTACTTAATAACACTTTTGAACTCAGTATTTGAATAATCAAGAGAAAAATTGGGCAACAACAAATGATTCCAGGGAAATTCCCACTGATTATCATGTATGGTTTCATGCTACGATGTGTATCCATTGACATCACCAATGCCAACCTTCTAACTGTTGGTATTGGTGTAATAACTAGGCAAAGTGAGAGGCACTGTAGTGTAGTGGTTAAGGGTATAGACTAGGTTTTGATCCAAGTGTCTTCACTTACTATGTGTATAACCTTGGGCAAGTAACTGTTTTGTGCCTCAGATTTCTCATCTGTAAAATAATAATAATAATAATAATAATAATAATAATAATAATAATGAGTTAATTGTACTTGGCACAGGGAAAACACTCAATTAATGTAAGCAATTATTGATTACTTATATCATTTATCACTGCACAACAATATTACCATACACTCAGTGCTTAAAACCACACATTTACTGTCTCATGGTTTCTGTGAGTCAGGAGACCAAGCATGGTTTAGCTTAGATCCTTTGCTCCAAGGTATCACAGGCTGCAATCAAGGGCCTGCTGGGGCTGCAGTCTCATCTAGGCTTGACTGCCTCCAAGCTTACGTGGCCATTCTAGCATTCAGTTCCTGGCAGGTTGCTGAGCTGAGGATCTCAGTTTCTTTCTGGGTGCTTGCCGAAGGCTATTCTTAGTGACTTGCTGCATGGATCTCTCCATATAGAAGCTCACACCATGGTAGCTTACTTCTTCAAAACCAGTAAAAGAGAGAGAGTCACATACATGTAATCACATGCATCCTGTCACCTCTGCCATATTCTATTAGCCAGAAGCAAGTCACAGGTTCTGTCCACACTCAAGTTGTGGTGGTTGAGCAGGGCATGGAATCACACAGGTGTCTGCATTCTAGCATCACAGGGGTCACAATAGAGTCTCCCTGGCATATTACATTATTTTCTCAATCTACTAATCAATGTATTTCAGATCAGCACGCACAGCTGCTTCTCTAGGAAGAACTGAGAACTTGATCCAACTATTTCATTGAAATTGTGCTTCTCAAAGATGGTAAGGCACTCTGCTAAACTTTAGTCCCATCAGGTCATGAATTTCTCAAGGGCAACAAACCTTCCGTTGATATCAACATTGTTGAAATATTAATCACAAATTTGATATTACCATATATTATATATGATATAAACTTACGACAATCCTAAATACCCTCTCCCACCTAGGAGTTCATAGTTCTGTTGCTACTTTACAAGTGAAGCAAATTAAAACAAGTTCATACATTTATGTAAATTTGGTATTTATTATATATATAAAAGCAGGTAGATAGATGAAGAGAGAAGCAAAGGCTCCTATTCAGAAGTAACCCTCATCTCTCTTTAAGTAAAAAGGGTTTCATTGATGATTTGTTCTTCATTGGTAGGTGCTGGCTCCTTGGGATTCTTGCGTTTTCTTCCAGACGCTTACACAGCAGCTTCCTGCCTCTTGAACATGGTCTTATGTCACTCTCCCCCTTTTCATGGTGGCCCAGTGGCAGTGGCCTTCCTGCTGTGCCTCACATTCACCAAGCTCTTCCGCCTCAGGGTCTTTGTTGAGCTGTTTCCCCTGCATGGGAAATGCCTCCCTAAATTGTTCACATGGCCGGTCCCTTCTCAATATTCAGACACCAGCCCAAACATGCTCAGAGACTCCTGCCCTGCATTCTCAGGCTACAAGTTCTCTTGTCCGACCACAGATCCATTTATCACAGGTGTTCTTAAACTTTGCTACACATCAAACCCCTTGGGGAACTTGTTAAAACACAGATTGCTGAGTCAGAGTTTCTAATGTAGTAGGGCCCGATAATTTGGATTTCTAACAAGTTCTCAGGAGATACTCCAAGGATTACATTTTGAGAACCATTGGTCTATCACATTGTTCTATTTTATTTTTCTCAATGTACTCACCACTTGTTTCTATGAATTTGTTTGCTTATTTGTTAGACTTTAGGCCCTATGAATATCAAGGATGGTAAATCAAGGTATCAGAGCAGTGCCTGGATGCCTGGCATATTGCTTCTATTAGATGAGGGAACAAATAAAAAACAGGTTGAAATATGGAAGAGAATTGTACTAGAATGCATATCAGGTTTGGAGCTCATTTGGAGGATTTATTTTTACTTGTGGTTTCATAAATAGATATTATAGAAAATATACACTCTAAGCTTTAAGTTACAATAATTAAAAAGTAATTGTAACTTTTTGTGGCTCTATTCACATATAATGCTGGTTTCTATAATGTTCACATGAAGGCAAGTACAATGTTATGATTATTATATTATATTATATTATATTATATTATATTATTTATATTACAGTTTTTGTATTTCCCTGTAACCCTGTCATGGAGCAGTACCAGCTGGCGATGGGTGAATATATTATATTATAAACATAATATGAGGGCAAGTATAAAATTAACTAGGTTAATTTGATAAATAATATGTAGCAGTAACATATTTCAATGAAAATGTTAAGCTCAACATCTTTTAAACTAAACAGGATAGGTTTTAATTTTATTTGGAAAATATATTTTTCTCTCATTTTGTACATTCTTCTCTTTCCTTGTCTTACAAGAATACCAAAAATTATGTTTTTGTCCCAACAACATTACATATCTATCCTTCTATCCCTGGAGTGTTTTTGTCATTTTCTTTCATTATATTATAACTGTGACATTTTTGTTAATATACATTCATCACCAATTACATGTGATACCTGTGAATACCACATGCAGAACAGAAATCTTTTTAAATGAACAGTCTGATTAAATAGAGTTGGTATATGCTAATTATTAGGAATATGCCTTCCAAAAGGCAGAAGCCAGATAAATTCACAACAAAAGAAATTATATAGACAGAGATCCAAAGTGACTGCAAAATTGGCTTTTGCCAAAGAGTGTGTTGTGTAGGTTGTGCACACATATCATCCAGTGAAGTGGAGATTGGGAACTCTTCCCTGTGATTTCAACACTGACTACCCAGGTACCACACACACACCTTCAGTGGCCCAGGTTGTTGTGGTAACCAGGTGAACCTGATACCTCTCAGTCCTCACCTCCACCTTATAGTGAAGAGACATTGCCATTGGGCAACTGCAAATACTTATGCTCTGGTCAAAGAATTTCAGCATGTAGCCAGGGCTTAGAGCTTTCGTCATCTCTGAATGGACAGTTTTTGAGTGATTCAATTATAAAGCCAAATCACTAAATCATAGGCATCATAGTTAGAAATGGCACTAGAGATTATTATTTTTAAAAGCCTCTCCTTTAAGAGATAAGACTAGTAACATGTAGATAAGTAAAGTGATTCACCCAAGGTCACACAGGAAGTTAATGGCAGAACTAGAACCGTCTTCATATATCCTCAGTGCTCTTTGCTTTTGACACACTTTTCTAACCTTGTTCCACATTCCACTTATGCAGAGTGAATTAGAGGAAACCCACTTGAGATAAATTAGCACAAATGTTAAACAATGTGAGGCAATAATTAGTAATTACATACATATATGCAGCATTTCCACAATTTCATATTTTTATGTAAATTGTATTAAGGCTTATTATGGACTAAATTGTGTCCCCTACCCCCCAATGTATACATCGAAGCCCTAAACCCCAATATGACTATATATGGAGACAGAGCCTCTAAAGGGGTTATTAAGATTGTCCTGATAAGGTGAGAAAGATATATCAGAAGTTCACATACACAGAGGAAAGGCCATGAGGGGACACAGCAAAAAGACAGCCATATGCAAACCAAGGAGAGAGGCCTCAGGACAAATGAAAACTGACAATACCTTGATCTTGGACTTCCAGCTTCCAGAACTGTGAGAAACTAAGTTTCTTTAAAAAAATATTTTTTAATGATTTTTAAAGAGAAAGGAAATGAGAGGGGGAGAGAGAGAGAAACATCATTGTGAAAGTGAAACATGGATTGGTTGCCTCCTGCACAGCCCCTCACTGGGCAGGAATTGAGCCCACAGCCCAGCATGTGCCCCAACAGGAATCAAACCAACAACCTTTCGGTGCACAGGATGATGCCCACCTGAGCCCCACCTGCCAGGGCAAGAAAATAAGTTTCTGTTGTTTAAGCAACCCTGACTGCAGTGTTTTGTAATGGGAACACTAATGCAGACTAATGCAGGGCGGGTTCAAGATCAAGTGTTATATACTAGAGAAAGCTTTAAAAACAAGCTCATTTCCCCCTCCTCCCCTGGTCTCTAGCCACTAAATGCTAGAAATAAAGATATCCTATTTTGCCCATAGAAGGATTGCTGATTTGGTAAAATTCTAACTAAAATTCACAAGTGAATTGCTGCTACCAAGGCAGAAAGGCCACCCCCACCAGTGCTTCTTTTGAGACTATTCCATTGTTCCATCATCTTTCTCCAGTCTCCACTGCAGTTGTTTTTTTACCATCACTTATCTGTTTGACAGAAAAAAAAAGAGGTGAAGACAGATAAAGAAGTAGAGGTCTGTGTTTGTCAAGGAGAAATTCATAGTTGTGGATAAAAATGAGTGAGCAGAATTCAACTCCAAGTCTGGTTTGGAAAATGACCACCAATTTCAGCGCCTTGGTGTGTGGAATATTGGATTTGTAACATTATCCCTTTCACACCCTCATCATCATGCACACAGCTCATACCGTAATTTCATGAGTGATTCACCAGAATGAATGTGGTAGGAGAAAGTTTTGAGATGAGCTGGCTGCAGCCTTCTCTCTTGGCTGTGAGTATAAAGAAACATCATAATAACAGAGGCTGCTTTGAGTTAGAGTCTCCATGTGATTCTGGCTCCCTGTTTCCTACCCCATGATATCTAACTCTTTTGTCTGGTTTTTGATGTTCCTCTGCTTGTCTGTTCTATCCTATTTACCCAGACGGATGTCACAGGCCTTCTCAGCACCAGTTTCACCCATTGGGCTCACCCCTGCTGATCCTCTTCCCAGAAACACCCCCCTCTTATCTAAATTCTGCCAGTTTTCAAAGCTCATCTTAAGTCCCACCTCCTCTAAGAAACCCACGAAGATAATCATCTTGAGCTTTGCTTTTCCCAAACTGCATTTATAATTTGTCATTACCACATAATTATCTTATTATACTCTTTGATCCATACATTGTCTGTTTTTAACTCTGTACTGGTAGCTGGTAGCTATGTAGAGGCAGTCTTGCATGAAGAAAAGTCACAGATTTTACAAATAGACAGAACTGGGCTGTAATTCCCAGATCTGCCATTTAGTAACTTGGGTAAGTTACTTAACCTTCCTAAGCCTTAATGGCTTTGTCTGTAAATAGGAATAATAGTAACACTACTTTCTAGTGTTCTTGGGAGAATTAAGCTAAATGAGATCATGGATATGGTGTGCTTCTTTCATGTATATTAGTTCCACCCCCCCCGCCCACTGTTAATAATATTAACAGTTATATAGACTTTTTCAATCTACAAAGCACTTTTCTTATATATTCTATAATTTATGATCTATTCCCTCTGTGGGATGACTCTAAAGATTCTCTGCGGTGGGAAGTAAGTTAACTCTGTTTTTCATACTGAGAAAGCCAGAGGCATACAGAAAACACTGTCTTAACTAGGGCAGTTTAAAGCATAAGACAGGCTAGGACTTCAAATACCCTCTATAGAAGAGAGAAGGAGGAAGCTAGCAGCAATGGAAGGAGGTGGGAAAGCTAATGAACTATAGTATAGTTACTATGCAGCTGGATCTTTGAGGGACCTCAGTTTGTCTAATACATAATATACACTGAGTCACCATTTGATCAAGGGATAGTACTCTAGCAGTTATAATCTGGTGGGTGAAAATCAGAAATGAGAGTCTTAAGGACAGTTCTCATTCAAAGTCATTTGGTTGACAGCACTCTTTTAGAACATCAGCCCACTTAAACGAATGGCATGAAGAAAAGACCCAAGCAACAAGGTCCCTGGGGATCAACCCCTGGAAGACTTAGGAAGGGAATCATCTGGGCTCCAACCAAGGGCTCTGAGACCCAGGATTGAGTCTCATTTCCAAGAGAATAGAAGCAGAAGGCATGGCCAAGGTAATGCAGACCAGAAAAGGATATAATTCAGAGGCCAGATGTGCCGAGGCTCTTGATAGACAAACCAGAGAGCAGATCCAAGGTAACAAGACTGAAATCAGGTCCCACCAGCTGGTCACCTTGGTTTGAAGTCCAAGTGGAGGTAATAGTCAACAGCCTTTGACTCAGGAATGTACAGACTTCTCTCTTACTTACACGTTTGTTCTTCTAGTCTCTACATGCTTGATAGCTCCAACTCTGCATATCTAGTTCTCCTTCATCATTGGATAAGTTATTTGAACTGCCTGTTAAGGCTTAGCCCCTTCACACATAGGCACATCTCAACATGAACCTTGATCTTGGATACATACATTTAGTTTAAAGCATTGTCTGTCACTCTTGGAAAAGGTGTCTGCTGCATTTGCTTCCAGCCATGGCCAGGGTGCCCTCATCTTCTAATTAGAGCCAGCCTTCTGGACAGACCAGGCTTGCCCTATTCTCTTTTGGCCCAGGGACTGGTCAGGGGGTGGGATGAAGACTGGCAGAGGCTGCTGTAGAGAACATTAGTGACTCCTGCTGAGAGCGCCAGGGTAAGGTCACAACTGACAGACAGATAATAAGCCATCTTGATTCATTTGTTGGGACACAACCATGAAGCTAGGAACAATTCTACCCTTGAGAATGGGGGCGGGTGTTAATTTTTAACTTCAGGCTCTTGCCTTGGCTAGCTTCCTTAGCAACAAAAATAAGCCATCTGCTTAATTTCCTATACCCACTTGCTTGCTGGAAGAATTGTATGTCTACCCTCCCACCTGGCTAAACCTCACAGAGGAAAAAACTAAAGATGCCCAGGGGCTTTCCCCAATCTATCCTTAGAGAATCAAAAGATTTCACTATTTGGAAATGTATTTTCTGTCTTAGTGATCCTTAGTTGCTTTTTCAAATCTTTCCAACATTTTCTTTGGCTTTATTTCCACTTAGTAAAGTAGAGATGGCTTCTTCAGTTCCAGAATAGAGTCAAATTACCCTTACAGTTACCGTGAGCTCTAATGTAAAGCATAACTGAGGGTATATATCCTCACAGATGAGAAGACTTTCAAAGGAATAGCTCTACACTGGAACACTTAAAGAATTGCTCCCCTACTGATCTGTACTGCAAACAGCTACTCCTGTGCTTCCTGGAATGCTAACCACATTGCCATTTCATAGAGAATACATCTAAAGCCAGGACTTTAAAACAGTACAGCTGGACTAGGACAAGGAAAATGGCTCTTCAGCACAAAACCCTTCAATGGCTCCCCACTCTGCATAAATCCGAATTTCCTCACCAAGCACCCATATCCTTCTTATTTTTCCCCCAAGGTGACTTTCCAGCTTTATTTCGTCATTGTCATCTAAGTGATTGTATCAACATAACATACCAACAATACCTCACAGAAGGAAAAATGCCTTCTCTGCCCCTAAACCACATGCTTAAGTGTAGTGGTTCACTTCTTGTTAAGGATATTTGAACATATCGACACAAACTAGATAAACTTCACTCTGAAACCGGGGATTGCTTCTGAGTGACAAGTTCTGGCATGAGAATATTCTGAGATGCTCTGCATTGAGGAAAGGTCTTGCTCTGGAGCAGACAGAGCCACTCAAAAATCCTGCATAAATTCTTCCAGTTTTCACAGGGGAAACTCTATGAATATCTTTCTAGAATTCTCACAGAATTCTCTGAGAAAAGAACATAGAACTGGCCACAGAACTGCTCCTTCTGACAACCTTCTCCTCCCACCCAAGCCCCAAACTCAGAACTAAAATATATTAAAGTATTTAATGAGTTTCTAATATTCTAATATCCTAATAATGTAGTATTTGGGTATGAGAGCTTGAGTCCTCCTTTGTTAGGGTATAGTCACAAGTGTGTGTGTGCGTCTGTGTGTATGTGTATATGCGTGTGTGTTTGAATAGTTGTGTGTGTGTTTGTTTGGATGGTTGGTGGTTATGTTTTCATGCATTTGGCCAGATCTTCATGAGCTGTATATGCCATATGCCTGCTGCTACTAATCCTGGGACCTACCCTAATTCTTGGAGTTCTTGCCCCATTTTTCATTGTAGGATAACAAGTATCTTGACTGTAATCTATTAATTGAATAATTGAATAAACTTGTTTCCCTCCAGTGCGAGCATATTGTTTGCACACAGTGTCATCCTGGGCCCTCCAGCTATGGAAGGCCTGCCAGATATGTTTATTAAACCCCCTGTGCTTGGAAAGAACACAGAAAAATGTCATCTAGAGCAATACAAAAGTGCCTATCTCAGCTGGAGATCTCGCTGTTGTGAATAAAGGAAGAGTTTGTGGTACAGTTTTGAGATGTAAAGAGAAAAAGCTTCCCCATGGTGCAAATGTGTTGTAACCCTCAGGCGAGAAAAAAAATATTGAATTGTTGCTGGCAGTACAATGTAATTATTGAGTTAGCGGCAGCTATGTTTCTAAGCTTCTTAAGGTAAAAATCACATTAATTTGGCCTTCTCCAAAGGACATTCCAGGTTGTTAAATGGAACCGTTGAAACATTTTTCACTAATGAACCTAGCCAATGAACAGCCATTTCCACTTAAGTCAAACACTGGACAAGCTGGCAGTGAAAAAGGAGATGTGCTACTGTGGAGGCTGCCTTTGTTAGCCCGAGGCCCTGCTGCCTTGAGATGTGTTTTCCAAACTCCTGAGGTGGTCACTGAGTGGGAGGCATGTTGGAGACCATGGTGTTGAACTCAGAAAATCCAGTGAGTCAGAACTTGGCCTCCTTCTAGAAGGACAGAAGTCACTGTGCACCCTCTGGCATGACGGGCATGAGGCCAAGAGCTTTCCAAGATGCTATCTTCTAGACAAACAAAACCCTCGGCTCCTAAAAAAAGAATGATGGCTTTTGTGTACTTTCACTCTGATTCCTCAGGGATTAAATCCTTTCTGAGTCACTGTAGACCTTGCCCCTGAATGGCACCACCTCTGCTCCACAGGGAAAAGAGCCAGTGGGACTCTGTAATCCAGACTCAGATGGGGTCATGCTGTGGTGGTCGGGCATCACTGTACACTATGCAGGAACCTATATTCCTGCAGTGGGGCCTTCTGTGAAATGTCAGTGGGGAAAATCTGTGCTTCCTGTTGCTGGTGCAGGGCCAGGCTGGGTGAGCCTGAAAGGTTCATTTGGTGTGCTTCCTCTCTTGAATACTTGAGAGGATAGTTTTGTTTGTTGGTGGTTTAAATATATTTTTATTGATTTCAGAGAGGAAGGGACAGGGAGAGAGAGATAGAAAGATCAGTGATGAGAGAGAATCATCGATCGGCTGCCTCCTGCATGGCCCCCACTGGGGATTGAGCCCGAAACCTGAGCATGTGCCCTGACTGGGAATCCAACCGTGACTTCCTGGTTCATAAGTTGATGCTAACTACTGAGCCATGCTGACCGGCTGGAACCTTGTTTCTAAAGTTCCTGTAGGCTGGCATGCTGGGGACACCTAACCTGAGCAAGAGTCAGCAGGATGACTATTCAATAGATCCTGACCTCAAAGCCAGGCATGAAATGCATGTTGTATACAAGATGCTTCTGTAGCCTTTAGTGAGAGGTCACCCATATACTTTTTTAATGGGGGCGGGGGAAGAAGAGCTTAGTGATGGTTTAAAAAGTGCTTTCAAAATACAAAGTCTTTAACACCAATATTGGACTAGGTCCGTGGTCGGCAAACTGTGGCTCATGAGCCACATGCAGCTCTTTGGCCCCTTGAGTGTGGCTCTTCTTAAGCCTTAGGAGTACCCTAATTAATAACAATGTACCTACCTATATAGTTTAAGTTTAAAAAATTTGGCTCTCAAAAGAAATTTCAATCGTTGTACTGTTGATATTTGGCTCTATTGACTAATGAGTTTGCCGACCACTGGACTAGGTCATTGATGGGTTTTATACTTTTTCATGTCTATGATTAATTTTATTTTTTATTTAAAATCTTTTAATAGTTGACATATAATATTAGTTATATTAATTTTAAGTGATTTGACATTTTTATACATTACAATGTGATCACTCCACTAATTCTACCAATTATCTATCACTGTGCGAACTTATTGCAATACCACTAATTATATTCCCCTTCACGTTTTCATCCATCCACTCCCCCTACTCTCTGGCAACCATCCCTTTGGTCTCTGTTTCTATGAGTCTGTTTTTGTTTTGTCTTGTTTGTTCATTTGTTTTGTGTTTTTAGACTCAAAACATACAAGCCAATGGTGTAGCCACTATGGAAAAACAGTAGAGCAATTCCTCAAAAAATTAAAAATAGATCTATCATGAGACCCAGCAATTTCACTTCTGGATTGGTGGTTTTATTGAGAAGGTGCCCCGTGTATTCAGGACATTCCTATAGTCAGGAGGAAGTAGCTATCCAGAGTTTTAAGACATAATAGGAGAAAGAGACGAGTGGCAAAGGAATGAATCTTTCATTTGTGAGAACAACTTCTTCAGAACTCCAGAAAATTGAATTTCTACATTCAGTCGATTTTGCTAAAGGGAGAGAAGCACTTTGGTGTTTCCGTACTATATGATACATTCTTGGTAGATAGTACCCTACTAAATAACATTGACTGCATTCCTATTTTAACAATGGACAAGTTGTGTTCCACAGAGGTGAAATAATTTGGTCACTTTCACACAGCTCCTTATGTTTAACTCCAAATTGTGACTTTTCTGAAACGACAGAGGCATCATATTGCCTCTAATAGAGCACAGAGGCAAGTATTTTTTTCTTCTTACATCTTAGTCAGAGCTTCCCAGCATGCTTTGCAGCATGAATGTAACAATAGTCCACCCTCAAGGGGACAAAAGCTGGGATAACTGTGTTCTGTACCTTGGTATTATTTGCGTGGCCAAATAAAGCTATCTTGCTACAGATGTAACCTTCGATAATTTATTGATGTAAAAGTGGCCTCAGGTACCAGGTTTTTGGCAGCTGTTACACTGTCAGAGTACACTGTAGGACATGGCATCCATGAATATTTTATGTGGAGAAGAAATGGAAAAATACACCTTTCAATATATCAGTTCCCAGCCCTGATCTTCATTACTGAAATATGAATCGAATCCCATCTCTGAATTTGATCAACCAAAACTGTGCAAACTGAGCACTCCTTAAACTAGGTTTCAGCAATGAATTGATTTGATCCCTAATTTTTGTTGAGCACATCAGTTGTTTATGGCAGCCCGTCCTATAGTAGTGGGTTAGTAACCTCAGTGATATGTTGGAAGCTACAGACTTAACTGTCAATAGGATTGGCTTGGCCCTTTTTCCTTCAGCGGCAGATAAATAGAGCCCCATTCAGTAAGTTCATTGTGTAGGGATTTATGGGAGTTTTATTTATGCAGACTTGGAAGCAGTTGGAGATCATCAACATCTAATATACCCTCTGTCAAATATTTCTCTTCCATTGTTGGGTTATTAAAATATGGGTTGGGAGGTTGAGGGATTCTGTCCTTTTTGGAAGCAAATACTTTTTAAAAAATAATCAAAAGGGCATTTTTAAAAATTGTTTTTTTTGTGTGTGTGTGTGTGTTTTTGTATCCAGGGTACCTCTGAGTAGTAGATTTTTTATATCTAGCCCATCCTCAAAACTGAAAACCAATCCTCCATTTCTCCAGGGCTTACCTTCTCATCACTTGAAGACCAGTGGCCACATGACTTGAACCCACTGAGGAAGGCAGAATGATATTAGTTCAAAAGTATTGGATACCTGTGGAGCACTTTGCAAGATATTGCAGGATTCTGTGGGCTTTGTATAGAACAACACAGAAGTATTGCTGAGTACTTTGCAATATGAATTCCTACAATTTGCCATGCTTTTCAGGTGATGAAACTAGGTAAGTGCTTCATTTTTTTATTTCAATTGGTTTGATTTTGTGCTTTCATTATATTATTGCATTTAGATTTTGCATACTTGGGGGTTTACATTTTTTAACCGATCCTTAATCCTGTCTCTTCTGATGAGCAGCTGACTCAGCCTAGCTACATCTTTAATTGATGCTCTCTTCAACTCTACATGCTAAATTGCAATGCCATGATCTACCTAAACAGATAGTTTAATCAATGAACAAGTTACTCTACTTACTTTAAATAAATGCCTTTCAGACTTAGTAAACACCATTCGGGAAAACATGGATGGTTTAAAACAAGATAAGTGATTTATGTTTCCTCAAATGAAGCCCTTAAACTCATTTAACTAATGAAATACTTATATGACCCTTAGACAATTTATTTTTGTGTAAAGTATGCTTCTGTTTTCAGAATTCCATAATTGAACAAGATTACTTTAAGACCCTTGTTGGCAGCTGTTAAGTAAATCTGGTGATGTACTAAGGTCCTAAATTTAGAATGCTAAGATACCACCACCCCCCAATAATATTTGCTACAACCTAAAATGTGTTTATCAAAAGGGAACAGTTTCATGAGTATTACATTTAATGTTTAAGAACCGAAACTGTAGCATTTTTTTAAAGACACAGTAAAGGGGGTGCCAAATAATTACTAAGTTTTATGGATAAGCCTAAAATATTTAATTAAACTTTCAGAGCTACCTAACCTTGTAGCCACAAATGAATGCAGATGCTGGGAGAATAAAGTTCATTACACTTCATTTGTCCCCTTCTGATTCCCTGCTCCATTCCAATAAGACGGTGATAACTTTCTGTTTTACTTTTTTTATGTGCTCAAGTCCCTGTAACTAGCTGGTACAGAGTCAGAATGAAAACTCAAGCCTTCTGATTCTTAGCCCAGAGGTCTTCCCACAACTGTGCCTCTCTGGAAACCTCTGCTTCAGCGCTGATGCATAACTGAACAAATCAAACGTGAATATCTAGTCTATTCAATTTTAGAAGGAGAGTAAAAATATGCCCTCTTTCTTACCAATTAGTGAGCTTGGGTTTTTACACCAGAGTACTAGAGTACTTGTTAATCAGGAGCAATAAAGCTTCAAGGTATTATGAAAAATCACTAGTTACCAGAGTCTCTTTTCCTAAAAGAATAATGAGCTGGATTTTTCCTGGGAGTTCCAACTTCAACATTTTTTTCTCTTGTTCCCATAAATTTACTGGTACTGATCAGATAATGGGTGCAAACTTTTTATCTCAGAAATATAGTATTTAACTATAGGAATCCTTAGTGAATTTAAACTATTGTTTGATTCAGAAAATAATCAATACACACACACACACATACACACACACACACAAATCTATCTCCAGCAGCCCCAAACTCCCACCAGTAGTCAAAATTTGAGTTAAATCACTGAAAAGCTCTCCTTTAAATGTCAATACCATCATCATAATAATTACCATTTGTTGAATGCCTACTGAAGGGCAGACTAGGTGCTTTACATACATTATATCTTTAATCCCCACAGCTGTCATTCAAAGTCTGCATTATTATCTCTATTCTAAGGATAAGGATAAGCAACTGCCCAAGGCCACACAGCTAGTAAGTCCTAGGGCCAAGGCTTGAATCCAGGTCTCTGTTTCTGAAGCCTTTTCATTTCCCTCAGTAAGACAGAGTCATGAATGCATGAAGCTACACCAATCAATGACATGGAGTTCCCACCACTTTATAGCCAATGGAGATCCTGAAATAATGGCCCCAGGGAAGATGCTACCAAGATAGTTACTACGGTCGAATGTAAAAACTTGACTTTGTTTCCTTCATGGTTTTATCTCAAATCCAATGGCTGTGCCTTCTCCTCTCTGGGTTTTGCATCTTTTGGCCAGATTAGAATTGGCTCTTTTGGGTCAGTCAATCTATTTCCCTTCATTCGAGTGTATGCTTTGATGTGGAACCAAAGTCTGAGAATTCCAGCAGCATCTGGACAAAGAAGGAGCAGCCAATCACCACCTGTCAGGCAGACACAGACGAAAGAATGACCACAGCGGAGCCTGCCCTGGCCATTTGTCAGCATGCTCCCCTCCCAGGCAGCTCCTCCCTGGGGTGACCAGGACTCCAGACTTCTGTGCAGTGCTTCTGTGTAGGGCATAGTGTTTCCCACCAAACTTGTATCAGATTTCACAAGCATGACCAGAGTCCTCATGCACCCTCATGCTGTATCACAGCAGGGTGAGGTCATTTGGAAGCATTTTGCAGCTTATGCCCCATGGTGGGTGGGCGGTTACTAATGATCATGGCTTCCTGGACTTGCCTCTGGATCTTTGCACATACTGTTTCCTCTTCCCAGATTGTCTTTCCTTCCGTTCTTTACTAGGTTAATATTTGCACATCCCCAGGACTTGGCTTAGAGCTTGCCTCCTCTGACCCTCAAAGTTGGAGTTAGTGATTTTCCATATGCCCCCAAAGTAACTCAATGCCTGCTCATCTTGCTGCAGTCATCACTACTCTGAAAATGGCATTTTGCATTATCTTTCTCTCCTAGAAGACTAAGATCACTAAAAGCAGGCATTTAAAGACAATATGGCAGCTAGTTAAGATGGACTGTGGAATCAGACAAAACTAGTTTTAAATCCCAACTGCAGCATTTACTAACCTACCTAACTTTGTGTAAGGTTAACCTTAAATTAAAGAACCACCCAGAGCTCCAGTTAGAAATACTGTTCTTACATTTGCATTAGTAATACCTGAAGTGATACACAGATGACTTTTTTATGGAGCCTGGATTCATCTTACTCAACGTCTAAAAGATTCCCTCTTGATCTATTATTTTTCAGGATTTTGTGAACATGTTTACATTAACCATGCTAGTTGTGATTTATAGATTTCATTCCTGTGCCTCTCTGTTTTGGCCTTTTTGGGCTGAAATAACTAAAACATTTAGGCTTGTCCAGGCATAGCATTCTGGTACTCATTTCAATTGTATTAGTTCAATCCTGCACTTACAGGGTGCACTTAAGGATACCTCCAATGCTAGGTACTGTGCGAAGTGCTGGGAATACTAAAACCATGCCCTGGTCCCATGAAATCTTGCTTGGGGTTGGGTAGTGATCCAAGCCTCCCTTCCAGCGCAGCACACTTTAGGATAAGGTCACGGTTCACTTGCAGTTTTGTTTCTAATCTTCTTCTTGGAAATGCTGGATTTGTTTTTGCCTCTCGAATGCTTCTGTATGCTTTCTTGCTCTGACACTTCCCCCCATTGCTCAGGACTGTTGCTCTTATCCACAAAAGCCCTGCATTAGGAGGCAGCATTATCTCAAGAGTCTCAGTCTATTTTCAACCAGCGTGGTTGGGCAGCCCCTGGCTTTCTTTCGAAGTGTCCAGGGACCCAGTTCTTGCTCTATTTCTGCATGATGCTATGGGGAGCACTGGGCTTGGAGTCAAACTCCTCGGGTTCAGACTTAATTCTGCTGCACTCTTTCTGCTTGACCTTTGGCAACACATTTAAACTCATGCGTTTCTTTACCTGAAAATGAGGTTAAAACCTATCTCACAAGTTTTCCGTGAGGATTAAAGATATTACTACATATGAAAACACTTTATAAGTGGTAAAGTACTCATCAATGTAAGTTATTCATTAGCATCTGCAATGACATTTAGAGGATTTATGTGGCTATACTGGGCTACACAATCTTCTAGAACTCAGAGTTGGGCAGTCAGAGCTAAAATGTCCTGATCCCTCAGTGCAAACGTGACTGAATGATGTGTATTTGTTTAAAGTCTGGGCAAAAGTAGTGTCAATTTCTCAAAGGCAAGAAGCTCTTCTTGGAAATGAAGAAATATTAAAGAAACAAAGAAAGAGGCCTTAATCGACAGTCTTATTTGATATTCCCCAGCTTGCTGTAGCTGAAGTATGAAAAAATAAAGAATCTTCTCTCACACCAATTAATTCTACAAATGTGTAAATCAGCAAACATTCCAATCAACAAACATTTATTGGATTTTTGCTTTGTGGGTACTATGCTATTTATCTAGGTGTAGTTTTCTAGCTGTTAAGTGAAGACTTTTACATATATTAACTCAAAAGCATCAAATTTTCAGTCCTTAAAGCAAAACTACAGAGTTAAATACAACTCTGAATATGGAAAAAAGAAATAAGACTTGATGTCCGTCTTCAAGGCACTTATAATTTAGTTGGGGAAAGAGATAAGTAAATAGTTCATGATAATACAAACCAGAATAAAATAAAAAAGTAAAACTTTGAAAGCAACACTATGATGTCATAAAGCAAATTATTGTGATTAGTGCACTTGGGAGTTGGGAAAGGAAGTTAAGGAGACTATTGAAGAATAGCATGTCTTATAAGAGAATTAGACAAAGCATGAAACTAATAAAATGTTATATGTCAAATATATCTCAATAAGAATAAAAAACATAATTTTATAATAAAAATTCTTGTGTTTTAAAAGGGAAAAATATTAGTCAAAGCAATTCCCATTTTAATAAACTCTCCTTGGTTAGTGATTTTTTATCATATCTTCAAGAAAGAATAGGATTATTGTATTCAGAATAGAGTGAGGAAAAACATCTACTCCTAACAAGGTGAGGAAGAATATTCATGGCTAAGAGTGAGGTTTTGCCTGGTTGGCACAAAGGATGAGTTTGGCAGGAAGGCTGGGGCACATTAGGGGAGTGGTGAGAAGTACTGCATGTAAGGCACTTCCAGGCTCATTTATTGAGTGCTCCCTCTATGCAAAAAGAGAGATAAATTTTATTCCATGAGTGATGGGGACCTAAAGAAGTTTAGAGGAAGAATTGTGACATAATTCAGGGGAATGAAACTCTGGTGGCATTTTAAAGAATAGATCTAAGAGGTAAGATGAAATGTTAATTGTATGAAATTATGAGACATGAGGAAGATGATTAGAGATCATCAAGGCAAGGAGAGTGACAAGGTTGTGATTCTCAGATTAATGAACCTAATTGGTGGGCCATCATATGCCAGTAGGATAGTCATCATATCAGTATTTGCTTCCTATGCCTCAATTTCCAGACTATATGGTGCTTTATAAAAAGGCATAGAAAATATAAACCATTTTAATGGTCTTATATTAAATAATCTGACTTTAAATGAGAAATGCTAAAATGTAAACAATACAAAAATCAAGGGAACTATTTTGAGAAATTGGGAGAATAACTGACGTATACATGTATTTGTGTGTGTGTGTGTGTGTGTGTGTGTAGCCAATGTTCTTCACTAGAAATAGGATCATAAATATGTCAATGATGAAAGAATAGGACTCAGTAGATAGAACTCCAGAGAATATTTTGCCTAAATCACCCATAACTTAATGTGTAGTAAAATCGGCTTATCTTTATCTTTCTACAATATTACATATATTAGAGATAGCCCTATGGTAAGTATACACCTAAACTGTATGCTTCTATAACATACATTTAAAGCACAAGTTTAGAGAAGGAATTGTTTAGATAATACCAATTAACCACATAAATATAGCCCCAAAGTTATTTTAATTGTTTTACTTTACTTTTTGGTAAGCATCTCTGTCTTATGGATGAAAATAATTACCTAAAAGAGCTGGCTTTACATAATTGAAATCAAATATCTGATAGTTGATTTGATTAACTATAGGTCTTCACTCTAAAGGTCAGGAGTGTGTTTTCTTAACTACAACTGTCTATTTTATATGCTTCAACCCCCACTTCAAACCTCACTTGCTTCAGGAAGCTTGCCCATTGCCCAGAGGCAGAACAAACCTCCTTGTCCTCTAAGTTTTCAGACCAAAACTCCAGGTTTAACCTTACCTTGAGCCTACTCTTGGGTGGAGACAAGAAGACACATCAGCCTACAATTAGTTTGCTATTCCAACGGCACTATGGATGAAGGAGCCATACTCAATAATACATATGCAAGATAGGACAATCAGCAAGAAAGTCAGGTAGTCTATCAGCATCAAAGCTTGGCAACCCATGGTGGGTGTTTGAAAAGTATGCAGCATCCATAAAAAGATACTTCACACTTTATTACATATGTTTGTATGACAGAAAAGATTGAAGATGTTGATAAATGTTATTTAAAAGTGCCCCACTCCCTTTCAGCATGACTTAGCAATAGTGGTTATTAGCAGTGAGAGCACAGGGATAGACCAGAAGAAGGTTCACTAGGTCGGCCAGTTACTGGTTTCGTGATCTTGATAAAGTCACCCGAACCTCCATTTTCCTGTTTAAGGAAGGAAGATGATGATGTCTCATTCACAAAGTTGTGACGGATCCAATGGAATGACCCGTGTAAGGCACAAAGGATGTACCCAGCACATAGTAAATTTCAAAATATTTAGCAAATACTTTTATGGAAAAGTGCTTTGAAAATAGTACAAAGCTGAATGTATCAAACCATTACCATTATTAATGTGATGACTGTTCAGTGAATAACAATTTATATTTGAGTAAGGAAGATTAAGATAAAATGCTTACAATCTGTACATGACCGTAATAATGTTTTACTGGATGTGTTTCTTTATAATATTCATAGTTAATCCTCTCAACCTTTAGTTTCTCTTTCTCTTTGAGGGATGTCATAGATATTAACTATTTTAAAAATTATAAAATTCATAAATAATTATTTTTAAAGCTATCCTCTAGGTAGGAATTGTCTCTAAAAAAAAAATGTATAATAGGTTCTTTTTTAAACCCCAAATGATAAGATGTTCTCTTTTTTGCTCTTTCACCTTCTGTGCTAGCAGATTGGAGACTTGCAGGCCCCAGCCACAAACCTCATCAGCCCCATTTCCCTGTCAGCACCCATTCGGTCAGGGCTGAGTGTTTCCTTTGGTCCTATCCGGTGGGCCTTGCTCTCCTAGTTATGTCAACCTGGTTTGGCCTCCACGCCAAGTGAGCTTGGCTCACCCTCAGGTTTTGTCTATTGCTTTATCTGAAAAATGTAAATGGGAAGGAGGGTGGGTACAGTTGAGTTTGGGGGAGGGCAAGGAGGGAAGATAAGAGTCATCGGCGAAGTAATTGCCCTAAATTACACACAGTCTGCTAACTGGCCGTGAGGAAGAACCTAAGTGAGCACTGAGCTGCAGGTGCTGGACGGTTCCCACCCCCGGGCCAGGGAGGCGGGGAAGGGGCTCGCTGGCTCCGCTACTGCTGGACAGAAATCCTCCCCTAAGACCCCCAGGCGTCCTTTCTCTAGAGATAGATTGTTTGAGGGTCTTTGGATTGAAATCTTTGGGATGTGGAGGAGAGGAATTAGTTTGACAAACTTGTTCCCTCTGCCCTCCACTAATTAAGGGAAACTGACACCTTTTACGTATGTGGGGTACTCACGTTACCACAGAAAGATACATTTTTTAAAAATCTGAATTTGTGTCCTAGCCGGTTTGGCTCAGTGGATAGAGTGTCAGCCTGTGGACTGAAGAGTCCCAGGTTTGATTCCGGTCGAGGGCACATGCCTCAGTTTTAGGCTAGATACCTGGCCCTGGTCAGGGTATGTGCAGGAGATAACCAATCAATGTGTCTCTCACATCAATGCTTCTCTCCCTTTGTCTTTCCTCCTTTCGCCCACTCTCTCTAAAAATTAATGGGAAAATATCCTCAGGTGAGAATTAACAAAAAAAATAAAAAACCTGAATTTGTACTATATTTTCTTAAGCTTCTTTACAAAATATCTCCTTCTATTTTTGTTTCAAAATCATGGTATCTGTCAAAGCCCTGAATTTCCAGTGTGGCAAAGGAAAAATAGGGTTGGTCTCCACCTAAGCTAATTCTTAGACATGAGCTTCAGTATATATCATTCCCAGTAAAGCCCCCAATCTGAGAGAGAGTAAGAAACATTGGGGATGGCAGGGGACTGTCACATCTGAGTTTGAATCTTTACTCAGCAACTCACTATCAGCATGACCTTGTGCTCAAGGCCTCACTTACTTCGCCTTTAAAATGGCCACAGTTGTAGTATTAACTTTAAGGATTAGCGAATGTAAAGCCCTTCACCCTGGGTTTTATCTCGCCTCCTTCACTCTTAAATAATACTTACGAGTGAAACTGGCATGAATTGAGTTGGAACAAATATATCACCACCATAAATATCTCAAATGTAATGCGTATGTTTGTTAAAACATGGAAATTCCATGCTGCCATCAACTTGGAAGAGCTTTGAACACACAGGTTATACATAATGTCTTTAAAATCTGTCCAGCTTTGTTATTTGCTCTCATTGGGGATCATTGGAGCTTGAATGACAGGAGGGGTATATGTGGGCAAGTTTGACAATATGAGAAGCGGAGTCCTTTGTTTCAGCTCCCCACTTTGGGTTCCTGAAGAGATCACCAGTGAAAACCTTCTGGCTGCAGCACAAAGCAGGTTCTGATTCTGATGAAGCCCTACAGCCCCTTTCACCTGCACAAAAATCTTTCAAGGTTAACTAGAAAGCCTGTAAGAGGATTCAGACATTCCACGACATACATTTAAAATTCTTCCATATCTAAATGAGGGCACCATAATATGCAAAGTGCATCAAAAAGCTGAGGGTGCTTTGAGGCCGGCGTTTGGAGAGCCATGTCAGTATTATTTGAAAAATGATCCTCAAAGAAGGATCAGGAGAAGAAAGCATGTACGTGGGAGCACAGAGGCTGGGCTCTGTGTTTGCAAATGAGACTGCAATAGGAACTTGACCTGCTCAGGTCCTTTTACCAAATTCTAAACCCCAAGGGGAGTTCCCAGTTACCCAAGCCTCTTACTAAATGTCTGTAAAAGCACGTCTCACCTCCACGCAGTGCAAACACCGAAGAGCCATGAACCTGCTTTCTGTCTGCCTGGGTTGCTAATGGAGAGGTAGGAGCTAAGCACATGCATTGCTCAACTGGGGCATTCTGCAGAAAGACCTACAGACACAGGCTCACTCAGTTCACTCAGGAAGGAAAATGCCGGCAAGACTACAGCGGCATCAACAGCAACACTGCCAAGCTACAAGTAAAAGGACAACAATGAGTGGACAATTGTGCTTATTCAGGAGAGCCCACTGTGAACCAAGCACCACTTGAACTTACATATTATTTTGATTTTTGCAACAACTCTGTAAGGACACATCTAGTATTCTTCCCCTTTTATAGATAAGGAAACCAAGGCTCAGTGCTTTAGTGACTTCCCTAGGTCATAGCTAGTCAGTGATGAAGCTCCAGTTTGAACTCAGCTTTGCCTAGCTGCAATCTCTGTTTACTGTATGAGCATAAGAATGTACTAGCAAGAGAAAAACAAAATAAAATGGATGACCAGAGGTTTTTGCCTCTGACATCAAGAGTCTTCTTTGCCTAAGAGCCACCCCTGACTTTAAAGAGATCCTTAAATAGGCCTCATCATTTTTTACCCCTATTTTCTCAACACCTTCCCCTCTTCAAAAAATACTTGAAAGGCAGTGTAATATATCATTCCCTCACCTTCCTCCCTAAATCTATTTTTTAAATATTAAAAAATATATTTCATTCCCCTTCTAGAGCTATTTTATTTAGTTAAGTCCAGAACTAACAGTACGTCAGTCAGGGTATAGGCTAAGTCATTGTAACAAAGTACCAACGGTAAACAATGACATAAATAAGATTGAAGTTTACTTATCTCTCTCTCCCAACAGTCCAGAGGACAGTGGTTCATGCCTGGCAGGCACTCTGGCATCCTCAATACCTGTTTCCAAAGCTGTTTGCCATTTTTCAGTCAGCAGAAAGGATGAAAGGGAGAATTCTTGGCAAGTGGGCTCATCTTTGAGGAGATGACACATCACTGCAGCTCTCCTCCCATTGGCTTAAATGCAGCCTCAGGGGCATACTTACTTGCAAGGGAGCCTGGGAAATGCCAACTCCCAGTTGGGCAGTCAAATGTTTATCTAAAACTCGGGTCTGCTATAACTAAAGAGAATGGACACTGGGACAAGTAGCTGACTGCCACAATCTGTTTCTAGTCTGGTTCTGACGATTACTGAGTGATGGAAGTATTAAGTACCAAGTCTTAAATGCTCTACTTCTAAACAGTGAGTTCAATGCCAGGAATCATAAAAGAATAACCAAATAAAACTAAAACAACTTGAGGATCAAGTCTGTGGGCCATTCACTGGCCTAATTTGGTGGTCAGACCTGCATCAGTTGCCAGTTAATAAAAGAAGAGCTATTGGGGAGAGTTGTTTATAAAGAGCTGGCAAAGATATTTCTTTCCTAACTGAGATGAATAATATATTGATATAAATGTCTATGTCATGAATTGGGGGATTGTTTAGAAATTATAGAATACAATTTCTGGAAAAGCTCCCATCCAGTTTTATATCTTAACAGATAAAGAAACTGAAGCTCAGAGTCATTAAATGATTTCTAATTTGAGAAGCTGGCTAATGGAAAAGTACTTTATGAAAGTGTTGATTTGCAGTAATGCGTATTCAGTGCTAATGGAGTGTGTAACTGAATGAATGTTTGATTGAATATTAAATAAATATGAAAGGTACAGTCACTGAGAAGACTATAAGCAAACAAAGAAATTGTCATTGACAGGTAAACAGATAGAGGGCAGGTAGAAGAGGTCATATGGCAGTCGTACTTAAATTTTGTGAGATTTAAGTGTTAAATGGGCCACCCTGAACTAGACATTGATATTGAATTCTCCCTGGGAACTGATTTGACTTTGCCTATAAACACATCATGATGACAGCAGGTGGGTTCCCTGTTCTGAAGCTCTGCTTATTGCAGAATTCAGTCAGGGTAGGTCAGATACCGTGAAAATCATGAGCAGAGTCTTCAGAAGAAACCTAGCACAACACTTTTGAAAATGTATTTTTCCTACTCTTAAGACAGGGCACTGTCTTGCTGAGCTGTTTTTTCTTGGACCTTGACAAGTGTTTCATGAGTCATCTTTGCTCAGCTTGACAGCAGAACAGTTCAGAAGGTCACAGCCTTCTTCCTGGCTCAAAACCCTGTGCATTCCTGGGACGAGGGGCATTGTTTCATTGGGGAAAAGGCTAATTAGGTTGAGATACATTAATGAGCTCTGCAGTAGTCTATACACAGTAAATAAAGAATAGAAAGGATAAAAAGGAAAAGAACGCCAAAATGCACAATGAAAGCCTTTAGAAAGTTGATTTTTTACACATAAAACTATCTTGAGAAAACTAGAAAGAAAAATTAATTTGCCTTTTCAAGTCCTTAGAACACTGATTCTCAACCTTGGTTTGTGACACTCCAGTATGTCCCCAATTATCTCAACGAATGTCATGAAATGTTCCAAAGAACTCTCAAAATGAAATTAGTTTTACTTCATTTAAAAATAGGAGGCCAGTAGCTCTTTCAAGAGTAAGAGAATCAAATGAGCCGTTGGCTGCCAGCAGCTCAACAGGTTTCCAAGCACTAGGTGAGGGCTGATGGCAGCATGACCATTTTGGAATGGAAATTTTTAATACTTACCTAGACATTTTTATCCCTCAAACCCCTTGACTTAAAAAAAAAAATAGAATAATAAAAGTCATTGTGGAGATTTACTTCACCAACTTACCAGAGGGGACAGAGGTGTTGAGGGGAGGCTTGGGGGAGGGGACGTGGGAGGGGGAGAAGCACTGGTCCTGCCTTGGAGGTGGCTGGGCCACATAATTGTGGAGGGACTTCAGTTTCTTCTACACAATGGGGACAATAGTGAGCCCCAACTCCTTAGGGGGGAATGACAAGAAATGAGATCATGTATGTAATGCATGTAGCTATGTGAAAAGGTCTAAGTCTGGTTGAGCTGTTTTCTTCTCATTTCCCATGAGCGCATCTGGGATAGCCGCCTCCTCATATCTCAGAGATATTTCTACTGCACTCTTAGAAAAAGTGGAGGAGCCAGGGATCTCCAAGTATATGCTGAGATCAAGGCAGCAACAGAGGGAGAGAGAAAAGCGCTTTCTCTTGGGCAGGAGATTCTTAGAAGATGAGAGCATTGCAAGGTCAATCTTATTCAACTCCGTCCCTTAAGGAATAAGGAACAATCTCACTCATCTCCCTCCCTTAAGGAACAAGGAACCTGAGGCAAGAGAGACGAGGTGACTTATCTAAAACCATGAAGCGAGTTAGGCACCGTGGTTTCCCATTCAGCCATAGTGCCATCCTCTGCCTTGTGGGATGTGCAAAACTCCGAATTAGAGGAAGGATTGAATTTTACCAGCCTGAAGAGATATCCCTGCTTTGATTTTCACTAAGGCACACAGGTTTCAAATATCCTCCCAATTTCACAGTGGAGTAATTGAGATCTCGGTGGGTAAAATCTTTCGCCTAACAACACAGAATGCTTTAGAAATGGATTTTGTTTTTAGGTGAGCCTTGAAGGCATGGTTGAGTGGAGGGCTGTAATGAGACATGAGTGTATAGAAAAATCATAAATGCAAGTCAAGAATTAAGGCATGACTGAGCAATCAAATATATATGGAATTCCAGTCAGCCTTTACTTGAAATCTGATTACACTGAGAAGGGTCCATGGTAGCCCTTTAACAGCATATGGACACCCAGGTCATGGTAGAAACTTTGTAGATCCCAGGTGCTAATTAACACAAGTAAGTTTTTTGCTTAGAAAAGCTAGTATAGTTCTACTACTTTGTGCTATTTTATAAACCTTTGCCAAAGCAATCTGTCTTAGAATTATTTAAGTGCCATATATATTTGCCTCTCTACCCCTCCCCATAGAGTCATAGAACCTCAGGATTTTAAAAGGTCATTTAGTTCAACGTGTGACCCAAAGCAGAAATCCCTTCTCCAGCATTCCAGCCAGCCCGCCTCTGCGTGGCCACACTCCGTAACAAGGTAATGCCCGAGCACAACTGTCTGTAATGGGAAAGAATGCACAAAAGCAGGGCTGGGAAAAGAAGGCAGGCACATACACCTTGCCACCTCAGGGTGCACTGAACAATGAAAATAACACTCCCGCTGCAAGTCTACACACCAGGCAGCAGCCCGAGGGTTTCCCCTCCCACATGCTGTTTACATGTCAGACAAGAGGCCGTGCTCGTGGTGCAGTCTTAGCTGTGTTCGGCGCAAATACAGCGGTGTGGGCAAAACAAACGGCAGGATAACAGAGGAGAGTGCAAACAAACAGGGCTGGCTGCCCGGTTCTGAATAAAATGCCTCAGGTATGGAAGTGCTGGAGAGGTTAAAAGGTCACGTCAGCCACGGTTGTCCATGCCCCTTAAAAAGGTAATTGTGACAGGTGTTGAAGTAAATTTATATTTCAAGGAAGAAGCTATAAACTTACTTAGTGTATATGCTATATTAATCAGGGTGTAGCTGAAAATCCAAATTACTCACATTAGGTATTTGATTAAATGCAACCTCTTACTATGCCATGATCACAAATGTGACCAAAAACGTTCCTCTTGGGTATCACTGAGGAGCCTCCTGAAAATCTAGCAGTTTGATCATCTTGTGAGTGTGAGTGAAGGAGATATAAAGGTTTAGTAACCAAAGGAAGTACTCACGTGTATACCAGGAACCTCTTGAGCATTGGGAAATTATATATTTCTTTGTCCATTTACCTCTCAACACTAAATTATGGTTGAATATTCGCAATACCATAGGAAGTAGTGTAGCAATGTTTTCGGATTAATAATTTACAATTCATGACATGGGTCAGTTATGAGAATCTTTATTATGTGCCAGGTGCTAGCATATAAATATAAGTTAAAATGGTCTCTGCTCTCAATGACTGTAGCAAAGGTAAAAAGAAGAGATGAAAATAAAATGACGTTTCTTCTCTTTTCATGTAAAAAATAAAATTTGCTGTAATACTTCATGCTTCTTCAGACACACAAACACTATATAGTATATTAACTGCTTTCATTTGTATTTAAAGAAGAAAACAGATTCGAGTTTAAAATCTGGCTTTATTGTTTACTACCTGTGACTCCAAACAAGTTCTTTGACATCTTTGAATCCTAAAGGGGAGTTGGTGATGTTTACATTGGAAGCTTGCAAGGCTCTGAAGCACATGGAGCACCTAGTGTTGTCAGACACAAAGTAGGTGTTCAGTAAATGGTAACTATTATTTATAGCTTACTTATAGTTCTGAGACTTGTCCAATTTCAAGTAAAAAGCAATTTTCAGATAACTTTAAATATATATATATATATATATATATATATATATATATATATATATTATTGATTTCAGAGAGTAAGGGAGAGGGAGGGAGAGAGAGAAACATCAATGATGAGAGAGAATCATTGATCAGTTGCCTTCTGCATAGCCCCTACTGGGGATCAAGCCCACAGTCTGGGCATGTGCCCTGACCTGGAATTAAACCCTGACCTCTTGGTTCATAGGTTGACGCTCAACCACTGAGCCACGCCAGCTGGGCAATTTTAAATAACTTTTGGTCATAAAAATATGTCCATAGAGAATTTTTTAATGTTTTTTTTTTATGCTACCACTTTATATTTTTTAATCATGGAAACATACAGAGGGACCTCCAACTTAGAGAATTAAAGTATCACCAATAATATTAAATCTTTTCTTACAGCTCTTAGTATTAAATATCAATAGTATAAAACTTTTATTTTATTACTAAATTCATATTTCTCAGAATCACAGATAACGGTTTTGTGAGAATGGTAAAAATAAGTGGCAGGAAGGGTGGGCTACTTGGGCATGAGGTAGAGGAATTATAAGGAGGGAGGCTGTTTCTTTACTTAATATTAATATTTAAAATGTCCTGGGTATAATTTATTGGGTGTTTAGGCTAAACCCCATTGTCTCTGTGGGAACCATTTTTGCTTTATGGTTTCATAAAATTGCATTTTACTAGTAACTTATAAATTTAAGTAATACCCAGGGAAGATTGCCTTATTTAGCATTACTTAGTTATCTGAAAGCAACAATGTTAGAAACTAAGATCTTTACAGAAGACTGACATTAATGATTGGTTATATTTCCCTTAAGATTTTAATAATCTGTTCTTATGAAGAAAAATAAAATATTGTAAAGAGTAAACAACAGTAGACAGAGGACTTTCCCTGTCTATACCCCAAAGTGACCATCATAATCACCAATTAAGGTCTACACAAGTATCTGTCACAGAAGACAGTTACAGTCATAATAAAGAGGTGCTATGTCTAAGGAAAAGACATTTCCTGCCCATAGTACACAAAATAAGCTTTTGTGTAAGAATGAAAAATGCTGAAGTAAAAAAATTAAGTAAAAAATGGGGAAGTAAAACGTGAACATCAAAAAAGAGGTTTAATTTTATTTGAGTTTAAAATAGTCAGAGAAACATTCGTTTTGAGAGTAATGTAATGCATGAGTTTGCTTTTTGGCTACCGATTGTGACTGGTAATGACAATTTTGTATCTAATATGTCCCCTTGGCTTCCTTGAAAACTTTCCTGAGAAGTTTTTTGGTTTTGTTTTTGCTTTGCTTTGTTTTTCACAATTCCAACACACTTACAAATCTGGATAATGTACTCTTTCTTCAACCCTAAGCTCAGGGACAGTAAAAGTGATATGTTCAGTAGTGCTATGCCTGAGCAGCAATAATAATCAGATGTTCAGATCATGCATTTGGGAATACTGTCATCAAAAGTGATTCCCTGTGGAAATCAGTGCTCTCAGAAGGGGTAAGGGGCCACACACTGATGGGGCACTCTTTGTGTTTTTATCTTAAGCACTAGTCATTTTATTGCTTTGGTTAGGAGGTAGATTTAGATGGAGATGTTGTTAAAGACAACAAATAGAGAAAACTCTGTTCTAGCTTTTCTTAGAAATCCTTCATGTATTGCTTTTCCACAATCCCTACACAACACCCCCATCCCTCCCCTCTCTCTCTCTTTCTCTCTCTTACACACACACACACACACACACACACACACACACACACACACACACGTCTCTAGTCTGGCCTACACTGCCTGGGGGGCAGAGAGGGTGGCTTCTGGGGCCGTGTGATATCCTGCAGAGTGTGTGAAATTGAAGACAAACATTTTTACTAGGAGTTTACAGCCTCAACAAAGTAAACTGTAAACCCTCCAGGTGTCCTTGATGGTAGGAACAAAGGCCTGTGGCGTAGCAAAAAGAGACCTGGATTTTGAACTAGGAGCTGTGTTTGAATTCCTGCTCCAAGTTCATGAACTGGGTGAACCTGGGAGAGAATCACTTTCTCTCCCAGGCACTAGGTTCATAATGAGTCAAATTGGGGAGCCAGACCAGATTATCTCTAACAGTCTTTATCCAGTGCTGGGAGGCTATGATTCTAATGTTTGCTTTTCCTTGTATATTTTATTAGTTACTTTCCCATAACTTACAACAAAATTGATTTGGGTGCTTTTCTTTCCTAATTTTAATAATTAAAAGTTACCTTTAAAAACAAACCAGAAAATAAGGCAAAATTGCCTTTAGATTTCTCTTTTCAAGAAGCCAAACAATGATGGTAGTATTTTGGTGCCTCTTGGGAGTCAAGGAATTCTTATTTCCTTATGACTCTAAGATAGCACATTTTTCAAACATTTAATAAAAAATCCTCTTAAGCCATAGAGGTTTTGTACATGAATCATTATTAATTATGAAATTTTGCATCGTGCATTTTAGTTTACAAACCATGTTTACATGCAGAATCACACTGCCTTACCCAGCCATGATCCCAACCTAATAGAAAGGCAAGGGGGGCGCTAATCAAGGGGCACTAATCAAGGGGGGAAACGGGGCTGATAGAAGTTGTGAGTTGGCCAAGGCTTCACAGAGACCCACAGAGCCCAGACCCGAATGCAGGTATCTCTTAGTGTTGGGTCTTACCTAAATGTTAACGTGATGAAGCTAAAGTTATTTATTTCTAGGCTACTATATGTGTCAAGTGCCATTTCTCCTGGATTAAGTCACAAAGTTTATTTCATCTCTAGTTTGAAGCTGAGATTTCTTGACTCTATAAAATGGTTCAACAACTAATCACCTTTCAAGTTGAAAGATGAGTATATCAATTCAAAAGTTGGGAGTGGCTTTTGATGAACAGTATAGAACCCCCAAAAATAATTCATTGGGAAAAACACACACACAAAAGAAAAAGAAATAAAGCAGAATTTTGGAGTCATTGTATCCTGATTGAAGAACCTGGATGCTGGATGTGAGGGGGAATGAACTTGGACTTTAGAATTGGGCAGGCCTGGGCTAAAAACCTGGCTCTACCGCTTCCTGGCTCTTACACATTCACCAATACATCCATCAGAGGTTCTGTTTCATCATATATTGAAATGGCATTAGCCTGAATATTTAACTTGCAAGGTTGTTTGTAAGCATTAGAAATAACTCTATAAAGCACCGGTAATGTAGTGCTTGACAAAATAAGCACTTCACAAGCAGTGGCTATTATTACTAGGATTCATTTCCCTTCAAATTGTTGTTGGGTCTCCTTTGTGAGACACTGCACTACTTAGTACAAGAAATTGAATGTAAGTACAAGGGGGAGTTCTATTAATGGGAGGGCAGTTGAACTAGATAACCTATGAGATCCCTTGCAACTCTGAGATCCTATTTTTATAATTCATATTTTCCAATGTTTTAGGGATCTTGATTATGGTAGTGAAATAGATACTATTGTCTTAATACATGTGATCTGTTATCTGAATATATGTATAGAACCCACCCACATGCACACTGAAAACAGTTCCAGAAGGGACTCACACTGATAACAATAATAATAATAGTAATATTAGCAGCAATCATTTCTAAAGCATGTATTGTACTTCAGACAATGTAAGCCATGATTTGAAAACTTGTCTGTATCCTTCGGACACTGGAAACCATGGCCCCATGACAGTGACAGGAGTGGGTGAGACATGTCGGTGCAGCTGAAGATGCCCATAAAATAACTTTCCTAAGCAGCAGGCATGTCAAAGAAAATATGTCATGATTAGCATTACAGGACTAGAATCTATGTTTCATTAGTCCTCAGTGACTTTGCACAAGTCATAACCTTCCTAGGCTTCAGACTCCTCAACTATTGGGTGAGGGGGACAGGGAGGGAAGCTGAAATAATCTTCTAAGTCTAGCATTCTATGCTCTGATGTGGTATTCATTATTATTATTATTACTAGAGGCCCGGTGCACAAAAATTTGTGCACTCGGGGGGTAGGAGGGATCCCTCAGCCCGGCCTGTGCCCTCTCGCAGTCTGGGACCCCTCAGGAGATAACGACCTGTTGGCTTAGGTCTGCTCCTGGGTGGCAGAGGACAGGCCAGATCCCTAGGTGCAGCCCCTGGTCGGGCTCAGAGCAGGGCCGATTGGGGAGTTGGGGCGCCACCCCCTGTCATGCACAGAGCAGGGCCAATCAGGGGGTTGGGGCGCTGCCCCCTGTCACACACAGAGCAGGGCCCATCAGAGGGGTTGGGGCTCTGTACCCTGTCAAGCAAAGAGCAGGGCCCATCAGGGGTTGGGGAGCTCCCCCCGTCACACACAGAGCAGGGCTGATCAGGGGGTTGGGGCGCCTCCCTCTATCACCCACAGAGCAGGGCCGATCGGGGGGGGGGGGTTGGGGCGCCGCCACTGTCACACTCAGGGCAGGGCCGATGAGGAGGTTATGGCTCTACCCCATCACACACAGAGCAGGGCCTGTGGAGGGGGGTTGGTGCGCCACCCTCTATCACCCACAGAGCAGGGCCGATCAGGGGGTTGGGGCGCCACCACTCTCACACTCAGGGAAGGGCTGATAGGGAGGTTATGGCTCCACCCCGTCACACACAGAGCAGGGCCCGTGTGGGGGGGGGGGGTGCCGCACCCTGTCACACACAGAGCCACAGGGCGATCAGGGGGTTGGGGAGCTCCCCCCTATCAGGCACAGAGCAGGGCTGATCAGGGGGTTGGGGCGCCTTCCCCTGTCACGAACAGAGCAGGGCGGATAGGGAGGTTGTGGCCCCGCGCCCTGTCACACACAGAGCCGCAAGGTGATCAGGGGATTTGGGCGCTGCCCCCTGTCACACTGATCTCGTGCTGGGAGGCATATTACCCTTTTACTATATAGGATAGAGGCCTGGTGCACGGGTGGGGCCTGGCTGGTTTGCCCTGAAGGGTGTCCTGGATCAGGGTGGGGGCCCCCACTTGGGTGCCTGGCCAGCCTGGGGGAGGGGATGATGGCTGTTTGCAGCTGGTCACACACCCTTCAGGGTGGGGGTCCCCACTGGGGTGCCTGGCCAGTCTGGGTGAGGGGCTGAGGGCTGTTTTCAGGCTGGCAGGTGACTGTAGCTCCCAACTGATCCTTTTTTTCTTTCTTTTTTTTTTATTCTGGCCCAGCTTTAGCTCTGGCTCCAGCTCTGAGGCCTCTGCTGCTGAAAGCAGGTATCTTGGTTGTTTGGGCTCTATAATTAAAACTCTGTATCAACTCCAGCTCTGAGATCCCGGCGGGCTGAAAGCAGGTTTCTGGGGTTTTGTTTAGCTTCTATATTTGTAACAATGTTTCAAACAGCAAACTCAGAGGCCGGCAAGGCAGGTGGGGAACGTTGGTTTCCTCTGTCACTGAAGCAAGCAAGCCTCATGTTAGTTTCAAGCTGCCTGGCTGCTGGCCGCCATCTTGGCTGGCAGTTAATTTGCATATCTCACTGATTAGCCAATGGGAAGGGTAGCGGACGTACGCTAATTACCATGTTTCTCTTTTATTAGATAGGATTATTATTATTATTATTTACAATTTGCCTGACCCCTTTGAGTTCTTATAAGTATACTAGAGCCTCGATGCATGAAATTTGTGCAAGAGTAGGCCTTCCTTCCCCCAGCTGCCAGCACCAGCTTCTCTCTGCCACCCGGGACTCTGGCTTCCCTCACAGTCCTGGCTTCATCCGGAAGGTCGTCCGGAAGGACATCCAGTCTAATTAGCCTATTATGCTTTTATTATTATAGATATAGTCCTGTAGGTGTATACAATTTGTTAATTCTTTTTCTTTTTGCTTCCTTAAAACAACATTAATATCTGTTGTTTACCTTGAATAAGCTGAACATCACACATTTGCACAAATATTTTAATTGACTCACAAATATGTTTCCTAATTAAGTTTTAATTATTAAAGTTTAGTTGCAAAATCAAGTATATCAATCTTCTGATGTTCAAATAGTATTTTAAAAACTGAAGCTTTCTACTTAAGAGTGACACAGGAACACATTTTCTTTTTGTCCACTGTGCATTAATTGCCCATGAGCCCACATTGTAGCTTTCACAAATTTCAGAGTTGCTGGGGTCCAGCCGCAGCAGGTCCAAGGGTCCCCAAAGGTGTGGACGGAGTTGGCAAAGAAGGAATTAAACAGAGACAGCGTTCAGTTGATCAGCAGCCTAGCCAGGATCTCTAGCCAAGTTCTGGTCAGGATCTCCAACGAAGTTCTGTCTAGTATCTCCAGCCAAGTTCTGTGTCTAGGTTCTCTAGCCAGGTTCAGTCACCAGGTTCTAGTCAGGTTCTCTTGCCAAGTTCTATTCAGGTTCTGTAGCCAGGTTCTGTCTCTAGGTTCTTCAGCCAGGTTCTCTTGCTAGGTTCTGTCTCTAGGTTCTGTGGCCAGTTTCTGTCCAGGATCTTTTGCCATGTTCTCTCCAGCGAAGTTCTTCTGTCTCTAGGTTCTGTGTAGGTTCTGTGTCTAGGTTCTGTGTCTAGGTTCTGTGTCCTGTTGTCTTGTTACATCTGTATTTATACCAGTTGATTCAATCCTATCAATCTCTATCCCAAAGGTTAGGGCGTTTCTTATCTCCATTCCAGGGAGTAAAGATTATGTAGCTTAAGCATGATTGTTCGTAGTTAAAGTGATTAATTACCCACCTGGCACTTAGTTAAGGGGTTTTATTCCCTCCCTAACTTCAGGGGAAAATCCCTACCTGGGGAAACAACCTTTCTCAGAGAGGTGACCTTGGTTAAAACACATAGTGCCAAGAAGGTGAGCAAACCTATTAAGAACAGTATGCCATATATGCCAGGTCCCTTGAAACAGCAAGGATGGACCGGCTCCCGGCACAGAGTGATCAGACCCATAGGAATGAAAGTGAAGTGAGTATCAGAGATCGAATTATTATACAGCTAAAAAGTCTGTGTGAGATTTTGCTCTTGACTCAGTCCTTTTCCTTCTTCCTACTGGCTCCTAAGGAGAGTGACCTAGTAAGGAAATATCCAGATATCAGGTTGATACAAGAAAAGGTGGGAAAAAACAGTACTAGGCAACAAAAAGGGTTAAAAAAAGAAAGGTCTCTATAAATGTGACAGACAAAAAAAAAAAAAGGGGGGGGAAGGAAAGTTAAAAATTATCACAGGGCAGGCAGGACACCTGCTGAAGAACCTACTGCTGCCATTCACAGCTGGAAGGAAAAATGAAAGAGATGCAAACAACTGTCCTGGAAGCATGAAATCATTCTTTTGTCTTTTTTCCTCGTGAACAATTACAGTATGCAAAAATTAAGGGGTGGGGGGGAATCTCAAAGTCTTGGGATGAAAATTTCAGCAGGCTCTGCATATAAATACCAGAGGCATGGACGTGTGCCTCTTTGAAAACAGGCTGTGTTTGGGAGCTCCCAGTACATTGAAGAGAGTGGTAATTAATGCATAGTGAATGACTTTGAATGAAAGATGAATAGGGGCATAACAATGGATAGGTTTTTTTTCTTTCTTTCTTTCCTCTTTTTCATTTTCTTTTCTTTTTTCCACCTTTTTCTTTCTCACTTTTTTTTTTTTAGGTTAAAGCATAGAAGAAAAAAAAGCTGTTAAAAGATGGCTACTGTGAGGCTGCACTTCAATGTCTGTCTTGCACGGCTTCCTTTTTGAGGCTGTGGTGGGAGTTTGTTTTGTATTGCTCTCCAATCACAATGGAGTTAATTTGCACCAATTTCATTTTTGTATGTGCTCCTCAATGTTTTCTTTTCTGCTGGATTTTTAAAAAAATATTATTTTGGCAGGGCTTGGTCTTTTGATGATCCTTTTGAGCAAATGGTTTGCCCAAAGTTCAGATGGTGCTGGCTTCGTCTTCTTTTTCATTTACAACATCAAGAGGATTACAGAGAATAACTTTGTTGCCCAACATCAATGATATATCTTCACGCTACTAGAAAGGTAGTTCTCAGAAAGTGTGTCTTCTAATAGTTTAGAACCTCCACAGGCTTCAGATAAAACAAGTATTAAATACAGAAAGCTCACAAGGATACCAAGGAAGGTTAAACTCACGCAACCTCCTTCATCTCAAACACCTGAAATATACCTTTTTTTTTTTTTTTTTTTGACTGTTGAAGTGTGATCATGGTGAAGACAGCAGTAAGATCTTATATAACAGAAGACAGAAAAGGGCAAAGAAGGAGTCACGTGGAGATGCACACACATATTAGTAGAGAACACAAAAACAATCTTGTTAAAACGCAAGTCATTTATTCTGAGCCAAAAGCTAAATCTATGTGTCAATTAAAAAAAAAAGAGAGACAGTGCAAATAGAGTGTTCACCATGTGATTGTTTTCTCTTAACCTACAATTTGGTTTTAAGAAAATTTTAGGTGTTCTCACAATTTTAACTATTTTGAACATGCAGAGGAATTCCCAAACAGGCAGGCAACTTGAATCTCTCCCCTGGGTTCCAGTCACCATTTCAGCTGTGGCTAGACATTCAAATGTGGATGACTCAGGAGCTCCTTCAAACCTGTCATTTCCTCTGCCCCTTCCCCTTGAACTAGCTTCTCTCATCTTCTGTTCATTCCCAAACTCTGTGAACAGCTAGCTATATGGGTCCATAGGAGGGACCTGGTGTGATCATGGTAATTAACCAGCCCAGAATTTGGTCACAGTCTCATTGTCTAGTAGTTGTGTCCTTTTTAATAGTTTTATTAACTGCATAATTAAATATGATTTTAACTTTACACCTTTATATGGCTTCCCATAAAATTAAATTAAAACTTAGAACAATCTCTTGGTGAGATTATGAGCATGGAAGGATTGTCAACTGGCTGAAAAAAAAATTACTATACATCTCAAATGCCATTAAAAGCTTTTGCCTAACGGTGTCCTCCCTGATTTGCCACATTGCCTGAAATTCCACAGTGGAAAATAAACTTCTTTTTGTTTTCAGTCCTTAAAGGCCCCATATTAAAGCAGCAACCCCTGAGTTTGGAATTTCTGTCAGCTAGGGATGCAGAAGTGTCTGAGAGAAAGTGGTCAGGAAACCGAAGGTGCAAAAGGGGCCAATGAAATTCTAGAACATCACTTGCCACTTAGTCTTCATTTCAACATTCCCTCTTCCTTTCCTTTGTTGTCCTCGTAAAATAACCACTTGCCATCCTCATCCTCAACTATTTTAATATCTCTAAACAGGTTCCCAGAATTCCTTATCATCCTACTCCAATTTACCCTTATATTGCCACCAAAATAGTCTACAAGACCATGGCTTCGCTCATTACCCTACTCAGAAACCTTTGGCCTTCCCTTTGGTCTACCCAAGATATTGAAACCTCTAGTTGAGCATTCAAGGATCTCTGTAATCTGGCTAATTGCCTCTCTGGCCTCAGCTCATACTGCTTTCCCTCAGGGTTCCCCTGCACCTCAACCACACTGTTGTAGGAGACCAAAGAAGCCCAAGCAACACTGAGAGAAATGGAGTCACACAGCTTTATTACACTGGCGGTCTCAGAGGAGTTGCCTCCAGAGTCTGAGCAAACCAATATGGTGGAAGCTCTTCTTTATACCCTTTTGGCTTCTTTGTCCTCCAGATATGGATCATACTTCTGGACCTTCTGTGGGCTTGGCAAAAAGCCCTGTGGGTTGGGATGGGGTTCTTGAGATCATTATCTAAGGGCCTGGCCTGGTGCCAGCACTGATGACCCCCTCTGGGAGTTCATGGTTTATGGCCTCTGTAAAATGTGAGCATTTAGGGTAACAGGTCTTGCAAGACCAGATTGTGGAGGAAAGGGGCAGTGACTTAATTATAGGTAATCAAGAATGTACATTAGGTTACTGCACAGATTCAGATTGCTAACCCCTCAAACATCAGGGTTACATTGGAATTAGCCTTTTAGCCTTCTCAACCCTAGAATATTTGATTGTCTGAACATGATCATGCTTACCAACCTTCATTCCTTTTTCATGCTATTTTCATTATCAGATGCCTTCTCCCTTCCCCTAACCTCCTAACCACCCAATAAGCCAATGCCAAATATTAGTTTAACTGAAACATTGTTTAAAAGGATGTCACCCAGGTTTGATGAGGTACTGGGAAATGGGCAGTTTCTGGTCCTCTGGGGGAGTAGAGATTGTTTTAGATCTTCTGGAGCAGAGGTAGGGCATCACTATCAAAAGCCTGGAAGTTTTATATACTGTGCAATACCACAATTATACTTCTAGGATTTTTCCCCTAGGGACGTATATATCGGAGTAAATGTTTGACAAGAAGGATAGCATTGTATACAATAGCAGAAAATTTGCAACAATCTTAATGCAATAAATGATGATATATTCAGAAGTGGAATAATCTTTAGCCATCACAAGTAATTTTACAAACTGATGTTTAATGATACAGTATTCTTTATAAATTATTGAGTAACAGAAAGGATTTCTAAGTACTATAGACAATGTGCTCATTTGATATGTATATGTCTGTTTGTCTATCTATGAAAAAACCTGGAAAGAAATGAACCAAATTCTTCATAGTGTCCATCTCTGGAATTATGAATGGTGCTTTTTTTTTTCTCTTTGTAAATAAATGAACATGGCTATCAAGTCAGGAAAAGACATGGAGGAACCTTAAATGCATATTGTTTAGTGAAAGAAGCCAATCTGAAGACACTATGTACTATATGATTCCAACCATATGACATTCTGGAAAACTCAAAACTCAAAAAGTAAAAAGATCAGTGGGTTTGAGGAAAGAGAAGGAGGTATGAATAGGTAGAGCACAGGAGATTTTTAGGGCATAGAAGATACCCTATATTTCGTATGATTTTATAATGATGAACACATTATACTACGCATTTGTCTCTAAACCCATAGAACCATACAACAAAAAGAGAAATCTAATGTAAACTATGGACTTCAGTTAATAATAATAATGTATTGATATTGATTCATAAATTATAACAAATATTCTATATTAATGCAAGATGTTAATAATAGGGAGAACTATATGTGGGAAGGTCAGAACTATATGGAAATTCTGTACTATCTTCTCAGTGTCCTGTAAACCTAAATCTGCCCTAAAAATAAAATCTATTAATTTTGAAATATATGACATATTTTATGATAAAAAGAAAAGCATTCTCAAAATATTCTCTTAATTGAAACATTCCCAATATTTCTTCAAAGCTCCACTTAAGTGCGCACTCCTCCATTAAGTTTTTCTCTTATCTTTCAAGCATGTGCTCTCAGTGAGGCTAATGACTCATAATACTCCCACAGCACATGGGCCAGCCACGAAGGTGTTAGGAATAGTGCTAGGGTGGTTCCCAAGGGCAGACACTGTGCCATGTCCTTTCCCCTTAGGCCCAGCAAAACGTTTATCATAGAGAAGACTACCTGAAAACTCATACACACTGATGCAGACACACACATGAAAAAGGGCAAAATATAAATTATATATATATATACACATATATATAACAAAAATTTTATATATATATATATATATATATATATATATATATATATATATAAAACAAAAGATTTATGCAATGTACTTTATACATGTTGACTTATTAAGTTTTGGAAATATTAATCCAGCCTTGGAAAGAGCTAATCTACATGTGTGGAATTAATGATGATTTAGGTCATTTGAGGGACAAATAAAGTTTCACATGTTTGATCTTTTTCAGTGTTTTTAGTAGGTGCTGTCAGTTGAAAATGTTAGTGCTTTAAAGCTTGGCTAACCATCAGTCTCTCACCAAATATACTTTTAAAAAAAATTATGAGCATGATCTTGCTATAGCCACGATGCAGGTTTTTTTGCCCAATTTTCCTTAAATATATAATGTGGTGCTTTCAACGTGCATAAAAGTAATAAAAAACCATTTAACCTCTTAAAATGATTTGGAATGTTGCCATTTAAGTGATTCAAAAGATCACATCTTTATTCTTCACTTAACTTGGATTCCAATGGTATTTTACAAATATGGTTTGACCCTCACACATCATTTCTAGAAGTCATACATGTAATAAATCTGAATTTTATAGGAAGGAGTAAAAATGGGTAATAGAACAAAGAGGATAACTTTCTGCTGTGCTTTTGGAAAAAGGAATGTATAATACATACCATGGTCCTTAAATAAACCCATTTCCTTTCAAGAAGAAAAGACATTGTTAAACGCATTACTTCTTTGGATCTATCCATCACAATTAATGTAGATACTCTTAAACTTAAGGTATATAGTGTTGGCTGTGAAGATGGTCCCGCATTTTGGACTCTTTTCATTATTTTGCTTCTAGTAGCACTTTAAGTCTCTGGTGTCTTACCTCTACTGAGACCTGGCATTTCTTTGTGTTGGAGAGGCAATTTAATCCATTTTTACTGTCTGCAAACAGACTTTCAAACAAAACTTCAAACTCTTTGAATGTGCCCCAAGGATTCCACCAAACCTATAATCCTTCACTCTCTTCTGGGGCTGTGGAGGGTGGTGACTGGAATAGAACTGGCACCAGCCAGGGAGTCTCATTAGTGTTTGTGATTTTGATTTTTGTTACCATTCTGCTCTGCAACCATTTCAAAGTTGGAGCAATAACTAGCCTCATATCTCAGTGCACCCCTCCCCCAGCTCCCCCAAATTCAAGCCACCTGGGCTGATCTGGGAGAGCAGAGGAGGCCAGCAGACATGCTCTCTCTCATGGAGTCAGGGGTTCTGATTATAAATAGAGAGTGTCCAGCATCTGGATGTTGACAATTGGAGTGAGCAGCAGAAAGCCAACCCTACAATTATCCCCTGATATTCTACATGCTATCACTACCTCTGGGCTTAGAGAGGTGAGATCAGTGTGCCAGGACACACAGGCAAAGCAGAGACACAGATGAATTAGAAAGAGAGATAAAAGAAAAATAACATTAGTTGCCTCTTTCTCTGTGAGAAATCACACTTAATGTTTGGGAAAATAGCACATTCTGAAGGTAGTCTTTTGACTTAATCGAGACCAGGGAAGTGGAAGGAACCATAGGAACCATAGGCAAACAACATTTAACAAGTGACTGCCCTGTGTCTGGCAACTGATCTCATCTAACTCTCTCAACCACGTAGGGGCTATCATCCCATTTCATTGATGAGATAACTTAAGGTCAGAAAGATTAAGTAGCTTCTACATCCTCTGTTCAAACTGGGGGTGTATGATCCAGAATGCCTACTCTTAACTGCTATACAGAATGACTTCCAGTGGGAGCTTGCAGGTACTTACTGTGATAAGCTCAAAGATGTCTTTCCCACCTTTTCAAAGATCTTGTACACCCTACTCTTCTTTGTTGAATTTGTGATTAATTGTTCATTTTAAATGTAGGTAAAGTTTTTAAAGTACCTAAAATGCAAACACTTACTATTTATAGGTGCAATGGGCTCCTTTGAGTTTATGGGAACAGTCTTTGTAATGCATGTTTGAATGTATGCATTAAGAGATTTAACTGGGGACACATAAAAAAGTATAGCAAAAGCATCGCTCAGATAAATCCTTTCAGTCCAGCTGAATCTTCTACCAGAAGAGTCAAACTCCTGTTTGTTAAAGCGGAGACTTGACTGGTTAATACTGACCTTCCTACTGTAGCCACCACTATCACATGCATATTCCCAAGAACACCAGGAGAATACAAGTCTCTCTCTCTCTCTCTCACACACACACACACACACACACACACACACACACGGCCTATGATAACATGGAAAGAGCAGGGACTTCACACTACAAAGCTCATGGTTTAAATCCTAGTGTCCCTGCTGCTGAGTGTAAACTAGTTACTTATCTCTCTGAGCTTCACTCAGACATATTCATATGAGAAGACAATGACAACTTTTACCTGAACTTTTACGTATTTTATTTAGTTATTTATCAGTGGAGGGTCATCCAGGTGAGTCTATACACTGGCAAGTACTTGAAATTGCTTCGCTATTGCTCATGATTCAAATTGGAGGAACTGATCTGTGCATCCATAAAGATCAGGTGGGTAGAAGTAACTTATGCCAGACTCTAATCCTTTGAAAAGAATGAGACTGGATCTGTGTAAATAGCAGCACAACCATGAAATAGGCTGTCTAGTCACTCATAAGCTCAAACAGTTTATGTATCTATTTATAAAACATTCATATGAGCTAATTCCTTCCTTCAAATGTTAAGCCTTTTCACATTTCACATCAGCCTCTTTCAGGAGATTTAAAAGTATATGAATTTTTTTTACATATATCATAGGTGCACATATAAGGTTTCTTTAGGGCAGAAATATGTTATAGTAATTTTTAGAATTTTACCTCATACCTGGGAGTAATAATTCTAACAGGGAGTGCTTACTATGTCCCAAACATTGTCTTAACCACTTGATATGGACTATCCCAGTTAATCTATAACCTCATTTTACAGATGGAGCAGCTGAGGCACAAGGAGGCTAAGGAAGCTAAGTAATGTGTTTTAGCCTTGCTTCCTAAGGTCAAAGAACGACAACATGGTAGCTCTCAAGTTTGAACCCACGTAGACACTTTCAGCCACTCATTGTGTAATCTTCTTGGAAAGTCTTCAGGAGGAGGGTATAGGGGGGATACATGGTGATGGACGGAGACTTGATTTGGGGTGGTGAACACACAATACAGTACAGATGATGTGTTGTAGAATTGTGCACCTGAAACTTATATCCTTTTGTTAACCAGTGTCAACCCAGACAGTTCAATGAAAGGGCGGCGGGGGGCCGGGGGGGGGGGGGCAGGAACATATTCAGCAAATATTTACAAATCAATGAGTTAATGTACACAGCAGTTGGTATCTAGGACAAGATGCCTATTCCTTCAACTCCTCCTCCTTTCCTTTTCTCATTTTTGAAATATATCTATATCTATAGCTATATCTATATATATATATATAGATATATATATAAATATAGATATCTATATCTATATCTATATCTATATACCTATATATATAGATATAGATATAGATATATGTGTGTTTTTTCTCCTTTTGAGGAGGCATTTCCTTTCTGGGAGGCAGGAATGTGACAGGACAACCAGATGTAAAGTTCAGGAATCTGGCAGACACACTCTTTGTCTACCAATAACTGGGAATAGGATTCTGTTCCAAATTGGAAAATGCCAGCTCCACTCGTCTGCTCTGCTCCTGCAACATTGTTGATTTTCAAGAGAATAAATCAGGGGCTGGAGAAGGGACTGCATGACAGGAGATGGGGCTACATCTTGTCTTCAGTGATGTTATTTATTCTATTTGAAATTATAAGTAGTGCAATTATTTTCCCATTAACCAACCCTTTATTGACAGTTTCCATGCAGACATAGAACATTTTACCACTTTTTAATAAGAATTTCCAGAAAAAGCTCTCGTTCCCAAAGATTCCCATAAGCAGCTCAACCTTTGGAGTCCCCATTGCCCCCGCCTGTACTTTTCAGTCACCCATTATTTCCCTTAGTCCCTGGGCCTTGCATTCTATAATAATTTGTACTTAAGACTAGAGGACACAAAATGAAATCATGCTTGTCTCGTTATTGAACCTGACAATACTTTAAAAGGCTGGTGGTCTGTGCTTAATACAGTCTTGAAAATACTGTATAAGTGACAACATGAACTGGTGCTTTTCATGTTTCTCTCCTAAATTATTTTTGGAATATTTAGCTCATTCAACAAGAAAAGTTAGGCAGTTTCAGACCAGGTTACAAGTGGAAAGACATTTGTCAGGGCTGCTTTCACTGGCAATATACTTTAATGAGATGGCATTGAGAGAAGATGGTTAAAAGAACAAAGTCAGGTTTGTTGAGAGGCCATCAGTAACCCAAGAAGCCACACTGCTCGGGGGCAGAGACTGTGGAAAGGGTAATTGCGGGGAGTGCCAATCACACATACACACTACGCAGAAACAACCAGCCATTGATGGTCCACACCAATGCAGGGGCACGGAGGCCAGGAGGGTGGAAAATAGCATATACTTCAGAATTCATTTCTGTTTGCCTTTTGATTGCTTTATATGTTTCATCACTGGGGGGGGGGGGGGGGGGGAGGGGGAGGAACACAAGAAAGAAAATGGTGGCAGGAGCTAGGAAAATACCGCAGGGGAGATGACACAGCCAGAACTGTGAAAGGAAAAGAGGTGAGTCCTACTTTAATGAGTTAATGCAATCCACATCTCATTTTGATTTGGTCTAGATGTTCCAATTGGGTATAATTCAAGGTTTGTGAGTTTAGGGAAGGTCTGTCATCCACAAAAATCTGGTGAAAGGATGCCCATGGATCTGGGTGCGGCGTCCCTGAAGTCGGGGCTGGATCAGACATCTGCTCCAACATTTCTGGCGCAGTTCTACAACTTCAGCCTGTGCCTACGAGGTCACAGGAATTACGGACTCCACGGCCATTGTCAACGGGGGACTTTTCACTTCCTCCCAACGCCCTGGGAAGGACTGCAGCAGAATCCAAAAGTCATATTGCATTACAAGCGGGATTAAGATGAAACACCGGGAGTCCAGGAGCTAAAAGACAGACAAGCGGGTGAAGTGACCATCTTTCAGATAGATGCCATTAGAATGCTCGATTCAAAGGAAGAGGGACTAGAGGGAGAAACTGAAGAAGCGCTTTCAACAGTGCGGGGGCCGGACTCATTAAGTGGCAACTGCTACGGAGGGAGAGCCTCCTCTGTCTCAGGACACGGGCAAGAAGAGTTGGCAGTCGTGCTAGTGGCAAGAGTACTGCAGAAATAGGATAAAGTTGCGATACTTATTGGGGATTAAATGGAGATAATGAGGAATCATTTTGATGAGCACAATCATACATGACTGATTTTTTTAAAAACAAAATCCTCTGATCTTGATTACACACTTTGGTATATAAAAACCACCTTCCCTTTTTAGAGAGCGTAACCCCCTCTGAATAAATTGAGCTTATGTTTCAAATTGTTATACTGCCGGATTGAATTTAAATTAAACATAATATAACAAATTAATTTTTTTTTAAATTTAAGATTTTTATTATTGTTTCTACATTCACTTGGTATGGTGTCTTTCATCTAGCGGGTGATCGACAAATATACTGATTTGCTTGGTTTAACTGCTGTTTGTGATTCTTTACAACATCCTATTGTTGATGGCAGAGATTCCACCCCTGACCTGACTTGATAGTGGATTTTAGTTTGCTACATCCTCTGGGCATTTTCATCTCTTATTTTAATTAATGTCACCTAGAATTTTACTTTATTTTATTTTTTATTTTCTCCTCTTCCTTTCTTGTTTTTGTGTGAACGCTGTCTCTATGTTCTTTTTTTTTAATTCTTTATTGTTTAAATGATTACACATAGCATTATATACTAGTATGTCTCTTTTTTCCCCCATTAACCTCTCCCCAGCCACCTCCACCCCACAGCACATGCCCTCACCCCGCTAGTGTCTGTGTCCATTGGTTATATACATGCACACAAGTTCTTTGGTTGATCTCTTACCCCCCATCCCCCACCCCTGCCTTCCCTCTGAAGTTTGACGGTCTGTTCGATGCTTCTTGGTTCTTTTTTTTGTTTGTTTGTTTGTTTTGTTTTTTTTTTTACCTCTGACTTCCCTCTTGTAGTTTCCTTTATAGATCTTTCCCCTTCTCTTCCAAAATCTTTAAGTGCTATTATTATTTGATGGCCCATATGCTCTGATGAGCCCAAAATCTATCTTTTAAGCTCAGAGTGGTTTTCTAAGCTCAAGATAAATATATCCAACAGCCTGCTAGAAATCTGTACCTGAATGTCCCAGAGGTAATTCAAAAATCAAGTTTATCTCTTTCCCCACTAAACCTCTTGTATTCTTGTCTTAATGAAAGGCCCAACTTTTATCCTGTTACCCAAGGCAGGAACTTAAAAATTATTTTAGAGTTTTTCCTCCTCACAGCCCTGATGTTCAATCAGTGGATCTCCTATATGTCCTCCTCAAACCTACGACCTCTGCCAGAGTCTTGCCTCTCATCACTTCTTTCCAGAACTAGAGCAGTAGTTGCTCTTCCGGATAGCTAAGCTTATAATTTTCTATCTCCAATCCAGCCACAAGTCTGCCTCTAAGATGATTTCTCTAAAACACAATTTCTCTAAAACAAAACTGATCAACAGAAAAGGCACAACCTCATTGCCCTAGGGAGTCTTAGGGCACCGCACAAGGCCCAGGCCACGCTGTGGTGTGGACTTGTCAGTTATGTGAGTCAGTGGCACTCCCAACCCTCACGTTCCCTCTCATTTTAACCAGTTTGAATTGGTTTTTGTTACCTGCAACCAAAACAGACTTGACAGACACATCATTGTGTATGTAGAATAAAAATCAAACTTTCTCTCCTTAAAGGTTCAATCTTATCCTGTCTTTTCACTCCCTGTTCCAGTTCCAGAGCCCAGCACACCCTCATGCCTTTACAATTCAGACTTCTCCCCTCATTCAAAATTCCACTCTCCTTCAAGCCTCCTCTGTAAATCCTTCTTTGACTCTTTCTGGCTGAAATAGGCATTATTAAGATATCCGGTGCTCAGTGGGATCACTTACAAAGGAATCTCAATCAATGGATGATACCATCCATGGAGTGAGCTGCTAACTACCTTCAACAGCATTTGAGTGAATGGATTCAGGAGAAACTTCCCTAGTTGTCAGGAGACCTCTGAACTCTTAGAACCTTGGCGCTGCCTTTCAAGAAAGGGATGAATGAATGGAACAGTGTTTTGAAGTGAGAAGACCCTTGATAAATATCTTATCAGGTAAAAAAAAAAAAAAAAAAAAAAAAAGCTCAAGCTCAGTGTCTCTATGACAAGGGAACCGTGAGAGGGTGGGTAGGAGTAAGAAGTCCCATCTCTTATATAGTAAAGTCAGTGAACCAGTGGTTTTAAAACATTAGCATAGACTAAATAGATATGTGAAGCATCTCACTAAATTTTGTTAATCAATGAATGATTTTTCTTCATTTTTCACCTTATTTAAATCATTGGTTGTATTCATTTATTTGATTTCCACACTGGCATGTTTAATAAAAATTTATTTCAGAATGCAATATTAACTTTTTTATATAGAGAGAACATGTCCCCTTACATTTCTCCTGGATTCACATATTTGCAATCTTCTTTATAGGAAAAGGTAGAATAGAAGGCAGGAGCTTGAATTAAACACCTACTCTGTGCCAGGTCCTTTGCATGTATTATGTAATTTGATCCTCATAGCCTTGTTACTCTGATATGGATAGCATTGACTGAGAACAGCTTTTTGCATTTTCAAGAATGCCTTTAAGGCAGATTCAGCCATCATACAGTTTCTACAATATAAAGAGGAAGAAGATTGGTAGTTGTTAGGAACTTCATCAAGGGTAGAATGATAAGTTTAAATCCCAGCTCCACCCTTGACCAGCTGTGTGACTGTGGGTAAGTTGCTTAACCAGACTGAGCCTAGGTTTCATCATCTGTAAGATGAGGATATTTATGGTACCCACATCATATGGTTATTGTGATGATTAAATGAATTAATATTTGAAATGTGCTTAGAAGAGAGCATAGTACTTGGTAACTAATACAATATTAATAAGAGGTTCCCCAAATATTATCTCTCATCTTTTCAATAGAATAGCAAGGTGATTCCCTCAATCCAACTAGCATTTAAATACAAGATTTCAAGGTTAATTTTCTAAAAATATCAAACCCATCAAACCTTCTGAATATTTGCAAATCCCACCAGGATAACTGGCACAAGTCTAGGCTATTAGGGAAACTCTCTAAGAGTACCAATCATTGGTGTTACCTTTGTTTCCCTTTAGTATCTGAAATATGAAAACCAAATATCTTCTAAAAGCCTAACTTAGATAAATGTTTGAGGAGAAAGTATTCCCAAAAGTTATTTAATGATGTATCATCTATATGTATACATTGAGGATGTTGTACTAAGGATTTTGTAGCCATTTCAGGCTCATCAGGGAAGAGCATGATGTTCAACTAATGATGTCTCCCATGGCACAGGAAGACAGTGGCAGGAAGCATACCTTGGACAGATCTGCACCCTCATTTTATGAAGAAGGAAACACATACCTAGAAAGGGAGTGACTTGGTCAACATTACATATGGGCTTGGTCAAGGGTATGAACCAGTTGGTGAAGTGTGTGTGTGTTGGAGGTGGTGGATGAAGGTGGAGTTAATGTAAATTTTGCCAACCATTTCCCCCAAATTAGGACTTTCCTTTAGGCCAGGCTTTATGAAAAGGAAAACACAGTTTACATCTTGACTTAGGGCTGACATACTAGGTATCTGCAAAATAAAATAAAATAAAACACACACACACACACACACAAACAAAACAAAAAAAAACCTCAACAACATAATTCATGGTAGACTCCCCAGTAGGATTGTCTAGGCTAAGATGACAAAAAAAAAGATCCAGAGTTTCACCCCAGGAAGACTTGATGACAAGTATGGCAATGACTCACCCAAAACACGAAGACAAGAATGAAGAATGATGAACAAGAAGTGCTGGCCAAAATCTTGGCAATGAGAAAAGTTATGCATAACTAGCTGCCAACTCGTCATGGAGCTACAGAAAGCAAACAGGTCGTGCAGGATCTGGTACCTGGGTGATCCTTCTGTTACTATAGATGCCCTCCAAACATTGAGAGGCTGCATCAAGACACACATGCAAATTCATCTCCCCCTGGTGGATCTTAAATAGTTTTGGAAATGAACAGACAGATGTAGCCCAATATTTAAATATTAACAATGCTGGTATCTGATAATGCTGTGTCACTTTGCCTGGAAGAATTAGGGAAGACTTTACGCTTGAGTTGCTGAAGTGCCACCACTTTTCAAAGGATATCAAGTATAAATAAGTTCTATTACTTATAATAAGACGTAGGCTTTGTTTAGCTACAATAGAAGCACAGTGAACTTCTAATTTAAGTCAAGTAGCTTACTCAAGAGGACACGGCAGGTGTTACTGTCTCCAAGTTGCCGGTAACCAGTTTTACAGTACACTGGCTATCGTGACACAGAAAAAAAGTAATAATTGTATGATTTTGGTTTTTTGAGATTCTATGGGCATGCTGCACATGAATGCAAATGTAGACATTTGGTAAAGATGGGTACAACGATAGGAGCCCTCTGGGCTCCCTGTGTGTCCCTGGAAAGTCTTGAGTCAATCGGAATGTTATCACCAGCAGTGCAATGCCAAGAATGGAGCACCAGTCTGTAAGTCAGAGGAGCAAGCCTCCTGTCCTGGTTTTGACGCCATAGCTGAGTGAGCCTGGGCAAGTCACTCAGTCTCTCTCCCACACCTTAATTTTCTCATCTGTAAATGAGGCTAGCATAGCCTATTCCACCTAATTGTTTTGACACCTGCGTAAGAAAAATATATGTAAAAATGCACAGCACAACAGGGGAGCATAGTACGTGTTTTATATACATTTTAACATGCGTTTAAAGATGCCATATTTTCATTTTGAGCATGCTGCCTCCTAATAAATACTTTAAATCACCCAACCCTTGGGCGCTTTCTGGGTTGTGAAGAATCTGTAATCAAACTCAGGCGCAGGTTCCACTTGGCAGGAAGACTTAGTTCTGTAAGACTAATGGTCTCCTCCAAATTTAATTGAAGTGGGAGTTTGGATTGTGCTATATCGAATAACCCAAAAGAAGATATCTCCACTTGCACATAATTAGCCAAATGGCAAGATTATTTTTTCATTAGAAATGAGAGACTATATCATCCTGCTACCTGTTTTGAAAACATTTCAAACATTTAATCCCAGGTCCCTTAAAACTGAATATACATTTACTATTCTTCATTATATTTTGTTGTATAAATAATTCTTATAAAAAATTAGAATTAAGTTCACTTAAATAAAAAAATAAAAGTCATTTATTTATTTTCTACCTCCTAATCCTATTCATTAAAGGTGAACACTGTTGGGTGTGTTCATCCAATACAAAATTTATTTTCTATGCATGCACACATAGGTTAGATAGGTATTTTACAACACAAAATGGACTTATATGGAGCATGTTGTTTGGCAATTTGCTTTCCTTTAGGTAATAATGTACTGTGGCCATTTGCATGTATTGCTGTCCCTTAACAGTGACTGGGAGTTGCTAGAAGTGACCAGAAGGCCCCCACTTGAATGCAGCTTCCATTATGACAAATGATTTGAATTCTTATAGATTTAAAAAATAAAGCATCCACTTAAGGAGAGGGAGGAGTGAGCCCACAGCTGGCAGGCTGGAGAATAGGTTGGGCTGACCAGGCCAGGATACCTGGAAATTGCAGGGTAGACCTCTGGAACCACAAGCAGTGAAAGAAAGGAAGAAGGGAAAAGAAGCATTCATGTTTTCTAAATAACCATCACATAGGCATGGGGCTATGCACAATTTTCATCACAATTCTGAGGAGGCACTATTTACAAATAAACTGGGGCTTAGCCAGACTATAGCCATTTACAACACACCTAATAGATGTCTGGGATCTAAGCCCGGATCTCTAAATCCCAAACCCCAAAGCCTTCTGTGGTAACAGGGGTGTTGGGAGGGAAAGGTAGGAGATGGGCAATTAAGTTAAAGGACACATGCAAAGCTGATTTCAATGCCTAACTCCTATGAGTTGCTCAGGAAATTATAGTTTCTCTGCCTCAATATATAGCTCTGCTTTGAAATATTTGTGTATGTGAAATTAGGCACATATGGCAGGAGAGATGTTTTTCCTTTATATTTATTACCAAATATGTTATTGTATAATAGTACTCCAATTAATCTTTGCAAAATTGAAGAACCAAATTGGTATTGGCTATAATGTGATATGTTTGGATGATTTTAAAAAAGAAAAAAGAATCTATTGTGATTCTATTTGTTTATTGGCAAAATGTGAGGGTCTTTACCTTTCAAGTCATAGCTATGACAGAAGAATCTTGGGTATCCAGTCTTCTGTCATAACAATCCAATACGTGTTTAAACTCCCAGTGAGTCAGAAATGTATGAGATGAAAAATTCCCCTGAAATCTATGGTGAGAAAGTTCTTTTGTCAGCTCCTGCTCTGCTCCTAGTAAGCACTCTGCTGACTGTAATTAATCAGGGAAGTTTGCTCACGGACATGTCCTGCAGGTCAGTCTGGTTCTTGGGCAATGATCTGGGGAACAGCTCTTGACCCACAGCTATGACAAAGTGATCAACAGTGCTACTCACGCAAGAGCTTGATCTTCTTTATTCATGGCTGTGTCCTAGAACTGCAGAGCCTGGGACCCAGGAGACCGCCCCCCCCCACCATGAATATTTGATAGATGAATGAATGAATAAACTCAAAACCAATATGGAGATCTGAGTGCTGGTCCCATTTCTGCCACTAACAGCCATATGGCAATGAGCAAGTATTCAACCTCTGGCTTTATTTTTGTCTTTAAGGAGATGTGAATGTTGAGAATGGTGATTTGCAATGCTCCTTTCAGCTCTTAGCCTCCTTGCTTTTCTTACTTTTAAATCCTACTTGAAAAGATGTGCTTTCTAAGGATCTTTATATCTTTCTCTACATTATCTTCTGGCAACATTTCCTGGGGAAGTTCCTTAAAGGTGGGTTTCTTTTTAACTCTCTCTTGTTTAATAAATTTACAGTGAGTATGCTAACTGTTATCATGGCCCCAGAAACCTAAGCAAAACACCTTTAGAGAAGATTAACCAAGCACTGTTAATGCTAACAAAATAATAAGCTTTTGGAGGGGATTCTAGCTCTAGAGTAATTCGTCTGAAATTCTACTCATAGTCACAAACAACTATTAATAGATTAAATACAAATATCTTAGAGAAGAAAAATGTTAAAAATTTATACTAAAATATGAGAGACTGATAGAGATTTCTTTATTTTAGTAGGTTTTTATTATGGGATAGAGAGAGAGAGAAGGAGGTAGAAAAAGGGGTGGTAGAAAATTCAAGGTACCTGAATGAGGAAAGGAAATAAAAGGTGACTTAGAGATACGACAAAAAATAAATCTGACCCACTGGGGGACTGCCCTTTGTCCAAGCTTCCTAAGAGGAGATCTTATGGATGAGGAGCAGAATTCTTTAGGAGACTGTGAGCTTTGGAGTTTTTTAAAAAAATATTTTTCACTTCAGTTTTCCCTTTTCTTTCCAGTTGTTCTTTTTTTTCCTTTGAAATCCTCAGTAAATAAACTAATACTACTGAGATTTACAAAACAATATACCTTGGAAGATAGAACCTAAAACTTTTTCTCATAGTACCTATTAATGGTCAAGCTGCTAATTAAATAGTTCTTAATAGAACAGTGCTATGTTTCTATTGAGGACATATGAGTCTCAACTGCAACTAGCAAATCCCTGAGTTCCAATTCTATACAATCAGTATTTCTAAAATAATTTTTTTTCTATCATGTTTAAATGGTCTTAGGAAGAGAACTGATTTGGGGGCCAGATAATGCAGTCTTTCAATCTCTTTGTGATTCTAAATTTTAATGGTAAAAAAAATCAATTGGCAAGAGGCCTGAATACATGGAAGAAGTCAAAGTTCAATTTAGAATTACTCCTCAGAATGAATGAACATACAAAATCATGCTCCTGGCTAGTTTGAGGCTTCTGCAAATGTCTTAGTTTTTCAGCAGATAAAGAAACATATCTGGTTTAATTTTCACTGATGGAAAGACTTATAATCTGAATTATTTGACAAATGTTCCCGGAACATTGTAGGATTTCAAGAACTGATTTCACAGTGGGATAAAAAAACCTCATCCAAAACATTCACGTTAATGAAAATGTACATGGCAATGAAGTTAGTCTCTGTGTCACAGATTAAAAAAACATTACCAGGGTATATTATTGGGAAGAAGTAAATTAATTTCGTTTATCAGGAATAAATGTGAAATTTTACTTGAGTTAAAAACAAACAAACAAATAACCAAAAAACAATCCTGTACCAAAATAACATGCTAGAGGGCATCCAAAAAATTGGAGATTTTTGTTGACTTTACATTTAATAAGTTAACAGTATATCATGGTTTCCATAGATAGGTAGATAGAGAGAAAGATAGATAGAAGCCTAGTTTTCATTATTAGCAATATGGCGTCCAAAATAAAGCTTACTACGTATGCATCTAAATATATCTTTAATTTCATTCACTCAAAAGAAACAAACAAACAAACAAAAATCCCTTGACTCTATTTCCCAGTTCTTTCGCCCTATTTCTTTGTTCACCCTTTATGCAGAAATTCCTAAGAGTCGTCTATATTTGCTCTCACATCCCATCCTCTCCTCAAACACTGAGTTAGGCTTTCCCTCCACCACGCCCCTGAAGCAGCTTTTATCAGCGCCACTGATGTCTTTCATTGGGAGATCCAAGGTCAGTTCTCTGTTCTTATTCTATTTGACTCTCAGTATCATTTGATACAAGCACTTACTCTTTCTTGACCATGTTCTCCTACTTTCCTCCAACATCATTGGTCACTCCTAAGTCTCCTCTGCTGTCCAATCTCTGAAATCTAATCTCCAACTATTAGAGCACCTCACACCTCTCCTCTTCCCTTCGCTTCTTCTCTTCTCTCCTCACCCCCTCTCCCATGCTCTCTTCTTTCCTCCTTTCCTCCATTTACTTGATCTTTTCCAATCCCACACTTTTCAAAAACTCTATTTCTCTCATCTCAGTCTCTCCTCCAAGCTCTAAAGTTCTCTCTCCAATGGTCTGCAAACAATCCTTGCCTGGATGTCTGAAAGGCTCAGTACATTAAATATGGCCAAGACAGAACTCATGCTTCCTACTCCTAATTTTCATTTGCTGCTCCCCTAGTTTTAACCGGAGGTGCAACTGGCAGCGCTATCCTCTCCCCCTTACTAAGGTCATACACTTTGGCATTGTCCTTGGCTCCTCCCTTCTCCTCACAATCCAACAGCAAGATTTATCAATGCTACTTCCAAAACACATCGCAAAGCCCTATCTCCGCCTCACAATACTCTCTGCTACTATTGTAATCTAAGCTTCATTCTTCCTCTACCAGACCTGGGCTCCCAGTTGATCTGTTTCCACTCTTGCCTTATCTCTGCCCTGCAGTTGATTCTGTACCCACTAGACAGAGAGAGTTTCTTAAATCAGACTGTATCACTGCTCAGGTTAAAATTCTCTGATGAACTCCAGCTGCCTACCGTGCAGCATACAGGCACTGACCCTTGGTTAACTGACTACTCCACTCATCATCCTCCCCTTCACCCAATCCACTCCAGCAAGTGCAGCCTCCTTGCAGTCCTTTGAACACAATGAGCTAGCTTGGGGCCTTTGCATTTGCTGGTCTGTCTGCAGAAGATTGATACCCCTGTGGATTGTAGGGCTGAATCTTGCTCATCCTTAAGGCTTTAGCTCAAATGTCATCTCTGCAAGAGGTTTCCTCACCTGCCCTCACTAAACACACCCGTCATAGACCTAAAACACCAGTTATTCTCCACCCAACTGCTCTATTATATTTTCTTCACCTCATTTAAAAGCTTTCTGAAATAAGTCTTTTCTGTCTTTCTCCTCTAGAATGTAAACCCCACAAGTAAGCAATTTTGCCTGTTCTATAGATGTATACACCATAACACCATAGCTAGAATAGTGCCTGATACTTAGTAAGCCAAAATGAGTTCTGATTATTCTGGGAGGCGGGGGGCGGGGGAGAGATGTATGTTAAGAATTTATGTACTTATTGATTGGGATCACATAGAAGTTACAGATTACTACAGGGGGACATTATATTCTTAACATATTAAATCCTGACTAAAAACATTGAATGTCTTTCCAATTGCCAAAATGTTTATTTTTATTTTGAATTTTATATTTTAAATGTGGCTCTCCTAAATTCTTTTATTTTTATTGATTTCAGAGAAGAAAAGAGAATCATTGATTGGCTGCCTCCTGCACAGCCCCTACTGGGGATTGAGCCCACAACCCTTCTGTCCGCAGGCCTACACTCTATCCACTGAGCCAAAACAGCTAGGGCTGAAATATATATATATATATATATATATATATATATATATATATATATATATTTAAAAAGCCAGGTTATATGGTTGAACATGCTGTAGTATTTTCTAAGTTTATGCTAGTCTGAATATTTTCACATTTTTTCAGATACTATATCAGTATAAATTGAAGGTTCAGCAGAGCATAGATAGAGACTCCTATAAAAAAAGTTTTATTAACAAAATGGGCTCACAATATAAAATACAGACAAATGGGTTCATTTTACTAGTTTTGGGGGGGGGATCGTCTGTCTTATCAGATGCAACACAGTTGACAAGCAAGTAAAACAAAGTCACTGATTCCCCACCCGAGGCCTGTGACACGATGAAAAACCAACACTGGCCACCAGAGACAAGTCAGTCATCTTTCCCCCTCCCCTCCCCACCACTAATCTCTTAGAAATTGCTTATGTCACTCTTATGCCACTCAGCTCGCTGTCTTACCATCCTGGCTACCCCAGAGAGCCGGGCTTGGGAAGAAAATGAGTCTAAAGCTTCAATAAAGCAAAATCTCTTGCCCGAGACAGCGCTATAGGTTCAGACCAGCAGGTGCGGCCCTCTCTCCTGACATGGCCCCTCAGAGCCTTTTCCTTTAGGTCAGACGCCACCACAAAGGCCTGGCTGACCTTGTGTGCCCTCCCTCACTTGGCTTGTGCTGGGCAGGCAGAGTGGGAAGGGCGGTGGGATCTCAGGGAAGCAGACATGGCTCACGTGTTCCATTCAGAACTTCCGGAGGAATTTGAGGCCAGTCCTACCCTAAGTATCTTGTCATTGTCACAAATGATGTCAATCGGACGAGGGTCTCGGCTGCTTGGAGCAAGACGATGGCCCTGGGTTGTGTCTTCCACTTTGATGTCACTGAAGCCGTGCTTCTCCAGGGTCTGCACAAACTGCTCCACTGGGATGGGGCCGCTCAGCAAGCGCTTCAGAACCTTGCAGTCGGGATGTCATCGCTCACCGGCTTTCTCTTCCTACCACTCGCGGGCTGGGCCGGCTTGGGCAGGGACTGAAGGGACCTTTTTGTTATCTTTAGTGTGCAGGACGGCCGAAACGGTTGCCAAGGAAATGCCAGGCTTAATCTCCATGGGCACCAGTGAATCTGCTTGCTCCGGCATGATTTCCATCTTCTCCAAGCTACGCTTGACGGGCAGGGCGGCCAGTAGGACGTGGGCGGAGGCTGGCAATTGATCATCAGGTCCATCCTGTGGGCCTGCGCATGCGGCGGCTGCGTGTACTGCTCAGGGCAGACCACGTGCAGGGGCTGCACTTCTTTGAGCAGCTTTGACACTTGGATGAAATTCAGCCGGGTGTCAATGGGGCAGTACATGCATTTCATGGCCAAGGGCTGGTAGGGAGCCAGTGCCTCCGGGTATGAGAAGTCGGGTTCTATGAATATGACAGTGTTGAGACTAGACTTCCCCCAGAGCTCCATGAAATGGACCATGTCCCCAAACCGGAGGGAAGGGTGCCCTGTGAACACCCCGCACGGCTGTCTGAAATCGTTGCTGAAGTCACCGTGGATGCTGGGGTAGTGCTTCAGCTTGTTGGTCTCAATGAGCTCTGCATGAGGAAAAGGTGGTTCTGGGAGATACACCTTGGTCTGCTTGTTGTGACAAAGCCACTCAGCAACGACCTGGGAAAACTCGAGGGAGCTGAAGTGGAAAGAGATGCTGGAGAGGCCGGTTGAGTCAACGTACTGGTAAATGCACTCCAGGAGGTCATAGATCACCCCCAGTGAGTAGCAGGGGACCAACACGTTTGCTCTGTTCAGGACAGTCAGCATCAGGTTGCTGAAGAACTCTCCCACCATGCCCTCCAGGTTGGCGGTGGGAATCTGGGAGAGGCCTGTCAGGACGAGAACTTTGCTGTTTTTGAGAGATGCCTGATCCATGGGCTATGGATGTGTGGTAAGCAAAGAGGATCCCAAGACATAAGATACCTTCTCATAATGGGACTGAATAATCCAGTTGGAGCTTCCAAGCGAAGAGTCAGAGCTGAGTGGTGTCACCTGGACTGCACCAAACAGCTCAATTTTCTGAGGATATTTCACCAGCTGGCTTTTACTCAGGGCAGAGCTCACCTCCTGCATCTTCTCCAGGTTGGTACTTCCACTGTGTCCTTGAGAAGAGAGGGCAGCAGCCTCTTCCACAAGGAGGCAGATTGCGCCTTGGGCACTCTTTCAGTGAAGTTCACCAACTCTTCCATGAGAAGTCAGCTGATCTGAACGGTGGGCTCTGTGGTGTACACCGTGCTGTGATCCCGGTGTGCTCCGTGATGTAGGGCAGCACCATCATGCAGTGGTAGTTGGAGATGAGGGTTACGTCTACCTTAGACAGATCTATTAGCTCCGTCTCAGGCACAGAACCCACAAATACGTGGCCTGAGCACTCCTTCAGCTCTTTGTCCAAGAAAACATTTCCATCCTTTGGGGACCAGCCGGGATGATTAGACAGCCTGGGACTTTGAACAAGTGGCAAAGGAAGAAAATTGAGGGTGGGATTCATGTCCAGTCCACAGTCCAACATAATGGTGGTTGATTTGAATTTAAGCACATTGAATGGTAAGGTTGGGTGCCCGCACAGGCAATACAGTTTCATTTTGGACTTTTGGTTGTTCAACACCAGTCACTGGACTCCTCAAACCCCCAAATGCTTATTTTTTTTAAATCAAAAGTCTAGTAGCCTATCTTAGGAGAAACTTTCTTATTTTAGAGGGATATTTATCTCAGAGGAGCAAATACTCAAGATTATTACATTTGCCTCTAAATGTGATGTCTAGTGGAAGAGGGAATTATTTTATTCACCATATTCCAAAGACTAGAACTGGATGGGAGTTAAAAGGGATGAAAATTATATAATTCAAGGAAGAAGTTTCAGAAAATAAGAGCTATTCAATATGAGCTGAGCTGCCTTGTGAAGTGTGAGCATCCCATCACTGGAGATGTCCAAGCAGGGACTTTTATAGAGGAGATTCCTATCTCATGGAGGAGATTGGACAACAAGACACCTAAGGACCCTCTGAATCTTCAGCGACAGTGATTCATATTCCTACTACAAGTTTCTATAATTTTGATGCATTCCAAGAAGTTGGATCAACCTGAATTTTCCCAGCCAAAGATACTAAGGGGGTTCTGAAACAGTGATTTCATGTAAACTCCAAACTCATTCCTGTACTTCTAGCTCTGCCCTATGAATTATATCTCCTTTCACTAAATAAATCTTTAAGACTGCATTCTCCTAGGACCTAACTTTTCTGAAATATTTTACTTTACTAAGGCACTATGAAACAGAGGGTGTTAACATCCAAACCTACTTGGTATTTTCCTTAAGAAATCAGATGGCAAAGTCAACAAGTTTGCAAGTTGTTACTTGTCTCTGCAAGTTATTGCTTTCAAATAGGTGAAATCAATGGTGTGAGGCTTTATTAAAGAAGTTCTGTCCAAAGTTGTTACTATTGACCTGCAAACCTGGATTTTTTTTTCTGCCTCCAAAACCTTGAAACATTCGTGGAGAGAAAAAAAAATATGACAGAGAAAATAATAGTGATAGTAGCCTTGCTTGCTATTATCTTCATTTGAAAGAAATGATATTGTTTGCAAAAGGTCTAAGGCTGTGGAGCTAAACCACAATTCTAGGTAGCTCAGCAAGGCTTACTAGGAAGCAGAGAGTGAGCTTCTTTGTTCCAAGACTTCATGGAGAAGAGTCATTTCACAGCTGGGATGGATTCGGCAAAGGCCTCAAGCTAGGAACTGTAAGGTGGCCTGCGGGAAGTGTGCAGGGGTCACTCGAATTATATGAGATGTCTCTTCAGGCTGTATAGGATTACACTGAGAAGCTCTTAAAATGTGACTGCCACTCTGACCTTCTTGCCCGCTCAAGTCCAGGTATCTTAGGAGATAAGAAAAAAATCCCAAACCAACCCACACGAATATGGCATAATGTCACGCATTATGTCAATCTAAAATTCAAGCGGGAAAAAATCTATCCATTCTTAAAAAAGTTTTTAGGCGTTTGAGTGCATCAAAGCCATATTTTATTCAGCAGAATCTTCTCTTAGGAAGGACATTGTGTTTTTAGTCACTGTCAGTGACCTAGGAAATCCACCAAGCTGGCTTCATGGAATTTTGAGCTCATTCAGAGCTTTGGATGCCATTTCCTTATGTGTATACCACAGGCTGTAATTGTTAGTCACAGTCAGGATTATAAAAAAATCCCCTTCAAAACCATGGATCATGACACCATGCAGGAGACACAAGCCATCTGAGACCCAAGGAGCTTGCCTTTATCATTTATTTGATGACTTTTCATTTCAGGAAAAGCAAGGCTAATGCAATGTTTCCTAATGCTAACATCTGTTCAAAAGGAAATCCCACTTGATGGCATTCTGCCTTCACGCCAAGATCCCAAGGACCAAGTTTTACTGTCCAGCTTTCATTTCTTCACTTATAAAGTGAGGATAGCATTACCCTCCTCTGTACTTTATGAGGGTAATGGCAAAAGCTAATAAAATAATTTATGTGAAAATACTTTAAAGAATTTTAAAGCACCATTTAAATATGGAATATTATTAGTTAAGACCTGGATTTAATTGAAGAAGGCTCTTTACTGTTGTTTTGTTTGTTTGTTACTTGCTATCTCTGTAGATGACAAAAAGAGCAGGATATAAGAAATAAATGATTTATTACATTCTATACATTCTATACATCCTTAAAATACGACTTTTCTTTTCTTGAACTGGTTTTTAGAGAGAGAGGAAAGGAGAGGGAGGGAGGGAGAGAAATGTCGGTGTGAGAGTGAAAATTGAATCTGCTGCCTCCTGCATGCATCCTACTAGGGATTGAGACTGCAACCCAGGCATGTGCCCTGAATGTGAATCAAACCAGCAACATTTCAGTGCATGGGACGATGTCCAACCAACTGAGCCACACTAGCCAGGGCAAAATATGACTTTTCTGTGGAGAGGAGGACATGATGTATAACGCACTATGAGACTTTTTTGGGTGTGGCTTTTAGAAACTAGTCTCACTACTTTTAGTCATAGCTAGACATAATGCATAGGTGCATAAAGCTAGTAACTATATTAGAATTTAATAAAAATGACTGTGAAATGCATAGGTTGCTTCAAAATTTCCCTAAGAGGCACTTCCAACTAAAAAAGGGCAGGCAAAATTATAAATTACCTTATGAAGGAAACCTCAATAGATTGTCATCAGATTAACTGACTAACTGATTTTAACCACCGTTACTTGGTATTTAGATATGTTTTTCTATCATGATTTTGAGTACAAATTATAATCACAGAATAAAAAAAAATTAGCCCAGAGGAACTTCAGAAATAATCTAATATATTCTCTGGTTTTATAGAAGAAAATACCAAGCCTCAAAGACAGTAAGTGATTTGACTAAAGACACCCAGCTAATACTTGTGGAAAAGAGATTAAGATTCACCTCTTCTGGCTTGCAGCCCATGGCTTATTCCACCCCATGCTACCTTAGCCAAGGGTAAGAAATATTTAATCAAGGGCTAATGATGAAAGCCAATGAAGACATATTGTATTTCTTCTCTGGATTTCTTCACGTATCAGTGCAGCACCTAGGAACTCAGATAATTATACTGTGAAGAGACAAGTGACAGGAGAGCAAAACACCTCCTCTAATTCCTAGCCCTCCGTCAAATGCAGAGGATGTGGTAAATTGCTACCTGTGGGCTTCAAGAGAGGTGCATTACTTGTACAAAGAAGCAGTCTTGGCACCTCCCATTGTAAGATGTAAATCTAAGATTTGGGTAGATTTTGGGGGTTGGGAGGTTTAGCGAGGGAAAGCCCTTAGCCTCAAGTTGTAGACTCAAAATATTATTTCCCCAATTCCTATCAAATTAACTTGAGCCTCGAACAACTCCCTCAGCTGGGGAGCAGAGCCGGATGGGGAACATGAGGTTGATCCTCTGTTACTTAAACTCTTCAGGACTTCTATTATCTGATTCAGCTTCTCTCTCCATAATGAAGATCAAATTATATCCAGGATTCTGGTTTGCTGAAAAGAGAGAGAGATCATAGGAACATATCATTTTACAGAGGACAATACCAGCAATTTCTGAATGAATCTGGCAGCTAAGCCCAGCAATTATTTGGACCAGCAATCACCGGCTCTTTGGGGATGGACTGCACTACCAGGCTTTAGCAAGAGCAAAACTGTGGTGGAATTCAGTCACCAGGTAGCAGAGATCATTGGTTCTTACTGGTCATCCCATTAAGTCACAACATTTTCCTAAAATTTCAACACGCAATCGTGAAAAGAAAAAAAAAACACAACAACATCAAATCACTATGTTCAGAAAAATATTGATTTTTTATTTAAAGCCCTTAGAAGGAAATCTGCCTCCCCAGAATAAGAAACCATTGGAGCATTTTCTACATGATGATCTTTGGAATTTTTTGTTTATAAGGTGAAAATGTGAGGTGTTTTTTTAATTATAAAGAAATTTGGTGCCAGTTAGGAAAAAAAAGAGATTTGTGAAGTAGCTAATTCAAACCAGATGCCTAGAGAAATTGAGTTCACTGTTCTTTCCTTGACAATATTTCAGTAGAGTGTCTGTGGGGCCCAATGCAGAGAAGTGCAGCCAGTGGATAGGAAATAAAGATGAATCCTGGATCCATGTTAGAAAGGATTTCCAAGTGATCCCAGATGTCCAAAGATGGAATGGGCTGCCCTGGAAGGACCCTGTGGCTAGAGATGCTTACCAAGAGGAGGGAATGAAGCCGAGATGGAGCAATGCATTACATGACCTCTCAATGCCATTGTAGAATGTTCTAAACCCTTTCTTTGCTGATAAAAAACACTTATTTCTCTATGTCCATAGCTTTTGTAATTTAAAAATTATGGATTTTTAGAAATGCATATTCAACATCTCTCTAAATACATTAATAGAAAAATGAGTTCCCAAACAATGGCTTTAGTAAGGGAGGTTTTCATAAAAAAATAGTCTCATCCGCATATCTATTTTTCAAGGTAATTTTCTAAAATGTTTCAAACTTTGAATGACTACTGAGCATTAGTCCCCTTGTCTTTGGGTGGTTCTGGCCTTGAGGTGAGGGTGCCCTCCCCTCCCCTGAAAGCCAGCATAGTCACATTTCCCGTAATGGAAATAGTTCATGTAGGCAACCCAACCTTTTGCCATGTTTCCACAAAGCAGTGTAAATGTTAGTAGGTCACGATGGGACAGACAAAGAGAATTTGACAACCAATCTGTTTATTCTTCAGATTATAAAACTGCTTTCAGGGCCACACTAAAGTGACATGCTCTTGGCCAAGAGAAAGAAGCCATAACTTGGTACAGACAGAATAGGAGCTTTCAGACAATTGGGAGAGCACTGGGGAGCTGTCCCCCTTCTAGGTGGTGACAGAAAGCTGAAGTTCTGTTTCAAAGGCTTGTACTGCAAATACAAGCACAAAATTGGTATAGACATGGGTGGGAGGTATAGGCCAAAGGTGGGAAAAAGCAGTCTTAAACATTTGAACTGCTTTATGCATAAATGGGAGCAAAACCAAACAAAAGGGACACTTTCTGAGTATTTCAGTACCATAGACCATTGTAAAGATGCCATCTATTAAATTGCACACACCCACAGAAACTTTTGAAGTATGCAAGGTGTACCTTTGTCCTTGAATTTAGTATTTATTGGCATTTGGTTTAGGCTTTTGGGAAATACTACCAATAACTGCTATTTCAGGTGCACTTTGCATCTGTCTGTCTTTCTCTGTCTCTTTGCTCCTCTCTTTCTCAGACCTCTTCACATGCTGTTCCCTCTGCCTGGAAAACTCATCCTCTTCTGATTTACCTGTCTGAACTCCATCTTATTCTTCACATCTCAGCTCAATTGTCATTTTCTCTTCAGAGAGGCCTTACTTGATGTCCCTTTTATTCTTTGCCCACGTAACGGCCTCTTTTCTTCATAGAACTTAACATATTTTGCAATTATATATCCATGCGTGTGTTTGTTTAGTGTCCAACTTCAATAAGCTCCTGGGACCAGGGACCTCAGCCTTCACGTTTCCTAGTCAGTCTCCAGTGTCTTGCATCGTGGGGAAAGGAATTTTTTTTTTGGTAAATAAACAAATGTCAGGATAAGATCAGAATGGTAGTAAGTAAGGAGGGGCTCAGAACCAGATGTAAATGCCATCCTCTCCTTTGGTGCCCCAGCAGGTGGGTGCTGCGGGGCATGATGCTGTAGATCAAGCTTGCAGGGTTAAGGTCACAGACTTTTCTAATTTCCAAGGATTGAAATACTCCAATGTTTTTCAATTCTCTGAGCCCAGGTCGACTCCCATGACTCATCACTCTACCAGAGCATACTCCCTGGGGAAACGGTAGTGATGAGAATGGCTGAAAGGAAAGAAGATTCTAAATTCTTGATAGCTACCCGATGGAACTAGTTGTTTTGCTTTCAGAGAAATACTTTGTTTATGAAAGTATCACATAAATAGGCAAATCAATAAAATTTTTTAAACAGAGTTGCATCTTGCCTCTTTCAAAGAAGCAGCCTGATTGAGAGATTTCCTGGCCAGTCAGAACCTGGCCTTAAGTACCTCTTCTTCCCAGTACTTACCACAATCGAAAGTTCACCTTTATTATTGTGATTAATTGCTTAATATCACTCTCCCCCAAAAGACTATAAGCTACCTGTGGGTAGGTGCACTTTCTGACCTCTCAATGCTGTTGTATGCTCAGCACCAAGCCCTGTAGCAATTCAATGAGTGAATGAATGAACGAGACATTTTCCCTATACCTGTCTTATCTCCAGCTTGCTGGATATTCTTGAATAAGTCACTTTATCTTGCTAGTGTTCATTCTCTTATTTGAAAAAAAAAATGGAGTTCATTCTAATCCCTTCTTAATATTTTCAAGAATCAAATGGCATAAAAATGGAATGAATGTTCTGAAAAGGATAAAATTGTATTAAAATGTTAACTACTGTGCAAGGAAGTACTCTTACTACTGGAGCTTAGATAATGGGCAATGGAGCAAAAGCAGATCTGACACCGAGTATGACCAAAAAGCATGTATGGAGCTAGGACAGGGCAGGCATTGAACCTAAATACTAATTTCAGAAATTTAAAATTATCAGAGTAATTCAATAGAAGTTCTATTTGAAGAAGGACTCCCTCTTTCACCTAGGGGAGGAAGGGAAGGAAACATGGAAGTTTCGGGTAATCCCTAGGCTGATACTCCAGAACAACTGGGAAGAGAAAGTCTACCCATGCCTTCATAGGAAGGATGTCAGGGAGACATGCTGAGTTGACAGCTCAGTCCCAGTCCTTTAGTTCAGGGTTGGCATGAGATTGTACTTGATGATGTCCTGGACACTATTCAGCTTAGGCATTAGAAAAACTAATTTATGTGACCTTAATCAAGTGAATGGTAAACTGAAAGAACAAGGTTACATTTGCAGGGATGAGTATCTTAAAGCTTAATCGTTCAATAATAATAATTTGAAAATAGTATTATTTATTTCTATTATATATTAGAAGCCTTATACATGTTCATTTTTAATGTATACTTATTTTACACATGGGGAAACCAAAACTTGATCGCATAGCTAGGTGGCAGAGCTGAGAGTCAAACATGGGACTGGCCTGACTTCAGATATGCTCCTTTTACTCTGCTCTCCAAACAAGGCTGCACCTAGAGACCAAACCACAGGACCAGCTACATAATTTGCAGGGCCAAATGCAAAATGAAAATGTAAGGTTTCTTATTCAAAATTTATTAAGAATTTTAAGATAGCAAGAGCAGAGCAGTAAGCTAAGTATATGGACCTCCTGAGCGTGGAGTTCTGTGCTACATACATCATAGATCCATAAAGCTGGTCCTGCAAACCATAAAAAGGATCAAATAACCAAGAAACCCCCACCTCTGGTCAGTTCTGAGGACACCTCAGGACTCTCTACAGGTGAGCTTATCTAGAGAAATCATGACAATGGTGGTGAGGCAGGGTAAAGGACGATGATATGGGTGAGGCAGGGGGAAGGGCCATAGAAGTGAAGCAAGTTTTTACGATTCTCCCTTCCAGGGACCCAAGCCATTGGGGACTGGCACCGAGGGGAGGGGCCTGGGAGCTCAACACTGCAGGAGCAGCCTCGGGGAGAGGCTGTAGTCAGGTACCATGACCATCACCATCCACACCCTGGATATCCCCAAGACAGGTCTCTGGGAAAATAAGATAAGCAACTATGGTACCAACATACAAATATTTAAACAGAATTAAGAGAAAAAAAATTCCCATGATGAAGAAATTAGAAACATTCACTGGCAAAAACTCAAGTTATGTGGAGGCAGAACTGACCAAACGGCTTTTCCAGTCCAGTTTCAGACATTGCCATAGCCAAGAGAGCAGGACAGTCCAAAGGAAGATGTTGTCTCAAGAACAAATGAAATGAATCTAGTGGGAGGCTAGTATTGACTGACCAAAGTGTGTGGACTCTGAGAATGCAATTTTGGGGAGAGGATAGCTATAGTGAATTCTTATCAGAATGTATGTATTTTTTAACACTAACACTAAAATCATACATACTAGTTCAAAAAACTTGGAAAACAGAAAATCACAGTGAACAAAACTCACTCATAATTCTCTGACTCAGTGATAACCATAACTAATTTAACCCTTTGATATGTGTGCTTTCAAACTTCTATAATATATTAACACACACACATAATTGTTTTCAAGCATGAAATCCTTGTTAAATATATTTCCCCTTGTTAAATATTAATCTATATAGTTTTTTAATAACTGCATAATGGCCCATCAATAAATCCTCTGTGCCAAGTTCCTCATTTTTGGTATTTATAAAGAATGGTAATATAAACATCTTTTACACACACATACACTTTCACCAATACATTACTTATTCTTGGTGCTGCACAGAAAACATTTTCGTCTGGCGTGACATTTTTCTGTTTCTACTTTAGGACAAGCCACAGACAGGAAGTGCTGATGACAGTGCAACAGAACCTGGACTGATCGCCTTCTCTGAGCCCCGGCTCCCCTAGCACTTCACCTGCTCCTCTGTTATGGCACTTAACACCCGCTGCCTTCTTGTTATTCATGCTGTAACTGGATACTCCTGGAGGGAAAGGGCACACGAGACTCATCTCTGCATCCCCCAGGGCCTTGTCCGCATTAGGTACTCTATAAATGTTTATGTAAGAGCTGAACACGTTTTCAAGTCCTCTAGCCCAGTCCTGATTCCAGTCCCCCTGCCAACTTGCCTCCATAATTGATGTGACATTTCCTTCTCCGCGGAGGGATTGAAGTTTGGGGACATGTCCTAAGGGGGGGTCAATTAGCTCCGTTGATGCATCAGCCACCAGATGACCAGAGGTTGATCTTTCGAGAAATGCAGCAGGAAAAGTGGTTTACAATTTCCTAGGCAGGTCTAGAAGAATTAAGAAGCCGAGATTTATACTTGAGATCTATGCGCTCCAAAAATGACTTGGTGTTTAAACTAAAAATTGATCATAGTTTTTATTTTCAGAAAAGCACCGCTAAACTTATTTGTATCAACATTCAATACTGTATAAAGGGAAAAGACAACCTCAAGCACAAATGGCATGCTGCCTCCTCCGAAAGGTGATGCACCTCCATTTGCTTGGCTTACTCCTTTCCTCTCAAAAAGCGGCCTTGTGCCTTTCCCTGTGTCAGCCTTGAAATCGTCTCTGTTACACTGATCTGTTAAAACTGTTAACTCACTTTCTATCTCTTAGAAGTAATCATTTATTTCAATCAACTCTCATGATTGTTCTGTACTGAGTAATTTCAACAAGATCTCATTCCCCTGGATTGGCTTCCTACTAGGTGTTACACCTCGTGCTTCCTACTATGTGCCAATTCTGTTAGGCTTAGAAGCGCAAACATGAATGAGGCCAGGTCCCTGCTTCTTATAAAGTGATGGGAGAGATAGGTTCAGAGCAAAGGCCAGAGCCTTTGAGGTTACCCCAAGGAGTAGAAAGTGAGTCAAAAGCACAATCCTGGGTTCCCAGCCACGTCTCTGCTCTTATTAACCCAGAACATCCCCTCTTCCCATACTTCCACACGGAAGAGGCATCATAGTGCAAATAAAAAGTTGGCGGGGGGGGGGAGGTGGGCGGGGATCTAGCTTTGAGTTTTGGCACAATTCCTTACTAGGCTTGGGTCTTGTGTAAGTGACTTCACCTCTATGAGCATCCACACGCAGGGACGGAGCAGTACTAGTAATAGGATTGCAATAGTGATTACAGGTAGTCTGCAGCCAGACTACTTGGAGTCAAAAATCTTTCAGCATCATAAGTTGTGTGACCTTGGGCAGGTCATTTCAGTTCTCTGAGTTTCAATTCCATCAGTTGTAAAATGGGAATAAAAACAGTACCTGCCTCCTAGGATTGCAAAGGTTAAATATATTAACCTATGTAAAGTGCTTTATAGTTATAGAAAAGAATATAACTTTTAGAATAATGTTAACTCACAACATGGATGCACCTTGAGAGTATTATGCTAAGGGAAATAAGTCAGGTAGAAAAAACTAAGAACCATATGATGTCACTCATATGTGGGATATAAAACTAAAACTCGTGGACACAAACAGCAGTGTGATGGTTGCCAGAGAGAAAGGGGTGGGAAGGTGAGGGCTGAAGGGGTTCTAATATATGGTGAAGGAAGATGATTTGCCTTTGGGTAGTGAGCACATAGTGCAATATACAGATCTTGTAACATAGAAACCCACACCTGAAAACTATGTGATCCTATTAACCAATGTCATCCCAATAAATTTAATAAAAATAAATAAGAATAATGTTAACTCTTACTACAGTGGTTTGATATTTGCTAGTAGAAGTCATAATAGTAGTAGTGGGTTGGTGTGATAGTTTTAAAAATCTATGCCCAATCACAGCCCTAGACTCTGTCTGGTAATATTTCATTTCCTCTGGTTAATTCTATTAGAATTTGAAGAGCCAAAATATACTTGCATCTTTCCTAACTTCATAATGATATCAACATCTGTTGAGTATTTTTCATATGTCAGACAAATCCTAAGAGCATTGGAAGCACTGAGTTACTGAATTCTGACAATAATACCAAGTTCTGTTATGATCTCTATTTTACAGAGAAGGCAACTGAGTTACAAGCTTGTCTAAGAGTAAATAGCTAATAAGAGGGCTGGTTTCAGGCTCACAGACTAACTCTCCAGTGACTAGACAAATCCTACTATGCTCACTGCTCGATCTTGCTGGGGCTGGATGTCCTCCTGTGAATAGCTAATAGTGTCCAGTACTATTTGAGCTTCTGAGTGTCAACTGTTCTGTTATATTCCAAGGTATTCTTCTAAAAAGTACTCACAGAAATTGCCAGTTTTTGCCAGTGATGTTCACGGTATTTTGAGAATTTGGCTGAGCATTTCTCTCTGGCCCCTGTGTTGGGATAAGAGGGAGTGCTTCTGTTTGCATTAGCCAGAGAAGGATTGTGAACTATTATCTTACCTTGTTATCTGAGCTGCTGGTGCACAAGGAAGTTTCCTTTGCTAATGGTTGAACTGCTCTTCAGATAAAGGCCTCCCCTGGATCTCCACTGCACTAATTAATCAGCTGTTAAAACAGTAGTTGATAAAGACAGGCTTACTTAAAGTTCGAATTGCCTGCAATCAGAGATAACCAGCAAGTCCCGTTGGCAGTGAGATATGAAAACAGGGGAATGATCTCTTATCAAAGGGAACATGGCACTCAAATGAAAAATGAGGTGCAAAAATAGTTAAAGCAGTGTTCAAATTGGAAAAAAAACACACATATAGTTATTTCTTTGAATCTGTGTGGACAAAGTGAAAATGACACAAAATGCACACATACACACACAAAACAGGATCCATGTTAACGCTTCGGTGTAAGTTGGGTGAGCAGAGCCACAGCAGGTCTCATGAATGTGGTTACACAAGAGGGTGTACCATGTGACCACCATTTCCCTTTGATGGTTTCTTATTTGCTAATATTGATCATTTAAGAAATTAAATCAGAAAGTTGATTTCCTCAGAAATCAGAGGGCATGATTTAAAAGAATATTTATTCATAGGGAAAAGGAAGGTAAGGGGAGAGAGAGTTACAACCACAGAGCTTTACTGTAAGCTTAGAGGTCTTCCTGTAGGGTTCTTGTGATGAGTGTCAAAAGCCCTAGCTCCTCCCACAAACCCATGTTCTAGAACTACTTCCCATCTTGCCACGCTGGGCAGTGTGTGCATGGCTTGCCATGTCTGCATGCATTGGGTTACAATCTTTTCTTTTTCCCAAATAAATCCTTTCTGGTGATGAAAAACCTTTTTATTTTATTAAAGAAATCATCGGAAAAAAAGTGCATATGGTAGATGAACGGAAATAGACTTCCCTGAAAAAAAAATGCATATGTGAAATAGGGAAATAAAGCATGTAAACTGGAAATTTTGATCTTAAAAATACAATGGTATTTTGTAATGATTAAGAAATGTTTCTTTCTTTTTCTACAGAAATTAATATTTTATTTTATTGTTTAAAGTATTATAAGTAGTAGTACATATGTCTCCTTTTTTCCCCCATTGACCTTCCCTGGTCTCCCCTACCGCTCTCCCCCTGCACATGCCCTCACCTGCCCCTCCCCCACCAGTGTCTTGCATCCATCGGTTATGCTTAAATGCATGCATACAAGTCCTTTGGTTGATCTCTTACCTCCTCTTCCCAACCCTCCCCAGCCTTCCCGCTGTAGTTTGACAGTCTATTCAATATTTCTTTGCTTCTGTTTCTATTTTTGTTCATCATTTTATAATGTTCTTTATATTCCACAAATAAGTGAGATCATGTGGTATTTTTCTTTCACTGACTGGCTTATTTCACTTAGCATAATGTTCTCCAGGTCCATCCATGCTGTTGCAAATGGTAAGAATTCCTTCTTTTTTACAGCAGCGTAGTATTCCATTGTGTAGATGTACCACAGTTTTCTAATCCACTCATCTGCTGATGGGCACTTAGGCTGTTTCCAAATCTTAGCTATGGTAAATTGTGCTGCTATGAATATAGGAGTGCATATATCCTTTCTGATTGGTGTTTCTGATTTCTTGGACTTATATTCCTAGAAGTGGGATCACTGGGTCAAATGGGAGTTCCATTTTTAATTTTTTGAGGAAACGCCATACTGTTTTCCACAGTGGCTGCACTAGTCTGCATTCCAACCAGCAGTGCAAAGGGTTCCTTTTTCTCCACATCCTCGCCAGCACTTGTTTGTTGATTTGATGATAGCCATTCTGAAGGGTGTGAGATGATACCTCATTGTTTCGATTTGCATCTCTTGGATGATAATGACTTTGAGCATGTTTTCATATCTCTCTTGGCTTTCTGAATGTCCTCTTTTGAAAAGTGTCTATTTAGGTCCTTTGCCCATTTTTTGATTGGATCATTTATCTTCCTTTTGTTAAGTTGTATGAGTTACCTGTAAATGTTGGAGATTAAACCCTTATTGGAGATAACATTGGCAAATATGTTCTCCCATGCAATGGGCTTTCTTGTTGTTTTGTTGGTGACTTCTTTTGCTGTGCAGAAGCTTTTTATTTTGATGTAGTCCCATTTGTTTATTTTCTCCTTAGTTTCCATTGTCCTAGGAGCTGTATTGGTCAAGATATTGCTATGACAAATGTCTGCTGTTTTGGTGCCTATGTGCTACTTCTAAGATTTTTATGATTTCCCATCTTATGTTTAAGTCCTTTATCCATTTTGAGTTTGTTTTTGTGTATTGTGTAAGTTGGTGGTCTAGTTTCATTTTTTTGCATGTATCTGTCTAATTTTCCCAAGACCATTTATTGAAGAGACTGTCTTGACTCCATTGTATGCTCTTGCCTCCTTTGTCAAATATTAATTGAGCATAATGGCTTGTGTCGATTTCTGGGTAAGAAATATTTCAACAGAACTTCCCCTACTTATATATTTACATAGTGCTGGCACAAAGGGAATTAGATATCATTGAATTTCCATGTCAGTAACCCTATTTTGCATGCTTGACATTGCCTTCTGCCTTCTGGATTCTTTTTTTTCCCATCCACTTGATATGTATGTAATATCATCATCACAGTACCCAAGTGCTTTGTATAATAGGAAAGAAATCAGTCAATTTTCTTATTGTCTTAGACTGTGACAGTTCAGAAAATGGCACATGTGGACAGCAAATGAGGTTGGTATGTGCCCAGTGGTGAGCCGGGGTCAAGATCAGAGCACCCTCCATGCCCTGTGCAGCCGTGGGCAGTGCATTCCACATGCTCTCTATGACTCATGCTCCTTGCGTATGAAATGTTGATAATAATAACCTAGCCACTGTCACCACAAACTTCTGGCTGTGGTTCAGATGTGGTTCACCTGATCTAAAAAGCCGCAGGGACTCAGAGAAACTCGTGTAAGAATTCAAAGAACCATTATTATTCTGCAGAATGATTTCTTTGTAACCTAAGAAGGAACCAGTTATGGCAAGAAACAAACAAGAAAGGATATAAATATCCCTTAACTAGTTAGCAAGATAAAAAAATAGGTGCTCAAAATTATTTCTCCAAGATTGACAATAGGGAACCTGTAAGGTACAGTTACTATTCCTAGAAACAGTTAAAAAACAACAAACTCTGAGCACTTCTATATGCTAGATATTGTACTGTCAGTTTACACACAGTATCTCCTCTAATCCTCACAAACCCAATGAGGGAGATATTATCATCCCTGTTCTATAGATGAGGAAATGAGGCAAAGAGGTTGGGTAACTTGCCCAAAGTCACAGAGCTAGTAAGTTGCAGAATCCGGATCTAAACCTAGGTGGGCTGGCTCTGGAACCTGAGCTTTCCAAATACTACACTGAGGTGCAGAGACCAAATAACATACAGTGATTTTCCTAAGATTCCATGACCTGTAAGTGGCAAGCCTAGCAGCCTAAAGTAGGTCTTTCTCAAGCCCAGCCCTCAGGTCACCAGCATTCGTGCCTCAATATCCACTCCCCCGGTTGGCTTGGGCTTTTCCTCCCACCCTCAGTGGACAGGTGAGGTGAGACTGACAGGACCCTCACACCCTCCTCATCTTCCACTCAGAGGCAGAGCCTCTGAGACATGTGACAAGGTAACTCCAGATGATAAAGAGAAAGAAGGAAAAGGTGTAAGGAGACAGGAGCAGCTCCAGGCCAAGAAACTAGGAACAAGGTCTCAGTTCTGTCAAAAGCCTCCATCATGTCCACTTCCTCCTTCTCACTCCTTTCTAGCCAGTGGACTGCCAGCACTGAGGGACATGCCTACAGGTAGCAGGTGTTTAATAAGTGTTAGTTGCCCTTCCTCCCTGCCTCCTGTGGGCATATTCATAGGTTTTTCATATGACCACTGGTAGTGGTAGACGGTCACACTCTGCCAAGTTAAATAACACGCCCCCTCCTTTTTCTTCCTGCCACACACCTGTTCAAATGGATAATCCCCACCAAGGAGTGCCCATATCTTCCCAGCCTATTTTAAATTCTCACATTTACAAATAGAAAATCCACCCAAATGCCATGCTCCATTTTGGTGTATGGTGTTGCATGCTAGAATTCAAGAAATGCCATCAACCCTCTTAAAATTGCTTTGAGCAATTGCCACGAGCAATTCAATGTCTGCCCTGCACTACTCACGAGTTCTCAGGGACTCACAAGTGAAATACTTTCTTCTTAAATTCAACGTGCAAATTCCACCCATTCACTAATTAAATACCAAAGCCACCTGCCCTTATACAACTACAGAGACACAAGTCATACTTGCCTGGATTAGTTTCTGGGCCCAGATCTCTTAGAAGGATTTTCTTTGCATTATTTGCTACATTTTTGTTCCCAGCGCTCAACAACGGGCGATGAGTGAAGCCAGATCTTCACATGATGCCTTGAATTTGGCTGATGTCTCCTTGTTCCCAAGCACCTGCCTAAACAAAAGGCATGAGCTTCCCTGGCCTTCCACACTATTCAGGGCGGCATGTTTTTCTAATTGGTTTGGGGCTGGGTGCGTGTGCGCGTGTGTATCTGCACATGTTCAACACAATATTTGCTTGATTCCTTTTTTTTTTCACCTTCCATCTAAATTCTTAACTCAGAATGAAAAGAACCACAGTGCATATTTTGTGTCAGGGTAGAGAGGAAAGAGGACTTAGAAAGGTCCTATTAAAAACAAAAACCTTTTGTTATGAAGCTGTCTTAAAATTAGTGCAGTGACTTCAGAGGATGAGATAAGGAAAGGAAAGGTAAGATGGGGTGAGATAAGATAAGAGTAGGTGGCAACATCAATGCAGGCTTAAGGGTATAAAAGGTGAACACACTAAAAATGTTTGAACCTGAAGAGAAACTGTACATTTAACCCAGGCTCTAAATAAGCTCAGTGTTGTTCTAATCTAAGTTATAGAAATTCAATAACTGACTCTATAATCTCCAGATAGACTTGTTCTTCAGACTGCTGCTTGAGGAAGCATGGGTTTGGAATCACCGTTCTTGCAGACACTGTTAAAATAGGATTGCTCCTACTGTAGGAAGTGCACCAATCCCACTTTGAGGTGGTACATTAATTCTTCCAAATGCTGTGTCCTCATAATAAATGCCTTCTCAAAGTTGGGTTTAAAAGGTCAGTGACATGTTGGAAAAGTTAAATCAGACCATGTTAGTGTTTTCTTCTCCCTTTCCTAGCGAAAGAGTATAAGTGATAGGATAAAATGTCTTTCTGAAGCATATTGATATAATCACTTCTATTTTATTTATTACAGTGCTCATCTTAGACACAGTAGCTTGGAACTGGGTTATCTAGTCTAACACCTCATTTTATAGGTAAGGACACTGAGATCCAGAGAAAGGCATGGCTTCCCAACATCTATATGATGCAATTAGAACTGGCACCCAGCTCTCAGGCTTGCAAAGATCCCTTGCCTAGTGTGTCTGGATTATTATCCTTAATGTTGAGTTTTGTCTTTTGAACATATTATATTCCAGTGCTGCCCAGAAAACTTGGGAAGCAGTTTTTCTCTCATCTATAATAATAAAAGCATAATATGCTAATTAGACCAGACCACCTCCGGACAAAGCCAGGGCTGCGAGGGAAACCCGGGTCCTGTGTGCCTGCAGCGTCCGGAGGGAAGCCCAGGTCCTGGGTGTTGGAGGGAAGCCTGGGTCCCGGGTGCCAGAAGCAAACTGGTGTTGGAAGCCGGGGGAAGGAAGGCCTACTCTTGCATGAATATCGCACATCAGGCATCTAGTCTATATATATATAAGCCTAAGCAACCGTTACAACTGAATGACTGGTACGACCAGTCGACCAGTTGCTGTGATGCACACTGACCACCAGGGGCAGATGCTCAATGCAGGAGCTGACCCCTAGTGGTCAGTATGCTCCCACAGCCAACCTCCCACGGCCCCTCCACCCCTGAATGCCCCCCTCCCCACCATCCCCAATCAGGGGGCTGGCCGGCCAACCTCCTGCGGTTCCTTCCCCCTGCCGGCTGCCCCCCCTCCCCCAATAGGCCGTGATCGCCAGCCAGGCTGAGGACCACACCAGTGCACAAATTCACGCACCGGGCCTCTAGTTCTATATAAAACACTTTTCCAATGTGAAAGAACTTGGATTTGACAGATTAGAAGAGAGGAGTCAGTTGCAGCAATTATTAGTCCAATTCCTCTGTGGCTAGATGGGTGGGCAAACTTTTTGACTCGAGGGCCACAATGGGTTCTTAAACTGGACTGGAGGGCCAGAACAAAAGCATGGATGGAGTGTTTGTGTGAACTAATATAAATTCAAAGTAAACATCATTACATAAAAGGGTACAGTCTTTTTTTTTTTTTTTTTTTTTTAGTTTTATTCATTTCAAACGGGCCAGATCCAGCCTGCAAGCCATAGTTTGCCCATGGCTGGGCTAGAACAACAGTCTGGGAATCCTGTGTTTGATTCTAAATTCAGATTTGCACTGCTTTCTGCTTCCAACCTTCCAATCAACCCTAATAATCAATGGGAAAGAACCTAGCTATACTTTTAAAAAACCCACTAAGTATTCAGAGACAGTGGGAGGAAAAGTAGGGTAGGAGATGAGCAGAAAGCAAAGAACGTCTCTCCAATTTTTTTTTTTTTTTTTGCCTTCCTTCCTTCCTGCCTTCCTTTTGCATGAACAAGTTTACCTTAATACAAATTTTCTTCTTCTTTGTGTTCTTCCTTTTGTGATTCTGTTTACTTGTCCTAAACTTGAGGAAAGAGGGGTTCAGGCCAAGCAAAACAGCACTTTTAAAGAAAGAGAAAGTTCTGTTCTTTCTTTTGCAATGAAGAATGCCTTGGATTGAAAGTTGGTAACAGTTACAGTTTGCTTCTGCTGATCTTTAGTTTTACAGATCATTTGGCTTCATAAAATACAATTGTTGTTTTATAAATCCTTAAAAGAAGCTAAACCAACCTGACTTCCAAAAATGCATTTAACTATAGAAAACATGAAGGTATAGTATTTATTTATCAATAGCTTATTAACTTGTTAAAAGTCTAGAAGCAGATTTCATGGAAAAAACCTTTGTACAGTTACACGTGGTCAAAGGAAATCTGAAAAATCAGAGGAAACATACACTTTTAATTTGGAGGGCTGGCAGCAAGCATAAATCTTATTCTCAGCTACGTTTTTTATTTATTAAATTTATTGGGGTGACATTGGTAAACATGAACATATAGTTTTCAGGTGTGTGGGTGCCTATGTTAAAAGTTCTGTATATTGCACCATGTGCCCAACAACCCAAAGTCAAATCTCCTGTAAGCGTACCTCAGCTACATTTAAAACAATCTGTTAAATGGGAAATGGACAGATTACAACTATCAATAAAGAGCATGAGGTTTGGTATTACATAGGCATGGATCCTACTATTGGCTCTTTCACTTAAAAGCTGCTGATCTTGAAAAGATTCCTTTAGCTCTTGGTTTTCTCATTTTGAAAATGGAGATGAGGATGCCAATGATAACATTTTGCAAATAGGTTTGTTTTAAAGATTAAATCTTCAATGTACACATAAAATCCTTTGTAAACTATAGTTCACCATGAAATTATTTACTATTATTAGCATCATCTTCTTCACCATTATTAAATAATATATGGTTCTTTCTGAAGGCTGACATTACACACCTGGGTGTGTTCCTACTCATGATGGCAGCCAAATTGGTTTGTCATCCAGAAGCATTCAACTGTGGCTCTATTAAGGAACAGGGATTGGAGCTTCTGTCTAGAGAATTAGGAGAGAGACATCCCAAGATCCTAAGAGTTCAAAGGCAATGATTTTGAAAATAATCAATTACAAGAAAAGGTAAACTAACACATGTGTTGGTTTTTTGTAGGCCAGAGTCAACAAAAAAAATTCACACTAATCAAAGAACTGGAATTTAGATCTAACGCTTCAGCATACTGGTATACTCTGGATCAGCTGAGTCTGGTCCAGAATATTCATAGGTTAGTGTGGATAGTATGAACAGCCTGTGAAACCTCATAGGAATGTTAAGAAGGCACAGTGGTCCCTCAATAACACTTGTTGAATGAATGATTGAAATAATAATAAGGCATATTCATAGATAGTGCAAGCACAAAAGATCTGAATTATGAGGGTGTTAACTCTGCATAGAGGCAAAGGAAAATTTTCAGTGTATTAATGTTTAGGATTGTGATGTTGCCTTGATTGATTAATCCCTTTATCATTACAAAATGACTTTTTAAAAATCCCTGATAATGTTCTTTGCTCTGAAATCAACTGATATTAATATTGTTTTTTCTAGCTATCTTTTGATTAGTGTTAGAATGGCATCAATTTTTCAATATTTTTAATTTAACTTTTTTTTGATGTTAATTTGATCTTTTTGTGTCTTCATATTTAAAAAATTTGTGCACTCGAGGGTGGGTGTCCCTCAGCCCAGCCTGTGCCCTCTCACAGTCTGGGGCCCCTTGGGGGATGACCACCTGCTGGCTTAGGCCTGCTCCCCAGGGGATTGGGCCTAAGCTGGCAACCAGGCATCCCTCTGGCAGCCCGGCAGCTCTGGGGGATGTACACTTGCCAGCGGGGAACAGGCCTAAGCTGCAGTTGGACATCCTTAGCGCTGCTGAGGAGGCAGGAGAGGCTCCCACCACCATCGCTGTACTGGCAGCCATCAGCCTGGCTTGTGGCTGAGCAGAGCTCCCCCTGTGGGAGCGCACTGACCACCAGGGGGCAGCTCCTGCATTGAGCATCTGCCCCCTGGTGATCAGTGTGTGTCATAGCGACCAGTCATTCCCAGTCTTTCTGCTGTTAGGGTCAGTTTGCATATTACCCTTTAATTATATAGGATAGAGGCCTGGTGCATGGGTGGGGGCCAGCTGGTTTGCCCTGAAGGGTGTCCCAGATCAGGGCAGGGGGTCCCGCTTGGGTGCCTGGCTAGCCTGGGTGAGGGGCTTATGGCTGTTTGCTGGCTTGTCACACCCTCTTCAGGGTGGGGGTCCCCACTGGGGTGCCTGGCTAGCCTGGGTGAGGGGCTGATGGCTGTATGCAGGCTGGTCAAGCCCCCCCCCCCCCACAGTGGGGACCTTCACCCCATGGAGGTTTGGCCAGCCTGGGTGAGGGGCTGATGGCTGTTTTCAGGCTGGCCACACCCCCTTTAGGGTGGGGGGTCCCCACTGGGGTGCCTGGCCAGTCTGGATGAGGGACTGAGGGTCATTTTCAGGCTGGCTTAGCGGCCCCCGCCCCCAGAGACGGAAGCTCCCAGCCTCTACTTTTTCTCTTTCTTTTTTTTTTTTATTCTGGGATTTATTTACCTTCTATAATTGAAACTTTGTAGCCTTGAGAGGAGCTCAGAGCCAGCCAGGGTAGGCGGGAGGGAAGCCTCCTGCTCACTCCGGCTCTGTGGCCACGACCAGCTGAAATCAGGTATCTGGGGTTTATTTATCTTCTATAATTGAAACTTTGTTGCTTTGAGTGGAGCTTAGAGCCGGGGCCACGGCAGACAGGAAGCTTGGCTTCCTCCATCATTGGGGTAACCAAACCTCCTGCTTGCTCCAGCTCGGTGGCTGCCGGTGCCAGCTTGGTTGGGTTAATTTGCATATAGTTGCTCTGATTGGCTGGTGGGTGTGTCTTAAGGTGTAGCGAAGGTATGGTCAATTTGCATGTTTGTCTTTTATTATGTAGATATGTTTCCTGCGCCTATGTGTCTTTCTGTTTTGTTTGTTCTTTAAATTCCACATAAAAGTGAAATGACATGTCTTTTGTCTCTCTGTCTCATTTACTTCACTTATCATAATACCCTCTAGTTCCATCCATGTTGTCATGAATGGTAAGATTTCATTTTTTTTGGTGCCAAAGTAATATTCCATTGTATATATTAATATATACCACAATTTATTTATCCACTCACCTACTGATGGGCATTTGGGCTGTAGACAACATAAAGTTGTCTTGCTTTTTTTAAAAAATATATTTTTATTGATTTCAGAGAGGAAGGAAGAGGGAGAGAGCACTAGAAATATCAATGATAAGAGAGAATCATTGATTGGCTGCCTCCAGCACGCCCCCCACTGGGGATCGAGCCTGCAAACCAGGCATGTGCCCTTGACCAGAATCGAACCTGGGATCCTTCAGTCCACAAGCCAACACTCTATCCACCGAGCCAAACCAGCTAGGGCTTGTCTTGCTTTTTTAAAAATCCAGTCTGATAATGTCTGCCTTTTGATTTGAATGCATAAACTATTTACATGTAACTAATTATTAATAAGTTAGGTTTAAATCTATCATTTTGTTATTTTTCTGTTGTTATTTGTTTCTTTTTTTCCCTCCTCTTCTAGCTTCTTTTAGATTAAGTGAATATTTTTTAATATTCCATTTTTCTGTTGACTTTTTAGCTATAACTCTTCATTTTGTGATGTTAGTGGCTGCTTTAATACTTAAATAATCCTACTCAACTTTCAAGTACAACTTTATGAATAGTATACTAAACTTACAGTGACATACCTCCATTTCTCTTCTTCCAAGTTTTGTGCTATTGTTGTCATACATTTTACTTTTATATATATTATAAACTCCACATCTTCATTATTTTTATTTAAACAATTAGATTTTAAATTTGCTCTTTAAATAATAAGAAAAATCATATATTTACCAATGTAGTTACCATTTCCAGTACTCTTAATTCCTTTGTATAGGTGCATATTTCTTTCTGGTATGCTTGTCCTTCTGTCTGGGGACTTCCTTTCACATTTCTTGTTGTGTTAAATTGTTCTCTGTTGGTGATAAATTTTTTCAGCGTTTGAATGTCTAAATGAGTTTTTATTTTGCCCTTGTTTTTAAAGATACTTGACAAAATATAGTTTTTTCTTACAATACTTTAAAGATGTTGTTGCTACACTGTCTTCCCACTTTGTCCAAAGAGAAAACTTCTGTTAGCTTTCTTTGTTAACAGAAATAGATAACATGTCTTTTTTCTCTAGTTGCTTTGAAGAATTTTCTCTTTATCACTAGTTTTGAGCAATTTGATTATGATCTACCTTGGGTAGTTTATTTCATGTTTCTCTTGCTTGGGTACAGTGAGCATCTTAGATGTGGGGGTTTATATTTTTCATCATATTTGGGAAATTTTCAACCATTATTTCTAAAATACATTTCTGTCTATCTCCTTTTCTCTCCTTCAGGAAAAGGAATTATATGAATATTGACCTCAAAATTGCCTCAGAGTTCAAAACAAATGCTCAGTTAGCCTTTTATAATTCTCTTTTCTCTTTGTTTTACTTTTTGGATAGTTGTGATTACTGTCTTCAAATTCATTAATCTTTTCTTCAACAATAACCTAATCTCTCATCAATCCTATCCATTGTATTTTTTTTATCTCACACATTGTAGTTTTCACCTATAGAAGTATGATCTGAATTTTTCAATATTTTCAATCTTTCTGTTTAACTCTTTGAACATTTAAACTATTGTTATGTTTGGGAAAACTATTTTTCTCCTCTACTCTCAATACTGCTAAAACCAGATGCTTGGTAGCAATTCCCCAATCGTCAGTGGACACTGAGTGGAGTCCTACAAATGTAACTGAATTCTGACACTATCTACCTGGAGATATCACTAGATCCCACAGGCTAAGGGCTCAGTTTCACAAGATTGGCACCACTTCAGATGCCAATGGCAAGTCCAGCATGTCACCTGGACTTCTGACTAACTGGCTACAGGTCTGGATTCCCACAACCACCTCCTTGGGTTTGATAATTTGTTAGAATGGCTTACAGACTGAGGGAAACATTTACTAGTCCATCATAAAAGGATACATTTCAGAAACAGCCAGACAGAAGAGATGCATAGGATAAAGCATTGGGGAGCTTCCATGCCCAATACAGGTGCACCACCACATGTTCACCAGTCAGAAGCTCATTAAGCTTTCCCATTCAAGAGTTTTTATAGAGCTTAATCTCCTGCACCTCCTCCTTCCCCTTTCAACAGATTAGGGTGGGAGGGGAGCTGAAAGTTCAAACTCTAATAATTTGGTCTTTCTGGTGACCAACCCCATCTTGAGGCTACCTAGGGCCCTTATAAGTCACTTCATTTAGCATAAACTTAGATGTGCCTAAAAGGAGATTTCTATGAATAATAAAAGGCATTCCTATCATTCAGGAAATTTTAAGGGTTTTAGGAGCTCTGTGATAGGAACCAGAGATAAAGACCAAATATATTTCTTATTATACTGTAAGCTTAAGTAGCTGTTTTAATGTCTCTGTTGACTGATTCTATCATATATATCAATTCTGGGTTGGATTTAATAGGTTCATTTCTTTCTTCTTCATTCTTTCCTGCTGCCTGCCTGGTAAGTGCATGCCTGGTAATTTTTAATTGGGTTCTAGACATTGTGATTTTAATTTGTTTGGTGCTGGATGTTTTTATATTCTTAAATATAATCTTGAATTTTATTTTTCTATGTAGTTAAGTTACTGAGAAACAGGTTTATCTTCTGGGGTAGTAGGGGGGGTATCTTACTTTTCTAGATTTGTAAAACAGGACCAGAGCAGTATTTAGTCTAAGGCTAATTGTTATCCATTAGAGGCCCGGTGCACAAAATTCGTGCACTCAGGGGTCAGGGGGCGGATCCCTCAGCCCAGATTGTGAGAGGGTGTAGGCCAGGCCGAGGGACCCCACTGGGGCACAATCAGGGCCAGGGAGGAGCACTGGAGGTTGGCCAGCCAGGGAGGGACCATGAGAGGACTCTAGGCCATGTCTGGTCTATCTTGTTCCATCCCGATTGGCCAGACCCCAGCAGCAAGCTAACCTATCAGTTGGAGCATTTGCCCCCTGATGGTCAGTGCACATCATAGCAACTGGTTGACCAGTTGACTATCTGCCCCCTGGTGGTCAGTGCACATCATAGCGAGCGGTTGAGCAGTTTTAGCATATCATTAACATATTACGCTTTGGTTTGTTGTTCGGTTGTTCTGCTGTACGGTCTATTTGCATATTACCCTTTTATTATATAGGATTATTGAGTTAAGACTTTTATATATTCTGCCCAGTGAACTGTAAGTCATGAAGTTTTCAATCTGTCTGATGGGAACAGGAATGGTTATAAACACATGTTGGTACTGGACACATATATCCAATCCTTTCTGGTGATTCTTTTCCAGGCCTCAGGTAGCTTCTTCACATGCATGCATTGGTCAGGGTTTTGCTGATATTTGAGGAAGATCCTTTGCAGATATCCAGAGTTTTCTCTTTGAGCAGCTTTCTCCTCTCTTGGTACTCCATCCTGTGAATTCTAGACACCCTGGTTCTCAGAACTATTTCCTCAATGACAGATTTCACCTGGGTTCACACTCCCTGTGTCATAGCCTGGAAACTTTCATAGCAGTAAGGTGGGGGAAATAGTGGAGTCCACCACATTGTCTTGGAATAGACTCTGGTACAAAAAAATCAAAGGCTATTATTTGTTCCAGTCATTAAATTATAATTAATTTAACATTTTATCACTCTATGGAAGGTTTGCATTTACCAGTGTCATCCAATCACATATTTATTTATTTATTTATTTTAATTTTTATTTATTTTTTCTCTTTTATTGCTTAAAGTATTACAAAGGGTATTACATATGTGTCCTTTTTTTTCCCCCGCCCTTGACAATCCCCTGGCCTCCCCTACCCCCAAGTGTCTTATGTCCATTGGTTATGCTTATATGCATGCATACAAGTCCTTCAGTTGATCTCTTACCCCTCTCCAATCACATATTTAAAGCACAACCGAATCTCACTACTTTTGTGTTTCAAAATGATCCTGCATATTTGAGGTTTGGCTAGACCAGTGGTAGGCAAACTCATTAGTCTACAGAGTCAAATATCAACAGTACAATGATTGAAATTTCTTTTGAGAGCCAAATTTTTAAAACTTAAACTATATAGGTAGGTACATTGTTATTAACTTAATTAGGGTACTCCTAAGGCTTAGGAAGAGCCACACTCCAGGGGCCAAAGAGCCGCATGAGGCTCGCGAGCCTCAGTTTGCCGACCACTGGGCTAGACCTAGAATTGGCTCTGTTATAATATCACTAGAGGCCCAATGCATGAAATTCATGCACTCAGGGCCGGGGGGGAGGGGGTCCCCTCAGCCCAGCCTGTGCCCTCTTGAAGTCTGGGAGCCCTTAGGGGATGTTCGACTGATGGCTTAGGCTTCTCCCCATGGGGAGTGCACCTAAGCTGGCAGTGGAGCATCCTTAGCACTGCCATGGAGGCAGGAGAGACCCCCGCCACCGCCCTGCACTTGCCAACCATGAGTCTGACTTCTGGCTGACCAGCACTCCCCCTGTGAGAGCGCACTGACCACAGGGGGGCAGTGCGTGCATTGAGCATCTGCCCCCTGGTGGTCAGTGCATGTCATAGTGACCGGTTGTTCCATTGTTCAGTCAATTTGCATATTAGCCTTTTATTATATAGGGTATGCCCACTCTCTTTTACAAATGGAAATACATTCTGTTCCTCCAGTTCTTTCCCATCCTCCCCATCCCTTTTAACTCGGGGTATTAGATGCTGTAAATATATCAATTCTTCCATTTCTCTGGGGCTCAAGACTTATTTAGTTGAATCTTTCAACTTTATGTGATCATTGAGATTCTATTTTACTCTTGTCCTCTCTGTACATCCAAGTATGTCTATTTCTAAGCTAGTGATACCTACAAAACATTACTAGTTTCAGAACTACTTCCAACTTCTTTGTTTTGCCTTCTATTTCTATTGTGGCACTAATTACTAGCAATATGATTAATGCACTACTTACTGGTGGCTTTGTTCCCTTTGTTTTTCTGATAATGCTAATTAATCCAATTTTGAAAAAAATACTTTCAGTTCTGCTCACACATGTCAGATTGCAGGTGCTTTTGAAATCACTTTCTACCCTCGTTGGTTTTAAATTAAAGCAAAAAATAAGAGTAGACCAATTAGTGATGGGGCTGAAAACACTGTCATCAAAGTTGTTCATTGGGGAATGCCTAGGACCAGCAGTGTTAGAATGGCTCTGAAAGTAAGAAAGTTACCATTCACTAAAAAGTTATTTTGCCCTTTACTCACTTCTTAGCGTGTATGCATTGTTGTTGTTGGGGTGTGGGTGTGGGGGTGCTATTACTTAGGTTTGGGGACAACAGATTTTTTAAAATATATATTTTATTGTTGATAGTATTACAGATATCTCCCATTTCCCCCCTTTACACCCTTTTTCCAAACCTCCTCCCCCCCCCTTAGGTCTTCACTACCCTATTGCCTGTGTCCATGGGCTGTGAATATAAGTATGTAAGTTCTTTGGTTTAGCTCTCCTCATCCCCCCAGTCTGTTTCATGCTTCCATTTATATTTTCAATGGAAGCATGGTTGAAGATGGCTACCTAAGATATGGGCAACAATCTGACTTAAACTAAAACCCATCTACCCCCTCCTATCCAAATGCATCAGTCTTCCTGCAGTTCTCTCTCACCACATGCTCATTCCATTTGATGGGTGGCTCGGTTTTAAAGCTGTGGTTGGTACTTGCTGTGCAATTTGGTTTATGTTCACAGCATTCATTTTCTTTGACAGATCAATAATACTCAATGCTACTCCTCCATTAAACTTCTCTTAGCACTTTTGAAGGGATGTGCTAAATTACACTATATATACAGTGATTTTTGTCCTAAGAAATATTATTTAAAACTTAACTCCATTTCTCCCCTTAAAAAGTAAACATCTAAGTTTGTATTTAATTTTTTATTGATTAGGAAAAAATAAACACCACTTCTGAAACACTACATAATTATATTATTATTGATGTTTTTAAATTTCATTTACAGAATTGTATATTGTATATATTATTTCAAAAAATTTTTATGTGAAATTAGAATGTTTATGCTCAATATGGAATAGGAAAACTGTGCTGATCTCCTCTTAGATTAATTGTTTACCACATATATCTCATTTTGATTATGTGTAGTCTAATATATAATTTTTATTTCTTTTTTTATTATCTTTTTATGTTTATTTTATTTTTTTAAAATTAAATCTTTATTGTTCAGATTATTACAGTTGTTCCTCTTTTTTCCCCCCATAGCTCCCCTCCACCTGGTTCCCACCCCACCCTCTGCCCTTACCCTCCCCCCCACAGTCCTCATCCATAGGTGTACGATTTTTGTACAGTCTCTTCCTGCACCCCCACACCCTTTTCTCCCCCGAGAATAGTCAGTCCACTCCCTTTCTATGTCCCTGATTCTATTATAATCACAAGTTTATTCTGTTCATCAGATTATTTATTCACTTTATTTTTATTTATTTTTTTATTATTATTATTTTTTAATATATTTTATTGATTTTTTACAGAGAGGAAGGGAGAGAGATAGAGAGCCAGAAACATCGATGAGAGAGAAACATCAACCAGCTGCCTCCTGCACATCCCCCACTGGGGATATGCCCGCAACCCAGGTACATGCCCTTGACCGGAATCGAACCCGGGACTCCTCAGTCCGCAGGTCGACGCTCTATCCACTGAGCCAAACCGGTCTCTGCGATTTATTCACTTTATTTTTAGATTCACTTGTTGATAGATGTGTATTTGTTGTTCATAATTTGTATCTTTACATTTTTCTTCTTCTTCCTCTTCTTAAAGGATACCTTTCAGCATTTCATATAATACTGGTTTGGTGGTGATGAACTCCTTTAGCTTTTCCTTATCTGTGAAGCTCTTTATCTGACCTTCAATTCTGAATGATAGCTTTGCTGGGTAAAGTAATCTTGGTTGTAGGTTCTTGGTATTCATCACTTTGAATATTTCTTGCCACTCTCTTCTGGCCTGCAAAGTTTCTGTTGAGAAATCAGCTGACAGTCATATGGGTACTCCCTTGTAGGTAACTGACTTTTTTTCTCTTGCTGCTTTTAGGATTCTCTCTTTGCCTTTTGCTCTTGGCATTTTAATTATGATGTGTCTTGGTGTGGTCCTCTTTGGATTCCTTTTGTTTGGGGTTCTCTGTGCTTTCTGTACTTGTAAGTCTATTTCTTTCACCAGGTAGGGGAAGTTCTCTGTCATTATTTCTTCAAATAGATTTTCAATATCTTGCTCTCTCTCTTCTTCTGGCACCCCCATAATTCGGATGTTGGTATGCTTGCAGTTGTCCCAGAGGCTCCTTACACTAGCTTCATATTTTTGGATTCTTTTTTCTTTTTGTTTTTCTGGTTGGGTGTTTTTTGCTTCTTCGTATTTCAAATCTTTGACTTGATTCTTGTGATCCTCTAGTCTGCTGTTGGAGCTCTGTATAATATTCTTTATTTCAGTCAGTGTATGCTTAATTTCTAGTTGGTCCTTTTTCATAACCTCGAGGGTCTCACTAGATTTCTTGAGGGTCTCACTAAATTTATTGGTGGTTTCTAGAAAATTCTTGAAAAACCTTATAACTGTGGGTTTGAACTCTATATCCAGGAGTTTGCTTTCCTCCATTTCTGTCATTTGTGACCTGTTTCTTTGTCTCCACATTTTTTATGCTTCCCTGTGTTGATAGAGTGGCTTTCTGCACTAGGTGTCCTATAGGGCCCAGTGGCTCAGCCTCCCCAATTACCTGAGGTGGACATTCTTGGTGCACCCATTTGTGGGCTTTGTGCACAGTCTTGTTGTAGTTAAGCCTTGATTGTTGTAGGTATCACTGGGAGGAATTGACCTCCAGGCCAATTGGCTGTGAGAATCAGCTGTGTCTAGGTGGGAGAACTTCTGTGCTGGAGACACTCTTCTGGGGCAAGACTTGCTTCAGTGGGGCTTTGGTGCTCACTGAGTCTGCCCCCTGAGTGTGTCCCTTATGGATCTGAGGAGTTGTAATCTGGATGGTCCCACTCTGACCACTGGGTACACTGGCTCTTGGATCTCTAAGGAGGTGCTTATTTAGCCTCTGCCTGAGGCTACCCAGCAGGAGCTACAGAGAGATCTGAAGATTCCTCTTCTTTGTTTGGGGTTTGGAGGTGCCCAGATGAGGCCCAGCTGTGAAGCAATGCAAGCTGCTGTGGGGCCTCGGGCCTTCTTTTGGAAGTTCTGGGTTTCTCTGACCCAGCTGCAGTTTGTTATGTACTTTTCAGATTTCAAAGGGCCAGGCCTTTCATATGCAAAAGCCTCTGAGCACAGCTTGGGTGGGGCAGGGTCTCAGGGGTTCAACAGGGTGAACCAAGCAGCTATGGCTGCTCCTCATTCCTACCCTAAGAGGCCCCACGTCTCAGTGTCCTGGTAATCGCTGCAAGCACCTCTGAGAGAAAGCTGCCCTTGAGTTCCGACCGATGCCAGACAGTACAGTTTCTCCCCGTATGAGTCTGTGTCCCCAGAGACTCACCCGGAACTGGAGTTCAGAGCAGTTGGGAGCTTGGGACTCCCTCCTGACTGAAAAAGACAACCGTGTTCTCAGTTGCCAGCCCTTCCTGCACGCGCCTCCTTACCTCTGCACTTTATTTCCGCACCTCCTCTGAGTCTCAGTGTGCTTTTCTCTTTCCTTCTAGTTGTAGAATTTCCACTCAGCCAGCCTTCCTGTGGTTCTGGATGATGTCCATTTTGTCTTTTGTTGTATTTTTGAAGTGGTTGTGCAAGGCAGCAATTTCCAGTGTTTACCTGTGCCGCCATCTTGGTTTCTCCTGTATTTCTTATAAAGTGCCAGGGAGGGTTTTTAGAATGTCTCTGAGAACCTTACTCCCCATCTTTGTTTTTTGTTTTATTTCTTTCTTTCCCTAAAGTGACAGAGAAAATCTTTTTAAACTCTCTCATTATCTCCTCAGCGGTAGGTTAAAAATAAGCACACTGCAAATAGTTAAATATTTCTGTTGCAGTTCAAGGTTGTGTTTTTAATTTTTAAAATTAACTTTCAACAAAAAGCAGGAAACTTGGTAAAGTCCCCACCCGCTACAAAATTGGATGAAAGTGCTAATTGTTTTATTTAAAATATCTGTTTCAACTAATTAATTCACTTTGCCCTTGACTGAATTGATTAGAAACCCTCAAAGATCTTTTGGGAAAGAAAAAGAAAACTGTGTGCCTTGACCTTCCATCACTCCCAATCACATCTTTATTTGCTATATGAAAACATGAAGCTCTGCCATAAAACAAAAGGTGAGACAATTATGTAGGTTGAGGTAGCAGTTTCCCTTATGAAAAGCAGACTGATAGATTTTCTCTTTTAATAAGATGAAATTTATGTGTTTGAATGGTTCTAGAGAAACTACAGTCATTCTAATCTAGACTTTCAATTTATTTTGCAATCTTTCTTGGCTCATATTTTGGTGAATTCTGTTGACAGATTCCATGTCACTCAGTAGTCACCAAATAAATTTGAATACTTATAGTTTAGTAATTTGGTTTTGTACATAAATGTATTACTGTTTTCTTTTGTCTGAAGTTAAGTAGAAGATATATGGACCTAGGTAAAATGCCTTCATTTTTTCTGTTTTTAACCTGTTTATTTCTACTTTCAATTTGTTATGCTTTTTTTAAAAGGGTATAATTGAAATTCTATTAGGTCAATATAATGCCCTCAAAGCATCTTTAAAATCTCAGATGTCATTATGCCAGAGCTTAGAATATTTGGTAAAGTGTTTTGTAACTGTTTGTGTGGGTTTCTTTTTCACAGTTCATTTTAATTTTTATAATATTTTATCATGACTTTGATTCTTTTAGTTCCTGACCACATTTAACACATAAAATATGTTTCATAAAATAAGTCTTTTTTAAAGTTTTAATAAAGTCTTTTTTAAAGTAGGCATAACTGTTTGTTGCCTTGCTTCTATACAATTTTCCTATAATGACTAATATCAACAAACGTTATCTGAGAATTAAATGTATTTACCCTGAGTTCAACAATAGTCCTTTGGTTACCTAGAGCAACCTAAATGAGCATTTACTCTATGTACTGTGAGTTTAATACTATTTGTACTGTGCATACAAGGAAATGATATATTAAATAACCGAGAATTACTGTTTATTGAGCATTTGCTATATGCCAAGTACTCTGTCAAGGGCTACACAGCCTTACTTTATCTGTACATTAACCCTCTGAGAGAGGCATGATTAGCATTCTTATTTTAAGGATGAGGAAACTGAGACTCAGTGAGGTTAATCGAGGTTACAATTGTTTGTCAGTTACCTAAGCACATGAGAAATTATTTTTCTACTAGAGGCCCGGTACACAAAAATTTGTGCACTTGGGGGGTCCCTCAGCCCGGCCTATGCCCTCTTGCAGTCTGGGACCCCTCGGAGGATGTCCACCTGCTGGCTTAGGCCCACTCCCTGGGGGATCAGGCCCAAGCTGGCAGTCAGACATCCCTCTGGCAGCCCGGCAGCCCTCAGGGGATGTCCACTTGCCAGCGGGGGGCAGGCCTAAGCTGCAGTCAGACATCCTTAATGCTGCTGAGGAGGCGGGAGAGGCTCCCACCATCACCGCTGTACTGGCAGCTGTCAGCCTGGCTTGTGGCTGAGCAGAGCTCCCCCTGTGGGAGCGCACTGACCACGAGGGGGCAGCTCCTGCATTGAGCATCTGCCCCCTGGTGATCAGTGTGTGTCATAGTGACCAGTCATTCCCAGTCTTTCTGCTGTTAGGGTCAATTTGCATATTACCCTTTTATTATACAGGATAGAGGCCTGGTGCATGGTTGGGGGCTGGCTGGTTTGCCCTGAAGGGTGTCCCGGATCAGGGTGGAGGTCCCGTTGTGGTGCCTGGCCAGCCTGAGTGAGGGGCTGATGGCTGTTTGCAGCTGATCACAACCCCTTCAGTTTGGGGGTACCCACTGGGGTGCCTGGTCAGCCTGGGTGAGGGGCTGATGGCTGTTTGCAGCTGATCACAACCCCTTCAGGTTGGGGGTCCCCACTGGGTTGCCTGGCCAGTCTGGGTGAGGGGCTGAGGGACGTTTTCAGGCTGGCCAAGCCCCCCAGCGACGGAAGCTCCCAGCCTCTCGTTTTTTTCTTTCTTTCTTTCTTTTTTTTTAATTCTGGGATTTATTTACTTTCTATAATTGAAACTTTTTAGCCTTGAGCGGAGCTCAGAGCCAGCCAAGGCGGGCGGAGGGAAGCCTCCTGCTCACTCCAGCTCCGTGGCCATGGCCAGCGGAAATCAGGTATCTAGGGTTTATTTACCTTTTATAATTGAAACTTTGTTGCTTTGAATGAAGCTCAGAGCCTGCCATGGCAAGCAGGAATCTTGGCTTCCTCCATCATTGGGGCAACCAAGCCTCCTGCTTGCTCCAGCTCCATGGCTTGGTTGGGTTAATTTGCATATAGTCGCTCTGATTGGCTGGTGGGCGTGACTTAAGGTGTAGCGAAGGTATGGTCAATTTGCATGTTTGTCTTTTATTAGTGTAGATCAGGGGTCCTCAAACTATGGCCTGCGGGACACATGCAAATACAAATATTGTATTTGTTCCCGTTTTGTTTTTTTACTTCAAAATAAGATATGTGCAGTGTGCATAGGAATTTGTTCATAGGTTTTTTTTTAAACTATAGTCCGGCCCTCCAACGGTCTGAGGGACAGTGAACTGGCCCCCTGTTTAAAAAGTTTGAAGACCGCTGGTGTATATCTTTAATTCTGGAGCAAGGACACTATGCTTTCTGGGATTCAAAAGTTATTTTGATTAGGAAGCAATTGTTTTATTACCAATTCAATGAGAAGTGTCCAAAGGGCTTGTCTTGGAATCTCTGTTAAGTGTGCTTAACAGAGACAAACGGACATTTCCAGAAGACGTTTCCAGAAGACAAACGGATGAACAACTTAAATTGTCCATATTTTGACTGCAGGATCCTGGAACACTCAAGACATTCCATGAACTTTGTTAGAAACAAAAAGAAGGAAGAAAGGTCGTGGCAAGAGAGAAAGGAAGGAAGAAAGGAAAGAAGCAAGGAAGAGAAAGAAATCCATCAAATTAACACCTGGTTAATCAGATTTCTTCACTTTTTCAGTTGCTTGAAGTGGCACTGTACGCATAGCCTGAAATGGCTGAAGTTCTTTAGCAGCCACACAGAATCTTAGATCTTAATATATTCTGTTGTTGAAAGACAGAGGCCTGATTTTATTCAAAATTCAGTACTATTTAAAATGTGCTTTCTTTTCTGGAAAATTAAAAAAAAATACAGTGGAATTATCCAAACATTTTTGTCTAACCAGACTATATTCCAGAAGACTAAACTTTAAAAGTTTTTGCTATTTTTATTTTAATATGTAGGCAATTAAGCTTGATTCATATAGAAATAATTATATAGTTATTTGCATATATTCTTATAGAAAATAGATACATACACATATATCTGTACATATACATTCACACAAATGTATATATACATAGAAAAACACCTGTTAAATTTTGTCCCTTTATTTGATTTACAATAATTATAACCTTACCATAAAGCAAGCATCTTTATTGAAAATGGTACATACGAGAAAATAGGAATGATATTAGCAATACTCTGTTCATGGCCAATGATGATGCCATTTTCTTTCATGGTCATTCTCTGTGTAAACAGCTTGTGTTCAAGAATAGTTCTATGAATTTTTTCTATGTTTTTTTCTTTCATTATATATAGTTTTTTATTTTAAAAATTTATAATTGAATTGGTCATGTAAAAGTTAGCCTTCTTTTTTTAAGATCACCTTCACGAGTGTAGAAACATACTTATAAAATAGTAAATAACTTTACACATTGCTAATATTATTAAAAGCAATAAGAAACTGCAACTTAAAAATGATTCATTAAAAATATGTACACACAATTAACATTTATTAATATCCTATCTAATAATAGACAAACATGGTAATTAACCGTAACTTCGCTACCCTTCCCATTTGCTAATCAGGGTGATATGCAAATTAACTGCCAACCAAGATGGCAGCCGGCAGCCAGGCAGCTGAAGCGAATAGGAGGCTTGCTTGCTCCAGTGATGGCGGAAGCCAACGTTCCCCACCTGCCGCTGCCGGCCTCTGAGCTGCACTCTAAGAAACAATGTTGCAATTATAGAAGCTAAACAAGCTCCAGATACCTGCTTTCAGCCAGCTTCGGCCTCAGAGCTTAGAGTGGCAGTGATGGAAACAATGTTTCAATTATAGAAGCTAAACAAACCCCAATACCTGCTTTCAGCCAGCCGCAGCCTCAGAGCTGGAGCTGGCTCTCAGCTCCAGTGACAGCTATAGAAGGAATAATAAATCCAAGAATTAAAAATAAACAAAAAAACACTAACAAAAAAAAAACAGAAAAAAAGGAGAGGCTGGGAGCTTCAGTTGCCTGCCAGCCTGAAAACGGCCCTCAGCCCCTCACCCAGACTGGCCAGGCACCCCAGTGGGGACCCCCACCCTGAAGAGCATGTGACCAACTGCAAACAGCCATCAGCCCCTCATCCAGGCTGGCCAGGCACCCAAGCAGGACCCCCACCTGATCTGGGACACCCTTCAGGGCAAACCAGCCGCCCCCACCTGTGCACCAGGCCTCTATCCTATAGAGTAAAAGGGTAATATGCAAATTGACCCTAACAGCAGAAAGACTGGGAATGACTGGCCACTATGACACACACTGACCACCAGGGTGCAGACGCTTAATGCAGGAGCTGCCCTCTGGTGTTCAGGGTGCTCTCACACGGGAGGAGCTCTGCTCAGCCACAAGTCAGCCTGATGGCTGCCAGTACAGTGGTGGTGGTGGGAGCCTCTCTCGCCTCCTCAGCAGCGCTAAGGATGTCTGACTGCAGCTTAGGCTTGCTTCCCGCTGGTAAGTGGACATCCCCCGAGGGCTGCCGGGCTGCCAGAGGGATGTCTGATTGCCATCTTAGGCCCAATCCCCCGGGGAGCAGGGGAGCAGCAGATGGTCATCCCCTGAGGGGTCCCAGACTGTGAGAGGGCACAGGCCGGGCTGAGGGACCACCCCACTCCCCCCCAAGCGCACAAATTTTTGTGCACTGGGCCTCTAGTTTTAATATAATACTTGATACCATATAAAATACAGATAATATTTATGTATTATATGTATTTTAATTTGTTTTCCTCTGCCATTACTATATTCTTGGGTTATTTTCCCTTTTGTATATGAAGATAAGTGTTTGGGAAACACAAAATATCTTTCATCCAGTTTTAGCAAAATTCAGAGGCTAAATTAGTCACTGAAAGAAAGAAAAATACAATTGAGTTTTAATTATTCAGTGTATTTATATTTCCCATTAGACTTGGAATCAAGAGTTGACTCTACTTCCTTACATAATCTTGAATTTATCTGTCCTATATCAAGGATTTTTGTACATGTGAAATATGCTTCTATCCACCTGATAGCTTATTATGCCACCACAGAAACTTCTGCTTAGGAAATACTTATAATAAGAATTTATAAACATGGACAATGCTTATTGTATTTATATTTAGACAAATATTAAAAGCTGGGTACAAAATTATTCATGCAATATGATTACAACCATGTAAAAAAAAAGTAGAAAAAATATTAGAGGGTATATACCAAAATGTGAATAGTGATTATCTTGGGTGACAAAGTTATGAGTAATTTTTCTTTTCCTTTTTGTTTATTTTCCAAATTTTGACTATATTATTTTCATAATATAAAATGCTTCATGTAAAATGAATAGTGTGAGTTTGAGTCATATTTTCAAGTAATGTTTAAAGTCATTCTTCCATTTCACTGGAGTTAATTTATATATAGATGTGACATTCTGAGTCTATGTCAATAAAGAAGGCTGGCCACTAGTTGGTAGGTATGTTTGTGGGAAGGATGATCTGGATGCAAAGCAACTGATGAATGGGAAGAAAAAAAAGGGGGTGAATGTTTCAAATAGCCAGATAATAGGTATAATTGAACATTGATTATTTTCATGTTAGGGTTCTAGTGACTGATTCTAATTTAGGCCTCGCTGAGTTTTACTGATTGTTAGTCATTGGTTTGCAAGCCTTTTCCCCATATCCTACCAAGTAAGAAAACGTTTTCCCCAAAACAAGTCTTAAAAGGACAGGATTAAAAAGTAAAACAAACTTTTTTTACTGTGACTAAACTACTGGACTGCTTTTATTTATTTTTCCTGCTGGTAGTTATAGGAAAGCACAGGCTTTGGGAAAAGAGAGAGTTTCTGACTGTGACCTCAATAACTAAGTTTAATTTTTCTCATCACTAAAATGGAGATAATAATGTGTATTTTATAAGGTAAAATACTTTGAGGAGAGACCTCCAAAATGAGGTATGCCCATCCTAGAGGGTGAAAGAAGAAAAATTTGGTGCACTTTTATTATATACTAGAGGCCCGGTGCACAAAAATTTGTGCACTGGCCGGGGGGGTGGGGGTGGGGGTGTTCCTCAGCCCCACTTGTGCCCTCTCACAGTCTGGGACCCCTAGGGAGATAACGACCTGCTGGCTTAGGCCTGCTCCCGGGTGGCAGAGGGCAGGCCCAATCCCTAGGTGCAGCCCCTGGTCGGGCTCAGAGTAGGGCCGATAGGGGAGTTGGGGCACTGCCCCATGTCACACACAGAGCAGGGCGGATCAGGGGGTTGGGGTGCCACCCCCTGTCACCCACAGAGCAGGGCCAATTAGAGGGTTGGGGCACTTTCCCCTGTCACACTCAGGGCAGGGCCGATGGGGAGGTTGTGGCTCCACCCTGTCACACACAGAGCAGGGCTGATCAGGGGGTTGGGGAGCTCCCCCCTATCAGGCACAGATCAGGGCCAATCAGGGGGTTGGGGCACCTTCCCCTGTCATGAACAGAGCAGGGTGGATAGGGAGGTTGTGGCCCTGCCCCCTGTCACACACAGAGCCGGAGGGTGATCAGGGGGTTTGGGCAATGCCCCCTGTCATGCTGCTCCAGGGGCCAGGAGGTCTTGCAGCTCCACTGATCCCAGTGCTGGGAGGCCTTGCGGCTCCACTTGACACAGGGGCAGTGAGGCCTCGCTGCTCCACTGATCCCGGTGCTGGGAGGCCTCACAGCTCCGCTGATCCTGGGGCGTGAGGCCTCGTGGCTCTGCTGATCCCGGGTTCGGGAGGCCTCATGGCTCTGCTGATCCTGGTGCTGGGAGGCATATTACCCTTTTATTATATAGGACAGAAGCCTGGTGCACGGGTGGGGGCCGGCTGGTTTTCCCTGAAGGGTGTCCTGGATCAGGGAGGGGGTCCCGCTTGGGTGCCTAGCCAGCCTGGATGAGGGGATGATGGCTGTTTGCAGCTGGTCACACCCCCTTCAGGGTGGGGGTCCCCACTGGGTTGCCTGGCCAGCCTGGATGAGGGGATGATGGCTGTTTGCAGCTGGTCACACACCCTTTAGGGTGAGGGTCCCCACTGGGGTGCCTGGCCAGTCTGGGTGAGGGGCTGAGGGCTGTTTTCAGGCTGGCGGGTGACTGAAGCTCCCAACCTCTTCTTTTTTTCTTTTTTATTCTGGGATTTATTTACCTTCTATGGCTGTCACTGGAACTGAGAGCCAGCTTTAGCTCTGAGGCTCAGCTCCAGCTCTGAGACCTCAGCTGCTGAAAGCAGGGATCTCGGTTTGTTTGGGTTCTATAATTGAAACTCTGTTGCAACTCCAGCTCTGCTGGCTGGCTGAAAGCATGGGGCTTGTTTAGCTTCTATACTTGCAACATTGTTTCTTAGAGTGCAAGCTCAGAGCCCAGTAGCAGCAGGCAGGGAACGTTGGCTTCCTCCGTCACTGGAGCAAGCAAGCCTCCTGTTTGCTTCAGCTGCCTGGCTGCCGGCCACCATCTTGGTTGGCAGTTAATTTGCATATCGCCCTGATTAGCCAATGGGAAGCGTGTCAGAGGTATGGTTAATTACCATGTTTGTCTATTATTAGATAGGACTAGAGGCCCTGTGCATGAAATTTGTGCACTGGAGAGGGGTTCCTCAGTCCAGCCTGCGCCCTCTTGCAGTCTGGGACCCCGTGATCATCGATTGCCTCACAGTGCCACTGGCCAGCTAGCCTGGGCCTCCCTCTGCAGGGTAATCATGAGGTGATGGCAGGGTCCCCCTAACCAATCTCATTGCATCTACCTTGGCTGGCTTGGCGCCAGTGCATGTCATAGTGTGGTCGTCCAGATAGTCATTCTGCTGTTCATCCGTTTTGGTCGATTTGCATATTATGCTTTTATGATTATAGACTAGAGGCCCGGTGCACTAAATTCATGCATGGGGGTGTTGCCCCCTCAGCCCAGCCTGCACCCTCTTGGGGGTTGCAGTCAGACATCCCTCTCACAATCCAGGACCTCTGGATCCTAACTGCCCCCTGCCAGCCTGATCACCCCTAACCGCCTCTGCCTGCCAGCCTGATTGCCCCTAATTGCCCCCCTCTGCCAGCCTGGTCACCCCCAACTGCCCCCCTGCCAGCCTGGTCACCCCCAACTGCCCTCCCTGCCAGCCTGGTCGCCCCATGCAGCTTGCTGTTTGGTTGTCCATCCAGTTGTTTTGGTCATGATGGCCCCTGGCTTTTTATATATTGTATGTACATCTATATTATGCATTATAATTTAATATACAAATGTATTTATTTATAAACAATTCTGATGACTTTAATGCTTGATGCATGGGTTGGTCCTGAGGCCATCACTTGTCCCATGTGTCAGATGACCTTAAGTCTCACATAGCTCAGGACAGATCTTGGGGGAGGGACCATATCAGGAGGCTGACTGGGCAACCTCATCTGTCAGGCTGCTTTGGGCATATTGTAAGGCATTACAGTAAGGGAACTGAGGATTATCATATCTAGTTTTTACTGCAATATCCCTCAGAAAATGGACTAATGGCTTAAAGAGAGCCATATGATGAAATTAATATTAATTACATGAGTACAATGAACAAGATATGGCAATGGTGACACTTTTCTTTCCTCTTGTATGAGCTAATTCATAGCCTCATTGACCTAAGAATGATGATAATCTGTTTAAGCTTTGACATCCCTAATAAAAAGCATCAAAATAGGTGAACTCAGAGCCAGAACTTTGAATCATAAACTGCTAAGTCAGGATTTTCAGAGACCATGAAACATGTTCAATTATATTGTTCTCTTTAAAATGCTATTTGTTATATTTTTATCAAGAGTAAAATATTATTGTGCCTTTAAGAACTAAAATCATTATTTAAAATAATGTTTGCCTCATATTCTGATTCTTTAAATTTTCCTATTTTTGTGCACATTTCATAGTGTATGTAGTATAGTAGTGGTGCAGTCAGTGTGTATGAGGAATAACTGAATGCACATATATTGGAGATATGCCACTGGTTGTCAATTGAAAACACCAAGGGGATTCTGTGAGGTGACTGTCAGTGAGAACTAAGGTATGCTGTTTACTTCATTTCAGTTTATACCAGGTGTTTATGAACAAACTCATTCTTACTGGGATATATATCACAACTAGGGGCACCTGAAGGTTACCCAGTGACCCCTGGGCTAACCCTACTTTTTGTCCTTAGAGAGAGAATGGAAGAAGCCTTGGGAACTTAATGGGCTTGATGCTGGTGACCGTCCATCTCTGACTTCTGCTTAGCTTAACTTACCCAGGACAAGTTAATTTTATTTTCAGTATCCGAAGAGATGGCCAATATAAAATAAAAATATAATACAACCAAACTTAGATAAGCCAAATGGTTTCTAACTCAGAGAAACTTGGATTTTGGCAATGGAAAAGTTTAAATATATATAGCAATCTGGGGAAAATGTTGTTGCTTTTTTCTCAGAATGAATAAAAAATATTATGTACTGATCCTATATCTTAGTCTGAGTAATAAAAGTTAGGGGGAAGGGAAACAAAAAATAGTTATTTTATCATCCATTTTTGGATGGTCATTATCAACACAGGATTAGAGAATTTAGCGTAGTATTGACATTTTACAAAAGGTTTTTCATTACTTTCTCACTGGACCCTTTCATTCAAAGTACCGTTACTGTTATTTTGAGGGAGACTCCGTGTGTGTGTGTGTGTGTGTGTGTGTGTGTGTGTGTGTGAGAGAGAGAGAGAGAGAGAGGAGTGAGGGAAAGAATATCAGAATGTTTAGGAGCCATAATTCAGCTCAATTATTGAAATAACTCATTTGAAGCTTTTATGTTTGTTAGGCATTCAAATTGGACTTCAAATCAGAAGTGTCTTTCTTCCCTACCCCCTCCCTATTTTTCCTCAACATTTGTACATTAAAAATAAAAGTAATAAACAAAACAATAGAAAAAGATCTGCTCGGAATATTATTTTGACCCTTCTTCTTCAGGGATCAAGTTATAGATAAGAATGAGGGAAAACTAGGGAAAGTTTCCTTCATCTTCTCTTGCTTTCTGTCTCTCCTCTCCGCCTACAGGAAAGTTAAAGAAAGGAAGTCCTTTGGCCCATACATAGTTGGCTCATTCAAATCCCATATGCATTCAGCTGTGCAACCAGAAAAGGCCTCTATTTTGTTGGTGCTTTGGGGAAGCCAACATAATTTGATCAGTAAAATTATTGTAGGTGATATTTAAAACAAACAGAGAACTGAAGGCTTGGGGCCTAGAACACAGCAGCGGTTGAGAGATGGGAAAGGATTTCTGCTCACAGGTTTTTGAGAAGTGTGCGTTCAAAATCATGCCTCACCCGTCCTCTCCAAACACAGCATGGAAAACCAGCAGCCCCTCTCACCATCCAAACCCCCGTGCAGCCGTGCGATGAAAGCCTGCCTTGCTACTTTTCCAGTTCTGATTTCCTAGCCCTGTGAGAACATCCAGCCATTTAAGGGAGTGTCACTCAAGCTTATCCTTTTAATCGGAGCCCTTAGAAGAAACGCCGGTTTGTTTTTGGAGACAGTTAATCTGACGGAAGTAAATTCAAGTTTTGGCAAAGATCTGTGGTAAGATAGAGTGAAAAGCTGCCAAACAGTATTATTAGAAGAAGAAGGAAAGGCACGACCTCCCCAAGTCTAATGCCAAGCACACCTACATCAGTTTCAATCAAGCCGTAGAAAAGTAAGATATTTTTAGATATATTAAAGTGCTTCTTTGCCCCAAGGGCTGTTTTATTGCTCTAAAAAGAGCTTGTAATCACTTTTCCGTGAGGTTCTTATAATATGAGATGAGCTTATGCAAAACAAATTTAAACAGTTATTCCTCTGGTTCACCCCACGGACCCCGGATGCTTCTCCTGGCTCTCACTTTGTGTCATTCCAGGTCTCTCTATGTGGCTCTCCAGGCATCTGTCCAAGTCTGCAGATGCACCTCCAAACTTGGGTTCCCTGAGCCCCGTTATGCTGGGTGAGTGATTGTTACTCTGCTGAGTTAATGGCTAAACTGAGACCCACAACTAACATGTGGCATCCCAGTGCAGAGCTAAAGAGCAAACCAAAGCCTCCATTGTCTAGGTTACCGATGGGTGGATCTTGGAGGTACTCTGGTTTAATATCCCCTTCTGACAGATGAGGAGACTGAAGTTCAGGATCTTCGAAGGGCCCAAGTAATACAGCAATTATTAAGTAGAGAGCATGCGTCAGATCCCTGGTCTAGTCCACAGGTTTTTCCAGTTTCCCACTCTGGGCTTTCTTTTGCTCATACAAGAAAAATAGGAGTGCTAGTCCAAGGCATGTAAGTCCTCTCTCCTCCTCTGTCTGCCTCTTCATGCACCAACAGGTCACAGGAGTCCACACTGTGCCATAAGGTGATTTGTGATTTATCACTCCCTGGAATACCAAGGAGAATGCTGCCATAAGCCTTCCTTTATAGAATTTCCTCTGGATCATGTGATGAGGGTGTGGAAGAAAGTGTTCAATAATGCCCGTTGCCTCAAAGGAGATGGGGGCATCAGGGATTGGGTTTCTTTAATCCCACATACAACTGATTCCACTAAAGAGAGCTGGGTATGCCCGCTGAGCTTCTCCTGTTTGCCAGGAACCATCCGAAACTACCCGTATTCCACCATTTTTGACCTTCAAAACAGCAATCATATAGTACAACCCAATTTTATTGAGCAGCAGCCATGCGTCAGGAACTCTGCCCCACGCCAAGCAGTGGTCAACCCTTCAGATGGCCTGTGAGTTCAGTATTTCAGTTCCTCCCACGCAGATAAGACACAGAGGCGCTGACAGGGGGTGTAATTTACCTAAGGCCACCGGGCTGGAAAGTGAGGACAATGGGATGTAGCCCACTTGATCTTACTTCCTATCCCCATTCCTTCATGTTTTTTCCAGTGGAGGAAAAAGGGGCGTGTTCTGCCATTCACTTCTTCCCTGCTCTCCACCTCACCTCCCTGGAGCCATCTCTTCCTTCTTGGCACCAGGTACTCATGGTGTGTAGGATTCCAGCATGGAACCCCTGACCTTTCTTTCCCTAGCCCTATGTCATTTACCAGGTCATCACTGGGAACCCTCCTCCCTCCACTCCTAACACTGTCCTGTGTTTATTCTTTCAGTCCTCTGATTCACTTCTGGTCCTCTCTGTCCCCCTCCGAGCAGTTCCCTGCCCTCTCCTAGAGAGTGACCGCTAAGCCCCAGGCACCACTTCTTCCCAGGGGGTGTTTTAAAGCCCTCACCCCGCCCCCCCCCAACTCAAGGCAGTGCAGGAGCCAAGGGAAGAGTGGGCCTGAAAGGACCCTTCCCATCAAGAACCTGGCCATCATGACTTCTAAATCATAATCTGCTACCAGACCGTATCCTTTAACCTATTAACAAAGAAGCACATACAATACTATGCAAAACTTTTGCTTTTTAATATTTTGGTCATTAAATTTTAATATAATTGGTTATCTTTAGAGACCTACACATCTTATTTTATACACTTAAAAGCATTTTAAGCATTCTTTGGAAGTGTTCTATGGGATTTACCAGATGGCCAAAGGGGTGAATGGCACACATATAGTTAAGTGTGCCAGTTGGACAGTCAGTGACAGTTGGACCTGAATCCTGACTCTACACCCTACCAGCTGAGAACCTGAGAAACATTTCCTCACTTTTCTGAGCCACAGTTTCCCCAACCTCCAAAGGTGGAATGCAAAACGACCTCACAGGTTTTCTGTGGGGAAAAAATGAGATAATCCCTGTAATGCACAGAGCAGAGTGCCCACCAGCTCAGGGCAAGGGCCTGGCAACGCCAGCTCTCATTATTATTAGAAGAACTCTCCTCCTCCATGGTGTCCCAGGCCTCACAGGTCCTCCATTGTTCACCCAGTTGCACCCAGGGATGTCAGGATCCTTCCCGGTCACAGAGAGCCTCTTGCGTTGTTGTCCTCCCAGAAGCAAGGGAGGCATGATTTGCCCCACCCAAGCCACTGGCCATCAATTAGCAAGGACTGACTGAGTTCCATGGGCCGTTGCTCTATCCAAAGAGGGTGTTTTACTTGTGGACCTGGAGTCAGGCCTCACATCTATTACAGTCACGTCACGTCCTAGTTCAGTCACCAGTTACAGTGGTCCCTTAGCCTTTCTGCACCCCGTGGAAGTAGGCAGGTAATCTCTGCCTTGTCCTCCACACCCAGATGTTGTGCAGAACAAATGAGAGAAAGAGGGTGATGGTCCTTTGAAAATTTAAAGTGTGGTATAAATACTCACCACACACACCCCTCACGCTTGCTCCTCCATGCCTTTGCACATGTTTTCTCTTCTGCCACGACTGCTTTTCCTACTATATTTCAAGGCCTGACTCCAATGGCACCTCCTCCAACAATCCTGATTGCGCCTTCTGGAAGACATAATGGAACTGTCCCTTTCTCCTATCATCCCTTCATCTATATCGGTGTTTCAGCACTTTTTAATTTCCACTTTATTCTATAGTTTTTTTGGGCCACATCTTCCCTGCCAAGGAAGCATTCTGAGGGTAAAACTATTGTCTAATTTTACTAATGTTACTAGTACTTTGTATAAATAAAAACTGTTGTATTATAGACCTCTATCTAAAGAAAAAAAACCCTCATTGAATTTTTTTTCAAGATGTTGAAGATAATTTCTGCTCTAGAAAGGGTTGATGGAGGGGGGGGGTAATAAATACAAACATGGGGCTGCTCAAGGACAAATGCATTATCCAGGCATTATGTGAGCTCTGAAGAAAGATCAAACAGTGGACTCTGTGGGCTGGGGCTGGGGGCAGATAGATCAGGGAAGGCTTCCTGGAGGAGGTGAATATTGCCAAGAGATCAGTAAATGCTGGGACCAGGGATATGAATGAAGCAGGGGGGATAGGTAGAGCACTAAGCATGAAGAATGACACAAAGAGAACAGCAGTGGAAGTTCATGCATTCATTCCTCTGGTTCCTCCTTCTATCAGCGAAGCTCTAGTGAAGACCTGTTCTGTGTCAAACACAGTGCTAGGCACTAGATAAACACAGATGATGGAACATGACAGTGTACCAGGAGAATTATTGAGGTAGAAGAGTACAGATGTCTCTAATGCATATTGAGGATATCACTGATGCAGGAATTCTGGCTTATCCAAGCCTGGCAAATGCCATTTTTAAGGGGCATCTTCCTGAGCTGACCATATTTCTGAAACACTAACAGATGGTCACACATGGCACTGTCAAACCTTTTGTCTCTCAGTGACCTACAGGACACAGGGAGATTGTGGAGGCTAATGGTCACTGAAGCTATTAGCCTTGGACACAGCACTTATGGCAGGTAGTTTTAGATTTCTTCAAAGAAGGAAATACTCTTTCTTATAAACTTTTTATCATCTTTAGTTATCCACTTTTGTAACCAAAAGTTCTTATTTTCCATTGTTCCAAAGATTGCATATACTTCCTGTTTATTATCTCATTTAAAGTGCTCAATGACCCTTTGGGAAGTGAGTAATCTTCCCCACATTTTGCTACTGAGGGAATAGGAAAGGTAGAAGTTGCAAAGTCAGTGGTCCTTACTTTTCTTTCTTTTTTTTTTAGACCAGATAGTTCTGTACCCATGCTTTTTCATGTTACACCTTTCAGTGAATGTTCTGGGCACACACAGAGGGATTGGAGACATACTCCATGTGTGCATCCTTGTTACACCCAGAGAAAATGCTCCAAAGCTGAAGAAAATTCTGCTCAAGTCTGTGCTAGGAAACATAACACGAACCTAGTGTTTTAGAACGGGCCCTTTAGAATTCTAGAGGACTAATAATAAATGTGATGTGGCCATTATTTTTGGTGAGCAATTAGAAGAGCATTATCTTGACAGAATTGAATTCTTGTTAATGGAAGTAGGAAGAGCACTTCAGAATTTGGCACATCTTTGCTTTCATGTTTGAAGTAGGAGCTGGAAACAATGTTCTCCTAAAAACTTCAAAAGCCCACTTATTGTTGGAAATTCGTTCATGGATCTATGTAGCTATTCTTTGGCACTGTTTTTGTAGAATGCTTTAATATCCAATTTCAGAGCATCCATTCACTCACACGTTTTAAAAATGTATTTAAATTAGTGCAAAGAAGCATTTGAAATCCATAGGACTCACTGTTGCCAATATGCGAGAATTGCTTTCATAAGGATGTGCTTGCTGAGCTGTATATGTATGGGTGTGCAGAAGGCTGCTGCAGAACAGATCTGTATGGCTGTGTGTGTACGTGGTCCCGAGCACATGCTGTGGAATTGCCTTCAAAAGGTTTACGGAACAAATATTACCTAGTGTACCTCATGTGCATCTTTTCTAGATAACTGCAGAAAATTCAAGAATCTTGAGAATCAGTCTATTAAGTGGACAGAAGTCAAAGAAAAATGAAATGCTAAATACCTAAGTAAAAAGTACCACTAGTTACTGTATGGCCAATGAGTGGGCAGGGATATAGAAAGAAAAAGGAGAATACTCATGGCCTCATAACAGAGGCCATCCCTGAAGCTGCCAGTAATAGCTGCTGTCTGTTGAACTCTCATGAAGGGCCAGGCAGATCATAGGCATTATCTCTGGTCCACACTCCTACTTCTGAGATGAGAAAACAGACAGTGAGAAACTGACCGAGGATACAGAGCAGCCAAGGTTGATCCAAACATTTCTGCAGCCTGCCAGGTCCTTCCTCACTCACGTATGCTCCCTAGCGAAAGGCAAGGCTTTCCTGCCATGGAACAAACTGAGGCTCATTGCCAGGCCTGCACCTCCCTTGCTGTGATCTCCATAGGGCACACAACAGCCACGGTGAGACAGGACCCACGTATCCAGTGCCAAAAGGTGGAGTAGGGTAGGCAGATTGGGAGGGTGTTAACACTAGGACAGAAATTGCAGCCTGGGAATAGGCTGACTTAGGAGGGACAGCAGGCTATGTCAGGGACTTTGCCCCATATAGGCAAGATTGTTGGACACCAGGCACTCCTTCTGCTTTGGATCTTCCAAATACATGCTCTTCAGGTCCCAAGGGAGAATCAGGCTTAATACAAAGTAAAATATAATGTAGGGTCCCTTCACAGGACTTCTGGGGCTACCATGGTAGACCAGAGGCCTGCCCACCAAAAGGTGGCTCTCCTATTCCCCATATGCACACACCTCAAAGATAGTGGTATGGTATACATTGATATATAAACATATTTAGAGATATGAGTGATGGGCATCACTAAAGGAACATTTATTTATAAAACACTACTCTTCTGCTACATTTTCAGTGTTAAAAACTGGCTTTAGGAGTAGAATTTATTATTTCTGTTATTAAAATCATATATAATGTTAATTTTCCCATGCTATCTCACTTGCTTAAGTGCCCTTATTTTATTTTTGCTAGGCAAACACCAGTTTGGGGGGGAACCTTTTTTAAAGATGGGGGAGTTGATTTTTAAAGTGAATTATTATTGGTGTCCTTCAGATTGAATGATTATTGTTTGATGTCCTGTGGCCTCAGAAAATGTAAAGCTCAGTAATCTAACATAACATCTCACATCCTAATGTGAGAACATTTAAGCAATTTGCTTAAGGTGCCAAGTCAATTTATGGCAGGACCTCCTAACTGCCACCAGGCCGACTGGGGAATATGCAGAACAACAGCCAGGAAGGAAATGCTGTGAAGTAAGGTTTTACCTCTTCCTTCCCCTCCTCCACCTCCTTTTTATTCTCCAAGTAAAGTAAAGCACTGGGCCTTTACTTTTTAAATAAAAATTTTTTAAGAAAAGTTTTATATTTACAGAAAAATCGTGAAGATAGTACAAAGAGTTCTCATATAGCCTACATCCAGTTTCCATCATTATTAACATCTTACATGTGTAAGGTAGAGTTGCCACAATCAATGAAACAATATCAATACATTATTATGAACTAAAGTCCACCCTTTATTCAGACTTCCATCGTTTCATCTGATGTCTTCTTTCTCTTCCAGGATCTCACCTAGGCCACCACCTTACATTTATTGGTCACATTTCCAGGACTCCTCTTGGCTGTGAAAATTTCTCAGACTTTCTTATATTTGAAGACCTTGGTAGTTTTGAGGATTACTGCTTAAATATTTCATAGAATGTCCCTCCAAAGAGATTAGCTTGAGTTTTTTTCAACATTAGTCTGTAGATATGAGATTTAGGGACTAAATCCAAAGATATGAAGTGAAACTATCATCCACCTGTGATTCAGATGGAAAGCAGGCTTCAGAAGAAAATGGAAGTTCAGATTTTGCTAATCATATTCAGGGAAGGTCCCCTGAATATTGATGGTTTCTGTGCTGACTTTTGCCCTTCCAGTACTTCTCTCAGCCTACTCTGTGTGCCAGATAGGTGATCTCCACTGCCTGTCTATCCAACAGCCTCTCTGCTGTTTGATTCTTGTGGGGTTTGGTCAGTGGAGCACCAGCAGGAGTCTCCTGTACAGGATGAGTAAGCTTGTAACTTGTCTCTTTATTTGTCCATTTTGAGTCTCTTTCTCTCCAGGATCTTGGAACATACACATTTGGAACATATATAATCTCCTATAGGAATCTGTATACAGAAAAGAGTCAAAAGGGCTACTGACAGGTCAGATGGCCAAGTAGTATCCATTGAATCATGACCTAATAGTGTGGTTTTGTATGTTTAGAGAATGAATCACTGTATCAGGCACATCTATGCAACTGCTTGCTGTTGATCTAATGCTCTTCAGGAGGACCTTTGCAAGTTTATACATTTGTTGTGATGGTGCTGACATGACACAAAATATTTTTGGAATTTTAGAACCCCTGTTCGAAAATTGTCTTTAGAGACAGTTTAACTTACGGCCATCTTACCAAACTCGATTCCTCCTCTCTTCACCAACCTGGGTTCTGAATTATTTTGGACTGTTTCCAAAAATTAAATCTGACCTCAAAGAGTAAGAACTTTACTGGTGATATTTAGAACGAGCCATAGCCTCTGAGGGAAATTTTAAAAAAGAAAATTTAAACAGAGAGTTCTGGGTTTACTAAACCATGGCAACATCTGAAATAAGTAGAGTATACATAGGTGATTACTTTGGAGTGGGCAGTAATCACTTGGGTATATAGAATCTGCTGTGTTGGTTTAAAATCGGTCATTAGGCCATAATAGCATAGTGTCTTTCAATGCAGGCTCTGGGGGCTGACAGGCTGGCTTTATTCTGGCTTCATCATTTACTATCTGTGTGTGACCTTAGCCAGCTTATTTCATTCTCTCTGCCTAGAGCTTCTTATCTGTAAAACAGAGATAATATTAGTACCAATGTTTAGGGTTGTTCCGATAATGAAAAGATTATGTAAAGCATTTCAAAAAATACTGGAATAGGAAGAAATCAAATGTTAGCTATTACTATTGTATAGTATGTTGTGTCATGGACCCTGACTACTGACCAGCAATATCCAGCAAGTTTATAAATATGGCTGTGTTGCCATATTCTTCGATCTTGTCTCTTTGTTTAATTGATGGCTGTTATCTTCATTAGGCACGGCTACCTTATAAAAGTAAGGCTTATTAAAATATTAACAAAGGAAAGAAATACATATGTACCTGTTTCCATAGGAAAAAACTGAGCGCCCCCTCTCAAAGTATCTGATGTGCTGAAGTTTCTGAAGCTACTCAAATAAACAAACCCCAAGGCCGAGAAAGGCATTAGAATCCTAGATGAGATCCTGCAAGAGAAAGAAGACATCAGATGAAACGATGGAAATCACCAGCTGCTGATGGGCCTTCGTCTCCCACATGGACCAACGAGAGAGAGAAATAAAGGAGGACTATCATGACCTTGAGTGCTTTGCAACCAAACAGTGACATGCATAGGGATTATTTTTCTTTCCAAAGATTTCATATTATCACATCTTCTAATTACTCAATGACAGGTTTTACTTTTCAATTTCTAAGTTGCAGTGCACTCCTGGATTATAAATATATCCACATAAACATGCATACATAGGCATACATACATACATCTATACACATGCACATACTATATTTTAAAACTATTGTACATTCAGATTCAGTTGGCTGGATCTACTGAGTAACCCCATGAACTAATGAAGTAAATATTTGCCCCCGCTGGGATGTGGAAGGTTTCCAAGACTCCGAGCATCCACCTGCAGAGATCGGTGAGTCACCTCTGAGTCACTCGGCAAGTGTCAGGGAGAAGCCAGCCGGGATGCAGAGGGTACACTTGGCTGCCAGTTCTCTCCTGCCCTCCCAGAATAATGACATTAATGACACTTCCAAACAGCTCACCCAGTCACAAAGTGGGAGATTTCAAAATCCATGTGGCAGCTGATTTCCTAATAGGATGCATTAAACAGGACATTGCATGTTTTATGAGCTGGGGTTGATTAGGCCATAAGACTTAAAAGATGTAGCTAAAGTGGTTGAAAAATAGGCCTTGGAGGTTCAGATCAAAGCATTACAGGGGGGTGATTAGATAAATAAAAAGTTTAAGCCTAACTGAGCAAATAATTGCACATCCCCTGAAAAGCTGGGTTCACAGGGATTGATCAAATGTGACTCACCCAGGCACAGATGTCTTTCTAAGAATATTCCTTTTAATTTTTTTTTAATATACATCAAAAGGGAAAAAAATCTGGGTACTGACCAGCAAATACTCCTGTTTGTATAAGAAAAGCCTCTTTAAGAAACTGACAAAAAATATATCCCTCATTGTTTAAAGAGGCCAGTTTTTCCTTTTCTCTTCCTTCTCAGTAGTAAAAAAGGTTTTTGCTTAACACAGACTAATATAGCTCACAAAAAAAAATCTAAAAGATTTTTGAATGCCTTATCTTGTCCATTATTCTATAGAAGTCAGGTTCAGGTTTATGTTAAAAGCATGCACTGTTGTTACCTTTCTAAAGAAATATTTGTCAGGGGGAAATTCATCTTTGTCTAGTTAAGGGAAAAAAAAGTCTTTGCAAAGCGTTTTTGTGCATTGGCATGTGCCAGACACAAGTGATCTCATTTAATCCTCGTGACAATGCTCGAAGGCAGATTTTCATATTCCTGTGTATAAGCGAGGAAATTGAGGCACACCTGCCGGTTCCGTAACTTGCCCCAAGTCACAAGGCTGGGAAGTGGCAGAGTGGAGTGTGAGGCCAGATCTACCGCTGGCCTCTCCCCGCCTGGAAGCACTTCCGGCTGATGGTCATTCCTTTGCGACCACCGGACTCTGCCTCTAGTGCCCGCAGACTTCAGTCATTTCTAAGAGCTGGTCTTGGCTGTTTCCTTGAGGCAGGATCTGGTATTATCTCTTATTTTGAAAGTAAGCATTCACAGGTAGAGATCGTGGTTTTTCTCAAACCGCATGACACAAGGCAGATGGGTGGGTAGAAATGAACTGGGAGCTCCTAAGTTCCAATCTGTGATTTGGTCACTATTCTCCTGTGGCCAGATGCTGACCAGGCAAGACAGCTCAGTAGCCGGAGTTCTTGGTGAGCTCTTGTTTGAGTCTCAGAATCAGCAGTTTCTTGGTAGCAGCATTCATCCCACAACAATCCCAAGAAACTGATGATCAGAACTAGGGGAGGGGGAAGAAAACCGGTAGCATCACTGCCTGTTTGTGAATCAATACAAGTTTCAGTCTGCAGCTCTGCCTGTGAGCTACATTTCACAGTATTATCGACATTATTTTTGCCCCTTAATTTGTACCCCACTTATAACTAATATTCTTCTTGACTTTCATTTCCTCAAATATTTCTGCAATAGAGTATTGCTTTATGCTTCAGTACCCCTTCAGACAACAAGGGGCAGGGGAACAGGTTAGCACAGAGCAGGTTAGCAAACTCCATTCCCTCAGGGAGTCAGACTAGTCTGGTCCAAATCCAGGCTTTATAACTTTGAGAAAGTTGTTAAACTTTCTATGCCTCAATTTCCTCATTGATAAATAGTATCAGTTCATAGGGACTCTTAATCGGCTCAAGCTGCCATAACAAAATACCATAGATGGCGTGGCTGAAACAACAGAAATTGATTTCTCATCATTTTGGAGCCTGGCAAGTACAAGATCAAGGTTCTGGCCACATAGGTTCCTGGTGAGAAATCCTCTTCCTGATGGAGAGAGAGCAAGAGCACACGAAGGGCACTAATCCCATCATGAGGACCCCACCCTCACGACTTCATCCAAACCTAATTACCTCCCAAGGGCCCCACCTCCAAATACTATTACAGTGGGAATGACATATGAATGGGGTGGTGGTGTTGGGACACAAACATTCAGTCCATAATTTGCACTACGAGTAAAGCAATTGACAAGCACTTCATAAATGTTACCCATCACTACGGTTGCTCTGGTACTAAAATTAAGAAAACAGATAATGTTATATTAAAATGGACCTGTATACCCATTTTGATGAACATAGAGAAACAAGCCTGTATTGTGGTAGATGCTGGGCTACACATGCACAAAGGACACAATTAAGCATAAGGCAAGACTACTTCCCTCAAGAAGCTCCTGGTCTCCTTTCAAAGAAACTTCTCCAGAAGACCTCCTGTCTGTCTTGAGTCCCACCCTCTGTTTTGCAGTGGAGGTGACCAGCCGTGGGAAACATCCATAACAGGCCTGGAGCACACAGTCAGTTGCACAATTGTGAAAGCCTTAGGATGGAAAATTACTAGACAGATGTTCAAATCCCAGCTGTTGCTAATTGAAGCGACGTTGGGCAAGTCATGTAGCCTAGTTCAGTTCAGCATTCTCCTCTGTGAAAAAGGAAAAACACTAATTTATTTATTAGTTTTCACTTTAAGATATTAATGTGTTTATTATTATTATTGCACCACAGATATGGTGCTCACCTTGCACCTCTGAGTGCTGCTCAAGGAGGAGACAAGGAGACAGCCGTGCAGAGCATCAAGGCTGCAGTCCCTGGGTGAATGGGGTACCATTATTGATGCCATCATAATAATATGCCAGAGAATGTAAGAACAGCCCTAGTTTGCAATTATTATGAGAACTATATGGAATTATATGTAAAATCAACCAGCAGCAGTTTTCACAGACAAGTACCTAATCGATGTTCTTAAAACAAACAAAACAAGACCAAGCACAATCCCCCTTCTTACGAGTGAGTGTGGGGAGAAAGGCTGTGTACTATCAACATGTCTATCTTCAACCACAGGCCAGAGCTACAGTGCACTTAGAATGTAGCTGCAGCAAGTCAAAACAAACAAACAAACAAACTTACAAACAGAGTGGCTGGTGCCAGAACCTGTCATCATCCTCGGGAATCCCCGGGTTGTGTGTCCCCCAAGTTTCAGTGTTAAAATGCCATGTGCTCTAGCAGCAACGATGAAGCAGTTAATAACCCCAGAAGGTTTTCCACTTAGTGCCACTTAGGTTCCCACTGACTAGTTTAGAAATTACCCACATGTTCAAAGCCAAACCAAAGAAAGCCCCACAAGTCTCAAAAGGCCTGGATGCTTCTCCCCTAGAGCAGTTTTCCACATTTGCTTTGTCTTGTGGAAATGCAGATGCACGGGAAAGTTTTTAAAGAATGATAGATGCTCATTTTCCCCCTAGATCTACATTTGAATGTCAATAAATACTAATGGAGAGAGTAAGCCGATATAAAACGGTGTTTTTCAAAGCCAAAGTTCCCTTCTCAGCATTAACTGAGGTTCTTGTTAAAAATTCAGATTCCAGGCCAGTTTTCTTGACCCTCTCTGTGCATAGGGCTCCGAAATCCACGGGTTTTAACAGGCTGCCCAGAGGACTCTAACAAACATGGATATTGGAGTATAAGTGATAAATGGGAATAAAATTCTCTGGGTTTATTTTGCCTTCAGGCAACACCTGCCACGTTTAAAAATATACAAAACAGTAACAGGCTCATTTTAAATTGCCAAATGAGAAAATGGAGCACCTAAAAACATTTCTAACCTGAGGAGTAGCAAACCCTGATATTGAAACACAGCAAATGACCTTTTTACCAAGTTCAGTGCTAGGGCTTTTGCCAAGTATTAGGAAGCGCTTAATAACTTAAAAAGAAGCAAGTGTGTGTGTGTATTCGAAATCAAATATTAAATAACCAGGACAGAGTAGGGTTACAGAATTACTAATGACCTCTCTTTGATTCATAAAAAGTGTCAAAAATTAATAATGGTCAGTACTGAGAAAGACCCATCACAGATCAACCAGAAGCGTGTACCAACTCCGCAGGCCCCTGCCCAAGCCCCGGGTGTACAAAGAGGAGGCAAACACAGTCCTGCCCTCCTGCTCACTGGTGCAGACTCTCAGAGCCCTTTGGCTTTAACCCCTGAAAATGCGCCTATGCACAAGCACGTGATTTTGAGTAAGGCTTCCGGGACTGGTGCGACCTCACTTAAGAAACCCTGTTCAAGTGTAGACACAGAGTATGACTTGAGCAGGTTCTAAATCCTGGTTGGTTGTGGTGTTCCCTTCGCACATGTAATTCAAACTACAGTTTAAGTTGTTCTAAAGACAGGAAAGTGAAGTGTTCTAAATTAAAATCGCTTCGTTCCAGAACTTCTGGTTGCTGTTTCTGTTTTGTAGTTGTTTGTTTTTGGCATTAGTATTTTCAGTAGTTTGTTTTGTTTAACGCCCCTGCCTTGCCAGAGCCCTAAGTGTCTACTTAATTTGCCTGTGGCTACTCCAGCGTTACTTTGGAGTAAGGCACAGCTCCCCAAACACATGTATTACAATACAGGATGCCCTGAGCTCCGCAGTGATGTGGGAGTACAGAGCAGACTGCAATGCGAAGAAAGTTTTGTCCCAACACAGTCATCCAAACATATGTTTTGAGCTCAACTAGAATGTTCCGGTAGTGATGCTAAGGAGAGGAGTGTCTCATTTCAAAGTCCGAGTCCTCCAGAGTGCTTCCCACCATCCCTCCAACTAGCCCATTAGGAAGGACATAGGAAGGCTGGTGTGGAGAGCAGAAGGGGAAGGCACTGAGGTAGCATTGGATGCTCTGACATTTTCCAACAGAAGATGCCATTGTACAGCTCCTAAGGGTGAGGATTAGGGGCAAGGTCATGTGAGAGCCAATATGAGGCTGAGGGCAAGCAGAGGAAGGGGAGAGCCAAAGCTGTGGCAGGAAGACTAATCAAGTGAGAGAAACTCCTGATGTACAATAAAGGAACAGAAAGGGAAATGGATAAGGGAAAGACAGAGAAAGAAGTCAAGCCAGGAGGACTGTGCTGTACAACTTACCCTAATGTTGGTAACAGAACAAAGAGACTCCCAGTGCAGATACCCAGATGACCTGGGTTTCTGATCGAGAAATATCTCCATACCTATTACTCAAGGTATTGGCCTCATAAGACATTTGTTTTTAACTCTCTTGCACACATTGATCCATATCTTGTCACCACCTGCTTTCACGCAAACATCCAGGGAAGAGTTGACTGTTTATTTATTGATGCTCTGCCTCTTTCCAAAATGGATTTAAGGTAATGGAACACAAGGGGTAAGTCAAATTTCAATGTTAAAAATTCATCACTGTGAGAATTTTCCATATCTTTAGACAGACAATACTTGATCATGAGGATGTTATGCTAGTGCTGCTGACACTGTGTGTATTCTGGCGTTGCGTTCTGCTTATGTAATAAAGAAAAAGATCTCTTGCCCTCCGCTGTGTACCTGTTCCTTTTAAATATTTCAGGACAGGGTGTCAGGAGCCATATTTTGAGATGGAGAGTCAGTTCATGGGTGTAAAGGTCATGATGTTAATCACTACCGTTTCAAAGGTGCCTGGCATTTTACATATAACCACATTGAATCCTGCCAATACCTTGAAGGAGTTCATTCCTATTCCTCATGCTACAGGTGAGGAAACTGAGGACCAAAAGGGATTTGCTAACTTGTCTGAGGTCACATGGCTAACGGTGATAGGTTTCAAACACGCTTGTGACTGATGTCAAAGCCCTCTTGTTTTCCTTTGGCCTGACCCGCCTTCCTGAAGTGGGGAGGAAGTGGGAAAAGGGGCGAAACCCTGGAGGTCACTCAGCCACCTGTGGGAGAAAACTCAGCACCAGTGGCCCTAAGTCAGACCATGGCTTCTTGGCATGCAGTATTTGTCCTCACTTCTGAAGCACACCTTTGCCATTCATCTGTTCTCAGGATTTGACTCATGGTTTCCACCTAAATGAGCGGTGTTTGCTTTAGTATCACTTATGTAATGTAAACATAATCTTTCCCCATGGAAATCTTTTTGTTGTTTGACGCTGTGGGTTTGGGCCTAGATTTGAACATGACTTGCCCGGGTGATCACTGCAAGAGCAACTTAAGTGACCGTGTAAGAGAAAACATAAACACACTGTTTTCAAACACCACTGCAGGCATAAGGTGTAATTAAGACACTCGGCTACAATTTTTGTGTTTTATACAGTAATTTAAAATATTAGGGGGTAGAGGAAAAGGCTGGATGTAATTCAGAAGGAAATGGGGATTTAATAAGATCCAATCAGGAATTAATTAGGTAAATATGTGCCAGACGGTCTTAAAATATCCCTCTGACTATCCCTGCTTCTCTGAATTGTGTTTAGAGAGATTCTGACGCCAGGGTACAAGTCAGAGATGCCACCACGATTCTGAGACAGGTACTCACACCTGCATTAGCAAGTGAGCTTTTTGTGGGGAATGTTTCCCTGTGTCCAAATGAATTGATCTGGCCTTGAATTTCATCAGCCCAGGTCTGAGTTTTTATAAGTCAGTGATGGAGCATTGGCTCTCAAACTGTTTCTAATAAATGAAAGAAGGGTTCCCCTCCCCCATGAAGCCTGATATGAATCTTTTGCACATTATCTGCTTAAAGTCCTCTTTATGTCAATAAAAATAGTGGTGTTTCCAACGAAAGATTTATTTTTGTTCCTAACCATAACCAACATCAACTCAAAGTCCACTGCCTATGGCTGTGGGGCTGGATCAAAAGTGCTCTTTTCAAAAACAGATCACAGAAGCCTGTGATGCATATAGGTTGACGGTGCCATAAACTTGGAGATAAGCAGGGCAGCATAAACAGGTTTGATGAGGAAGAACTAAGACTGATTGAGATATACTGACTGCAATTTTCTTAGACCACTTTCCATTTATTTGTGGAAGAATCTTAATACAAAATGCAATGTACATATCCTATAGAAAATTTAGAAAATACAGATGAAGAAAAACATGAAAATCACATATTATCCTTCTATACCAAAATTAACCACAGTTAAAATTTTGCTATATAAACTTCCAGTCTTTTAAAAAAAATGTACAATATATGTTTTCTATAAAAATAGATCATGTTATATTATAGGTGATATTTTTAATCTAGTTTGTTTTTTATTATTTAGAAAAAGATGTGGATCTTTCTATACCATTAAACCTTTTATTCCAACATCATTTTTCTGTCTTTATAATATTCCATTGAGTATAATTACCTATTTTCAACTAAATAGCTTTTAAAAACCTAACATTAAAGTACCATGCTCACTGTGTAACAAATAAATCAGACACACATGAAGAAGAAATTTTTAAAATCTGTAGTCAATCTGATAATACAAGGTGGAATTTCTCCCTCAGAGATTTATGTACTTTTAAAGTTTCATTTTGTGTTGATAAATTATGCACAAAAGGTTATATCAACTTACACATTAATAAGAATATGAGAGTATTTATTCTTTTTATAACCTTAAAGAGGTATCTTTGACTATTATATTTTTTAATCTTTATTAATTAACTAGAGGCCCAGTGCATGAAATTCATGCATGGAGGGGGGGTTCCCTCAGCCCAGCCTGCACCCACTCCAATCAGGGACCCCTCAGGGGATGTCCGACCACTGGCAGTGATCAGGCCTAAACTGGCAGTCAGACATTCCTCTCACAATCTGGGACCACTGGCTCCTAACCACTCACCTGCCTGCCTGCCTGATTGTCCCTAACTACTCTGCCTGCCTGCCTGCCTGATTGCCCCTAACCTCTCTGCCTGCCTGCCTGATCACCCCTAACTGCCTCTGCCTGCCTGATTGCCCCTAACTGTCCTCCCCTGCTGGCCTGATCAAGCTCCCAACTGCTCTACCCTGCCAGCCTGATCTCACCCCCAACTGCCTCTGCCTGCCTAATCACCCCTAACTGCCCTCCCCTGCCAGTCTGGTTGCCCCCAACTGCCCTCCCCTGCTGGTCTGATCTTGCCCCTAACTGCTCTCCCCTGCTGGCCTGATCTCACCCCCAACTGCCCTCCCCTGCCAGCCTGGTTGCCCCCAACTGCCCTCCCCTGCTGGCCTGATCTTGCCCCCAACTGCCCTCTTCTGCTGGCCAATTTGGTTCTGATTGGTCAGTTTCTATGCCAGTCACTACCAAAAGCTCTGCCTCCTAGGCAGCCATTGGCTCCTCACAGTTGACCCAGATTTGGTTCTGATTAGTCATTTTATATGCCAGTCAGCATCTCTGGGCCTATCAAGGGGAGCTGATCAGAGAGGCGGGGCTGATCAGCAGCCCCTGTGGAGGCCTGGAGAGAAATGGAGGCAGGGCTGTTGGCCAAGCCAGGAAAGAAAGAGAGGCAAGTTCTGATCAACGGCTGCCACAGAGGCTACAGATCAGACTCTGCCTCTCTCTCCGGGGGCCTCATTCTGGGCCTGATCCACAGCCCCCTAGGCAGTCAGTGCTGGGTCAGGGCTCTCACAATGGCCCCAGTCAGTACCGGGTCACCAAGGCAACCCAGCACTGACTTCCAGTCTGGTCAAGCCTTCTGTCGTTATGACCCTGGCTCTTTATTATATAGATTAGGCAGAAAAAAGAGGGTCATAATTTTATTTTTTACATCTTTGGTTCTCAGTAAGGTTGATTATCTACACCAATAAAAGAGAAAGATGCAAATTGACCATACCTTCGTGACACCCACCAGCCAATCAGGAGTGATTATGCAAATTAATCCAACAAAGATGGCATGTTAATTTGCATATGCAGGCTCCAAGCGGCCGGGGGCGGGGCAGGACTCTTGCATCGTCATCGCCATGGTGACAACACAGGCATTCTGCACCGCCCCAGCCGCTCTGGGCCTCTGGGCAGCATGGGAAGGCAGAAAGGTGGCTCCAGGCTGGAGCGAAGGAGGTGCTGGCAGCCAGGGGAAGGAAGGCCCATTCTTGCATGAATCTTTATGCATCGGGCTTCTAGTTTTTATATAATAAGCATTTTTCATATAAATAGTTTATCATTTTTGCCTGCTCTTCAATGGGCTCATAAAATCCCCTTCATAGTAAGGCTGCCAATCATTTTTTTTTGCCAACTACATTAAATATTTTCCTCAGTTTGTTCTATGCTTTTGAATAGTTATTTGTTTTTAACTTTTTTTAAAAGAGGAAGTTCTTGCCGAAACCGGTTTGGCTCAGTGGATAGAGCGTCGGCCTGCGGACTGAAGGGTCCTGGGTTCGATTCCGGTCAAGGGCATGAACCTGGGTTGTGGGCACATCCCCAGTGGGAGATGTGCAGGAGGTGGCTGATCGGTGTTTCTCTCTCATCGATGTTTCTAACTCTCTATCTCTCTCCCTTCCTCTCTGTAAAAAAATCAATAAAATATATTTAAAAAAAATAAAAAAAAAATAAAAGAGGAAGTTCTTTTTTTAAAAAATATTTTTATTGATTAGGAGAAGGGGGAGAGAGATAGAAACATCAGTGATGAGAGAGCATCATTGATCGGCTGTCTCCTGCATGCCCCATGCTAGGGATTGAGCCCACACCCTGGGCATATGCCCTGACCAGGAATCAAACCATGGCCTCCTGGTTCATAGGTGGATGCTCAACCAGTGAGCCATACCAACCAGGCAACTTTTTATTTTTTGAATAACTAGAATTATAATAGAAGAGTTATAATAGTACAGAGAATTCCTATATACCTTTCACTCAGCTTCTCTTATTAACTTGCATAAACACACTACAATTGACAAAGTGACAAAATTGGCATTGGTATAATACTATTAACTAAACTAAAGACTATTCAGATTTTCTTTGTTTTTCCACTATCGTTTTCCTGTTCCATGATCTAATCTATAATCCCAAATCGCATTTAGTTGTCATGTTTCCTTAGTCTCCTCCAATCTGTGACAATCTCAGTCTTTCCATGATTTTCATGACTTCGACATTTTTGAAGAGCATTGGTCAGGTGTTTTGTAGAACATTGCTAAGTTTGGGTCTCTCTACTCTAAAGTTGCCATTTCCCCCTTCCATATTCAATTTTTAAACAGAAATCACTGAGCCCAGCCCACAGTTTCAGGGAAGCTGGGCTAATTTCCACCTCCTAGAGGGAGGAATATCAGAGAATTTGGGACATACGCTAAAACTATCAAATTGATAAATATTTTGAGGTAGAGATACTTTAAAGCTATGCAAATATTTATTTCTCATTAAAGTTTCATCCACTAAGTTTAGCTCACCAGATCTTGTTTGGAACAATTATTACTATGATGTTCTGAAAGTGATTTTCTATTTTCCTAATCGTTTCTACATTTATTATTTGGAATCCTTCTGTAAGGAACATTTGTTCCTTCTTTCCCAGAGATAATAGGCTTCCATGGTTAAACAATGTCACCAAGGGCCTAATTTCTTTATCTCTGCTCTGCTTTCTGTGCTGTTGGTTTTACTGCAATGACAAGAAGATTGTCCATTGCTCTCAGGGTGTTTTAGTTTCCTCTTGCTGCTATAACAAATTACTACAAATCCGATGGCTTAAAAAATATAAATTTATCTTTTTGAAGGTCAGAAGTTTGAACTAGGTTATGTTGAACTAAAAGCAAGTTGTTAACAAGGCTGTTTTTTTGTTTGTTTTGTTTTTATGGAGGCTCTAGGGGAGAATCTGTCTACTTGCTTTTTCTAGCTTCTAGAGACCACCCACATCCCTTAGCTCATTGCCTCCTTCTTCATCTTTAAAGTCAGCAATATTAGGCCAAGACCTTCCCATCCTGCAATCTATCTGGTTCTCTCTCTTCTATATTCCTCTTTCACTTATAAGGGGTCCATGTGGATAATCTAGGATAATCTCTCTATCTCAAGATCAGCTGAATAGCAACCCTAATGACATCTGCAACCTTAAATCACCTTTACGATGTAATGTAACATATATACAGTTTCAGGGAGTGAGATGTAGACATCTTTGAGGGCCATTATCTGTCTACTACACAGGCCCATAGGTTTAGTCATCTACAAGGGGAGAGAGAAAAAAAGAGAGAGAGCCATTCTACCAGCTTCAACAGGTGCAACACAACAGAATTGACTTTTACATGGGTCCTAGATATATAGCATTGGGCCCTCTTTATTTGGGGGACTAAGTAAGTATGGTCTTCAAATGGCTAATGAGACATTATTGAAAATGAATGATCAGGCATCCTCAATAACTCTTCAGGTACAAGTAACCCTGAGCCAAAATTTAAGTTGCTACAATATCATCTATCCTTATATGTAAGGCCTACAAACTTTAATTAATTTAGGAAACAAAAAAATAAAGTGACATTCCAAATTTTGAGAGGAGACTTTACCAATTCACACACCCACTCTGGATTGACTATAAGCCATTCCAAACATCTCTTGAACCTAAAGGCAAGGCTTCAGATACTGGTTTCCTCTCATATTAGTTGTTTTGACCTTATTAGGATTTATAAATGCTTACTCTCTTTGGACTAGGGATTCCTCCTTCACTGCTAGGTTTAGTGAGCAATGAAGTAACAATGGATATGTTAATCTGTTTGTTTTTAATTCTGAGTTTATATTCTCTTAGGTCCATCTTTTTCTGTAAATACCATCTTATTAGGGGTTTTTCCTCCACTCTGCTCCATGCAGAACTAAAGGAAATGTTCTATTATTAAACATACACACAAAACAAAACAAAACAAAAACTGGCTTTACCTTCTCTATTGCCTGGAGCCACCTTCTGTGGCACAACCCTTTTAGAGTTTGGAAAGAACAGGTCTTTAGAGTCAACAGGAAGGGAATCAGAGATCTTCATAACTGTACTAGAGGCCCCGTGCACGGATTCATGCACTGGTGAGTCCCTCAGCCTGGCCTGTGGGGATCAGGCCAAAACCAGCTCTCCTTTATTTGCTGAGGGGTCCTGGATTGTGAGAAGGTGTAGGCCAGGCCGAGGGACCCAACCAGTGCACGAATCCCTACACCTGGCCTCTAACATCCCGTAATGGGTCCAGGGTGCGGGTAAAGCAGATTCAGGGCCTATAGTGCCAGCAGCAACCTAACCCACAGCCAATTCCACGAGGAATCAGTCTCCCTTCTCTACTGGTCAGAGTGTCTGCCCCATGGTGGTCATTATGCATCATAGCTACTGGTTGAACGGTCGAACAGTAGGATGGTTGCTTAGGCTTTTATATATATATAGGTTAGAATTTTGTTGCATTGTAAGTGCAAATGTCTGCTCTGCTGGATGATATAAGCTCTGTGAGAGCAAGGACCGAGTTCTTTCCAGCTGTACAAACTTCTCAGCCATTCAAAGCAAGTGCTTAAAATTCTGTTAAGCTCAAGTCTTCATGGTGAACATGAAATAGACTCAGTTGGTCATCACAGGACTAGATCATGGGGTCCTCAGAGCAGCATTGCCTCCCTGTTAATCTTGGTAACCTTAGCATCTTAGTATCTGGCGCAGAGTACTTATGCAAAACATTATTGTTAAATAAATGAATGAACAAACTTAGACTAAAAGTCCACCACTAAAATTCTCCTTTCAAGCAAAGAGAAGAAACATACTTTATGAATGTTTGTGCTGACTAAACACTTAAAACCCATCAGGAGTAAACATAATCCTATCCTAGTGTGTCTTAAATATGCCCTGAATGAATAAGGTGTGAGTTTTATAATCTCATTTGCTCTATCTAAGTAAAAGCTTTTTATTTGGCTTCAAAGTCTTCAACTTCACAGCAAAATTTCATTATGTCCCAGCTGAGTTCTGTTTAATGGAATTAAATTTCACCCTTTCTAATTATCTTCTGGAACAGACAATCTTTACAGAATAATTAGTAATAGAAGAACATAATGGATCATTGTCTTTATTACTGCAAAGAAATCCTAGATGCTGCTCTAAATCTTAAAAAAAGATATTATGAAATATAAAATATATCGAATCCTTCCTCTTAAATTATGTAACATTTAAACTTTGTCAACATAGCTTAAAGATGATGGGAGATAATTGTTTTTCTGCTTCACCTTAAATTATTTTATGAAACTACCTTAATGATCCCACTCAAATTAATTATGCTTAACATTTCATTTTCAAGATTTTTATCGGTAGGGCATTCTATTATCAAACACAATTAAAATGCACATTTTTCTCACTCATCTCAATATCTATTTTGTTTCCCTGGACATTTTCTTTCTAGACCCTAACCTAAATTCATTAAATTGTATATACAGAATATAAGAGAGAACTAAAAACATAGGCATTCCAATTTTTTAAAAAATGAATGCAGTCTAATTGAAAATTATTTCATTTACGCATGTAAGAAAGCATAGTGTCATGGGGAAATTTTTATAAAACACAGCTCAATTTTAAAAAAAAAAAAAAGGCCAAACATGGGTAGTTTTTTTTTAAAAGCACCAACAGACAAAAATATTTTTTCCCCCTCTCTAAATATTCAAGCAATTAAAACTTACCTTTAAAAATGGAACATGTAAAATGTAATGGAAAAAATGAGTATGGTCCTTCTTGGACTTCTAGTCTTTATAGTTTAATTTGTTGAGAATTTAAAATTATAGTAATTGCCCTTAAATAACTGACATTATTTGACACTACAACAACAGAGAAGTGGAAATGACTGACAAACACACAAAAGACTTTTGTTATCTTTGTTTGTCTGCTTGAATAAATCTCAACAAGTATTTCAAAGATTTAAATTTATAGCATATTTAATCTCCATTAGATGGCCAATTCTACTGGCTTTCATCTAAGTTTCACTGACACTCAACATTTTTGGTATCAACTTTTTTTTTTTTAACATATCTAGTTCATCTCAACAGCTATTTTTTAACTAAATGATTACCTCTAACTTAAACATTTTGATAAAATATGTGGAATTAAACAGAATTAACTTGAGCTAAGTAGACCCTCTTTTTTTTCTTCCCTTTACTGAGGGGGAAAGGAAGGGAACTGAAATTATAACTCTGAAAAAAATATAACATTACATAAGTTGGCTAATGTTTGGTTTAATGATTTATTTCTTAGCAAATCAAGTTTATTTAGGCAATTGATACTTCAAACCATTTATTGTGACTTAGATGTCAAGCAGAGGTCACAAAAAGAAAAGTGTCTGTCATGCAATTTAGGATTCCTGCAAAAAAACTTAGAATCCAAATGACATGGATAAAAAAATAGGGGTTTATCATTTTTATTTAAGTATTTAGTTCTTATAGTGTTCCACTTCTAAAGTAAAACATTATTTATGAATGAGCATAGCATAAGAATTTCTTCTTGAAGGTCCTATTTTATTTTTTAATGAAAATAAACACTTGCAATAATCCCTTAATTGGCATCACACTTTACATTTTGCAAACTGTTTTTTCCCTACATTCACTTGACATTTACCTGGCTTATGAAAATTCATCTCTCTTTTGTGTTTTGATTTTGATATCAAGTTCCATCCATACCGAAACAAGAGAAACAACTCATTCTGTGTGTGTTTTTAATATAGTGACTTTCTGATTGGTGGTAAAATAAGGAAATGCTATGTACCATATATAAAAAGAGCCTGCCGGGGTATGAGCATGAGTGAAATAGGAAATGTATTAGGTTTCTAAGAGGTCAGAGAGGTTAGGTTAAGAGGATGAATGGGCACAGGGAGCTTAAAGCTCAGTAGTGCATGGTTCACTTCAGAAGAAAGCTTGTCTGCTTTTCTTTACAGATGTGCTCCTCTTTGTCCTTTCTTACGTTATCTTAATGGATTAAAAGATGCTAGCTTGTTTATTTATCAGAAAACAAATTTATTGTTCATACTGCTTGAGACTAAGTATGCAACATTATGAAGACTCAATTTTTCTTTTTCAGTCCTCCTCTAGAACCTTCATGAAGTCGAGGAAAGCCACTCTGCTTATTCTGGCTTTAAGGGTCCCCCCAGCCAAATTTCCTTCTCTCATCCTCACCTGGTGCAGGTGGAAAGCTCCCATAGCTTTAGATATGATATTGTCATTGCAATGGTATTCCTCTCCTTCCTCTCTTGCCAAGTGATGAAGCCTGGGATCATCTTTTTCTTGATGGCTGATGAAGATTTCACCCAATATCACAGGAAACCAGTCTCTTTTCAAATCTGAAGTATTCCAGCAATTTCTAAATGTGAAATCACTGATATTCTTCATGTCAGTTTTAGCCATTGCAGCCCCTTCCTTTGAGCTGAGGATGTTCAAAATTGGGATGTTGAGCTAAATATTTGAGATTGACCTCCTCTCAGAGACCAGTAAACTTTACCAGAATCCATAGTTATGCTCATATTTGAGCCACCATTGAAAGAGAGGCAATTGGCCCCAGCTGGTTTTGCTCAGTGGATAGAACATCGTCGTCCTATGGACTGAAGGGTCCTGGTTTCAATTCTGGTCAAGGGCACATGCCCAGGTTTCAGGTTCGATCCCTAGGAGGGGATATGCAGGAGGCAGCCAATCAATGATCTCATTGTTGATGTTTCTATCTCTCTCTCCCTCTCTCTTCCTCTCTGAAATCAATAAAAATATATTTTTTAAAAAAAGAAAGAGAGGCACTTGGCACAAGATAGAAATTGTTTTTTAGCCACTTGAGGTTGAAATACTAATGGACCTGGCAGCTCCCAATACCCAGTTATTTAATCTCAGTGATAGAACAATGACAAGCAGAATGTCTGAGGTCTACACTTGGCTTTCAGAAAGCGGACAATGATCCTGGGTGCCAGGCCTTCCTGGGGATGTAGCAGCTTCTAAACTGATAAGATCAGTAAATGTCTCAAAACCTATGGAGGGATTGATGTTTCTCAAAGAAGTGTTTAGGAAAACAAGGGAAGCAGAAGTTCCTACTCTTTGGGGTAGAAGGAAAGAGTAGGGAGAATTAAAACACACACACACACACACCAAAACCTGCATCAAGGGATTATTCTCTTGTTGATTCTATTCTGACAGGAAAAGAGAATGTGTTCTTATATTGTTTTTCTCTTTAAAGATTGGAGGTAAATCTTCATTCAAAATGGAGCTTAACAAAAGGGGAACATATTGGTCATGCAAGTGGCAAACACAGAAACATTACCTGAGGAATATTAAATTGATCAATTTTATATCAAACTAACTTAGCACTTAATTTTGAACTCCCTGGGCTATAATTATAGCACATAATTCTTAATCTTAGTATCAGTGATTGACTATATATAATAGTAATAGAATTATTACTATTAATGTAGACTTTAGTAGCAACATTAATTTGGAAAGTGATGGGCAAATGGACTACTTTATTGTATTTTGACAAGTAAAATCTCTATTTATTTGTATTTTATTCAATGTAGATTTTATGGTGTGTATCCCGTGTTGATGACATCTTGACTCTACATTCAGATTATTTGAAAGATCACTTTTTACAACCTGAGCAGGTATGGTTGAGTTTACTTTGTTATTATCACACTTATGAGAAATAAAACCAGTTTCCTGCTAAACATACCAGCTATTTATACTAATTGCCTAATTAACTAGTAGACAGGTCAAAAAGATTGGTCTATAGTTGGTAACTATCTTTTTTATGATATTACAAATTCTCAAGGTGAAAAAGTTTATTCACAATTTGCTTGATATCAGAGCTTAAGTAATTTAATTATGTCTTTCTGACTTCAAACAAATTTTTAACCACCAAATAGGAGAATAAGGCAATTAATATTTACATTATTTTTTGCATTATGCAATACTAGATGAGTGATATGTGAAGACATATACACATATGTGTGTATACATGCATACATATGTATATATGTACATGCATACATGCATTTAGAAGCACACTCATTTTATAGTACTTTTGGTTCAAAGAATATTTTACATCAAAATGTTCTGTTTGGAGACAATTTTTTCCTGAACCATATGTCTACAGTTGTCCCCCACTGCTACCAAATAAATGGTATTATTAGAGTAATAAGAAACACAAGATATATTTTTGCTACTGAAAATATTTAACAGTCAAGTTGAACCTTGTAAGATGTTTTTGTAATAAAAGTTGCTGGGGGGAGAGCTCACAGAAATACACGAATAAAATTTAAATTGAATAAATATTCTGTTCTTGCCTGCCAGAGGATAAAAACATTTTCATACTCTTTCCTCTTTTTAAGTATACATAGTAACTGAATAACTTTCCTCTCCTCTCTTCTATTCAGTTATTTTTACCAATTAATTAATTAACAGTCTTACCCAGGTGGAGGACCACACAAATATACTAATATTTTACTAAGTTGCAAACAGCAACATTAGAGAGAAACAGTAATTGATCTGCCGGTTCCTGGATATCTAGCTGTTGATCTCAGTCATACACAGAGATTCTCAGTCATGCCCAGGAGACAAAAGGACCAGAACAGTAGGGCTTTCTTTTGAAAGTAGCTGTATGCTGGCTATTAAATGTTAAGGCTGGTTCTATGCAAGGAGATAGTTTTATTTGCTCCTCCGAGAAAACCCCTTGTATTTGTAGCACTCTTACACCGAGAAAAGCATTCTGGTGCTTTTTAAAATAATCACATGCTTCTCAGGGTTTTGTTATGATTTTCTATTAAGCCAAACTACACATAATGTTGGTGGGAATGGCCCCGATGGAATCAACCTTGTGGTAATGCACAATAACATCAGAGCCCATTTTAATGCCCCGCCACAATAGCAAGGATATAAATACCATATACTGAAGGCCTGTATATGGTAGGCACTGTAAGTACAGCAGAAACTGCAAATACATTACATGAATTATCCCACCACCACCACCTCATGAGGTACATATTATTATTCCCATTTTATAAATGAGGAAACTGAGACTAAGAATAATAACTTGCCAAAATTTTTAGAATTAAGACATTACATACATCTGGTAAACTTTCCAATGGAGACCTCAAAATGAAAACTCCAGCTGGGTAGAAAAGCTTGGCAGAGCATTTTCATTCTCATTTTCATTCAGGACAGTTCAAGAAGCTACTGTAACTAGAGAATTACCCAGTTTGACTTAGTAACTTGTTTAAAAATGAGATGTTTCATGACCTCACTTAAAGCATTAGTAGAGTGCCAGTTGCTACATTAGGTAAACGGAAGGCTATTCGCCACTTACCCTGTAAATCAGTCTACTTTTCTCCCACTGTGGAGTTTTTATTTTGATGCTTCACTAAAATCATATCCCAGAGTGTAGGCAAAATATAAATATAAAGATACATTGGTGTTTTAAGAAACACCCTGTTTTTTTGAAATGTCAAGAGTTTCTTGAAGAGGCTGTTGAGGAAGTTGGTCTTTGGGTGGCCTGACAGTGAGTGTTAGGTGGGAAAACTCTGTATTTGAGGTCACATTCTCAGGATGTGGGCTTTCAGGGGCTGGGAGAAAAGATGGTTGCTGGTTTGGAGGGTCTGGGTTTTTGGAATCTACTGCAGGCGAGGGTGGGGGCATGTAAGGGTGTGGAAGTCAGAGGCCTGCTGATCAAAAGTAGATTCAGGACAGAAACTATGCCATTTTGAAGGGGAGAGTTGCTCTGACTAGGAGCTCAGCCTCACCACCACCCAGACTGGCCTCAGACACCATGCAGGACCCTACAGCCACTCCAGCCAAAGACCTGCCACTGCAGCTGCAGCTGCAGACCCACAGACACTGGGACACCAGCCTCTCCAGCCACAGGCTCCTGTGAGTTCTGGAGCGTGCTCCCCTCCCTCACCGGCCCACCACTTTGGACCTGGGCCTCACATGTCCCATCGGCTGGGTTCTCCCTTGACTTGGGGTATGTGACCCTCCTGCCAAGCTCTCTGTTTCAGCCACAGGCCCCATGCAACTTGACACTTGGACCCTTCACTGATAGCAAAAATGGGGAGAAAAAGAAAAAAACCCCAAGAAAAGAAAAGGAGTAATCAACAGAAAAGGAACAGAGGCATGCAATGTGTTAGAAAAAGAATTGAGAGCAATGGTCATACAGTTCATAAAAAGGATGGATGAGAAAAATCAACAACTTATGAAAGAATCAAGAGGAAATCAAGAATGATATAGCTACAATAAAAAACACAATGGAAGGTTTCAGCAGTAGACTAGAAAAAGCAGAGGACTGAATTAGTGAGTTAGAAGATAGGGGACAGAAACACTCCCAATCTGAACAGCTACTGAAGAAAAAAATTAGAAAGCAGGAGGAGGGCCTAAGGGAGCTTTGGGACAACATGAAACAAAGTATAATAGGAGTGCCAGAAGGACAAGAAGAGGAGCAAGGATTAGGAAACCTATTTATAGAAATAATGACAGAAAACTTCCATGATTTGGGGAAGAAAAAGGTCACATAAGCACAAAGAGTCCCAAACAAGAAGAACCCAAAAAGACCCACAGCAAGACACATCATAATTACAATGGCAAATGTTAATGACAAAGAGAGAATCTTAAAGGCTGTAAGAGAGAGACAGAAAGTTACTTACAAAGGATCTCCCATTAGATTATCAAATTATTTCTCAACAGAAACACATCAGGCCAGAAGGGAATGGGATGAAGTATACAAAGTAATGTAAAGCAAGGGACTGAATCCAAGAATATTCTACCCAGCAAGGCTATCATTCAAAATTGAAGGGGAAATCAGGAGCTTCAAAGACAAAAAAAGGCTAAGGGAGTTTATCACTACCAAGTCAGCAATTTAAGAAAGGCTAAAGGGACTGTTGTAAAAAGAAGAAATAGAAAGGGAAGAAGGAACACAGGCATAAAGACTAAAAATGACTACAAACAAGTACCTATCCATAATAACCTTAAATGCAAATGGACTAATGCTCCAATCAAAGGACATAGAATGGCTGAATGGATAAGAAAACATGACCCATATATGTGGTGCCTACAAGAGACCCACCTCAGACCAAGGGAATCACACAGACTGAAAGTGTAGAGATGGAAAAAATATTTGTTAGGCAAATGGAAATGAAAAAAAAAAAAGCCGGGTAGCAATACTTATATCTGACAAATAGACCTCAAAGTTAAAGCCATAACAAGAGATAAGGAAGGCCACTTCATAATACTAAAGGGATTGATACAATAAGAGGATATAACTCTGGTAAACATATATATACCCAAGTGCAAGAGCACACAAATACATAAAAAAAATTCTGGAAGATATCAAGGGAGAGATCAACAGCAATACAATCATAGTAGGGGGCTTTAATACCCCATTGACATTACTAGATAAATCCTCTAGACAAAAAATCAGCAAAGAAGGAGCAATCCTAAATGACTCACTATGTCAGTTGGACTTAATCAACATCTTCAGAGCATTTCACATCAAAGCTACAGAATATACATTCTACTCAAGTACACCTGGGTCATTTTGAAAGATAGACCACATATTGGGACACAGGCGAAGTTTCTTCAAATTCAAGATTTAAATCATATCAAGCATCTTCTCAGACCATCCTATCTAATAAAAGAGAAACATGGTAATTAGCATACGTCCGCTACCCTTCCTATTGGCTAATCAGGGCGATATGCAAATTAACTGCCAGCCAAGATGGCGGCCGGCAGCCAGGCAGCTTGAAACTAACATGAGGCTTGCTTGCTTCAGTGACAGAGGAAACCAACGTTCCCCCGCATGCCTTGCCGGCCTCTGAGCTTGCAGTTTGAAACATAGTTACAAATATAGAAGCTAAACAAAACCCCAGAAACCTGCTTTCAGCCAGCTGGGATCTCAGAGCTGGAGTTGATACAGTGTTTCAATTATAGAACACAAACAAACCAGATACCTGCTTTCAGCAGCAGAGGCCTCAGAGCTGGAGTCAGAGCTAAAGCTGGCCCAGAATAAAAAGAAAAAGAAAAAAAGGAGCAGTTGGGTGCTTCAGTCACCCACCAGCCTGAAAACAGCCCTCAGCCCCTCACCCAGACTGGCCAGGCAACCCATTGGGGATCCCTACCCCGAAGGGTTTGTGACTAGCTGCAAACAGCCATCATCCCCTCACCCAGGATGGCCAGGCACCCCAGTGGGGACCCCCACCCTGATCCAGGACACCCTTCAGGGCAAACCAGCCGGCCCCCACCCGCACCAGGCCTCTATCCTATATAGTAAAAGGGTAATATGCCTCCCAGCACTGGGATCAGCGGAGACGCGAGGCCTCCCGTCACCGGGATCAGTGTGACAGGGGGCAGCACCCCAACCCCCTGATCGCCCTGCGGCTCTGTGTCTGACAGCGTGTGGTGCCCCAACCCTCCCCCTCCCCCCCACAGGCCCTGCTCTGTGTGTGACGGGGTAAAGCCATAACCTCCCCATCAGCCCTGCCCTGAGTGTGAGAGTGGCAGTGCCCCAACCCCCTGATCGGCCCTGCTCTGTGGGTGATAGAGGGTGGCACCCCAGCCCCCTGATCAGCCCTGTTCTGTGTGTGACAGGGGGCGGTGCCCCAACTCCCCTTTGACCCTACTCTGTGAGTGACAGGTGGGAGCTCCCCAACCCCCTATTGGGCCCTGCTCTGTGCGTGAGAGGGTGCAGTGTCCCAACCCCCTGATTGGCCCTGCTCTGTGCATGACAGGGGGTGGCACCACAACCTCCCCATCGACCCTGTCTTGAGTGTGACAAGGGGCGGTGCCCCAACCCCCCAATCGGCCTTACCCTGAGCGTTACTGAGGGTGGCATCGCAACCTCCCAATCCACCCTGCTCTGTGCATGACATGGGGCGGCGCCCCCAACTCCCCAATCGGCCCTGCTCTGAGCCCGACCAGGGGCTGCACCTAGGGATTGGGCCTGCCCTCTGCCACCCGGGAGCAGGCCTAAGCCAGCAGGTCGTTATCTCCTGAGGGGTCCCAGACTGCGAGAGGGCACAGGCCGGGCTGAGGGACCCTCCTGCTCCCCAAGTGCACAAATTTTTGTGCACCAGGCCTGTAGTAATTGCATAATATCCTATATAATAAAAGCCTAATATGCTAAGTGTCTGGTCATCTGGTCGGGCATTCAATCAATCAAAGCGTAGTATGCTAATGATATGCTAAGGCTGCTCAACCGCTCGCTATGACATGCACTGACCACCAAGGGGCAGACAGTCGACTGGTTGACCAGTCACTATGATGTGCACTGACCACCAGTGAGCAGACTCTCTGACTGGTAGGTTAATTTGCTGCTGGGGTCCAGCTGATCGGGATTGAGCAAGACTGACCAGACACGCCCTAGAGCCCTCCCGTGGTCCCTTTCCAGCTGGCCAACCTCCCGCATCCCTCCCCAGTCCCAATCATGCACTGCTGGGGTCCTTCAGCTTGGCCTGCATGCTCTTGCAATCCAGTCTGAGGGACCGCCCCCCTCCCCCCAACCCCCGAGTGCATGAATTTCATGTACCAGGCCACTAGTTAGAAATAAACTGCAATAAAAACAACCAAAAAATTCAAACACACTTGGAGGCTAAATAGCATGTTATTAAACAATGATTAGGTTGCCAAAGAGATCAAAGAAGAAATAAAAACATCCTGGAAACAAATGACAATGAAAACACAGCAATCCAAAACTATGGGACACAGTGAAAACAGTCCTGAGAAGGAAGTTCATAGCATTACAGGCCTACCTCAAAAAACAAACAAACAAACACAAGAAAATCTAGTAATAAATTATTTAAATCTACAACTAAAGAATTAGAAAGAGAGAAACAAGAAAAGCCCAGAATGATCAGGAGAAAGGAAATAATAAAGATCAGAGCGGAAATAAATTACATAGAGACAAAAAAAATATAAAAGATCAATGAAACCAAGAGCTGGTTCTTTGAAAGAATAAATAAGATTGAAGAACTTCTAGTCAGGTTCACCAAGTAGCAAAAGAGAGGACCCAAGTAAACAAAATCAGAAATAAAAGAGGCAAAATAACAACAGACATGACAGAAATACAAAGGATTGTAAAAATATACTATGAACAACTCTATTCCAACAAACTGGTTAACCTAGAGGAAATGGACATATTCCTAGAACTCAATCAGGAAGAATAAAAAAATCTGAATAGGCTGATAACTATGAAGGAAGTTGAAGCAGCACAATATCTGCAAATCAATAAACATGATGCATCACATAAACAAATTGAGAGATAAAAATCACATAATCATACCAATTGATGCAGAAAAAGCACTTGACAAAATTGAACACCCATTTTTGATAAAAACTCTCAGCAAAGTGGGAATAGAGGGATCATAACTCAGTATAATAAAAGCCTTATATGACAAACCTACAGCCAACATCATACTCAATGGGAAAAAACTAAAACCATTTCCCGCAAGAAGAGGAATAAGACAGGGATGCCGACTCTCACCACTCCTGTTCAACATAGTATAGTAAGTGCTAGCCACAGTGATCAGACAAGAAGAAGAAATAAAAGACATCCAAATTGGAAAAGAAGTAAAACTGTCATTATTCGCAGATGACTTCTTATTGTACATAGAAAACCCTAAAAACTCCATAAAAAACTATTAGATTTAATAAATGAATTTGGCAATGTAGCAGGATAAAAATTAACACCCAAAAATCTATGGCTTTTTTATATACCAACAATGAACTCACAGAAAGAGAAACAAACAAACAAACAAAAAACAATCACATTTACCATTGTAACAAAATATTAAGATACCTAGGAATAAACTTAACTAAGGAGGTAAAATACCTGTACTTGGAAAACTACACTACATTGAAAAAAGAGATAGAGGAAGACATAAACAAATGGAAGAATATACCGTGTTTATGGATTGGTAGAATGAATATTATTAAAATATCTATACTACCCAAGGCAATCTATAAATTCAATGCAATCTCCATTAAGATACCAAGAGCATATTTCACAGACCTAGAACAAACTCTCCAAAAATTTATATGGAATCAAAAAAGACCCTGAATAGCCGCAGCAATCTTGTAAAAGCAGAACAAAGTTGGAGGGATCACAATACCAGATATCAAGCTATATTACAAAGCCACTGTCCTCAAAAGTTCCTGGTACTGGCACAAGAACAGACATATAGATCAATGGAACAGAACAGAAAACCGAGAAATTGACCCAAGCCATTATGCTCAATTAATAGTTGACAAAAGAGGCAAGAGCACACAATGGGATAAAGACAGTCTCTTCAATAAATGGTGATGGGAAAATTGGATAGATACATGCAAAAAAATGAAAATAGACCATCAACTTACACCATACACAAAAATAAACTCAAATTAGATAAAGGACTTAACATATGGGAAACCATAAAAATCTTAGAAGAATCCTTGGACAGCAAAATATCAGACATATGTCATAGCAATAACTTTACTGATACAGCTCCTAGGACAATGGAAACTAAGGAGAAAATAAACAAATGGGACTACATCAAAATAAAAGCTTCTGCATAGCGAAAGAAACCATCAACAAAACAACAAGAAAGCCCACTGCATAAGAGAACATATTTGCCAATGTTATATCTGATAAGGGCCTAATCTCCAAAATTTATAGGGAACTCATACATCTTAACAAAAAGAAGATAAATAATCTAATAAAAAATGGGCAAGGGACTTAGACACTTTCTGAAAGTGGACATACAGAAGCCCAAGAGACAGGAAAACATGCTCAAAGACATTAATCATCAGAGAGATGCAAATCAAAACAACAATGAGATACCATCTCACACCTGTCAGAATGGCTAACCTCAACAAATCAACAAAAGACAAGTACTGGCGAGGATGTGGAGAAAAAGGAACCCTCGTGCACTGCTGGTGGGAATGCAGATGGGTGCAGCCACTGTGGAGAATAGTATAGAGTTTCCTCAAAAAACTAACAATGGAACTCCCATTTGACCCAGTGATCCCACTTCTAGGAATATATCCCAAGAAACCAGAAACACCAATCAGAAAGGATATATGCACCCCTATGTTCATAGCAGCACAATTTACAATAGCTAAGACTTGGAAACAGCCTAAGTGCCCATCAGCAGATGAGTGGATTAAAAAACTGTGTTATATCTACACAATGGAGTACTATGCTGCTGTTCAAAAGAAAGAACTCTTACCGCTCACAAAGAATGGATGGATATGGAGAGCATTATGCTAAGCAAAATAAGCCAGTGGGAGAAAGATAAATATCACATGATCTCACTCATTTGTGGAATATAATGAACAACATAAACTGATGCTGATGAACAAAAATAGATCCAGAAACAGAGAACCATCAGACCAACCATCAAACCTCAGAGGGAAGGCAGGGGAGGATGGGGTGGGGGTTAAGAGATCAACCAAAGACTTGTATGCCTGCATATAAGCATAACCAATGGACACAGACACTAGGGGGGTGAGGGCATGTGCTGGGGGTTGGGGGTGGCCGGGATGAGGTCAATAGGGGGTAAAAGAGACATATGTAATACTCTATCTAATATTTTAAATAATAAAGAATTTTTTAAAAAGAGTTTCATGGATACCAAATACGGCATATTTTGCTAAATCTTCAGGAAACATTCAAGTACTGGATATTAATAAGCAACATAAACTGATGCTGATGAACAAAAATAGAACCAGAAACAGAGAACCATCAGACTAACCATCAAACCTCAGAAGGAAGCCAGGGGAGGTCAGTTCTCTGCAAGCATATATTTTTCATTTGATTGACCCATCAATGAAGAAAAACCTTTGTCTCCCACATACAGAAGTCTTCTGGTATGTAATTCAGGATAATCATTATTCTATTCTCACACTTTATTTTTTTCCTCCTATTCAACCAAGGTGCACAAAATGTTGACAGGGACTGCCATAGTCCAAATACAGAATATAATTTAGGAATACAAACAAACTGTATTAAAAATCACACACACACAAAAAATCAAGACTCCTGGAAGCATATAAAACTTAGACTAGGTTTAGTCAAGCAAATTATTTGTGTTATTTTTGTCACAGTTTTTTTAAAAAAAGTCTTTTTTTCCTTTTTGCGTTTGCAAGACTTTCCTGCACTTTAAAGAGTCTTTATTATATTGCCATCATCATGATATAATCAACACTGGTTGATTTTTGAAAAAAAATTGGTGAGTTGGATAAGTTGACTCCTGACTTTTGGAGAAAGTTATTAGTAAGTCATCTGAAACTAAACTAGAAAATAATTTGTAGCCCATATAAATGACAAAATGTTGTCTCAAATTTGAAGACATTATTTATAGCAGACTAGAGGCCCGGTGTATGAAATTCGTACACGGGGGGGGGGGGGGGGGGGACAGGGACGGTGTCCCTCAGCCCAGCCTGTACCGTCTCCAATCTGGGACCCCTCGGGGGATGTACAATGGCCGGTTTAGGCCCGATCCCTGTGGGATGGGGCCTAAACCAGCCGTCGTACATCCCTCTCACAATCCGGGATTGCTGGCTCCCAACTGCTCACCTGCCTGCCTGCTTGATTGCCCCTAACCGCTTCTGCCTGCCAGCCTGATCACCCCCTAACCACTTTTCTGCCAGCCTGATCAATGCGTAACTGCTCCCCTCCCAGCCCGATTACCCCAACTGCCTTCCCCTGCTGGTCCGGTTGCCCCAAACTGCCCTCCCCTGCTGGCCTAGTCCCCCCCAACTGCCCTCCCCTGCAGGCCTGGTCCCCCCCAACTGCCCTCCCTCCCCTGCAGGCCTGGTTGCCCCTAACTTCCCTCCCCTGCTGGCCTAATCGCCCACAACTGCCCTTCCCTGCTGACCATCTTGTGGTGCCACATGGAGGCGGTCATCTGTGTGAGGTAGTGATGGTCAATTTGCATATCACCTCTTTATTATATAGGACTAGAGGCCTAGTGCATGAAATTTGTGCATGGTGGGGGGTTCCCCTCATCCCATCCTGCACCTTCTCCAATCTGGGACCCCTTCAGGGCCGTCGGACATTCCTCTTACAATCTGGGACCACTGACTCCTAACTGATCACCTGCCTGCCTGCCTGATTGCCCTTCATTGCCCACCCTGCTGACCTGATCGCCCCTAACTGCCCCCCCCCCGCCAGCCTGGTTGCCCCTTACTGCCCCCTCCCCCTCCCCACTGGCCTAGTCACCCCCATCTTCCCCCCCACCCCACCGGCCTGGTCACCCCTCACTGCCCTCCCTCCCGCTGGCCTGGTCACCCCAACTGCCCCCACTGTGGGCCTGGTCACCCCACACAGCCTGCTGCTCAGTCATTTGGTCGCCCCTCACTAAACCCCCTGCCGGCCTAGTCATCCCATGCAGCCTGTTTGGTCATCTGTTCGGTTGTGATGGTCACTTAGACTTTTATATATGTAGATGTTTGGGAACTGAGAACTCACATGCTTGGCTGCCAATGATATTGAATCCAAATGCAATGACAACAAATAACTCCTGACACAATTCTGATTATGATACCAGCTCATTTTTATTGGGGGCTTATCAGACGTATGTCATACAGGAGGTGCTCTTCTCAGCACTTACACACATTTCCTCATTTAATCTTCACAATAATCCCTATGAGGAAGATACGATTATTGACCCCATTAAACAGATGATGAAACTGAGGGTTCTGGAGGTCATGCAAATTGCTAAGTGTTACACAGGAAGTTGTTAAACTGAGATTAAACCCAGAACAGTTTGACCCCAAAACTTGTAGGTCTAACCTAAAATGCAACCCTGCCTCTGACACTCAGCATCCTAAAACTTTTTATCTGAATGCAGTGATCAGCCTCTTTCTTTTACAAATGAGGAAACTGAAGTTTTAAAAAGTAACTGTGTTTTGCCTATCATCTTAACCCTAACCCTCCTTAGTGATTAAGGTGGACTAGAACTCAGGTCTCGTGTTTTCAATTCCAGATTGGGCATTATTCTATCACTTAAAGAAATTTACATGACCCAGGAGACTAGGAGACGAGCTTTGCAGTTTAATACACCAGATAAAATACCAAAGAGCTAAATTCAGGTTGCTTCTGTGTTTTCTAACTTGCAGCTGCTTCATTGCAGAATCATACAACACATGATGGGACAGGGACTTAGAGCCACACATAAAACATATTAAATGTAGTCAGCAGTGATGAGATTTGGTACCAAATAAGAAGCTTTAATTAATTTTAAATGGTGCTTTTCATAGTGTCAAAAGCTCAGTCCACTGAAGTGGAAAAGGGGGTTGGAATGGCGAGATCCTAGCAACCCAGCTAATCTGGGCCCTTCTGAGCAAGCTCATTTGGAATTCTTACATCAGTGCATCGGCATGCCGAGGTGGGGCTCATGGGGACAAACAAAATAGCAACCCCAACTCCAGCACCACTCAGAATCCTGCATCCCGGGGAGGCCTGAGAGTTCAGCTGTATTAAGGGGCTGTTGGAGTTTCCCTGTTATTTGTCTACTTTTTGAGGATTAGAACTTCCGCTGGGCTGTGTTCATCTGCGCTGAGAATTTAAACTCGGTGCATGCAACAACAGGAACAGTGAGATCGGCTAGAAATGTTCAAAAAGAAGTCTGTTTTGGTTTTTAAAAGCTTTTTACTCACAAAGAGAAGTAAATTGAGGGGTTTCCGATTTCTTATGGAGTCTACATTGACTGGTGGTTTCTTTTTTTCCTACTACTTTTGCCTCCTTCATCAGCCTTTGTTTTGAAAACTGTGATGGTGCAGATACACACCATGTAGACCCATCTGGGAGGTATTATGTTAGATAGGCCAGGATGGTCATGTAGTTCTTAAACACACTCACACACAAACCTTCTTTTCCTCTTCTTGACATATAAATAGGAACTATTATTAAATCCATTCCTCATAGGGACCACAGAACCATTCAGTAAGAACCAAATTGTAAGGATTAATTGAAGTTTTCTATGGAACACAGTTCCCTGGCTTTACAGCTAAGGAAACTGAGGCTCAGGGATCCATGACAAGATTAAGGGCACATATCCAGACTTCTCCATTTCCCTGTTCCCTTCTTTATCACACAACTCATCCTCATAGATATTGTTTATAAGAGTAGCGTATAAACAAGAGCTAGGTGCCACTTGCACGTGTTACATTTACCATGTTTAATGCAACTATGCTATGCATACATATCGATGATAACATATAAGATAGAACGTGATTAGCTCTTAACAAATGAAACACTCATTTGGGTCAACAATTATGAATTCAAGATATTTTATTTCTTCATGTTCTTTTATCTGACATAAATGCCTACCACCATGAAAATAACAGCAAACTAATTCTAAGTTTCTGATGGCCATCCATTTATTAATGAGATCAATAAGCCTTCACTTTTCCAAACTCAGACTTCATTCTCTTTTGTCTTCTACAGAGAAAAAGAATGAAACATCATCCTACTCATGTTCTCTGTTCTTTTAGTATATACATGGGTCTCTAGACTCGGAGGACAGTACTACAGCCCAGGTGAGTTGCTATGAGTGACAGAAATTGCAGGTAAAACAATGCAGGCATGCATCCAGAAGCACATGCCTATCCAGTGGTCTACACTATGAAAAAAAACTAGAAATAATTAAGTTTCCATCACAGGGTTTTTAGAAACTTGATATTTGCAAGATAAAAAATATTTTATTTTTTTAAATTTCTAGTTCAGATCCAGTTACAGTGAGGAAGTAGAGGGAAAAACAATTAGAGTAACAATTGTACTTTGCATTAAAGAAAACCACAACATTGACTTTCTGGTATTAATTTTTAATATTTTATTAATGAAAAGCCACAGCAACTCAGGTCAACTCTTTATTGGGGGTTTCAAACTCTTTTAAAATAAGGACATTTGAGATATTCTTCCTAGTTATTTAAGTCATTCCATTTACTCTGCCTTAAGTATCCAAGTACCTCCCTTCTTGCTCCCTGAAAACAATTAGATTTTTTTCCCCACTTGACCTTCTGCCTCCTTAAACACAGCACAAATATGAGAAGCTGGCATTAGTGTGGTTATAGTGAATTTTCATATTGAATGTATTTTATATTGAATTTTATGTTCTTGGATCTATCAATTATTAAATTCAGAAGGAAAAATAAAATTGAAGGGAGCATGCTTATCAAGTTTTATTAATACTCTGACAATAGAAATATTTTATATTGTACTTATTCAATATCTACTTGGAATTTTCAAAAACCAGAATGTTCTTGGCATACATGAAATACAAAACTACCAAATATTAGAATAACAAAATCAATAGAATTTATAAATAGATATCTGCTTTGCCCATCTGGACAGCTAAAATGCAAATAACATATTAATTACAACTTTGAACAGAATAAAAATGACGCTTAAACACTGATCTGAAACCATTCTTTTTTCACATGTAGAAATGTACAGTATGAAACTGTCTCCCTCAACTACCTAATAACCAAGTGAGTAGTAAGAGCAGGAAGTACATCTTGTAAGAACAGAAAATGGAAGGAGGTGTGAGGGTGAGCATATGGGGAGGAATTAAAAACGTGTTAGTGGAAAAGCAGCAACTTTGTACACATTTTTAATCATTGCTGTAGAAAGGGTAAAGCACTTTTGTTAGCTTTATATAAGTTCAACAACAGGAGAGTAAAGGTTAAGAATCCTACTTTCAGCCCAGTGTGGAATTAGAAGTCCATTCTCCCACCAATACACAGGGGATTTGCACACGAGAATGGGAGTTACATGAGCAAATCCGTCAGGGATCTGTGAGAAAATAAACTCTAACGAGAATAGTTGAACTACATTTTACAATAGACTGGTCATCAAAAAAGACATGCATATGGAAACTTTAATGTTTCGAGAGCAATCTACAAATACGTGTCTAAGGGTACAGACATGCATTCATGAATATAAACCATATACATACTAGTATGTATTTGAAATCCATGTCAGTGTGATTGTGCACTAACTCTAGTCAGTAAAGCTAACTAGCTCATTAAGTACTCCAACTGTTATATGCTATTATGCTCTTTGGAGGACAGGAGCACAGCATATAAAATTTCATTTAAATAACCGAAATACCACTGTGGGAAAACTCAAATGCATTTCATATACATTTTTCTTTTACTTTCTTCTTTTCCTTTTTTTTTTTTTAGTCGCTTCAACCATAAAATGCACATATACGTGCTCACTGCAATTTTTTTTCAGTTGAGCCTTTCCAGACAATAGATATAAGCATCTCTATTTTTCTTTAAAAAGATGCAAATTTTCCATTTTCTTTTGCAGTGACACCTTGGGTTTTAGCATGTAGATTTAAGCATAAAACATTTCTTCATTGTGGGAAAAGCCGTGCACTGTAATAAAATTATGATGGACATGGGTTATTCCAGCTCTTCCCAAGCTGCTTTCTCCTACAGCAACTTGTTGATGATGGAACATCTTTTGTGAGAAACGGCACGAAAAACAATGCAAAGCATCAGATTTAATAAAGTATCTAGGAAAAGTCTTAAAAATGACACCCACACTCTGAAGGGAAAGCCAAATTTGCTTTTTCTGAGGGGAATTTGTGTTTGTCAGGAAGGGTTCCTGGAGGTTTTGTTTGGAGGCCTTGATGTGTGACCAGTACGCTCCAGGCCGCCCTTCACCCTTGCCCTCCTTCTACCACCGCTCTGCCCACCCATACCGACACCGCAGGGGGAAGGGTTTCAGAGGAGAAAGAATCAAAAGCTGAGGGACGGGGGAAAAAAAGTGCTTTTCAGGGTCTGATGTGTGGGAATCAAATGAGAGGCCTAGCTCAAATCCTGTCGCCAGGCAACCAAAGTGATATGCTGAGGGAATATCATTAAAGTTGGAAAGTAAGCAATCTCTCTGAATTAGTAAACCAACCACAGGCTCGCCCATGCACCCGAACTCTATCGGTGCCGGAGTGCCACTTCTCCAGGGAGGACACGCGGGGGTTTTGCTCAGTTAAAGGGGGGAATGGAGAGGGAGAGGGAGAACGCAGCTGATTTGTAGAGTTTTTTCATTTAAAAAAAAAAAAAAAAGACAATGGCTGTCCAGACATGGAGTTGGTGGTGAAATATGGTAACTGCCACGGCTGCAGCTGGCTCTCTGACACAAGATTAATAAGCTGCCGTTTCCTAGCCGACCAGAACCTAGTGGGAACTATCCAGCATTTTATCTTGAATTGTGGGTAACAGCCTCACTGCAAGCTGGCCTAGTTTACTGCTCTGTTTTTTCCAGATCTCCCAAAGTGCAGCAAACATCTGTGACTCTAATGAGGTCATCATTGAGGGTGTCCAGAGAGCCGGGCCCTGAGAACTGACCTCACCTCTGCCTGAACATAAAGTACAAGTGCTGTGGGGAAGCAGGACAAATGAAATGGGAGAGCTGGCACTTGGCTGGAAGTTAAGCTCTTAAGAAACTTTTTGCTCTGATTAAAAGAGAGAGGGAGAGGAAGAGTGGGGAGAGAGAGAGAGAGAGAGAGAGAGAGAGAGAGAGAGAGAGAGAGAGGAGATTGAGGCTCAGAAATGACAGTACAACAAAGCAGTAGCAAGCTCACAAAATTAGATTTAGGCCTCACTGATGAATATCATCAGTGACATGAACAAGCAAAACTTACTGGGCCTTCCTTCTTGAAAGGCCGAATAAAAACTGAATTGCCAACTTCTGCATTTTACCACATTTTGGTGGAAATGGTTCAGAGACTTACAAGATTTAAAATGGAGTCTCGGTGAAGTCAACCACAAAGCCTATGTATGTGTTTCTGACAGCAAAATTTCAAACATTATACACATATCATTCATAAGTGATTTCATTATGGGCACAGAAAACAAACTTCCCCAGAGAGGTATCTGTCCCCGCCACAGTTATTCCAACAGAATCATAGTTTTTATAAATAATACCACCAAACAGACATGCAAACACAGGCCCAAATTGTATTCAAATCAGTAAAATATAATCATTTTGTTTAGTTGTCGAAGGCAAGAATATCTAAAATATCGTTTTAACTACTACTTTCTTTAAAAAAATCCATACTTAAGAGATGATAAATGTAAGCTTTAAGAGGAAGGAAAATGTTTTAAGTTTGGAGGGAAGAAACATTGCTGAAAATTGTCCCGATCATTAAATTTATAAGTACATTAGCCACAAGTTGATTATGGATTGTCCGTTTCAGCCACATGTGCCCACAGTGTACAATCAAGTCAGTGCTGTCTTCTTTGAAGATTAAGGAAATGGATACGTGGATAATGTCCAAAAGGTGAAAACGAAAGATAGAGGTCATCTCCAGAACTCCTCTAGAAACCTTAATCCATGTATTAACTCACTCTGTATGTAGATATATATATTTTTCACTCTGTATGTGATTATATTTTTCAATGAGACCCAGAATGTTATGTCCTGGTACTTTTATAATGAGTTTGATTTTGGAAAAGGGAATATTATGATGGGATGAAATTTGCATTAATATTTTATTTTTTTCACATCATTATTGTTTTTAGACTAGATCTAATGCAAGAGTTTCAGAAGACTAGTAATAGAGAGGCAGCCACTTTCTTGAAAGCCAATAAATGTTGCACGAAACTCTCATTTGACCCTTGTGGTGAAGGTGGTCAGGGAATGAGAGGGCAATAGCAGAGGGCTGGCCAGGAGAAAGTGCCAGCCATTTCTGACTGTCGCTAAGCCTTTCACTATGATAGAAAGAGGGAAATCAAGGTGCTACCTCATCTTAATTTGTGAATGATGGACACTATGGATTGGTGTTGACTGTCAAAATGCACTTAAAATGTGGGACATGTAAGATACCATGTCTAAAACAGTAATCATAGGGCAGGCAGGGGTGGGCAACCTTTTTGTGAGTGCATGCCAAAACCAGCAAAATCTCTGACTCAAAATTCTTCTGCGTGCCAACCCTAATTTTTTGAGAACATGTTACACCTGCTTGATATCTCTTAAGGTGTACGTATGTGAAGAACCTTGAAGAAATAATAAAATTCATTCGAGCGACAAAAACACAGTATATGATGATGAAAAATACATTTATTTTTTAATGTATACATGTTATGTAAAATTATTTATTTATCTAAGATGCACCTACACTGAATTTATCTGAAAAATAAAAAAGTTGATATTAAGAAAAAAATTGTAAATGGAAGATTATGAGAGAGAGTTTCGCGTGCCAGCAAAAGTTACTGGCATGCCATGTTTGGCACGCATGCCAGGGGTTGCCCACCCCTGTCCTAAGGAAAAGTTCTAATACTACCTGCAAGTCCCTAGATACAGACAGTTTCACCCTAGAAGAGAGGCTGCAGCTCATTGTTCAAGTTCTTGAGCTAGAATTTAATGGAAAGAGTGGCTTACAAAACAAAGCAACCTCTGCTTGCATGTGAATTGGGGAGAGGAACATTTGGGGAGCAGAGATCTCTCCCATTTCACTCTTTCTCAGTTTTCAGGAAGGGCTTGGCTAATGCCCATTTCCAGGCTGAGTTTATTTTTTAAATGCAAATGAAGAAAGTGTTGTATTCAGCTTTGCAAACAGTTTTCAGAAATCCTGTTGGCCTACATTTAGCTGGGAAGCAGCCCCTGGTACCAAGTGTAGGGGCTCAAACAATCAAGCAGTTGTTTGCCTCACTCACATTCCTGAGGCAATCTGGTTCCAGCTGAACTCCTTGGGAACAGTCTGGGCTATGTACCCCTGGGGCATCTGCCCCAATTAGCACTGACCCTTGGGGGCCTCCTTGCTGGCCCTAGGTCACTCTCAACCTCCTAGACTCTGGGTAAACCAGATTGCTTTAGGAGCCTCTAGCTTTCCACAACCCCAAGATGAACTGGACAGCTAGGCTCCCCAACAGAAATGTAGTCACCCTAGAAAGCCCAAACATGGCCTTCCGGTTCTCTGATCCAGGAAAGAGACACATAGGTGGGATATTTGCAGTAACTGAGGAACAACAGAAAAAGAGGTGCAGAGAGTGCTTGGCCAGTGAAACTAGGTAGTGCATGGAAAGAGTACAGGGCTGTAGCGTCTCACACAACTGGGTTTGGCTCTTGGATCTGCCTACCTACCTGGTGGCCTTTGGCAAGTCACCAAACCCTACCAAACTTCAATTTTTTTCTTGTGTAAGATGAAAACAATGATATCGGTCCTGCAGTGTTTTCATGAAAATCCAATGTTTTGATGTGTGTACCCTGTCCAATAAAATGCCTAGCTTATAGGAAGTTGTCAGTAAATGGGACTTAATTGTGAAAATTGAAACTCACCTTGTTTGACGAGGACAATTACACTCCTGAGAAAATCAGGGGCCACATAATTCTTTAAACCCCTCTGTTGTGCTGTGGTTCATTATCAGTTTATGACTAGTCTTTTATTTATAAGAAAGCAAGCAATTCACAACTACTTTTTGTGTCACTGTCCACCTAGCACTTCTGGTCACCATGAAGGTGACAGAGGAATATATGACATAATCTCCAGCCTTGAGGCTCTGACTGCCAGAACAGCACTGATAGAGCATGAACCAACTCAAGAACAGTTTAGGCATCAAAGTATACAGTCCCGAGTGGTGTGTTCAATGGGAGTTGAAAGAAGGATGACTTATCACAGGCTGCCATGGTCAGGGAAAAATCCACAAAATTGTTGGGGTTGGTCAATATTGACTGAGTATCTACCATGAGCCAATACTGAACAGAGCCAAATAAGGTCTAGAGTGGAGAAAGACACATTAACATACCACTCAAATTGGTGCAGTGAGTGGCAAGAATGGGTTTTGAGGAGGAAAGTGCTGCAAGAGCATGGAAGAAGAACAGCTTAAGTTAGCTTTGGAGGAGAAATTTGGTTAGGTAAATCCTAGGCAGGTGGATCACTATGAATAAAGATATAACAAAGGGGGACAATCATTAGTGGTGTGGGTGTGTGTGTGCACGCATATTTGTGGGGGTTTTTTGGTGTGTGTGTGGGGGAGGAGTGATTGCAGGAGAGGAATAGGACATAATAGTGGAAGAAAGATAGAACTTCTAGTATTACATAGAAGATTTAAAGAAGAACTTATTCTAAATTATCTGTTTCTTTTTATAAAAGTGGTAGATGATCACTCTAGGATGGTAGCATGGTCCATAACTAGAAGGATATACTAGTAAAAGCCAAGGATTCTAGGGTATGGCCTTTAGAAAGTGAGCTGACAGGATGGAGGTCAGCTATACGTTTATTCACATTTGAACCCCCTTCTATTTGCTGTAGAATAGCTTCACAGGCTGGTGGGATCAACTAGAGTGGGACTGGAACCAATGGTGGTTTAGTGAGTTAGTTTTCTGATCAAGGCCTTCTCTTGGAAATTAGCCAGGAAAGCAGAGATCTGGGCCCAAAGTTCTTCAGGAGAATCAACTGACCAGACTCTGGGGTTGAGGTAAGAGTAAAGGAAGTATGGGAATCAGGACACACAGTATTTCTGTAGTTGGCTGAGAAACGAACTAGAACTATACACAACTTTGAGACTCTGAAGACCTCTATATCCCTATCCAGTTCCCAGGAGGTCCTTCCTATTTCCTTGTCTTGAGTCACCTGTAGCCTTGGCTGATCCCTGCTGGTTTGACTATCTCCCCTGTACACTGGGGCCAAGAAAGAAAAGGTATTAAGGGTCTGAGTCATTCTTAGGTGGGTCATACAAGGCCGTATCTCATGAAATTATCTATATTTATTGATGATAATCTCTGAACCATGGTAGCCCAGAAGGTCTCCAGTGCTAGAACAAATGTTCCTTTGAGGAGAAGTAAGGGTAATCAAGACTTCTTTCCTTAGCAGCAAGAGGCCTAGAGGCATTTACTTGCTGCCATCATGGAGACTGGACATAAGCAAACAGTAGTTCTGCTGTGTTAATATTTAAAAGGCACTGGGAAGATCAAATTGTTGAAATAAAACCACTTTATTACAGCCTAAGAGTTGTTTGGGTTTTTCCTCCTTCTTTCATTCAACAAACATTTATTAAGCACCTATCATGAGCTAGGCACAGTTTCTATCCTCGAAAGCCCATAGTCAAGTGGAGGAGACTAATAGACGGACAAGTGCTCCTAGACATAAGCACAAGACACTGAGGGGGCCTGAAGGAGTGGGTTTGGAGATTGGAAAGGGTTTTAAGGAGAGGAGATGAAAGGCAATCTGGCATAGTTGACCTAGTTGTATGTAGGGACATGTGAGGACAGAGATAGCTGATGTAGGATGGGCAGGCAGGTGTCAGGCCATGAAGGGTTTTGCTGAGCAGGCTAACAGGTCAAGATTTTACCATAAAGGTTAGACAGAAGATTGCTGAAGGTTTTAAGCAAGGAATGGCACAATCAGGATAGTGTTTTTTAGCAATCTTCCAGCAGATGAGCAGAACACCTTCTGGGGTGGGGATAGGGCAGGAAGATACTACTGATCTGTTTGGCAGACAATGAAAATAGTATTAGTTACCCTTCTATGCATGATGAAATTGAGACTCCAGTTACTTTACTTGATCAAATTTTCCCAGCTTTCCGTTTGGAGTTTCTTGAGGACCGGGACCCATGTTTCTTATTTTGGGGTGCTTTCCTTTGCAATTGACTAAATCCATGGCCAATTTAGCTCAAGGTACTGGGTTTTGAGTGCCCTGAATCTGACTTTTTTTTCTGGAACCACACACTGGTTCTCTGAGAGAGTTTAATTTTGGGAATGACTAAAGGCTGGGGTAGCATTATATCCCCTTGGAAGTTATCCACAGGGGATACTTCCAAGACCCACAGTGGATGCCTGAAACCAGGGATAGTACCGAACCCTATATGTATTATGCTTTTTTTCCCTATACATACATAGCTACAATAAAGTTTAACTTATAAATTAGGCACAGGAAAAGGTTAATAATAAAGTAGAGCAATTATAACAATATACTGTAAAAAAAAGTCATGTGAATGTGGTTTCTCTCTCTCAAAATATTATTGAACTATACTTGCCCTTCTTATGATAAAGTGTTGATGCTGGATAACTGAAACCACAGAAAGCAAAAACAGATGAGGTTGAGGATGAGGATGAGGGGGGACTACCGTATACCGGGGCACTACCAGGCACTTGGTGAATACTGAGCTGAGCAGGCTAGTCTGGGCAGAAGGAGCTCTGAAGAGGTGAAAGAGCAAGCATCCCTTCAGTCTCCAGGAGGCTGTTAGAGTGTGGAGCACTCTGAAAGGAACCGCAGCCATTCAATTACTGGAGAGGGGGACTTTGGGCAATCCCAAGTCAGAAAGAGGTCCCTAAGCTCCTAGGGTGGGGAGAAAAGGGAGGGAGAGAAGTTTCTAAGAGGTAGGAGAGACTCAGGAAGAAGGTGAAGGGGGCTTTGACACTGGTTGCTGTTCTGCCTCTTCTCCACGCGTCCACCTGAAGATTAAGTGAGGAGATTTTGACATCTTGTCCTTTGTTGGATCAGTTGACTTCGCCACTAGGCACCTAACAGGTCTTGCCCACTAAGAAAGTAAAAGTGAGGTGAGAATGGAGGAGAGGGGGCTTGGACAGCACAGTGGCTGCTTGGGCTCTGAGGTCTGAGGTCTGGGACCTTTTGGCCTCCGTTTCCTCATCTGTAAAATGAAAATTTCATAAAGTTGTTTTGAGGATTCAATAGATGATGTTTGTAAAGAGTTTAGCACAGTGTCTGACACAAGGTAAGCACAGGAAAAAAAAAAGATTAGCCCTGTTTATTTTTAGTAGCTAGGGCGATGGGAATGTCACACTAGTAATTAGTTATCCTAAAGATACACCTAACTCTCATCAACTAATTTAAACTAATCGGCCACTGGATGGCTCTTGAGAAAACTTCCTTCTAGCCATCTCTGCTCCTCACAGGCCTGAGGGCTCTGGCCCCACTGTGACTTGTACAAACACGTGGGACAGTGCACGAGGGAAGACCCTGGTGAAAAGAGAGTGTGTGGGACCAACATGCGGCTACTGAAGGAGCCCTAGGGTTGTCACCCATGAAAGCAAGAACAAGCAGCTTAAAGGAGAACTTAGAAATTTGTCTGCATAATCATTTTTGAAAAACAACAACAACAGTCTAACTAAAAGTGGGAAGGAAAAGAAATATGGTCATTTCTTTAAATACAGCCTACCCAGAGCACTGAACCTAATTCTGACCCTGGAATGTCTGAGAAGTTGAAAAACAAAAGAGGCTGCATTGCTTTTAACCTCTATATATTTTTCATAATATAAAGAAGTAAGTAAAGCATTAGAAAAGCATTAGGAGAAACAAGCAAATGTTAATAACTCTTAATAACCCAAAGAATATTTATTCAAGAGAAAAAACTATAGCATTTGATTTCACCAGAAACATTTCTGACCGAAATATTTACCATAAGCATTTTCACTAATATACTTCCCCAATTATTATAATAATTTTAGTATTTTATAGGTATTAAATCAGCAGAGAGACCAGTAGAAAGCATATATAATAAAGTGTGAAATAGTACTGATTACCTAAAAAAATTAAAACAGAGCTAAAGTTCATGCTCTTCAAAAATAAAAAAATAAATTTCCAGTTAGGAATCGAGCATAAGTCAATGGACAAAAATTAAGCCAATGAATTATGTACAAAGACATTTATTACACAATTATTACAATGGCAAGAAATGAAAATAAATTGCATGCCTAACAACACGGGACCTGTTAAATCCACATGATGGTATATTATGCTATTATTATAAATGATATAGGTGAACATTTTAAAGATATGGGGAAAATGCTCAAGATATACTATTCAATAAAAAGGGATACAAAAGTGCAAATGAAGTTTGATATCAAATATATAGTATTAAGACTAAAAGGAAATGTGCTAAAATGTTAACAATGGTTATCTTTGGGTGTGAAATTATGGTTGATTTTTCTTTTTTCTCTATTATAATATTTTCTAATTTTATAAAAGATGTGCATATTGTAATTTTATAATTAGTTTTAAAAACACAATAAAATTATCTTGCACAGTTATAGTTGTTTTAGGCCTTACAAAAGGAGTTAATTATTTCTGTTCATAACAAATACCACTTAACTCTATCATGGGAAGATTTAAAACTAATTCTGAATCATGACTTTTAAACACTTTCCATTCCCACCTCCAGACCTCCCAGCCCCAAAGCTTTTTAAGTCAGAGTTTCTCATTGGGAAGGCTATTCACAATATTGCCCCTTCCCCCACCATTGTTTCTCCCTTTCATCCACTGGTGAGTTTCTACCTCATCCCACCTTAGTCTTTCTTTTATTAATGAGGGGAAAACGAAAATAATAAACAGTCACACTGAGCAAGAAGGCATGTATGCCTTGTTTTGAAAAATAAAACAAAACAACCCACACTCTGTAAAACCAAATATATGATAAAAAATGTGATATGATAAATTTACCTTTAGAATCTGCCCTAATGCGTTTGAAATACAACATGGCTGTTAAAGGTGTGAGTGTTCCCATCTTCTTGGGACCTCTCTATTGTTCTCTCTATGTTCCTTCAGTCTCCAGGTTCTCCGGAGGCACCTTAGACTGACCCTGTGGTATAAAGAGGCCCAGGCAAGGCCTTAGGGAAGCAGCATGTAAGAGGCTATTCCTTAGGCTAGGATTAGCCTAAGGCGAGCGAGGCACTAGCTTCAGGCACAAGACAAAACAGTCTCATAATCAAAATAAATACTATTTTACTGCAATGTTTTTTAAAATCAAAATTAATGCCAAAAAAATCCATGATAAAGAAAATGTCAAATTATGAAAAGACTGGTACCATGCCAAACCACATGGGAGCCTGAAGTGAAAGGGAAAAATGTGCGCCCCTATAAATAGGTTCTTATGTAATGTTATCCTGAACATTAACATTGTTTAAAAGTATTGAAACATTGAAAAATTGGTATATGATCATTCCTGAAGGAATGAAATCACATAAGAATCAGTCCTCAAATTCTGTCATTTCCTCAAACCCAGACATGATAAAAAGGCCCAAAGCTCTGGGTCAAACTTTGAACAAATACTGGTCTCAGGTCCTCTTAATTATGGGTTAAGTTTCTATTCCAGGATAGGCACTGAGGGCTTAGGTTCTAGGAGTGGACATCCTACACTTAAACATTCAGTCACAGATACTCACTGAGCAGCCCCTGTGTGCAACTCATTTTCTAGGCACTGATGCTACACAGGTGCCTCAGATAGACCAGAGCCTAATGTCATAGGATTCGCATTGTACTGAGCCCTTAATTAACTGTTTTTGCTTGCTTATTTGTTTGCTTTTATTTATTTTTATTTTTTAATTTTTTTAATCCTCACCCAAGGATATATTTTTTTCCATTGATTTGTAGAGAGAGTGGAAGGGAAAGGGAGAGACAGAGAGAAACACCGATGTGAGAGAGACACATCGATTGGTTGCCTCCAGTATGCCCCAGACCAGGGCCAGGAGCCTGCAACCGAGGCTCCTTGACAGGAATCCAATCCGGGACTCTTCAGTCCGCAGGTCAAAGCTCTATCCACTGAGCCAAACCGGCTAGAGCATTTTGTTTGCTTTTAATGGATGTTTATTTCTCACCAAGCTTTTCTTTTCAAGCTGCTATAAATTGGCTCTCTGCTCAGCTATATAATTTGTTGGGTTACTGAAATGGGCTGTCTTGCTCTAACTCTTGCGTTTTACACTAGATATGTACCCTTCCTGTGATGGTTCATTTTCTATGTGTAAGTCTTCTCTTCCATACTGCCTTTAGTTTTCCTGTTTCTGCTTTGCTGAACCCAGTGCTTTGCACATAGTGGATGTTCACCAAATATTTAAGGATCACTTGAGTGTTTCATGAATGAACTGATAGAAGAATTAACAAAGGAAGGAACAAATGAATGAATGTACCTGATCCCTAGAGAGGGGGGAAGAAGGGAGGCAAAATCACCATGTGCCACCTTGCTGTTTTTGTATGTTTGACATACATTATGGTGTATGTGTTTTTTGTGTATTTTGAGGAGCATTCACAGGTGGGATAGGAACATCAGAATAAGTCCTTTTTTGGCTGTGGTGTTTCAAAAAGAAGGCTGGTCTGGAAGATGTGTCTTGTGCTAAGTTACTGCTCAGTGAAAGGGTCTTTGTCATCTATAAAATAAGGGTGCTGAATTGTGAAGTCTAAAGTACCTTTCAGGTCTCACACAGGTTGAATTCACTCCTTCTAATCCTATAGGTACAAGTTAGTGTGGGTGCCAATAAGCATTGCCTGGAATTCCTTGGAGCTGTTGGTGTCCATAGAAAAGACATGCCCTTTAATTCTACAACACAAACATCAGCTAGAAGAAGGGGGCAATTGTTTCTTCTTGAGAGGATTTCAGGAAATAACTGTGATTCCAGTATGTCCATTATTTTAGTGTTAAAATGAAGAAAATTCAAAGGATCATCTCAGATCCATTTAAGAAAAAGTAGCCCTGATTTAGTATGTTCTGCTTTTAGAGCTTTTTGTGCTCATGTATGGTGTGTGTGTTGGGGGAGACATTGTTTTACTTTTAATTTAACCCTTGAGAAAAATCGGTAAATCCAATGCCAGCTCCTAAATACTATTAACAGTAACTGATATTTGTAGTGTTTTATAGTTCACTCAGACATTTTCACATTTATATTCCAATTTAATACTCATGACAGTCCTGTGGTATGGGAATTTCTTATTATAATCCTCTTTCTCTATGTGCGGAAAATGAGCTTGTGATGCCCATCTTTGAACCCCAAATCTCCAGCTCTTTTCAGACAGAGATTTTTAAAAATCTCTTTCAAGGAAGAAGGGCCCCAAATGGGACAGGCACCCAGCAGAGTCAATGCCATTGTCTCTCAGAGATTAGGGGAAAGCTTCCTGCTTTGGAGGACAGGGTGGAATAAATCAGTGGTTTCCCCAAACCTGGCCTCAACCCAGGGCTGGGGAATCAGGGTCTCCAGGGAAGGACTTAAATTTCAGTTATGAAAAAATTTTAGAATTTCCTAACATTTTTGTATTAAAAATCTCTCATGTAAAATTATAATAAATATTTATTCAGTGACTATATGTTCATTTGCTTTCATTTCTCTAGTTGACATAAGAAAAAGTTGCAACTCTCTATTTGGTCCCTCCCCGACCCCCATTTTTATTTGTGTGTGTGCATGCGTGTGTGTGTGTGTGTGTGTGTGCGTGCGCGCGTGCGCATATCTGGCGGCCTATGAATTTCACAGAACTTTTTTGGATGGTGAAATTTGCAAGCCTAGAAAACAGTGATGTACACCCATTACATTTATCGCATTACTTCCCTACATAGAAATCTGGGCAATGGTCCTTCATTACTATCAGAATAAGTAAAATTCCTAAGTCTAACTTAATTACAAACTGTTTGATCTCAACTGCTCTAGGCTTTCATTTTTAAGCTGTAAAGTGAGGTTGCTTGATTAAGCAGCCTCTGAAATGAGTCTCAGTCTTTAAATTCTATGGATTTATAAGTATCACTGATATGAGTCACATGGCATTCAAAGAGCAATAACCAAAGCAGTCTCAGGGAAGGCTCTTCTGGAGGACAGAGCAAGGCTGGCTGGGGGAACCCACAGCCCTGAGCGCTATAGTTCCAATGAGTGTGGTTTGGCTGTTAACTTGCAGAAGCAAGAGCTCCACCCATTTCCTGCAGGGTTGCTAGATAAGGCACTCTTCCACGAATTCAACCCTCATGCATGTTTATCTAAATACCAGAGGCCTGATGCACGAAGATTCATGCAAGAATAGGCCTTCCTTTCCCTGGCTGCCGGCACTGGTTTCCCTCTGGCACCCAGGATCTGGGCCTTTGATCTAGCCACCGCCTCCCGCCTTCAGTCCGGGGCTAGGAGTTGCCTCCTGTTTTTACTCCGGACCAGCCTCTGCCATCTTTGTTACATTAATTTTCTTTTCTTTTTTTAATATATTTTATTGATTTTTTACAGAGAGGAAGGGAAAGAGATAGAGAGTTAGAAACATCGATGAGAGAGAAACATCGATCAGCTGCCTCCTGCACATCTCCCACTGGAGATGTGCCCGCAACCCAGGTACATGCCCCTGACCGGAATCGAACCTGGGACCTCTTAGTCCGCAAGCCGACACTCTATCCACTGAGCCAAACAGGTTTCGGCGTTACATTAATTTTCATAGTTCCTCCTTATTGGCTGTGGGCGCAGCCATCTTTGTTAGGAAGTGATGGTTAATTTGCATATTCCATCTTTATTAGATAGGATCATAATTTAATAGAACATAATGAAGCAATTCATCATTTAATATGATAATTCAATGTTAACTCTACTAGTATATTACATTTAGGTCTTTTAAAATTTTTGTTTTATGGAGTGTTAAGAATCTTTTCACTTTTTTCTTCTTTCCTTCCTCCCTTCCTTCCTACCTTCTTTCCTTCTGTACTTCCTTTCTTCTTTTTTATTCCATTGGCACCATTAACAAAAACACGAGCATCTCCATGACTTATTTTAACCCAGATCCCATCCCATGCCTGGAAAGAAGTAAGTCAGAACAATGAATGTGTGTTGTGAAAATGGATAATAAAGTAGCGATAGATGACTATTTGTGGTTGTTATGATATTGTCAAGTTAAATTCATGTACAATATGTCCATTCAGAAATCCAGCAAAATACACAAACTATTTTTTTGGCCCTTTTTAAAGCTTTGTTTTAAAAAGACACCTTCCTGTCACTGATGCTTGTAAGTGAATAAAATGAAGTTGATGCCTACCAGGGGAAAAAAAGGAAAATACTTCTTTACTTTGTATTAAGAATACGTGACATCTTCGCTGTCAATGACAGTGAAGTGAAATACATACCAAATATGTCTTGACATAACTTGACAGGAATGTATGTCTTCTTTTCTCTCATTTATTTTTGTGATAAGAATATGTGATTTTGCTGCCAAGGAAGCTTGTAATGTTGTAGAGAAATGGAAATGAAATTGTGTTGGGTATGTCCAATTTCCCCTGACAGAGTGCCATCAGCTCTAGTTCACATGCAGTGTTGGGAAGTTAACAACGGGCCTCAGCTAGCAAGACCCAGGCGTTGACACTTGTCAAAACAACTCTCCTCGATACATCAAACTGTTCCTTTCTCTTTTGTGTTATTCAGATGTGTTCGGGTAACCACAATTTAGAAAGTGGTGACTGTCAGAGAATCATTGCCATCCACATGTGAACAATATCAAGGGGAAATATCTTATCTCCGATTGTTTTTAATCCACAAGTGTTTAAAATCAGTCAAAACCTAGAACAATTAAAACTGTTGTCTTTTGGGTTTTGTGGTATGTGCTTTTCTCTATAACCTGACAAAAGTAAATGATACAAATCAGTTCTTTTTTCCTTCTTTTCAAATAATCACACAGATGGATGTGTGTTGGTGTGAGTTTGGTCTATTCTTGAGTTCATCACTTTTTATAACGGACAGCTTTCTTAGAGAATAACTCAAATAATTTGGGTACCACTGGCCCTTTAGAAAGTGTTCTATTTTTAATTTCTTACTCTATTGTTATGGAGCAATGGGTATTAAGTGAGGTGGGTATTAAAATCAACAAAGTAGTATTTTAAGTGAACTTCCAATTCTGTCTTTTAGGGGCTTTTTAAAGGATACACACATACAATTTCTAGAACCCTAGCAATGATTTATACAATAAATGGTGTTTGAAGCAAGAATCCCTTACCTAGGGCAGACAGAAAGAGAATCAGCCCAGCAGTGTAATCATCGCTCTCCTGTTTGAAGGAATATTAAGCTCAGATGCCTCCAGAAAGCCCACCAGGCCCAGAGGCATGGACAATAAGAGGGGAAAATAATAGACGCCAGTGCTTTATTAAGTATATTTTTTCCCCACTTAGGTGCCCATCCCCTGGTCAGACAATTAGTTGAGGTTCTTTCCAGAGAAACTGTTACCCACCAAGAAAAACTCTTTTAACCTTTCAAAATAACAAATATCTTTAATGACTTTTATCCCCTTTCCATTGACATCACAGATACGATGTGGCCTGTCTTGAAGTCAGGCCCAAATTGAAATCACTGCTGGCAGGGACAAGAAAAAGAGAACATTTGACAATAAGAGTGACAGATGAAGCTTTTGGGGACCTTAAAAGGGAGAATAACTCAAGCTATGACCTGGGACAGAAATACTGCACCTTAGTAAAATACCTGCCCAATCTGTAAGTTAATAGGAAGGTACATTTGCACATGATAATGGACTAAATCCAATGCGTGATCAAAGTTGGCATTATTTTCCAGGTACATGTTTAAAAAGGAACGCTGAACACGCTTTCTAGCAAGAACCTTTTGATTACAGACCAACTGTTCATCACCACACTCCCCGGGGGAAACATTTTTATTTGGTTGTCTGAAAGGATAACATTTCCTAGAAATAGTTCTAAAGACAGGACTTCCTAAATTTGCTCAATCCTGCTACAAATGGTTATTAAGTACTCAATGGGGTAATAAATGTACATATATGTTATGTTTATTTTCTGAAAAATAAAGACAACTTCTTAAGCTATCCCTTGATTTATTTTCAGGAGGAAGGAACTTGATATTTCATGGGTTGGCTTATAAAGTCTGTTAATTACATCCTAATAGAAGTTCATTTCCTTTTATTTTTATTGTGCTACATTTCTAAATGATTATTTGCACTAGGGGGGAAAAAATTCAGTAGGTCCTGTCAATTTCTAGTGATTTCTGTCACCAATTCCTAATTACCTGTGTTTTCTTTGCTGTTCATCTTAGGTTCCTTAAAAACACAATTTGTTTAAGGCTCATTCACTCATGGTTTGGTAACTGGTAGTGAAGTTATGTTTTACCCCATTGCAGTAAGAATCTCTCCCTGTGATAATCACTGCAGGTCTTTTATATCAGGTATATTTTACTTCCAGAGCTGTCAGAGAAGAATTTAATTCCAGTAATTAATTATTTGAGAGAAATTTCCCAAGGACTCTTCAGCTTCAACTTTGGAAGTATTGCCTTCTATTCAAACAATATGAAACCTTTTAGGTCACATGAATAATTAAGTTTGTGTCATTGCGAAATAAACACATAAGCCTACATTTTCATTGAAGTTTATTGAGTCCATGGTTGAGAAGCAAATATAGCAAATACGTGTTTCCCTCTGTGGCTAATAATGGTGGAAAGTCATAACGTTAATTTGCCTTTGATATAAATTTAAATCAAATAAGGATGGTTAGAGTTGACAAAAGGAAAATCTGGTGACATCCTTGGGTCCATCAGCATCTTAACTTGTTTTTCAAATGTTTTGGGGCTTTGCAAAGCCTGAAACATATTTTACCCTCCCCCTTTCCCTTATTTTATAAACCAATGTAATTTTAAAGAAAAGCTTAATCCATATGTCTCTGATTAATTGCTATTAAACTCATCAAAATGGTATTTTGTAAGAGTGACTTGGTGTCCACGAAGTCTTTGAATCTCTCTGTAACAGTCCTTCTTAATGCCATTTCTCTTTGAAGCAGGAAGTTGTGTTTTGCCAATAGTAAAGAAATTCAAATCCCCAAAGGGTTGAGATCAGTTTAAAACTTCAAGCCTGAAGGCTCTGTGAGGTTCTGCACTTGGCAAATGGGCTACTTTCCTTCTGACTTTGAAATACCTAATTTTCTTCCCACAAGAAATGCTCTATTTCCTGTTTTGCTAAAACATATGTTTAAAACTATCTTCATATTCTTTGATAAATAAAAGTGTATGCACTAGAAAGCACGGCCTAATGTCTAACTTACTCTTAAGCAACGTCATCTGATTACCCATTTGTTGTGTTTTTAATCTTCACCTGAGGATATTTTTCCATTGATTTTTAGAGAGAGTGGAAGGGAGAGACAGAGAAAGAGAAACATCAATGTGATAGAGACACATCAATTGGTTGCCTTTGCACTCACCCCGACGAAGGTCAGGGGTTGGGTCTGCAACTGAGGTTCATGCCCTTGCCTGGAATCACACATGGGACCCTTCAGTCTGCAAACCTATGCTCTTTCCACTGAGCCAAACCGTCTAGGGCTGGTTATCCATTTGGATTCTTCTTTAAGTCCTCTCTTTCCTGACCCACAGGCCTTTGTGATTTAGGCTTACCCATATATTTATCTGAAAAGGTGATTCTGAAGAGCTCACAAGTTGGAAATAAGTGCTGAGCAACCACTGGCTTTTCTTTCCCTGTTGTCCAACAAAGACAAATATTTTGATGTTCTAAGCTACAATTTCATGCTATATTTTGTGCTCTTATTTATGTTGACAACCAAAAATTCAATGCAGAAAATTTCTAGTAATGCGCTCTATGTGACAAGTTGAACCATAATTCGCAGGTGTAGATGTTTGCTAGTTCTTCCATGTAGCTTATTTCTATTCGTATATTTAAAGGAAGACCTGTCTAATTTCACTTTGTTTTTTTTATACAATGGGTAAGAAAAAGGAGAGAGAGTGAGAAAGAAAACAAAATAGGTACTAGTTAAGCATCCAGACCACTATGGTCCTTTGTCCTTGCTGCCTCCTGGCCATGAAGTGGGAGTGCCCTCTAGTGAAACTTTAAAATCATTGGAGGGTATACGTGGTTAAGATTTCCTCCTAAACTCTTGTTTCAGAAGATTGTGGACATTAAAAATTTGCATAGTTTTGAATGAGACTTAGAGAAAAACACAAAATACTATGAAGTAATACTACTTCTTAGGAAATGAATATATTACTAGAAATACCCCAAAGTTTATACCTCTATATCTTTTTTTGGTGTCTATGTATCTCTCTATCCATCCACCCATCCCAAGGACACGTAAGTAGCATATAACTAGAATTAAAAACTTATGTAAAAACATAATTATATGCCCCTCAAGAAGATGGATAGTAAGCAAATCACTTGGAAATGTGAAAGTAAAGTATTCGTAGCAGTACACACAAGTAAACAAGAAGTGAAAAACACATTTTATCATCTGTATTATTCCAAAGCTCTTTGAAGGATGCAGCATACATTTATAATGAAATCCAATGTGTCCTGGAAAAAGGTACAAGACTGGAAGTCTATATTCTTGTGAGGGACTTCACATACTAGCTGTGCCAGCTTGGGTAAAACACTTAACCTCTCTGAGCTTCAGGGTCATCATCTGCAAAAGGGGCCTAAGAACACCTGTCCTCCCATCTCATAGGGTAGCATGGGAGGAGCTCAGGTGTTGGAAAGGGCTCTGGAGGTAGAGTACTATACTGTAAGGGTATACTTTTCTGATTTTTCTGTCTTCCTACAGGGGAGATTTCAAGCAACATCACCTTCCAGGATGAAAAGGGAGAGGAGAGATAGAGGACCCTCCTAAAATCCCATGGAGTCAGGAATAATCAACAAGACAGCTTTCTTCCCACTCCAGAGGGTCACAGAGAAAGAAGCAAGTGGCGTGGCACCAAGGAAGGATGCAGCGTTAGACTTGGCTACCGTGTACCCACTGGCTCTCCTGGGCCCGGCTGAGCCCGATGGGCAGCCTGTGTTGGAGCAGCAGCTGGTGGAACAACAGGAAACATGTCTTCAGGGTTCTGCAGCAGGAAGTCAGTCTAATCTCCACCTTGCACAGAAAGGAGCCCAAGAGCACGGATGCTCTGAGCTTCTGTGTTTTCGGTCTCTGTTGATTACCATCCACACAACACACTGCCCAGTTTTTGTGGCCTTTCTAAAATATTTTGGATCTGTTTATGCCAACAGTAATAGACTCTCCCCTTGAATAAACAATCTGGTTCCTCCTTTGAGTTGTAGTTAGCTTAATTTTAGGTTTGTACTTTACATTTATTTTTTTACCCTTCTTTCTATAAAGCTTGTTTTTAGCAGGATGTGGTTCCTCACTCATTCTGTTTGCTTTAAAAAGAGCTATTTTTTTTTTTTAAAAAAAATCAACTTATATAGGTACTCAACACCCATATATATCAAATTCTAGATATCTCTCAATATTTCTTCTTTTTAACAGCACAAGTATCTTCTATGTTCTTACTGCCTGGATTTTCCCATTTATCTTCTGGATGTATGTCTTCTTTCTTTTGTCCAGAGTGAGAAACTGTTTCGAGTTTCTTTACTCAGAGGTCCTTCACATTGTCAGATTGCACAATCAATCTTGTACTTAAACCTTTGTGAGGAAACACAACAGATGGATAATGGGACCATGGTTGCCATTTGGGCTCCAGTGGGTTCAGGGGCTGCCTCTGCAGCCATCACTCTGGGGGTAAAGGAGGAAAACCATAAAGTTAATCTCTAAGGTTATCTGATGGGTTCCACGCCTGGTGTTTGGTCTTCCCTCCCATCTGACCTAAGCAGTTGGCATGAGGGTGGAGGGGTGGTACTTCTTCCTTAGAATAAAATTAAACAAGACACTTGGCGGGTCTTCAACTGCTCAGGGATTTATCCAAATTAAGTGACCAGTTTCAGTTAAATGACTGGGGTTTCCACGTCACAAAACAGCTCTTCGCTAGACCTAGAGCTTACTTTGCCTAGGCTACATGCTCAAGCATTAGCGGAACACCATGACTCCTCATTGAAACTTTGGGTTCCTTCTGTTTTAGAACCTTCCCTGACCTTTGCTGAACACCACAAAGAAACCAAATGCTAACCTCTGTTTGTCTCAAATTTTCCCCTATTAATGCTTGGTCCAAGTCTACGTTTCCAGCCAGTCTTTCATTTAAAAACACAATCTCATTCAAAACCTGCATGGTAACTTTATCACTGGGGTAACTGTTACCTCTGATGCAGGGCTGACCTGGGTCCTTGTAGCACTTGACATCATCTTTTGGACGGGTTACAGAGCCTTTTGAGGGAGTTGTTAGAAGCAGTCTCACCCTGCAATGCAGAAGAAAATTAGTGCATTTATCTGTCAGCATTAGACTAGATTTTCAATCCAGTTCACTAGCCACAGGGTCTGGTTTTCTCTGCCTCTGGGAGATGAAACTGATATGCTGGTAGGTAGTAAAGGTGTCAGTTATAAATTGGACCGTTGGAGCACGCACACACGAAAAATTGGCGAGAAGACTTTAAGGCCATAAATTTAGTTCAAGGCAAAGAATTTCCCTAAAAATAGTCCAGCTTGTTAAAAACACTGTAGGAGGAATATATGTCAGGTAACTGTTGGTGTTATCAGAACCAGTTCACAGAGTTTTTTATGGGAACAAGTGTTTGCAATTCTTTAATGTACTATTTGTTTTAACTGTTTGAGAGGGAAAAAGGTCTTTCTGACTCTGGTAATAAGTAAGTAAGTAAGTAAATAAATAAATAAATAAATACTTTATTGGTTCCCTCGTCATTGTCTCATACAAGTGTGAGGTTGCAGCAAATCTGAGTTGCAAAGAGAAGGGACAAGCTAGGCAGACACCATCAAGCATTTCCTTATGTTCTACTGACTGTTTACTTTCCATTGAACTAAATGGGGCTCCAATCCTGACTCAAAAGTATGTTGCCTTTTTTTTTTCAACTCAGTGAGTGATCCTGTCCTAAAGTTGTTGTTTCCTAACCTCAATCCTACAATAAAATAATCCAGGTGGGAACCTGAAGTGTTAATGATTTATTACTAAAACATAACACAAACTAGAAGTTAAAGTAAAAATGTTCAGAGCATACCAGGATTCCCATACTTTCTACCAAATGTGCCCACTCAGTTCAATCAATATTGAGTATCTGTTGACCTGAAACGCTGGGCTGAGCTGTGTGGGTTTACGGATCCAATGCCTTGACTCAGAGAGCTTATAATTAAGATTGAGAGATAATATCCAATAACCCACCATAAAGTAAATCAAATTTGAATAAGAATTAGGTGGAGCAAGCATCGGTATTATATCATAGGGAAAGAATCCACAATATATCATCTAGGTAATAGTTTAATTAACTTATTATTTAAGCCTTCATATATGTCACCTACTATGTGTCAGAATCCCTATCTTCATGGAGCTATATTCTCTCTAGGGTTACAGAAATAAATAACAATAATTTATCTTTATTATCCAACCTATTCTCTTATCACTATATTATAGTCTTCTCAGAGGATGGTCTCATTTTATTTATCTTTGTACCTTGTGTCCCTAGAAAAGCCCAGCCTGGAACAGAGCAGGTGCTCAATACATGTATTTTAAAGGAAAGAATGAATACTAAAATGTGACAAAATGTGTAACAGATTTTCTAAAAGGCTTTATATTTCCTGGGTGATGAAGAAAGAGTATTAAAAATTGAGATGTAAAAAATGACTTCTAAGTTTTCAGCTGGGTGCATGGTCGATAGGGATGCCATACCAGAGATGGAGAACACAGAAGAAGACTAATCTGGGGAAAGGGAAAGGTGATGATGCTAAACTGGATATGGGACAATTTGCATTGGAGGCACCAGCTGCAGGACATTCAGAGTCCCCAACAAAGAGTTGGTTAGGGACTAAAAGAGAACTTGGAGCTAATTCATCAGTATATTGAGAATATGTAGATTATCAAGAGTATTAAGGACTGAATTCAATTTAATAGGAATTTACTGAGTACCTACTATATTTGTATTCCAGTGGGGATTTCACATTTGATTAAGAAAATAACTCTTAGACTAAAAATACTTAAAATCTAGTAGCAGGCACAGATCTAAAAATATCTAAGTATGGTGGAGACTAGTATGAGTGGCTAAATGGAGAAAGAAGGACCAACATAAAGCAGTGACATAGCAAAGTATGGGGGATCTGTATGCAGACTGGGTTTGAATCCTGGACCTGTCACTTATGATCTGTGTGGCCTTGGGTAAATTACTTAATTTTTTTAGATTATCCGCTAAATACAAAATAATGGTATTGCCTATTAGGATTCTTACAGGGATTAAATAAAATAACATGTAAAAAGGAGTTATTTAGTAGAGATTAAGTGCTCAACTATTAGTGATTGTGGGAAGCAACATTATTAGTTGGTGAATAAGTTTTCAGTCTTTTAGTGTCACATTCTTTGGCTGAGATTAAGACTTGCTTTCCATGTTATTCAGAGAGATAAAGGAATAGCACCATCATAACTAGAGAAATAAGAAACACCAGGCATGTCAGAGAAAGTTATATTAGCCTTATTTTTCTAAATTCTTTCTGATTTCTGATGCAACATTTAGAAAACAAAAACATCCAATGCAATTCCAAAGCTGGATGGAGGCCCTGGATTCCCAAACCATTAGCAGTTGGATATACAAAGCACTTTCACAACTGCAAGATTGTTGCTTCAAAACAAACAGCCCCAATAACCCCACAAAGTAATACAAACATTAAAATCTATAATTTTAACTGGATGACAGGCGTGCATGTTACCCCATAACCTTTGTGTTTTTGTCACTTTCTGCCTTGAATTTTGGTTGTTTATCTGTGCTGCACCTCATTCCCCTATCATGTGTAAATTCAATATTTAGTAAACAAACCAAATTAAAACAGCGGAGTCAATAGCAAAATTTCCTTGGAGACTATTTCTCCTGCTTGGGGATCAGGTGAGAAGCACTGAAAGGTCTCTGGCACAGAGGACAAGGACTGGAATGCTTGTGCATGATGAACTTGGCCGAAGTCTCCTCATTTCAAGTGGAGCACTGTTGTAGGAAAGGCATAATATACACATTTGTTAGCAAGTACATTTCCCCCTGTTACAGAGAGCTTTAAAAACAAGATCAAGGTCTAAGGAAAGACCATCTAGTTCTGATGAACATTCCTGGGAACCTAGTTCTACTCCAATTGATGCTTAGACAACTCCACCTCTCCTTAGGAGCCACCAGGCCCCCATGGACACCTCCCTGCAGTGTATGAGCTGGCAGGCAAGCTAATGGGACTCTTCTGCCTGGTAAGTCAGCCAACTGGTTCTGAGTGTAGATACAGTTAAGACACAGAATTCAAAGCAAAAGTGTGAGATAGAGGCCTTCATTGAGGGAGAGGAGACATTGTTTCCTAAGGGGGAGATAAAACTCTTTGGGGGCAGATAAAGAAAAAGGGGTCATGGCATTTGGGACCATTGAGGAGCCCTCAAACTCTAGATTATAGAAATTTTTGAGGAGACTGTTTTTTGCTTATTTTAATTAAAGTTTTGATGCAAATGGCTTTCTAAACCAGGAGTTAAGTGAGGTGAACAATCCTTATGAAATTTTTTCTGACTTTTTTTCTTTGGGGATCAGTCTATGGTACCCTTTTTCCTCTCACATTAACTGATTGACCGAGGCTAGAGAATTTATTTGTTGGTAAATTAATCTACAAACTGAACTTCTTACCACATTTTTGACTAGATAGAACAAAATAAAGTGAGTTTTTCACATCTCATTTCACTAGGTATTAATCCTATCTATAATAATAAAAGCATAATATGCAAATCGACCCAACGCCAAACATCAGAACAACTGACCCGTCCAGACAACCACGCTATGACATCCACCGGCTCCAGGCCAGCCAAGGTGTGTGCGATGCAATTGGTTGGGCCCGGCCATTGCCCCATGATCATCCCGCAGAGTGAGGCCCAGGCCACCAGCTGGCGGGGTGATCAATGGGGAGGGGCCTCTCCACGATTGGCCCAAAAAGGGAGGCCCAGGCCACCGACCTGCCATCTGCGGCGGGTGGGCGGGGCCTTCCTGGGCGGGGGTGGGGAGGGGGGGGACTGGCGGTGAGGGGGGGAGGGGGGTGCGATCCCTCACGAAGCCCCTTCCGGTATCCTGGACCTATCTCTTTGGGGCCGGCGGTGGTGCTGTGGTGGGTGAGCGGGCCCTCCTTCTGTCCACGGAGGCTCACCAAGAGGGACACAATGGTCAAGCTCCTCTGTTTGACAGGTACCTCTTCTGTGAAGCCTTTCAGGATATTTTAGAAAATTTCCCTCTGCCCATAGAGCTCCAATTGTGTACCTATCCTGTTATCTCACTTGATTAACCCAATTTCATTTACTCACCATCTACTATGTGTCAACTCTATGACAAGTGCTTGAGCTGCAAGGCAAGGTAAGAGTTCAAACCAGTCCTCAAGAACCTGGAAAAATAAGCAGTCTCCACACCATTTTCTGCTTTTCCTCCCAGTTCCAAAAGTCATTCAGACTCAAACTTGGCATGAAAAATAAAATCCCTAACAGAGATCCAGAGGATCTCACTTATATAGTATAACTGGTTTATTGTTGATCCATTTGGCTTAATGATATTCTGTTTGTTTGTATATGTATCAACTTTTGTGGGATTACATTAGATTATTAATTTGCAGAGGCGAAGATGAGTTCTAGGAGATTTCTGAAGTCTATTTGGACAGATTTTTAGGCTGCCTCTACAGGCAATTTTTTTCTTAATAAAATAATTCATGATGATGATAAAAATGCAAATGAGATGCTGCTCTTTGGGAAGGCTGTGGTACAATATTCTTGCGTATATTTTTTTGGTAGGATTTGAGATCACTTAAGAGTGAAATTACCCTTAAGGGAACAAGTTGCTACTGCAGAATGAGAATTGTGTTTCTCCAAATCATTTCCAATTAAACATTGACAGGTCCAAGATCATTGGTTTTACAAGGCATCAGAATGATGCTGTTTGGCTTCTTCTGATAGTGAATTACATCAGCTTTCCCAGATTTTTTTCTTCTCATTTCCTTTGCCCAGAAAAATCTTATTTTTTTCCTTTCCATTTTATGTTTCTTGCAAATATAAAACATACTGGATTTAGAGAAAGAAAAATTGGGATTAAGTCTCAGTCACATCACATACGAGGTATATACATTTAGGAAGATATTTACTGTTCTGTGACTCAGATCCCTAACCTGTGAAATGAGGAGAGTGTATCATTGCTGCCTAACCCCCATGGTTGCTGGGAACCATAGAATGTAATACATGTACAATGTCATCTTCTTTTTCTTCTTCTTCTTCATCTCTCTCTTATTCTCTTTGGAGCCAAACTTCAAAGATTATTTTTTAAGGAAGACATTATGTAAAGATGCAGACAATACATTAGTCCACCCCTTATCCAGGGGGATATGTCAGAACTCAGGAGCCTTGAAATGAATAGTAATACCTCTGGCTTTTATAGCTCCCCTATAACCAAGGAGCTCCAAGCTCAATTGTACATTAGTCAAAACCACCCTGTCAGGGGAGGCGATCTCAGGATACATATTAAGCAGGAGGAAATTGAGGCAAGAAGATTAGCAACTTACCCAGATTCCCATGCTAATACCACTTATCCAGGGGGATATGTCCCAAGACCCCCAGTGGATGCCTGAAACTGCAGATATACTGAACCCTATATACACTATGTTTGTTTCTTAGATGTAAATACCTTTTCACTTAAAGGAAGCACTTTAAGGCTTCTCTCTAGCATATTTGAATTGCTAACATCACTACTCTTACACTTTGAGGCCATTATTGAGGAAAATAATTACTTGAACACCACACTGCTAATGGGCAGGGAACATTTATAGCATGAATATACTAGACAAAGGGATGATTCACGCCCCAGAGATGTAAATCAGGTAGGATGGAACAGATTTCATCACACTACTAAGAATGGCACACAGTTGTTTATTTATGGAAGTTTCCATTTAATATTTTTGACCATGGGTTACTGAAACTGAGAAAAGTGAAACCACAGGTAAGGGGAAGGGCGGGGGGGCTACTCTGCACAGAGTGAAGAGTAGCATACTCAAAGGCCCCTTTCAATGTTTCTGCTTCTACATATAAAATACCCACAGCATTACTTGGAGTTGCTGAATGGTAATTGACCATTGTAATCACTTTTTGAGGAAGACATAGTACCCAGTTCTTTGCATGAATGATCTCATTCAAGTTTTACCCCAGTGCTGACATCACAGCATTATTATTCTTTATATTTCACAGAGGTGAAAATCATGACTTGGAGAGGTTGGTTGCTTTGTTTATGGAAACACAGTGGATGAGTGCCTGGCAGTCTGACTCTGGAGTCCATCATCTTAAACATTTGTAGGTGGTGAAGAGGCCATAAGGCAAAGTTCTATCCTGAATCTGAAGTGGAGTTTCTCAGCTCTTGGTTAAATGTACAGCATCGAGAGCCTAAGGGAAGAGTGGGAATTCACATCTTTTGATCTCATTTGATTGTCAGCACCTAAGGACAATGGAAAGGGTCGAAAGCCAGGAGGTGCTCAGGCCAGCATGAACATCAGAGAGGACGTGTGACAGTGGCCAAGGACAGGAAGAACTTGTCAGCTAAGTCCTGGTGTCAGACCTGCCAATCATGTTTCAACATTCCGAAGAGAAAAATCCAGTAAGCAGCTAGTCATAGCACCTAACCGGGCAAGAGCAAATCAAGTCACTCTGAAATAAACTTAAATTAAAGAAAAAAATAAAAATATACATATATATCAGCCCATGACCTTTAGCAATAATCTTTGCTACCCTCAAAGGTCCAATATGTGGCATGTGATATGAAAGGGGTGATCACTCTTTTGAGCCATCTGTTGGAGTGAGATAATTCATATCCCTTCACTGGGTCCTCTCCATGCATTGGCTCTTGACCAGTTTGTGTCTTCTCAGGTGGGTAGCTTGAGGGTTTCCCCAGTCATAGAGAAAGGGTTCCTCCTTTCTCTCACTCAGGTACTGAACACAACAAAATTCACCTCTAAATATGAGCATATTTATCTCCTGAGAGCAACATCCAGAGAATACTTGGCTTTCTTAGAACCAATATAGCTTCAGATAAAAGCACACTAAATCCAGCCAGGTACTCTTTCCTAAAGACGCCTCTGAGCCTGCTCACTCCTGCATGGGATTAAGACTCAGCGCTGAGTTCAGGCTGGCACTAATGAGCCCACAAACATCCTCAGAGCAGAACGGAGGAAGACACAGGTGAAACAAATCAAACAGAACAATCAGGGGTGAATTTTCCATGTGGCCCAGTGTGGAGATTTCCTGGCGGGATTTCCATTAACATGAATGGGAGTTGTACCACTAAATCCCTACACACTGTGCAGAAAATGTGCCTCTAAGTGCTCGGCAGCATTATGCCTGATGGGACAAAAACACAAACTACCCAAACCAGGGGAAGTGCTCCTGGGGCCAAGATACCAAGATTCACGGCAGAAGGTGCCTCAAGTCCTAACTGTCCTGGGTGAGACAAAATGGACCCCCATGCGGCTTGACATAGTGCACTGGAAATAGAAGGGCTCTCCACAACCTGCCAGGCGATGCTTCTCGCTCTCCTCCACACAGACTTTGATTGTGAGTTGATCTGGTGTTCCACACAAATGGCCTGTGTTTGCTAAAATGATTTCCCTCCTGCTCTGATTACCTGAAATTTCAGTAAACCTTAGCATTGCATCAGGCCCACTGGAACCAGAAACATAGGGGATGATAGTGCCTGATGTGGTTTTATGGCCTCTGCAAAGTAAATGTTGCAAAGGGCTCTTACCCTAAGATCAAAGAAAATAGTCAAGAAATCATTCAGCCTGCTTGCTTTCACAGAGCAATTTCCTTTCCATATCATCTACAGGGTGGCTCTGAAACACAAGTCTGATCATGTCGCCTTCCTTCTCAAAAATCTTCACTGTTCCCTTCTTCCTCTAAAATAAGGTTTGTGGCTCTCCACAAATTATCTTTCTCTCTCATCTGCTACTCTCCATGTATTATATTTTTCAAGTGTTTTTTTTTAATTTATTTGCCATTCCTCTAAATGAAGTCACCTCTCATTGACCTTACTCACACACCCAGAATAGCTCCCTCTCAGTGATCCCTCTCCTCTATCTACTTATCCTTCAAAGTCAAGGTTGTATATGTCATCTTCTCTATTAAACATTTCTCATACTGACTTAACCAGTTACTCTGCCATTCTCTCTTTGAACCTGCATTGTAGAATTCATTGAATTCTGCTCTTAGGTACTTACATTTCTACTACATTTTGTCCTTTATCTTTCTGTTTCCTCAATTACATTGTAAGTGCCACCCACAAGTTCTTCAAACCTTGGTATTTCCCAACACACTTTGTTCATACTGGATATTAATAAATAGCTGTTAGAGGAGTAAAAGTTAGGAGAAAGTCCCACTCTTGCTTCCTGCCTCAATACCATTTTTTTTCATCCTCTGTAGTCCATGATGATGAAGATAGCAAGTAATTACCAACACTCCTCTAATTGTTCTTCCATATGAGCATCTTTGGAATACCTCACATGTGTCAGGACACAGCAATGGCAACGCAGATGTGGGTAGGACACACTCCTTGCCCAGGAGCAGCTCACGGTCTAGATGGCAATGGAGCGATGGCTAAGTGTTAAGGAGCATCACTGTGTGTGATAAAAATTGTTATAATCGTGTCTATCTGCATAGAAAGGCTGTGATGAGGGGCATGTGACATCTGGGTGGTTCTCTGCTAAATGGGCAAGTGCCTAAGCAGCTGAGTTGCAGCATCAAGCAGCAGCATGCTCACCTAGAAGTCAACTTGTCAGAACTCAGACGCGATTATGAGTGAGGCAGGGTGCCTTCCTTATGAGGCCACCTCTCCCTCTTCTTCTCCATCCAGTTCCCTTACCTCTCCCTCTCCCTTCTCTTCCTCACACTATTTTGCTCCAGTTTTCAAGGTGATTAATCTGTTAATCTTTGATAAACTTATCAAGTAAAGATGCAACTGGCTTAAGTTTCCTCTGGAAAAGGTTAAAAGATGAAGCATGATTTCACAAAAAGATGTAACAGGCTTTGGAATCTGGCAACCCTCAATTTCCAGCTTTAGCATTTCTTATCTACATGACCTGCAACTATTATTTCAATTCTCTGAGCTTTATTTTCCTCCTTGGGCAAGTTCCTTGAACTCTAAAAGCCCTCAGTTCTTCTTTTGTAAAATTCAGATATTAATACCTACCTGGTAGGGCTATTTTAAGGATTAGAAATGCTGTATAAAAGTGCTTAGGCAACACATAGTAGACACTCAAAGCATGGTGGTTATTAATAGTTGCAGAGATATAATACTTGTTCAAACACTTGTCTGGCTAGTGGTGGAAATGCAAGGCATGCTAACAGGCAAATAGTGGAAAGTTTGAGGGCTGAGAGCCATGAGTTCTCAGAGTGTCCTGCCAGCACCTGTGATGTGGCCATCCATCCAGCCCACAGGTCATGGGATAAATGGGGTGTTGTGAGTTCCCAGCTCTGCCAATGGTATTAGCATGGGAATCTGGGTAAGTTGCTAATCTTCTTGCCTCAATTTCCTCCTGCTTAATATGTATCCTGAGATCGCCTCCCCTGACAGGGTGGTTTTGACTAATGTACAATTGAGCTTGGAGCTCCTTGGTTATAGGGGAGCTATAAAAGCCAGAGGTATTACTATTCATTTCAAGGCTCCTGTATCTGCCGTGAGACTCAAAGAAGTGGAGTTCCTTCCCCCACCCTCCTTGTAATATTTAGTTTCTTTGAGTTGCTTCATCAGAAGAAATACTGAGTTCTCCATTTCCTTGGCTCACTTTCCCACTGACGAGGGTGATGTTAACATCGAATCCTGAATCGCGGCTAAATCAATATTATAGCAGCTGCGAGAGAAGGGCACTAGCCCTAGAACACAAACACACTTTCTTTTCCAAGAAAGACTGTAGTTCCCCTAGTGTTAACTTCCCGTTGTTCCCCTCGATGCCTCCCCCACCGCCCTCCCCTCCTGCCACCAGCACGACCCAGATCACATTAGAGTCCCAGAGCACAGGGAACAGTTCTCGTCTATCCGTCACCAAGGAGGCAGACGGGACAGGGGGAACAACAAGTCATTTGTACCCGATGAGGAGGACACTCCTGGGAAACAAACAGATGAGCCACCCCATGAATCTGAGCCATTCTCTGAGGTAAACAGAACTGCATGAGAAACCACCAATTATCTCCAGCATCGCCCTCACCTCTCTCACTGCCCTTCTGGCAGTCGGGTGGGGGACATGAAACTGTAGCTTGGACCAATATCTGATTCTGAGAAAGTTAACCCTCGCAAAGGTGATTTTCTTTTCCCTCATTCTCTTGGAGTTGAATAACCATCTATTTCTATTACCTTTTTGTCAATTAGATTTTTATTGAAGGGGCATATTTTCATAGGAAAGTGACCAAAATAACTTTCAGAGTGTTCAGACTGGGAGTGCCAACTTTTAATTAACCAAATTAGTGCACAGTAAAGTGCAAGTGGAATATATAGTTCAAAACACTTTTAGAATCTTTTCTTGAAAGCAAAGCAAAACAAAACAAAACAAAGTAAAAAAAAAACCAACAACACCAAAAACAAACAAACAAAAAAAAACCAGCACCACCCAGCTACTTCTGAGACAGTTGGAATATTGATTCAATTCTCCAACAGCGTTCTAGGACACCCAGTGGGGAATCGGAGAAATCTGTTACCACAAACCATTGTAGTTTTTGTGTGAACACTATTTTTATCTCCTAATTTCACCAATTGTAATGGTGACTATTAGGAAATACTAATGATGGCTAACAAATTGGGTCTGCAGGTCAGGCAACCTGCCCTAGTGTTTAGAAAACATACACTGGACAATGTCATTACATAGAAAAATGATGTCTGTGATAGCAATAAAACAAAAAGTTAGAAGGTAAGTGAAATGGTAGCTGAGGATTCAGGAGCAGGCTTTTATGAAAGGCAAGCTTAACTCGCCAAAGTGGGATAAAGCCCTATTTCTAGTTTTAAAATAGGTATTCTTTTTAAAAATATGAAATCCATGTTTAAACTTTACAGAATTTGAGCAACCATATTATAACTCAAGGGGCTATTTTTATCCTATATTTCATTAGTGCTTACCTAAAACATGCCATTGGGAAATCTTCTGTGACAAAGTTCCTTTATTCAATGTGAACCTAAATTACTGTCCTAAAAATCACTGATGTACCCCAAGAGCATACCATAGAGCAAGTCCTTATGCCCAGTCTCCTTAGCCAAACAGATGACCTGTTCCTCTCTGGGAGGTGCTGTCTCAGGTCTTTCCTGTCCCATAGTGAAAGGAAGATTAGGAAATTAATGAGTCAAATGAATACTTAGTAACAGAAAAAAGAAAAACTCAAGAAAGGAGACATCTTCTGGAACAACTTCTTGTGGAACAAGATGAGCTGCTCCTATGTTCATTTTGGAAAAGTCATTAATAATTACATGGTACCTCTGATCCCCTATCAGATATTAACACCAACAAGAAAAAAAAGGAGGAAGAATAAACTAACAGTTATTAGGCTTCTCATGTACGTGAGGCCCTGGGCTTTGCATGTACCAGTTCACTTAATTTGCACAACATTTAAATGAGGCATTGTTTTAGACAAGGAAACTGAGGCACAGAAAGGTTAGGTAATTTGTCTTCCACATGTTTAGAACTTTTGGAAAATTCTGAAAGCTAGAAACACTAGCCAGAAGGCATCATTGAGGAGTTTTGCATTCCCTGATGATCCTTACAAGCAATGATTTGAAAGGTCATCCTGTGGTTTTTCAGGGAATGGAATGTAAGTCCTTCTACAGACTCTCAAAATGCGGAGTGTCGAGAGATCTAAAAAGGGTTGACCAGTTTGGAACATTTTCAAGGTACGCAGAGCAGGGTTCCATGGGGGAGTGAATCACACTCAGTAGTACCTGCTCATTCATGTTCTTAGATGAATCCTATGTCAAAAACAGAAAGATTCAGGGGAATGAATGCAGCAACCACTCTTTTTTTTAAAAAATATATTTTATTGATTTTTACAGAGAGGAGGAAGGGAAAGGGATAGAGAGTTAGGAACATCGATGAGAGAGAAACATCGATCAGCTGCCTCCTGCACACCCCACACTGGGGATGTGCCCACAACCAAGGTACATGCCCTTGACTGGAATCGAACCTGGGACCTTTCAGTCCGCAGGCTGACGCTCTATCCACTGAGCCAAACCAGTCAGGGCAGCAACCACTCTTAATAAGGTCCCACCCATAGAGATACTACAGAAGAGAGTGAGGAGGGCAAAATCACCACGGAAGGAAGTGTAACTGTCAGAGGACAAGTGAGAACTGAAGCCAGAGGGAAGTACCTCAGACCCGGAGTCAGGAAAAGGGGGGTTAAGCCCATTTAGTTGCTGTGTGATCTCAGGCAAATCACTCCACTTTCCCGAGCCTCAGTTTCCTCATTTATGAAAAAGGGAATTGGGTCCTGAAAAGTTATTGCCAAGGTCCCCTCCACTTTTTTAAAAAAAAATTAATTTTGATTGACTTCAGAGAGGAAGGGAGAGGAAGAGAGAGATAGAAGCATCAATGATGAGAATCACTGATCAGCTGCCTCCTGCACACTCCCTACTGGGGATTGAGCTCGAAACCGGGCATATGCCCTGACCAAGTATTGAACCATGACCTCCTGGTTCATAGGGTGATGTTCAACCATTAAACAACAATGTCTGGGCCCCTCCACTTTCAGAATTCCTCCTGAGAAGGAAAAGCCAAGTCCTGCCTCAACTCTTTAGGACACAATGTTTTAGGGCAGAAGTTCTCAAACTTAAGTGTACACCAGAGTCACCTGCAGAGCCCTACCCTCCCAGTTTCTGAAACAATAGTTTGGGGTGGGACCCCTGAATTTACATTTCTTTTTTTTATATATATATTTTATTGATTTTTTACAGAGAGGAAGGGAGAGAGATAGAGAGTTAGAAACATCGATGGGAGAGAAACATCGATTAGCTGCCTCCTGCACATCTCCCACTGGGGATGTGCCCGCAACCCAGGTACATGCCCTTGACCGGAATCGAACCTGGGACCCCTCAGTCCGCAGGCCGACGCTCTATCCACTGAGCCAAACCGGTTTTGGCTGAATTTACATTTCTAAGTTCTCAGGTGATACTGGTGCTACTAGTCCAGGGACCACACTTTGAGGATCATTGGTTTAAAACTTAAAGGCTTTTCAGTGGACTGTGGATGAATATAAACACCTCTGCAGGTCAATTCACTTTCAGGTAACATAGAAGTGTTCCAAAACATATCAGACTAAATGACAAAGCTGGGGGAGACTCCTTTGGGTAGAAACTTGTTCCTTTACCCTAGAAAGGTATCCTGTATAAGGTGGTGGCTATCTCTTTTTGGTTCATATCTTTTGGACGTATCCCACCAGATATTTTTGAGACTGATAAACATGGACATTATCACATTTGTTCAGAGGTGGCATGGGCATGTTCAGGCAATTGGCCTGATTGGGCTTCTGAGTTTGGGAAGACATAAGCCAAATATTTCCTTTTCTAGGTTCTGGTCCTCACCAAAACCTATCAGAGCCACATTCCTGAAGTGGAGTCAGACTGCCTAATTTCTCTTCCTGAATACTTAGCAGCTGCTCAGCCTTTAGTTTCTCATGCCAGTTTATCATCTATAAAAATGAGAATGTTAGCCTCATAGCCATGAAGATTAAATGAGATAATACATGTAGGGTGTTTAGAATGTCTGGCACATAGTAAGTGCTCAATAAAAGCTGAGCTGTTCAAAATCTCAGACATATGCCGAAGCAATTTCTTCACCAATACCACCCCTAGAGCAATGGAAATTAAACAGAAAATAAACAAATGGGACTACATCAAAATAAAAAGCTTTTGCACAGCAAGAGAAACCAACAACAAAACAACAAGAAAGCCCACTGCATGGGAGAACATATTTGCCAATGTTATCACCGATAAGGGTTTAATCTCCAACATTTACAGGGAACTCATACAACTTAACAAAAGGAAGATAAACAATCCAATAAAAAAATGGGCAAAGGACCTAAATAGATACTTTTCTAAAGAAGATATAAGGAAAGCCAAGAGACATATGAAAACATGTTCCAAGTCACCAATCACCCGAGAGATGCAAATCAAAACAACAAAGCAGTACCATCTCACACCTGTCAGAATGGCTATCATCAACAAATCAACAAATGATGAGTGCTGGCGAGGATGCGGAGAAAAAGGAATCCTCATGCACTGCTGGTGAGAATGCAGACTGGTGCAGCCACTGTGGAGAACAGTATGGAGTTTCCTCCAAAAACTAAAAATGGAACTCCCATTTGACCCAGTAATCCCACTTCTAGGAATATATCCCAAGAAACTAGAAACACCAATCAGATAGGATATATGCACCCCTATGTTCATAGCAGCACAATCCACCATAGCTAAGACTTGGAAACAGCCTAAGTGCCCATCAGCAGATGAGTGGATTAAAAAACTGTGTTACATCTACACAATGGAATACTACTATACTGTGGTTAAAAAAGAAGGAATTCTTACCATTTGCAACAGTATGGATGGAACTGGAGAGCATTATGCTAAGCGAAATAAGCCAGTCAGAGAAAAATAAATATCACATGATCTCACTCATTTATGGAATATAATGAACAACATAAACTGATGAACAAAAACAGATCCAGAGATAGGAGAAGCATCGATCAGACTGTCAAACCTCCGAGGGAAGGTAGGGGAGGGTGGGGGTAAGAGGGAGAGATCAACCAAAGGACTTGTATACATGCATATAAGCCTAACCAATGGACACAGACATCAGGGGGGTGAGGGCATGACTGGGGGTCTGAGGGGGGCAATGGGGCATAAGGACACATATGTAATACCTTAATCAATAAAGAAAAAAAGAAAAGAAAGCTGAGCTGTTATTTCACTTCTTGACAGAGAATATAATCTAAAACTCTCTACGTTCCATCTCTGGACCAAATACACAAGTATGGAATACAATATTCAAAGAGGACAATCTGAAGGATATGCTGTCCATACATTTTTCTAAATCAAGCCATTGTTACCAAGGCTACCTGCTTAGACTACACTTTGTTTGGAGGGCAAGAGGTTGGGGGTTGTTTGGAAAATTGCTTTCACTAAATATAACTCTGGTCTTAGCCATGTACTGAGGGGCATCATGACAAATAATTGAATGAAATTCGCTGATGTATAAATGGAAAGTGCCTTTTTAACTGCACCTTGCTCTCTTTACAAGTATCCACTGGGAGGAATTTCTCCTGAGCAAGGCTTTCTTGTGATTCCTGAGCCCAGCAAGCTCAGGGCTAAATCTGTGCTTGCCTCTAGCTAGTGCTGGAAAGGACATAATGACACGAGTTAATCTTTGCCCTGATTTCATTTCCATATTATGCCTTCTTTCTTGATGTGTCCATCTTTTTATTTTATCTTTTGGGGTTGCATGTATTTTGTAAGCCTTGAAGGGTTGGGGTATAAATGAATAAATAAGTAAATAAAATAATTACCATCATAGGAGATGATAGAGAATGGTCATATTTCAATAATATAGTTCCTGATAAGACAATAACGTTTCAACTTGATTTATAATTTAAGATTAGGATAGAGCATGTTTTCATTCAGTACATGTTTTAATAATCATTCTTCCACAGCAATCCTTAAGGAGAACGTTTGGAAGATTACAGGTTGAAGGCTCTGGAATACTTAACAGAAAAAAAAAGAACTTGATAAAATAGCACACACATCACAAAGAAAATATGAATCCCATACAAACTGGAAATACGCGTGCCCGTTGGTGATACAAAGCCTGTGCTCCCACTGGCTGGGGGACAGCGGGAGGATTGTCAGTCCTGTGACCAATGTGAATTTCCATTGCTCTAGGGTACGATATAAGGACACCTGTGGTAACCATTTTATAAAGTGAAACATCCTTCTGCAAATTGAATGGGAACCTTCCCCCATGCCATGACACCCCCACCTGCCATTGAAAGCAGTTGAAAAGTGTAGGAAGCTGTACATCGGATTTTCTCAAAGTAAGATCCACCATTATAAATAACTCAGATTCAGAAGCCTCGGCACTCTAAGTGAGGCCCGCATTTCCTTCCAGATGGATGTTGTTTCATTACATGGTATGATGAAATCGCTGCCAATAGAGCAAGAATCCCTCTGGGAATGACAGGACAAAACATTTTAGTGAGTATTTCATTCTCAGATCTAAGCAGGAGCCATGCAGGCCGCTAGCCTAAGAAGTGTTGAGTGCTATACAACTGTTAGACCCCGGCAGCATTGGCCCCTCTTCAACTTCAGTTCCCTGCCCAGGGGTTCCGGGTGTGACAGATGTGGTTGAGCACAGAGCAGGGCTCTGCAGAGTGCTGGGACTGTGAAATCTCCCTGTGGGGGCAAACAGGAGAGGCGCTGCTTATCACATTCCACCAGCCTGCCTCCTGATCCCGCCTCTCTCTGAAGAATATACTTTCCTGTCTTAGGATTTATGAATGGGAGGGTTCCTGGGAACGTTTTTCTCTTTCTCTCCTGAATTCTCATCTTTTTGGATCAGCTCCTCCTCACTCCGCACTTTTCTATGGAACATTCTTTCAGGTCCATCCGTTCCCACCACATCCCCCTTCTTTCTCACAAAGATTAACACAATCTTTTCCTTTTCAGAGAGCTCAGTTTAATTTTGAGGAAACAAATTAAGACGGTCTCCAAAAGGTGTCTGATCTTGGAATTCTCATCAGGTTCTAACTCAGATTTTTCTTAAAATTGAAAAGTTTAACTTGAACATGTTCATGTTTTCTAGAGGTCAATCTCAGCATCTCTAATAATAGGATGACTATGTGTCTCCTGAGAAATGCAATATGAAGCATGTAGTTACCTATTTTTTTCCCCTTTACCAGGGCGTTATTTTGAAAAATCTGTGCACCCATGTTACCATCATGATCAAGACATAGAACTTTTCCATCACTCCAGAAAATTCTCTCATAGCCCTTTATTGTCAATTTGTTTCTCCTGTGCTCAAAGCCCACCACTATTTTGATTTCTAATATCATGGATTAATGTTGCAGGATATTGAATGTCAGATAAATGAGATCATGTAGTATGATCTTTTATTCAGTATAATGCTTTCAAGATTTATTCATATTGATATGTATATTATTAGTTAATTTGTTTTTAAGTAATATTCCACTGTATGAATATTTGGCATTTTGTTTGTTGACTTTCCTATTGATGGATATAAGGGTTGTTTCCAATTTGTAGTGATGATAAATAAAGACATTATGAACATTCTTGTAATAATCCCTTTTTGTGACCATGTGCTTTCATTTTTCTTGGTTATATATGTAGGAGTGGAACTGTTAGTTCTTCTATGAAATCTTCCTTCCAAAAAATGTTTAACTTGAATCTAATCAGACCTATAGACACAACTGCCAGTTTATAGGAAACATGAGAAATAGAAGAAAAGGTTAGACCACCACCAGAAAACAATATGACATTCTACCAGACAACTGGCCTACAGTCTTGTAAAAGAGTCATTGTCATTTGCAAAGAAAATTGTTGGTGGGATTGAGCAGGGGATGGGTGGACGGCATTGATTTGGATGATAAGAAATTTAAGAGTCATAACAGCCAATGTAATGTGTAGTCTCAATTGATCCTGGTTTAAATAAATCCAGCTATAAAATATGTATTGGGTAAATTGAGTGTGAATTGGGTTTTAGGCAATATTAGAAAATATTTGTTAATTATATTAGTTGTGATACTGGTATTGTAGTTATACCAAACATATACATATTTTTATAAATGAATATTAAAATGTTTAGAAGAGAAATGTCATGATATCTGAAATTTACTTTGAAAGACTTCCCTAGAAACAAAATATATGAAACAAATATGGCAAGTGCTAAAAATTATTAGATCTAAGTGATGGGTACATGGGTGTTTTTTATAGGATTCTCTTATTTTATTTGAAAATCTTTATAACAAAAGGACAAAAATTATTTTTGATGAGCAATAGTAATTTAAATTTTTATTTCCATCTTGTTTTAATTCATAGAAAATAGGCCCTTTTACTTCTTCACTATATCTCCCCAAGTTTAAATTGGTGGATGGCAAAATAGAGAGTCAGTGAGGCTGCAGAAACATCTTAAAATCATTTTGCATTTAATGAGCACACAATTTATAATATAAATATAATTTGTGATTCCTTAGCCTAAATTATTATCCAGTGAGCTATAGCTAGTCTGAAGCAAAGACAAAATAATAGATTTAGATCTCAGCGTATACAGCCCTTTACAAAAGCTGCAAGGATTTCAACCATTAAGAATTTTCAACTCATCTCTACCTGTCTCTCCAATATGTTGCAACACGACAGAAAGTTTATTTTACACAAGCAGTTTCTGTTCACACTTTTCTAATTATGAGTATCAAACAGAGTTTCACCTTCCACCACCTCAGTGATTCAGAGCATTCTTGTCAGCTAAGTTAAACGCTGTTTTGTCTGGTGAAATGATTTGAAATTTTGCACAAACAGATCACAACTTCTTTCTTCCCCGTTCATAAAGGAAGTCTCCTTTGCTCCTCTCAGAGTGGTATGAATGCAGCTCTGCCCTTCTGTTTTCTTCATCAGCTCGTCTGCCCTCTTTTCTTCCAATGTACTATCACCATTTCACTGCATTCTGCTGTTTGAAATTCAGAGAGTCCCCTGGTCAAAGACAGTGTGGCTCTTCTCCTAGAGTGCCTTCTTGATGTTGCAGAAAGGCACTTACTAGTAATTAAAACAATAGGTATACAGAGGAAGACATGGTTTAAGGAAGCATTTGTTAAGGCTCAGACCTTGTGCATAGGTCACTAATGGGAACAGCAAGGTATGGAACAGAAAGCTTATTAAAAAGCTATATCATATTAAAAGATATGAGCTTTTACGTTAGCTGCTGTGTGACCTTGGGCAAGCCATTTAACATTTCTGAGCCTCGGTTTCCTCAGCTGCTCAGTGAGGGGCTCAGAGAAAATGATCTCCAAGATCATTTAAGTTCTAATACTTAATATTTAATGACTCAAAAATTAGAGGTCTGTTGGATTTCTCTGAACAGCAAAAGGTCCATTAACAATTTGAAGAATCTGATCAGTGAGCAAGACCATATCAACTCAAATGCATTTTTGCAGCAGCACAAGTGGTAAAATGGGATGGACCGAATTCCCGTTCAGGTGTATCATCAGAGCTGGGCATTCCCTCCATGGGGCTGCTTTCATCTCTCCTCTATTTGTATCCATTAATACTCTCTCATTGTCCTTAATTTCCCCCCAATTATTATTATTTTTAACTAGAACAGACACAACAGATTAAGGATGTAAAGTTGAATAGCACAGAGCATTAGTCAAAACAGACTTTTGAAATGCCACACAATAGTCCCCTGTAGTGGTTTGTTTTATCCCCTTTCAGAGCTGGCTTCTCCCTCACTCCACCTTTCCTGTCTTAGTCAGGTTTTGTACCAACCAACTCCCCTCATCTTGGACCAGGTAAGGTCAGCCGGAGGTGAAGCTCCAATGAGGCCATGGGAAAGGAAGGGCGCTACCTGCCTACGTGACCGGGCTCTCCTGTGGTATCATTTCGAGGTCACGGTTTTCACGCCAGCAGATTTTCATAGGTTCCTTCATTAAAAATTAAGATTCAACTACATTACAAAACAGATTGGCAGGCTACTGGAAATTGCTATAAATAATTTATCAGCGCATCCATTCTGTTTTCTTCCAAATACTATCTTTGTTATTCTTAGCACAAAAGAAATCATATCTAACTACTGAGCTCAGAGGAAATAGAGGGAAAATGCCACCAAGTAGTCCACTTAACCAAATGAAGGGAAGACATATTATCTCCACACCTTATTATATTGATGAATGATAAGACAATATATGATTGAATTTTGTGGTATGGACCATGTACTTAATTAAATGAAACATATCATTTGAATTAGGAGACAGCAGGTTACTGAAGTGATGAGACTAAGAAAGTTTTCCTAACTCGAGGCCTTGTTGGCTAAAACAGATGATCTCTACAAATTATATGACTTAATTCAACCAACATGAAGTGAGACTGTCTTATGGAGTGTAAAAGGAGTCAAGTCCTTCTCCATATAGACCTTTCAGTCTGGCAGATAGTACTGAAGAAAGTGGTTGGCTGGAATACAAATTTCATAGTCCCATGAGAATGATATAATCAATGTAATAAAGGTTAGATAGCAAAAAAACCACTTAGCCTATATTGCAGCTCATCTAGAATTCTGAGAGTTCTTTGGAAGCCACACACTATGAAAAACTTTGTTTCCATGAAAAAGGGGTTTCCTTGTTTCAATTCAGGACAAAAGGACACTTCCTCTTGGGGTCATTCCACCTCCTTTCCTGGCACAGGTATGAAGATGGAAGAACAGTAGTTGAAACTAGAGCCAAAGAGGAGGGAGGAAACGAAGTGGCTTTGGGCCAGCGTGCATTCATGGCGGTCCTGATGGCAAAGGTAAGCAAGTGAGGTCGGATCAGAGAGAGCCGTCGATCGGGGGGATTGATTGTGTAGGTAGAACCCATGGTTTCCCAAGCCCTGGAGAGTGGTATGATAGGTTTACATTAATGAAAACAAAAAGCATTTGTCTGGCTTGGTCCTTTTCCACAGAACAGTGGCAACTCCAATCTTTCTCAAATTCAAGGTGTTGTTAGAGTATGTCTCCTTGAATACAGACCCCTCAGTCACCACAAGGGGTCTGCCCATGTGAGCTCAGAGATGACTGGGCAGGTCCCAGGACACTCTATCAACTCCTCTGCCACTGTGTTCCTCTTCTGCTTCCAGTACTAGCCACATGGGTCCCAAGTCACACCAGTTCCTTCTGGTTGTAGCAAAACTTCTAATTGTTGCTTTAATTTGGTTTTTAGTAGTCTCTGAACTTTAGAGGAAAAGATACTAAGCCTCCTCTTCTCTCCAGTTCACTGTCAGTGGGCTCGCAAAGCAGTTCTGATTTGCTTTTCTTAAGCATTTTTCTGTAGTAATTCAGCTATTTTAATACATTCTCCCTGCTAAAGTGGCTTTAGGCAGAATATCTGAATAAGACACAGAATGATGTATAATTATTGAGTCTAGTCAGTGAACTCCATTCCACTGGATAGTGAAGTTTCTTCCCAGGAGGTTCCTCACTCTCTCCTATTAAGAAGTGGCCTCTCCTGCCAGACTTCTAGACCCTGGCTGTTTGTGGTGGTACACAGCTGAAGTCCTGGTTCTAAGATCCTTGTTGAGAATGGACTGTTCAGAGTTGGTCTTTATACGTTAGGGACTTCCTTCATACAGATATTTCATAGAAGAATAACAATGTTCAGAACATAATTTGAGTTAGAAATGTTTTCAACCTATTAAATATAGAGTCATATTTTAGAAGCTCTGGCATACAACTTTATAAAGGGGTTCCAGTTTTTCTATTCTTCCAACTCTAATTCTTACTGGAGAGAACAGAATAGGTTATTTGGAGTATTGTTAAGGAGGGTAGAGTGATAAATAGTGCTTCTAGAATGTCATACAGTGTGACAAGGACATAGAAAGTGGTATCAAGCTAAAACTGCTTTATTATCATGCCACCTACAACTGACACCAAGAGCAACTCCAATTATTGTGTACATACAATTACTTTAGCACCAATCATAGTAACTGGTATTGCCATACAGCTAATGAACTACTAGCACATTCATTATCTTATTTAATCCTCACAATAACCCAGTATAGTGACTTAGTGTTATTTCCAGCTGACAGGTAAAATTGAAGCTTAGAAAGACTAAGCAATTTGTCCCAGATTTTTCCAAGTAGGAAGGAAAGCTAAGACCCAAACCCAGGTTTTCTAAGTTTAAATCCCATTCATCACATGTACTGCTTCAATGTTCATTCATGGGCATTCACTCCACAATCCTTATGAAGAGTACACAGTTTAGTGCCAGTCACTGTTCTGGACCCTTGCAAGTGGTGGTGGTGGCTGGCTGGGGAGGGAGTGGAGGTGGGGTTGTGTAAAGAAGAATACCCTCCTCAGGTAATTCCTTTTAACTTAACTGTTTATTTGGAAGGAATTACAGATTCACATTAAGTTGCAAAAAATAAGCTCAGGGAACTTTGGATCTAAAGAGAAGATAGAGTTTATTGATAGGTGTCTACAGTGCAATGAAGAATGTGTTAATGGAGGGACTCTGGGAGATTTCAGTAGGAGCCATCATATTTGCAAGGCTTCTTGGGAGAAGTGTCATTTTGATTCACATAGAAAAGATAATATGATTTCTATGGTGGATGAGATACAGAGGTGGGAAGGAAAAGTATTCTGGAGGCAGACACGAACTTGGGCAAAGATGCAGAGATGGGAAAGTACAGGCAGGTCTTAGAAAATAGCAAATATCCAAGGGGGAGAAAAGGGTACTTTTTAATAAGCTAAGTGCCAAGCTATTCTCTGTGGTGTGTTCTGCTTAAAGGTCAACACGAATGGAGAGAGATGAACTTAGTTCCTTTTCTTGAACATCCACAGGACGGGCCCAGAACTGCCAAGACTAAGAAAGCCACAGCTCTGTATTTTCTCTAGCACAATAATCCAAAAGAACTTTTATTTGTAGAGTGAAGAAAGTATACTCAAAGTTGTTCTTAGAAAAGTAGTACAGTGAGCCCGAATTGACACTCAAAAAACTAAGTAAAAAGGGACTGCAGATGGCTGGGTCTCTATTTCGTACTCCAAACAGGTATATTTTCTATCTCCCCACCTAACTCAACCTCATTCCAAACAAATCTGAGGTTTTTACAATAATGCATACACTTCAGCAAGATAGTTTAAATTAAAAATAAGAAAATGAAGCAAAGGATATTTATCATAAGGACAGTGTACAAATATTTTTTCTTCTATAGCTCAGCGTATTTTCTAAGAGCAGCCATGGGAGACATCTCTCTCTAGTCTTGATACCCATATTTTGGTTCTTTGTCTGCTTTCATATACTGGGTCTTGTCACTGGCCACGTTTCCCTCCTTTCATTGCCTCTTAGAAACCACAGAGCCAAATTAGTGCCTCACCTTTTGGGAAATACATAAGATTTCATGGCTTGAATTTTGTGCATCAACCTCACGTTTATAGCCATGAAAAACATTCCACCCTCTGATCAATCTAAAGTGAAGAATCATAGAAATTCTATGTTTCTGACTTACCTTTGAAGGTTTTTTTCTTAAGAAAATTTGCAAGAGTGTTTTGAAGCAGGACAAATATAATTTCACTAAGAAAATAGAAGTTGGGTATTTTCACTATGAAAAGCTATACATGAGTCAGAAAATGGCAAATCCATTGTGTCCCATTATAAAAAGGATCAATCTCTTTGAATATTCTCCAACAATTCCCCACCCACACCTCTACTCCACCCCGAATCTCTTCAAACGAGCATTTGGGAAACAAGTGTTAATAATAAAAACCAATCTTTTCAGGCACCTTTACACGTACAGCACCACAGTCAGGTTGACTGTCCTTAATAAAATGTAGTGGATATGTATGTTTTATAGCATGGGCTCTATTGAAGGTCAAAACAATACCTGTTCAGAGGAGGTGCTCAATAAATATTTGTTAGTTGTATTTAATATGTGAATGTCCATTATACTGGAGCCCACCCCCACCTAAGAAAGGATTTTTATATTGGAAACAAATTTTAAATATTTACTTATAACCATTCTCAATGTCATCCCCACCTCGAGTATGGCTATTACTGAACCTAATTACACAGCAAGCAAAATCTTTTTTTTAATCTGGGTGAGTTATAACTTTTGATAAGCTTCAGTCCATCCTGCCTACTACTTGTTTGCTGTGACCATTGCCCTGACTATGGGCTCTTGGTAATAAAGCATTTATGGGTCTTCCATCAGGGAAAAGAGCGTGGAGCCACAGATGCAGCTCTCCTGGTTGCTCCACCACCCAGGGTGTGGAGGAGAGGGAGCTGGAACCCACAAAAGGCTTCAGCCCCAGGTGTGCAGCAGGTGGGCCCCAGATGAGCTCCAGACTCCTGGGTTCATCAGAGACACTCTGCTCCTTTGTTTGATCACCAATTGCTTTCTCTGCCTGTTTGTTTTTCTGGTTTGGTTTCCTGTCCTGTTCATTAGTCAGTTAGTTCTTCCTTGTTTGTTCTGTGTCTCTTGTGTGTTTCTGCAGGTTACCTCGCTCCTCAGCACCGGAAGGCTAACGTCCTTTGTTCCTCATAATTTGCTTTACAGTGGTGGCAGGGAGTGGTTAGACATATGTCTGCATGTTGGTGTACAAGGGAGGGTATAGACTCACCTGTGAGTACAATCAGTTTGTAGAAATGGTCAAATCCTGCCTCCTTGACCCTACATCTTCAAAGTGATGTCTAAGGAGAAATCTTGGGGATGGGAGGTTGACTCTCTCAAGTGCTAGCTTGGTATGTTATGCTTTGTTTTTGTTTTTAATTGTTAATGCAACACTCTCTTTACCAGGTAAAAATATATACCTGTGATGTTTAGAAAGGCACACTGACAACAGAGTGGCATACCAAACTGCTCTCTGAATAGCTGTTCCTGTAATCAACTGCAAAAGGAGTGAGAAAGATTTTTATGGTCCCAGCTGACATAGAATTATTTGTCACTGGTAGGAACCACCATTTAATTTGTGATTATTTACAAAATATTGGGACAAAAGTAGAATGATATGCTTTTTAAGTCTCACTGCCACTCTTTGAGCTTGTGTTTAAATTTATTTCGGACAGACCCAGGCTGAGCAAATCAGAAAGTTTGGCTCACAAAAGACTCCTCATTATTATGGACTGCCCCTAATTTGTAATTTTTCAGTATTTGGAATCATTCTGATGCACAAAGCTGGAATGTACTTTGTATAATCAGAGAAAAAAAGCAAATTTATAATTTTGAATATAAAATGAGGCTATCAAAGTCTTAAGTGAAAATCCTTTCAAGTCCCATGAATAGTATCCCAAGCCTCCTGAGTCACAGGAGGAAAGTGTAAAAATCTCCATTCCTGGAGATTCTAATACAGTAGGTCTGGCCTGGGAACAGGAGAGCTGGGATTTTAGCAAATGCCCCTCACATGATTCTCACTCACAAATTTTGAAAACACTGTTTTAGAGGCATTGACTAATAATTTCTATAAAAATTACAAACCAGTAGCCTCTGTTGAGAAAACCAACTTCCCTCTATCCCAACCTTATTCTAGTTACTCATTATACCTGACAGTAACAATTCAGCCCCCACAGCAAGCGTTTCTGTCAACACCTTAGTGTGCAAAAAATTGCCCTAGGTGTTAAGGATTAACAAATCTGCCAGATATAGTTCTTGTCCTTGAAGAGTTCATAATCTAATGCTAAAGTGCGTTTTTTAATTTAGTAATTCTGGAATCCTGAATAAAATTTTACTGACTTATCTATTCATTAAACCATTTATACTGAGAGTTTCTACTCAATGCCTGGCATTGGGTTAGGTGCTGATGTTGTGTGGAAACTAATACATCTCCAGTCCTCAAAGATCAAGTGTGGAGAAAGTCAAGTAAGGTGACAAGTGACAGTACAGACTTTACCTGCTGTGATAGTGGCAAGTCCAGAGTGCTGTGAGAACAGAAAGGGTCCCTGACCTAGCCAACGGCGTGTGTGTGTGTGTGTGTGTGTGTGTGTGTGTGTGTGTGTTGGGGGAGCTGGGGCCAAGCAGGGCCTAGTGGATAAATATGTTACAGAGGTTAAGACAGGCAGGGAAGAGTGCTTCTAGCAATAAGGCATGACATGAGTAGAGCCATAAGAGACCTGTGCATTGGGTGGTGTCAAGTAGGTGAGAAAGACCAGAGGCAGAGTATTCCTCCTACTTAGGCATACTAGCATGCACTCTCATTTTAGTATTCAGATATTAGCCTACTAGGAACAGCCCCAAACCAAACCAAACTGTAGTTCATAAAAAAAGTTATCTGGACACTTGTATGCCAGGATTTAGTTCGATGTTGGAATGTTGTTGTAAAGCTGTTGTTTTGGATAAGAAGGTAGACCTAATATATAACCAGACAAATACATGAGTGAGGGGAGGACAGGTATGAGGGAGAGGAGAAGTATCATATACTTTTATACTTCCAGAATTCAAATCATTTTACTACTTCTGTGACTTAAATGTAGTACTGAGAGTAAATTTTCCTCACAATCATCAATAATGTTATAAAATTATGTTTTTATACCAGCCTATTAGTTGTCACTAAGCAAAGTTGTTTTCTTTTGTATTTAACAATTCCTATGTAAACTGGTTTTATTAATAAAACAATATCACTTTGGTTTCATCCCTTTCTACCTTTTCTCAGTTTTTCCCCTTTAAATCATCCATGTTATTTGGAATAAAAGGAAATAAGTACATGTTTCGGTTGGAAATGACTCTAATATACTTTAAATCAATAGTCCAAAAAAAATTGCAAGAGAATCTAATTTTATTAGAATTATTTTACAACATATTGAGGTAATATAAATTTTTAATATTAGAGTAAAAGTATTTATGAGTCAACTTATTTTACATATTAAGGATTTGGAATTTTACGTTTGGAATTATTAATCATAGTTTATGGCTATACATATCTGTCTAGAGTTACCCTGTTCTCATTAGGTATACATAATATACCATAAATCACCCTTCAGAAATTAAAGTCAGATAGTCAGGTCTCTCCCAAAAAGCTGCCTCAGGGAAGCTATTAGAAGCATGACGCACTTTCATTTCACTGTCAATCAACCCCTGCTGCAGACAACATCACTTTACTTCTTTTACACAAATCAGACAGAATCCCCACTGCAATGAATTTCTAACAGAAAATAATTGTAATAGATCAACTTGGTTTTTCTTCATTCAGGGAGTCAATCAAACATTCATTGAAATACAAATATTTATTAAGCCCGGTAACTGTTAAGAAGGTCCATATCCCCAAGGATCTTACTTGTTTGGTACCTACTTAACGCTGGAATCAATGAATTGGGAACTTTAGAAGGCACATAAGATGTAGCCCTATTTTCAGAACGCAAATAATCTGGTGGAAAGAATCATATCAACACACATGGAACTATTATCAGGAAAAATAAGGTGGGCACTGTGTGGCTTTGGTATGCTCTGGAGTGGACCATTGCTGTTGGTGAATTCTAAATAAATAAATAAATAGATAAGGCTAGAGACAGAAGATGTGGAGCTGGATTATAGACTACCTAGAAAGTGATAAAGAGAAGCTTATTAGCAGTAGGGAGCCACTGTAGGTTCCTGAGTAGGGAGAGACATAGTAAAATGGCACTTTAGGGAGACTTTTAGGTCTGTATTTATTTTCTCCCACCTCTCACTCATTTGGGAGCTAAGGAGTAGTATAAAGTATATATTTCAAAAGTTGTCATCTGCTCCCTGTCATCAAGTAGTGCATAGTGCAGGATCTTAAACCTTATTCTCACTTACAGATGGCGAAGCTAATGGCTCATGGGTTTAAAGTCTAAATAAAAAGGCCTGAGATGACTTTAGACCTCAAACAGATAAACTTTAATCTACTGAAGCTAGCTGCAATTAATAATAGTAGCCAAAAACAAGAAACCTGTTTGTTTCTGAAATCAACTTATCCTCTAAAGAAAAGGTGAATAAACATGTAAATACTAGAGGCCTGATGCACGAAATTCATGCAAGAATAGGCCTTCCTTCCCCCGGCTGCTGGAACCAACTTCCCTCTGGCACCCGGGACCTGAGCTTCCCTCCAGCCACTGGCAGGCCCCCGGGATCTGGGCTTCCCGCACAGCCCTGGCTTCATCTGGAAGGTCATCTGGAAGGACGTCTGGTCTAATTAGCACATTACGCTTTTATTATTATAGATGTGCCTCCCTAACTCTCATGCCTGTGGCAGGCATCACTAATCAATCAATAGAGTTTTTCTTACTGTGTTCTGATATGCCTTGCAATACTTCTCAAAAGCTCTATAGAAAGCTAGTATCAGGTGGCTACAGCTGGCCCTAAAAAGAAAAACTGTTTGCTACCCTATATTAGCAGGTAATTCTGCCTAAGATAGTGTTGATGAAATCGCCCAATTAACTGTGTCCACTTACTACAATACAATTTGTTTAAAGTCACAAAATCTTTATAACCATCTGGTTTATTGTTTAGCACTAGAAGAAAGAGTTGGTTAGTTCTCAAAACCCTCTCATATTTAGAAGCCGTCTAATATATTAAAATAGTGATTTGCAACACCCACATAATTCATAATTCAAGTAAATAAGCACAGGAGATCTGAAAACACCTCAGAGAACTCTAGAATACAATCTAAGGGACAAAGGGATCACAGCCAAGACACATCTTCTCCAGTGTCCTTCCAGTGTCTGCTGAATGAAAATTAAAAAGGCATAGTGACCCTCTGATCAACAGAATGCTCACTGCTGAAGGTATTGTTGATAGTCCAGAATTACTGAGTGTTTACCATGTGCTAGATATTCAGCTATCAGCCTTCCCAACATTATCTCATGCAACCTTCATTAGGGCTCTATGCAAAGCTATCGTATCCCTATTTTACAAATCAGGAAATTGAGGTTCAGAGAAATTAAATAACTTTTCCAAGATCATTCAACTATTAGGTGTTGGAATGATGAATTAAAGTCTCTTTGATTCCACTACCAGTGTCGCCAAGTGGAATTTTCTGTGATGATGGAGACATTCTATATCTGTGTTGTCCAATACAAAGCCACTAGCCACGCGTGGCTGTTAAACACTTGAAATGTGTCTAATCCAACTGAATAACTAAATTTTAATTTTATTTAATTTAAATATAAAGAGCCACATGTGGTTAGTGGATACCATATTGGATAGCACAGTACTAGACTATGAACTGCATGTGGCAGGTACCACATATATTTTACTGATTGCCATATCCTCAACATTTAGCATAGTTCCCTAGTGTATATTAGATACACAATCATATTTTTAAAATGAAAATTAAGTTTAAAATCTGCGCACAAAATTCATGCAGAAATTATGCCCTTAAGATGCCAACACATTGGGACACTCACTCAGGTTTCTGATGACACTCACCCTCACCACCAGAATAATATAGGATGATATTAAAGATGTTTATATTTACCTATTTCAGTGTGTACGGAAAAATTATTCAAAATAAACCAATTTGGTAGAGTTTTGCCTGTAAATCATCAGTTAGCCAGAGGACAAAACCTCATTCCTCTTTTCATGTTTCTCAACAGGAAAAAAAATGAATTTTTAATTGATATAAAGAAGTCAAGTAAAATCAGACATTGCTTACACTTTTCCCCAAATATAATAGAGAACCATCTCTCTTAGTAAATGTTTATAAGTCTGGCAATATTCATCACTGGATCCAAAAGAAGTGAAGATGAAGTTTAAGCATATGTGGATAATTCCAAAAGCATCCCTAAAAAGAGAAAAATTTGATGCATAAGTATTTTGTCTGCCTGATGCCAAAGAGCTAGACTTATTCCCCCCATAAAGTAATATATATGATTTTGTAGATAACTTTATTAAAAGATTTTTACATTTCGCTAAGATTAAATACGGTCCAATTTAACATCAGATATAACTAGAATGGCAACTATTGGTAGCTACTTTTGTTCAAGACAGCTTGCAAAGGTACTGAAAGAAACTTTGTAAATCTTTCAAAAGCAAGAAAGAATCCTGATACCTTTACCTTTGAGCAAGTTTCTATGAAATTTCTCTACTTTAATGGGCATAAAAACCACCTAGGAAACTTGCTAATAAAGCAAATTCCCAGTTGCCACTCACAGAGAAGGTCTTGGAAGGGGCCCAGGAATCTGCATTTAAGCAACTCTTATCAATTTGGTCTGTGAACTACACTTTGGTCCATGAACTACACTATAAACGCTTCTAAGATAATTCTATTAAGGAAGCAGGGAAAACATTTACTTGATGAAATGCCTTCTTTCTCAGGAACCATGCAGAACTGGTATGCTTGGTGAATGGCACGCTTTGTGGACTGACTTGCCACATCTGTACTATTACTCTTCTCCCACCACCATCATTTTGCAGTTTGAGGATCATTGATCCCTTACCCCCAATTACAGATGTGAGCACTGAGTTGCTAATCAATTTTGAGCCCACTGCCATTGCAAATGTGATTTAAATTAGTCCTATCAGAATGAAATCCAAGGTTTTTGTTTGGTTGGGAGAAAGACAGTCTACCTCTCTCATGCTCTCTCTGGATATATAGGAGAAAAAATGAACTGTTGGAGCCATCTTGCAACCATGTGTGAAATCAGACTCAGGATAAAACTGGCACCATGAACAAAAGGCAGAGCAAAGGGATAGAGCCTTTAGAAGCACTGCTGAGCTAGATCAAACCAATCTTGAAGCCTGAACTACCTCTAGACTGCTCAGTTTTGTAAGTCAATAAATTCTCCCATTGTTTTAAACAGTTTAAGTTTTTTATTTGAAACATTAAAAGACCTAATTGATACAGGCTGCCATTTTTTATTTTAACCCCCATTTTTCTTTCTTGGCTTTGTCCTCTGTATCTCCAAGATGTTTTGTATTCCTTCTCCAATACTGCTGTGAACATTATGTAAGGGCATGGCTGAATGATGACGTTCTCAGTACTCATTCACCCACACTGTACCCTTGTCACGAATACTCTAGCTATTCCTCTTCTTTCCCTGCCACCTTCTCATCTCACTAGAACTGAGCCATCGGATCTACAAGTACTCTACCGCCTGGCGAAAGAGAGCTATTAAAAACCTTTGGCTGATTTAATGAAGTCCACATCTTTACAAGAAACTGCCTTTCCAAAGGCTTGATGAATGCATTGGCTCCCTCTCAGAACCCTCTGTGCACTTTTATTCTGGCTGCTCTAGGATTTTAGGTGCATTTCAAAAGCATTTAGGTATTCTTCACCCTTTAGCTCTTTCATGCAATATCTTTTCATATTTTGTCTCGTCACAGTAGAAAAAGATGAAGATGCAGAGGAAACCACAGTGGACGTCCAACAGAAGTCAGACGGCCCCTTGCAGGGGCCGCAGGCAGTTGAATAGAAGAGCCCACCAAAGAAAAACCCCAGGCTGCCAATCCATCTGTGCAAGAAATAGCAACTGTGGGGTTCTCGGCTCTGAAGGCAGAAAGCAGTAAAATCCACCCTCCTTCCCCCCCCCCCCCTCACTTAAGGAGATGAGAGTATACGAAATTTTTTAAAAAATCAATAGTAGAAACAGAATCCAGGAAGTTTGCAAGGTAGAAAGAAAAAAAGTCAAATAGAAATTTAACGCATATCCCCCTTCTCCCTTCCCCCCGCCCCTCCAGCTTTGGAAATAAAGATAGGAGAAACTTTGCTGAAAACCTCCTTCTAATGACTTCATGGGCCAAAGAGGGATGGAAACCACTAAAGACTACAGAATATTTGCATTAATCTCCTGTTTCCTAAGGAACGACCAAAGAAATCAAGTGTTCATCTGGAGAAATGTTATCACCAAACTTATTTGTCTGTCTGTTTATTTAGTTGTTGCTGTCTGCTTTATCACTTATATAATGTTAACATTCTTTTAAAATGGGCAGATGGACTTCATTCAAGTTCTGACAGTAACTCTTTGTTATTGGTACAAATGGCTTCAGAGGTATTTAATTACCATTAGTAGTCATCCGTTTGCTCCTAGCTGGTGACATTTGGAATAGTAAGCAGGCAGAATTCTTTGTGTCCAGTGAGTTCATAGAAAGTTAAACCTACTTTTGACAACAGACTCAAGCTTAGCTACCATTAACCCCCCTCTTCAGTTACTGGATGATGTGTTTGAACAGTATGAATGATTAATGAAGGTTAAATAGTCCAGGTTCTATCTTAAAACCTTTTTGTTAACTGCCAGATAGCTGAGTGACTGGCAAGGTGAGTTGAGCTCAAGTAAGTAATCCTGCAATCTGTTGCTTGTACTCTAAAACAAACAAACAAACAAAACATTAACCTGTCGATTATTTTGGAGAGATGTAATACCTAAGAAACTCTCACCCTTATCCTCTACCCTTTCACAGGCCAATACCAGGAACCAGGAATTTTTGCCAGCTTGGCATCAGAGAGCAAATTTTGCTTGTATGTCCAATAAGTGCACAATTGTTTCCTCTCAAGGAAACCAAGATAAAAGGTTGTCAGCTGGTATCAACTCATCACAAAGCTCCTAAAAGTAGCCTGTGAATTTTTCTGCAGCAAATTCTAGGATTGTTCTTAGAGAAAGGGCAACATATCATCCATTAAGTTGAGGAAACCACTTATGTCCGATACCTTGTTAGAGACAGGTAGGTGTATAAAGATGCTCAGGGCATTCGCTGTTTGATCTGTAAGAGGCATCCCCACTGCTAGCTCCTCCAGAGACATAGCTTACAAAAGAGATTATGGAAGAGGCCAGACAGAGCTGGAAGCTAAAAGGAGGCTGAGACTGAAAACGCGTGCAGAGGACCACAAAAGTGAAGATGACCATTGACTTCAAGAGAGGAAATTACACAGGACAAGGAAGCAGGATTTGTAAGAAGATAACACAATCTGGGAACACAGTTAAAGTATATCTTTATACACATTTTCAGAGATTTCTTTGGCTTTGCCTTAAATGTTCTCTTCTTCACCTGTATAACTTTATGGCATTTAGGGCCTTACTTATGACATACCTGATCACCCAAGCAGCCCACATCTTGAGATCCTTCGCAAGTGACACAGACACACCTATCCAACAACATTTGCTAAAACAAACAAACAAGATCCTGTTATTTCTTAGTTGATGGTCTACTTGGCATGTATCCCTAATAGTTTAGAAGCTGTTTGTTTCCAAACAAAGTGCCTTGAGGTATTTTAATTATTTCACACCATTTATTTTGATGCTTTATCCATCATTTTCATCAGTTATGTATTGATACATCCTGGGCATCTCCTTCCAAAGAGAAGAAAGTGAAGTGAGATCAGAACTAGTGTTTTCTAAAAAGGATTCACAGGTCCACCTCATCTAATTATTGTTTCAATAAACATTCTGGGGACCCTTATTATGTTCCAGACAATGTAATAGGCACTAGGGATACAGAGATGCTGATACACAGCCTTTGTCCACAAGTATTGCACTGTCTATTTAGAGAGACAGAGAAGTCAGGGTACTGCAATACAGAGGATGCTGGAAAGGGGGGGGGGGGCGGATTTTTTAAGCCAGCCTAGAATGGGGACTATGGGTTTGAAGAAGGCTTTCCAAAGAAACCAATACTAAGCTGGGTTGTACAGTGTGGCCCAGCCCTGGATTTCAGGGACTCATGGGCTGCACTCATTTCCCTGGGACACAGTCTTACCTGGGGGCCTCTGCTCTGTAGCTGACACAAGGATGGGTTGTCAGAGGAAACCAGGACCCACAGTGATGCCCAGGGCCCAAAGTAACATGATTCTGATGTTAGATTATCCTCAAATTCCAAGTGTGACACCAGTGGAAATAGTTGAATGAACAGGATAAACAAAATGCAAGAGATAAAGATGAAGGAAGGAAGGAAGGAAGGAAGGAAGGAAGGAAGGAAGGAAGGAAGGAAGGAAAGGAGGGAGGGAGGGAGGGAGGGAGGGAGGGAGGAAGGAAGGAAGGAAGGGAAGGAGGGAGGGAGGGAGGGAGGGAGGGAGGGAGGAAGGAAGGAAGGAAGGGAGGGAGGGAGGGAGGGAAGAAGGAAGGAAGGAAGGAAGGAAGGAAGGGAGGGAGGGAGGGAGGGAGGAATGAAGGGAGGGAGGGAGGGAGGGAGGAAGGAAGGAAGGAAGGGAGGGAGGGAGGGAGGGAGGGAGGAAGGAAGGGAGGAAGGAAGGGAGGGAGGGAGGGAGGGAGGGAGGGAGGGAGGGAGGAAGGAAGGGAGGGAGGAAGGAAGGGAGGGAGGGAGGGAGGGAGGAAGGAAGGGAGGGAGGGAGGGAGGGAGGGAGGGAGGGAGGGAGGAAGGAAGGAAGGAAGGAAGGAAGGAAGGAAGGAAGGGAGGGAGGGAGGGAGGGAGGGAGGGAGGGAGGAAGGAAGGAAGGAAGGAAGGAAGGGAGGGAGGGAGGGAGGGAGGAAGGAAAGGAAGGAAGGAAGGAAAGGAAGGAAGGAAGGAAGGAAGGAAGGAAGGAAGGAAGGAAGGGAGGAAGGAAGGAAGGAAGGAAGGAAAGGAAGGAAGGAAGGAAGGAAAGGAAGGAAGGAAGGAAGGAAGGAAGGAAGGAAGGGAGGAAAGGAAGGAAGGAAGGAAGGAAGGAAGGAAGGAAGGAAGGAAGGAAGGAGTAAAAGCTGTCACTCTGAAAGGAGTGAAGTGAAAAGGAAAACTACACCACCCAGATGCCCTCAAACATCAATTTTGAGCAGAGCTCGTACATGTTAATAACGCTTGACACAGCTCAGGGCATGCAGACAGAGCCCAGGAGCAGCATATTGTAAATGTGTGGTGGGTTAGAAAGAGGATTTTGCAGCACCAGCAAATCATATAAATTCTGATGCAGGCCTGATTAGCCTGCAGTGTGGGAATCTTCACCCCAGCGGATTTGTGGCTGACTGGGACAGCTCATAAGGTAAGCTGGAGGGAAGGAATTCCCTGGGGCCAATCCTCTTCAACCTGACAACCACTTACTGGGGATGGAGGCAGGAGGCAGAGGAACGGGCAGGCTGTCTGTGAAGTGGAGGGGTGGGCCTGTGGGCCACCCAGAAAGCAGACAGGGCACACCCGTTTCAGCACACTGAGGACCTGTAATTGGACAATTTCGCTCTTGGCAGAGGCCTTTGTCTCAATGGTTTCTTTTCTAGACGCTTCAGCATTAGCTCTTACAATGACTAAGGATCTCACTAGAAAGAATAAACCCTTTGAAAATGAAAGGAAGCTTACATTTGGATGCAAAAGTTTACCCAATACTCGTAACCTCAGTTTGGGGCTGGATCATGAAAAGGAAAAAGTTCTGGTGGGAACAGGGAGTGGGTTATGACTAGGATGGGCCAGTGCTCAGAAATCCCACAAGTGAGGCAGCGAGCAAGCCTCAGAAAGAGGAGTTCCCCTGGGTGGCTCACAGGGGAGAGCCTGAGTGGGGCAACACGTCCAGCTCTGTGTCCCAGTGCCTGATGGGAGCCTGGATGGATGGAGTCAGCAACCTTGCATTCCACTCCTTTTTCCATCTCACTGCCTGCATGACTTTCAGAAAATTATTTGTTCACGCCCGGCCGGCATGGCTCAGTGGTTAAGCATTGACCTATGAACCAGGAGGTCATAGTCCCAATTCCCAGTCAGGGCACATGACCAGGTTGTGGGCTTAATCCCCAGTGGGGGGCATGCGGGAGGCAGCCGATCAATGATTCTCTCTCATTATGGATGTTTCTATCTCTCTCCCCCTTCCTCTCTGAAATCAATAAAAAATAATTTTTTTAAAAAAAGAAAACTATTTGTTCTTTTCTGGGCCTCAATTTCCACATCTGCAAAATGGGCAAAGGAAGAAAAAATCTACCTCATGCCGTTGTGAGATAATCCACTCCATGTGCTGGGGCTGCAAGTATTGTGTAAGTGCCCAAGAAGGAAGCTAATAATATCTCCAAACCTTAGAGCCCTCCTGCAACATCGGCACGGTGACCTCTGACAAGCAGACAAGGAAGCCAAAAGTGAGGGGTCTGGATAAATTACCAAGAGGTCACGGAGCTAGCCAATGGCAGAGTCAGAATTTGCACCCAGGTAAATTACTATGCTGTATCTATTCTCTTCTATTAATCTCTCGCTACACGCACTGGTGTTTTTTCTCTAGTTGGTCCTCTTGCTTTGTATATACATAAATATGTTTATATTTATGTATACTCTTATTTCCCAGAAATTCTGCTTTGGTCTACAACCTTAAGGATCTGTAATGTGAGGCAACTCTAACGTTTCTCATTTTTTCCTGTGAACATGCCCAGAGCACCTCCGTAGCAGCCCCTGGGAGTATGTGCCCACTTTACTTAAAAGAGCTGCAATAACCTGGATCAGTCTTGGCAAGGGTCAGGGACCCACAAAACTGGTTTTCAAGGAACCAATCCTAAATAAGGGTACTGTTATTTACTCTACGATCTGGGCAGTGCACACAGACCATGGAATGTGCAGACAGGAAGGGATGGCAAGGCATGTTTCCGGCTTGGCCAACTTTTACTCCTTTCTGCAAAGTCGGCCCCACTCCAAAGGCTGTTACCTTCTGTGAGGAGAGCTAAGGACCAGAGAGAATACATTCATCAGAATCACCCAAAACAAAGGGCTGCCTCTGCCTTAAGTCCCTTAAGCTTCTCAGAGGAAAGGTGTCATTAGAGGTGAAACAGCTGGTATTAAGCCTTGGGCCCAGCACAATCACTGCAAACACGCTCATCACTTTCCTGCTCAACTGTCCTTTGCTGTTTTGTTCTAAGACACTATTTACTCATGTGCCTTGGACAAATTCAGCTCACCCGGGAACTCTCTCAGGCAGCAATGTTTTGTTTTGTTTCTAATTCAACATCGGTTTTGTTGAAAGGGCATAAAATTTGTATCTGAGAAGATGTTTGGGGCTGCAAAAGAAAAAGTGGCCTAAGCAAAAAGGAAAAATGTATTCTTTCACATCACAAGAGACTGGGGCTAGGGCTGCCCTAGGCCAGAGAATTCAACAATTCAAAGATACCCTCAGGGACCCAGGGACTTTTCATCTTTTCTCCCTCTAAATGTCAGCAGGTCAGTTATATCTCTCTTGATTACAGGTGGCAACAGTATCCAAAAGCCAAAGAGTGCCTTTCTTCCATGGACCTACTTTTAAGAACAAGAAGAATCTTCCCAGAAGCCTCCAGAGCAGACACTGCCCTTCACGTTTCATTGGCCAGGCTGGGTCATGGTCTACTCTTAAACCCATCACTGGCAAGAAGTCCATACACGAGTCAAGGCTGACTGCCTGGGGCTGGTAAGCAGGCCAGAGTGGCAACGGATGTTGACTAGCACACCAACAATGTCCTTGTGATATTTGAAGTCATACAGAGCTGGGTTTACAACCAGGCTCACCATTTACAAACCTAGACAATTTTACCTCTTGAAATTTTAGTATCCTCGCTTGGAAAATAGGGTTAAGGATATCTACTGCAAAGGTGATTGGCGAGGCTTAAACAAGGAATATTTGTGAAAGGTATAACACAGCGCGTGGCACATAATAGTTACTTAATGCCTGTTGGTTTTTCCCGTTTCCCTTTTGCTTCCCTTTTGGATAGCTTTCAGCGTACGTGTTCCCATCAGAACTAGAGCACTTTCTCTTGCTCTCTTCATGTCTGCAGCAAGTTCTCCTGCCTCTTCTAGTGATTTCTGGTTCCACAACATTATTAACAATGCTTCTAAGAATGTGATTATTACTTGTCATTAATACTACTATTGGAGTAATTGATAAATGTATAGTATAAAATGATGTTGACCCAAAGTTCATATATGTTGTCATATTTGACCCTGATAATGTGGTCAATCGGGGATGTTACAATTAAAGGTAATGAACCAATTTATTTCCTTGTAATTTGCTATGTTTAATAAGAGTCTTCATGCACTTTGTCCAGTAAATATACCCACACATTAATTTGATCAACTGCCAGAAAGTGTTTAATGAGGCCTTTGTTGCATGGTTTACGTTGCCCCTTTGCTCTATTTACCATCAGTGGAGAAATTGAAGAAAGGAAAATTCATATATTTTGTCACTGGAGAAGTTCTTCTGCTGCCTTGAGAAGGAGACAAGTATTCTGTTTGCATAACAGAACACAAAAAGGGCTAATGAGGATGCTTTGGTTTCAATCATTATTAAGAGAAACATTTCTTTTTTAAAAATCAAAGGTAATCTCTAATATGCATGAGTTGTAACTGCTCTTAGGTAAATGCTACAGAAAATATTTATTTTGCATTAAAGCAGAGCTGCTGATCTTTTTCATAAGTTTTCATGTTATTTCCAAACGGTTCTTTATCAGCCATCCATTTACTGAAAACCCACTATGTGCTCCAGCATGCTACATGAAGCGGAGGACACAAAAGTCAGGGAGACCTGGGCCTGGCTCTTGAGTGTGACAGTCCAGTTGGACAGAGAAGACACATGCAATCGGCTTGAACAATGCAGAAGAGTAGCATGGAGTGGCAGGAGAACTGAAATGGCTTCTGGGACTGTCACAGCTAGTTGGTGGCCTTGGGCAAACAACCTATCTTCTTGGGGTCTCTGTTTCCCTCCTTTGTAAAAGGAGTGATTTTAGCCAGGCAATGCTTAAAGGTGGTCAGATTCTAAAATTCTGTGGTTATCAAAGTGGTCCAGAAGATCACTGAGAGCTGGAATAGTCAGCAAAGGTTGGCCAAGATGAACTAGACTGGAGGTAGTTTTGATGGGACTCTGTGGATGGAATCTGGGAGAGGGGACGCACATTCAGGGCAGCAGGAATTAGAAGGAATAAGCAATGATTCTGGGGCCATGAGTGTCATCCTAGCTGGAGAGAGGGAATGTGCTAGACAATCACCACAGGAAATCCAGCTGATCAATAAGTGTGGCGCCAGACACAAGGCTGAGCTAGTTAGCCTTGATGTTACTAGTTCATAGTAGGCTTCACCCTCATATCTCTTTTATTTTTTATTTTTATCCATTTTCTCTCCCTCCTTTTCTTTCTCTCCTACCTCTTCTTTCTACTTCTTCTCTATCTTGACATTTTTCTTGCTCATCTCCTTGCCTTCTTTTTTATGTTTCCTCTTTCTATTATATTGGTGTTTACGGTTTGCAAAGCACTTCTCCCTACATGATGCTTTCTAATAAGTAAACAGCTCATACCATTCTCAGACTTCTCGGAATTCAGACATGGGAGCTAGAAAACCTGGAGGGTTTGAGTTCCTGGTTATGCCATTTTCCAGCTGCCTGGTCTAAGGCAAGTTCTATTCTCTGTACTTTAATGTTCTTTCCTCACAAACAAAGGTAGTAATGATACCACCTCACAGAGATGTAAGAATTAAATGAATAACTAAAGTACTTATAACATTGCAGGGCACTTGGTGGATTCTAGGTGTTCACTATTATTTGGAAAAGACCTCTCAGGTCATTTTCTCTTCTGCCTAAATGGGCCATAATGGGCATGGTCTTCTAAGTGTCCGTGCCTAACATCCACCCATTGGCCACTTTTACTTGAGCGAGTTGGAGCACCAGCTGAGTTAATCATTTAAATGTACTAATCAACATTTCGAGAACATTTTAAAGTCTTCTGAACAAGGCCACGGCCTGAAGTTCCAGCCGTTTTAATTAGCTTCACGTTCTCGGCCCCATGATCCAGAAATCTCTAATGGCACCGTGGCAGCCTCCTGCTCCCTGTCACAGATCTGACTCTACCTGCTACTATTTAAAGTTTATGAATCATGCTCCCTCTGTTTGAACTCCTGAAGCCTCTGAAACGAAATGAGTCATTATCAAGATGCGATTGTAGAAGATGCTGTGAAACGATTATTTTTCCTTTTTGTATGAACCTGTTGGTTTTTTTTTTTTTTTTCCAGTTGTCTCCACGAGCCTGAAGCAAATGTCAGCTATTCCTCCAAGGAACAGAGAAGAAGATTCTTAGAATCAAGAAGCCTGACATCTGATAAGCAAGCACTCCCTCCATTAAAAGGTGGTGGAAGTGTGCTATGGCAGCCTTGAGGTTTACCTTAGTGCCCTGCCCCGTACATTGCCTCAATGGGGGGCCCTGGCATGAATGTCAATGAGGAAATAGCTAGTGCTGGGAGTCCCCAGGAACACAGTGAGGCTGGTCCTCAATGCAAAAGCTTCATGTTCTTAGCAATGAGCTTTTCCCTTCAATGTCCTGGGCATATTCTGAGTCTTTCCACTTGGATAAATAATAGGTCTAATTCTACAGGCTATAGAGCCATTAGACTTCAGACATTAAAAAATGAAAAAACGTTGAAATAAAAGCAGATCAGTTTTGATCATTTTTAATTTTTTCTCCTGTTTTATTTACCATTGCATTTTTAAATTTCAGAGACAATCCACTCCCTACTTCCAACATTATTTCCTCTCTTAATGTCTACAGTACTAATTTCTTATTCATTTATTCATTTATTTATTCAAAATTAAAAAGGTGCCTAAAAAATATAAGCTTACCATGCTCTCCTTTGCCCCATACAAAACAACATGTAAAGGTAAAACAGAAAACAAAACACACAACCCTCTTATTCATTTTTCACTGCTTTTAAGATTATCCAAAGTTCTTGGCCTGACATATTGAGCCCTTCACACTTCCACCATAGTCCACCTCTCCAGCCTCATTTATCACCACCTCCACTATGCCCCCCTTACGCCACAGCGGTCATTTCCTCACCGGTTCTGAGAAGTACCAGGAACTTGCAGGTCATTACACATTTGTTCACACATTCCAGCTTCTTCTTCAAATCTTCTTTGCCTATATTCCCCTGCCTATTACTTTACCACCAACTTTTAAGCTGCACTTCTACATGTATATGCTCATGTAAATATTTTTAACTCTCTCATTTTATTATGAATGATCCATTCACATATCTATCTATCCCTCTAGGATGGCAAGTCCTTGAAGGTTGGGATCACCTCTTAGTCACCTTTGTACCCAAAATGCTATGCATAGAGCTTGGAATATAGCAAGTTCTCATTAGATGCTTGCTGCATAAATGGGTGGGTGGGTGGATGGATGGATGGATGGATGGATGGATGGATGGATGGACAAATAAATGAATGAATGCATATATGAATGAATGAATTGTAAAGTAATGAATTAATGGTTTCTATTGCCTCTTTGGTAGAGAAGGAATTAAAGTATAAAATTTTAACCATATATATATGGCTGGATTCTTTCTGCTGCAGATGAAAAGAGTTCTAACTCAGGCTAGCCTAAGCAAATATCTGGCTCACATGGTTGAGAAATTCAGGAGTGGAGCTGGGCTCAGAGACTGCAGGGGACTCAGAAGGTGCCATAAGCTCTTTTTTCCTCACATACCGCCATGCACACACTCGCTCTCTTGTCTCTTCATCTCTTGTCTGTTTCCCCGCCCCCTTTCTCTTGATTATTGGCCTCATTTTCTCTTGTACCTGCTAAGCATCCTTCTACCACTGGAACCAGAGAAGCTGGGCAGCCTCGGAATTGTATCGTTGCACTTTAATGACCTCAGGATAAAAGAGTGAGCTTCTTTTCCTAGGATTTATCTATAAAAACCCAGTGAAGGATTCTAATTCACTATCCAATATGACCAGCACAATGGGATACTCTGAGGGGCCAGACCTGGAACATTTTCTCAGAGTGTTTAGCCTGGGGAAGAAGGAGTAGTGGCCTTTGATAAATAGTCCCACAGAAACCTATGCAAAGAGGGCAAGACAACTGACTCAGAGAGCAATATATACTTTTATAAAGGGGGAAGCAATGCTGAGAAGGTGAAAGAACAGATTTCTACCACACCCTGGAGTTTCTTCACGCATGTAAGCTGCAACTTAACACACTTCAAATGTGGCGATGGCATTTCATGTTTAAAAGATAGGCATTTAAGTATTTACCAAGTAACATATAAGTAAAAATAAGAAAAAGGCTTAAGCGTTAAAAAGCCTTTTTCACTGTTGCTTTTGCTTTTGAAGATTGCACACTTGAATCCATGCCTTTGTTTTAGAATACCTCAAATAGAAGTGTCAAAATGAGAATTTCTCCTGAATTTTCTCTGCCTCATCAGAAATTAAGTGGGCTCAGGAGTCTGTCGCTCTGAATTTCAGACTTACGTTCGTCCGTGGATGTTATTGGAACATCTGAAATCAGAGCTGCTCTGTAGTTCTCTCTCAAACTTGGCAAATTAAAAATCTCATCTTCAAATGCATGTTCTCAACTTAATTCTCCCATGCTAAATGCTTGGCGGCCCTTCCATTTGTCCATTTTTGGCAGAACACTGCATGGTCTATTTGCCAGAACAATTTTTTTTTTTGAAGACCTAGGTTGTTGCTATTCCAAAGGCAAGGGATCCCTGGATCAAAATGGAACCACAAGTTCCATTTGGCATTACTCAACCCACCTTATCAGCGGAGGCCAGGGATGTTTTTCTCTAAAATCAGGGCTTTCATCAAGACCACAGAGCACAAGTGAATCCTGCAATCTGCATTTGTAACATTTGTGATCTAGAAACCAGCCCCAGGTAGGCAGGAAGACTGACTCTTTCCACTGCTCCAAAACCCTCTGTTTGGTAACTTCCTAATCTCCCATGACATGTCTTGAAAATGGATTGCAGTTGCTGTACTTTAATTATTCACACTTAAATTACATTTTCCAAATTAGACCCCAAGTTACTTTAGGGCAGAAACATACCATGTTTTTCTATGCCCTGCACAATGGTCATGGATCCTCAAAAAATACTTACTGAATAACTTAGATCTTTTCACATCTTTTCAATTCTATTATCCCACATAAGACAACCAAAGAGCAAAACTATGGGAGAACAAATCCAGTCTGTGCTCTTTATTCCAGGACCCTGAAGTGTAGCAAACGTGGTTCCAGACGAATAAATACACTGGACATTTCTTTGGAGCTCTGCTATCGTATTGGAATGTTTTTACTTTGAGATCTTGACCTCCTCACAGTAATAGAGCTTAGGTGGTTTCCTAATTGCTAGAAAGATAACCCTTTGGCATAGTGGGTAAATGACAACCAATCACCCTTGCAATGTCTCTGCATAATTGGCATCTGCCCTAATTATTCCCATGAAAGGTGAATTGCCTTTCTTAAATTTCTGAAATATGGCCCGAGATGTCTCATGTAACAGTAGTTAGCCACTGGCTGGTCAACTGTGCAGACACATAAAATATATTTGGCTATTGGCTACATTTCAGTGAGGCAATAAAAGGCAGTATTAATTTTCAAACTTTTTATTGATTATATCCTATCAGTCCCTTTCTCAAGAAGATACCAATAAGATTCTTTAGTTTCGACAACCGAACTTCGATTCACTTTATATGACACTGGACATTTTTAATATATAAGCTTTTAGAAATAATTAGAATTCACACATGGCTTCTTTTTGTAACCAGAATGTTTTAAATTGCACTATATAATTACAGTGTACTATAAGAAGCGGTCTAGTGGATGACCTTGTTGCACTGAAATGTTTTTGCTGTAAACAAGTCTATCTTTTAATGGAATATTTGTCGGTACATGTATTCTAAGAAGTACTCTCAGGCATGTGCTCAGAAGTTAGGAAATAATATTTCCAAACATAATCTTTTCTAATCATCCTATTTTGTTTTACTTAAAAATAACCTGGGAGTTCCTAAGACAGGTACAATTACATTTGATCTCAGCTATAAGGTATCATCCTTCCAGAAAATTATTTTGGCGGGGGGAGGGGAGGAGACGGGTAGGAGGGACAAACTCATAGGTCAACTTTTCTTCTTCCTCCCCTGAAAATCCTCAATCTAATTGCAAATAAATACACTAGCAAGGACTAGTCTAAATTTAGCCTCTAGCTTTTTAAAGATCAGATGGAAAGCACTGAAATCGTAGCAACATTTATCACTCCATCCATGAAGTTTTAAAACATAGTGATGTTTGAGGGTATATAAACAAGGCTCAGCTCAGTTCAACAAACTTTTATGGAACCTGCTAAATTACAACAAAAACACTGCTGAGTTTGGGGGCATCAGGGTGAAGATAGCTTACTATTTAGGGGAGACAAAAAGCAAATATGCAGTTTCAATATAATGACATAAGTTATGCCCAAGTTGTTATGGGAACACAGAAGAGGCAGGGGTGCAGATGGAGTTCTTGGGGGGGGGGGGTAGGGGCGTGGAGGAGGCTCCTGCCATACACAGTGCCTGGGCTGAGCCTTGGAGAAGTAAATGTTTCCCAGGTGGGAACAGTGATGGGCAAAAGGAGCCACAAAGACAGCCAGTGCAGTGGTGCAGGGAACAGCCTGATGTTTCTGCAACATCTCCTACACTGGGCCAGAGTAGGGAGTAAGACAAGCAGGTGTCAGGTCCCAAGGTTTCTGTGTACCTCCATCATATAAGAATCTTGCTTTGCTCCAACTAAGAAGCTGTCTCTGTCCAGGCCCTGGCCTTTCAGGATGTTGCAGCCACGGGGCCAACCCCAAGCTGAGCTCCTGAGTGTTCCTTGAGAACCCCTTTGTAATGGCTCCTCTAGCACTCAGCGTCCTATTCCACCTCACATGTAACATCCACAGACTGTGCCTCAAACTGAGTCTTTCTCGCCACCATCCTGTTTAAGATGATTGCACACCTGCCACTTTTCAGTGACTGAAGAGGGGCATGATAGACAATCAGACCGTGGCCTCAAGGAACTCACAAACAAGTATCTATCCTAGGCCCCATCTCCTCAGGACTCTGAGGTGGCAATTAGCCAAGATGCCAAACAAAGTCAGGCAGTGTTAAGGGGAGAAGACTGTTTTCTCAGTCCTCTGTCCCTTTCCGAGTATACATTATGCCAGCGGCCTTCCTAAAGACACTGCCCCATCGTCACTCCACTAGAGAGAAAGGCAATTTTTGAATTATCCAGAAATGTGTTCAGATTAGCTTCTTTCTTTAGAAGCTTTCAGAGTGTTTTAACACTTTAGAAAAAATGTTCAGATGGGTTTATTTTTAACTTAAGGCGGCACGATAAAGAGAGATATACAAACTATGTAAGCTATTGGCAAAATGAAGAGTGTCGTTCTGCAGGCACTTAACACCGGCTGGAGGGGGAGGGTGGCATTGGCATCACAAAATCGGGGACATGGTTTGTTGGTTTGTTCATAAAAGTTGGCATCCTCAATAAATAACTTCTGAACATCTTCCATGTGCGAAGGAATCTGGTAAGTGCTGTGTCTTCAGCAGGCTGCCCTCTCTCTGGGAGACAGGTAAGCCTGAGGGCGAGAGCGTGGAGGTGGAGCAAAGAGGAAGCAGAGCTGGAGGTGTGAGAAGGCTAACCTACTAGAGGGTTTGCATTTGGAACAGTGAGCAGGACAGCAGGCCTGAGAGATGTACTGTGATGAAGAGGGTACTGTGTCCCCCAGAGAAGGAGCCCCACCCACCCTGTTGGCTATAGTGTGAAACCCAAGGTCTTTCAGGAACCAGCCATAATCAAGGATGAAGAAATTCTTCCTGCTCTGGCAGGACTCAACGGCTCTCTGAGGACTTCTGCCGCTGAGGGGACAAGCTTCAGGCTCAACTCTCAGTGGTCAGATCCTCAGGGGAGGCTGCAGCCTGGACCAGGGAGCTGAGGTTGGCTCTTAAAGCTCCTCCTAGTTTGAGGCCTGGTCTCCAGGCCCCGGGGACCTCTCACAATTCAGCTCAAGTTCTGCAAAGTCATATTCGCTCTGGTTGGGATGACCCTATAATTTGTTGATTTCAACAGGGATTTTCCCAGCATGGGACACAAAGTCACCCCAGCTATTAACCTTGAACACCTAACATATGGCAGTGTATTATGTCTGTTGCTGTTTTAGCATATTTTTGTTCAGCATCCTTTAATAAAAAGAAAAATCAAAGCTCTTAAGGGAATGATCAGGAAACCCTGAGGTAGGAAAGCCAGGTTTTGCAGCTAAAAAAAGAATCCAAACGAAGTGCTATTGCTAAAATAATCCAAGATAGTACAGAATCACTCACTATTTTTAAGTAAACAAAACCCAGCTGCCATTCACCCCAGACCACAACACCCAGAGCTGCCCATGTGAGAAGCAGTTCAGCCACAGTCACACTTGCTCCTTTGTGACTGGACGGGGGCCCCTGCAGGCTACCTGCTCTGTTTTCTCTGTCCTCTGGGTTTCCTCTGTCCTTGGTCTCTGCCAGCTGGCAGCCACAGAAGCTTTTCCTGGTTCCTCAGTTTCACTTAATCCACATAATCACTGCCTATACCTTTTGCTCACCCCCACCCTCAGGAAATTTCACGTATACCATTAGCCTGTAAATTCAAGTCAAAGTATCCCAAACACATTCTTCAAGTCTGGTAAAAATCTTCCTAGCCATTTTTATCTGATGTGATAAGCAATAAAAAGACTGCAACTTAATATGATTTATAGAGATTATTGGGAAGTAAAAAAAATATTCTTTCTGAGATCACTGATTTATAAAGAAAAGTTTTGCTTTGGATGAAGAGTATAAGTATTAAAAAATTAAAACTTTACATAGAAGCCAGGAAACACTTTTATTTGAGAGATGACCTTGTGTGATAGAAAAAAACTTGGATTTTGAAGTCTGACAAATTTGAGTTTGACCTAGCTATGTGATCTTGGAAATATTTTTAGTATCAAGGGGACTGAAATATTCTGGGGGAAGACCTTGTGACATTGTCTATCTATTTATGTTACCATCACCCAAAAGAAGGTCCTTCTAGAAAGTTTTCACTTGAAGGCACACAATTTAAATTTATGACATTGCTCTAATTGCAAAAGTTTGTTCAGATGAACTAATCAGAGGATTAGCAAGCCATCTTCATTGTGACGTAAGTCACCATAACCTTCCCCTTGTTATGGAGTTAGACACTGGTGTTACCCAACTGAACAAAAATAAGGAATATTCTTAAAGTCACTGTGCCATGTCACTTCCTGCATGGGGAACCCATTCATGGGCCAGGCAGATACAATGAGGACTGTTAGGGCAATAGAGGGATGAAAGGCATGCATTGTTTCTGCGAGTCTATGGCAGCAGCTGAATAATGGCGTTTTCTTATGGACAGGAGCAGGTTTGCTTTCAGAGCATTTCTCTGTATTTTCCTTGGATCCAGGACTTGTCAGCGAGGACACAGTAAAACCCAAGGATAAGACTCAATCAGCAATAACTCAACACTCAAAGGAAGGGTGGTTTTCAGAGACAATTAGGAAGCTGTTTGTAATCTGAGCTTCTGAAACCACTTAGGAAGTTCAGGAAGTAGGAGAACAGCATGAGTGTCTCCCTTTGTGACCAGGTTGCATAATGCCATGGAAGGCCCATGGAGGGGAGCGCCTGCCTCATTCGTGTTACTTCATGCTTGGTCCTTATGTCTAAACCCCAGCATGGTTTTGGTGCAAAGGACCCTAGAGAAGGTTGTTAGTTTATAGGATTAGCACCCACAGACTAGATGGCTACACCTGTGGAATGATTTCAGGACAACCCTCTAGTCCTCCCTCAAAGCCACCCCTCCTGGTTTAGTTCCTCCAAATTCCTAAGAGGGTCAATGACTTTCATTTGATTAAAAGTGGTCAAGTTTATTACCACGTCCCGAGTTTTTACAATTTAAACCATACATAAGTACTTTAAAGTGAACATGAGCTCTCACCAACAGCATTTGTTCTTCACCATAACCCTAAGAAGTGATAGATACAAAGATATCATTACTATATGACTATTATACCAAGTTATTACTGGAGGTTATTTAGATTAGCTCTTTTGATAGGGGGATAGAGAGATCAATGTGGGACTGGAGTTGAAGGGGAACACATAGAAAAGATTCAAAATAAAAATAAATATGTCCTTTAAAGCAAGGAGCAACTATAACTATACTTCTGGGAGTGTATCCTATGCAAGTACTTGTACATCCACATGAGTCCATCACCCAGATGGATAAGGATATGCATATAACAGTGCTCACTGCCGCAGTGTTTGGCATCTCAAAAAAAACTGGAAACAAGCCAAGAGTTTATTAAAAATAAATTGCAAAGCATCCACAAAATGGGGTAGGATGAGACAGTGAAAAAGAAGAGAGACTGTGAACTGTAGGCTTCCATGTAACAATGTTAAGAACAAAGTGCCTAACAGCACGTAAAATACTAACTCATTTGTGATTATAAAAATGAGGAGCTAGCTACCGAAATAGAGCCTTAGATATACCAGGAGAATTTTCGGGAAGATTCTTTATGGTTACCTAGACAATAGGCCTAGAAATTGGAAGCAGAGGGGGAGGATGGAGTTATACTTCCCATTATGAACATACCGGTACACGTTTGAAATGTTTACATATGGTAGAAACTTTACTCTTTTTTAAAAAATGAAAAAGAAGTCAACATTTAAGTGTATGTAAAGTTTTCTATGAAAGGAAAGAAAAAGAGAGGAGGAAAAATCGTCACAGAGTGCTTACATCTGCCGCACACCCAACTCTGCACATGTTATCGCATCGGCTCTTTATGACAACTCCTTGAGTTAGGACTTTTCTTCATTTTGCGAGTGAAAAGTAGAGACCTCAAGAGGCTGGCTCATTACCTTCACAAGCTACATGAATAGACTCAATTTTCCGAGGCGCTCAAATCCCCATGTATGCATTTCCATAGGCCATACTGGTAAGATTGTGTATAAAGGTAATGCGAAGAACAACAAGCAAAGGCAAAAATATCCTAACTTGTGGAATTGGAATTGGAAATCTAAGACTTGTCCACAGGGTTAGCTTATAGTTCTGGCAGGCCACACCTTGACCTATACCATGGCAAGTAATAATTGCAGTGGTGCCTTGTCCTTATTAATTGCTTTGCAGATAAGTTTCTGGGGTTGTTGCACTGGAAAAAAAAAAAAAAGGCAAATCGGAATGCAGCGGCTCCAAAGAACAACATGTGGGAAAGAAGGATTAGAGAGGCAACAAGGAGCACGCCTCACCGTGTTTCAAATACCTTCTGCTGTTCCACTCAGGGTTCGAAAATAAAAGCAAATATTCTTTTTCTTCAAGGCTAAATGGTAGAATGGAAAACTAATTTGATGTTGCCTTTGTATCACCTTCCAATTAAAATTAAAGTCAGTCTTTTATAGAAATGGTTTGCCTTACCAAGGTTAAGAAATAATCAAACAAAATCCTATGAAATTATTCATTTTGCTGTGATTTTTTTCTCTTTTGTTCTTCTACTGTTCAGAAAGCTTATTGACTTGTAAGTGACTCTTCATGCTAATATGCACAATATTTATACATCTATAACTAATACCCACTTGCCCAGTGGCATTCCACACAGAAAAAATAGAATTTTATGTGTCATTAAGCAGTTCCCAAGGTGTCAGCAATTTCATGCAAAGCATATGTATAATGACTATTAGCAGTACTTAACAGCAAGTGTGCTTGGACATTTTTAAAACACTGCACTGAATACACCTGAACTCCCTGCTTGAACTGAACTCCCCTCCCTCATCCCCACAGGTTCTGCAAACACGAGCAGCCCCAGGCCCTTCACAGTGGTTTCTCTCTAGGGAAGTGGGCCTGGGAGAGGACTGGGATCAGAGGCTCCAGCAGTCCCAGTGGCTGTCAGCAGAGAGACCAGTGACGAAGGCTGCTGCATGTTTGCAGGACTCGGTGCCAAATGAAAAGCTACCCCCCCCCCACCCCGCCCATTCAGGAAGAACTATATAATCACACACACACACACACACTCTAGTCCAATCCTAGCCTAGACAAATTAAGTTGGCCAGTAGTTTACTAGAACATTCAAATGCTTTCTGGTCCTTCACAAAATGATGGTTTGTTGTCAATGCTATTTAAATAGATACTCTTAAACTAGAGGCCTGGTGCATGAAATTCATGCATGGGTGGGGTCCCTAGGCCTGGCTGGAGATCAGGGCCAATCAGGTTCCCTGCCTCCCTGCCTCCCCACCTCCCCCTTCCCTCACCCCCTGCGTGCCACCACCATGCAGTTCCCCTTCCCTCCTCCTCACTTCCTCTTCCTTCCCTCACTGTCCACATCTGCCGCCACCCACCCCAAGTTCCCCATCCCAGCCCGGGGGCTTGCCCCGATCAGGCAATTGGGGCCTGCTGGCCAGGGGGAGGGACCAGGAGTTTGGCCGGCAGGCCCCAACAGTGATGGGGGCCTACAGGCTGGGGGAAGCTCCTGCATTGAACGTCTGCCCCCCCCTGGTGGTCAGTGCACGTCATAGCAACCAGTCATGCTGGTTATTCCATCATAACGGTCACTTAGGCTTTTATATATAAACTAGGGGCCCGGTGCACGAAATTCGTGAACTGGGTGGGGGGGGGGGAGAGTGTCCCTCAGCCCAGCCTGCCCCCTCTCACATACTGGGAGCCCTCAGGCGTTGACCCCCATCACCCTCCGATCACTGGCTCTGGCCCCCGCCCAGGCCTGAGGCCTCTGGCCCAGGAATCATGCCTGGGCAGGGGACTCCCATCTCCCTCTGATCGCTTGCACCACCCCCCGCCCAAGCCTGACGCCTCTGACCCAGGCTTCAGGCCTGGGCAAGGGGACCACCATATCCCCCCAATCCCCGGCTCCGCCCCCCACCCAGGCCTGATGCCTCAGCCAGAGGAGTTGACCCTCATCACCCTCCGATCACCAATCACCGGATCGGCCCCTTGACCAGGCCTGAGGCCTCCGGCAGAGGTGTCAGGCCTGGGCAGGGGACCCCCAGCTCCCCGCGGTTGCAGGCTCCGCCCCTGCCCAGGCCTAACACCTCTGGCCTAGGCGTCCGGCCCAGGCAGCGGGGACCTGCAGTGGGAGCAGGGGGCGCCGCGATTGTGGGCTTCGCTTTGGGCCCAGGCAAGGGACCCCTAGCTCCTGGGACTGCCAGCTTCGACCGTGCCCAGCTCCCATCGCTGGCTCCACCCCTACTTCCTGCTATCACTGGCCAGGGCGGCAAAGGCACCTGATTCTCCGATCATGGCTGGGGGGCAGGGCAAAGGCGGCCCCAGGGCTGCCTTTGCCCTGCCCCCCAGCTCTTAGCTCCCCCCTGGGTTTCAGATCACTGTCAGTGGCAGGGGGCTTCTTCCTGCTTTCCCTTTCGCCTCCCTGCATTGTGCCTACATATGCAAATTAGCCGCTATCTTGTTGGCAGTTAACTGCCAATCTTAGTTGGCAGTTAATTTGCATATAGCCCTGAGTAGCCAATGAAAAAAGTATCACTGTACGCCAATTACCATTTTTCTCTTTTATTAGTGTAGACTAGAGGCCCAGTTCACAAAAATTTGTGCACTCAGGGCGGGGGAGGAGGGGTCCCTCAGCCTGGCCTGTGCCCTCTCGCAGTCTGGGACCCCTCGGGAGATAACGACCTGCTGGCTTAGGCCTGCTCCTGGGTGGCAGAGGGCAGGCCCAATCCCTAGGTGCAGCCCCTGGTCGGGCTCAGAGCAGGGCTGATTGGGGAGTTGGGGCGCCACCCCCTGTCATGCACAGAGCAGGGCGGATTGGGAGGTTGCGATGCCACCCTCAGTCACACTCAGGGTAGGGCTGATTGGGGGGTTGATCCCGGTGCAGGGAGGCCTCGCGGCTCCGCTGATCCCGGTGCTGGGAGGCATATTACCCTTATACTATATAGGATAGAGGCCTGGTGCATGGGTGAGGCTGGCTGGTTTTCCCTGAAGGGTGCCCTGGATCAGGGTGGGGGTCCCCACTGGGGTGCCTGGCCAGCCTGGGTGAGGGGATGATGGCTGTTTGCAGCTGGTCACACACCCTTCAGGGTGGGGGTCCCCACTGGGGTGCCTGGCCAGTCTGGGTGAGGGGCTGAGGGCTGAAGCTCCCAACTGCTCCTTTTTTTCTTTTTTTTTCTTTTTTTATTCAGGGCCAGCTTTAGCTCTGGCTCCAGCTCTGAGGCCTCTGCTGCTAAAAGCAGGTATCTGGTTTATTTCGGTTCTATAATCGAAACAATGTATAACTCCAGCTCTGAGATCCCAGCTCGCTGAAAGCAGGTTTCTGAGGTTTTGTTTAGCTTCCATATTTGTTACATTGTTTCAAACTGCAGGCTCAGAGGCCAGCAAGGCAGGTGGGGAACATTGGTTTCCTCCATCACTGAAGCAAGCAAGCCTCATGTTAGTTTCAAGCTGCCTGGCTGCAGGCTGCCATCTTGGCTGGCAGTTAATTTGCATATCGCCCTGATTAGCCAATGGGAAGGGTAGAGGTCATATGCTAATTACCATGTTTCTCTTTTATTAGATAGGATATTGTTTTCAAGCACAGGGAAATGTTTTGTGTTATAATCAGTGGCAACAATTCTCTCCTATCCTGGGGCTGATAGTTATATTTCCTAAAATGCCAAATGTATATGTGACCCTCAACCTTTATGAGGGATAAGCCCCACGTCCCTAATAATCTCTGACTAGAGAAAATGGAAATGTTTTTACATGGCCCTGGATGTGCCAGGAATTATTTTCTATGCATATTTCCACACCACAAATTTATTGCCTTTTCAATTGTCACTAAATATAATTCCTCATTTTTGGGGGTATTGTTGCACAAATAAAGTTTATTTTTAATTCTTAAGAGTTACTATATTAAATAATGAATAGGAAAAACACAAAAAATGATTCTCTTTCACAATTCAGATGTACAGTTCATGTGATTAAATTTTGTGCCTTAGAAAAATTGCAAAACACTACATAGGCTAGGCTGACTTACTGAAATGACAAAGGTTAAGTCTTCAGCTATCCAGGGCATGCTCTCTATATGTCTATGTACACCACACCTAAACTGTACCCTCACTCTTTCTAAGGAGTTTGCTACTGCTAGGACTTTTAGGCTTTTTAAAATCCTGATTTTCAATTATAGTTGACATACAGTGTTATATTAGTTTCATGTGTACAACATAATGATGAGACATTTATATGGCTTACAAGGTGATCACCCCAATAAGTCTAGTACTCATCTGATACCATACATAGTTATTACATAATCTTTATTTTGAAAATATATTTTTATTGATTTCAGAGAGGAAAAGAGAGGGAGAGAGAGATAGAAACATCAGTGATGAGAGAGAATCATTGATCGGCTGCCTCCTGCATGCCCCCTACTGGGGATTGAGCCCACAACCCAGTCATGTGCTCTTGATTGGAATTGAACCTGGGACTCTTCAGTCCACAGGCCAATGCTCTATCCATGGAGCCAAACCAGGTAGGGCAACTAAAAATCTACAATAAACTTTTATAACAATTCTTCTAGAACCTACATTGAATGGGAATCCTAACTGATGCTTATAAACTTTTTTTTTTTAGTATACTAACTTTTATCTAAGGTAGAAACAAGCCCCATAATATAGCTATTAGGAAAGTCACTAAGTTATGACACTGTAAATGCCACAGAGGCATTCTTTATTCATTCATTCATTTATTCTTTAATTAAGCAGCTATTTTCCTGGCACTTTGATGGGCAGGAAGGATGCACCAGTGAATTAGAGAGTTGTGGCATCTGCTTTAAGGAGCTTAGGGATTGGCGGGGAAGATAAACTTAAAGACTATATTGCTGGCAGAAATATTACCTTCATGTGCTGGCACACACATGCATGTGCATCGGTTAGCTGAAGAACGGGGGTCAGGGGGAATTAAGTGGTACACGTGGTGTCAAGGAAGGATCCCAGGGAAGGCACAGAGAAAAGGGAAAAAGTCACAAGGAGGGGATAGAGAATGAGGAGTTGGAGATTTCTCAAGGTTAAGGTAAGAGTGTGTGTGAAGCAGTAGGCAGAAGTGATAAGGCACACTAAGAATGTTGGACTTCACCCTGGCATACAGGAATGTAGGAATTATCACAGTGGGGCAGTGAGGACTCAGAAAGGCACCTCAGAGCAGGTGGTACCATTGACACACTGGGTCTTGCAAAATGGTGGTATAACATAATGAACTGGACCAAAGCTCACCAAGTCTGGGCTCTATCCTAGAAAAGCTTTCACAATCTCTGTCCCCTGGCATCTTGGTTTCTTTCTCTCTAAAATGGTGCAGCCAAGCCTGTGTGGCTCAGTGGTTGAGCACCAACCTATGAATCAGGTGGTCAGGTTTTATTCCTGGTCAGGGCACATGCCTAGTTGTGGGCTCAATTCCCAGTAATGGGTGTGCAGGAGGCAACCGATTGATGATTCTCTGTCATCGTTGATGTTTTTATCTCTCCCTTCCTCTCTGAAATCAATTAAAATATATTTTAAAATAAAATGGAGCAAGTATCAACTGCTTATTCCTTCATAAAAGGGCACTGCGTGCCACATGTAAGTTAAGTTTCATTGCCTGTGAGCTATAAAACTGCTTAAACTGAAAGAAAAAAAGCTTTATCAGAATACATTACTAATATATTATGAGTTATCAGCTATTGATGTAAAGTTAAAGAGCAATTTAGCTCAGTTAATATTCTCCCAGATAATATACATTAAAATTAACTGAATAAAAGCCAAACAATGAGCCACAATTCTTAAGATCTTATCTCTTCGTGGAGGGTTGCATAGGGAGTAAGATTGGACATGCCATAGAAGATTCACTTGATGTAACATTTGTCTGCCTCTTGGCTCCATGGAGTCTAACAGCCATCTTTCATAGGGTTTCTTGAGTTCTCTCAATCTATAGTCATTTTCAACATAACTGTTATTCTGTTGCCGTTATCAACCAGGTTCTGATGGGTATAAATGGAAGAAAAGTGAGCACTAGCTCTCTCAATTATAACCACTAGGATCTTTCGTTTATGATATATAGTTAGTGCCACTCTGTTTAACACATGGTCTCTAAATGCTCTCTTTGTGTTGCTTTTAACTCCTTAACCAGATCATTCTCGTAACTGCCGTAAGCCTCAATGCCTCAGTATGCCCAGAATAGCACTCATGGATTAATTTCAAGAGACCCTGCCCAGACCACTGTAGCCATTTCTTAATAGTATAGTGTGCTCACAGCTGCTTCCTGGTCACATGATCATGAAGACAAACAGAACTGGATCACATTCAATATTTCCAGGCCCAGGTGAAATTGTGAAAATAAAGTACCATAGTGACCACAACTGTGGGTCTGCAGCAATCATTTTCAGCAACAAAGTGGTACAGGTTTTTGCTAAATTTCAAAGTTGAACAAAATGATTGGTAAATGAATACTTTTTCTCTACTCCAACAAATTAATTGACTACTTAACAATAGATCCTGATATAAAACTGTGAATTGAGTGAATTCTGTATTTCACACCAGGATAAGCACAGTCAGCATTTTGCTAAGATTAGAGCAGGAAGTGTGTTTAAATACTGTCTTTCTGATGATCGTTTTGAAAAAGACAATCAAGCCTTAGCTAATTATTCTTCCTCGCTACCGTCTTTGGTCTTTGTAACAGAGCCAGAAGAAAAGCCTACCCACTTTATTATCTATGATTTCCACTGAAATCTTTTGCAAAGTATGCACTTTCATAACTCTAGTCTTAGGAGATACTCTCTGAAAAATACTTTAATGAAAAAAGAGTTCCAGGGTCAAATAAGTTAGGGAAAGACTACAAATTATGTCACTCCTTGCATATTCACAATAGACATTAGCATACTAAAACCACTGAGGAGTTCTACACTGAGAAACTTATGTGATTTCATTTCACCCATAGATACCCCAAACAACCTGACCACAAAACTCTGTTTTCAAATACCACTTATTAACATCCTGTCAAACAGTGAGCCATAGAATGTCCTTGGGAAAGGATGCATTAGAGCAAGGAAACATCAAAGGTATTTTCTGAGCCTCAAATTTATAAATAAACTAGAGGTCCGGTGCACAAAAATTTGTGCAGTCAGGGGATGCGGGGGTCCCTCAGCCCGGCCTGTGCCCTCTCGCAATCCGGGACCCCTTGGGGAATGCCCACCTGCCAGCTTAGGCCCGCTCCCCAGGGGATCAGGCCTAAGCTGGCAGTCAGACATCCCTCTGGCAGCCGGGGAGCCCACCACTGCCGCTGCGCTGGCCAGCCATGAACCAGCTTCTGGCTAAGCAGCGCTCCCCCGTGGAAGCACACTGACCACCAGGGGGCAGCTCCTGCTTTGAGCATCTGCCCCCTGGTGTTCAGTGCACATCATAGTGACCATTCGTTCTGGTCATTCTCCCATTAGGTTAGGGTCAATTTGCATATTACCCTTTTATTATTTAAACTAGAGACCCGATGCACAAAATTCGTGCAAGAGTAGGCCTTCTTTCCCCTGGCTGCCAGCACTGGCTTCCCTCCAGCACCCGGGACCCAGGCTTCCCTCCAGTTGCTGGAAGGCACCTGGGACCTGGGCTTCCCTCACAGCCCTGGCTTCATCCGGAAGGATAGTCAGTCTAATTAGCACATTACCCTTTTATTATTATAGGTAAGTGCCACACTCCAGTTGCGCCTATTCAAGTGCCTAAATTATAATTCATTTTATTTTTTTTTTTAATTTTATTTATTTATTTATTTATTTATTCTTAATTTATTTTAGAGAGAGGAAGAGGGAGAGAGAGAAATAGCGATGTGAGAGAAAAGCATTGATCAGTTACCTCCCTCATTAGGGTGTGTGCTCTGACCAAGAATCAAACCTGCCACCTTTTGGTGCATGGGATGACGCTCCAACCAACTGTGCCACGTCAGCCAGTTATTTATTTATTTTTATAATTCATTTTTAAAATACACATTCATAACATTCACTAGGTTACACTATGGTTCTAGTCATTGGGTATAGGAGCTATATCAATACAGTATCTACCCTTAGGAGCTTCTAGTATTCTTGGAAAGAAAAGACATATCTCCTTAAAGGAAGTTGCACAGAAAGGCCACATGTAATTGTGTAAAAATTAGTGGGGCAGAAATAAGTGCTCAGGAGTTGAAAGGGGGAGGGCAAGCGAATAACCTTTATCTACTTTTAGAGACAATGGCAAAACATGCCCGCCCTTTGTTCCCTTCTGCCTGTCAGTTTCTTTTTTCCCCCAGAGACACTCTGAATACCAAATGTATTATTTGTTCTGTGCCCACAGCTTTGGCAGTTTGAGATCCCTACATTGTTAAGCGAAAAAACATTCAACGTTAGAGTGTATTGTCAGGAAGTCATAGATCTTAGAACCAGGGTGGAAAGAAACTGTCGCCCTCATCTAAGCTACCAGAATCCCTTGATGGCCCCCAGTAGTCCCCTTGCTTCTAACCTGGCCCCCTTATTCACAGTTCCCCTGGCAACAGCCAGAGTGATGCTTTCCAAAGGTAAATTTGACTGGGTCTTTTCACAGTGGCTTCCTAGCACACTTAGACTAAAACCCAAATCCTGTACCACAGGCTACAAAAATCCTGTGGTGATCCAGCTGGGCTACCTCTCCCCCTGTGCTTCTTACCACTCCACCCTGAGCTCTATCCCACTGGGCCTCACGGCCTGCGAACTTGCTGTTCCTTCCTCCCCACTTCTTCAGGTCCTTGCTCATCTGCTATCTCCTCAGAGAAGCTTTCCCCAGACCCCTCACCTAAAATAGCAGCCTTATCCCCCACCTCACTCGCACTGCATCCTCCATTCCCCTTCGCCTCCTTACTTTTCTTCAATAGGCTTATTGCTCTTTTAAAACATATGTACATATCTATTTGTGTACCTCTCTGAAGCCAGAGGCATGATTCTGTATTTCTGCTTTTGCCAGTCTATCTGCCTAGTACATTTTAGGCACTCCATAAATGTTTGTTGAATGCATGAGTCAATCAATGAATAATTGAATGATAAATTTACAGTAGAATAAACCTGTACAGCAAAAACAGTTTCTATGTCAAAGAATAGCTGAATGAATTAGAAAATATACATTTTCTCATCAAAATCCAGTAGGTAATAACTTTGGTGGTAGCACAGGAATGTGAAGTTTTTCTGGAGAGAATCTGTCACATAGCTGGAGGCCTTGAATAAGCTACTCACATTCTATGTGCCTCAGCCTCTTATCTGTAAAAAGAGAACAATAATATCTACCTCGCAGGGTTATTCTGAGGATTAAATGAGATAATGGATATAAAGTCCGTGGGACAAGGGCCTTCCACAAAGGATGGTAGCTATTATTAATTCCCAAAAGCCTCTTTTATAGAATTTTCTTAAATAGAAAGGTACCTTTTATTAATTCTAAGTGGAGGTCTTTTGCCCTGCTAATAAATGAGAAAGATAATCAGATGCTCATGAAACATATGGTGAGTACCAAGCAAAGAAGATTTTTAGGTTCTTGTTCTGAACTGTCTAGACAAAGTAACCTCAGCATTCTTAGGATATGAATATGTGATACATCACCTTTCCACTAATGTTTTTGACTTCTTAGCTTTCTGGGAAAAAGCTATATGAAGAGTTGTTTATATTTTTTAATGACCTTAATTTTGAAAATACTATTTTTGCCGAAAAAGTTGCAAAAACAGTACAGTTTCCATATAGCCTTCACCCAGCTTCCACCAAGGATTACATCAGATATAACCATAGGATAGTCAAAATCAAGAAATTAACATTGGTGAAATTATGTTAACTCAGACATATACCTTATTTAAATGTAGATGAAGGATTTTTTAAATCTTAGGGTTAGAAACTAATTAGGATCATATCTTGGCTCCATTAGTCAGGCAATCGATAATGATAAAAGTATAATATGCTAATTAGACTGGACAGCCAAATGACCTTCCAGACGTCCTTCCAGACGAAGCCGTGGTGGCGAGGGCCGAGGCAGAGGCTGTTAGGGGCGATCACACAGGCGAGCAGTTAGGGGCAATCAGGCAGGCATGCAGAGTGGTTAGGGACATCAGGCAGGCATGCAGAGTGGTTAGGGACATCAGGCAGACAGGCAGAGGTGGTTAGGGGAGATCAGGCAGGCAGCGTGGTTAGGGGCGATCAGGCAAGACTCCCTGATTTTAATCTCTGTGGTTAAAGCCTTTCTTTCCCTGAAAAACTAATTCCTCTTTTTTATTAGTTGTGGATATTGTTGTGCATCAGTATTGGAGGAGAAATAAAGTTGAGAGCAGGCCCAAAATTGAAGAAGCATTTTAACTTCTGTTAGATGAGTATTAGGGCAGAGATGTAGAGGAAATCCAATCACTGGTGCCTACAGAAGGCTTGTGCTCAGGAGGCATCCTCACATGTGCTCCCCCTGTCTGTGCAGGTGCAGAAGCCACCTGCAGTCCAGCTGGTCACACACAGGGGAGCACATCCCAGCTGTCCCTCACCCAAACCACATTCGCTTTGCCCTACAGCCTCCCCTCCCACTACATTTGGAAAGACCACTTTAGACAAGGAGATATCTCCCAGCTCTGAATGTGTACAAATTAGCATCAAGTTAAATTAGTTCATTTGATGGAGCAGAAAGAGGTACAAAAATGTTCTTTAAAGGGGAAAAAAATTATCTAGAAGTACAAATACAAAATTAGCTACAGGTGAGACACTGGTGCTTTTTGTCATGTTGTTAACTAAATGCTTTCTGCTTTTCTCTTTTGTGTAATCCTACCCCCACAGGGTGGTCCATTTGGGATAATAAAATGTAGCTTTAAATACACCAGGTTTGAGATGACTCACTCTTCATAAATTAGAGTGTCCTGGGACCGAGAACATGGCTTTTCATTTCAGGTCTATCCTGGTTGAATTTGTGGTTCTCTACAAGACTTTCCCAAAGTGTGATCATCTTGTTCCAGAGAACAAAACTGAGCATGGCAAATGTCAAAGCACCGCCTTCTTGTGTATGGAGTAAAGGGACACAGAATTTGGAACCGGAGGACATGGGTTTGAGTCCTAGCCCCACGATTTACCACATGTGTAAACTTGAGCAAATCATACTCTCAGATTTCTCATCCATAAAATGGATAATATGACAACAACAAAAATAACAATAATAATAACTATCTACAGGGTTTGTTTATAACAAATAAGAATCAAATAATATTATAAATGTGAAAGTCCTTACAAATGAGAGAGCTCTGTGGGTATAAGTTATTACTATGTCAGAAACACATAATCAAAGAAATACATGATCAAAAAATCCTATTTCAATCCGTCGGGACATTTTAAAATGCCAGCCTAATGAAATGATTTCATAAATAAGCTTTTCCTTTTTGTTTTTTTCCTTCTCCTTTTCTTTTTAATTGTAGAGTGAAAAGAATGTATAGAGAATGGATGGTAGTTCTTCATAAAGAAATATTCCAAAAGTTTTTCCTCCCAAAATTCATAAGGTTTATGACATCTATAGTGTTATTTTTCTCTTCCTAAGTATTCTTTACAAAACTGTTTATGAGAAATCTGGAGGGAAAACCTAAAGCTAGTCTGCAAGAGAGTTTTTCCTAAGTCTTCATGGTAATGAGAAAAATAACCACAAGTTGGTGAGCTAAATTAATTAAATTTACGTGACTGTCATTTATCCCGAGATGATGTCCTTCCTACATTATTTAGGGTAGAAATCCCCTTTCTCTTCTGCAATGATGGTGATGGTGGATGGCAACTGTTTTGTTTGTCCGCAATGTCCTTACTCTGCAAAATAAAAAGTTGGCTACCCCATGTCAGGTCCCAATTACTTTGTGCGATTGGACTGGCCCCTGACATGCCAGCCTTTGGGAGCCCTTGGCTTAGAAGGTTAATTGGAGATGGCAGGGATGGCGGTAGGGAAGCCAGCTCAGCTGCCTGTGTTTTGCTCCCTTCCCCAGAGTCCCCGGGGCCCACTGCCCCACATCCGGGCTGCCGCCAGTCCCTCCCTGGCTGTGTATCTGCGCCCCAGACCCCCTGGCTCCTCATCCCTGTCCGCTTCACTCTCCCAGCCTCTCTTAGCTGGCGTCATCCTTCCAGACACAGCTCCCTAAGTTTGCCATGTTCAGTGACCCTGTGTTGACCCCGAGCCATGATACAAACTATGGGATTGTAATGAATCTCTAATTACCCACAGTACCTCCATGAGTCGTCAGCCCTGCTGCTCAGCTATATTCCTCACCAATTTGGTCATCTCCAAGCATTCAGGATGCAGCCAAACTCTGCGCCTGGAAGCTGGAAGCGCACCCCCTCTCCCCCCGCCCCCCCTCCCACCTCCCCCCAGGTCTCTGCCAAATGAGGCTGGCTCTGCAGGCTCCTGGGAATGACAGGATGATTTCCTCCCTTGTTATGAATCAGAGAGGGCGTTTGCACATGAATCATCCAGCTCTGCGTGGGGACCTTGTCCTGCCTTTTCTTTATTCCATGGGTCAGGCTGAGCAGATGCTCAGGAACTCAGGGCTGGCCCGTGGGCAGAGGGGTTAGCATTTTTAACTTCCTGTGATAATTCTGAAGTCCCACATCTTCTTCTCAACCAAAGAGGGATGTTGCCTAGATTTAATAAAGTGACAAGCAGCTGGTCTTGATTTTCCAGCAGAAAATGTCATAATTGACCCAAGGGGAAAAGAGCTTCATGACAGTAATAAGAGCTCCCCCGTGTGCCAGGCATTGTGCTACAGCTTTTATATAAATTCTGTCTAATCCCGACTAAAACAAAAACAAAGGCGTTTTACAGGTAAGAGAGCAGAGGCTTGAATGGGTACGTAACGGCTACGTTTCCAAACTCTTACAACTAGAGAGCAGCAACCTGCCTTGCTCCAAAGCACATGTCCTTTCCGAGTTATTTTATAGTTGGAACTGGCCAGAGGTGACTGGTCTCAAAGGGTAGATGGTCTTTTAATTCACTATTAAATCCCAGGTGAAAATTACTCTTAGTTTTCAAAATAACTCATGGAATTGTATTTTTTTAAAGATTAAATGAGATAATCAGCATGAAAAAAAATTGACTTGAGAAAAAAATTAGTAAAACACTTGAGAAAGTGCTTTGCTAATTCAAAAGTGAATTCACTTAAAAGATCTCTGGCACGAATATTAAATGGTCAATATTTAAATATCCTCTTGCCTGTGAAAAGTGCTAAGGAAACAAAGATAAAAATAAATAAGACAGCCCCCCACCTTTAGGAAGCTCAGAGGCCATTATTATTATTCTAATTTCCTGCTTAATACAGTATTAAACATTATATTTATAATAATACCATATTTGAAATGTTTTAGGGTAGATTACTCATATTTCTTTGGCTTTCTGAATGCAAGACTTGCCATAGCATGAATGATGTCACACTGCCCAACTTGTGTGGGCGGAGAATGCGTATTGGCACTTGGTATCCGGGTTATGCCCAAGCAGTCTGAAAAACATTTTTCAAGGAATAAATGTGTGTGTTCAGTGGTTGTGTCTTATTACAGAAATAGAGGAGCCATAGCAAATGGTCATATTCTGCATGTCGGAAGCCAGCCTGTTTTCCTAACTTCAGATGTTTTTAATCCAGCGGTATCTTGCAGTCCAGTTAATTCCTCTAATTTGCAGGTAATATGTACATTTGCTGTACAACAAAGCTATGTGGTTAAGATAGTAATACTTTGTTCTTGAGATTTCTACAGCCTTCTACTTCCTAGAACACGCACTCAAAAGTAAGTTCTCAGAGAACAATTTCATAACTGAAACCCATAGTTTCTCAACCTAGAATCCCTGAATCATGCCATCTCTCACCTCCTCAGTAAACTAATAGGAGGTGTGAGTTAGAAGAGAATTTGGAGAGATTAGGTAACATCCTTATTTTACAGATTAAGAAAAGGACAGATAGAAAAGTGAAGTGATTTCAAAGACACATTGGCACACGGGATGCTCATGGGATAGAAACACAGTCGATTGGGGATAAGAAGTTTGCATTACCCTATATCTGAAGGTTTGTTACCGCTGTGATAATTCCTACATGCTCTACAACCAAGAAGATAGTCTTGTCTATCCAAGGGAAAGCTATTTCCCAGGAAGTCTGTAAGCATTTTGGAAATATGGGCCCAAGCACAAGGATAAATTAAGGCATTTCTACATAAAGTGAATATAATGTAGGGTTCCTAATACCTATTAAGCATGACAGTTAATAATAATAGCTACCGTTTACTGAGTGCCTTTTATATGTCATGTATCACTCTTCACAACAATCCAGGATGTATCGTGAAGCCCGCTTTACAAAGTAAAGAAATAAGTAATGTGCCGAGAGTCACACAGCCTGTAAGTAAAATCAGGTTCCATCTGCCTCTGAAGCTCAGCCCCCCACTCCCGCCATTTTGTAAACCTAAGTGCCAAAATGAGAAGGGGAAGAGTCATCTCACCCCATTTTCAAAGTATGATAAAATGTTTGTATCATGAATTTAAGTCTGGGAAGAAGTTCAGACAAAACATCCTTAACCACGTCTCTACCTGCAAGGGCTTCCCCCTGGATCACGGTCCCCTCTGACTCACCACAGCCACTGAGTCAGCAAAAGTATGGCTCTCCAACCCGAGAAGGAAGAAAGACACCAGTTACCCCTGGAAGGAAAGAGGAGTAAGCATTGATTAGGAGTATCTCTCCAGGGAAGGTTCTGCCTTTAGTATTATTCTCTTGCCTGCTATTATTGTTTCTACCTGACAGCTGGAGCCTGATTTCAGAAGGTGCTTATTAAAATCAGAGTGTTAAAGAGGGATTGGCTGTTCCATTTTAGTCCCTCCTGCACTCACCTGCAGCTGAAGAAAAGAGACAATGGGCTTCCCCACAACTCTGCTGGGAAAACAAAAGAACACAACTGCATTGTTAAAGAAGTCAGATAACTGTCTGAAACAGGCAGCAGGCAGGAGTGAACCCACAGAATAGACATGAGTGAATGTTGTCTGTCACATAGTTGTGTGCAAAGCTTTATCAGGCTCTTGTGCATTTCCCTGTGTAGACCAGTACCTTGTGTTCATCCTTAAATGACTTTTAAAGGAGAAATGGATGTTTCCATATGTAAGGCAGGTCTATTTATGATAAGAAATGGTGATAACCCAAATTTGCATAAGATTTGCATGCTTAAAAACTTTCTTAGATGATACAGTGGTATGCTGAAGCATCTGGGCTCTGGAGCCAGCCTGCCAAATCTTATACAGAAGCACCAGACTCCTGATAAATGAGTTGCCTGGAGATATACTTTCGATGTCAGCCTTCCTCAGACTACCACAATATACATGGTTTTGTTGTTGGTTGGTCTTAAAATCAAATTGGGTCCAGTCAGCTTTGCAGTACACATTATGAATTTGAAGGTTTCAAATTATTTTTAAAATCCTGATTTATCATTATGTAAATGTTAAATCATGTATAACACCTTGAAGGACTTATGAAGAGGAAGTTAATTATTGTTCATGAAATGAAACCAGTAACTCAAGGACTTAGGACTGCTCAGGACATTAGGTAACATGTAGTGGCTATCACAGGGAAATGGGATATGATCACCAAATCTTATTTTATCTTCCTTTTTTCTGGGTGCCCAGAAAACTACACCTCTCAGTCCACTTGAAAATAAGGAGGTGAGTGTGCCTCCCAATGGTCTATGAAATGTATGCAGATGTGAGTGAGTCTCTACAGAGATGCAGCAGTAAATGCCCCATGTGGTCTTTCTTCTGTCCCTTTGCTTTAGCAAATGGCCAAGTCATGAGCTGAGATGGTGAAGCCTACATCAGCCTGGGTCTCTAGGTGATTCCGCAGAGCAAAACTCTTCACCAACCCTCATTAAGACAGGTAACACGGGCAAAAATAGCATGTAAAGCATTCAGAATTAATTTATTATTATCATATAATTTCACCTAATCTGACTAAAAGTTCCACCACAAATGAGATTTTGTAGCCTAACTCTATTAAGATAGAAAGGTCTCTAAGATAGAAAGGGATCTAACTCTGTTAAGAACTACAAGGTCTAAAAACTTGGACAAATAGAGGCCTAGGACCGCTGCAAGGTAAGAATACAAACGAATGGCCTCTACACAACGATGGCACTGCATGAAAGTGACCCCTTCAGCCAGTGAACTGAAGCACATGTGCCCCAGAGGAAAAGATGTTGAGAGTACATATTGATCATGGCCTTGGCCCTGGAAGGAGTAGAAAACAAAAAGAAAATAGGACCCTCTGAGGAGTCCCATCCACATCTGCTCTCCTGTTAGTTTGGGGCTGGAATTTTTATCACCTGTGCAGGCACATAAAACTTCTGGTCTGAAAATTCAGTTAAAGGGTTCTTGAGTTGGTAGTTACCTCAAACACCTGACAGAAACAAAAGGAAATCCTTTCTGAAGGGGTCAACTATAGAACCAAGCCTTAAAGAATTCTATCAGGTAAAGTGAAAAGCACAAATGCATGAAGAAATAGCTTGCATGAGTGAGAGTCATCAGATACTTGAATTATCAAGATGAGACTATAGAGCAGTGCTTCCCAACATGGGGCACATGCCCCGCATGGGGGGCAATTTGATTTTTAGGGGGGGGCAATTCGAGAATGAGTTATCAACAGTGATTATTTTTTTGCATTTTTTATGGTTCTAGGGGCCTCATATACAGTATATAAATATATATTGTGACATATTTATGCATTTCAATTCTCTATTATGTTTTGAAATTTTATTTGCTATTTTTTCATATCACTTTATATTACTATTTTTTAAACAACTTTTTTAGTGATTTCTTCCTCAGTGCTTCCACTGTCCTTTTGTGCTTTTTCTTTTTCTTTTTTCATGGATGCCATGTTGTTTGGAAGCTTGTTTAGACCAAGTTAATGGCCTTTTGGGCTTCCTCCACATGAATAGGAGTTCACTTTTTGAATAATAAGAATTATATGTCGGGGGAGGAGGATCAGGATTTTAGAGATGTTTAGGTGGGGCATGACCATAAAAAAGGTTGGGAACCACTGCTATAGAGTAATACACCTCAAACTAGAGAATATGTATTTTCTTTTGTAGATATGTTATGTTCTAATCTAGCCCATAAAGCAATACTCAAAATACATACTTTAATTTCTATAAAAATTCAAGAACAAACAAGTTGAATTTATAACAGAAATCAGAACCAAAAATGTTTCTTAGAGGTAAAGGGCAGGATTCCTGAATGTGGCATGAAAGGACTTTCTGAGTCATGAAAATATTCTATATATTTATGGATGTTCTTCCAACTGTCTGTGCATTTACCACATATAAATTCTAAGAAAATTAAAAACTTAAAAATCAGGTATGACAAATTCTTAGGAAAAAGTAAATGATCAAAACTGACCCAATAGTTACTAAAACTTGAATTGTTCTAAAATATTGGGAAAAATAAATTAGCAGTTCAAAATCTTCTCAAAAACAATTTAGTGAGATTAGTGACAGTGGGACATGAACAGATCAGATAGAACAATAAGAAAAAGTTAAAGTATAGGACAAGTTTACCAGTGAACTTAAATGTAAAAACCCTAAATAAAATATTATTAAGCCCTGTCTAAAAAAATTTTTTAAAGATACTATCTCATAACATGTGGAATGCAATGTAAGTTCAAAGGGAAAAAAAATCTCTTATTATAATACTCTGTATTAACTGGTTAAAGAAAAATCCATCAAATAATTTCCATAGAGGCAGATAAGAAGTATGGCCAAGGAATGACTGAAAGATGTTCAATTTTACTAAAAACAGGTAAATATAAGTTAAAACCATAATAGGATACCACTTACAAGACTTGATTTACCAAAACTTAAAAATGCCAAGGGTTCATTAGAATATGGAGCAAAGGGAAGGTTTATACTGATGACAGAGTCTAAATTGATGCATTCATTTTGGAAAACAATTTGGCCTTACCTACAGAAATGGGCTAATCCTCTGATCCAGGAATTCCATTCCTAAGTATATACCAAGAAATGAAAGAACACATGTGACCATTAGAAGTGGGTGTGTTTCAGCCATGGGGAAAAGAGAGACCTCTAGAGACAGACATTGGTAATGTCTACCCATGTGCTGTCCTTGGACCATTGAAAGAGGAAGTCTTAACTAGTATTGGGGAATATATCTAGTGCCTGGTTTAGAGATAAGTCAAAGGTCAAAGCAATTAGCAAGATTATTGCTTGTATTGGATAGATTCCTCAAGTTGGTTTTGCCTGGTTCTTTTAAACATTTCCTTAATATAAAACTCCTTGTTTTGATTCTATGTTCATCAAGCAATCTCCTGTTCCTCAAGGAAGGGCTTGCACCATCTACCTAGGTTTAAACTATTTCTGATGCCTGAGGATAATTTGTGGGTAAATTAAAAACAAACAAACAAAAAAAAAAAACCTGACCTCTGATTATGATTTGGCTTCTCATACACTTTGATTATGGAAAAAGAATTTTATGCCAACCTGAATGGTCAGGCTATATTTCTTATTGAATTTATAAAGTAGGCATGACTCTGTGTGCCCTTGAGTTAGTGTGCGTTCCTCCCTCAGAGGCTGATCATCCTGAAGCATGATATCCAGGTCATGAACAGAGTCCACATCCAGCTATTCTCACATTAGGTGACATTGCTGTCTCACCTCCCTATTCCAACCCTTTTGGTCGATTCCTGCATAAATTACATTGGTGTTCAACCGGCAATGAAAATTAAAGTTACATAACTATAATATATAAAGTCATTCCTGAAACTCCACAAATTCTTGGAAAGACAACTAACTCATTCTATTTTATAAGCATATTCAAATTTTGATATGAAAAATTGCTGAACCCAAACAAAAGTATGTGTACACATAAAATTGTGTTTTGAAGTCAGTTTTATGAGAAAGTTATGGTTTAGGGGGGGGAAGGGGAAAGTTTAAAATCTAATGAAGATAAGCATATGACAACTGAGCACTGACCAGTGAGTAAGCTGACTACATGTAGATTTACCAAGTGATGATTTTGTTCAAGACAATAAGCGGCAACATAAATAGCCATACAAAACCAGCTGAACCTGTTAGGACTTGAATATGATAAGCTTGTTTCTCAACAACCACACCTCACACCCCCTTTATTTGACCTTTTTTTTAAAATCTTTTTTTTTTTTAACTGTCAACAAATAATACCAACTTAGGGCTGCTTCTGGTCCATTAATTCTGCTTGGCTCTCTTTGAAATTTTGGACAACATGCTTCTCAGGTGATTGCAATCTGAGTCAAGTAGAAAAAGAGGTTGTCAACAGTCCCAGTGAGGTCCTAAGCCTTGGCACTGGGTGTCATGCAAGCCTGGTGCTGTCACCACATCCATCAGGCCTGGAGCACACTGTTATTATCATAACCAGTCATTCCCACTCCATCACAGCAGGAGAGAGGAAAGCCTTCTCTTCACATCTGACTGCAGGCAGCTTGATCCCTGTAACCTTGAGAAGTATGGAATGTCACAGGTAGGAGTTGCCTTGTGGCTCATCTATAGATCCTTTCCTCCCGGCCCTGCCCCCTCTCTCTCCCAAGTCTTCATTCTTCTCAAACTGGAAGATAGTTATGAATGAGACTGTCTGAGCACAAGGATTTGGCTATCAGCCAAAAGGACAAACTAAAAGTACCACAGAGGTGAAGCAAAGGTATAATTTTGGGCTGCTGCGGAAGAGAATGCCAAATCCAGAGGCAGAGTCTCTGGGAGCACTTGGCAGTTCTTTGTGAATGAAAACTGGTCACTAGCTTCAACCGGGGATCCTTAGCAGGACCTGTTTCTGAGAAAATAATAAAGACAGTAAAGTTTATCATCTTTGTTTACCATTTCCATTTCCTGTCCTTCTTCCCTATCTACTAATAAGGACCTGTTCTCTCCTGGTGGTCAAACTGTGCCGGGGTCCAACCCCAGCAGGTCCAGGGGGTACCCAAAGGTGTGGATGGAGTCGGTGAAGAATGAATGACATGGAGGCTGAGTTCAGTTGATCATCATAGCCGTGTTCTCTTGTCAGGGTCTGGTCAGGATCTCTAGCCGAGTTCTGGTCAGGATCTCCAGTGAAGTTCTGCTTAGGATCTCCAGCCAGGTTCTGTGTCCATGTTCTCTTGCTAGGTTCTCCAGCCAGGTTCTGTCCAGGTTCTCCAGCCAGGTTCAGTCACCAGGTTCTAGTCAGGTTCTCTTGCCAATTTCTGTAGTCAGGTTCAGTCCAGGATCTTTTGCCATGTTCTCTGGCTAGGTTCTGTCTCTAGGTTCTGAGGCCAGTTTCTGTCCAGGATCTTTTGCCATGTTCTCTCCAGAGAAGTTCTTCTGTCTCTAAGTTCTGTGTAGGTTCTGTGTCTAGGTTCTGTGTCTAGGTTCTGTGTAGGTTCTGTGTCTAGGTTCTGTTGTCTAGGTTCTGTGTAGGTTCTGTGTCTAGGTTCTGTGTCCTGTTGTCTTGTTACATCTGTATTTATACCAGTTGATTCCATTCCTATCAATCTCTATTCCAAAGGTTAGGGCGTTTCTTATCTCCATTCCAGGGAGTAAAGATTATGTAGCTTAAGCATGATTGTTCGTAGTTAAAGTGATTAATTACCTGCCTGGCACTTAGTTAAGGGGTTTTATTCCATCCCTAACTTCAGGGGAAAATCCCTACCTGGGGAAACAACCTTTCTCAGAGAGGTGACCTTGGTTAAAACACATAGTGCCAAGAAGGTGAGCAAACATATTAAGAACAGTATGCCATATATGCCAGGTCCCTTGAAACAGCAAGGATGGACCGGCTCCCGGCAAAACTGGCCCTTGATTCTGGTTGATGTTGGAATCATCCATGTTTTAATTCATGCAAATGATTAAGGACTGCTATACCTTGCTGATGCTGCTTCTAGAGCAGTGGTTCTCAACCTTCCTAATGCTGCGAACCTTTACTACAGTTCCTCATGTTGTGGTGACCCCCCAATTTCATTGTTACAAATTGAACATAATTAAAGCATAGTGATTAATCACAAAAGCAATATGTAATTATATATGTGTTTTCCGATGGTCTTAGGTGACCCCTGTGAAAGGGTCATTCGACCCCCAAAGGGGTCGCGACCCACGGGTTGAGAACCGCTGTTCTAGAGCATTTGAATATGAATGGGGGATAGTATGTCAATTCAGAGAAATACAGCTTGATTAGTGAATGTTTGCTCCTCTCAATCCAGCTCCTTTGCTGCTTAGTCAGTAGAACTAGATGTCATTTTTCATGGGTTGGTGAGAACAGCATGAGGACTAAGCTTATTTAAAGCTAGTAACTCAGAGCTACAGCTGCTGTTAAGTACCTACCTATTCCACTTACCAGATGCTTTACATAGGTTATCACATTCAGTCATCAGAAAAAACAATATTAAATGCATACTGTTTTTTCTATTTTACAGAGAACGAAACAAACTGAAGAAATTCTAAATGTTAGAGCTAGTGAAAGGCAGAGCTGGGCTTTGAAAACCCTTGACCTCTCCACTATACAATATAGTTTTAAAATGAAAACATTTAAATCAGGTTTTCAAAGTAGCAATAGAATATAATTATGACATTGAAAGGGGTGATTAGAATATATTTACCTGCCCTACCCACCAACCTCAAAGGGATATTGTGATGATTAAAGAGCTTCTCCAAAAATCTTGGCTTTTTCCTAAGATGCAGCTATTAGAATAAATCTCTATTTCAGTCTTTTAAATATATATATATATAAATATATCCTATCTAATAAAAGAGTAATCTGCAAATTAACCGTCACTCCAACACAAAGATGGTGGCATTCATAGCCACAAGATGGCGGTGCCCAGTCCTCTCAGCCCCACTGGAGTCTGTCAGTGCCGGGGGGGGGGGGGGTAGCCACTGAGAACAGGGGCTGCTTGGCTGTCACCGCGGCGACCTGGGAGTGACCAAGCGGGCCCTGCAGACAGCAGAGAACTATAGGGATCAGGCCTAAGTCATCAGTAGGACATCCCCTGAGGGCTCTTGGATTGGAGAGGGTGCAGGTTGGGCTGAGAGACACCCCCCCCCCCCGCATGAATTTCATGCACCGGGTCTCTAGTATATATATATTCCTATACCTGGACCACAAGGAAACTCTCAATGCCTTCTAAGAAGAAATAACAGAAACAATGTTGTCTGACTAAATGCAATAAAACTAAAATTAACAACAAAATAAAAACTAAAAAGGGACTTCTACCCAGAAATTAAAAACATGTTGTTAAATAACATAAAAAAATTGAAAGTGGAAGAAGCCAGACACTAAAAGTACATACTGTATGACTTCTGTATATGAAACCAACAAGAAAAATTTATCCATGATGATAAAGATTAGAATAATGATTACCTCTGAGTTTTGCCTGAGAATGGGCACAAGGAACTTTCTGGTGGATGAAGATAGTCTAAATCTTGATCTAAAGGGTAGTTCCTTGGGTATATACATGTATGAAAATTTGTCAAACTGTGCACTTAAAATTTGTGTATTTTAATGTATGTAAATTATTCTTCCATTAAAAAATCAATTAATGCAATTCATCACATTAAAAATTAGAATAAAGTTTATTATCACTCCATAGTTAGAGAAAAAGAATTTGATAAAATTCATCACCTGTTTTTAAAAAAGAAAATAAGAGACTAAAAATAGAAAACTAGGAATAGTAGGAAATTTCCTTAATCTGATAAAAAGTGTAAAAAAAAAATCCTACTGAAATAGAAAACTTAATATTAAAGTGCTGAAATTTTCTCTGAGATCAGAAATGAAGCAAAGATACATGTTATTACCACCCTTATTCAATAAGGTACTGGAGTTCCTAGCCAGGGCAATAAAGCACTGTCATCATTTATAAATGGCATAATTGAATGTGGAAAATCCAAAATAATTTAAAGATAAGTTATTATATTTAATAAGTGGATTTAGCAAGGTCTCAATACCTAATCAATTTATAAAATTCAATTGTATTTTTATAAACATTACTCTTAGAAACCTAACATTAACAATAACATTGAGTTTAAATACCTTGCCATAAATATAATAAAAGATTCACAAAACTTCAACATAGATAACTTTAAAATAGTATTGAAAAAAATTGTAAAATCCCTAAATAAAGAGATATACCTTGTTCATAAATTAGAAGAGTTAATGTTGCAGACATGTCAATTCTTCCAAAATCAATTGATAGACTCAAAATAACAGTCAAAATTCCAGCAAGGATTTTTGGATGGAGAAAATGATAAGTTTCTAAAATTTATTTTTTAAAGTGCAAAGATACAGGAACATACAAGGTAGATTTGAAGAATATATTTGGAGAACTTATGTCACTGGATATCAAGCTATATTAATTAAGACAGTATGACACCAATTCAAGCTTAGGCAAATGGACCAATGAAATGCGAGAGCGAAGCCAGAAACAGACCCTGACATACGCATGTGATTCATGGTGAGGCCGCATTACAGAATCATGAACAGAGCAGAACTGTAGCAAACCATGGCAAGTCAACTGAATATCCAAAGAGAAAACTTAATCTTGATCTCACATTATATCATATAAAAATTCAATTCTAGATGGCCTGTAGATGTAAATATGTAAGGTAGAAGCAAGTAAGTTTTTAGAACATGATGTAGGAAAATACCCTCATGATCTTGCAAGGACTTCTCAAATAGGAATTTAAAAAGTACTAACCATAAAAGAAAAAAATGATGGCTGATTGCATACAAATTAAGAACTTCTGCTTATTGCAAAACTCATTTTGAGGTTTAAAATGTTAAGATGCAGAGTATCTTTCAATTCTCAGATATATCCAGAATATTTAAAGAACCTCTTTAAATAAAGAGTGAGGCAATCTAATAGAAACATAGCCAAGGACTTGAACAGGCATGTTACTTCTCTCCCAAGAGCTAAATCAATTTTGGCACATCCAATGGAGTACTATGCCACTGTAAAAAAGAATGTGGAATATCTCTATTCACTACTGTTCTGTGTTAGGAGAAAACGGGAAAGTGGAAAAGAGGGTGGGTGGCAATATAAATGTTTATGTCTGCATTATACTACCTCTGTACTAGTTTGGCAGCATAACCACACAGAAGGGAAATATCCCAGGTAACTTTAAAATGCAGTATTTTGAATATTCATCCCTAGTGGAATGAATATTCTAAGGATCAAAGAAATGCAAACACAACTTACACTGTTTTCAGTAATCATCTTGTTGGTGGTAGTCTGAATATAATTCTGATTGTTATATGCCATTGTAAGATAAAGCAAATAAGTAATTATTTTACTTCCAGAATCAGGAATGTTGGTGTGGAACAAAAATGCAGCTATGAGAAGAGTTTAAGTAAAAGTCCTATAGTCCTGAATTTGAATTGGAAGCATCGGTGTGAAATTATGATGTATTTTGTCTTAAAAATAATTTTTTCTGCCCCTTCCTGACCTGGTGGGACAGGAGGCACCATCATGGGAGTGGACATTCACAACAAAGACTGAAAGGCACCCAAGAGCCAGGACATCTACCTCAGGCTGTTGGCCAAGGTGTACAGGTTTCTGGCCAGAAGAGCCAATGCCACCTTCAATCACATGGCGCTGAAGAGGTTGCTCATGAGTCATACCAACCTGCCACCTCTGTCCCCTTCGGGGATATTGAGAAAGTGAAGCTTTCTGGCAGGAAGCCAAACCCACAGTGGTTGTAGAAACTATGACCAGAGATGTGTGCATGCAGGAGGTGTCCAACCTGACAGTGTGTGCACTTCATGTGGGCAGCCACCAGAGCCAGCTCCTCAAGTCCAGGAGCAAGATGCTCACCTTTGGCCAGCTGGCCTCGGACTCCCCCAGAGGCTGTGCCACCCTCCTGCTTTCTGGTCCTTGCAAGGGCCAAGAAGTGGACAGGCATTGTGGCAAGGCCCCAGGAACCCCTCCCAGCCACGCCAAATCCGACCTGTGGTCCCAAGGGCCGAAAGTTCAAGCACGCAAGAGGCCCATGGGCCATCCACCGCTGCAAAAATTAACGCCAGGTCCTAACTTGTTATTAAAATATTTGCATGAAGAGAATTACTTGTTTCTTAGCTTTGTCCACGGAAAGGACCTAGAAGCAATGCCCAATCCAGAAGCAATAGACACCCTTATCATGCAAATGGTGATTTTTAGATACAACTTCCCATTAAAAGGAACCAAGGATCCTTGGGAAAATGGCTGACCCTGGGTTTGGGGCAGGCAATCTACAGCTTGTCATACCAGAATGCAAGAAAAATTAGGACTAGTAGAATTTTGCCCAATAAGCTCACTCGCCAACTTGTAAAGGTCTCCACTAGTTAACGATAGAATAATTGGAGCAGCAATAACAATAATATCTAAAAATGGATTGAAACATAACAAGTATGTTTTAATTTGTGAGTTTGTGATACTTTAAAAATGTTTTGATTACATTGGGAAAATTTTAGAGATTTAATTCATTATTTAAAAACTGGTTAACACAGGGAAAGAAATATTTATTCTGCCTCAAGGTAAACAAATAGTTGATAAAAAAAAAATACTTCTTTGGAGAAGTGTTCCAGCTAGTAAATGCAAAAGGGATAATAAGAGTGCATTTTGCAGCTCTTAATGAATTAAAGGATCTAGGCAATGATCATTAATGGCTGTTAACATGTCAAAAAGAGAGACAACCAGACATTTTATGCCTCCTGATGGATGTACACAAAATAAAATATTCTTGCTTAAAAAAAGTCAGACCTGAATCTGATCAAGCCTCTATTGCAAGAAAACATTCTCAGCAATACTAAAAGACTATGAATAGCAAAATGCACAAACAAAAAACTAGACAAACTTTAAAAAGAAAAAAGATGAAAGAGAACATATAGATTAAATGAGGCTTAAGAGATATATTAATCAATTGCAATTTATGTACCTTATTTGGATCCTAATTTAAACAAACAATATATGCCCAAAACAGCCAGGAAATATTTAACTGAGATACATATTAAAATATTTACAGAAGAAAGTTAATATTAGATTAGTGAATGTTTGCTCTAATAGCTATGTGACTTCTATGCAAAATCTCAGTTATTGTAGTTTTTAAATTAAAATGCTTTCTGGAGCATCTGATATAATTATAGACATTCTGACCAACATTTTAATTAATCCTACTTATGATTTATCTTTCATAATATATTCTAAAAGAATATTACTTCTCTCCAAAGAACCCAGCTTGATTTGGTCACTTATAAATCATCTCACTTTTTTGTTATTATTATGCTTTTTTAAAAAAACTAAACACCCATTCAGGAAAGCAAGATACATAATAAAGAAGACTTCAATCTAAAATGGACTTTTTAGGCATATCTTAGATGAAGATGAGAACATGATGAAACTTAAGTCAAATTTCATAATGAAAGGGACTGGATAATATTTTCAGAATAAAAAAAAATCAAAATATACAGCCAGGTGAGGTGGCTCTGGTCTGCTTTGCATGGTACAAACAGTCTGCAGAACATTGGGCACCATATGTGAAATGTGTCACATGCAGAACTAAGTAAGTTAGAAAGAAAGCAATTATGCATATTGTATATATATGTATACATTGATATGCAAATGTATACATAGATATACAGATTAATAGATCTACATATAGATTGTATAAATAGAACACGGAGAATGTTTTAAAGTAATTTCTTTGATTATTTAGTATTGGGGGCTGGAGAGGTAGGTGAGCACATGACCCAAATCCATTGGGTGGTCCTTGAGCCAGCGTGGAGCAGGAGTGACAAGGCAATCCAGTTGAGACACAAATAAGAAGCCTGTGTGCGAAAGTAGTGATAAAGTCTCAGCATATGTATGAGTGAGGATTTGATGATAAATTATGAAATATTTATTATGGTTTTTCTCAGACTTTTGGGTCTCAGACACACTTAAGAGAATCTTTTAGCCTGGCTGGCATGGCTCAGTGGTTTAACGTCGACTTATGAACCAGGAGATCACGGTTTGATTTTTTGTCAGACCACATGCCAGGGTTGTGGGTTCAATTCCCAGTAGTAGGTGTGTAGGAGGTAGCCAATCAATGATTCTCTCTCATCATTGATGTTTCTATCTCTCTCTCCCTTTTCCGCTGAAATAAGTAAAAATATATTTTAAAATAAGATGTTTTAAACAATGGTGTTGGCATAAGGCTACCAACTTTCTCTTTTTTAAAATAAATGTATTTTAAATTACCATCTACTATCTTTGTCACTTTAGTGAAAAATGATATTTTAATGAAAAAAGTAGGAAAGACATACCTTTGAAAAGAAAAGGAAAATAGTCCCTTTTAAATTACAGATTAATGACAGGTATCAGTCTGGATACCATTTTAGCAGAGCTAAACTTTTATTAAATTATTTTAAAACTCAAATTATATAAATAAGTTATAGTCACAATATAGAAAACTTGAAAGGACATGGAAAATCACGAAGAAAGAAAGTTTGAATCTCCCCATCCAAAGATAACCACAGCTTGGTATGCATGCACTTGGTATTTTCAATAGGTAGTTGATAATTTTCATTACCCAAAAGCTATTTCTCTATATATACTTTTCTTATATTTTTTACTTAGCACTGTATCACAAATATTTTTCAAGGAAATATATAGTCTTCTACAACATGATTTTTAATAACTGCACAATATTATACAGAGGTGGTCAAAAGTAGGTTTATAGTTTTGAGTACATGAAATGCAGAGTTTATTCTTGTATTATTACTTATTAATTATCATATTGTTTTCCATATAACATACAACTATAAACCTACTTTTGCTCACCCCTGTATTTGTATAAGTACAGAATAATTTACTTAATCAATTCTCTCGTTGTTGTTTTTCTTTCAAATTTTGCTCTATTGTAAGCAATACTTGAATTTCCTCAGGTATCTTCAGCCAGTGGGTACAGCCGGCGTCTACTTAACAGTAGCAGCATACCTGTCACCATTTCTTGTCCTCCACCCCCATCCATGCAGACTCTCAGCCCGAACATTTACAGAAGTCCCTGGGGATAGAACCTTCACATGAGTTCCCTAACAATTCGACTCCCGTTGGGGTAATGGCTCTTCTTGTGAACATTCTCGGAGCACATTGGTGTCCTCTGGAAACCACTGGTGTCGCCAATAAGCTTTAAGTGGTCCACATTCCATTTAATATTTGGAGGAAGCCTAACTCCCATGACCATTTGTGTTATTTTGTGTGAGAGGGATTCAGACCACCCATTGCTGCTTAATGCACAAGGCCCTCCCCTGCCCCCCATAAAAACAGTCCCTTCAGCTTCTGCCTGCGGGTGCTGTTTCTGAAATCTCAGACACGAATGTCTGGATTGTCGGGGGCAGACACGATGTGGCCCTAGAGATGCCTTGCTTCCTCACGCTAACCCCAACAAAGCTGTGAATACTCTTTTCAGCACAGGCAGGACACCAGCTTTGAGGAGCACTTTGGGCACCTCTTCACCCAGAAGTGAATTCCTATGTATATTTTAAAGGCTTTTAATGTTGTTATAGGCTGAATTTCATCTTTACCAAATGTATGTGTTGAAGTCCTAAACCCCTGCAACTTGGTATGCATATTGGGAGATCGGGCCATTAAAGAGGTGATTAAGTTAAAATCAGACCCTTAGGGCAGGTTCTAATCTAGTCATACTGGTGTCCTTACAAGAGGAGGAAATTGGGAAACACACACACACAAAGAAGAGTATACAAGCCTTTGGAGGCCTCAGGAGAAACCACAACAAACCTGCTGACATGCTGATCTCAGACTGCCAGCCTTCAAAACTGTGAAAAATAAATTCCTGTTGTTTCAGTCACTCAGCCTGTGGTCATTCATCTGTTATGGCAGCCCTAGGAAATGAATGCAAATATATACTCTAGATTTGGGCAAATCACTTTTCATTTTCCATATCATTGTCTCCTTGTATTGTTACTATGAAATTGCAGAATGAAAATTTAGGGAGGACTTGAAGTTCCATCGATGAACACTGACAACAAGCCGTCCTCCCTGGGAGGGAGCACAGAGATTTTTACTAAAAATGCTGAAATTGCACCCAGACTTCTGAATCATTCTCTGAGAATGGGGCCCACATTTGTATTGCACACAAGTCTGGCCCATATTTCTAGAACCTTCCCGTTAAAAAGACCACTAACAGCTTTCACTGGATAATAAGAATAGAGGGGAAAAGGTATCATCACTAATTAATGGCTGAGCAGGCAGTAAAACAGAGGCCTCCTGAGGGCTCTTTCCAAGCAACTGCACCCACCCTCTCCTCTGTGTAATGTGGGTGCCAGTTCCTGACTCCAGTTTATGTCAATAAGGATTTCTCATCAATCCGCCCCCAAGATGTTGCTTGCCCTGAAGTGACAATTACAATAATGAGAATGTGGATGAAAATTACAATAGATGCTAGTATTTACTGAGCACTTTCATGCTAAGCACTCTGAAAAGGGAATTGAAAAAATAACTCATTTAATCTTTACTGCAACCCAGAGAGATGTTATTATTCCCACTTATCAGATGAGGAAATGAAGGCACAGACTTAGGTTCATAACATAGTATCAGAAACAAAGTGCAAACCCTGACTTGGAACCCCATCTAAATGATTCAAAAAGAGAACATTAAACTCCTAAGATATTTTCAAAGAATAGGATCATATTTCAAAACATAAGTGCTCTACGTGAAATGAGGCCAACTATGGAAGATCAGGGATAGATTTAGACCCAGCCATTGGAAGGGAAGGTACTGAGTGTGGATCTTGAGAGGTAGCTCAGGTCATAGGAAACCCGTGGTACCCAAAGTGCTTGACAGCAGATGAAAGATAGTAGTCCTTGCAGCCTGGGGTGTGAGTTCCACAAAGAGCCCTAGGAGCTTCTGTAAGTCAAGGAAAGCCAAGGCAATGCAGACTCTCATTCTGGGAAAAACATGGACAGACAGATTGTTGGCACTAGGATTTCATACAGGGAAAAAGCCAGGGGTCAAGAGTAAAACTAGACTGGCTGTAAGAGTGGCCTGTCGCAGTGTCACTAAATGATTGGAATAGGACTGCTGAAGGTCACTCCTGAGATGGCCTACAGCTCAGTGTCTTAGTGTGTGTGTGTGTGTGTGTGCATGTATGTGTGTGTGTGTTTCCTGATTGGGGCACATTTAGCTGTAGGAGCTCATTGATTAACCAATCCCAGGATCATCACTGGGGCCAAGAGCACATCCTTTGGAATCAGACAGAGGCAAATGTGAACTCTAGCTCTTTCTTTTTCATTAATTTCAGAGAGGAAGGAAGAGGGAGAGAGAGAGAGAAACATCAATGATGAGAGAGAATCATTGATCGGCTGCCTCCTGCATGTCCCCCTCTGGGGATCGAGCTGGCAACCTGGGCATGTGCCCTTGGCCAAAGTCAAACCCGGGACCCTTCAGTCCACAGGGTGACACTCTATCCATTGTGCCAAACCAGCTAGGGCTCTAGCTCTTTCTTTACTAGCTTTTGGACTCTCACAAATTATTTAACTTATTCTGAGCCCAGGATTTATAGGATTCTGTAAACTTTCACATTGGGCTTTCATCAGAACATGCACATTTTTTTCTTCCTAATTAAAAATATTTATAGTTGTATTGCTAGAAGTTCACTTTTGAAAGCTTCTCATTAGTAAAACAGTACCTGTGGTGTGATGGGAACTCAAGAAAGAATGTACTGAAATCAATAAATCAATCAATGCATTATTAGATGAATTTAGCCTCAAACACTCTCCATATATGGATCTGAGACCAGGGGTGGAGAGGTGGGGGTCATAGCTATGTCATCTTTTGACTTACTGAAGTCTAGCTCTCTAAACTCTAGATTTTCTTTGGTATTCCTTTCCTTAACTGGTAGGAATACACTCCACCTATCCTCCCAATGTTCTTGTCACTTTCTTTTCATCCAATCCTTTTCCTTCTGCTTCTTTCATCTGAATTTCAATTAAGATAGTTGACCTGGAGAATGTTGGGAATAAATTCCACTTCTTATAATTATAAGGAAGAAAATAATTTTATAGATATTTTTAAAGATATATTAGAGAAAGCATTACTATTATTGGGATCAAAGGACTATATTGCCTATTTCTGGCATAGGATTCAGAGAAAGGCCCAGCTTGGGAATAAAATAGAGCTAGTCACAGGAAAAGGTCCTGAGCATTGTACTTCATCTACGTAGTGCGACTCTAGCCCCAACTTTCTCATAATATCTTTCCATTGAATTCCTTATCATCGTAGGCAGTTTTTTATGCAACTCATGCTTCTATATGTCACACTAAAATGAAACAAATACCAGCCAAATGCCACAAACCACCCAGAAGCCTCTTCACTCTTTTGAGGAGACCAACAAATCTATTCTTATTGGTATACCTGTTAAATCCTTATAAACAGTGGTTAGTCTTCCATGGCCATTTAAGAGACTTTTATATGGTTTTTGAAATGCTCTCCAGCCATACTGCTTTTATCTTTTTTTCCTTCATTGATTTTTCTCCTTAAGACTTTAATTCACTCTTCTGAGGTTGCTACAGTCAAGAGAGAAATTCTGAAGATCACATAGAGATAACATTCTCACCCAGACTGGGTCACATGCATCTCACATAAGAATGCCAGCTTCCTGCAGATAACTGGTCCTTTCCTGCATTTCGAGCCCTTTCAGTCTCTCTGTTCATTTTTTTTCTCTCCCTTAGTATTTGAGACTTAATCTTTCCTCAGTTTTATTCTTCACGCTGAGCTCATCTGAAATGTCCCAATAATTGCTACCAGCTAAATCTAGTTTCATCGTTTTGAAAATTCCTCATTGAAACCAGCCCTGTAGAATATGAATCTGATCATTTCTGCAGGTTAATGTGACATTTGGGCTGTAGCTTTGCCAATACACTATCATATAAGCATAGATAATTCCTGGGTGGATTTGATAATATTTCTAAGAGACACAAGGCATATGACATCTAGCTAACTGCTTTAACAAAACATCATTTAACTTGATTAAAGCATCATCTAAGTCAGTGGTTCTCAACTGTGGCTGCACATTAGAATCACCTGGGAATCTTTTTAAAATCCTGATTTCCGGGCCTCATCCTCCGGAAATTCTGTTTCTTTGTTATGGGGTGGGGCCACAACATTGGTAATAAAGAAACAGAATTTCCGGAGGATGAAGCCCGGAAATCAGGATTTTAAAAAGATTCTCAGGTGTTTCTAATGTGCAGCCAAGGTTGAGAACCACTGATCTAAGAGGAAATCTTTTTTTTAATCATGTGGTGACTAAACCTTCATAAAGTTTAATACTCTGCTGAAAACTACCTTTAGTTTTGATTGTTAGATAGACCAAGTTCTGGATGCACTAGAACAATGATAGCTTAATCTATTTTATATTCCAGATGTCGTGTCTATAAATTATCTGAGTTCCTATGATGTGCTAGGAATTCTGTGAGGTATTACATAAAGAATTTAAGAGAATGTCAAGTCACTGTAAATATGGATATATTACAAATAGGCAAACAGATGAATGACATCATAACAAATACATATTTGAAGTATATATACTAGGGTTGAGTCTGGGAGTCAGAGAAGATTTCCTGAGGGAGGTGACATTTGATATATTAGATTGAAATATCTTTGAGGGAGACTATTAATTTATTCCTTTACAAGTTCTGCTTTTATCCCTTAGGCTGAAGTCCTCATTATTATTACTGTCACATTAAATTACTTATAGTCTTGTCGTTTAGAAGATACTGGCAACATTTCACAAGTTATTCCAATTGTTCTCCCAGTATTAGGGATCAGAGGGATACAAGGCACATCTGCAAAAAAAAAGTAAAGTTGATTTGAAAACTTTTTTCCTTCCTCCTGGTAGCCTATTTCTCCCCCGAGTCTATTGGCATCAACCCTGTGTCTTAAGCTAGACCCCATTGAAGTATGAATTGCTAAGTAAAGGTCTAACTTTTGTTCTTCCATTTGTTTGCATTTTAACTGAGCAATAGAAAAACCGAAATGCCTGGGAATTACAGAGCAGTAAAGCTATAACGATGGCGTGATTGGCAGTAAGGTTGATGTTTGGAGAGCAGAGTGCCACTGGGGCCACTTCTACAGATTAAATAATGTCGGAACCAAGGCACAGTGTACTCATAAAATTAGTGATGGGATAAACATCTCCATTACATTGATTTAATGGGTACATTGATTTTCCTCAAGGTCACAGAACAAAAAATGCAGTTGGTAGGAATCACAGTCTCTTAATTTCTCTGTTTCTAGTTCTATTAGACAATCCTGCATTACTTATTCTTATTATTATTATTTTAAATTCTCAACCAAAGATATTTCCATTGATTTTTAGAGAGAGAGGAAGAAAGAGGAAAAGACAGAGAAAAATATTGATGTGAAAGAAGCCCATCAATTGGTTGCCTCCTGCACAAGCCTCAATCAGGGCCCGGGCCAGGGAGGAGCCTGCCATCCAGGTACATGCCCTTGACCAGAATCAAACCCAGGATCCTTCAGTCTGTAGGCCAACACTCTATCCACTGAGCCAAACAGACTCGGGCCATTATTTGTTAATTTTATTAATTTAAATGGTTCAATTAATAATGATATTCACTGTGTGGTGATTTGTAATTTGGACTCTTGTTCTCATGTATATTATCGAATCCCTAAACAACCAGGTGAGAAAAGTGAGGTTGCGAGGGGTTGAGAGGCTCGCCCTAGATCACATAGCGGGTGGTAGAGTTGGAACTGGTCTGATATGTGAGGGCCCGGGGTCTGTCACTGCCACCTCTCCTTTGGCAGGGTGGAAGCTGCTGATCTGTTGACCTTGGCACAATCCGACCACTGTCCACTGTGTGGCCAATTGAAGAAACCAGTTTCCCATGCAGAGGTAGCTCTTCTGTGGTCAAGGACATAAAACACCTGTGTTCTGAGACCAGAATTTCCCCCAAATCCTCAAGTTCTGCCCCAAGAACATAGAATTTATAAAGCCCAGGTTTTCTAACTTTTATTATTTTTGCATTTATTTTTTGTATATTTATGACACGAAAATAGAAGTCATGCAGTGTCCATAGCAACTCAAGGCACAGAGGCCCCAGAGACCCTGGATACAACAAATCCGCACCCTCCCCTCCCTCCTCAAGTGGTATTAGTGGACTTCCTGTGTGATTCTGACGTGGAGTCAGCTGAAGTCGTAAGAGTTGGCAACCAGCTCCCCTCCATAGATGGCATTTATTTAGGAAGCATGACTGGTGGTTTCATACATTGGAGAAAAGGGGGGAGGGAGCCAAAGAGAGGAGGAGGAGCCCTCGGCAGAATTCCAAGTTCCGTGGCACTGGCCCCACGGAACTTTGGAAACAAGAATCAGGCTTGGGCTGCACAGGTTCCAAGTCACAGGGCTTCCATGGCTGGCAAGCGTCAAGCCGGAAATTCAGTTGAATAGAGCCCTAAATGTTTTTTTGTTTGACATTCATGCTTAACAGAAAATGATGAATCCATTAGCAACTCCTTCCGTTGCCAAAAGAAACAGACTTGCACTTGTAGATTGCTTTCATTCTGCACTATCAAGCCACTGCATGTGCTGCTTTCACAAAGCTGACAGTCATCTATCATTTTTAAATGGGTTTAGAGGTACAGTCGTCTTTGTCTGGAGTGTGTGGATGTGTCAGCGTGAATGCGACTCATTAAAACAGACTGATCCAAACAGTTTAAATAGGATTCACAGTAGGGGGAAAATGTTTTATTTGAGGTTTGTTTGGAATTATTTTGAAGTTTGTCACTAATTTTGAAAAACAATGGGCTCATTTTCCTAACTTCTTTTTTTTCCCCCCTGAGATGTGTTCAAGTGAACAAATGGCTATATTATACACACTGTCTCAAAAACATGATCTTTTGGAAATAAGAAAGATTCTATGATGATGAAATTTTAACAGTTCCCTTGTGCTCTAGAACACTTCACATTCTTAAATGACTTTCTGAAACTCCCCCAAGTTTCTCTGTCTCTCCTCAGTCCCTGACCCTCAGCCCATAAATGACATCTTTGAGCATAATCTTTAGACCCATTTTTCATCATTTCAATTAAACTCTCAAGAAATACCTTTTGAAGTCAATGATTTAACATATGGATTAAATCTTCCATAAAATGGGTTCAAATATTAGGAGGAAAGCACCTGGTTATATGCCCATATGTATCTGGGTTCCATAGGATGTTGTTTGTTTAAAATGCTTCAAGATGTTCAATAAAATTGAATGTAGCCATACTCATCCCCAGTGTGAACCTGTGGGCCTTCAACTTGCTTCCCAATCTCTCTCTCTCTCTCTCTCTCTCTCTCTCTCTCTCTCTCTCTCTCTCTCTCTTTCTCTCTCTCTCTCTCTCTCTCTCTCTCTCTCTCTCTCTCTCTCTCTCTCTCTTTCTCTTCACTAATATTACATTCCTAAAGCAATAATAGAAGTGCAAATTGCAGGAATTAAGGTCCAAGAAGCCCTTAGGTACATATCAATGAAGACAAAAGTAATTTGTCCAGAGTTTCAATACAACTAGTACAGTTGATTTTTTTGAGTTTTACATGTGGTAACAGAGAGATATTCAAAATTTTTAACACCTGCAAGTCCTGGGCATAGCCAATCAGAACAATCACCAGAGCAGAGTCCTGGAAGGCCCTTGCTAGGGCAAGTGTTAACCCTTAGGTTGCTGGATGCAGGAGATTCAGAGAGTCCCAGTGTTGACATCAAGGAGGCTGAGGCAGTAATTAGAGGGGGGGGGGTTAGATGGAAACTGAGGATAGTTGCTATTTATACACCAGGAGAGCAGTATTTCAATATTTCAATGCACTGCTCTACCAGTGTACATTGGTTGAATTCCAGTACTGTTTTTACCATCTCTTGTTCCTCATTGCATAGATTCCTTGGATTAAGGGGGGAGAAGGGGGAGCAAGAATATTCCCATTATGTTTTGGCATCACTCTATAGTCTACCACTTCTTTCTGTGCAACACAAATCAACCAAGCACCTGGTAAGTCACCAAGGGCTGTTCAAGCTGCTCCATGGGAATAAAAGGTTGGAAAGTGAGGGATGAGGAATAAACCATAAGAAAATGGTGAAATCATGATTATGATATTATAAAAAATATTTTAATATAAGAATAATGTCTTAGTCTTCATCCCATTTTACCCAAAGACTTATAGATTTGTAGCTGATGTGCAGAATAAAATATGTAAAATATATATTTAACTTTTGTCAGGTTTTCTTTACAAAGCTAAAATAATTTGACATAAATTAACCTTTCAATCATTCTTCACCACCATTAATCCCACAAACGGTAAATTCAAGGCAAACGCTATAATGCCCATGCCCTGGCTGGCAGCTCAGTTAGCTGGAGTATCATCCTGTACAGCAAAAAGTTGTGGGTTTGATCCCCAGTGAGGGTGGGCATGGGAGACAACTGATCAATGTTTTTTTCTCACCTCTCTCTCTCTTTCTCTCTCCCCTTCCTCTCTCTCTAAAAAAAATCAATAAAATCATATCCTCAGGTGAGGATTACATATACTGTGATACCCATTTTGCAGGTGGGTACCACTATATATAAAGTAATTTTCAGGACCCCAAGGCTCAAACCAACCAATGACCATTTAAGTCAAGTCTCTTGCATCTAAAACTGCTTTGATGAAGCTGCCAAGTTGTCTGACAACAAGTAACAAGTATGTGACAATTCTGAGACCTCATTCTTTACAGATGTATAATTGGATATCCCTAGTGTAGCTTACTTCAGAGCTTGAAATACACATCAAATATAAGGGAGAAAAAGAGGAATGTATAGCTTTTATAAGAAAAGTATGGATAAAAAAGTTTCTACTTATATGCATACAAATATAATTACAAGCTTTTGATAGAGAAAGAGAGCATAGAAAAACCAAAGAGAGGGATGAAATGTTACATTCCTTCCAAACTTGCTGGGAGCCAGAATGTGGCCATTACATCTGATTTTCCCAGGCAACATGCACTGTAGCTGGAGATCAGATTTGCACTCAAGTGCAAAATATTTTATTTAAACTATGAATTTATATACGATATACAATTATAAACTCGATAATGTTTATGCAAACAAATACATGCTTAACAAAGATTCAAAAGGGCTGAAATTGTAACAACCTCATGCATTTTATTTAATAACTAGAGGCCCAGTGCATGAAATTCGTACACTGGCTGGGTTTGTCCCTCAGCCCAGCCTGCACCCTCTCCATTCCGATCCTAAACCAGCAGTACCACTATATATAAAGTAATTTTGACTGTCCCGCCCAACTGCCCTCCCCTGCTGGCCTGGTCACCCCTAACTGCCCTCCCCTGCCAGCCATCTTGTGGCTGTGGGCGCCGCCATCTTTGAGGGCAGGACAGTCAATTACTTTATATAGAGTCCCTCTCACAATCCAGGACTGCTGGCTCCCAACTGCTCACCTGCCTGCCTGCCTGATTGCCCCTAACTGCTTCTACTTGCCAGCCTGATCACCCCCTAACCACTCCCCTGCCTTCCCGATCGCCCCTAACTGCCCTCTCTTGCTGGCCTGATTGCCCACAACTGCCCTCCCCTGCCGGCCATCTTGTGGCTGTGGGCACCGCCATCTTTGAGGGTGGGACAGTCAATTAGCATACTCCTTCCTTATTGGCTGTGGGCACCACCATCTTTGTGATGGTGTGAGGGTCAATTAGCATAGTCCCTCTTTATTAGATAGAACAAGATTAAAGGCAGGCTGTGGAGTCAGACTGCCAAAGTTTGTAATCTAACATTGCAGTTTTGTGACTGTATAACCTTGGAACAAATTATCCTCTTTGGCCCAGCTCATAAAATGGTGATATTAGTACCACATTGTGAGGTGGTGAGGATTACATAATATACATTGTCAATGTCCAACAGAATGACTGATGAAGAGTAGATGTGTGGATCCTCCCTCTCACTGGTAAATCCTCCCTACTTTCAGTAACTGATTCCCATTAGCAATCAAAGACATTAATGATTGCATTATTGGTCTTTCTGCAGCAAGATTGGGATCTCCTCAAATGCAAGCCCCATGCAGCTTCATGAAAACATGGCCCCTTCTCCTGGCCATCCAAGTCTTTCTCATCATGGACTGTCTGCCTAGTTCCCACTGTCATTTCCTGATAGACCCAGAACTTGGACCACCATTCCCCGGCATACTGCGGCCACCTCACTGACCACTTGGCTTCTCTCTCATGTGGAGGTGGTGTACCCAGGCCCTCTAAAAAAGCAGGTGTGAGCTTCCAAACTCTCCCCCTTTATTCATGTCCTATAAGAAAGCACAACACGTCTTGTGAGTTTAGAGTGAGCAATTACAAGGAAAGACAGAGAGAAAATTGTCAAATAAGGGAGAATTTCATAAATTATTTATAAAAACCCATTCATTAAGAATAAATTCTGCTCTTCACTGAATTGCAAATGGAACTAAAGTATTTCTTGGCTCTCATTTTTTTTCTTTCATAGTTTAGGCTCTCAACATCTCTGACATTATTAATTTACTCAGCAAATATATATTGAGTATCTACTATACCCCAGGTGCAGAGGCATTTAGATACAACTCCTCAACTTGAGATATGTCAAGTCTAGACTTCCTGCATCCAGTCTACTGGTTCTCAAATGTTAGAAAAACAGGATCACCTAGAGGGATGGTTTCTGGACTACTTCCTCAGGTTCTGATTCAGGTGGTGAGGAGGGGCCTGAGAACTTGCATTTACAACTTGTGGGTTCTGGTTGGGTAAAGACTTTGAGATAACCACTCTAGGCTATGCCTATAATCCACTGTGTGTAAACTTTCTAAAATATAATCAATCGCTTTGTAGAGCAAAAGCCCTATTTGTTTCTCCAATAGAACCAAACCTTCAAGATCTGCCATTCAGAACTGTTACTTTTCTAACCTCATTCTGGTGATGATTAAGTATGAGGAAGTACTCTAACTTCCTTAGTTAAGTTTAACTCTATTGCTATAAAATACTGAATAATTAGCTTCCTTGAAAACTAAATGTCTTGGACTTTCCATTTATTAAAAAAGGGAGAGAGCCCAGTCAGTGTGGCTCAGTGGTTGAGTGTCGATCTATGAACTAGGAGGTCAGGGTTTGATTCCCAGTTTGGGCACATGCCTGAGGTTGCAGGCTCAATCCCCAGTGGGGGGAGTGCAGGGGACAGCCGATCAATGAATTCTCTCTTATCACTGATGTTTCTATCTCTTATTCCCTATCCCTTCCTCTCTGAAATAAATAAAAGATGATATTGCTGTTGTTTTTTAAAAGGAAGAAAAACCTGGTCTTACTTTTATGAGTATATTGGTTCATTGGGCACATGAAGCAGGCCTTTAGTAGAAGAAAGTAATGTCACTGTGAAATAGAACCCTGCTGTGAAGTTCAAACATTGAAAAAAGTTGTTTAAAAAATATGAGTTCAAATTGAAGAAATATCTGATAAAACCACTCACTGTACTCATTATTATACTGTTTTCATTCTACAATTGTGTCTAAAAATAATAACAGGACAAGAGACATCATTGTGTAAACATTAATATGGCAAGCAACTACATCAAAGAGGAATAGGGAACATTAGCTTTCATTTTTATTCAGCGAGATTAACCTAAAGTAACTTACTTGTGGTTTTGTTTGAATTCTCCAGGCAAAGTTTCAGCATGTGGTAATTCTTAGGAAGCAGCATTAAAAGTATTATACCCCTTATTGCTAGGGCATACACTTTCTGTATTAATATACTCTATGAGAAATGTTCTTTATATTAGAAATATACACCAAAATAAAGCATTTTTAAAACGTTTAAATATTCAGGTATCATAAAGATATGGGCTGTGCTCCTGGATTGCTAAAGTCATTGATTTGAGGAATTAAAAGTAAAAGAGAGAAAATGCATCATACACAGAAAGATCATGTATAATAACCATTGTCTTCCTGTCTCTGAAAACAGTTGTGTTCATAGATGTTATATTTTCAAACATCTTGCCTGTGGGCAAGCTTCTAATTTAACACTGCGGAGAGGTAGAAGAAAACATATCGGTAATGAAGACAAACTTAGTAAGAGTGCCCAGAGTGTATGCATGTGTGTAGGAGGCTGGCGGCGGATAAGGGGCAGCCTGAACCACTGCTATTCACACTTGGTTTGATGTGGTACCTACATTTGTAACTAAAAAGTCAAAGCTAGTTTTCCAATTCCACCGACTGTAACCTGGCCATATGCATCTACCGACCCTTGCTGTACAGGTCTTGTGCAGGTTTTGGAAGGAAAGAGGATCTCTAAAAGGATTCTGACCAATTGCAATCAAACAACACATTTGCAGGATTAGTGCACCAATCCCACAGAATGACATTTGATGGCCACTATGTCTTTAAATCATTGGAAAGAGCTTAAAAAGACAAGTCTAATATTAAGCTTTTAATTGTTATGTATATTAAGCATATACATCCAAAACAGCAACAGAAACCAAAGGCCTTTTAGTAGTAGCCTGGTGTGAGCAAAGAACATTAGATTTGAGTCAGACGCATGTGGGTGTGAATCCCAGCCTCAGTGCTGTGACCTTAGTCTTGTTTTCCACTTCTGTTCATTATAAGATAAGAATGGTGTCATATTGTGAGTGATTATGTGTGCTAATATATACAAAGTATTAGGAATAGTGTCTGCACATAGTAGGCACATAATAAGTAACAACAGTAGTGGTGCAACAGAAGTGAGTAACTTGAACTTCTGTATACAGCTCTCCTTGGCCAGAAAGCCAAGGCAGGGCTTTAACTCGACAAACTTTCTTCCTAACCAAAGCTGCTCAGTGCATGTGCGTTCTATAAAGGAATAAATAAATGTGACCAAGAATCATATTCTCTAAGCATTACCTGACAGAATGAAAGATTTCCCAAAAGCTGCCATGCCAGATGTAATTGTAAATATTTTTTTAACATCTACTAGGCGCAAGATACTGTTCTTAAATCAGAGAAGGATAAATAAGGTTGATCTTAACCTTCTAAAGACAGTGGCTTAACCTTCTCAATTGTGGCTGCAGATAGCAGCTCCTAGGAAGATTTCAAAAACCTTGTACCCAGGCTGCATCTCCTACCAATAAAATCAGAATCTCCTGGGGTGGGGTTAACACACCAGCATGTTTATATCCCCCTGGTGATTCCAATGCAAAGCCAACATTAAGAAGCAATGGTCTACCAGTGGTCGGCAAACTCATTAGTCAACAGAGCCAAATATCAACAGTACAACGATTGAAATTTCTTTTGAGAGCCAAATTTTTTAAACTTAAACTATATAGGTAGGTACATTGTTATTAACTTAATTAGGGTACTCCTAAGGCTTAGGAAGAGCCACACTCAAGGGGCCAAAGAGCCGCATGTGGCTCGCAAGCCGCAGTTTGCCGACCATGGGCTAGGCAATCGGTGGGGAGACAACATGAATATAAATACTTAAAAACAATATGACAGTAATAAAGAAATATTAGTGGGGAGAAATGAATGTAGTGGGAATTGGAAAGCATCTAGCAGTAGAGATATGTATACAGAAGTTTGAGAGGAGGCAATATTTGAGTAAAATTCTCAAAGTATTTTAGCAAAATATTCAAAGATCATTCACACAGGAGGAATAGACAGGCATAAGGTCCATATGGAAGGATGGCAATATATCACGTGAAAGAGAGAGATGCATGTGGTATTTTGTATGCGTAGAGAATAAGAATGCACCTGGCTTTTTTCTTTTCTTTCTTTTTTTTGTTCATAAACTTACTTTTCAACACAACAAACCTCCCCATTTGACTTCGGTTTTACAACAATTTGCACAATCCTAATGGCCAAAATTTCTAAAGTTATCTTTAGACATTAAGGTCAAAACACATACTTACTTTAACAACTCATAAATATTTTTTTATTTTATGTAGAAATTAGACCCTTCATAATCCCACAAAAGATTTGACATGACTTACAATTTTATAGCACTTGTAAGCTAGCAAGTTCTCTAAGACAGAAGAGAAATCACCTAGAGAAAAACAACAACAACAACAACAACATGACATTGTTTCTGAATTCAGTATTAAATACAGCCCTGAGATTCCTGGAGAAACACGTTCTCTCTCTAATCGCTCAACACCAGAGAAAATACCTGCATGATCTTTCCGCTTTTGAGTTTTGTTGATGTATTAGCATATGCAATCTGTAAACCTTATATTTTAATTCCTCTTTGGTGCCAAGTGTAATGCTTAGAGAATCATTTGCCCACCTATATTGTTCCAAATGCATCACATTCTTCAAAGAAAACATGGGTAGTAAAACCCTCTTAAAATTTAAGGCATTTGAAGGAGTTATATTCTTAAGGCATTAAGTCACTATATTAAGGTATATAAGCAAATTCTTATAAGCTTTCACATGCCCAATTTGGCAAGGGATCATCTATATAAATAGTCTTTTGTTTCCACTCCCAAGATATGTACAGGTTTTTACAGAACTCAAATTGATTCTAGCAATTATTTAAAATTCCTCAGGAATACCTTAAATCTCATATCTTCATTTCTGAGTAGGGACAATGCCAAAACGCCAACAACTGAGTACTTTTAGATGAAAGGCAACATCCCTTTGACAGCCTTTCACACAGATACCGGCAAACAGCAGTTCATAATAAATCACAAGCATCTAGTGTCTCACTTTATGTATCTTGATGGGGGGATCCTGTGGTTGACTAATCTAGGATGTGAACCTGGGCCATAATTTCTTGAGACTGAGGTAAAGCCAGTCTAACTCAAAAATACGTTACAGTCAACAGGCCATGTTTTAAATGGAGGGTTGTACATTTAGGTCTATTTTGCATTGCCTTGCAAGATTACATATCAATTCCTTTGTCACTGTTAATTACAGCTATAGCAGCAAATTATCTCGTACCAATCTAAATGTCTACATTTTTAAAGCATTGCCCTTGATTTGAGAGAGGCTGATGACAAATATAACTGAACTAGAGGCCTGGTGCACAAAAATTTGTGCACTCGGGAGGGCCCCTCAGCCTGGCCTGTGCCCTCTTGCAGTCTGGGACCCCTCAGGGAATGACCACGTGCTGGCTTAGGCCTGCTCCCCAGGGGATTGGGCCTAAGCTGGCAGTCAGACTTCCCTCTGGCAGCCGAGGAGCACTCAGGGGATGTCCACTTGCCAGCGGGGAACAGGCCTAAGCTGCAGTCGGACATCCTTAGCACTGCTGAGGAGGTGGGAGAGGCTCCCACCACCACCGCTGTACTAGCAGCCATCGGCCTGGCTTGTGGCTGAGCAGAGCTCCCCCTGTGGGAGCACACTGACCACCAGGGGACAGCTCCTGCATTGAGCGTCTGCCCCCTGGTGGTCAGTGTGTGTCATAGTGACCAGTGATTCCCAGTCACTCTGCTGTTAGGGTCAATTTGCATATTACCCTTCTATTATATAGGATAAAGGCCTGGTGCATGGGTGGGGGCCGACTGGTTTGCCCTGAAGGGTGTCTCAGATCAGGGTGGGGGTCCCGCTGGGGTGCCTGGCCAGCCTGGGTGAGGGGCTGATGGCTGTTTGCAGGCTGGCCAAGCCCCCCAGCAGGGACCCTCACTCCATGAGGGTGTGGCCATCCTGTATGAGGGGCTGATGGCTGTTTGCAGCTGGCCACAGCCCCCAGCCACCGAAGCTCCCAGTGGAGGCTGGCTGGAAGCAGGTATCTGGGATTTATTTAGCTTCTATAATTGAAACTTTGTTGCCTTTTGCGGAGGCCACAGCCGGCCAGAACAGGCGGGAAGCTTGGCTCCCTCCATCGCCAGGGCAACCAAGCCTCCTGCTCGCTCCAGCTCCGTGGCCGCTGGCCGCCATCTTGGTTGGGTTAATTTGCATATAGTCGCTCTGATTGGCTGGTGGGTGTGGCTTGGGCATAGTGAAGGTATGGTCAATTAGCATCTTTGTCTTTTATTAGTGTAGATTATTTCCTAATACTTGTTTTACACTGAACCATGATCTCTTATTCTCTCTTCAGACTAACAGCTTGTCATGCACAATAGCTGGATGGGTTCAAGACTTAGTCAGTGAACATGAACAGAAAACTATGGATACAGTTTCATGTGAATATTCAAGTTGGAATAAACTTATTTAATTTTCTAGAACAGGAATAGCAAACAGCCAAACGCACTCATGCTCCTTTATAGAAAGGTGAACGTTGAGTAACTAATTATGAATATTTCTCCTGAAGGACATGGACATGGCCTCAGAATTCCTTTCAACCAAGGACATTATGTAGACCTTATTAATTGATCAAAGGGGTACTTTGTTGAAACTTGTTTGTCATCCCTCTCCTAGGACTTCAGATTAGCAGAGCAGAGACCTTGAAGGTAATACAACTCAACCCAACATCTGGTGCTTAATCCTCTTTAAATATCTCCATCAAGTGACCATTCAGCTTCTTTTTGTTGTTGTTGTTGTTGTTTTTTAATCCTCACCTGAGAATGTTTCCATTGATCATTTTAGAGAGAGTGGAAGAGAATGATAGAGACAGAGAGAGAAACATCGATGTGAGAGAGACACATTGATTGGTTGCATCCTGCACCCAAATGGGGCCAGGGATCAAGCCTGCAACTGAGCCTTGACCAGAATCGAACCTGTGACCCTGTAGTCTGAAGGCCAATGCTCTATCAGCTGAGCCATACTGGATGGTGCCACTCAGCTTCTTCTTGAACACTTTCATCAATAGGATAATTGAACCAGCCACATACAAAAGGGCCCATAAACTCATGTGTAAAAATGACTGAACACTTAACTGATTCATAAATTAGTAAAAATAGCTAGGAAGTTAATGAACTGTATTCTAGGTAGTCTTCTACTGTTGTGGCCCACTATTCACTCAGATCACAGCTGTTAGTAAAAGGGGAAGAAAGAATTTCTTTTGTGTTTTGTTTCTTAAGAAAAGCATTTCATATTCAGGAGTAAACTCTCAAATCTCTGGCAAAAGGAGACTGCATTTTAAAGAAGAGTTTATAGAGCTCTCCAAGAATAAGGCAGTCTGAAAATTCTCACAATAAATAAAAAGAGAGATGAGTTGGGGAGGGGCCAGGAATAGAAGAGTCTGGAGAAGGGGCAGAATTCTGATCCCTTGTGGCCCAGATCTTAATCACCACTGTTCTTGGCCATTCAATCATCTTACCATATCTCCATACAGTCAAAATCTCCACTTCTCCTTCCCATTCAAAATACTCAATCTAATTGAGCTAATTAAAAATATTTACACTAAAGAATCACTAGCCCTTTCAGAAACCATTTGAATCCAAAAGAAAGACTTGTCAGTGCAAATGAAACTCTAATTTTAAAGCTACTTATCAGATAGATTATTAGCCCTTACTTCCCCCACCTAAATCCATTAGAAAATCCATGGTATTTGCCAGCATTTCATAAGTTGAAGCCAAGTTCTTTTCTAGAACTTTTAAAGTTACTGTAATTTCTATAATTCTGGTATTCAAGAATACCTGGAAACATTTAGAATGCTTATATTAAATATTTTACCCAAGAAACGCTAACCTTCAACAAATCATTACTGTTGTGGGTGGGGGAGGGGCATTAAATAGCAACTTGCTATGTGAGATTTTTAACTATTCTGCATTCACTATAGATCTTAACCAGAGGTTAGTCTTTAACTGCAACAAATACACATGCAAAAGCTAACACACACAAAAGGAACATTGCACTTTTGAGATCCAAATGACATTACAGAGGTCTTTCTAGTTGTAGCATGGGCTGAAAAGACCACAGTAACTCTTCGTGTCCAGTGTGAATTTTATTGGTTGAATTAGATTTTTTTTTAGCCAGGGCATATTTGGAAATAGATATACTAAAGGTCTTAAAGATATACTAAAGGTCTTAATAAATATGGCATCTATTCATCTGGTAGCTTTTCCAGATATTTTTTAAGGGCAACCCTTTCTTTAAGTGATTCAGTGAGGCATAATCATTGAAGTTCTTTAAGACTAACATAAAGCAGGCAAAATAGAACAAAAGTTAAATCATACACCCAATATTAAATCTGGAGTTGATCTGTTTTATGCCTAGGATTTCACTCAGCTCCTTAGATTGATAATAATAATTAATGGCATGCCTCGAAAGATTAGAAAAACAGCTCGTCTGCATCTCAAATAAGCCACGTTTTACAGAAGTACAAAGTATGAACAGGTAATTTTCATCATGAAAACATTCATATATTTCCTTTTTGCACAAAAGTAAAATTATCATGTCTCATGTCGACTTGATTAGGACATATCCATCTCTGATCAGCTAGTGCTTTAGGAGCAGATTCTAGAGGACTTGTACATTCAACAAGTTTGTATGTATGTTATAATTTATAACTCTATTTTCCCCCTGAACCCTGGGGCAAAATGTCGCCTTCTGTTACTATACTAATTCAAAAATAAGAGGTGGATAGTTGTCCCTATGGCAACAGAGGCTCATTTTACCCCTAGCCCATTTCCAACCTGTTACTAAATTACTAAGCACTGGAACGATGCCTCAAAGAGCCCAGGGAGATGCTGTTAAGGTAATGAAACCAAACACCATCCACTTAAAACATGTTGTGTCAGCTTGGAAATAAGGAAGGATAAGCCCCTTACTTTCTACTTCCATCCTTATAGCTGACCACCTAACAACTGTTACATTTTCTAAATTACAAAGAGGTCCCCATGCTACACAACAAACATTACTTCCCAGAGGCAGAACTGACTCTCCAGAGCGCTTGTGGTTTGAGCATGGGAATATTGTTTGTTATGCTCAGGAACATGTATTTTAACTTTTCACTTCTCTATTATTCTATACTAGAGGCCAGGTGCATGAAATTTGTGCAGGGGTAAGGAGGAGTCCCTGAACCCGGCCTGCACCGTCTCCAATCCAGGACCCTTTGGGGGATGTCCAACTGCCAGTTTAGCCCAATCCTCCACAGATCAGGCCTAAACCAGCAGTCAAACATCCCACTCGCAATCTGGGACCACTGGCTCCTAACTGTTCACCTGTCTGCCTTCCTGATTTCTCCTAACCCCTCTGCCTGCCTGCCTGCCTGATCACCCCTAACCACCTCTGCCTGCCTGCCTGATGCCCCAAACTGCTCCCCTGCTGGCCTGATCGCCCCTAACTGCCTCTGCCTCAGCCCGCCACCGTGGCTTTGTCTGGAAGGACATCCGGAACGACATCCAAAAGACGTCTGGTCTGTCTGGTCTAATTAGCATATTACCCTTTTATTAGTATAGATTAATCATCAGCAATTAGATACATTTTCTTTGGAGACCACCTGTAAGTGTCTATTAGGTGCAAAAAAAAAAGGCATTTACTAGTATTTAGAATATCCATGAGTACAGGAGGCCAAGAATGAGATTTTCCCTCAAAGTTTTCAAAGGGTCAGCCAAGAGAATTGGGACAGACTGCATTCCTTCCTCATGGCGCACCACGGCCCTCTAATATCCTGCTGAGAAGAGTCTTTTACTTTGAAATTTAAAGTTTCACCTGACAGAACCCATGCCAGCAGGAGCCTCCATTTATCTACTCTAGAGGAAGAACATTGAAATCCAATCTGAGGAAATCCAAACCTTTGTTTCCATGGTGAGGCTTCCAAAAAGCTACTGAACATTCAATTCTGTCCACTAGAGTTATGGGTATGCATATATTTAATAATGTGACCTTAACTTAGCACAAAGGTACACAAAACATCTGTCATTTCTGCAACTAAGAGACAGGACAGTCTAGAAAGACATTGTGGGTATTTAGTTTGAAAGGTACTGGGATTGTGTGCACCTGTGAAGTTAACTTGTCTGGAAAATGAATCAGTTAAATTAGAGGATCTCTTGGGTCCATTTTAGGTCTACACTTTATTAATCCTCACCTGAGGATATTTTTTCCATTGAATTTTAGAGAGACTAGAAAGCAGAGAGAGAAACATCGATGTGAGAGAGACACATCAATTGGTTGCCTGCTGCATGCCTTGACCAGGGCTGGGAATTGAGCCTGCAACCGAGGTATGTGCCCTTGACAGAAATCAAACCTGGGACCCTTCAGTTTTCGGGCCAACACTCTATGCACTGGGTCAATGAGGCTAGGGCTAGGTCTACAATTTATCTAAGAGGTTAGCTAACCCTGTAACTTTGACTAAGTCACTCAGCTTCACTATGTGTGAGTTTCCTTCTAGTTCTAAAATAAGTCTAGAGATTCCTACATAATTTTGTGGATTATATTTTCCCTTAACAGATCATTTTAAAATAAGATTAGTATTCTTTACACCATCTGAGATTGAGGGGGGAGGCAAAGAGTAGGGAGTAAATTTTTGTCCTAAGAGTCAATTCTATTGGCCAATCTGAAGGGCCAATAACAAACCAAAAAAAAAAAAGTACTTAAGTAAAAAGTGCTTAAGATTGTAAAGTTAAGATAATGAATCAAAGAATGTGATAGTTGGCAGTGGTTCTCAACCTTCTGGCCCTTTAAATACAGTTCCTCAAGTTGTGACCCAACCATAAAATTATTTTTGTTGCTACTTCATAACTGTAATGTTGCTACTGTTATGAGTCGTAATGTAAATATGTGATATGCAGGATGGTCTTAGGTGACCCCTGTGAAAGGGTCGTTCGACCACCAAAGGGGTCACGACCCACAGGTTGAGAACCACTGATGAAGAGCAATATTTCCCATTAGACTAATGTCTATAGATCTTCACTTATTTGTCTTTTTTATGAAAAAAAAAAAAATCTCATCCCTACCTACAAGTCTTAAGTTCTACAACAATATATAATAGGCTTTTTTGAGAGCCATTTCTTGCAATGGCTCCTCTACCAAGTTTAGTTAGATTTCAATTCAGTATCCAGTATGAGATTTATCTATGGACTTGGAGATATATTCATTGATCTAAGGCCCATACAACAGAATAAAATTCCTGAAAACAAGGTAGTATGATATAATGAAAAGGACATAGGACTTGAATTTAGAGGACCCAAGCAAAATGAACTTTGTATCTATCTCTGTCCCTTTCTAGCTGTGAAGCTGGACCCTGCTTTTAATATCTCTGGGCTATAGTTCTATTATATGTAAAATCATGATACTAATACCTTCTTCAAATAATTTTCATAAGGATTAAATGTGATAACGGGAAGAAAATGTTAAGACCTTGATACATGCTTGAACTACCTGTTGAATTTACTCAATTTCAATGCAATAATCATTTATGGATGGCCTACCAAGTGTCACACATTGCATAAGGTGATATAGATTAAATGATGGAAAAGACTTACCCCTACTCTGTTGGTACACTTTGATTAGAAATGATCCAACATGGCCAATGGAGCCTAAATAACTGGTTTGCCTTGAGATTAGAGATTAGAAGCAGTGCTGTTCACCTTTTCCATGGCAAAATCCTTGAGAAAACAAACAAACAAACAAAAAACCCTGCTGTTCAAACTAATCATTCACTCCCTTTTACAGAAGCATAATATTCTAATTTGCTCAAGAAATCTTAATTGACCAACTGTTCTATGTGGAACACAAAAGTCTTTTAGTTTTTGCTAAAATGTTTATAATCTCATAGTGAGAGAAGATATCAACCTATGGCAAGTTAAAGCCAAGACAAAGAAGTAATTAATTAAACTCAGAAGATATCAACTATAGCCTCCGAGTCCTGCTCAGACTTCTAGAGGAGGGAGAACTACGAAATGGCCCCCGACTCCAAGATAGTTACACTGTTAGGGGAAGAGCACCTAGAGACATAAGTTTGGTAGTACAAAACTGTATGTCAACTGAATCAACTGAGGTGTCCAGGCAGAAGTTTTATGATGACTTTATAGGAACTGTGAGTTGCTCTCTTAATCAAGAAATGATTGAAGGAGAAGGTGGGTTTCAGCTTAACTTTGAAGAATGCATAGAATTAAAATTATTTTCGTTGCTACTTCTTAACTGTAATGTTGCTACTGTTATGAATTATAAATATCTGATATGCAGGATGGTCTTAGGCGACCCCTGTGAAAGGGTCGTTCGACCGCCAAAGGGGTCACGACCCACAGGTTGAGAACTGCTGTTCTAGAGTGAGAGCAAATGTACAAGTCTTTTCTAACTACCCCACCCAATGATCTAGAAATACCAGAGATATAGAAATAGAGAATATATAGAAAAATAAAAATGCTTAATGTAAATAATACAACTCTTTCCCTTTCAGTGTCTAATTTCAGCACTTAGCTTTATTGATATTGTCACTAATATAATGTGGTTTAGGCTCAATTTGACTTAAGAAGTGGATGCTAATAAATCCATCTATCCTGGAATATTTAAGCTAAATATTACTGGAATAGTATATGTAAAAGAAAGCCTTGATTTATCTGTTTGTAAGATGAGAAAATTTTATTGTACTTTGAAGACTCCTCTAGGTCTTTTTCTCCAACCTCGCTACCTAAAAGTATCAAGAGATAGAACCAAAGAAACAATATTTTTAGCTAGGTAATATACTAGTATTAGGTTTCTTTCTATAACTGAAATCCAGAATTTAGCTTTTAAATGGAATATAGTTTTTGCCCACCTGTGCCCCCTAACTGGCTTTGCTGGGTTTGAACAAGTCCTTCAATGATATTCTTTAATGTAATCTTACAGGCTCCTTGCCTCTAATTCCAATTCGTTTGAGATCATTTTTTGGGACTATCACTGTAAAGATGAAAATGTTTTAGCCAGGTGGGTTCTGCCATTTCGTTATTGCTACTGTCAATAGATTTGAGGGGAAGGCGGACGAGGATGGACGAAGAGCACATGTACTGTAGTACAAAGAAAAAAACATGTCACATATAATTTCCATATTGGGTACCTAGATCAGAGAGCTGAGCATATGTCCCAGATGCAGGCCATAGAGTTCAGGTCCATGTTATATTATTACTTATTAAAGGGCTTTAAATTATATTACTGGAATTCAAAATTATGACATACCTCTTTTGGATTAAAAAGTGCTGCCACATTGACAATAAATAATAATACTGAAGATTGCTTACCTTCAACCGAGCGATTCCAGAACTTGGTATATTTCCAGAGAAATGTTCATACCTATGCACAAAGAAACTTGTGAACGATTTTAAACTAGTATAAACAGTGCTGTGATGAGCAATTAGAAACAACATAAATTCTCATTGTTAACAGAAGAATAGATAAATTTTTCACCTTTATACAATTGATGAAGTCAAATAAATTAAGTAGAGTTATGTGAATCAACATAGGAAAAAGTCCCACAGACACAATTTGCATCAAGAGAAATAACGTTTGTACAAGGATATATTCACTATATTACCATGTGTGTATATAAGCTTTAAAATCATGCAAAACAATACTACCCAATGATTATTGATACAAACATCTAGTAAAAGCAGGAAATCACTATAGGGTAGCACCACAATTTTCAACCCTTTTCATCTCATGGCACACATAAGCTAATTACTAAAATTCTGTGGCACGCCAAAAATTATATATTTTTGCTGATCTGGCAAAAAAAAAAGTATAATTTTGATTCATTCACACCAAACAGCTGTTGTCATTTTTTTACTTGACAATCTAAGGCAGTGGTTCTCAACCTTGGCTGCACATTAGAATCACCTGGGAATCTTTTTACAATCCTGATTTCTGGGCCCCATCCTCCGGAAATTCCGTTTCTTTGTTATTAATATTATGGCCCCACCCCATAACAAAGAAACAGAATTTCCGGAGGATGAGGCCCAGGAATCAGGATTGTAAAAAGATTCCCGGGTGATTCTCATGTGCAGCCCAGGCTGAGAACCACTGCTCTAAGGGGAAAGAGCTCAGTGCCCCTCAGGAGTTGCATGTTTCCCACGTTCTCGCAGCACACCAGGTGAAACCACTGCTGTAGTAAATGCAGTAGCAGAAGGGTACGCAATGGCCTCCTGCATCTGTAAAAGTGCATTTCTTAACAAAATAATTCAAAGCAAATATCATAAAATGTTTGGAAAGATCAACAGTGTGTGCTTGGACATTAGTAATAGTGCACTTTTCTACAGGGTTATAATATTTCATCTTAAAAGAAAATTGAACAAAAACAACACAAGTCTACTTGCTTTCATAGAATTTTTAAAGATTTTGAGGAATTTTATGTGCCGCATTACTTTCTTTTTTCTCTTCTATTCGGGTTTTGACTTCTCCACAAGGATATGTGGGAGTTTTAGGAAAAGATTCCATAACAATTCTTCAAAGAAATTGTTAAGTAGTGAAGCCAAACCAAAGGAACTTCTCTATTTCTAGTGAAATTCTTTTTCTCTGCACTGAATTTTTGAAATGAGGTCACAACTCATACATGTTGGAGTTGTGTTTCAGTCTGCCCAGAATATCAGAGCCCAGAATCCTATGAGACTGGTCTAAGCATTTCAGAATGAGTATTTATTTGCTCCTCAGTCATCTCTAGGTGCTTTCTTTAACCTTCTGAGCTTGGCTAAACGCATCTCCCATCAGTGTCCCTCTGGATCCACATACGTATTCTGTGGTCACACGTATACTGTTCATTATCTGCATGCACTCCTGAGAACGTTCAATAATTGTTCTTGGGGCTACATGGTAAAGCCTGTCATTCTTATTTACCTGTAGGATAAACAGGATCCAGGTAAAGCATCTTACAAATGGCTAGTCTGAAGTCTCCCCCGACCCCAACCATGAAATTTTCATTTGTAGATACATGCTTTCTCCCTAATCAATATGACCTTTAGAAATAATCAAAACAAACCATCAGTCTAGAGATTCCTCTTCAGTACACATTTCCCTTGGCTATATCCCTCTAGTCCAGTGGTTCTCAACCTTCTGGCCCTTTAAATACAGTTCCTCATGTTGTGACCCAACCATAAAATTATTTTCGTTGATACTTCATAACTGTAATGTTGCTACTGTTATGAATCGCAATGTAAATGTCTGATAGGCAGGATGGTCTTAGGCGACCCCTGTGAAAGGGTCTTTCAACCGCCAAAGGGGTTGCAACCCACAGGTTGAGAACCGCTGCTCTAGTCTCTTATTTTTACTTCTGAGTTCAGGGTCATGTAATTTTTAACAGAACTGAAAATTCTCCAACCAGCAATAATCTAGGAAGACATCAAAAACACCCAGACAGAATAAGGCTAATATTTCCTTACCAGGTGTCTAGCCTCTTAATCTAGTGATAATATCACATTCCAAAGGAAAAGACACCAGACCCTCCCAGCCAGTGCTCTAAGCACTTACTTCTTCACCTAGGATTACCAGCAAACATTCTCACCTGCATCAGAGGTGGGGGCTGGTCTCCAACTGCTGAGGAAGACAGCATTTGAGGAGTAAATAAGAGCTCAGGCAAAACTTTAGAAAGCAAAACCCAGCAGCAAACCTGCTGGTTTCAGGCGCAGGTGCTAAATGATCTGGGGTTTCATTTATGCTTCCGGAGCAGTGGCCTTTCTTTGGGATTTGGGATTTAAAAGGTGGTCTTCTCTGCCCTAGCTGATTTAGCTCAGTGAATAGAGCGTCAGCCTATGGACCAAAGGTTCCCGTGTTTGATTCAGGTCAAGGGCATGTACCTCTGTTGCAGGCTCCTCCCCGGCCCGGGCTCCTGAGGAGGCAACCAATCAGTGTGTTTCTCTCACATCGATGTTTCTCTCTGTCTTTGCCTCTCTCTTCCACTCCCTGTAAAAATCAAAGGAAAAATATCCTCGGGTGAGGATTAAAAGGTGGTCTTCTCTGAAGAGGCATATTTTTAGAAGGCTGTGTTTGAGAGGTACGTTTCGGTTTGTTAATGAAGAGGGGATGGTCCATCTTCCTTGTCAGAGGATAAATGTGGAGATTCCTCTATTGATGATTAGACTCCAGCAGCGGTTCTCAACCTGTGGGTCACGACCCCTTTGGCGGTCGAACGACCCTTTCACAGGGGTCGCCTACGACCATCCTGCATATCAGACATTTACATGACGATTCATAACAGTAGCAACATTACAGTTATGAAGTAGCAACGAAAATAATTTTATGGTTGGGTCACAATATGAGGAGCTGTATTTAAAGGGCCAGAAGGCTGAGAACCACTGCTACAGCCTGAGTAGGGTCAAGGGTCTTATCTGACAGAATGCTTGATGGTGAGGAGTACAGGGAGAGAGACAAAGTAAATGACATTTTTTTTGGATCTGATTTGTCCTCCTGTGGACATGAACTCCCTTTAAACAATTCAGTCTTCCCTTTGAAAAAAACATGGAGAAGGGCGATTAGAAGATCCTTCCTAAGGTTTCTGAGTGATTGTGCAGAGACTTTAAGGAGGCATGGATTCTAATCACAATTCAGCCACTAAACGGCCACCTACAGCATCCCTGTCAATGTCATCAGAAGAAGAAGGGCCTAAGTCACGGACCGGTCATTCCTGTTGGGAATCACTTGGGTTGTTCAAAAACAGTAACAACAACAACATCCTGCCTGGCCCTTCCCTGGATCAACAGAATCAGAAGCTCTGGAAGGTGGTGCCTTGCGCTGATATTGGTAAAAATCTCCCAAGATGATTTTAATATAAAGCCAGACTGAGAACTAGAGTAGTGTTTCTCATACTTTAATGGGCAAGCAAGTCATTGGAGAGCTTATTAAAATGACGATTCGGATTCAGTAGGTCAAGGATGAGGTATTTCTGACAAGCTCCCTGGTGATGTGGTGCTGCCGGCCGACAGAGCACACTTTGAGTGGTAAGAAACTAATGATTTCTGAGCGCCTTTCCGGTGCTGCGATTCTGTGAGTCTGTGTTAACTTTCAATTTCCACAGAATCACCCGACAATTTCCCACCTAAGAACACACGTCTTCGAGCGAAATTTCTTTTACAATGCCATGCGCTGTGCTGGGCTCTGTGAAATAATGGTCTTTGGAAGTTAGGAGGTACTTCTGGATCTTATAGTGTCTGATGCAACACCATGAACATTAATTATCACCGAATGGTATGATAGATATAAAAACGACAGGGAGCTTGTGGGGGAGTCACATGAGGTAGGAATTCTGCCGCAATGTGGAGAATTGAGTGCTATGAGGGGATGTGTACGGGGACATCTCACTCAGGAATGTGTGTGCATGTGCATGCCTGGGCTAGGGGTGCAGGTTAGAGTTTGGAGTGGTTTAGGGAAGCTTCCCAGAAAAAAAAAATTACTTTCAAGGTGAGCTCTAAAGATGAGTAAGATTTGGGAGTTGAGAGGGATGTCCAGACAGAGAGAGCTGTGTGTAAATACCTACATAGGTGTGTGAAAGAGAGGCTGAGGAAACCAGGGGACTAAAAGTAGCTTCATCTGGCTAAAGTATAAAAAACATGAGGAATGAGCTGGGGATTAAGCAGTGGCCAGCACTAGGACTTCATAAACCCTGTCCAGCAGTTCGTCGTTATCCTAAAGCAAGAGAAAGTCTTCAAAGCATTATAAGCAGAAAAAGAAACATGATTTACATTTTCACATAGAAATAACTTCCTATGTGCTGTGTGGGCAATGGGTCAGTGGATGGAGGCATATCTGTTAGAGGGGTGTTTCTATCTGCTACTAACAGTTGAGAGTGAATGAGGCCAGCTTTTCCACTTCTAGGAAACTATCCTACAGAAACTTATTTGTGTACACAGATATTTGGGCAAGTATGTTCATGGCACTATTGCTTTTTCTTTTTAAAATATATTTTGTTGATTTTTTACAGAGAAGAAAGGAGAGGGATACAGCGTTAGAAACATCGATGAGAGAGATTGATCAGCTGCCTCCTGCACGCCCCCCAGTGGGGATGTGCCCGCAACCAAGGTACATGCCCTTGACCGGAATCGAACCTGGGACACTTGAGTCCGCAGGCCGACGCTCTATCCACTGAGCCAAACCGGTTCAGCGCTATTTTTTAATTTGTTTGTTAATCCTCACCCAAGGGCATTTTTCCATTGATTTAGAGGGAGTGGAAGGAAGGGGGAGAGACAAAGAGACACATCAATTGGTTGCCTCCCATAAGCACCCCGTCCAGGGCCAGGTTCTGAAGCCTGAAACTGAGGTATGTGGCCTTGACCAGAATCAAACCTAGGACCCTTCAGTCCACAGGCCAATGCTCTAACCACTCCACAAAACTGGCTAGGGCTCACCATTGCTTTTAATGACCAAACCTTATACACACAGGTGATGTCCACCAACTGGAAACTAGTTGTATAGTTTTTGATATATCATGCTATGAGATAGTGGCCATTAAAAAGACTATATTAATAGTACATCGATATATAAAGATGACCAAGATGTCTTGTAAAGTGAAAAAAAAAAAAGCAAGTAAAAAAATAGATTATGTAGAATGGACCCTATTACATAAAAACAAAAGTACATTCTCTAGTGTCTGTGTCTGTGTATGTGAATTAATAGAGAAAGCACTGAGAGGCCACGTCGCAAACTGATGGCGATGGCTTCCTTTAGGAAGGGATGGAAGATGAAGAGCAACTTCCACTCCTCCGGCTCCTGTTCTGTTTCAGGTATTTTCAAAGAGAAAGTGTTTGTGTGTCACTTGTGCAATAGGAAAATAAAAAGAGAACTGAATGCTATTTTCACATCTTTTTTTCATTCATCAATAACATGCAATTTGCCTTCATTCAGTCTAACAATTCCTACCATTTTAAATTCAAAATTTCTTTAAAAAAATAAAGCTCAAAAAAATCTTTTAATAATTTAAAATTCTAAAAATGTCTCACCTCTCCCTAAGGTCACTTCCCCCACACACTCCAACAACTTCCTTCACTTAATCTTTCCTCTAGTTCTCATTATGCAGCTACCCTAAACCTAAGATAACTCCAGACACAATCTAAACTCCTAGCGGTTGAAAATCATTAAAGTTAAGCAACAAGCAGAAATCAACAGGGTTAGAAAAAAAAATTTTTTTCTCTTTACTCTTCTGGGAGCTGAGAATTTTCAGTGCTGCCATCATTTTCTAGAAAGATCCTCTGATGACCTCTGAAAACAATCTAGGACCCCCCACAGCTGCTCTTGCATCCCAGTATAACCAATTCAGCTGTGCACTGACAGGAACATTATAAATTGCTTAGAGAAGGAGGTTACAAAAGGGAGCGACCAGCCTAGCTTTTGTTAGGTTAAATCTGGGCTCCCCAACCTGTTAAGACGCTTTGAAAGAGGTAACAAAATGATCTATAAAGGCGAGCCAGTGGGTGTCGTTTCTTTGGATAATCAAAAACCTTTTGATTGGGGAATACACAAAAGGCTGAGGAAGGTTAGTAACCCTGGGATAAAAGAAAAATTTCCTTCATCAATTAAAAAGCAGTTATGGAAAAATGGAGACTAGAGCCCCAATTTCCCAAATGGAGGAAGATTGAAATATTGGCATCACTCAACAGTTATTATATTCAATGTGCAACTGAATGAAGATCTCCTGTAAGAAATCAATTATTTAAAATTAATTTAAAATTCTATAAACAAAAACATAAAAACAAACTTTTATTTTATAATTACTTAATGAGAGTAACAAATATTTTATTTCCATTCCGGTGCATGCTTTTTGGCCAATACCCTAAGAAGCACCGATACGGTGTCACGTTCTAATGCTGTTCCTCCTCTTTTCTCACCATGCCTTAATTTTCCACTTGAGCTTTATTTTAAATAGTGTAGAGGCATCTTCTGATATTTAACCTGGGTTGTTTATGCTTTTTACCTAACTCAAAGTCACTAGGTATTGGTCCTATCTGAACAAAGTCAACATCAAACAACAAGCAACACTAAGCTTATTGATCATAACATTTGTAGTTTACTTTTCTCCGGAGAAACTAAAAAACTCTCTAAAGGTACTTGCGGTTTAATAATAATTAAATATGAATGATGTGCTGACATGATACATGTATTAGAAAGAGAACAACGAAATCTGTATCACTCCAACTTAAACCTACAGTCTCTAGGAAACCTTCAAGTTGTTGAAGCATCAAGCCATAGAGGGGTTGCATTTGCATTGGGAGCTCTGAATGATTTGGCTGGCAAAGGAGAGCAGAGCAAGGAGATGCCAAGCGTATATAAAAGCAGAGTTGACATAGTGACGGCAGAGCAGCATGCCCAACTCATCAGCCTGCTCCAAAATACAAAGGCAGTGCCATGGAGCCAGCTTCTTGGAGGCCAAAGGACTCCGCCTTGTGCTTTACATTGTTGTAGAGTAGCGATGGCGAACCTTTTGAGCTCGGCATGTCAGCATTTCGAAAAACCCTAACGTATCTGGTGCCGTGTCACATATAAGAATGTTTTGATATTTGCAACCATAGTAAAACAAAGACTTATATTTTTGATGTTTATTTTATATATTTAAATGCCATTTAACAAAGAAAAATCAACCAAAAAAATGAGTTCACGTGTCACCTCTGACACGTGTGTCATAGGTTCGCCATCACTGTTGTAGAGGAACTCTGATGGTAAAAACAACTGAACATCTCCAGGAGTGAAGGATAATGAACAAGGCTGCCCCAAACAGATCAGGTATGAGAAAGTAGCTATGGAGTGGAGGATGTTACACTAACCAGGACAACGATGTCAAGGGCTGGCACTTCCTTGCAGCGTGTTAAAAATTTGCTGAGGAGTCCGACAATCTGAGCCTGATCATGGCTCAGCAGCAGATGGCACGCACCAAGTTCCTCCTGCCGGATCTCATGCATTTCCAGCCCCAACTTAACACCGAATACCAGCCCCTGCTCACTGCTCGTCTGTGTCCCTGTTTATGCTGTTCTGTGGTAAAGTCTGAAAAATATGAGCAATGAGGTGAGGTGCTTTTTAAAAAAATAAATAAATAAAACTCCATCTATTCATTTTTAAATGTTTAATACTCTTGCCCTATAAAATGATGGTTATAAGAGATACTGGAGAAGTAGCAATCTTTAATTGATAAAATAAAATGTAAGAAATCCTGTGTGGTTTTTATTTTCATTTAAAAAAATTGTTACTTTGTTAAATCTAAAAATCTGGGACTTCTGGTGCAATAGTTCAAAAATTATGGCTGAAATAAAATGGACTTGGTCCCAGCTTTACTACTAACCGGCTATGTGACCTCCTCTCAGCCTCAGTTTCCCCGTTTGCGGAACAGAAATAACAGCACTGCCTACCTAATAGGGTATCATGAAGATTATGAAGGTAATGCAGCAGAGGCTCAGCACAGGGCATGATATAAGGCAGCACTCGAGCGTTAGCTTAGTGTCATCAGAAAGGCTACTTATTAGGGACCCTCCGTTTTCTCATCTCTCAAGCGAGCCATTTGACCTCAGAGACTTCTACATTCCCTCCAATTACAACGTCCTACATTCTACACCAAAATTCTAGTCCTTCTACTCCTTGTAGGCTATTCAAGCACACAACTGTTCACCTATCCTCCATCCATATCATGAACTACCATCCAGCCATGGAATGACATCCATAGATATTACTGAGTGGGGAAAAACATAGTTACAAACCAATGAATAACCGTGTGATTCCATTTTTTCAATGAAATACATACATATAAATATATACATACTGGTAACTTCTAACTCGCCTCTAAAACCCTCCCATTACTCTAGGCCAGCACTGTCCACAAGGAATATAATATGAGCCACAATGTCAGCCATATATAGAATATTAAATTTTCTAGTAGCCACATTTAGAGAAACCGATGAAATTTGTTTTGATATATTTTATTTAATCTAATCTAAACAAAGTATCCTCATTTCCACGTGTAATCAAAACAAAACTTATTATTCATCCATTATTTTTGTATGAAGTCTTCGAAATCCAGCATGTATGTTACAGCTACAGTACATTTTAAGATGGACTAGCGGCATTTCAAGTGCTCAGTAGCCAAGCGACTCATGGCTACAACATCAGACAGTCCAGCTCGAAGCAGTTAGTTCCTCTCCTCACACCGAATTAGAATGATCACACTGCAAGGAAACTTATCTTACTTAATATATGGCTTATATGCCCATTGCCTTTAATAATTTCTGATAGCAATTGAGTATTTAATAAATGTTTGAATGAATGCGTTTAATTCAAAGTATTCTTGGGTAACTTTGCATTTTTAAGTGCCATATGAACCAAAGGATAAAAAGACATTGCACCACTCCCAAAGAAAGAACACAGGGATTTTGGAAAGCATCTCCTGAAAAGTATCACACCTCACAAGAAGCCCCCTACTTTGTCTAGGGGCAAAGCCAGCCATTCAGAAATATAAGATACCTTCATGAATTAACTAAAAAAATCCAGAACTAAAGCTAATGCCAAAATGTATATCATACTAGACAAATAAATGTAAAAAGATAGTAGGACTGAGAGAAACGCATAGTAATAAAAACTTTAGTAAGTGCCTGCTATAGCTAAATGCTTTACATACATATTTATCATCTTCACTAACACTTCTTAAGACAAGGTGGAGAAATAATGACTCAAAGGAGAAAAGATATTAGCTGTGGAATCATTAAAACAAACAAAAACTCTTTAGCTTTAAGTCCTGTCTCTGTCCATTTCTAGCTCTGTGATCTAAGGTAAGTTTCTTATCTCTCTAGGCTCAGTTTTCTCCTATGTAAAATGGGCATCAAAGTAACTACCCTTGATTATTGTGACGATTAGATTAATTGACACGTGAACTCTCAATAAATGACACCCAGGATTATAATGGTAAGGCTCAATTAAAATAAGATCAATCACTGTGATCATCCTATCTGAACTCGGTATACCCACATGGCAAAGGCTACAGATGAACACCTTTTGAGGAGAAGTGATCTGATCACTTAACCAGATCAGATCAGAATACAAAACTGGAGTAGCTGAAGTTGAGTCAATACAGAGAGTTTGGCTTACGGGAGGCCTTGAGCCAGCTGGAGGAGTTGAGACTTGATTACTGCCTAAATCCCGTCATAAATCTGTGAAACAGTTAATCAGTCTTCGTGCAATTATGAAGCTCTTCTTTTTAAACTTAATTCTTTAAGGCTGATAGGAACATTCCTTTACTCAAGTAAAGGCTGAACATATGCTTTTCTACACTCCTCAAATCCTACCTTAAATTTGTCTTAATCCTTTGAATCTACGTGAGGAGTGGCATTCACGTTCCCTGGGTTGTGAAAGAAAAACCAACCAGACTCTTATCTGTGGTTAGAGCATTGCAACAACTTTACTCAAGTTAGATCCTCCAGGAGGCCCATTAAACCAACACAGCTGCTCACCATTAGTTACCCCCTCTCATTTGGCTGTTTGCCTGAACCCCCTCATCCGTGAGCTATGAGCCACCACACCTGCCATGCTCATGCTTGAACCAGGTCATGTGAAGAATGTTATCAAAAAACATTTTTTTAAATGAATAAAGTAGCCCCGGCCACTCAGTGGTAGAGCATGGGCCTGTGCACTGAAGGGTTGCCAGTTTGATTCCCAGTCAAGGGCATGTACCTGGGTGGCAGGTTTGTTCCTCAACTGTAGTCAGGGTGCATGCAGGAGACACCAATCGATGTGTCTCTCTCACACTGATGCTTCTCTCTCTCTCTCTCTCTCTCTCTCTCTCTCTCTCTCTCCTTTCCACTCTCTCTAAAAGAAAAATCAATCAATATAAAAATAAATAAAAGAAAAGCATAAAGAATATTCATATGTATTATAATCTGAACATAAACATACATGTTCATATATACATATGATTAACATATGTGTTCAAGAAGCACATGCAACTAGGGATTTTCCCCAATTAAAAATGGAAGCAACAGCCTGGTGAGAGTGGCTCAGTTGGCTGAACTTAGTCCTGTGCACCAAAAGGTTGCCAGTTCGATTCCCAGTCAGGGCACAGGCATGGGTTTTGGGTTCAATCCCTGGTCAGAGCATATATGGAAGGCAACTAATAAATGTTTCCCTATCATTCTCTCTCTCTCTCTCTCTCTCTCTCTCTCTCTCTCTCTCTCTCTCTCCCTCTCTCTCTCTCTCTCTCCCTCTCTTTAAGCATGTCCTCAGTTAAGGATTTTTTTTAAAATAAAAATAAATTTTTACACAAAAATTTCCCTAATTATTTTGTTTTTCCAAAGACAGTACTCTCTTTTCTAAAAAATGATAATCTTTTTCTCAAATTATTTCCTTTGGCATATATTATGCACTCCATACACAAAATGAAATGGAAACTTTACTAGCAAAAATGACCCGTAAAAGGACAGATAATGAAGTTTTAGGGAAATTGTCATTAACATTGAGAATAAATTATTATTCCCTGCGATAAGTACATAGGCAATTATTTCCCATACTTTTCAGAAAAAAAAATATATATATGCTTATCCATTTAAAAGGAACTGCAGGGAAAATTAAAATTGGCATCTTGAAATCTTTTGAAACTTTTCAGTCTTCTCAACAAGAAAACAAACCAGAAATTACTGAAAAACTGAATCATCGATTGAAAACGGAAAAGCGTTGTAATGTCTCAAGACATGCTCTCCTTCGCTGGCTGGCCTGTTAGTGCACTGGTGGTTTCATTATAGGACACTCTTCAGCACTTTTAGCTGGTCTGTGGCACAACCTTCCCCGAAGAAATACGAAGAGTAATTTTCAAAAAGAACTTTTATTTTTAATAAGGATTGACTTTTGTAAAGGCAGCACCAAGCTGCCCCGTGTATCAAACATGAACCATCACACCAATCTCCACACATCAAGGAGCAGTTTTCGCACACAAGGCTTGTTGTTTCTGGCAGGTATCCATGTAGCCAGAGAGGTCACCACTCAGCAAGGTGCTCTCTTTCTGGTGTACAAGAAAAGAAATCACTAGAAATAAGGGGGGGGGGGGTGCAGGGAGGGCAAATAGGCTTGGGAAACAGGAGAGAAACTTGTCAATCTCCAAGATGCTAGAAAATGATTGTGGAAGTCTTTTGTTAGGGAATCCCATAATGGTATTGCTGCTCCTCTGTTGTGGACACGAACAGCAAGCAGCTAGTCTAAGATGGTGAGGGCGACAGAGGATTAGACAAATCGCGAAAAGGCCCTGGAAAGGACATTACTGGTGTTTGGGATCATAAAGGACAAAATTGTATCATTATTTACCTTCAACAGCAGTGTCCTTATAAATAAAATTTTGTGAGGGGAAAAAAAAAACTAAAGGCATCTATGAAATGTTTATTATGAACGTATGTGTATAAATTATTTTACAAATGGGGAAAGAAAAAGGCCCTACAGCGCCATTCTTGTATAGTCAATGGATCATACACTGACTTGTTTTTATATTAGTTCCAAGAGAAGGACATCCAGCTTGTTCCCAATCCTTTTTATTTTAAACATATGAATCACTGAGAAGGTTAGCATTGCGCTGGAAATGATTTTGATGCATGTAACAAAGCTATATAAAAAATCATAACAGGAAGAGACAGATCAACTGTGAGGTTGCAAGATGGCTAGTAGGATTGTAAGATCACCTGGAAGGGTCCTTGGCATTATCCACTAGGCAGGAAAACAGAATATCCTGAATCTTGGCTTTTAGGAAACTACATTGTAAAGAGCTGGAGTTTTTAAACACACAAGTCAGTCTCAGTGCATATCTTCCTTAATCCTCCCACAGACGCTTTAATGAAAAGGAGAATCTTTTATCAATATTTATATAGGTGATAGAATCCAAGTTTTATCGTTTCATAATAAAGACAAGTGCGTTTTTTAGTAAGATCAAACAGTATGTCATTAACTAATGATATCCCTTTTCCCCTGCATATTTTATCTAAATGGTTGTTACAGGCCATCAAAATTCATGACTGACCAGTAAGTTAGACAGCTGTTCCTTCGGATAATAATGGCAAAGGCAAAAGCCATCTGGTTATAATAATCGTCATGAGTGTTTGTGTAATGATGTGGATAGTCACCTATGGTGTGTCAGGCACTGTACTTAAGCCATTGTACTTTGGGAGCCGGGACTGGGGTATTACAGAGAGGAACTAGTCCCTGCCCTCACAGATTCCAGACTCGTGGGGGAGGGGGTGCTGAACATAGACATACATTATTATGATTCAATTGGGTACATAGTCATAAAGGCACAGGGTGACCAGGAATACTGTCATACAGGACATGTCTGTTGCATGTTTACTGAGTAAATGAAGTGAGGAGGCCTTCTGCTTGCCAACCTGCAAGGCGCACACCACTCTGGCATTCTCGTCCTCTCTTGATTGGACTCAACTTATAGCCCATTTGACCTGGGGTCCTGGCCAGACTTTTGGTGGGTCTACCAGGCCTAACCTATTCTAGCCACTAACACTCCATTGTATCAGAGTATCCAGGATTATTTCCCCTGAGGAGAGCTGAACCAAAGCTGCCCCTAGTAGCAATGAAATATTTCAGAAATCACATCAACTCTTTTCTATATGTTGGAAAGCGGTGCAATCTTTTTATGAGACAATTATAAGAGCCCTGGGCTTAGATTAGAAGACCAGCCCATGGTGAGTACAGGCAAGCCTTTTCAAGAAAATCTACCTGAGATTCTTATCACCACTGCACTTACCTGGGTTGACAAGGCTCTTCCTTCCCATGCAGGTATGCTGCCTTTCGGATAAGAAACCACGAGGTAGATTGCTGAGCCTTTGTTATAACCTCATGGTTCAACTAGGCATCCTACAGGTATAATTCACAAAGAAATCGACTTTTATTTTTTTGCCCCATGAAAACAAAATTTTTATTACAACAGTTAAATGAAAATGTTAAAAAACATAGGAACTCTATTCCCAGAAAGGACACGTGACAGAGCAAGAACTGGAAGAACAATAGCACCATAGCTTTTTAGAGCTGAAAAATCTCCAATTCAAGCTCAGAAATGATGGCCCAGAGTGGCTGAGTGACTTCACCAAGGCTGCACAGCCCATCGTGGGGAGAGCTGGGAGTGATGCCTAACTTGCACTCTCCTATTAGGTCTCCCTCCACTGAACACATTCTGCACTTAACTCTTTTTTTTAAATATTTTATTGATATTTACAGAGAGGAAGGGAGAAGTATAGAGAGTTAGAAACATCGATGAGAGAGAAACATCGATCAGCTGCCTCGTGCACACTCCCTCCTGGAGATGTGCCCACAACGAAGGTACATGCCCTTGACCGGAATCGAACCTGGGACCCTTGAGTCCGTAGGCTGATGCTCCATCTACTGAGCCAAACCGGTTAGGGCTGCACTTAGCTCTTACTAATCCCCCCAGGGTTCTCTTTATATGTGAGGGCACTTCCTTAAGTTCACCTTGTATCTCTTCACTGCAAGTCTGCACACAACTTTGGGACTTTTCAGGGCACTCCAAGCCCTTGCACAAAGACCCCAGGTTTTAACTCACTGGAAAGACAGCTCTAATTCTCCTACTTACGATTGCTTCAGAACCACCCCAGTTGCCTACATGAGCTCCCTGCTCTTTGTCCTTATTTCTGAGATAGGAGCAAAGAGAAAAAGAAAATAAGAAGATAGGTATTATAATAATATTTGTTCATATAACTCTAATTATCTGAAGCACATGGGGAAGGTTTTATTTCTTTTCCAGCTGGATAAGTTCACCCCCAACTTCTCCATAATCTTGCTTTTTGATACTTTCAAATGTAAACAGATTGCTAACTCTTAGTCATTAAGCTTTTGTTCCTTGGAGAGAAATTTATGGAGCACTTATTATGTGCCAAGCAGAGAGGCTGGGTACTGGAGATACTGTGGTCACACCACACTTGCTGGCAATCTGAAGGAACTAAACAAATCACATCAATGCCTATGTCTACCTGGTACTAAGCGACCAAGGAAAACATTGGGGGCTGTGAGAATGAATATTGTGAAGATCTGCTTTAGATTGGAGTGGGAGAAAAATTACTGCTTCCTTCCCGTGGTCTTCTAATTTGTCTTTTGGGAAAAAAAACTAGACTTTTATAGAAGGATGATATTTGTTTTCTAGGAACAGAGCTTTCAGCAAAAGAAACAAAATTATTTCTCTCTATTGCCTCAACTTCATCCTCTATGGCAGCACTTTCAACCATTTTCATCTCATGGCGCACATCAACTAATCACTAAAATTCTGTGACACACCAAAAAATATTCTTTTTGCTGATCTGACAAAAGAATAGGTATAATGTTGAACAATCATATCGGATAGCTATTGTTGTGTTGACTGTTGTCATTTTTTTTTTAATTTGACAATCTATGGGGATGGTGGTCAATGGTCCTGACTAAACAGGTAGTGCATGTTTTAAGAATTCTTGTTGAAAATCGCTGCTCTATAACATAAGTGATCATAACGACCCTCACCCTACTTACTTCATGCAGGCACTTTGAGAATAAAATAAGACTATTAATGAGAGGTTGCCTCCAACATCCCACATATTACTGAGAACAACATCCGTAGAGTTTATAGCTAAACACAGTTCTCAAAAATGGTAAGAATAACAGTAATGGTTTTGGAAATACTTTGACAAACTGGAACTTTAACATCATTTCTCACCACAGGCTTTGATGGTAATAAAAGATGCCAACTTTCTAAAAGTGTAACAAAACTTAGGATTTCCAAGTGGACCAGCAGATATGCCCTGTTAGCTCCTGTGCCAGTATTATAAAAATCTGCCTGTAATTTTGCTTGCCAGTAATAAAAGCTTATCATGCAGCCAAATCCCTACAGCAATGCTCTCAAAGGTTCTGCATGTGGAAGCCTGCTGCCTCTCAGCCTCCCCGTTAAACACCTGTTCTGGGCTGGGGCCATGCTTCTGGTTTCTCACTCAGGTGGAGAGTCTTGCTTAAGGGGACAGGCAGGTATTTTTGCTGTCACCAAAGACAGCTAATTTGGGAAGCCTAATCTTGCAAAGGGGCCAGGTTTCAGTTCTCAGAGTGTTGTGTTTAGGGTAGAAGAGACTCCTCCCAGAAGTGCAACCTGAATACTTCCTGATTTGCCCCTCTCTTGTCTTTGCTGAGAATCTCCTGGATAACTGACACATTTCATAGATTTCAGGCAACCAGGTCTACAGTGCGTAGCTCCCATTCTTTCCTGTCACCTGGCTAATTGAATACTTGCCTCCTCTGATGGATAGAGCAACTCCTGACAAGCAGTGGCCTTGTGGTTGATTTGAGTTCATTCAAACACAATTATAAGCTGAGACATTAGTTATGGGGATAGAAGGAAGGAGGAATTTTACAGGTGTGAATTCATAGCCATTTCTGATCCAAATATTTCCAAAGGAAGCCTTGCTGAGCAAATACCATCTCCCAGTTCTCAAGGCCTCTGCCTCTCTTCATGGAAAAAGAAGTATTTTACAAGCTATAATTTTGCCATTTCTTTTTCTTTTTTTCAATTTCTTTTAACCCTAAGGATTAATCTTCACTTGTCCTCCTTTCAAAAGCACTACACCGGAATGAAAAACAACTTTCATTCAATAACTGTTCTGATAATAAAGGGCTGGTGGTGCCAGTCAGTGACTTCGTTTCAAAACTGTGACCTAAAATGCACAGCAGTGCTGGTCAAAACCAAATGTAGCTACTCTCCATCCAGAGGGTTTTGATTTTAGAAAGGGAATTCTGCACACAGAGCATTAGCTTGGAGGATTTTGTCATTAACGTTTTGAACAAAGAGCAAATAATTTCTGCTTACTTGATCATAATCACTATTGCACAAATGGTGAAATGCAGGGTCAAGAGGCTACACGTGAGTCTTACAGTCCCAAAGGAATTCTGCTGGAGGATTAGCTCTGAGGACAATTACAACTGACAACATGGTTGGACTCCTGGCTATTCATTTACTCAAACAATATTTATTGAGCACCTACCATGTTCCAGAAGCTCCAGATAATCAGTGAGCAACACAAAGATCCTGGTCTTCATAGAGCCTATATTCTAGTGGTTTTCAGGAATAATGTCCATATATTTCTTGGTTCATTTTGTCTCCATTAAATGCTTCACTGTTGTTTTGGTTCTCCTCCACTGGAAGATAAAACCAACACACTTGAAACTAAAACAAAACATTTACGTGAGCATGTTTATAAGAATTAGAATAAACTGGGAGTGCTAAGAGCCGCCTAAGATTAATCAGGAAAAGCCACTGGGTTTCGTGGGCCTTAAACTTGCTTTAAAGAAGAGATGACATTAAACGTGAAGGGAAGGGGAAAAATGTCCTGGGTGGAATAAGCAAGAGGAAGGGCACACAGAATAGAAAGAGCACATGATTTCAAGAGACAAAGGAAACTATTCACCAATAAGGCCAAAATTTAAAAATATCCTGTGGAATTTTAGTTATCCTGCCCATTCCCTTTATAGAAGAATTAATAATAACAATATGATATGATATGATATGATATGATATGATATATCATATATTGGCACATTATGAGATGACCTATATAGGATGACTTTTATATAATGACACATAATATTACACAAATATAATGGCATATTACACAATGACTTTTCAAGAAAGAAGTGTGCTCTCCAAAAGAGCAGCCATGGATAAATCCATAGGTTAAGATATAATCTCAACAAGTCAAAAATACTTTATAAAAGAGTAAATAAATCTTTGTTGTCTTCTCTGGCAATTAGAACTTGTCTTTTCATTATTTATCTCAGTTATTCAGTTGAAAAAGTTGTAATGTGCAATACAAATGTTTAAGATGCAAAATACATTTGCTGTGAGGCAAATACAAAGGTTGTTTTGATAAAATATATTTAGGAGTAATGTCACCAATTAAGTAGCGGGACACTTTAAAGACCCTGGTCTATCAAAGGTACCTCCAGAGCTAACTGTGCTTTATTGCAGATGGCCCACTGGCCCTGGGGATTATGGGTAAGTAAGCAGGTGTTTGAAAAAGCGCCAATGATTCCAGTGTTTCCAATATGCAAATATTTTAATACTAAAATCAACATCCCCCAAACAGTAGTTATTCTTTTATTATTCAGTACTCAGACAATACTTGGTGCTCATGCATATTCCAGGGACCCTGCGCTGCTGAGCTCAAGATGTGAAGTCCCACTTTTCTGGTGGTGGCCTCTCACCATGTCACCTTTCTGGTGACCACAACATTAGCACAATGGCATGACCATCTTAAACTCTTCTGCATTTATTCTGATCCATTGCTTTGAGGTATTCAAAACAAAGGTTCATTGAAGAATACATGTGATCTCCTTACCCCAAGGATATAAACATCTGTTGTATCAAATACAAGAGAATATATTCCTGACCCAGGTTTTGGCTTTAATAGTCTTAAACAGAAACCCAGATTGATGGATTATTCATTCTAAAAAATATGTGGACAATTGTGTTTCCTGTGTATATGTATTTCCAGTTGGTTTTTAGGTCATCTCCACTGTATAAAAAGTCAAATCTGCATAGATTGATTCTTCACAAAGGCTTCAGTGCCACCCAAACAGACTTTCATTGGTATTTTCAGTTACTTTCTAGAAGGTGGAGGAATGTATGAAATGTTTATTAATGATTTTAAAAATGTGTTTGATTCTGTAACTCTGCTCTTCTCTCTAATATGTCCCATTGTGCCCATTCTCTGTTGCAGAAGGCAGAGCCTAATGCAGGACTCACTCCACTATTTATGTATATAATAACCTCCCCCCCACTCTGGCCCCACCATCAGCTTCTCAAATGGCACCACAGTGAATTGCATTTGAAGCCCCTTTCATTCCAGCTGCACACAGGTACATCACCTGGGTACAGCACCCCCTGGCTGATGGGGTGTAGGCTTAGGATTTCTACCTTTAGCCTCATCATTCCTGGCTCTCTACCTGCCTAACCCCCAGACACCACCTTTGATCATTTTGAAAACAGAAAGTCTAATAGAAAATTTTTGTAGAAATACTAGTATACAACAAGAAAAGCGATGACCCATTTATCAGCATTTAATTCTAAATGCAAGGTAAGCTGCATTGTACTGAATCCCCAAGTTATTTTCATGGTTTTAACTTTGCAATTGTTGCAGTTGAACAACCACTGAGCACAGCCCTGGCCTTGGCTTTTTGGATCATGTGGGTGCAAAGGGACAGGTGATCAGGCAGGCTGGGCTGTTTCCAATAAGAAACCGTTGTCGCCTCCCCATAATGACATTGCATTGCTCTGACCTCCCCACCCCAGCTCATTACAAGACGGAGTCAGCTGAAGAGAAAAGGGGTATCAGGCAGTACCCCAAGCCAAGTAAAGGGGTTGTTCAAAACTTCTCAAAATCCAAGTGAAGGTGAGCAATAGAGAACCACTTCTTTCTACCTGCAGCCCATGTCACGGATTCAGTTTAAATGCATGTTTGGAAGCCATAGCACTCATGGGAAAATTGTGAGTTTAAGGAAGTGCCCAGACAAGTGCTCATTTTTATGTTAAGTTCAACTGTGAACATTTTTTATAATATTTTTGGCCCAATTCCTTTGATGCTGGTGGAGAAAATTTACCATGAGCAGGTAAAGATCTGTGGTGCTGTTCAGATAACTTAGAGAAAGATCTGGAAATTCCACTTCCTTGTTCTCCCCCTCCTCCCACATATTTTTCTGAGCTTTCATATTCATAAAGGCACAACCATGACTCTCCTCCTGCCCCAGGATGTCCTTGAAGGAAGTGGCTGGACCTCAGAAGAGGCTTCTTGCAAAGCTGTAACCCAGGGGCCAGCATTGCACTCCTTGTCCTTTTCAAGTTCCCTCAGAATAGGGCTGGTCTTTGGGCCCCTGGGATTTTCACGCTGCCACTGACTGCCTAGGGACCTCAACTTCACGCTATGATCTCGACAAGGAGCCCCTCCTCCCATACCAGAGCATCAGGCCATGGGCAGCTACTGTGACCGCCACAGGTTTTGTCCCACTGAACAGAGTGAGGGAACAGACACCACAGCCTCACATGAGTTTCCGCTCAGGCTAGCAGAGACCCACAGCCCGGGGCGGGGGCAAAGGGGAAGAATGGAGGCTGAAGAAAGGCTATATCACCATTGATAGCCCCAACTAGAATGCCCAGAACTGTGCATTCCAACCTCATCCCAGATCTTCAGGATGGCTTCTTATAATCTTGCCTTAACCAAGACTTCCTACTTCCAAGAAGGGAAAAATGGATGAAAAATACCAAAGACACAATGGACTCTTACAAAACAACTGTCTCATGGTTAAGTATAAATTAAATAATAGAACATATGGGTTGAATTTTCCTCAAAACACACAGGGGTTTTACAATTAAATTTTTCTGCAATATGCATTTTGAATTTGGGGTGTTTTTTGATGTTGTTGATTTTTGCCATGGTCCAAATATTTGCAAAAGAGCAAAGATCTCAAAACATAGTTTAAAACTTTTAAGAAATTCAAAGCTGGACTTGGCTCTGGCATCCTGGTATTTATAATTCTACTATCATTCTTTACACCATGGCATTAAAGTGTTATTCAAGAGACTTGCTATAATTCATTATGTAATGGAATTTGTTCATTTATTTTTACGTTTACTGATCCCCTTCTATGGGCCCGGTACTATATACTAAGCTTTTTCTCTCCAGATGTATTAGATGACATTGTATTCTAACAGTGGTTTGATATTGGAATTAGCTTTGAAAAGAATAAGTCCAAAAGATGTTCATTAAATGCTATACTAAATTTCATAGCGGAGGAGGTTGTATTGTTTTGAGAAACTTTTAGCACATTTAGTGAAACTCTGCCAGGTTAGAGGTAAGGAAATAGCTAACATGCATTTTCTTGCATCCTAACTGTAATTCAGGGGTGGGGAACCTCTGACACGTGGGCCATATAAGGCCCAAGAAATCATTTGGTCTGGCCCTGCCAAGGCATTAGGGGTGAATTAATAAAGTATTTCACCAAATATAGCAGGCTAATTTTTAAGTTGATAACTTGGTATGGCTCGTGAACAATGTTATAAATATCCAAATGGCCTTTGGTAGAAAAAAGGTTCCCCATCCTTGCTATAATTATTCATGTGAGCTATGACAAACACACAGATAACTTTCTGTGGTAAACACAAAAACGCACTACTCAACCCCCTCAAGAAATGGCCCAGCCCTAGTTGGTTTGGCTCAGTGGATAGAAAGTCATCCTGCAGGCTGAAGGGTCCCGGGTTTGATTCCAGTCAAGGGCATGTGCCTGAGTTGTGGGCTCGATCTCCAGTTGGGGGCATGCAGAGGCAGCCAATCGATGATTCTCTCTCATCACTGATGTTTCTATATCTCTTGCCCTCTCCCTTCCTCTAAAATCAATAAAAATATCTTTAAAAAAAAAGAAAGAAAGAGAGAAAGAAAGAAAGAAAGAAAGAAAGAAAGAAAGAAAGAAAGAAAGAAAGAAAGAAAGAAAGAAAGGAAGAAAGAAAGAGAGAAAGAAAGAGAAAGAAATGGCCCATACCCAGCTGTGGGGAGTGTGGGCAGCTGACAGCCCTCAGCTACAGGGTCCTCTGGGACCAGCCTCAGTGTTGGAGGCAAGGTCACATTTTATTCCCATGTCCCTTGGCCAACACCTGAGCAAGGCAGTGATACAAGGGCCCGAGTCAGTGAGGCACAGGCCAAGGCAGGATTCCTCTGATGAGAAATCTCCGCACCAGAGTTCCCTGTTGGGTGGGCAGAGACCTTGTCAGGCCTACAGCACCGTCTGCTGGGTCCCCTCTCCCATCCCTGCCTCTGCCCTTTCTTCTCCCAGATGTAAGTCAGGGTCGGCCTCCTGAAGAACTCAACCGGCAAGCACTTCCTGACAACAAAGGGATTGATGGTTCAGGTCAAAATCCTATTGAAAGTCTTCATTGAAGGAAATGTCATTCCCTACATGGTAAGTACTACTTTTCTATGTTGGAAAATGAACAATAGATATCTAGACATCTGCCACCTGTTTGACGGGTTTCTTTCATTTTAATTGCCCTGACATGGAAATTTCAGGACAGGCATTCCAAAAATTCAACATCAGAATAACCCAACAACAATGACCACATGGGCATCTTAATAGAGCATAAGAATCAGATAAACCTCTGTATTATTTTCCACATATTATGGTTCACAGAAGAAAAAGGGGAAGAGAAGGGAGGAGTTGAGGAAGGAGGGAGGGAACACACAGGTAGCCATGGATACAAACAAACCGTATTTTTCTTCTTAATCCAACCACCAACTATGGCACTCAGATCAATTATTTTTCTTTTATTGTCATAATTTCTTAAAAGTGAAAAAAATCTGCACCCTAGTTATAAAATATAACAGGAGAGTTCAACCTTTTGGCCTTCCTAGAACAGGTATTTTATACATGTAAGATTTCTTGAAATATTAAACATGAGATTAGGCCTTTTAAAATCATCCTTTAATGCCATCTTGAAGTCATGGATCAGAGACTAATCACATATGTAGTTTTGTACTTTTTGAATTCTTCAGGTATAGTAGCAGTTAAAAAAAGACTGAAAGACCATTGGGTTGATAGTATCATGCACAATACTCCCTTATCCACATGCAAATGCTAAAAACAATAAATAACTGACATCTCTTTCCTTTTTGCTCTTCACTTTCTCTTACATCAGTGATTTTTCTTAAGTTTTGCACATTAGAAGTACCTTCAGGAAAGGGGAGGCGAAGGTATACAGGTGCCTTACAAACACTTGAATAGACATTTCTCCAAAAAAGATATACAAATGGCGAATACGTACATGAGCAGATATTCATTAGTCACTGGAGAAATGCTAATCAAAACCACAGTGAAGTATCATTGTACAACTTTATACTCATAGAATATCTGTCATTTTTTAAAAAAGGAAAATAACAAGATGTGGTAAAGATGTGGGGAAACTGGAATCCTGGCACATTGCTGGTAAATTGCAAAATCGTTCAATACTAAAGGAAACAGTTTTCAGGTTCCTCAAAAAGTTAAGCATAGAGTACCATATGATTCAGCAATTCCACTGTTAGGAATATATGCAAAAGAATTAAAAACAGGTATGTACACACATGTTCATAAAAGCACTGTTCATGATAACCAAAAGGTGAAAAATTAACAGAAGAATGGATATCCATACAATGAAATATTATATATCCATAAAAAAGGATGAAGTACTAATACATGCCGCAACATAGATGAACCTCAAAAACTTTATGCTAAGCCAAAGTAGCCAGACACAAAAGGCCACATATTGTATGATTTCATTTATACAAAATCGGTAAATCCTTAGGAACAGAACATATATAGATGGTTGCCAGGGGCTAGGAAGAGGAAGGGAATGGGAAGTAACTATTTAATTGCAATGGGGTTTTCTTTGGCGGTGATGCAATGCTTTGCAACTAGATGGAGGTGGTGATTTCACAACATTGTGAATATACTAAGTGCACTGAATTATTCACTTGAATGCTTAATTTTATGTTACGTGAACTTCACCTTAATTTTTAAAAAGGCATATATACGATTGCTTCCCTGGATTGAGTGAGTCAAAAATATCTTGGAATCCAGGATTCAGTAGTTTTTAAAGTTCCCCCAGATGATTTTATTGGGCAGCAAGTGTTGAACTTGGACCTGTAGTTGTATCTTTATTACGATGACTAGCTTCATAGCAAAAAAATCTCAATAATTTGGACTTTGAAAGTTACTATGTTTGGTTATTTATTCTGAAAATTAGCAGAGCATCTACAATGTGCACTGCACTATCTGGCACTTTGCAAGATATTTAAAAAGAAAGGCAAGGAAGCTCTTTTTTTTTTTAATCCTCACCCAAGGATATGTTTCCAGAGTGTTTTGTGTTTGTTTGTTCGGTGTGTTTTTTTGTGTGTTTTTGTTTGTTTGTTTGTTTGTTTTGGGGGGGGGGGGTTGTGTGTTTTTTTGACAGAAACATCAATCGGTTGCCTCTCATACCTGGGGTCAAACCCACAACATTTTGACATTTTGGTGTACGGAACGATGCTCCAAACAACTGAGCCACCCAGCCAGGGCAGGAGGCTCATTTTCATGAGAGCCTTTATCAAGCACAAGAGCTTTATCAGACATTATCTCAATGACTCCCACAGGTGCTCTGGGGGTAGACATTGGACTCTACCCATCAGGAAAAGGAGGCTCAAAGAAGTTACATAATTTGACTAGAGTGAACCATCTGTTGAGTGGCAAAGCAGGGATCATGTTCAGTTCTTCAGTGTGTAACTGGAATCCTGAGATTCCTGCTATAAAGGAGGATCAACCCCATCGGGGAGCTGGGCAAATCCACAGGAACTATGGGTGAGAGCAGAAGCTCTGGATCAGGAAGGACCTGGAGTCAAACCCCAGCTCTGCCACTTTATCTCTGTATGGCAGGACGAGGCTACATAACCCAGGTTTTCTCCTCTGCACAAGGTAGTAATGTCTACCTCCTGTATTTACTGTAAGGCTTACATGAGATAATGTCTGCAAAGTGTTTTGGCATAGTGCACACCCCAAGTAAGCACTCAATAAATCCCACCTGTTCTTCATTTTGTTTTTATTTATTTTGACTAATGCTGCTCCTCATACTGCTACTAGGGAAGAATGAATTCTGACCCACTAGCCATCCCTTTTTGTATTGGCCAGTAAATGTCCCCAGTCCTGGAACCCCAACCATCCCAGTTCGTCTCCTCTGGGCAGCCTAATACTATTGTTCTCTCCTATTGCTCATTGTTCTCTCCAAATGCTAATTTTTGAAAACACTCAAAAAAAATGACATAGAATATACTAGCACAAGTTTATCATAAATTCAACAGACATAGGAACTAAAGAAATGCATCTATTTTAGGGATAAACAAGCTAATTCTAGTCTAATTCTGTTCAATCTAATAAACACACTTTTTTTTAGTAATGTGAACAGATAAATTTTACTGTAGAACTCAATTTCTTTTTTCATTAAAGTTTCTTTTTTTAAAAAAAAAAAAAAAAGATGTGCCAGAGGACACATTCCAAGAAGCAAGAGGGTAATTATAGATTGAGCATCTCCTGTATGGCCTGACAGAAGTCTACCATCACTTAAGAAGCCATTACAGCATATACTTAATGTCAGCTTGACAGAAGAAAAAAAAAAAAAACACTTTCAGAGGTTCTCTTTGATTGACACATTTGAAATGACATCAGTTTCCAGCTTTAAAACCTACTGTTATTAGGTCTCTGTTGCTATTTATGTTAGAAATATGTGCACGTGTGTCAAAACAATATATCAACTCTGCTGATTGGCTGCATCTAGATTCTGTTGCCAAGGGTAACAGAACAATTGCTTTTAATCTTTCCTAAATTGCTTCTTAGTATTTTTTTCCCCTGCTAAATACTTGGGGTTTTCAGAGATTTTTTTTTCTCACTCCAGAGCAAAAATAAAGGAATTTTATGTAGGGAGAAAACAAATACATATTGTCTGTGTGTGCTGAAAGGAAAGGGCATCCTTGGTGAATATGTTACTTCGTATTGCCACCTCTCATAGGTATTGCGACGGTACTGGTTCTTAAGGCTGAGCTAATTCAGAAAAGACCATCTCCCCTCCCAACTGATGCAGCACCCAACCATTTGTTCTCCAAGGTCTTCTCTTTTTTGGCAAAAGGCTAACGTCACAGTTGAAGTTGGGTTGAAAGGCAGGAACAATTAAGAAAGAAAATAATGTCTTTGGAGCTTCGCACAATTTTTCCTGACTCGTGTCATGAGCAAATCCCAACCCCAGCGTTTGGACTTTTGAAAGGTGAAGAAAACTGATCTGCGTGCTCACATATGGACACGGTACACCTATAAACTACCCAGACAGGTTCTTTTGTATTAGTCTGCCCTATTTTATGTTAATAGCTCTCAGTCCTCAATAGGGCACTTGTTAGAAAGGTCCTGGGCCACACGCTCAGAGATTTGGGTTCCTTAGGCCTGGGTTAGGGCCCGAGAATTTGCAATTTAAAGAAGACTCTAAGGCAGGTAAGCCAAGGTCCACATATTCAGAAATGCTGCTTTGTATGTACTTTCCAAATGCTGCATTCCTCCCTAAAACGGCAAGGGCTCCCATTATGGACAGTCCTGTGCAACCCCCTAGGCCAGTGGTCGGCAAACTCATTAGTCAACAGAGCCAAATATCAACAGTACAACGATTGAAATTTCTTTTGAGATCCAAATTTTTTAAACTTAAACTATATAGGTAGGTACATTGTTATTAACTTAATTAGGGTACTTCTAAGGCTTAGGAAGAGCCACACTCCAGGGGCCAAAGAGCCGCATGTGGCTCGTGAGCCGCAGTTTGCCGACCACAGCCTAGGCCTTAAACTTGACCTCTTCCCTGCAAAATGAATGAATGAACGAACGAATGAATGATTATAAACTAATCTTCACAAAATGTACTCTACTTGATGTCGTCTTCCATCAGTTTTATTAAAATTTAAGGCTGTAAGAGAATATAAGTACTCTTCGAAGTTATAATACCTCAAGCAAGGATGTACCCCCTCTCTCAAAGTTGTCTTGCCTAATAGAGCATCAGTGCTTTTGGTGAGATAAAAGAGAAAGAGGAAAAAAAATAAGAAAACTGGATACCTAATGCTATGGGTTGAATTGTGTGCCCCCACCCCATTCACACTTTGAGGTCCTAACCTTGGTCCCTCAGAGTGCTGCATTATATGGAAATAGGGTCACTGCAGATGTAATTCCTTAAGGTGACCTCATTAGGGTGGACCCTAATCCAATATCACTGGTGTTCTCATGCAAAGGAGAAGACCCCTACAGAGGAAGGATGGTGTGAAGACATGGCAAGAAGGCCATCTACAAATCCCAGAGAGAGGCCTGGGACAGATCCTTCCCTCACAGCCCTCAAAAGAAACACCTTGATTATGGACATCTAGCCTCCTAAAGTGTGACCCAATAACTTCCTGTGGTTTAACCCACCCGGTTTATGGTACTTTGCTAAAAGGAGCCCTGAGAAACTCACACATCGAGTTTAAGTCATCAGAAGAAGAACACGGCCAAAATTTAGTTTCTCCAAAGACAAACTCTTCCTATTAATGCTTTTGCCTCTGTCTGTAGTTGTCTTGCCTAATAGAGTAAAACAGAATTAGTATTCCTGGTTCATTTTGATACTGTAATCCTGGAAATGAGCAAGGCAATTTTTATCTAGATATAATCAAAAACCATAACTCTTACAAAGTATACCTACCTGTTCTAGAGGCTGATCACTGACTGCCCAGAAATACCACCCAATGCAGTGTTCTGAGATACTGGTAGCAAGAGTCTCATATAAAAAATAAAATAAAACAAGTTGTTGTTTAACATTCAGGAAAGGGGTGTAAAAGAGAAGTAATTGCATACACTCGCTGTGGGAACCAGCTTCTCATGGCAAACATTTCATTTCAGCAAACAGTGAAAGAAACCATTGGAGCTTTCCAGGGTAGCTCCACAGGAATCAAATTTCTCTGAAATTGTTGTCGGCCTTGCCAAGTCTGTCTTTAATGTTGTCTCACCACGGCTTCTACTTTCTACCCAAAGATGTCTGTTATGGTACAACACTTGGCCAAGAGCTGATACGATCTCAACCACCAAGCCCAGACTGCGATCTCTCTGCATCAAACTGCAGACATAGGGTTTCAGGAAAAGTTGACTGGGGGGAAGGGGAAAGCAACAAGAAAGCAGGAGATTGAGTTATAGACTTAAAAACAAAAGAGGGTGTAAGGTAAACTAGCACAAATTTCACCAGTGAAATAACCAACGTGCAAAGCTCCTTATCTATGGCAACACAAGGCAAAAGCACTACTGTGGTAGACTTCAAGCAACCTAGTAAAAAGAAGAAAACTGGATAATCAGATCAACATGCAAAGAGCAACAATTAAAACGTAATAACACCATGCTCTTTATTTATAATGTGAGGAGTTGGAGGGCATAGAGGACCAGTTATATATGCACCAGAGCAGTAAAAAATGGCAAGCTTGGAAGAAAAAGAGAATTTACGTCTCATTAAAAGAAGGAAGTGATGAGAGGTGAGAAATGCACTGAAACATCTGTTTCATTTCATAACCGTAAAGTAGTTTACAGCCTCTTTTTACTATACCTCCAGATGTAATTTGGTGTTTGAGGGTCAGGAAAACAAGTTAGCTTCAATGTTCAACACATTTACACCATCGACTTTCTATATATTTATTTAGGCCAGCAAGAAAATGACGAAGCCTCCTATTTAAATTTTGTCCACTACTGAACTGCAAAGAAGCAAAAAGAATTTAACCCTTTCCCGCCACAGAATTAATCCTAACCCGTTAAATAGGAGTCTTTTCTCCCTTTTCAGCAAATTACCTTAAAAAAAAATGAAAATGAACACCTGGAGGCACTTTCTGTTACAATCAATTTGATTTTGTTGTTCATTGTGACTTACCGTAGCACAATGTCTAAATTACTTTCTGTTGAAAAAAGAAGGCAGCTTCGTCTTTCCAATTCTTTGACTTTATTCCATGGCTCTACCTCTCAGTCTCTTTCTGTTTCTTCCTCTTTCTCTCTTTCATTTGTTTCCCCCAAATGACTTTCAGATTTTAAATTTACCCAAGTTCCCAGCATCAGGAGGGACAGATGATCTAGCACAGGGCTGTCATGGGGACGACACTAGATAACTAGGAACAGCCTGCAGTGCAATGCTGTGCAGCAGTCAGCTCTCAAGAATTATCATTCTTTGGAGTTCTGCTCCTCCAATTCTCAAGCTCATCTCTTCCGATCCAGGTTTTATTATGACTGTCTGAGGCTCGTCTAGAAGGAGAGGGCTTCAAGTCAATCGTAGGCACAGGGAGGATTGGGTTAAGTGATCAGAAATCTCAAACATGTAGAAAGAAGCAGCCAGTCGGGGCCAATTCAACTGTGTGTTTATATCGAAGGGAGAGAGGTGGGCGGCGAGGAGGCTGAGAGAAGATTTAGGCAGGCAGAGGTGGTAACCAGCCATGAAAGTATAGAACAAAACCTAACCAAAAGCAGTTATAGGTGAACAGGGGCAGGTGTGCAGGTGAGGACCTGACATCAGCACCACTGGTCAGGAAGAGACCACAGAGAGTCTGATGGGCGGGGACATGGCCATTCACTGGAGTGCTGGAGGTCAAGGAGGCAGCAACAAGGTAAGTTTTGAGATAAAGGCCCCCTTTAAAAGGGGTGAATTGAGGCTTCCTGTGGCCCCCTGCCCTGGGCACAGAGGTCTGTGCTCATCTTCACTACCTATTGGATATCTGCCTCTGTGGTGGCAAAGGCTCAGGCACGTTCCAGTCCGGTGTCCTTCGACTCGAGCTAAGCAGTAGCCCTTCTGCAGGATGAAGCACAGACCCTGCTGGAGGCCAATGAAGATAGAGGGTCCCAAGTCCACTGCTCCATGCCCCATGCCCTGGACCACAGCTGCTTTCCTCAAATGCTCCCAGTGTCTGCTCATGACGGACTCCTAGTGGTGTTCAATAAATGCTGTTTAGATGTGTAAAGGAATAAGCATGAGGTGCATTACAGTAATCCTGTCTTTTTCCTCTCCCTTCTTTTGACAAAAATCTAACACAACCTCCAAAAGCTTCTAAGCTTCCGTTCAAGAAAAGATGAGCTCTTTCTACACTCCCCCCTGATTCCCAGAGAGGAGGGTGGTGCAAATTAGTGCAATGAGCAGACACTTTGATGTTGCTCAAATCTGGGTTCAAATCCTAGCTCCACTTTTTGGAACTTCCCTGAGCTTTGCCATTTTTTGTGACAAAATGGAAATAAGAACTTCCAGGGCATCATTCTGGGGGCTAAATGTGATATGTTTGACTTCCTACTATAGTCCCTGAAACATAGTAGGCACTCAATAAATATAACTCAATAAAAATATTTAATCATTTCACTATCTCTCCAATATTAAGGACTTCCCCCATTTTTACAGATTAGAAAATGCAAGAAAAAAGAGATTAAGTAAATTGTTCAAACGGACATATTTCATGATAAGCCTTTGGGAAGTAAAATGGTGAGGCCAATAAAATATATTACCCTGTTGAAGATCGTGGTGGGCCTAGCTGGTTTGGCTCAGTGGATAGAGCATCAGCCTAAGGACTGAAGGGTCCCAGGTTCGATTCAGGTCAAGGGCACATGCCTGGGTTGTGGGCTTGATCCCAGTAGGAGGCATGCAGGAGGCAGTCAATCAATGATTTTTATCATTGGTGTTTCTATCTCTCTCTCCTAAACTAAATATTCATTAGTTTAAACTAAATATTCATTAGTTTAAAATGAATCTAGACATTGACCATATATATCTTTCACAAAAATTAATATAAAATGAATCATAGATCTAAATGTAAAATGTGAAAGTATAAAACTTCCAGAAGAAAACATAAGAAACAAATCTACGTGACTTTGGGTATGGCAATGAGTTTTAGGTACAACATCAACAACAACAAAAAAGCCCAATAAATGAAAGAAAAATTTGGTAAGTTGGATTTTATTAAAATTTAAAACTTCTGCTCTGCAAAAAGACACTAAGATAATCAAAGGACAAGCCAAAGACTAGGAGACAATATTTGCAAAACAAATAGCTGATAAAGGTTTGTATCCAAAATATACACAGGACTCTTAAAACTTGACAGTAAGAAAACAAACAACCCAATTAAACATGGGCAAAAGACCTGAACAAACACCTCATCAAAGAAGACATACAGATGGCAAGTAAGCATGTGAAGATACTCAGTGTCACAGGCCTTTAGGGAAATGCAAATTAAAACACAACAAGATACCACTACATCCCTGTTAGAATGATCACAATTCAAGAAGGGACATCATCTAATGCTGGTTAGGATGTGGAGCAACAGCACAGCCACTTTGGACGGCAGCTTAGCAGTTTCTTATCAAAGCTAAACCTAGTCTTACATGATTGAGCAATCACACCCCTAGGTATTTAGCAAATTAGTTAAAAACATACACTCACATAAAACCCTGTACATGGGTATTTTAGCAGTTTTATTCATAATTGCCAAAACTTGGAAGCAACATAAATGTCTTTTAATAGGTGACTGGATAAAGAAACTATGGTATTTCTATATCTTATAAAATAAAAGGCTAATATGCAAATAGACCTACCGGCGGAACAACTGAACGAACAACTGGTCACTATGACATGTGCTGACCACCAGGGCGTGTGTGCAGAACATGGTGGGCATTGGCTGCGGCAGGATGGTGGAAAAGGTGAGCGGGGGTGCCAGACCAAAGCGGGGTGCCGGTTGCTGTCATCAGGGCGAGCCTCTGGTGGTTACTGAAAATTCTTTGCTCCCACATGCCGTGTTCCCACCCAGCGCTCACATTCACTGCTGGTGCCAAACACCGGTACCGATCACTCAGTGCCATCAGCGGGTGCAAGCGGTGGCTGCTGGCCCCAGTTGCCCCTGAGGGCTTCTCCATCTCCCCCTGTTCCTGTGGGGCAATCAGGGCAGCAGCCACTGCTCATATCCGCTGCTGGTGTGGGCCCTAATCGCTCCACGCTATCAGCAGGTGCAAGTGGGGCCAGCACCATCAGCGCATGGGAGCCACCGTGGCAGGAGTGGGGCTGCCGGCGGACAGGGGACCAGTGGCCACAGCATGAGGGGCTGGGCAGGAGCATGGAGGATGGACCGAGACCCACCACTGTGCCTACTGCAGCCTCGTGGCCCACAGTTCCTTTCAAGGTGCATGAATTCGTGCACTGGGCCCCTAGTATTAAAATATTATTCAGCAGTAAAAAGAAATGCTCTGTCACAGCAATGAAAAGACCTGGAGAACCTTAAATGCACATTGCTAAGCAGAGGAAGCCAATAAAAAAAAGGCTACATATTGAATGATTCCAACTATATAACATTTTGGAAAAAGAAAATGATAGGGATAGTTTATAAAAAGCAATCAGTGGTTTCCAGGATTTGGGAAGGTTGGGAAGGAGCTATAAGGTGGAGCACAGGGACTTTAAAGGCAGTGAGACTATTCCATGAGATACTGTAATGATGGATACATGATATTATGTTTTTGGTAAAACCTATAAAACTATACAACACTAAGAGTGAATCACAATGTAAACTATGCATGTTAGTTTATAATAGTGTATAAGTTGCAGCAAAGTACCACACTCATTCACAAGACATTGATAGTAGGGGACTGTGAAGGGGTAGAGAGGGAGTACATGGGAGTCCTCTATGCTTTCTGTGCAGCCCTGCATCAGGGTCCAAGCTCTCTGTATGAAGCAGAATGACGAGGATGGGGGAGAGCTTTGAATAGTGAGCATCCGGTCACAGCCCCCCATGCCAGGTCTTCCCCTCTGGCAGTAGACAAGAGGGAGAATCGGGTGCTGTTTTCCATTCTGCCAAGGGCAGGGCATTAAACATTCTTGTCTTGACCTTGGAGACAACCGACCACCAAGTACCCACCACTAAACCCCTGCCTACCTCTCTACCTTCACCTCCTGCTACCATCCACATTCCCACTTTGCATTCCGGTGAGACCATGTGCGGGGACGCTCCTCACAACCACACTATGGTAACCTGACTTTCTGCCTTAACTCATGCTGCTCCTCTCTCCTAAAATAATCTGCCTCAATGTGTACCCAGTCTTCACCTGCCAGGCTCCTCTCTCCAGAGATCTTTCCTCAAGCAATCTCCATTCCCAGGCATCCTTCCTCTGTACTCTCTTTGTACTGAATTAACCTGTTTCCAATTACGACCCTCCATTAGACTGAGAAACTTAATGTCAGGGGAATTACAGTGTCCGGAATTTTGTAAGCAACAATATGCTTGTACCACTGTCTCCCTCCTTATTGTGTAAATATATGCAATGTAGCATATGTCAAAAGTAAAAAAATAATTGGAGCTACACTGCTTGGGTTTGAATCCTGACCACCAGTGACTAGTCTCTCTAAATTTGGGGGTTGTGCTTAATGTTACTGTCTCTCAGTTTTCTCAGATGTGAAATGGGAATAATGTTTACCTTATAGGTTGTTGTGAGATTTGACTGACTAGATAGATCATAGATAGATATTTTGATTACTACGTGACATCTTATAAGTGCTGGTTAAGCAGTAACTACCATCGTTGTCATCATCATTGTCGTCATTGCCATCATCATCATCATCATCATCATCAGATTTGCAGTCCTGACAGTAGGTGCATGGTGCCCTACAGGCCTCTTTCAGGATTCCTGTGATACTTCTTTGGATTTATCTGATCTCCAGCTTATTTAGATTAAATTGTTAATACTGACCTTTGTCTACTGGCACAAACTCTAACCCAGAAGGGGTTCCGGTGATTTAAGTAAATAGAACAAATAATCAGCAGCATCCTGGACAAACACCACAAACTCTTCTCTCAAAGCATCTGTACTTTCAAAGATCTAGCTTCTTATGGGGGGAGGGGAGCACCAAGAAATAAAGAGGGAAAAGAAAGAAAATTGTGGTATTATTAGTAATAACCTTGAAAGATAAATGTTTCTTAAAGGAAGAATTAGAAAGGCTGTTAATTTTAGCAGCTTGTGTTCAAAATGTTGAATTTCTTTAGAATGACACATTTGTTGAGGAAAAAAAAGTACTAATAGGACAAAAAAAAAAAAAAAAAAAAAAACCTAGCAGGGGAACAGCAAGAAACTCAAGCCAATATGTAGCTTGCATCTGCCGGCAATACCCCTCATCAAAGGAGGAAATAAGATACAAAACTGAAATTGCTATTCAAAGAAACTTGATAAACAAAATAATCCATTCAATATAACAGATGGCTATACAATAGTGTGTGCCATGACTAAAATATCTGACCCACCCACCTACCCACTGCTAGTGCTACCAAAAACAGCGCTTTAAACTGGGCAACCTGGAATGTACAGAATAAAACTGCTGTAACTACAATGTCAGCAAAATATATTCGTGCTGAAAAGAATGGAAATACTCAAAAGGCACCATCTAAAAAAGTGTACTTCCGAATGCTATATTCTCTCTGCTTGGCCCAGGTACACATTCTGTCCTTGTGAGAGTTTTACCTCTGTTCAGTTAATCAGTCCTGTAATTCAAATAAGATCATCAAAGCTATGCTCAATCTAGTTCACCTCAGAAGATATGGATGTTACCTCTACTGTGTTCCAAGCCCTGTGGTAGTTGCTGGAAGTACTGAGGTGAATGCGACATTGTCCCAGGTCTTGAAGTTTATACTCCCGTGCTGTTTGTCTACTTAGGAGTAACCCTAAACATTGCCTTGCATATATTTAAGCCTCTGTAAAAATCTGGAATTGCTAAATTAATGGAGTGTATTGATTCATTTGATGAAAAGTTATGGTCAGAACTTTCTAGCTTCCATGAATGCCACCTGGTTTAAGGTTGCCATGACTGACTGGTCTGAAAGATTTGGAATAAGGCAAAAGAAACTTTATCTCTTTGCCACCCAAATCTGATCAATAAGAAAGTTATTTATCATTTTCAATGTTTTCATGTATAAAAATGAATGTTTGAGTGATGGCTTTCTCTACTCAGATAGTGTCTTTCATGGATACTGTGAATACTACCATGGCGAAGCAATGCTGTACTTCAGGAAAAGCAAAACCTGAAGCACAAATAAAAAATGTCAACAAATTAATCAGCACATTTTCCTGTTGCCCAATTTTCTGATTAACTTCTGATGGACCTCTGGGGCAGTGAAGTAAAATGCTCAAACAAAAAGGACTTTAAAAGGAGGTGGACTTTCATTGCATAGTATTTCTGACAGCTTGCTCCTGAGCAAAGCAACTGGTGTCCCTGGGGACTCATTCAACATTCATTCGAATCCTGGAGAAAGAGCCCCAGTTTGGAAGATGTTTTTCTGGAGTACAGAGGGGGACTTTGATCCTAGCTCAGATAACAGCTGCCCTCCATGGGAGGGTTTTCTGGTCTCTCTATCCCTCAGGCCAGGTAAGTCTCTGGGGAGGTGTCTAGTTGACCTCAAAGCTCAGCCAAGCAACTGATACCTGAGGGAGGGTCTTTGAGTGGGCAAGGGAGCCTGGCATCGAGTGTTATCGTTCTGTCAGTCTCTCTCCTGGCTAGACACAGAGCTCACAGGAAAGGGACTCCTAAAGGGAATCAAGTCTCACCTTGATTTTCCCCCCATTGTCAAATTAAAGGAAGGCAGGAAGCCAAAATACCATGATAGATTTTAGTCTCTACCGTTGTGTTTTCTCACTACTCAGGAGTTGTAACAAAGTGTTTCCTTTGAAATTCCTGACCCCTGGCTTTTCAATACAAAAGCAAAGGTAAATATGTATGATTAATACCTTAGAAGAAAATAAATGTATCATAGAGTTAATAGAGTAGGCATAGGAGAATACAAGACTAAATTACTTTGTAGAAAGCCATTTTTCTTTTAGAATGAGGAGAATTTGTGAAAATTTAAAGTAACCCCTTTACAATGTAAGAGATGACTTTAAATATTGAGGCTGTGAGGTAAAATTATGTCTTTGCTATTGTTGATTTTTTTGTTGTTGTTGTTGTATTTATGGTATGGGACATCAAGGGAATCACTAAAGTTACAAAGACATTTTAAAAATGTAATGATAAATTATTTGAAAAGGTGAATATCAGATCTCCAGCTATCACAAAATGATCCTGCCATTCATAATTAGATAAGACTTAATTTATCCTTTATTCAATATTTATTGAGCACTTAATATGTGCAAGGCATTGTAGGGAATAAAGATATAAATGACAGTCCATATATCTAATGGAGCATTAAGACTGTACCTGGTAGGAAAGGATAAAGTATGGCATTGGCTGCAGTAAAGACAGCTGAGACAAGAGGGCAAAAACAGTGCTCTCCAGTCTTCTTCAAGCCACCCTCCATTCTTGGGAAACCTCCCTGGCTCATCTGAGAGCACATAGCACTTGAGGGAAGTCTGTGTTACAAAGGGCACCTGAAGCAAAGGCTCCTCAAACTAGCCAGAGGCATGATGAGGGAAGGAGAGGACATATGTGTCCTTTCTCCCAAGGAAGGTGCTTTCCTTTGAGTCCTCCAAGGCTAAAAAAAAAAAAAAAAAAAAAGGTTGTTATTAATAAGAGCTATTGGCAGGCATTTCAGCGGGAGTGTGTATAAAACACACAAATGGGTAGAATGCACAAACTCCAACGGATGGCTTTTATATTTAACTCAATAAGCCAGTGAGACATGCTGCAGTGTGTGCTGGACACCTGCTCAGTACTTCTGTTTGCTTCAGAGGAGGTGTTTAATACTTAAAATAACAAGACCAGCAGAAGAGACCCACATTGTCACTCTAGCATTTATACCAATTATACCCAGATGTGTCCATTCTTTCTCCTTTTTTCTTATCCTTTTTAATACTTCAGGTTGCCATGATAGGATTCAGGTAGGAAATCTACTTCCTGTCTTGACTTGTTCATCCCTGTGACTGCACTTGGATTCCTTAACCTTTTTCATTTTTAACCTTTAATGAGGGTTTTATACTTTTTCTCCCCTTTCTGACATTATCTAGAGATTTTCAGTGTGAATATCTTTTAAATCGTGCTTATGTTATAGTGCTTTTTTCACATATGTATATCTATATCTATAACTATATCTATATCTATGTCTATATCTATATCATCTATATCTATATCTATAACTATATCTATATCTATATCTATATCATCTATGTCTATATCTATATCTATATCTATATCATCTATATCTATATCTATATCTATATCTATATCTAAATGCATATATATATATATATAGATATAGATATATATCTATATATATATATATATACAGCATAGAGGCCTTACAAATCCTATCCCTGTGCACCACCATGCTGTCAAGACCCCAGGGAGCAAGAAGCCAGCCATCCCAGGCATTCCTGCTATCCCAGGTGACACACCAGATGTGTGAGCAAGACCCTCTTAGACCACCTACCCCACCTGAACCTCAAGTTGTGTGCAGCCACAATAATGAGACCAGCTGAAACCAGCAGAACAGCCCAGTCAAACCCATGGAGTAGTGAGAAAAAAATAAGCTGCCATTGGGTTAAGTAATAAAGTTCCTGGTGGTCTGATACTTAGTAATAGATAACTGATGCCACCTCCAATGTACCTAGTATTACCCTACTCACAATAAATGCTCAAACACAGGATTAAAAATATGTATGCCAAACAGGCCAACAGGCCCACTCATCCACATTCATTTGCTATTTTTGATACATATATTTCAATAAATCTTGATGTCTTCTGGGTATACAATCGTCCCTCAGTATCTGTAGGGATTGATTCCAGGACTGCCTTCGGATACCAAAGTCAGCAAATGTTCAAGTCGCTCCTATAAAATGGTGCAGTATTTGTGCATAATTTACCCTCATTGTTCTGTATACTTTAAATCAGCTCTAGATTACTTATAATACTTAATACCTTTTAAATGCTTATTATATTGTGTTGTTTAGAAAATAGCGACAAGAAAAGTCTGAACATATTCAGTACAGATGCAACTACACAGGACATGTCAGCAACAACCTAACATTTTTTTCTCTCGAATATTTTCCATCCACAGTTGATTGAATCTGCGCATGTGGAATCCGCAGACACAGAGGACCATCTGTATATATAAATATTTGTTTACAGAATTAACATATGCTAGAAATATAATATATAACATATGTAATCACACACACACATAAAAAATCAGTCCCAATCTTCAGCACTGAGGTACAAGATAAACAATATTATGTTCACAGCATCAGAAGTCTCATTCTCTAGTCAGATGTGGTACACCTGAAGTACACTGCCATATGAAAGATTTGGTAGACTATTCCAGGAACACAAAGAAAGGGGTGAAAAGAGAAGTGCAGGTAGGGAAAATTGTGAAGAAAAAATATCAGACGGTAGTTACCAAGTTCAAAGTGGCAGCAGTGAGGAGTTTAGAACTACACTTATCTCTGCCAAGGGCCATCTTCTGCCGTAAGGACTTGGAATTGAACTATTTGAACAAGAAATCACCTGAAATTCCTCTACTTGGTATCTGCACTCTCTCTTCCCTTGCCTTTCCAACATTTTTGAGCATTATATGATTAGTTTCTAATACTTACTGGGTGAATCTTGCTATTGGTTAACTATCACACTTAACACTATTTTCTCATAATATAATATATATCTGTTTATCTACTTCGTACACTAGCTGCATATGGCATTAGGCACCCAATTAGGCCACGAGTATCTAAAACTCAACATGTCCCAAACTGAAGCTATGGTTCTCTAAAGCTTGTTCTCCTCTATTTTCCATAACAACGAAGAGCACCACTAGGCACCCAGTCACTCCAGCCATGAGCCTGGATGTCATTCTTAACTCTTTACTCCTCTGAAGTTCTTGAAATCTAATTCATTATCAAGTCCTATTAATTTCTACCTTTTAAATACCTCTCAAACCCACTCCACTTCTTGAGTTCAAAATTCTCGATGCTCTCTCAAACCACTGCTATAGCTCCATTACCTGTCATTCTGCTTCTAATCTTGCTTTTCCCTCATTCCATCTGCCACACTACCATCAGAGGCATCTTTGGAAAGTGAAAATCTCATATTACTTCTTTGGTTAAAGCCTTTCCATGGTCCTCCCACTTCAAAATAAAATGCAAACTTCTAGGCATAGCATTTAAGGTCCTTAATACATCTACCTTAGGCCTCATTTCCTTACTTCCCCATCCCCAACACACACATCCTACCTTCTAGCCATAGCAATTATTTGTACTTCCCTTTGTACCTTAACAATGGTTCACACTATCACTTCAGCCTCTAAGTACCATTTGTAGGCTGATAAGACTCAAGAACAACAACTCATTAAGGCACACCTCACTTCTTCTGGAAGCCTATCTCCACAACTGTGCTCCCTGTTCCTTCAGCCCCATCATGTAGAATGGACCACTCTTATCTTTATTCCCCCAATTATATTCTAAACATACTCATATATATAGTTTGTACTATACTTTATTCTATTTCTTTATGTTTCTGCCCTTCCTCATTCCCCCAATTCTGCCCTCGCCAGGTTAACATTGTTATAAATATAAAACATATCTTATTCCTTTGGTATTTCCATCACACCACACATTGCCTGGTTCATAGAAGGAATTCCATAACAAAGATGAATAGTTTTACACTATAAATTAAGATATAATAAAAAGCTGCATCAAGCATAACAAACTTACTGTCTTGACTTGTGATTTTGCTAGACTTATTCTAGTTATTTGAATTATAAAAGTGTTTTAGCCCTAGCTGGTTTGGCTCAGTGGATAGAGCATCGGCCTACGAACCAAAGGGTCCAGGTTTGATTCCGGTCAAGGACATGTACCTCGGTTGCAGGATCTTCCCTGCCCGGGCCCTGGTCCGGGCGTGTGCAGGAGGCAAACAATCCATGTATTTCTCTCACCAATATTTCTGTCTGTCTTTTCCTCTCTCTTCCACTCTCTCTAAAAACCAATGGAAAAATATCCTCAGGTGAGGATTAAAAAAAACAAGTGCTGAGAGAGGGCATCCTTGGCTTTCTCCTCATCCTAGAAGAAAAAAAAAACTGTTTTAAATTTGGATGGATGAGTTATATCTCTTTCCTAGCTGATATACCAACCAAATATTTATATAATAAACAGTTTAGTGCTTCTGTGGAATAGTAGATTTGCAAGTCAAATACACTTAGGGTATTCAGAAACCAGCTATCTGGCACAAATTGAGAACCACTAGCCAATGAACAACAACATGTCTCAAAATTCTTGCACTAAAACATACACATAGGAAAAGCCATCCCTTAGAACTCCATGTTCTAAACCAACAACAGATTATAAACAGAAAATTAAAATGAGAGAGAGAAAGGGCTAAGGGCAAGCCTATCAGAAATGACAGCTGTTGGCCAGGGAGAAGACATAAAATTAAGAAGAGCAGATCTAGGACCTCAAAAGAAAAATCATTCAGGGCCAGTAAAGGTACAGAAAAAAAAAATAGTAATCTGTACCTTCAAGAGTCTGTGAACATTGCTGAATTATTCTATAGAGGTAGTATGTAGCATATAGAGTGCAGTTAATGTTTACATTAATGAACACTTTTTTAAAAAATATATATTTTATTGATTTTTTACAGAGAGGAAAGGAGAGGGATAGAGAGTTAGAAACATCAATGAGAGAGAAACATCGATCAGCTGCCTCCTGCACACCCCCCACTGGGGATGTGCCCGCAACCAAGGTACATGCCCTTGACCGGAATCAAACCCGGGACCCTTCAGTCTGCAGGCCGACACTCTATCCACTGAGCCAAACTGGTCAGGGCTAATGAACACTTTTGTTGTTGTTGTTTGTTAATCCCCACCTAAGGATATTTTTTCCCTTTGACTTTTTTGAGAGAGGAAGGATGAAGAGAGAGTGAGAAGCATCTAAGTGAGAGAGACACATCGATTGGTTGCCTCCCACATGTGCTCTGACTGGAGCCAGTGATCAAACCTGAGACCTTGCAGTGTGTGGGCCAATGCTCTAACCACTGAACCATATGGTTCCGGACCATTAATGAACACTTTTTAATTAAACTTATGTTTATTACATTCTGAGAAAAATAAAAGGAATGGTGTAAAACATTTTAGAATTTTTTCACAATTAATAATTTCAAAAACTGTTGAAATCTTATTTATCCAAGATATCCAGAGTAACCCATTCTTAAGTCTTTTTTCCATTTGAATAAATACTAGTTAAAGGAACCACTCATTTGATCACTAAATGCCATATAAGCCACATTCTACACTAGAGCCCTATAGGATAAGAATTATTATTGTTTTTTATCTTTTTAATCCTCACCTGAGGATATTTTTCCATTGATTTTTAGAGACAGTGGAAAGGAAGGGGAGAGACACATGCCCTTGACTGGAATCGAACCCGGGACCCTTCAGTCTGAGGGCTGACACTCTATCCACTGAGCCAAACCAACTAGGGCTCGGCTAACCATGATTAGCCCCATTTTACAGGTGAGAAAACCAAGGTCCAGAAAGGTACATAGCTAGTAAGCCCCTAAGCAGAGGTGTGATATGTGATACTTTCATTCATGTTATCATTGAAAATTGAATGACTGAGAATTCATAATATTATTTATTAATAAATTGATCTGTAGGAGTTCAGCTTGAGTACCTGCCTTCAATTCAAAAATCTGTACCACAATTGGGTTTCCTGTCACAGTGAAGAAACATTTAAAATAATTGCTTTACCACGATAACCTCAGCAAAAGCAGAAATCATCCTGAATGAAATGTTTCTCAAACAATGCCTCGCACTTTTGCTAATAAAGGTCTAAGAATTTATGAAGTAAACTGTTAGGAAAAAGTACATGAAGTTACTGCTGTTTCTCACAGACAGTCAAAGACTGAGCAGATTTTTAGTGAGGATCGAATTGTCATCATTGTCTACAAACAGCAATGGTTCTGCGAAATGAAGACATACAAACGCACCAGCAATGAACTTAAAATCCAAAACAACTGCTTGACCAAATATTTTAAGGAAAAATATAAAAACATAAATTTGAAGGCAATTTCAATTTAAAAAAAATAGATTAATATTAGCATTTTAAAACTGTTAGTGTAATAGTTAAAACACTAGAAATGTCCCCAAGACTTATTTACTTAAGGGCTTTGTTCTTGAAATTCATTACATTATTCCAATAAAGACTACAGAGGTTATTTTCTCTAAATTATTTAGGTGTAAGAGTTAGCCTTCAGCCAGGTGTTCTGTTTATGCAGATGGCAAAATAAATTATTCAGAAATAGAGACAGGTAAAACAGATGGAAAAGCAGAGTAAACCAAGAAAGCCATGGGCAGCTGCTCAACAGGCCCCCAGTGAAACACCCGGTTCTACTTCATGGTCCAAGTCACCCCGTTAGGAAGCGTTCTAGGTACATATCCTGTTGTCCATTTCTCCAAAACACCTTTGGGACCTTGTACTCACTTCAGAGATAATGTATTTAAAGTATGTCACCTAAAATTCTTCATGAAAACACATGTCTTACTGTAAACAGTAAAATATTCCTGCGGTCATTCTTTCCTACGATCAGAGTGTGAATTGCATTTCCAAATTACTTGGGGCTTTTTCAAACAGTGATCATACATTCTATGCAATAAGAACTATATACATACAGTATCTTCCATAAACTGATGGAGTTGCCTTTTACCAGCAAAGGTCTGTCTCTTAGTTCAATGATTCACTGACTCAACCTCTATAGGTAAAGAATGCCAGAAAGATCTACTTTTTGGTAACTTCTACACTAGAAGAGTATTATAGTGGCAGGCCATTATATATAAATTCTGGGAAGTAACCTGCTTACAGAAATGAACCATTAAGCGGGGGGGCGGGGGAAATGTTCAGAGCTCTATACATACCTGCCTTAGTTCAGTTTATACTGGAATGCAAACAAATTACAGACCACCCACTTTAGGGAGGAGGTCCATTCAGGCACAGGAATTCCCTGGACAGGGAGGAAGGATGCTCAAGGGGAGAGCGGCACCATTCCCGAGAGTGAAGCACTAGCCTGGATGCTGGGAGATCTGGCTTCTAGTTTCAACTCTGCTTTAATCTGGCCTTAAGACCATCTGTCTCCGCTCCAGTGTTTTTTTGTTTGTTTGGTTTTTGTTTTTGCTTTAAACATATTTTTATTGACTTCAGAGAGGAAAGGAGAGGGAGAGAGAGAAACATCAATAATGAGAGAGGATCCTTGATCGGCTGCCTCCCGCATGCCCACAACCCGGACATGTGCCCTTGACTAGAATGGAACCAACCCAGGACCCTCCAGTCTGCAGGCTGACGCTCTATCCACTGAACCAAACCAGCTAGGGCCGCTCCAGTGTTTTTAATGACCGAATGAGAAGGTCAGACAGTCCCCAAATCCTTTAAGCTCTTGGACTCACTCTACATGTCCATCATGAATTTGGAAAAAAAAAAGATAGTAGTGGAAGCTAATGAAATCCAAGGCCATCCATCCATAAATAAAAGCACTTAAAAAAGCATCTTGTCTGCTTCTTGTACTTTCATTTTAATATAATTTGTAGGATTTAGAGCTATTATTTCAGAGGAAAACATTTTTACAGATCAAAAGAAGAAGGCTATGGTATAAGCTAAAGAGTCAATCTTCTAAATGATTTCTATGGTTTGGGTGTTTGGTAACCATCCAAAAAATCAACTGAATTTTTCACTTTTTACTGAAGTCATTTGGTGTTACATAGACACTGCCTAAAATACTTGTTTCAACCAGTTTCCAAAACACATGTCTAAACAGCCACTGAAGTATTTCAAAGGATGGATATTGAAGATGCTATCTTTATTGACATTGCCATTTTGTCTAAACATTATCCTAGCAATTACCATTAACCCGGGCCCTTGTCCGGACAGTATCCAAACTAAATTCTCCTGACTTCATTCACTTAAAAAATAAAAAGTTTACTTTTCCCATGTGGCCAGATTGTGAAAGAAACTCACAGTCTAATAGGGGAAACAAATAAGTAGGCAAGTAACTACAATTCAATGGGATGGACTGTGATTTTTGTTCTGCCTTCTCAATGTTGGCCTTAGACCAGGGGTGGGCAAACTTTTTGACTCGAGGGCCACAATGGGTTCTTAAACTGGACCGGAGGGCCGGAACAAAAGCATGGATGGAGTGTTTGTGTGAACTAATATAAATTCAAAGTAAACATCATTACATAAAAGGGTACGGTCTTTTTTTTTTTTAGTTTTATTCATTTCAAACGGGCCGGATCCGGCCCGCAGGCCGTAGTTTGCCCACGGCTGCCTTAGACCCATTTCAGCTATATTGTCCTTTACTTAATATTCTTTTTTTTAAATAAACTTACTATTATAACCTAAGATTTTTATGTCAAAAGTACATCTTATATCATGTCTATATGTGGAAAATCAGTAACACATGTCAATGACAGACAGCAATTTATATATATATATATATATATATATATATATATATATCCAGGAAAGCAAGTATAATTGTTGGTGAACTACCTAAAAACCCTCTTGCAAATCATTGTTGAAATGCATAGTATAGAAGTAGTAGTTTATTGGTCATGATAAGGATCCTGACCAATAAGGATATATATTAAGTACCTATTATGTGCCAGGCACTATTCTCTGATGGCGATAACAATCTATTTAGGGATTCTAAATAGTAAAACAACAGAAACAGTTTTGCTCTTCAGAAAATTTAGTTGTCAATTTGGTTTGGAAGATTAACTGAACAGGTATTGAGACTATGAGAATAGGGATTAGGACCCAAATGATGACAGTAACTCTCGATCTAGAGATGGAGAGGATCACTTCAACATATGTACAGGAGGTCAAGTCAACAGGACTGGGGCATTATTTGGTTGTGGGGAGTAAAAGGGAGGAAGGTGTCAAGGACGATCGCCAGGTCTCTGTCCTGGGTGACTGAGTGCAGTAAGGTATCACATCCTGGATTCACCTGGTACCTGGAATGTTTAGTGGATCATTAAAGGTCCTTATCTCCACCTAAGAGATTTACTGATGAGATATTATGGTGTTAGTTTCACTCTGCACTATTATAAGGGTAAGTTCAACAAAATAACTGTATGGATATTGGCTTGTTGGGGTAGGAAGACAAATTGAACCAACTGACTTAAGACATGAAGTAGACCCAAAACTGCATTTTGGTTTTCTGAAAAATTAAATGCACTCAAAGACTTTATACAGAGGCAATCTCTGATGGTCTCCAGGCTCAAGTCTAAGCTCACTTGACTGGCTAAAAGAAAATAAAAATCCAAGTTTCTCAAGAAATAATTCAGTCCTTGAATTGCTCATTCCTCTTTAAAAACAAACAAAAAATACATTGCAAATGATGAGGAACAGAAGAAAAAATTGTTGATACTCCAGATAATGTCACTGGAAGCATGTCCCCATCCTTCAGGTATGGCCTCCACTGGTGCTGCCTCGGTCAATAATGGATGTTCCTGATGAAGCAAGCAAAAGTATAATGATACCTAATTATGAGTCAGCACAGTGAGAACAGCCACGTTGACCTTCTGTTAAAAGGAAGAGGATCCTGTTACAGCCACTCTTTGCTGCGTGATTCAACAGGTTATTAACTAAGGCATCCTTCAGAGTGAAAGCAAACAAGTCAAACACATACTTGCTTCAGCAAACTGGCATATAAATTATGGGACACCTTTGCATACTCTTAAGGTAATTACTTTCATCATTACAAAACCATCATTTAATCTTCTAGGTAAAGTGTATTGTAAGTTGCAGATTTATGGATATGATTGATTGAGTAGATTGGAGAGTCAGAAACCCAAAAACACTAATGCTGTTTAAATGTTAGGATCTTGGACTTTTTAAAACACTTTTTCAGTAGAGGTAAGATACAGGAAGAATAAATGATAGGCATAAGTAGAAAGTAGCAAGAGTGGGGAAGAAAACACAGACATGCTGATGTCTAATTCATTCCACGCTAACGAGAAGCAGTTCTCCTGAATGTCTCCCAGGCACACATCCAGCTTTTGGCCATTAAATTCAAACATATATCTACTCTTTAGGAAGACCAGAACCTATGCCCTAGCCCCAGGCAGTCATCTTTCACACGCAGCTCTAAGAGCATTGTTGAGAAAACAGCTCAACGTACCAAAATCACTGATTCAAGGTCAAAGCATCATCTACTATCTTTATATGAGAAGCATAATGCATTAGATATTTTCTAGAATGTATCTATTAATTCCTGCAGTGAATTCTTAGAATTCCACTGTAACAAAACAGACACTTCGCCATTAAGGAAAGAATGATATTCAAGCAAATCTTTGATGCAGGAAAATCATTCCGGTTCTGTGACAGAGCAAGTGTGCATACATTTACAAAAATGAAGCTAACATTTAAACACTTCTCACAGAAACTCCCTTGAGAAAGGGTAGCTCATAATGGCTAATCAAAATTTTTCCCTCCAGGAATTGCTTTCTAAAGAAAGCTAAACACAGATCCCATCAATGTTTAATGCTGACATAATTCAGAAGCTTTCCTTCTGCAGGAGACTGGGACGCTGTCTCTGCAGCGCCCTGAAGAGCAGGAGCTTGGAAACGAAGTGTTATTCAGACATCCCTCTGAGCAAGAAGAGAAACACCCTGAAGTACTCAACAGGTTTTTTTTTTTAATCCTTGAAAATATGTATGGAATATATAGCCTAACCATATCAAGCTGAATATCGCAGTGACACTCCTTAATTAAGTTGGACAACTACAGAAGCTATGCCGGATTATGTCAGTTTTCTCTGTTTAATGTTAGTATAAGAGCCTACAATGTGCTACCCAGTGTTAAAGGAAATGATAATAAATACTACAGAGTCACCAACTGCCAAAGACAGACATAAAAACAAATAATAGAAAGGGATGCTGAATATTTGAAGGAAAGTATTTACATTCTGGCCTGGAATTGTGTTAGTGAGTCCTACCTCGGTCTGGAGTAAAGGAGGAAGTATTTTTAAACCCTCTCTATGAGCATTAATTCATATGTTTATTAGTTAATCATTCATTCAGCAATTACTTATTGAGGATCAACTGCAAGAACAGAACAAAATCCTGGCCCAACAAAGCTTTATCCTAGTGAAAGGAGACAGACAAGAAGCAAAAAAACAAAACAACAACAAAAACAACCAACAAATACATGTGTTTTTTTCCAACTGGTGATAATACCATGGAAACAAGCTAATAGGGTAAATAGGAAATCGGCTAGGGTTTCTAAAGGGGCCCAAGTCAAAAGAAGAGTTGAGAATTTTTATATAAAGAAAGGATGTAAGAGTAAACTTTGCTGGTGAGATCTGAGCAAGAGAGACGGTATTGAGTGAGACATGGGGGTAACAGAGAAACAGTGTTCCAAACAGCAAGTGCAAAGGCCCAGAGACACACTAGGGAGGCGATGTGGCTGGAGCAGAGTGAACAGAGAGCAGAGTGGTAGAAGATGAGGTTAAAGAAGTAACTGAAAAAATAGATGCAGGTTTAGAACATCTTCACTAGCAACAATCACCACCTTAATATTAGGCCATATTCTATGTAATAAAAGGCTAATATGCAAATGGACCGAAAGGCAGAATGACCAGTCGCTATGACGCACACTGACCACGAGGGGTCAGACGCTCAATGCAGGAGCTGCCTCCTGGTGGTCAGTGTGCTCCCACAGGGGGAGCGCCGCTCAGCCAGAAGCCCAGCTCACAGCTGGCAAGCGCAGCGGCAGTAGCGGGAGCCTCTCCTGCCTCCACGGCAGCACTAAGGATGTTCGGCTGACAGCTTAGGCCCACTCCCCACAGGGATCAGGCCTAAGCCGTCAGTCAGACATCCCCCGAGAGCTCCCAGACTGTGAGAGGGCACGGGCCAGGCTGGGAGACCCCCCCCCCTCGAGTGCACAAATTTTGTGCACCGGGCCTCTAGTACTTATATGAATCTCTATTACGTCTAATAGTAAAACAGTGGTTGATAAAAATCACAGAGAATATAATTTAAAAGTTTCACAGGAAAAGTTTACAATCTAGCCATACCACATAGAATGTGTGACTGAGGAACACTGATTAATAAAAATCAAAAGAAAAAGATGAATTAAATGTAATGCCAACTTTGAAGAAACTCACAGTCCAGTAGATTTCTTTAACCCTCACCAAAACCTAACAAATTAAGTCAAAGAAACTGATGTAAGCAATGTGCTCTAAATCACATACATGGTGAACAAGCCAGAATTTAATCCCCAATTTCTTATGTCTAAATTTTTTACCTGAAAAATGGTGCCTATTTTAAAATATCATGTTTTCTCTTGGCCTTACCTTTGTAGAAACTGATTTAAGCCTATTCAGTTTTATAACTAGCAGGCTGCTTTTTATAGAAGATGGAAAACTAAAGCTAGAATGTGTTTCATAGTGTCTATAAGGTCTTAAGTATTTACAGTATGATATTGTAAAACCACAAAGTCCCTATGTTACATTCAAAAGTACCCATTTGTTTCAGAGAAGTCCACTTGGGTTGGGATATAAGAAAAAAAGGTAGAAAGTCTATTTAGACATTTTTATTGGATACAGAGCAAGCCCTTTTAAAATGTTAAAAATAAACCCCAAAAACTAGCAGAATCCCACTTTCCCATCCATTTTTTTTAAGTCCCTAAGAACTATTTTTAAATGTCAAGAAACATAGTCAATAATTATTTCTTAAGATTCTGTGCTGTCCCACAGAGGATGTGGTTAGGAAGGTTTCAGAGGAAAATCAAGTACTCCATTAAAATTAATAATGGAGGTAGATCTTACTTAATGAGCAAATTTCCTACAATTAATACCCTTGCAAGACTAAAATATAATGTAAGGTTAAAATTCACCTTCTGCTATGTGCATCTTCATTCACTCTGATGGGGTAGGGTTGCCTCAGGGAGAAGATAGTGAAAGAAAAAGAAAAAAAAAACAACACCCTTGGATGTGTCCATTCACAACTGATAGGATACTAGCTCCTTCCTTGAAGAGCTGAAATTTCCCCTGCAGTTAAAAGATGTTCCTGTCTTCTTTATCATCCTTTGTAATCAGATAAGTAAGTGAGATCACAAGTGTCATGTCCCAGCCCCGCGGCAATATCAGGCTGAGCAAAAAGCTGCTCTTTGCTCTAGCTTGCCATATGCATTTTCACATCACCAGGTTCTTTACTGCTTGAAAAATTAACACTGGTGAATCCCCTTAATTGGCCCTGACTGGTTGAACTTGGGGAAAGGTGCCAATTATACATCTTCCTGATTTCCAAGGTTTACAGTGCACCCATTGTCTGAGAGACATTTTATTTTCCGATTTACTTTTAAAGGTGTATACCACTAAGCAATAAAGCTTCTCAGACTATTTGAATTAAGGGATGTTTGATTCATTAAGCCACTGTAGTTTCCAATGAAAAAAAATTTGAAGGACACATTCAGCAGGAATGGGAAATGTAGAAGAAACGCTGCCTGGGAAAGGTAGACTCAAACTCTGGTTGTCTCAGTGTAGAACTGGTGATGATGAAGAATTATCCATCCCAGTTCCTCCAGAGCTAATGAGACTGCTAAAGGTATGCCAGCCACTGGGAACTTCCTGCTCAGGTGGCCAGGTGTGCCTTTCATCTATGGCTTTCTCATTAAGTGAGGCTGAACTAGTTTACTGAATCCCTGTTCTAGAGTTTCTGGAGAATATTCCAGTTAAGTGACAGTGCCATTTGTCATAGTAAATTGACATTATCTACCTAAAGATTTTTCTTTCATTCAAATGATTTCCTAAGTTAGGTCTGTGCTTCTCCCTAACTTTTGGGAAAGATGACACATAAGACTAAGGCTAATATTTTGATGTTTTATTGCTCCAAATGTACATTTATATCTGTTACTATTTTTAAACCACTTTCATTATTTCAACAATTTAATTTTAACATGTATTTGGCTGCAACTCCTCCAAATACGACAAAGTCCTTACCGCCCTATTCTCGGACATTTTCCACAAATTAATCTTTCTGGAATTAAAGGTGTACAGCAAGCATGTCAAAGTCAAAGGCTAACACGGGCCAAATAAACAAGGTTTAAGTTGATGTGGGCTGCAAAAAAACAAAACCTTCAAGTTTCATAGAAACGTAGGTTTATTTTGATAGAGACATGCTGAATATAAAGGGCTGAAATAAATGAGTAATTGTTAGCATAAAATAATAGAACATTTTAATAAAAATTAATATTTTTTTCTTGAATATTAACTTACCAGACACTGAATAACTGCACAAATTAATAAGCATAGCACAAATAAACCTATTTTCCTTGTTCTCCAAAAGCGAAATATTTCCTGTTGCACACACCAAACAAGTCAGTCCAAGACTAATGCCGTGGCAATCAGCTGCTAAAATATTCACTGCTAGTATTAGTGGAGAGAAATGGTGCACCTGTGAGTTAGGCGTGTTAAGGGAAATTAATGCAACACGATTATAGTAACCAGTCATTAGTGAACGCTGTAGTTCATTATTAATAATTATGTATAACAGGATGTTGTAAAAATTAAGTTACAAAATTTTTATTAAAACATTTCTTACCTACCATTTTATTGGCTGGGCCACAAAAATATTCGTTGTGGTTCGCATGAGGCCCACGGGCTGCGAGCTTGACATGCTTGGTGTACAGACACAGGGGAGGTTTAAGTTTGGCAGTACTCCTTGAAACCACAGCTGTCTCAAACAAGCTTTCAACCCCCTTGTATTCACAATGCACCAGTGCAATGAAGTCAACCCTGTAATTCCAGTGAAATATCAGATTTTTGCTATTTTCTTCTCATTGATTTTGAAGAATAGTTTGCATGATCTAAGTGGATAGGTGTTTGGGAGAGTTGTTTTTGTTTGTTTTTTGTGTTGTTGGTTTTTGTTTTTGCTATTCTTATTAGTTTCTCATTTTATTGCTTTATGCTCAGAAAATATGGTTTGTATGACTTGTGCTTTCTGCAATTATTTGAGATTTTCTTTATACACTAATTATATGGTTAGTTTTCTGTGCTATATGTGTTTGACAAGACACTGTATTCATTGTTCTTTGGGTACAAAGGTAAGTATTAAATATGTTAATAGTGTTATTTAAAACTCTAGATCTTTTCTTGTTTTTGTCTAATTGTTTTGTTTATTTTCTAGGGAGTTGTCTCCCACTGTGATTGGAGATTGATGGTTTTCTTTTGTACTTTTAACAGTTTTTGATTAATATACTTTAAAGCTATGTTGTTAGATACATAATGTTCATGACTGTTATACATTATTGTAGTTTTTTTTTTCTTTTTTCAGTATGAAATACCCTTCTTTGTCCCCTTTTAAATATATATATATATATATATATATATATATATATATCCTATCTAATAATAGACAAACATGGTAATTAACCATACCTCCGCTACGCTTCCCATTGGCTAATCAGCAGGATATGCAAATTAACTGCAAACAAGGATGGCGGCCGGCAGCCACGCAGCTGAAGCAAGCAGGAGGCTTGCTTGCTCCAGTGATGGAGGAAGCCAAGTTTCCCCACCTGCTGCGGCCCAGTTCTGAGCTCCGGATGCAATAATGTTGCAATTATAGAAGCTAAACAAACCCCAGATACCTGCTTTCAGCCAGCAGCGGGCTCAGAGCTTAGAGCGCCAGTGATGGCAACAGAGTTTCAATTATAGAAGCTAAACAAACCCCAGATACCTGCTTTCAGCCAGCCACGGCCTCAGAGCTGGAGCCAGCTCTCAGCTCCAGTGACAGCTATAGAAGGTAAATAAATCCCAGAATAAAAAAAAAAAATTAAAAAAAAAGAGGCAGGGAGCTTCAGTCACCTGGCAGCCTGAAAACGGCCCTCAGCCCCTCACCCAGACTGGCCAGACACCCCAGTGGGGACCCCCACCCTCAAGGGGGTGTGACCAGCTGCAAACAGCCATCAGCCCCTCACCCAGGCTGGCCAGGCACCCAAGCGGGACCCCGACCCTGATCCGGGACACCCTTCAGAGCAAACCAGCCAGCCCCCACCCATGCACCAGGCCTCTATCCTATATAATAAAAAGGTAATATGCAAACTGACCCTAACAGCAGAAAGACTGGGAATGACTGGTCACTATGACACACACTGACCACCAGGGGGCAGACGCTCAATGCAGGAGCTGCCCTCTGGTGGTCAGTGCGCTCTCACAGGGGGGAGCTCTGCTCAGCCACAAGCCAGGCTGATGGCTGCCAGTACAGCAGTGGTGGTGGGAGCCTCTCCTGCCTCCTCAGCAGCGCTAAGGATGTCCGACTGCAGCTTAGGTCTGCTCCCCGCTGGCAAGTGGACATCCCCTGAGTGCTGCTGGGCTGCCAGAGGGATGTCTGATTGCCGTCTTAGGCCCAATCCCCTGGGGAGCAGGCCTAAGCCAGCAAGTGGTCACCCCCAAGGGGTCCCAGACTGTGAGAGGGCACAGGCCGGGCTGAGGGACCCCCTACCCCAGAAGTGCACAAATTTCTGTGCACCGGGCCGCTAGTATATATATATTATTGATTTCAGAGAAGAAGGGAGAGGGAGAGAGAGATAGAAACCTCAATGATGAGAGAGAATCACTGATCAGCTGCCTCCTACACACCCCACACTGGGGTTCCAGCCTGCAACCCAGGTATGTGCTCTGACCAGGAATCAAAGTGCGACCTCATGGTTCATAGGTAGTTGCTCAACCATTGAGCCATGCCAGCTGAGCTTCTTTGTCCCTTTTAATATGTGGGTTTTTTTTTTTGCTTGGACTCTATTTTGTCTTATGTTAATTTAACAATACTTAAACTTTATTTTAGTTATCATTAACCTGGCACATTTTTCTTGTCCTTGATTTTAAATTTACTTAAATAATTTATTTTGTATATTTCATAAATAAAATATAGTTGGAGATTTTTAACCAAAGTGAGAGTTTCTTAGTAGCAGAAATACATTTATTGTGATTACTTATATTCTACAACTTTTTCTTGCCATCAAAATTTAAATTTTGTGTTTACTTTGTTACTAATGATATTTTCTTCACATTTGCCTTCTGATCTATTGATTAAGGGTAGAGTAGAATTATTGTACTAATCTGGGAGTTGAAAGATTTGTTCTATTGATCTTCCTATAAAGTTTGAATGTTATGCATTCTCTATCAGTTTTTCCAGTTTTTATCCTATTTCCAACACACATATGTAAGGCATATTTTCTATTAGTGATAATATTTAATTAGAAATGAGATCCCTTACCCTGACTTGCATGATGCCATTCAACTCATCTATTGAATTTTTATTGTCATATCATTTTGAAAATCTATGTTACTTTTTGAATTGGTAATCACACACAGAAAAAATCCAAACAGTGCAAAGAGGGATAAGGTTCAATGTAAGTCTCTCTTTCATCCCTGTGTCCTAGCCCTCCAGACCACCTCCCCAGCGACAGCTGCTGGCATAATTTCTTGTATGTCCTTCCAGAGATAGTTTATTCATATGCAGTCTTGAAGTCTGGCTTTTTAAAAAAAGCACACAATGGTATTATACTCCACACACTATCCTGTTTTTTTTTGTGTTTTATTTATTTATTTTGCTTTGTTTTTTCTTAGCAAGTATTTTGCATGTTGTTCAATATAAATACATATGGCATTTCCCTTTTGTCTGATTTTTGTTGTTTTTCTTTCAATTTTTTTGTCAATTTTCTCACCCAAGGATATTTTTTTCCATTGATTTTGTTGTTTTTTTAAAGAGAAAGTGGAAGGGAGGGAGGGGGTGAGAGAGAGAAACATTGATGTGAAAAAGACACATAGATTGGTTGCCTCCCACATGCACTCTGGCCAGGGCCAGAGATTGAACCTGCAACCAAGTTATATGCCCTTGACTGGGAATTGAAGCCCAACCCTTCGGTGAGGGGGCCGGCACTCTAATCACTGAGCCACACCAGCCAGGGCTTTCTTTTAAACTTTTTCAAAGATAGTATCTTCATTGAAAAAAACAATATATTCATATTGTTCAATTTTTAAAATTAGGATATACTATGAAAACTCTTGAGCTCTTCCTCCTCTTTGCAGTTTCCAGCACCAAACCAGGGAGCTACTATTTTTATTTTCTTGCAATGTACCAGAGTTTTTCTATACAGCACACATGTATATATTTTCCTCCTCCTTATTCACAAAAGATGACATAATGTATACTTGCCTTTTCACTTAACAGTGTGTCTGAAGAGAACTTTTAGTATCTTACCCATAGTTTCTACATTCAATTTTAAAGTGGAATGGCACTTAATCATTTCAATATACCATACTTTATTTAATCAATATGCTACTAATGGACATTTGGATTCTTTCTAACTTATTGCAATTATAAGAAATGCTTCAATAAATAGCTTTTGTCACATATTATTTCATTTACTTTACAAGCATATCTATGCAAGTACATCACTAATATGCAAGAGTATTTGTAAGACAAATTCTCATCCTACAAATTATGCCATCTTTTTAAGGCATGGTTTTCCCTTTTATGAATTACTATAATTTATTTAACCAGTTTACTATTGGTAGATATTTTTATTGTTTCTGATACTATGCTAATCCAAAAAAATTCTTTGTACACAATATCTTTATATACATGCAAGTAAAATTTCATTTGTGCATATGCACATCTGTAACCTAACTTCCTAGTAGTGCAATTGCTGCTAGGTCAAGGGCATTTTATACCTTGACTGTCATAACTGCTTTTCATACAGATTGTGCTGATCTTACTGTCAACCAGCGATGTATAAGAGCTTATTTTCTCATGCTTTAATCAAACCATTGTGTTTTCAAAGCATTCAAACTTTACTAATTTTATAGGTGAAAATGTTATCTAATTGTATTTTTAGTTTGCATTTTTCTTACCATGAGTGGGGCAGAGCATATTGTCAAATATTTTTAAATGGTTTTCCTTGTTGACTGTATTACAGATACCTCCCATTCCACCCCATCTTTGTCCAATATTTCAGAAAGATTTATATCCTCGCCCATTTTCCTTATTGTTGGGGTTTTCTTGATTTACAGGAACTTTTCATATATTGAGTATATTAGTCGTTTGTTGCAAATATTTAATCTCCAAAATCTCTAATTGTTTATGTTTGATGGATGCAATAATCCCTTGGAATTCTCTGATATTAATTGTCCTTATTTTAAATTCTCCTTCTGTTTGTTCTATTACTCAGGAATGCGGGCTGACCTTTGAATATCCCTGTACACCTGCTTGCTATGTTTACTTAAGCCAACTTCAGTAATTATGGGGGAAAGATAGGCTGTATTGCCAAGAGCTTACTGGTATCTTATTTCCTGAGGGTAGAGGTTCCCAGCCTTCCTGGAGGGAAAGGAGTAACTCCATGCCCTGGATGCAGAGGCCTCTTACTGAGCTTGTGGGCCAGCTCAGGTCATGCTGCCTGTGATCAGCACATGTGGGAGAGAAATAGGAGACACTCCCCTGCAGCAGCAAAGGGAGCTGCCAACACCTTCAGAGGTGTGCCCAGGGACCCATCCTTCTCCTAGTAACTACTGACTCTGAGCTTGGCTTTCCCCAGAATTATCCCTACCTAGGCAGAAATACTCTTTTGTGCATGTTTTGGGCCATATTTTCTGCAGATTATGATCCTATGTAATTGATTTGGTCCTTTGTTGGTTGGTTGGTTGGTTTTAATATTTAGGAAATCTTCAAGATTTCTGATCTGGTATTAGTATTCTTCCTTGATTCTCAGTACAGTGACTAATTTTTTTCCTCTAAAATATAGTTTCTGTCATTCTGTGGCATTTTGGGCAGCAAGAAAGGTACATGCTTAGGACACTATATTGATCTAACCTTCCCAAATTACTTTGAAAACCCAAAAGAGAGGAATAAGACCTACCTTTTCAAGTGCATGGCTTTGTTTGTGGGCTTCTTGAAATCAGGGATGATATATTCAGAGTGTTCCAAAAAATATATATACATACTCTAACAGCTGATTGCCCACATTTTGAAAATGAAATGCAGTTTAATAAACACTGCTTTATAACTATTCAAAGTGTGTATACATTTTGGGGAAACACCCTGTATATAAGTTGGTACTTGCTTAGCATGGTGTCTGACTCATAAGAGGGATTCCATAAGTGTTTATGGTGTGATGAAAGGAAAGAAGAAAAGAGGGAAAAAAGAATATTAAGAATAATTTTTATTAGGACCAATTCAATATGTTTTTATTGAATAATAAGATGCATATAAGATTTTTGGTTAATCTCTTTCTGCCTCTCCACTCCCCCCTTCTCTCCGAGATTCATCAGTCTGTTGCATGTTTCCATGCCTGTAGTTTCTGCTCCTGCGTTAAGCATCTGCCCCCTGGTAGTCAGTGTGCATCATAGCTACCAGTTGGGTGGTTGAACAGTTGCTTAGGCTTTTATATATTTAGACTAGAGGCCCGGTGCATGGATCCGTGCACTGGTGGGGTCCCTCAGCCTGTCCTGTCACCTCTCACAATCCAGGACTCCTTGGGGGATGTCAGACTGCTAGTTTCGGCCCAATCTCTGCAGGCCCTGGCCAATCCCTGCAGGGCTGAAACCAGCAGTCCGACATCCCCCAAGGATATAGTAGTGTGTGTAGCAGCAGGTGACCAGAGAGGAGCCTGAACCCAGGCTAGGCGCCGCACCACTCCCACTTATCCTGGCCCTGCTGTGCCTGCCGCTGTTGCTGCTGCCACTTAGTAGCACTGCCGCCGAGGCAGAAAAGGCTCGTGCTGCCGCAGCTCACTTACCAGCCATGAGCCTGGTGTCTGGAGCCCATCAGTCAGCTGAGTGGTGCTCCCACTGTGGGAATGTACTGACCACCAGGGGGCAGCTCCTGCATTGAGCATCTGCCCCCTGGTGGTCAGTGCACATCATAGCGACCGTCAAACAGTTGTTTGGTTGTCCAGTCGTTCAGCTGCTTATGCTTTTATATTTATACTAGAGGCTCAGTGCACAAAATTTGTGCACTCGGGGGGGAGGGGTGTTATCCCTCAGCCCCGGCCTGTGCCCTCTTGAAGTCCAGGAGCCCTCAGGGGATGTCTGACTGATGGCTTAGCACCCTCAGACATCCTTAGCCCGGCTGCAGATGCGGGAGAGGCTCCCGCCACTGCCGCTGCACTCACCAGTCATGACCCTGGCTTCTGGCTGAGTCATTTTCCCCCTGTGGGAGCGCACTGACCACCAGGGGGGCAGCTCCTGCATTGAGTATCTGCCTCCTGATGGTCAGTGCACGTCATAGCAACCGGTTGTTCCACTGTTAGGTAGATTTGCATATTAGCCTTTTATTATATAGGATATATAGATACTATTTGCAAGGCACCAGTAGGCACAAGTGTTACAGAAATGAATAAAACACTCTCCTTGCCCTCCTTAAGCATGTGTGTGGGCAAGGGAGGTAGAAAAGATTAGAAGTGTACTTCCTAAATTCCAAGAATTAATAACCTAACAGAAAAACTTAAAAGAAATACATTGTAGCTCTACAGGCTTGAGAGGAGAGGTAATTACTTGGTAATTTGGACAAATAGAGAAGGCTATTTCAAGGTGACTAAAATTAGAGGCAGAGTAGAACAGGATAGAGATCTAAACCACATTTTACTATAAGCACAGCAAAGTTTTGAAGCTATATCTCCAACTCTTCATATACTCAGTCATCAAATGCGCAATAACTGCATTTTTAAAAGGATGGCCTAAAAGGAAAGTTTCTTGGAAATACAGGTGACAGAAAAACAACTGCATGCCAAAATCATTTCAAATATTAAAATGAATTATCTTTTTAAATTTGTTAAGGTTCAAGTAAATTTTGCTTTTAGAACACATTGGGCTTGTGCTTTTAGGTAGTGTACTGATGCACTGAAGTTGTGCTAGAAAGTGGTTCACTATTAGCAAAAGAAGGGTATGCAACTCTGGTGAGTATTTCATTCTGAAAATTTGTTTTTATAATCCTCACCCAAGGATCTGTTTTTATTTATTTTAGAGAGAGAGGGAGGTGAGAGACAGAGAGAGAAACATCGATGCGAGAAAGAAACATCTATTGGTTGCCCCCTGTATTTGCCTCAACTTGGGATTGAACCTTCAACCTAGGTATGTTCCATGATCAGGATTGAACCTGCAACCTTTTGGTGTGTGGGAGGACAGTGCAATCAACTGAGCCATGCAGAGAGGACCACTCTGAAAATTTTTTTTAAATATATTTTATTGATTTTTTACAGAGAGGAAGGGAGAGAGATAGAGAGTTAGAAACATCGATGAGAGAGAAACATTGATCAGCTGCCTCCTGCACATCCCCCACTGGGGATATGCCCGCAACCCAGGTACATGCCCTCGACCGGAACCGAACCCGGGACCCTTCAGTCCGCAGGCCGACACTCCATCCACTGAGCCAAACCGGTTTCGGCCATTCTGAAAATTTTAATAGCTCACTTCCAGCATGAATTCTTCAGATTTTAAATTCCTATATATTTTTATACAAAGGAGATAGAAATATTTAAAGTTTAAAATAACTAAAGGGAAAGATTAAACATCCTATAATTAAACCATTCAGTGATAGCCATTATTAATATTTTGGCATCTATCCCTCTGGTGTTTAATACATTCATGCGTCATACACATAGAATTAAAGTGGGGTGATATGATACATAATACTTTAAAACATTTTTTTACTTAAAATATATTATAACATCCATCCATATCATTAACTGCTCTACAATAGCCTTTATAAGGACTGCATTATCATTTTTTTAAGCTCCTGTTTTTGGACATTTGTGTTATTTTTCGTGTTATAAACACTGTTAGAGCAAACATCCTTTTTATACATACTTGATTATTTCTTAGAATAAATTCCTAGAAGTAGAATTATTGACAAGTGTTTGCATATTTTTAAGGCAATGTGTAGCCAAATTGCTCTTCTGAAATGTTGTGCCAGCACAAATGTTAGCAGTTTACATTTGACACCCTTACTATTAGCCAATATTTCATATTGTTGCCAAACTAATAGTTTGAAAGTGGTATTTTATTGCTTTAATTTACATTTCCTTGATTACTAGTATGTCTGACTATTTTTTTATATGTATTTTGGCTTTTTATATTGGCTTATATATCCACTTCCACAGGATAGCCTAGCCTAGCCTAGCACAGCACAGCCCAGCACAGCACAGAATAGCATAGCATAGCATAGCATAGGGAGGGGAGGGTAAGAGAGTAGGATAACCTAGGGTAGGGTAGAGTTGAGTAGAGTAGGAAAGAGTCACCTGAGCCTTAACAAACAATGGTATCCACAGAGGGCTAGACCAGTGTGGGTTGAAACAGGAGGTGAACCAGTCTGAAGACGGACTGGAGTAAGACATAATTCTGGGATGTATGACCCTCTTCTTCCTTCTCTCCTAGATTCCCTACCTGGAGCTAAAGTAAGTGAAATAGGGCCCATGGGGAAAATGCTGGAAAGAGCTAAGCAGAGTAACAGCCAGATAGGGACACAGGTTGGTGAAGGACTTCGAGGAAGAGAAACCCATGCCAACTGTATAGCTCAGTTCAGACAATGAGGGCAAAAGATTTCTGCAGAGCCAGTCTCACAGCTCACATGACGACAACGTCAATGACAGCAAGCTCCTAAATCCCCCCTATCCTCGTGAAGGCTAAGGAAGTAAGTTAGACCAAGAGGTAACTAAGAGGAGCTGGGGAAGGGAGAGGCCACCTGAATATCAGCCATTTCTAATGGCTTCTAATGCCACTAATCTCATTCTGCCCCTGAAACTCGAGGCAGAATCCTGCACACAGCGGGGTCTGCAAATATTTGCTAAGTGAAATAATAATAATAATAATAATAATAATAATAATAATTAAATGAATAGATGAAATCTGCAAAACCCCATGCAACTAAGGGGAAGTCTAAATGCCAATTTGGCTCTAAGAATGTTTGTTAACTCTTCAAAATACAGGGGGTTTTTTTAAACTAAGAATAATGGGAAAATAAAATATTTACCTTCATTTATACTAATGGTCATTGCATGTATTTAAGTTTCCTACCAGGAATTCTAATAAATATTTAAGCCATTCCAATTTACCTTGCCAGTTGGTACTTAAGGGGAATTAGGCAGTGGATTAAGAGAATGGTTTCTTCAGGAGCTTTGAAGTCTACTGTTTTAGGCTGTGTGATCACAGGTCTGTCTCATCCACTTCCCTTTCTCCTTTCTTTTCTAATCTTTTGTTAAAGAAAAGTAGCTATAAACATACCAACCTATGTTGCTATAATGATTTTCTTAGTTAACACTGTAGTTAAGGTTACATACAGACTTTTATTGTAATCCCCATCTTCACTAGTTGCCAAGGTTTTGAACATCCCTTCAGCCTAAAGCTTTCCAGGCTTTGTTCCTTATTCAGATAAACTTTAAACTCAGTCTGTTCAGCTGCTTCTGAGAAGAGAGAAAACAAGAGGTGTAATGTTAGCTCACGAGTGTTAGAAAGACTAACTTTCAAAAGTTGACATACTCATCATGGCTACTCATTACTTGGGACAGACGTCATCATCCAGGGAGTTATCAAGGAATCAAGAGACCAGGAGAGATTAATCAGAGGATGTCTACAAGCCAATTTGGCTCTTTTGACTGAACCTACTCAGATATCTTCACAACTTCAAAAAGTCTGAAAAACAGCCTATTGATAGGTGGGTATCCTACATACTAGAATTTTCTACTCAAAGGATGAATATTGTTAAATGTGCTCTTTTATGCACTTAAGTGTAACCTTTGTACACAGACAATGTTATTCAGTGGTTTACTTTGGCTTAAAAATGAATATTCAACTCATTATGATCACAAAATCAAAACTTCTTTATGCTTTTTAAATTCATTGCACAAAACATATAAGCCTAACGCACTTCAGCAAACATTTTTAGGTTACATTTATTGGTGTGACATTAGTTAATAACATTTTATAGGTTTCAAGTGTACAATTCTATAAACATTATCCGTATACTGCATTGTGTGCTCACCACCCAAAGTCTAGTCTCTGTCCATCACCATGCATTTGACCCCCATTACCCTCTGCATCCTCCCCACACCCCCCTTCCCCTCTGGTAACCACCATACTGTTATCTGTGTCATTGAGTTTTTTGATATGTTTGTTCAGCAAACATTTTTTAAAAACATCTGATAAGGGATTGTTTCCTAAAACATACAAAGAACTTTTAAAACTCAACAATTTAAAAAACCAACAACTCGATAAAAACTCGGGCAAAGACTTGAAAAGACACCTTACCAAAGCAAATATACAGATGGCAAATAATATTTGAAAATATACTCAACATCATATCTCATTAGGGAACTGAAAATTAAAACAACAACAATGTATTAGTATATACTTATTAGAAGGCCAAAAATTCAAAACACCGATAATACCAAACGTCGACAAGGGTGTGGAACAACAGGAATTATCATTCATTACTAGTGGGAACGCAAATTGGTGCAGCAACTTTGAAAGACAGTTTGGCAGTTTCTTACAAAACTAAATATATGCCTACCATATGAGCAAGCAATAGTACTCCGTGGTTAATTACCAAAATGGATTGAAAACTTGCATTCACACAAAAACCTGCCCAAGAATGTTTATAGCTTTATTCATAATTGCCAAAACTTTAAAGCAATCAGGATGTCCTTTAGTGGGTGAACAGATAAACTGTGGTAAATCCAGACAATAGAATATTATTTGATACTAAAAAAAATTAAGGATATCAAAAGACATGAAGATACCTTAAATGTGTGTTACTGAGTGAAAGAAGCCAAGATGAAATAAGTTATGTACTGTATGTTTCCAATTATATGATGTTCTGGAAAAGGCAAAACTATGAACAAAGTAAAAATATTAGTGGCTGCTAGGGGACAGGAAGAGGAAAGGATGAATATGCAAAGCACAGAGGATTTTGGACAGTGAAACTATCTTTTATGATGATATAATTATAAATACATGTCATTATACATTTATCAAAACCCATAGACTGTTCACCAATATAAACTGTGGACTTTGTATACTAATGATGTGCCCATATAGGTTCACAGATTGAAACAAATGTGCCACTCTGGTGGGGATGTTGATAATGGAGTAGGCTGTGCATATGTGGAGACGGGAGTATATAGGGAATTTCTGTACTATCTGCTTAATTTTGCTATGAACCTAAAACTACTCTAGAAAATAAATTCTATACAATTATATTTTAAAAGAAAGTCAGGGGAGGTGAGCTTCATCCTATCCCCAAGAAATTCATCTGTTTGGCCGAGGTTAAAATGCAAATGAGTTGTGAATGATGACAGTAGGCTGTTTAAACTTAACCAACTGGTAGTTACAATCTCAGATGCTTTGCTGGATGTGGCATCTTTTCTGGAACAGCTAAACACAGTATTCATCTGGCCAATGTGTTCTTTCCAATCCCATCAGGAAGGATGATCACCAGCAGTTCACATTCATATGGAAAGAATAGCAGTACATATTTATGGTCTTGCCATGGGGCTCTATGTTAACCTTTCTCTTCTCTGTTACATGATAGTACAGAAGAACTCTGCTCATCTTGATATGCCACAGAGTATCACACTAGTTCACTCTCTTAGTGAGGTCGTACTAGGCTGGTGAACTGAAAGTGCAAGTGCTCTGGACATTCTAATTAGGTACATGCATATCAGAGGGTAGAATACAAATCCTATAAAGATTCAGGGGCCTCATATATCCATAAAGATATTTTATGGTAAATAACATTTTTCCAATGTTTTATTATGAAGTGTTTCATACGCACAGGAAGGTTGGAATAATTGAACCGCAAACCCCCAAATTTCCAACACCTAGATTCTATTACTAACAACTCACAGTACTTGCTTTATTATATTTAATGAAGTGTTTAAGAGTTCAATAATCTGGGGTAGGTTGGGATATCCCCTTTAAAAGGAAAGACAAGTGGCATCTTGCATCCTCCACCAATAAGAAAAACATAGAGTTCTCAGTGACTCATTTTGAATTTGGGGCAACAGTGTCTTAGGAATACCAAATACTGGTGAGGATATGAAGCAATAAGAATTCTCTAAGTTGGTTGTTGGACAACTTAGAAATCTGACAATTTCTAATGGATCCAGAGCAAAAGGAAGGCTCAGCAGCAAATCCAGACTGCACTGTGAGCTGACCTACCCTCCAGGCTATATAACCCAACAGATGCAATGGCACTAGGGATATATATGGTGGATCCATGGATCCTTGGTGAACACAGGTGAGACATCTCTGGAAAATGATAGTGCAAAAGCTACAGTAGAAAAAAAAATTCCGATTTTGGAGTAAGACTCTGTCTTTTGTTGCAGAAACTAGATGAGTTTGCAAACTATGCCCTAATAGAGACTAAATGCCTGACTGAATGGCCATGTCAGTGTTGCAGCCCATCATGAATTGGTATTTTTAGATCTCCCAAGTTATAAGGTCATACAAGTGCAGCAGAAATACTATGTAAATGGTACAAAGCCAGGACCAAGCAAAGTCAGAGGATACAAAAAAAGCTACATGAACAGGTTCTGACCCACACGCACTTACTACACCAAACGTCTAACCCTCAGTTCACAACTGACATTTTGTTGAGGGGATGGGAAGTGTACCTAAAGCCAGCTGAGGGAGGAGGAAAAATCTTGAGTCCAGTTCACAGCTGGGTCAGCACAATATGTTGAAAGAAATTGAAAATGGACTGCTGCTGCATTACAGTCCTACTTGGGGACAGCCCTAAATTTCATTTGTGAAGGATAATATTTCCAATGAGCAGAGTTGAGAGCAGGACATTTGATTTTTTACTTCATAGCAGGAAGAAGTAGCTTGAGAAGGATATACATGGACTTCTAAATATTAGCAAATGACTTGGCTGACAGGTCAGGGTACAGAAGGAGCACGTTTGGAAGATCAAAGAGAAAAAATGGTCTAGGGAAGAATGTATAATGGATCCAGTGGAGAGTGTACACAGTGAGCACAGATCTCACGCTACTGCCAACCAGAGAGCATCCAAGTCAAGGGAGACACTCAACAATGAGGATGATGCATCCTGTGGATGTCAGGCACCTCCATGCTTGAATAATGGGGCCCAGAATGGAGTCACCACAGTGGCAGAAATAGAAAGATGTGCATGGGTCCAATGGTATGGACTCCCACTCACCATGGCTGATCTAGCTGCTGCTACCTGAACACCCAACCTGCCAAAGTGCTAACGTGATGCAAAGCCCTTGATAAAGCACCAAAGTTTGAAATCAGTCAGACACTTGATTACACCAGACTCACTCCTTCCATCCTGGAGGAGGCAGTGAGTTAACATTACTAGAACTGATACTTACTCCCATATGGCTTTGATTTCCCTTTCAGCCAGGATCACCATTCAAGGACATATAGAATGCTCAACTTACTGTCATGGGATTCACACACAATATCATTTCAAATCAAGGGGCCTATTTTATAGGGACGGATATTCAACAATCAGTGCATGAGCAAAAGATCCATTACTCCTACCACAAAGTACATCACCTGGAAGTAGCCAGCCTACTAGAACAATGGAATTACTAAAGGCTCAACTAAAGTGGTAACTCAAGAAAAAGACCTCTATATAGTTGGGACATTGCCCATCAAAATAAAGTATATGAGAACTAAACAAACAGATGTGCTGTTCTCCCAATAACAAGAATAAAGAGGGCTAGACACCAACGAGTAGAAGTAGAAGTTGTCCCTCTCACCCTCATTCACAGTGATCTACTTACAGAATATGTAGAGGTCCTGGTACCCAGGGGAATACTATTTCCACTAAGGGGACCTGTGAGAGTTCCATCAAACTGGAAGCTGACTGCTGCCTGTTAACTTTGGGTTCCTCACACAGTGACCTAGCAGCCAAAGAAAGGAGTTACTATACTGGTGATGGGAGGAAAGTAATTGAATGTTGTTATCTTGAGGAGTAGGGTTTCCCTCTACACAATGAAGGCAGAGAGAATATGTCTGGAATACAGGGGATTCACTGGATATCTCTAGATGCTTCTATTCAAGGTGATATTGGTAAATAGCCAATTATAGCAATAACAGCTCAACAAGGACAAGGAAATAAAGGGCTCAGATCCATCAAGGATGAAGATGTTGGCACACCACCAAGCAAGTAATCTAGAGGAACTGAAGTGTTGGGCGAGGGAGAGGGAAATCTAGCATGGGCATTGAAGAAGTTAGATGATAAATACCAGTTTTGACCTCAGGGCCAGTGCAGCAGTGGAGACTGTAGCTTGTTATATTAATCCTTTGTATTAATCTTTTTTGAAGTGACTGCAGATGCCAGCACTTTGAAGATCTTGTGACAAATTGGTCTTAATGTGTAGTACAAGCAGGAGGTGGACTGAATCAGATGTGTCATGTACTCTGTCTCTCTTCCTCTTGATCTTAACTCTGATTCATTTCAATTATGGCTGTGGTGAACAGTTATGTGGCAACAAGTTACCACATCTTGCCTCAGGCATGCCTTTGGCTTGACATAGTATTTTTCTGATACTAAAGGAGTGGGATGCCCACAGTTTACTGGACATGGATGCTTGCACAGCACAAGTACAAGGGAGTTAACATCCCACAACCCTCAACCGAAAGGAGATGGGAAGCAATGGACAAGTCCTTCCACTTGTTGAATCTTGGGATCATTTACCAAATAAACTGCCTGAATGCAAGTTATTTTCTCAGGCTCTGCTCTCTAGGGTAACCTAGACTAAGAAAGAAACCAATGAGAGTCAACAGAGCTCTTGCATATAAGATATAATATGCTGCACAACAACTATAAAAGTTTTCATTCTACAAACACATCAGCTTCAAGAGCAATAGGAAATATCATTTTGATTCATTCTAGCCACACTTTCCTCTTCTTATAAGCCAAAAGTTAGGACAAATATACTCTTTTGAAAATTCTTCCTCAGCAAAAATCAATAATAAAGAGAAACTATTATTAAAAAGAGAGTATATTTGTATTTATTTTTATTGTTCCTGAAAGCACAAATTTAGTGGCTTAAAAATAGTACAAATGTATCATCTTACAGTTCTGTAGATTAGAAGTTCAACACAGGTCTCACTAGGTTAAGACTCAGAGACCAGGGCTGAATTCCCTTCTGTAGGCTCTAAGAATCCGTTGCCTTATTTTTTCCAGCTTGTCAAGGCTTCCCACATGTCTTAGCTCACAGTCCCCATTCTCTGTCTTCAAAGCAAGCAATGGTATATCAAGTTCTTTTTATATCATATCACTCTGCCCTCCTCTTCAGCCTCCCTCTCTCACTTTTAAAGAGTCTTGTGGTTATGCTGTGTTCACTCTGATAATGCAGGATAATCTTTCTGTCATAAAATCACCAGGTTAACCATTTTAATTCTATCTGCAAATTCCCCTTTGCTGTATAATGTAATATATTCATAGGTTCCAGGGATTAGAACATGGACATCTTTGGGGGTGGTGTGATGAGCATTATTCTGCCTACCATAATATTAAAGAAAAAAAATGAGTTTATAAATTTTCTTTCAATTCTACCCTCATATTTACTTTAGACCCAAACTCTCAACCAATTTAATCCAACTTTAATTTCTTGGTTATAATTATATTGATTTATAACATTTGTTTGCATCAGGCCACTGGGTCCATTTTCATTTCATAGGTGAACAGAATGGGATAGAACAGAAAAGCAAAGTGAATGACAAAAAAAAAAGTAAGAGGGGGAAAGGGAGGGAGGGAGGAAAGAAGGAAGGAAGAACAGAAGAAGGAAGGAAGAAAGGAAGAAGGAAGGAAGGAAGGAAGGAAAGAAGGAAGGAAGGAAGGAAGGAAGGAAGGAAGGAAGGAAGGAAGGAAGAGACAGACAACTTATTTTATTTTTACACATGGAACGTATGCTTAGTTACTGAACTCTGAGGTAACTGGGTTGGTTAACAATTTATGTGTCAATTTGACTGGGCTAAGGGGTGGCTAAATAGATGGTAAAGTATTATTTCTGAGTGTGTCTGTGAGGGTGCTTCTAGAGGAGATTAGCATTGATTCAGTAGACTCATTAAAGAGTTTTGCCCTCACCAATGTGGGCAGATTTCATCCAATCCAGTGGGGCCCCAAATGGAACAAAAAGGTGAAGGAAGGGCAAATGCTCTCTTCTTGAGCTGGGACATGGGAGATCCTGGTTCTCAGGCCTTTGGACTTCGAATGGAACTACACTTCCAGCTTTCCTGGTTCTCCAGCTCCCAGGTGACATATTGTGGGATTTCTTAGGCTCCAGGTAAATCAATTCTCATGAGAAATACCCTCTTAAATATCTCTATATATCAGGATGGGTTTTGGTTTTTGTTTTCTCTGAAGACCCTAATATAGTTGGAGAAGATTGTCTTAGTAGGAAGCACCCATTTGCTTGAAGTTAATAATCTCAGTCAAATTCAAAGTTCTGATGAGAGATTCTGGTCATCGTAGCTAGTAAAAACTCTAGTCAAGTATGACCTTGCACTAGCACTATTTGTTTAAAATTATAATTTAAATTATTGGCACATATAAGTTTTTCCAGCTCGAATTTCCTTGAAACAATTCATATTCTTCTTGATCCTTATATATAACTAGAGGCCCAGTGCATGGGTTCGTGAACCAATGGGGTCCTTCAGCCTGGCCTGCAAGGATCAGGCTGAAACCGGCAGCCTGACATCCCCCGAGGGGTCCCAGAGTGCAAGAGGGCACTCTGCAAAGTTGCTGTCACTCAGCAGCTCCTTCATTGACCATCTGTCCCATGGTGGTCAGTGCACATCATAACTACCAGCCAGCTGGCCTGTCAGCCGGTCAGCCATTCACTTAGGCTTTTATATACATAGATACTGAAGAGTCAATGGCAGACAATAATATCCTTTGGAAAAACAAATGGATATTAACCAATAAAATGTATCTTATAGGCATGTTCAGTAACAATTATTCATTGCTCTTGTGTGAATTATTCATATTTGATAACTTCCCAAATCTGATCTGTAAGATTAAATGTGATGAAGTGTTTCAATTGACAACATGTAATATTTTATGTTACTATTAATCTCAATCCATGTGATTAAGGTTAAGTCTGCAAGACATATTTCTTTTGAACTAGTAAATCCAACAAAAGTGATAAAGAAATGGCAGGGACGCAACATCCTGAATATGCATTCGCACTTCAAAACAAATGGATTGTTCAAAAGTTATTCAAGATTAGTTGAGAATGAGTAGGTATTTACTGCTTTCATCTGGGCCAGAAAATCGTTGGAGAAATAAGGCTAATAGTAGAAATACTTCCTCTTGTAAAACATAATCATCTTTTCTTGCGAAGATTGGCTTGAAAATATCCTAGTGCTTTTAGATATTGTGTCTTTTGGGTTGTGCCAAATATCAGTTTACTTGGGAAGCCAGCAATATAAACTATAATGTATTCAGTACAGGGGATTAAAGAGAAAACTGGAACCAGAAAGATGTTTCAGAAAGGGCAGCCAGTACTTGGGTCTGTATTTAACAATGCACTCCCACCTAATTAGATACTTTGAATTCCTTTTGAGACTGAATTTCCACTCTGAGAGCATCTATTCCTAGAGAAGCGTTCCCTCTTGCCTTTCAAATTACTTCCTTTTTTGATTGTCTTGGTCTCTATTGGCAGAAGAATCTACTGATGTTCAAACAATATTAAGGCAAGCTTTATGAGCCAAATTGATCATACTTGTAAGTGGGAATAGAGAGAGACTTCCAGTTAGAAAAAGTATGTAAATCCAGTAATTAGTGGTTTCTGTGATTTGGGGATAGAGAAGGTCACTGTTGGGAACTATGTGCGTGCATTGTGTAAGTGATGTTAGGAGCTATATTTACTAGTTCATCCGTAAAGAACATTCCAGCCATAAGGATGTTATTAGATAAAGCTTAAAAGCAAGCAAATCCACTTCTGATTTACTCAAGGGTTAAGTTCTCGGAAGGTGAAAGGTAATTAAATCGCAATGAATTTTCTCAGAAGAAATGAAGTTAAAACAGGTAATATACCCTAATATGTAGAAACTAATATAAATTGTCCTTTCATGTTTCCTTAATATAAGCAGTAATTAAAAGGTTTTGAAGAAAAGAGAGTGAGCATATAAGGAAATTAATACTAAATTATATTTTAAAAGTCACTGACAAGCCGAAACCGGTTTGGCTCAGTGGATAGAGCGTCGGCCTGTGGACTGAAGGGTCCCGGGTTCGATTCCGGTCAAGGGCATGTACCTGGGTTGCGGGCACATCCCCAGTAGGAGATGTGCAGGAGGCAGCTGATCGATGTTTCTCTGTCATCGATGTTTCTAACTTTCTATCTCTCTCCCTTCCTCTCTGTAAAAAATCAATAAAATATATATATATATTTAAAAAAAAGTCACTGACAATATCTAGTTAATCTACAGATGTTAGTTTCTTTAGTTGTTTTAATTTTCACATTACCCATTTAAGAAACTCTGTCATTAAAGTCTTTGACACATGTTTATTCACCAAATTTTAGTGAGTAACCTTTGAAGGAAAAAAAAAATCTAGGCCACAATAATTAGGACACTAAAATGAGAAAAATTTCTTTTACCCGGGAAGATGGCAACTTAAATACATTTCTTACGTCTGTATAGTACTCTGTCCATAGAACATTCTATTATCCACAGTCTCATTTGACTTTCACAAACTGCATGTGAACTTAGTATTGCTAGGGAGGCACTTCCATCCATATTAACAGAAGAAAAAACTGAACTCAAGAAGTGTTAGTTACTCACCAAGTAACTGCACTGTTTTGTTCAATTCACTGGGTAACTACTATGAGAACTCATTATCTAAAGACCTAATAGAAACTGAAAACATAAGAGCACCAAAAAAAGCTTAGATAAAATTCATATACAGTTGACCTTTGAACAATGTAGGAATTAGGGGCACTAACCCCAGAGTAGTCAATAATTTGGCTCCCCAAAACTTAATTATACCAGTTGTCAGGTATGGCATGTTTTAAAAATTCTTGCGGCACACCGGTTGGAAATTACTGGCATAGATCAATGCATCCAGTTAGCTGCAGACTCCCAACCATGGATCAAAAACAGTACAGGTATTTATTGAAAAAAATCTGCATATAAGTGAACCCACACAGTTCAAACCCATGTTGTTCAGGATCAATGGTATAACAAATTTTTAATTGTCTATAATGTGTTGATTTGATGTAGCTATTTAGTACTTCCTTTAAGATAAAAATAATTTCCTTTATGAAATACTTTTCATATTGCATAACTTTGTCTGGTAAAACCACTGTATTTGCCATATTATATCTAGAACAAGTTTTAGCAGGAGAGTTCTTTAAACATAAGTGACATACACACATTCTTTTGGTGATGAATAAGAAAATTATACTACTGTATATTCTTGGTTTACTTACTTGAATTAATCATAGCTTATTACTAGTGGAAACATGAAGCATACCTTAATACCAATACTGACGTCTATCATAACATCTGCATTGTATAGGGGTTTGTCTGCACATAAAGATTTAATATAACCATCTTCGTGTATTCCCAATTCTACTAGAATTAATAGATTAAGAGGTTGGTTGATTTCCATTTCCAAACATCCCCATGTTAAAAAATATTTGTATATTATAATAGGTGCCCTTTTGTGGTTTAGAGAGTTTTCAATTCAGAGTAATATTACGAAATCCCATCTAGTCAAAACACTAAAAAATAAGCACTGCTCTCTAGGACTAAAAATAATAAATTTCATCTAGTGAGTGTCATGTACATCTACGCACACTAGTCAACTTATTTCGTATAATCCTCACCTCCTCAAACAAACTCCATAAATAGGGTGTTGTTATCCCATCTTAGAAATGAAAAATATAAGACTTAGAGAACACTTGCCCAAGAATATGCAGCTAATAAAAGATGGAGTTGGCAGTTGACCAGGGTCAGGTAGCTCAAAATTACTGGGCTACTAGTTTAAATAATAAAAGATATCATTTCAATAATGATCACAAAAGCTTTAATAAGAGTTTTACTTACCATGATATTAAAATGCAGTTACTATAATACACCCAGGAACACTGGCTTTCTCTGCAAGTCTCACACACACTGAACTATCCTCTCTTCTTAGAGGATGGCCTCCTCTTCTGTCAATATTTTGCTTAAATGACAAAACACAAAAGAACTTTCCAACATTGTGTTCAAAACTGCATAGCAGGAGGTAAGAAATATTTTGGTACACATATATGACACACAGTATTGGCAGATAACATTAAAATGCATCTTGTTGTAGTAAATCAGAGATATTAAATAGGATTATCAGTTGGAAAAAAACAACAACTCTTCTTTCACATCATGCTAGGCCAATCAAATGACTGCGTGAAATTCTGCAGCGACTTACTCTAAGCAAGATAAAACATGACTAGTACACAGAATCATCAAATTAAATTTTTAAGTTAAGATAATCTCAGCACACTATTTGCACAAAACAGAGGCAGACTATACAGCTTAGCAGAGCGAGCAATAGAAGTCTTCCCATCCAAAGACTTTTTTTTTTTAGATTTAGAAAACATGAAGCAATTAGTAATGGGTTTCTGACTCATGTGGACCCAATGCTGTGGCAGGCAGGTGTCCTCAAGACAGGGTCATGTAGGTGCAACAGGCCCACCCACAGAAAGCCACTCTGCACCTGAACTTTCCTGCTGGTGAGCGCAAGTGGCTTCTCTCCCACACATCTCCGAGGGCGAGCTGTCCACTGGCCTTGCCTTGAATTCTCCCTGGCTGGGAGGGCACCAAGGGCTCCCACAGATTGAACTCTGGGCTGGTTTTAGTTGGAGATCCTGTAGTTAATGCCAGACCCCGGAACAGTCTGAAAGGGATAAGGGGGAAGACTGGTGGAACAGATAACCTAGGTTCAAATCTTATTTCTGCCCCTTACTTCTGCATCTTCAGAGAAATTACGCAAACCCTGGGAGTATCTGTTTGCTAATCTGCAAGTCTGAGATTGAAAAATCCTGTATAATAAAGAGCTAATATGCTAATTAGACCAGATGACAGAACAACCTTCTGGAACGACCAGTGGGTCCAGAGGTGGGGCTGCAGGGCCATGTGGCAGCCCGGGCCATGAGGCAGGCAGGCTATGAGGGCCTACCCTTGCACAAAAGCATAATATGCTAATTAGACCAGACAGCCAAATGACCTTCCAGATGACCTTCCGGATGAAGCCAGGGCTGTGAGGGCTGAGGCAAGCCACCACGGCTGCAAGGACCATGTCCCTTGTACAAATTTTGTGCATCGGGCCTCTAGTAAAAGCATAATATGCTAATTAGACTGGACAGCCAAACAACCTTCCAAATATCCTTCCAGACGACCTTCCGGATGAAGCCGGGGCTGCGAGGGTAGAGCCCCTTGCACAAATTTCGTGCATTGGGCCTCTAGTAGATCTATAAAGGGCATTGAAGAGGTTAGCTGATATAATACCAAAAGCCTAGTACAGAGCCTTGACCTAGTGCAGTGGTTCTCAACCTGTGGGTCGCGACCCCTTTGGGGGTCAAACGACCCTTCCACAGGGGTCGCCTAAGACCATCCGAAAACACGTATCTAATTACATACTGTTTTTGTGATTAATCACTATGCGTTAATTATGTTCAATTTGTAACAATGAAATTGGGGGTCACCGCAACATGAGGAACTGTATTAAAAGGTCTCATTAGGAAGGTTGAGAACCACTGACCTAGTGGATCCTCAATAACTCTTCCTCCCTCCCCTCCTCCCTCCCTCCCTCCCTCCCTTCCTACATACCTATGAATACACCGAGGGCTCCTCCTATCTCCTGGGTGGAAAGATTGGTAAGCTTTAGAGAATGCACTTCTCTGTCATTTAAGGCTTGCACTCTTCAACTTCCTCATTTGGCTCCATGTCCATTTCTGCAGCTTCCCTTAAGAAGGGATTCTGAATGGAGAAGTGAGACCTGGTAACCCTCCTGCTCAGTCTTTTTGTGGAGCCCTGGGGTCGCTGTGAGAGGGCCTGGGGAGGCTTCTTTCACTGATGCCAAGCTAAACGATGCATTCAATTAGGTGAGGGCTGCCTTGAGGGGAAGATGAAAAGGACGCTGGCTGCCCCAGGGGAGAACATTTCCTCCAGGACGTCTTCACTGCACTTTTCCATCCCACTTTAAATAGCGCAGGTGATAAGGACTTTATGTGTGTAACCCCTGAACCAGCCCAGCAGCCCTGTGTCACTTGCTGCTACAGAGAAAGAGAAGAGGGAAGGTTGTGCAAGAAGAGATGCTTTAGCTTTCCTTTCAATTTTTTTCTTCTTCCTAACTCGCCTTTTGGAAGGAAAGAAAATACAAGCACAAAGAAAGTAGCACTTATTTTACCAAAACTTCAAAAGACACCAAATCCAGGTCTCCAGGTAACTTTCTGGAACATTCCAGTAGCCTTTGATTATAGTTCCAATTAGGTTAAGTTTTGCTAAATGAGTTAGGTATTTCTCTGTGTCTGCCATGGTCCGATAATAGAGACAATCAGTCATTTACTGTACATGTTAGTGAGGACTCAGGGAAGACTTTTAGAAGATTTGGGTCTTGGTCTCTCCAAAGAGTCAAAGGGCAGTAATTTCACAATAAAGGGCAGTGAGATTTGGACCTCAGGGTTATGGGAGAAACCCTGCTAACTGATCAGAGTGCAAATTGCTCTAAGGTTTGGCTGTCAATCACAGCACAATAAGTAGACCATTATATTTTACTCTCTGCTGCTTGCATAGACTAAATGAGAACAGTTTGTATACTTTTGAGCACTTCTTCATACTTTGGGCTTTAAAAAATGAATATATCCAGTTTGGTCATCAGAACTTCAAATACAAAGAAAATTGAGAAATACTTTCATAAAATAATTTTTTAATCTTCTCTGGATATATGAGATAAAGCAGTTTTTTGAACCATGCAAAGATAGAATACCAAAATTAGCCATACAAATGTGAATACTGCCTGCCTGCCTATATGCTTACATATTTTTACAAATTAATGGTATAACAGGATTTAAATGCAGGTCTGTCCAAACTCCTACTTTATGTAGCTATTGTGAAAATTAAATGTGACCAAAAAACTAACTTACAGCAGTGCCTGGCATGTAATAAGCACCCAATAAAGGGATCGTCACCACAAAAAGACAGACAGACACACACACACACACACACACACATTTCATTTTTACATTTATCCACAGGGCCCTACTCACTCCACACTCCACAGCTGACTGGGTGACACAGGAGCCCAACAACTGGTCAACCATGTGCAAGTGGACAAAGACAAGGCTACAAAGAGAAGAAGAAACCATGTTCAAGGTGGAGGAACAGCAAGGCTTTGTGGGAGCCTCAGGAGGATAAAACACAGTGCTTGGAAAAAGACACCAGGTAAGGGACATGGTACTGGCTTGGTGGCCGGTCAGGAAAATACAGGATGCAGCATGCAACTGCTAGAGCTGGGTCAGAGCCTGCGTCTGAGTTCCTTTTTCTGCAAAGGGAGTCACGGGTGTAAAGATGACACATCAAAACCCTGAGTGGGTATGTGACAGCAAATAGAAATAAGTTATCCTCTTTGCTTGCTCTGAGATGTAGCCATATTTTCTTACAACCAAGTGCCTAGTCTGGCTTGTAGACTAGATATTTTTCCTATTTTTTTCCCTCAGAAATGACTCACAAATTCTATATTATGTTACCCTATGCAAATTGCTTTCTGTAAACCCAGAATCATTATAAACATGGTACATCTGTTTTTAATAACTGAAGAAGTAAAATAAAACCTTTACTTTGGGAGAATATCCAGAGTTTTATCCTGAAGAAAAACTGTATTCATTGGGTCCTAAGAGGACCAGTTTGTGCATTAAGTGCTACTGTTGGTTGGGTGATTGGAAAGTGGGAGTGAGGAAAAGGGGGAAGTTGTTAGATCCAACACATCGTTAAGTGGAGCTTGTTTCTAAAAATGTAGCATCCAGAAACTGGTGAGTAATCCTTCTTCATAATGCAATATTATGTCACCAGATCTGCTGATCCAATGCACAATGAAAGTAATCCTCGATTCCGCAATGCTGGTGATATGGCAATCGCAGATGTGCTGAAACAGAAGTGCTCATGCCAGGCAGAGTTCAGGGGCCACAGAGCTAGCCAACTGTTGAGTTTCCAGTCCATACTTAACTCTAAGCATAAATATCTGCAGAAAGGAGGAGGTGGCTAAGGATTCACTAGACAGCCTTCCAATCCTTTCTGTTTCCTCTCTTTCCACAGAGTCATAATTGCACATTATTTTAAATTTCCTGCCAGTCTCACAACATAGTAATTATGAAGACAGAATGGGATGAGGGTTGTGGGAGGTAGTGGAGAAGAAGCAGGTAAGGAGAGAGAACTAACATTTGTGGCCATGTGCACTATGTAAGGTTCTCTAGATTTAAACCTCCCAACAGCTCCACAGAGTTGGTGTTACATGCATTACACAACTATCCAGGGACAAAGCTTTATTTGGGGTCCAAATCTGTGCAACTCCCAAACTCTTTCCATTATACTGTGCTGATGCAATCATTTTATGATCTATGCTTACATTCTTCTTAATGATCCCTATTACTTCCAAAAAGAGGGCACTGGGTGAAGGAAATTAGGGCCAATATAGTTTATCCATAGGTTTACTCATAGGTAACTCATGGTTTCAATCCATTATGGCTGTTTGTGACTACTCCATGGTATCAAGGGTAACCTTCTCTCAGAAATTGGTTGCATATCCACAGTATTAACACCCAGCCCCTTCAAATATCCAGGAAAGAGATTCTGATTGCTTGAACTTGGGTCACATGCCCACTTCTAATAGTTTAGTGGCTAGGAAAAGGCAGGATATCTTGACTGATAATCAACCAAGACTGTATGCCAGGGAAAATTGGATTGCTGTTACCAAAAAGCCAAAATAATAGATAACCCCTGGAATGGTGCACAACAGAAACCTGCAAGTACCTTTTCCATTATTTAAATGCTTATTATCTGTCCCTCTCCAATTAGAGTGTAAACTCCATAAGGGCACGGAAATAGTCTGTTGCTCTCTGTAAACCAAACAGGTAGCACAGAGGCCAATATGTAGTAGGGGCTCAATAAATGTTTGTTACATGAATGGGCCAGGCAAGATCCACATGTTGTCTGAAGCCTCATGAGACACTAATAAATAGAGCTTGGTGCTTACTTAAAACCCAGTGATTCACAGAAAGGAAAAAGTAAAACTGTCATTATTTGCAGATGACATGATATTATATACAGAGAACTCTAAAGATTGCACCAAAAAAGCTATTAAAACTAATAAATGAATTAAGTAAAGTAGCAGGATACAAAATTAATATTCATAAATCAGTTGCATTTTTATACACCAATAGTGAACTATCAGAAAGAGAAATTAAGAAAACAATCCCATTCACAACTGCAACAAAAAGAATAAAATACCTTGGAATAAATTTAACCAAGTACAAAAGACCTGTACTCAGAAAACTATAAAACATTGAAAAAAGAAATTGAAGAACATACAAGTAAATTGAAGCATACACCATGCTCATGAATAGGAAAAATTAACATCACTAAAATATTCATACTACCTTAAGAAAGCTATAGATTCAATACAATCTCTACTGAAATACCAATGGTACTTTTCAAATAAATAGAACAAATAATCCTAAAATTATATGAACCATAAAAATAGTCAAAGCAATAGCCAAACCCAAATAACCAAAGCAATCTTGAGAAAGAAAAACCAAGTTGGAGGTATCACACTACCTAATATCAGACTATATTGCAAGACTATAGTAATCAAAACAGCACAGTACTGGCATAAAAACAGACACATAAATCAATGGAATAAAATAGAAAGCTCAGAAACAAACCTATGCCTATATGATCAATTAATCTATGGCAAAGAAGGCAAGAATATACAATGTGGTAAAGACAAACTCTTCAATAAATGATGTTGGGCCGAAATCGGTTTGGCTCAGTGGATAGAGCGTCGGCCTGCAGACTGAAAGGTCCCAGGTTCGATTCCGGTCAAGGGCATGTACTTGGGTTGCAGGCACATCCCCAGTGGGGGATGTGCAGGAGGCGGCTGATTGATGTTTCTCTCTCATCGATGTTTCTGACTACTCTCTCCCTTCCTCTCTGTAAAAAATCAATAAAATATATTTTTTTAAAAAATAAATGATGTTGGGAAAATTGGACAGGCACATGCAAAAGAATGAAACTAGATCACTTTCTTAAACCATATATAAGAATAAACTCAAAATGGATTAAAGACTTAAATGTAAGACTCAAAACCATAAAACTCCTAGAAGAAAACATAAGCAGTAAACTCTTTGACATTGCTCTTAGTGAGAAAACAATGGTAACGAAGAACAGGGTGACTAACGAAATAATTTAACTTATTTAGCACCCCATGCTTTGGAGCAGGACCACATGAGGATTTTCATGAGCACAGGCATTTTGCCATTGTGGCTCCATTTCTCCATGAGAAAAATTAGAAGTTATACTTTATGACTGTACTGGTACAAAGATGCAATAAACCAGGCTGGATTCATTATGATATATTCATTGTTATTATTATTATTTTCATTTTTTCTTCTTATTTTAAAATATATTTTATTGATTTTTTACAGAGAGGAAAGGAGAGGGATAGAGAGTTAGAAACACTGATGAGAGAGAAATATCAATCAGCTGCCTCCTGCACACCCCCTACTGGGGATGTGCCCACAACCAAGGTACATGCCCTTGACCGGAATCGAACCTGGGACCTTTCAGTCCGCAGGCTGACGCTCTATCCACTGAGCCAAACCGGTTATGGCTTATTTTAAACAGAATTAAAATGAAAATATTTATATGAGCCACTAAAAGTGCCATGGGTCCCAGAGGCACTTGCCTAATGGGTAAGTGGGCCCTGCTCTAGGGGCCACATGTAGGGACCAGGACCCCACCCAAGAGAAGTTCTCCTCCTTCCCTTCCTGACGGGATGCAGTTTCAAGGCAAGGAGCTGGTCCCACTTTCTAGCTGGAATCCTAACTCAGCAGGTCTCTCCTTTTCTTGTCTAACATAAAAATAAACTGAGACCTACAGGGGAAAACCTTATCTGCATTAACCTTCCCCCGGGTCTCGATCATGCTGACTCCTACCCTTTCCGTTGCTAAGCTGTGGGAAAATTAGGCCTCCCCAACACTACAGAGCCCTCCTCTTGTTTATGTAAAGACCCCAATTAAGCTAGAAATAGAATTTAGCACTGCAAACATTGTTTAAAAAATGTTAAGACATCCAGTCCAGTGCTTCTGTTCATTATTCTCTGCTGAAACCTAATATTAGTAACAGCATGTACCGAGGACCTGGACCATGAATTAATAATGAAGCACTTGTACTGGAAAATATGTGAGCACCTAGTTACTTTCTTTGGCAGGCACCCGCGGGGACGGGAGTTCGCTCTGCCTTACACATCACTTTCGGGGATGGTTTTGCAGGATAAAAGTAGTTATCAGTTATTTTGGAGGGATTACCTGCAGGGGAAAGATAACCGAGCACTCATTGACCACCCACCTGCCTCCCTCCTCTGCTGCCCAACCTTTTCTTCTGTGAGACTTTCACTTCCCTCAAGTCCATAGTCCCATCAATGTTTTAACATGTATAATTTCAATTATTCCGTTTACTCCACCACAAGATTAAGAGTGCCATTAGAACAAAGAAGGAATTGTCCAGGGAGGCAATGTGGGACAGTGGCTCAGGACAGAGGTCACCACGGATTAAATCAGATGGAGGATGGAATCCTATCATGCTGGACCACCACAGACCAGCTGCATGATCTTGAGCAAATCGTTTAATTTTTCTGATCCTCGGTTTTTCCTCATTAAAGGGGATAATAATGATTACCTTCTGGACTAACGCAAAGGTTAGGATGAACCGGGGGAGCACCTGGTACAGTGCAGTATACAGTGGCATTTCATGAATACTAGCTGTTGTCATCATCATCATCATCATTTTCCCCATCACCTTCTTTGGATCCCTACTATCTAGCATAATAATTAGCACACACTAATGTTTGTTGTATAAATCATGAAACATTTTACATGTAATCCTTTGATCTAAGAACAATGGCTTCAGAGGGCAATTTGTTTTGTTTGGCTTGGTTTTTGACAAAATTAATTTTCACCTGTGTTTCCTCCTCCTCTGTTGCCTCATCCCTGCCTCCTGGGTGGAGGAATCTCTGACTACCTTGATAACATTGTCTCAGGGATAGTTTCCAATGGAGTCTCCACTGCTGATTGGTTTTACTTTCAAGAGAGTTTGGAAGAAATTCTCAGTCAGAAATGGTCACAGAGCCTATGGAAGCAATCAAGAGCAAGGTTAAACCTGAACATGAAAATACATTTGTGTACGGAGGTGTCAAGTATTTGGCTCTGTATGTGTTACTACAACTTTAAGGATTATTTGGTTTATTTCTTGCAGGGCAGCCTACCTATCCTCTAAGACCAGGTTTTTTGTTGCTTCCTGCACAAGTAAAAAAAAAAAAAAAAAAAATGCCTTTCTACATCTGCAGAAAACAAGCAGTTGTTGTCATCACTATACTTGCCCTGTGAAACCTTAGCAAGGCGATAGAGTTACACATTCCGTTCCTCTAAGGGGAGCGCAGCATTTCATCTCGCCCGTCGGGGCGTTGCTTCCAGTGGACCTGATAAACTTGGCTTTTGAGTTCTGTAGATTTAAACATTAAAAATTTTTAAACTAGACTAAAACCCAAAACACTCTTCAGAAACAAAACAAAAAGATAAAAGAAAGGGGTTAGAATTCTCTCTGCTAATGAAACCTAAGTCATTGGGGAAAGTCCAGTTGTTGTTGTTTTCCGTTCAGCTATTACATAACTGAGTGTAGTATGTGGCACAGGAAATAATTTTGTTCATGCACCTGCACAGAAAAACCCACATCAACACGTTTGCTGCGGCCGTCAATCTGTGGGACCAAGAGCTAAGCCTGAAAGCAAAGGTGAAATAAAATACGAAAATTGCACAGCAGCCGCAGAGGAGTCAGCTATCCAGAGGCCCCCACTGAAACCCCATCTTTAGGGTAGAGTTTCAGACACATTTTGATGTTTTGGTCACCTGACCCAAGCTCTGGAACCCAATTGGTCTCCGAGTTTACAGGCTAAGTAATGATGTAACCAGAGTGTGTGGGAACCAGAAGGATGAGACAGATACAATTTTTCCCAGTCATTTATTAGACTTGGCTACTAATTCTGCTTGTCCCTGGTTTGACTGCTGGTTATCAGGAAATTCGAACTACTTAAAGGACATAATGAGTTTATCTATACTCGGGGTAGAATTTAGTCACATTCATATAAAATTAAACCACCGTTAGAGAGAATAGTAATTGGTGAAATTCAATTATTTATATTTCAATTTGGTAGCAGATATATTCTAATGTGTTGACATTTTGTCACGTACTCCTTTTTTTAAACTAAACATTTACATCACTTACAATATCATTCTTATGATGTCTAAAATAGTCCATCAAAATAAATATATTGGTTTACCTATGATTTTTTTGTATTCCTTTTCTTAATTTGTAGAGTGTTTGTCTAAACAGAATAAATGTTTATGCTCATGTAATTTGTCACCATGGCAACTTTTGGCCTTTAAAATGCTGACACTATATGAGACACAACCAAGCAACCAAGAAATGATCCTCGTTTGACAAGAATAAGCAGAACCTGTTTGGCAAACTTCAGATATAACCAAACATAGCAGGGCAAGGATACCTAAGGATAAGAGCATGTGTTGTTCAATCCACACAACTCCATGTCAAGAAAAAGGAGAGCATATTCGAGTTTCATGGCAAAAGCGGGAGATCTAAAACTGATAAAAATACTTAAAGGAGTTTTTTTTTTCTCTAAATTTCCTAGACCCATCCTCCCACCAAAGAAATCATTAAAGTGATTTCTAACACACTCACTTTATTATCTTTCTGATGTGTCAGCATGAGTTTGTGAGAAGTTTTGCAACTCATAATTTCAACTTTCTTCAAGACAGTCGTGCAGTTATACCTCACAAGGTATCATCAACAGTTTTACAACAGGCACACGAAAAATGTCATAGGCCTCCAAACTCATGGTGTGGCTACACTTTATAATAAACTCCCTGCATGATTTTTAAAAGTAATGGATGCGACAGTTTTGGTGGCATTTATACTCATAGAAAGTATTCTCAAAATACTTAATCTAGTTAGCAAAAATGTCTTTAGGAAAGAAATCCCTAAAAAAACAGTTCTTTATCATTGTCCTTGTGCATATCATGCCCAACACATCCACAATAGATATGGTGTCTGACATCTACTTAAACCTGTTGGGAACTATATCAAACATTAATGGGTATTAGTGTTAGAACTGGTGTAAACATAGCGAACACTCTGCCGAAAGTCCATGCTCACATTTCCATATGTTATACGGTAAGCAGAATCATCTAACCAGTGAGGGACTCAGGAGTGGTGTGCAGGGAGAGAGTATTTGGCAGGTGAGAAGTAAACACTCCCTGGATATATTTACTTTATAACACCAGCATCCACACACCTACCGAACTCTGGTCCTTCAGCTTTTCCTCAAGAGACAGGTCAAATTCAAGACAGGCGATTTCATTATGAAAAGTTTCTACGACACAGATAAAAAAATGATTTAGTACTTCCAGGTGCACTGTAATTCTTGGCAGAAAAAGCCAATTCCAGGTGTATAATCTCTAAAGAAATATGTTGTCAAAGCTGGATAAAACCATCACATTAGAAAAATAGAAGTCCACCTGTGAACAAAGTACCAGGTATGGCTAGGACAACTCTCTGCTCCATGTAGAAATTACAGCATAAAAGTGAAACTCCCTTTTCCTTATGTAAACATTGCTTGGTTTTGGGCATCTTTTCAAAAGAGGTAGAGCTGAACATGCAGGAGCATATAGAAATATGACATACTCTTGGTGGGAGGTTTGGGGTGGGGCCTTAGTGCCAAGCAAGACTCTAACAAACAGACAAAGGAAAAAAGAAGATGCATTTTATAGCTTACAGATTTTTTCTTTTTCTTTTTCTTTTTTTTTAAAGCAGCCAACCAACCAAACAACTCAATCAACAACAACAGAACCAACATTTGCCACACAGTGGAATAGCAAGGGGGCCCTGGCAGGGGTGGGAATGGGGTAGAGGGGGCAGGAAGGGAGATCCTCATATTATGGAATATTTAAACTGTGTAATTCAATGCACATTTATTAATTGATTTTTCTTTTAAGAGGCACTTATTTATGACAGGTTTATGAACAATATAGCATGTACAGAGCACTGAAGTTCTCCCATGACTTGTTTGTATTTCCATATGTTCAGATGAAATGAATATCACATTTAATAGTATTACTAGCTGCTCTTGAAGTGTCTGCCAGCACTACATCCCGGGGGAGTTGTTGCCACCAGATTAATGTCCTGTGGGTCACTTACTTTAAAAACCACATTACAGAGGCATTATGTGATTAGATGTACTGCTCTGACAAGCCATTTGGGGTGTGTACTTCGCATGAGGCTGCTGAGGCCAGCTTATAAAGACCTCCAATCTGGAGTCTCTGAGAGGCCAGTGATTGTACAGACATATGGACTTGCAGAGAAAAATGTGTCCTCCATTTACCATCAGCCACTGCCTGGAAAACAGGATCTAAAAGGAACAACTCACTGAGTCAGAAACAGCTGGTCAGAACTGGCTGCTTCAGAGACAGGAGGTGCTATCAATCCCCCATCAGGCCTGCTTGTCACCAAATACTCCTAGCAAATACAGAATCATGCTGTTTCCAGGGGATGCTATCAACACCAAGTTCCATCGATTGTAAAGGAAAATACTTGTGAATTTAAAATATGCTCTCTATTCTCCCTTTGAGCCTGTTCCAAGCTAGGCATCGGGCAGACCACCAAAACAACAGGAAGTGTGCCTTGTGAGTGAGCAAGAGGAATTTGCCATAGGGTCTGAGGGCACCCTGGAATGGGATGCCCAGCATTTCCTGCAGGAGTTTTAAATGGCATCAAGTGCAGAGGCCCCAGGCAACACGGAAGCATCAATCATCATTTGGGGTCCACTATGGATTATCTGTAAGGAGATCATTCATTTAGGCTTCCTCCAGGCCAGGCCCAAAGAGGCCTCAGGCTACCAGCAAGAGGGGAAGGAACCCTGAAAGGCATACCAGGTGGGACACTGGGAGCTGGAGAATCTATGTCTGACATACATTGTGGGTATTTCTGGTTACATTCACAGTCAAAATAATGTTTTCCTTCATTAGAACAAGTCTGCTTGTTACTTGTCTTTTTAACTGTCCTGGATCTTCACACAGTACAGTAAAATTATTGTTTTAAAAATAAAGTCATTTTGTTCAGTATTTTAAACTGAATAAATGGAAAAGGTTTGTTTTTTTTTTCATCAAATGTAAATTGAATTGATCCATTGTGAAGTACATTTCACTATGTCAAGGAAAAGAAATTTATTAGGAGTCAAGACGGTATGAGATGAATTGGACAATAAAAATAGTGTGCGTATAGGTTTGCCAAAGCAAAAAAAATCTCAACAGTCTCTCTGAAATGTCAACCAAGATCTTCTTTGGAGGAAGGTGAAGTCTTAGAGCAGTGATGGCGAACCTTCTGAGCTCGGCGTGTCAGCATTTTGAAAAACCCTAACTTAACTCTGGTGCCATGTCACATATAGAAACTTTTTGATATTTGCAACCATAGTAAAACAAAGACTTATATTTTTGATATTTATTTTATATATTTAAATGCCATTTAACAAAGAAAAATCAACCAAAAAATGAGTTCACGTGTCATAGGTTCTCCATCACTGGCTTAGAGAGAGAGAGGCATCTCTGTGGCTGCTTTGGAAGTTAAAGGATTGAAGAGCACAAGTCTTTCAACCCAACTGCAACCATCCAGGCTGTTCTTTTTTTTTTTTTTTTTTTTTTTTTTTTTTTTAATCTGAGGCAACAGGAAAAACATGGAGGTGAGGAAGTGAGGAGTGAAAAGATGATCATCTTTGTATTCTGCTCCACCACTTGCCACATTTCTAAAATGCGAGATTCCCAGTCTCAAGAGGATGCAGAGTCTTTTGCTCTATTCATCATTTGATAAAGTACGAATAATTCCCAATGGCCGAATAATTACTGAAAGCAATTTCCAGTTTCTTGCATTTGTATCTTTAAACTGATAAAAGGTGGAGATCACTGCCAATTTGTACTGATCGAGACACTGAAATACTGTGCCAAACTGGGCCACCCCGTGGGGTCGCAGAGCATCTGTGTGTGTGTTGCCTTATGTGTAAAATCATGATATTATTTCACCTGTCATATTCATGAGGTTGCTGAGAAGAATTGAGTTCATGATCATGAAAATGCCTTCAAAGATATGAAGCACTGCAACAAATTCAAGGAATGGGGGTAATTATGAAGATGATGATGACAACAATGAGAGAAGATACAGGTGGAAATTGTGCATACCTATAAAGTTATGGCTTAATATTTGTCATTTAGGAATTTTTATATTTTTTGCCATCCAGGACTGAGATACTAATAAAACTTATGAACACAATGGAGATCCTCTAATGAAATATGTCTTAAATATGCAATGTATATTACAAAAGAAAAATTATAATATGCATATATTTACATTAACTAGCACCAAAGGTAGCAAAGGCATTAAGGCAAAGTGTTCAATATTTTGCAGACTTCTGGAAGGTATCGTTCCCTGCTTGGCCTACAGGATTCCCTACTCTTAAGTGATGCTTGGGAAGGCCTGGTGATGGTCATCTTTAGGCCTTTAGCCTGATGAGATACTGTCCTGTCCTATTCGGGTGCTGTTTTTTTCTATCAAAGGGTGAAATAAACATGCTTTTCAGTATCATCACCCAAGAGATTTTACTTTTGATCCTCTGGGACTGCCTCAAATGACTGCTAAATAATGGAAGAATGAAAAAGAGGAAGCGTGAATAACAGGGAGAACAAACCGTTAGAGTAAGCAGATAGGATGATGAGAGGCTGGGAGAGGCTGCTGGGGCTTGGAGGAAATAAGTGTGTGACAAACTGAAAATAGACAATGGAGGTGGCAGGCCCCTATCTGAGCAGGAAAGACTCAGAGCCCTCCAGCATGGGGTCTAACCAATGGCATAGCACCGAGGTGAAAGAGCCTTATAGCTCAAAGATACATTTTTCTGAGACATGAGGGAGAGGGTACCTAGCTCCTTGCCTACGGGCACTCCAGTCTAGGGATATTAATATCCCAAACCTCACCCAAGTGGGGCACTCAGTTAGGTGTTGGCCAGCTGAGTTGTCTGCCCAGGTCCTCTCTGAGTGTATTGCTTTCCTACAAATAAATCCTCACCTGCTTTTGCTGTTTTTTGGTGTCTCTTGTTTGAATCTATTCCTACCAGCAAGACAAGAACTGGAGGCACAGAGTACTATCTCTGGCCAGGGTGAACTCCAGCCAGAGACCTCCTCATCCACTGTTGACAAAACTATACCCTAAAAAACACACAATTGCCGAAACCGGTTTGGCTCAGTGGATAGAGCGTCGGCCTGCGGACTGAAAGGTCCCAGGTTCGATTCCGGTCAAGGGCATGTACCTGGGTTGCGGGCATATCCCCAGTAGGAGATGTGCAGGAGGCAGCTGATCGATGTTTCTCTTTCATCGATGTTTCTAACTCTCTATCTCTCTCCCTTCCTCTCTGTAAAAAATCAATAAAATATATTTTTTAAAAAAACAAAAAAAAAACATACACACAATAGTTTTCCTAGTTTATCCCCAATGGGGATAAAGGCTTAATATTACAATATCAGTTGCTGTTCTGTTAAGCAATGACACTATAAAAATGTTATCTTTCTAGATATCTGCACACATCTCTACCCACAGCACCCTCCCAACACTAAGGCAAAGGAAAAGTATATTGATTTTCCTGGAAACTTACAGACTTTTAAGTCGCTGGAAATCTGTTTTTCAAATGGGAAGCTATGCCCTGCTTAGGTAGCTGGAGTTGATAGCAGAAGTTTAATTGATAAGACATTCAAGTACAAAAGCATTAGGCCAAAATCAAATACAGGGGCATCTTCTTAGGGCTGCTCTGAGATGAATGGTAATTATTTACACTCTACACTACTGCTCAGACACACAAAATAAGGCCAGAGCAAGGAGAGCAATGCTATCCATGGAGAAATGAGAATTACAGCATTCTAGATGGATAGATTTTTATTATCCCTGTTTTCAGATACGTAAATTACTCTGTGAATGGAGGGCAGTGGAAAGCCTATGCCCTATTTTCTTGTCCAACTTCAATATCTTGTGCTAGAATTTCAAGGACACTTGAAATCCTCTTGCATTCCTCCTTTTGCCCATTATGTTCCTTGTTTCCAGTGGGCATTTTCAGCTCTGCCAAGAGTGTCTGTGAGTCTGTGCTCTGGATGTCAGGACCAGAGGTTTGCTAATTATCCTAACTCCCCCTGCTGGTGGGTTTAACTACAACCCAAACTAAAAGCCCTCCTCTCATTTGAACACAGCAACTGCTAAAAAACATTGTTCAAGTGAGTCCACATAGTAAAAGAGTCGGTCAGGAAAAGCAGAAAAACTTAAAAAGATGGTGAATACTACAAGAGAATGTAACTCGCTATAATATACATAAATTGCAGGTGTGATATTATTTCTAAAATGAGCTTTGGTGATTAGATTTGTAAACCATAAAATAGATCTGTTGGTCTAATTTTTCCCTTATTCTCTCTTTTGTTCCCACACCCCTTCTCATTTGTGGTTTGTGATATTTCCCTTTGTCTCTAAGCTCTAGACTTCTACTTAATAAGTACCAATAAAGATTGAATGTTATCCTTAAACAGTGGTAGCATTCCCCACCTGCTAATTGCTTTATTTGTACTCACTGTTTCCGCCCTCTCATCAACAGGGCTTTAGCATAAAGGGCAATGAAGTAGAATGTGATGAGGCGAACAGGAGCCAGCCGAGTGAATGCTTCTATAATTACACGGTAGCCTGGAGTAGCTCTTCTCAAATCAAATTATGAGCCTGGATTACCTAAAACTCTCAGGACACAGCCCAGGTTTTCACTTGTCTGTATGTTACTGTCGACAAGCAGCCCTGTTTCTTCTTGCCTTTATTCTTCACAGAGATTTTCAAAGCTCCAGTTCCAATAATATTCTCCAAGCAATGAAACGTCGTGGAGAAGGTTGTTTTCTTAGATGGCTCACCTGGCCCTGTGTGTTGTATAACTTATTAAAAAAACTAAAGAGAAATCAATGTTTCTCATGTTTATCACCACCTCTTCATTTGCATATCAAAGTTTAATCCTGGCTGAGTTGATTAATGATTCTTTGACAAATATTTATGCCTTGTCAACATCCCAACCACCCATAAGGCAACTGGAACAAAAGTCACTAGGTCTGGGCAATGTTTGGGTCCTTGTTTGAACACCTGACCATCCCCTCAGAAATGTACAACGCACCAGAAATAACAGTAATAAGAAGAGCAGACTCAAGGTCAGGCCAGCTGGAATAGGTACTTAAAGCTTCAGCTGACTAGCTGTGTGGCCTTATACCAGCCACTTAAATTCTCACCTTCTCCATCTACAACCCAAGGACATTGAGCTAAATCTCTCTAAGGCCCCTTCTAGGTCTGTGGTTTCATATATTTATAGGTAGTATATGGGTAATATGCACAGGAGACAGTACATATTTGACTGCAGTAGCTAAGCAAAGCAAGATAACAATCCATTTCTCAAATGGTTTAAATGCTATTAAATCAAGATCTGGTGTGTCCAGGATCAGGTCAACACATGAACAAAATGTGGTAAGGCTTGGCTGGTCGATGGCTCCTGGAGAGAGCGCTGGGGTTTAAGGTTTAGTTCTGCCAGGCTCTTTATTGGGTTAGTCCAACAAAGCTTCAGAGTTTCCAACACTGAAATTATGACTCAAACAGAAAAAAATTCAAATCACCTCATTGCTATATGTAATGTTCAGTGAATTTTACTCTATATTCTTGGAAAAAAAAATATTGGCCTGAATAATTATGAAACAAGTATTCTCTGTGCCATATTACTCTCTACTGAAGAATATTCTATTGGTTTACAAATATGTATTTAAAGCAGGCATCCTGGTTGGAAAGACAAAGTAAGATTATAACCATCACAAAGCTAAGGGCATTTTTCAGAAATGGTCATCATAGTGATATGTTCTGATATTACACGCCAATTTGTTAAGGTGACTCTTAGCTATCACCAAAAAGATAATGACATTTTTATCTTCATGGCTAAAATCTTGATTTGGAAAGTCACACCAAACTAAACAGAAAATATCAGTTGCATGTCCATTTTTTTAAAAAAAGCTATGTTTTTAATACCAACGCCTTTTTGAAATCATCCATTAGTTCAAATGTCACAAAATATTGAGTTTTAATTGATTCCATTTGAGAACTAAAAGACTTAATGATGCAAATTTAATTAAGGTTTCCATATTATTATTCTTAAATTTAAAAATTATAAATATAAATGCTAGCACTTTCTGAGTACTTTCCATGTTTACTTAAGACACAACTTACATACACAAGACTAAGACACCCAACCAGTAAGCTCTCAACAGAGCCGCTCGATGCATGAAATGACAGTGGCCCCGGCATGGACATGGGCCTTGTTCTGGACCACTGTGGCCTCCTTTGTGAAGTTAACTGAGATGGACGGGCAAAAGAACACCACTCAGGAATGCATGCGGTAAGCAGATTACAAAAGAATTTAGAACTTCCAAGTGCTCAAATTATACACAGATAGGGTAACAGGAATTTGATGTCTGGTATTTCAAGTCAAACCTGAAACCCCATTCCAGAATTTTCCTGAAACATTTGAAGAACTTTTAAACCTACTTTGCAAACTTGAAAGGCGAAGGTCAGCCCATTTGGGGTTTGCTCTTAACTACTGCTTTTCTCTTTTACTTGCAGTTGAAGCAGCCAGAAAAAATAAATGTTACCAAAAGTTAAGTATATAATATTGGTCATTTCCAATTATAATATCTTCTCCTTTCTGTATCATTTACTTGCCATTAACAACACCACATTCGACTTGTTGGCCTCATAAAGGTGAAACTTTATATGTGTATATGGGTATGTAATATATATTTTATATATGTACAATATGTATTTTACATACATATACAGCAGAGAAAAGGAAGTATTGCTTGGTTTTTAAGCTATTTAAAAAAAATGTACTGCTTTTCGTGCCTCCATTTTTTTAATGTTTTTATTAATTTCAGAGAGAGGAAGGGAGAGGGAGAGAGAGATAGAAACATCAATGATGAGAGAGAATCATCTCTACACACCTATACACCACCTACTGGGGATTGAGCCTACAGTCCATGTGCCTCCATTTTTTAATCAGCAACTTAATTCTCAAAACTTTCTCCTAAGGAAGCCTATGAAATATTCTTGAACAGAATAATGGTAACACACCCAATATTGAAGCCAGGCTCTGCTTGCAATCCTAGTTCTACTTTTCCTTATCTGATAACCTTAGAAAATTGCTTAACCTCACTGTTCCTCAGTCTCCTCACCCTTAAAATGGAGATAATAATGGCATCTATTTCATTGTTGTGAGGATGAAAAGAGTTGTGAGGACAGAAATATATAAAACAAATTTAGAATAGCATTACCATATAAGAAGTAGTAGTTATTATATTTTATTTGAATTAGAATTATAAGAGCCATAATGGCTAAAAGGGCTAATATATTGGCTAGCACCATTATAGAGTATTTTGGAGTTATGCCTAGATTTGAATGCAGGGCTCTGAAACTTGCTACCTGTATGACTTTTACTCTATAGTTTCTTAATATGTAAAGTAGTAAGAGCAATACCTAGCACTTAAAATAAATGTAATTATATTTGTAAAGGGCTTGGTATGTTGTACTTTATAAATATTATTTTCCTGATACCCTCCTCTAAATTGGTATTATTTGGGAAGAACAGCTCTAAGAAGAACCAGAAACAAAGCAGAGAGACATTTTTAGCTCTTTCTATATTTCAAAAGGAAAAACACCAGTCCCTCAATGTTCTCACTTCCATTACTATAACTGTCAGTAACGAAATGAAAATGTGATGTTCTGTTTGACAGAAACCCTTGAAATGGCTGAGCATCTCTCAAAAGGCACAAAACTAAGAGAACTTTCAGGACCCTTTCACACTCAGAGAGCTGCATGTGGTCCCCAGCAGGCTGTGGTCATAGAGAGCCCATTTGGATGTACTTGCCTAGATGGTGGACCACAATCCAGGCTGCCTCTTGTTGCCTCTATCAAAAAGCAATCACTTGTTGCCCGGCTGGTGTGGCTCAATGTTGAGCATTGACCCATGAGCCAGGAGGTCGCTATTCAATTCCCCATCAGGGCACATGCCTGGGTCGCAAGCTCAATCCCCAGTAGGGGGCATGCAGGAGGCAGTCAATGGATGATTCTCTCTCATCATGGATGTTTCTATCTCTCTCTCCCTCTTTCTCTCTCTGAAATCAATGAAAATATATCTTTAAAAAAAAACAATCACTGTTGGCCAATGTTCCAATAATCTTGTGATCTGGCATCTGTAACCTCATCAAAAAATGATCTCAAGTAGCTGGGGGTTCCCAGGATAACCTCCTTATATTGAAAATTCCTCACCGGTACGTTTCTAATAGGTGATAGAAGAAATTGTCACGCCTCATTAAACAGAAGTGCAGTCTCTTTCAATCCCTTCGAGGCCATGTTCATAAGGGTCTGGGATACACGACATCAGGGCATATCTGAGCAGAGTGAAGAACTTTGGAAGTATAGATTGCAGGATCAGCATTCCTAAAATTGGGACCTGACTTCAGAAGGGCAGGATGGGGTCCAAAATACTTTGTCAGCAGCCTCAGCTCTTTTCTGAAGTTATCCTCTCTAGTGAGATAACCTTTTACTATCAACCTTGTATTTGATGGTTTAAAAATTTTAGCCAAATCAGTCCTTTACCAGCTTCTGAACATAAAGACTTTCTGGACATCCACAACTTTGTATGAATAGGTATCATGATTATAATCCAAAAATAGGAAAGACCGCATATCCACTCAACCATTATAACGTGTATGCCAGATAAATTGGGGGAGGGAAGAGTGGAGGAGAGATGCATAGATGAGAAATACTGATTTCATCCTACTCTAAGGTAATATATACTCAAAGGGGAGAGAAGCCCACCAAAAAAGATGCCAAAATTATGTGATACGCCATGCTGCTACACCAAAAGCAGTGGTTTGTTGCCACAGACTCTCTTCATCATTCCGTGACTGTGAGATTTGGGTCCAGTTACTTGGTTATTTTAAGCCTCAGTCAGTGTCTATAATATGAGGATAATACTACTTTATTTCGAGGAGTATAAGGATTAACTAGACAATGTATAGAGTGCTTAACACAATAACTACCATGGGATTGATAGTCAACAAAGATTTGTCTTCTTCATTCCTTAGATATTTTTAAATGATATTATGAGCTTTCTATTTAGCTTCTACTGTTAGCATAGCCTATCAAAAGTATTTATTTAATCTTTCACCAGATTTCAAAACATGAACATCATGTATTAAGCTAGGATACTAATTTTAGTAAATACCAAAGTTTTGAGATTTAATACTCCTAGGCCTCAAATAAAGTTCAGGTAGCAAGGATTTGATTTTTCCTTAATGCATGAATTAGACTGCAGGGGTCCTCAAACTACAGCCCGCGGGCCACATGCAAATACAAATATTGTATTAGTTCCCGTTTTGTTTTTTTTACTTCCAAATAATATATGTGCAGTGTGCATAGGAATTTTTTCATAGTTTTTTTTAAAAAACTATAGTCCGGGCCTCCAACGGTCTGAGGGACAGTGAACTGGCCCCCTGTTTAAAAAGTTTGAGGACCCCTGAATTAGAGGAATAAGACATCCATAATATAGGCATTGGGCACCATTTGCCTAAATTAGTACAATATCTTTTTCACTGAATAGCATTTTATCATTGTTACCAAAGACATGTTTTTCACCGTGGGTTTTAACTACATCAATTTTGATCTCTTCTAGGACATATGATTGCATTTGAATAAGAAATATTATTAGACCCAAGGAGAGCGACTAGCTTTTCTCATACCTGCCTGACCATCATCTTATTCCTTCACTATACAAACTCACCTCTGAGTGAGCTTCAGTGTTTTAGATAGAATTAAACAGAGTGAAAAGAATTGAGGGGGGGAAAAAAGATTTTTCAGGTCCAATTCAACCCTGCAATGTTGTGATTTTAAACTTATCAAATCAAACTTTCCAAACTATCACTTCCTCCCCCTCCCACCAGAGTTCTTCTATTCTTTTCAACAAGTACCCAAATGAGAATGCACACACATCCCTGTACACTTGCCTCCACAAAGTCTTATCCAGAATAGAAAGTAAACCTCTTTAGTTTCTCATTACTTAAGACTGTGATTTATAAAAATTCTTCCTGATCTTTAGCCACTTTCCTTGTAGAGCACCCAAGCCCAGCACCGAGCATGTAATTAGCGCACCATAAATACCTGTTAATGGATTGACAATGTTAATATTATTCATTCTTTTCATTTCACATACTTGTTCAGTGTTTTACCTGTTGTCTATTTATCCTCTACGCCTACCTCCATTGTTGTTTTCTCTAAAACTACAAGCTGCAAAGTGTAGGAGCCACGTTTCTTTGACTCACTGTGGATAATGGGCTGTAGAGAGATGCTGAAACGGGCTTTTCAATTGATTGATTAATAGAACGATTGATGGATGGATAGAGGAAAGGGTGAATGCATTACAGCATTCTCCATTTGCTATTTCAACAGACTAAATTTACCAAAGGGGTCCCGTTCTGCCCTTGCCCCCTGAACAAAGCAGCAGAGGTAGGTGAGTGAGAGGGTCAAGGAACAGCCGTCCCTACCGCTCACAATAGAGAAGGGTGTCTTGCGGTGGATACAGCTTCTTCTTCCACTAATTACTGCAAAACATCTTTTGAGGCAAGGTGGTCATTTTCTATTATTTCTTAGTCATTTTCTTAGGATAACTTGTATTTTTTAAATTATAAAAGAGGGGGGAAAAACTAATAAGCACTATACTTTTTTTAACCCCACACTTTTTAACTTTGAGTCACAGTAAGTGCAACTAATTCCTGTCATTGGTAACTTATTTATTGATTTTCTAGCATACATTCAGTCTATAAATGGACTTTTATAAATCTAAAAGAAGGACAAAAGAGATACACAAAATTTTAAATCTTTAAACTACCAGATTTAATTTAGAATGCAAGCTAATTTCAAGTCCAAACTAAAGGTCTTGGATTCAAGCATATGAATTTTTTTCCCGATTGTTTTAACCAGATAGAGGGGTGAGGAGGACTGGACACATGGAAGCAGGCAAAAGATCTCCAGGTTTTCATGAATCCTGGCTAGAGGTACAGAGACCTGACCTTGCTTATGTTTATTTTTACCAGGGCTACCCTTAACATGCAAGAAGGATGAGTTCCCCAGGAGCTACATCCTGTGGGAATTCCCGGGACACTAACTAACTAAAAATCCATTACTCCTTTTTTGCCACTCAAGAAAATATATCAGAATCTCATAAGCGAATACACTAGGATCGAGTCAAACATTTTATAATTGTTTATTCATTTACTTATTCAATCCTCAGCAAAACCTCAACGTTCATTATATAGGTGAGACTGGCCACAATGATGCCTGTGCCCTTCCCTCTCCCATTGGGACCATCATAATAATAAGTGAATTGTTTATTCATTTGTTTATTCAAAAATATGTATTGAGGACATACTACTTGCGAGGTATGATTCTAGGCCCTGCAGATACATAGGTGAAAAGATATACAATTTCTCTGCTCTCAAGAAGCTTCTCTTCACGTAGTTTGGCCCATTCTTTGCTAGTAATTAATTGTATACAGTGCACAACTGGCTCACTCATTCTCCCTCTTTGGCTACTTAACAGTGTCCTATGGGCTGTATAGAGAACAGACAGAAGTAGGATCTGAGCTAATGGGGGGATATAACTCATTCCTCAACAAATCTTCAACGTCCATTATGTAGGTGAGACGGGGCAAGATGGTGCCTATGCCTTTCTCCTTAGCACTGGGACCATCATGGTAATGTGGTTCTAGCATCACTCTAGAAATCTTCATTAGCTGCAATGGTGATTGAGACAATTATGAATCTTAGTGAGGCTTACTATGCCACTGTAGAAGAAGATCTCACAATAGATTTATGTTAGATTATAAGTTTTAAAAATCAGCTTACAAAACATATGCAGTATAATACAGTTTTAAGACAAAGAGTTTTGTTGCATAGACACATATGGCTAGAATACATAGCAACATGTTGGCAATGGATAGCCCTGGGTAGGCTTGCGGGTGTCGTGCATGTGTGAATGCATGTGTGCATGTGCTGTTTAATGTTTTCTACAAGAAAAGTATTTCTTGAACTCTCTAATCAGTGGAAGAAAAAAATGTTGTTGCTCCCAAAGACGACATCAAATATTACTGCCACAGAGGAGGCCACCTCCTTGTCCAGGTAACTTATGAGGTGATGGTATTTTGAAACTTATGAGGTGATGATGCTATTTGGCCTTGCCCTACTTGGAATAAAGCCCTGAAGTTTTCTTGTCAAATTTCACTTGGACCTATTCACCAGCAGTAATCTACTGACCATAAATTTTTAAACCCTGCTATTAGGTGTAGCCCATGGGTCGTCTATCATCATGTATCAATAGTTGGTAATTTCTATAATAGCCCTTACTCTACTGAAATACATTATAGATGTTTTTCACAAACGTCATCAAAAGAAACTTATCACAATGGTATCAAACACAAGAACTTTCAACAAGTAAATTTTTAAAGGGGATGGTAGATTTCTAAGTCAGCCCAGGTCCTATCCTTGCTTGAGAAGTATACACTGAAAACAGTCTGCCAAAACAAACACAAGGACATGGCATACCTTCTTTCCTTGCAGTCTGTCTCTTCCAAACGTAATCACCCCCTTCCTCTCCACCTCTTGGAGAAAGTGCAAGGCCATTCACCAGGGGGGAGAAAATAAATAATTGTGTAAACTCAAAGGCTCAGCTTATCACAAACTGGCAAATAGAGTTAATAGCTAATTGTCATCAAAGACTTCGGTCTTGTCACTCTTCCATGTTCTGGTCAGCATTTTTTAAAAGGAACCAACTCTAATTAGTAAAATAATTTTTCAGGTTCTTACAAAGCTGATTCTCTATAAAGCTCTTGGCAAAGCTTGCTTTTGTTTTGTGTTGTGGTGGGTTGTTTTTTTTTAAGTTAACGTAATTCCCTTACTCCTGTATGAGAGCGAAGAACACTTGCACACTTAACCCACTTCCTAACCAGAAAAATATCTTTTTAAAGGCTTTTGTAAAGCCCAAATCTAGGGGCTCTGAGTCTCTGCTGCCATCCATCTTTGCTGAATGGCAAAAAGAGCCTAGACTTCCCAGATTGAAAGTTGTATTTGAGAGTTAGTATGAGATGATCATGGGAATTATCTCGTGATGATCATAGCATCTGAGAAGATTATATATATATAATACAGAGTCAAAATTATAGAGATACATATAGATAGTTCCAATTAACTGCTGGTTCCATTTAGGAAAGAATCTCCTCTGGAGAAAAGAGAGTTTGAGTGTATTTCCCTGTTCCTCGCTCCTTTACCTTTGAGCTTTTGGGGGACCAGAAATGCTAACTTTAATTAATGGAAGATCCACTAGACCCCAGGCAAGGGTTTGGGTCCCAGGCCGGGTCTCCTCCTGTGCCTCTCCCTGGAGTAACGAGCAAGCAGGCTTCATTACTGGCAGCTGAGGGGAAGGGTCACTGGGAATGGATTTGCAGGGCCCTCATTGAGCGATCACTCCATGCTGAGAGGAGCTGGCCGTGTTCTCGGACACCTGGTCATTAACATTGCTAATTAGCAGCCATTAATCAGGGCGCTTGCTTTTTTTTGTTGTTGTTGCATGTCACCGGCTCAGAGGGACCAAGTGAATAAGAAGATTGTTTCATTACCTCCACAAGAGGTGGAATGAAAGCAGTTCCCATCAGCTCAAGATGAGATGGATTAAGGGAAAGGTTAGACAACAGTTTGAGATGAGCTGGGGCGGGCGGGGTTGTTGGAGGGGCCAGGGAAAATCAGTCACCTATAATTAATGAAATCTACTGCAACCTAATTCTAATCATCGTGCGAGCAGTCCTCCAACAACCAAATTTTTGTATTAAGAGCTTTATTTTCTTCTGTTAGTGCAGGGACTTATCTTTAAGTCATTTTTAATTCTGTTTGAAACTTAGTACGTTTAAGTTTGATATTTTCTGCCTTCTCATTCTAAACTCATTTTTTCCTTTAAAAGATTATGACATAACTTAAAATTTTAAGTTGTTAAAGCTAAAGTACTTTTAGAATATCTTCACATACTTACTTAAACGGATACATTCCAACCAACAGTCAAAGGATAATGAAAAACAAAATTCTACAGTTTTTAGAATAGAAATAATAAAAATAAGTGATTTATTGTTACTCCTAACTGCCCCTTAAAGGCAAGAGGGAATGAAAAGACTCTATATTGATTTGTATATAATGACACTGTGAAGAATAATGTCATTAAAAAGGGCTAAAGATTGTGTGTGTGTGTGTAAATTGGTTTTTGTTGTTGTTAATTCAAATGCAATGTGATAAATATGTTTCAATGGAGTGATTTCTCTTCTGGAATGTGGGGTGTTATGTGTGTAAAGTATTTACCTTACTTTCTAGAAAATGGAAATCTTGGTAACGGGTTGTATGTCCAAGTATTCTTGGCATCGTCAGCAAATTTTATCTAGAAAAGATGTTGTGAGGATACTTATTTAATTAGCAGTTAGTTAGCTGCTATGAATCCATTCGTGTATTTGTTAAAATGTGCTCACCCAAGAGCAGCAAAGCAGATCTCTTCGACTTTGGTGGGAAGTTCTCTTTATTAAGCAGTGAGCACTTCAGCTTTTGGCTGTTTCTGCTCTAGTCTCTCTGTAGTGGGTTACAAAATGTGGTTTGCAGTGGCACTAAGTGAGTAGGAAGCAGAGATTGCCTAAGTATTTACTAGTGTTGTGGCTTCATTTGGACATGTGTAATAAATATACATTTGCACATGTAATACGTACCCCTGCACTTTCAAAGCAAAATTATTCATTTAATGTGCCCTACATTTCCAAACAATAAAAAGCTAAACCTTTTTTTTTTTAATGTACTAATTTTCTCTGTTTACAAAGAACTATGAAGTTGTTGGGGAAAGGAAGCAAGTATGTAAAATTAATCTGAGGAGTATTTCAATTGTGCTGGAAATCCATAATATGATTTCTAGGACTTCATGGGAAAGTTGAACGCTCAAGGGGAAGTTACACAAAGAACAGCTGAGAAAAAGTTGCATTCTGGCACAGAATCATGCAAATGGGGCACATTCTTCGGTTTTCTCATGACGGATTGCCTCTGAAACCACTGAGCCAAGCTGCAGCAATGCTAATGAGGGAGATGCATCAATGAACAGTGTCATCCCAGGGGCTTCCAAAGGGGACGGGGATGAGGAGGGGGCCGGAGGGAGTGGAGAAGGAAGGAAGAAAGGAAGGAAAAAGTGGTGGGGGGAGGGGAGGAGAAAAAGAAAGAGAAGCAAGAGCAGTTGAACTTTGAATTATTAGGGCCAGACCATTCAAAACCAAAACTAACTTAGCAGGTAGCTATGGGAGGTAAAAATGAACAGCCTTATAATTATATCCTGTTAAAAAAAAAACAATATAGGATGGGGGATGGAAAATTTTTTAAACTGCCTGTTGGACTAAAAGTGACATTGAAGTTGGGAGCTAAAATGCTTCTACCCAGAGAATAGCTTGTGGCTTCTTTATTGAGGACACTAGGCTATCGTGGAAAAGACAGGGGGGACCATCGATGCCAGGAAACAAAAAGTAGTATTTTTCAGTCTTAACTTCTTTGTGGTTGCAGATTTCTCATTTGAATATATTTTTTAGTTTCTGTAAATGCATACATTTGTAGCTCATTTACTACAAATGAAAGACAGTTTGCCTGTCATTCTAATTGTGTTTTAAAAGATTTTTTCTCTTTAACCACATATACACAAAGATTAGTTTAAAAAAAAAAAAGAATGTTTCTCTTGAGATTAACAAATGATTACTTTTGTAGAGATCTGTGAGATTTCCTTCTTGAATTGCTAAAACCACTCACTCACTTGCATCCCATCTAGTGAGTGCAACATTAATTTATTTACCATTTGCTTTCCACTCTGGGCTTCCCATAAAAACTTCTCATGGAAATCGAATCAATAGCTATTTATTGAGCGCTTATTATACGTAAGACACTTGAAAGCATTCTTAGAAAGAAACTTCTAGAAAATACAGAGCACTGTTAAGTTTCAGACCTTTGAAAGTGGCACAAATTTTCCAAACATTATGAAGCAACGCCCTTTATGAGAACACCTCAGTGAGAACAGCCAATTTGATACGATGTGAATTGTGTGGTACCTTCCAAAATGTCCCACTGAAACTCATTCAGTGCTGGTTCAATCAAAAGTGTAGCTAATATGTATTTTTTTTTAATTTCAGTATCTTATTTTATGACCATTGGGATTTTTTAATGTAAACAGCTAACTGTGCCCCCCCCCAATTTGCTAGCTATTTCAGCCCCTTTTGCCAGGTAAAATAATAATAATAATAATAATAATAATAATAATAATAATAACTGAAATAGAAAGAATAATGAGTGGTAAAATTTAAATTCTTTAATGAATGAGGGGTACATAAGGAGCTCTGCTCTAACCCATCAGTACACACTGAGGCTAAAACCAGGTCCCTTTTCTTCTTTTCCTCGATTTCAACCAATAGGAGCTGTGAGATTCAGAATTAAAGCTCCCCAACTCACTCTATTGTGTATTACAGTTCATATGGTATAGTTTCCAAGACCACCCACAGTTCTGAGACTGCCTAATGGAAGATTGTATCAGCTGCTGTACCTAATGACAACTAGATGAGTTAAGAATGAAGTGTTAGCATTCATAGCACTTGTGGGCATAAAACAGATTATTCACATCATTTCAAAGATAACCTTTGTAGCAAAATGCATTCATTCGTGTAACACATTTCTAACTAATCAAGTACATTATCTATTGAAAGTGGCTTTAAAATTTTAAATTGCTCAGATAAAAATCGAAAATATATTGCATTAGAGGATCTGTTAACATGTATTTAGACTATTTTAAATTATATATTCATGGAAACTGCAAAGCATGTTTCTGGCATCTCACAGTGTCATTTAATAGCATAATTACGAAGTGTTGTTAATTGGTAGTTCACTGTTGTCCATCACACACCTGGGATCCCACAGTGTCTCAAAAAACTTTCCCTCTGAAAAATCTCTAAAGGCAGAAAGAATACATTTGAACCACAAGACATCTGGGAGTAAAGGCTGAGGCAGCCCCTGTTCTGGCTCCCCTGCCTTCCTTTCCAAGAAGGGATATTTCTTTGAGGTCTCCTGTTTTACTTATTAATTCTCTGTGATTTACTCCACCATATAGCCACCTTCATTGTAATATAAAATTTAAATTAGAGTTTAGTTTGCTAGCTTGCTCCATTGCTTGCTTTTGAGTCTTAGAGTAAAACTGATACTCCATGTTAATCCCCCCAGACAGAACATGTTATCCAGAGTAAAAGGGTGCTGCAATCAGTAAGCCTTCCTTTGAGCTAAAGGACCCTGGTGTGAAGCCTGCTACAGACCTTAAGTTTCTTAGCTGCTTTGGTCCTCGGCTTCCTCATGTGTAAAATGAGGGGGGTAGACTAGCTGTGTTGATCTTTAAAGCCTTTTCACTATTAGTATGCTATAATAATTCAGGTAACACATTTTGTTTTTTCAATGGAGAGGAATGACTAGTAAGAGATTAATGTAGATTAATTATGTGAATCTTTCCTAATAAGACGATTTTAAGAGTGCATGACCTCCATGTGTGAAATCCTATATAATGAAAGCCTAATATGCTAAGTGTCTGACCATTCGTTCGACCATTCAACCAGTCGCTATGATGTGCACTGGCCACCAGGGGGCAGACGCTTTGACCAGTAGGTTAGCTTGCTGCTGGGGTCCAGCCAATCGGGACAGGGTGAGACAGGCTGGACATGCCCTGGAGCCCTCCAGTGATCCCTCCCCTGCCCCGATCATGGACCGGTGCAAGGGACCCCACCAGTGCACCAGGCCTCTAGTATAAAAATAAAACCTACTTACTGTTTTGGCACATTTAATCCCAAAAATCTTTAAAAATCAAAACCTGGCGGGGAAAAATGTCTTGTTTGTATTACCTCTTGTTTTTGCTTGTTCAATATAACTATGTTTAACTGGATAACCCTTTTTTAGTCAAATCTTTCTCTTTGAGCATAATTCCAAGAGGAAGATGCAGAAAGAAACCAAGTCTTTATGACAAGTTTTTTTTTTCTTCATTTAAAAACATCTAAATTATGTACACAGTTATTCATGAGACTCAGTGTCCAACATACCGCACATCCTTAACTACGGCATTTTGGTTTCAAGCTCAGGCTCTGGAATCAACTCTGGGTTGAAATCCGACCTCCACCATTTAGTTATGGACTTATTCATACCTTCTTAAGTCTCAGTGCTCTCCTCTGTAAGGATAATAATAATACCACATAGAGTTGAGGGGGCATTAAATGAGGTAAGTCAAGTGCTCAGTGTTTGGCCCAAGGTAAGTGCCCTGCTAATGTTATTGATTATTAATTATTAATACCATTACTAGATGGTGGGAATTGATGTTTCCCTTAACATTAAAGGCCCATTGTCAAGTTAAGATAGATACGTAGAGCATACCAGAGATTCTATAACAGAAAAATTAACCCAAACCACTTAGCCAAATGTTGTCCAAATTACCTTCCAAAAATACCTTCTTTGACCAAAAACAAAAAGCCTCCATCTTCCTACTCTTCTCCTCTGCATGACCCCACCCTCCCCCTCCCCCATGCCACTATCATGGTGCTCAGCCTGTAGACTGTCCTTTCCACTGGTGTGGCCCCTGCACATTCAGAATCAGTCCCTATGGATCATCACGAGGTTACTTCCTGTCCTGGCTGACACACCTGACCCACCACCAGCACCCTCAGGCTCAGTCTGTCCAAGTTTACCCTCACCTTGCTTATAAGTCCCCTGCCTCATTCCCCTCAGGGGAGTCTCTTTCTTCCCAGATTTCAGTTTGACACTCTTTGCCCCTTCATTAGCTCCCTATTTCATTCAGTGTCAAATCTAAACTCCTTCATGTGGCCTTCCAGGCCCTCCTTTCTTTCTCAGCCTCATTTCCTTCTCTGTCCTCCACCCCACTACCCAACCTCCAGCCATGTTAATCTACTGAAAGTTCTCAAAACTCATCATTATTCATCTGCACCTCCTTTGGGGGTTCTCTTTTTCCTGGAATACTCTTTCTCCCTCTCCTTGAATCTCCTCCTTCAGACTCCCCATAGCTAATTTTTGTTTGGCCTTAAGTTCTCAGCATATACGTATGGGAGCCTTTCCGGACTATGGAATATTTGATTAGGGACCTGCTCCTATGTTCCATGACAGTCCAGTCTTACCTTGTCAGTTTTATCAAATATCATTGTGGTAGGCTATGTGCTTATTTTTCTGACTCCAAATAATAAATTCCCTGACAGCAACAGTGGGTTTACCACTATGCCCCCATCCCGGAGCCCGGAGCATAGAGCCTTTCCCATATTAAGTCCTTAGTAAATATTTGTTACATAGATTTAGATTATATCTATCTTCATTTAGTCATCTTTGATGCCCAACCTAAAACATGTATATTAATAATAAAAGTCATTTTTGCCCGGCTGATGTGGCTCAGTGGTTGAGCATTGGCCTATGATCCAGGAGGTCACAGGTCAATTCCAGGCTGAGGGCTTGATCCCCAGTAAGGGGCAGGCAGCAGTCAGCCGATCAATGATTCTCTCTCATCATTGATGTTTCTATCTCTCCCTCTCCCTTCCTCTCTCTGAAATTATCAAATACACACACACACACACACACACACACACACATATATAATTTTTAATAAATTGCATCAATGTTAGAAACTGCCATTAATTAGCCAACCACAGAAGTTGATATAGACTTAATGAAACACATCGACACTCACCTTCTTGCCAAACTGTCCTGGAGAACATTGCAGAGGGATCCTGGAAGAGCTACTGAATTTTTATTGAATAAAAATTTGCTAGTTTATTTGTGCATCTTCAAGGCTGTCCCTTCCATCCTAGAGGCTAAAGAACACGAGGGGAGAGTGTTTGGGGGAGATAAAGTGCACAGAACCATTAGGGAAAAACAGGGAAGATTTATAGATTGAGGTGTTCATTGGTTGTATAGAAGAATTTGGGACATCCATCTTTTTAAAATGTTTTGTTTATGATTAAGAAAAGTGAGGGAGGTTTTCCAAATCAAGTATCTCTGTAGTGTGTGGGGGTGGGGGTAAGATGGGCAGTTTTCTTCATTATGTCTTAGCACTCATACTAATTATTTAAGAGCTTTTCTGTATATACCCTTCTACCCTGACTTTACAGCGTTTGACCTAGCCAGACCCTCTGGCACATCACATACCAGTAAAGGCACATCTCAGCTCCAATCACAAACACTTGTTTCTGGGACACCCATTTCACTTCACTTTTGCCTTTGTTGCCATTTTACTTTCCCCAGACTTTTGATCCTATTTTGGTGTCCACTTTTGGCTCCTATTATTGGTCTTGGGACGTGGCTTTTCTCAAGTTTCCCCTTGATATTTTTTCAGAACTTTGTTTCCTGAAATTCAGTGTTGGACTAATTCTACCACTAGACCATATTTCCCCTGAAAGAGTAGATTGTTTTAATCTCTGTTTTACTAGAAATAGATATTCCATATTCACCAAGCGCCAACATAAAAAACAAATAGCCATTCTAGAACCAAACATTCATGGTGACTTTAGACCCCCTGAGCCCTCAGCCATACAATGGCTGGCGTTTCCCCAAGTGTAGGACATACAACAGCCATGGGCGTGCCACTGGAGATGATAGGTATGCAGGTGGCACACTGGCATGGCACTGAATACCAGTGGTCCACAAAGTGGGTATGGACATAATTATTTTCCATTTTCTGTCACTCCTGATTAGAGTAAGAACAAAGACCCAGCTAATCTTTGACACATTTCCGTAACTTTACAACACCTTTAACACAAAATCATTTAATAACAATTGTTTTCATTTGTTTACTTTATTATGTTCTCCGTATGGCATATCAGATTTGTTTATCATTTATTTCATAGTCATAGTGTGATATTTTCATAGTAAATAGTTTCCCTTGCAACTGGATTACATTTAAAAGGTAAAGTCCATGTAAAATATATTATTTTAAAAATGATGTAGGCACAGGAAGTATGTGGCCATGATAAAACAAAACAAAACATGACAATGGTCATGAATCATTAAATTTTGGTAAACAATTAAAAAATAGTCCAAAGTTATAGATCAAAATTACAAATTAGACTTAGGTCTCCATAATAGCTTAGATATTTTCTGAAACTCAAAATGCCAGGTTTTCTTTAAATCAGCAATAAAAGCGTTTCATTAATTTTATAAGCATTTCTTAAGGGCATTTTCTAAAACATAGAATCTCCCATACTTTCATTCCTGACCCTTTCTTTCTCAAAACCATGAAATGGTTGTTACATAGACTATGGCACTCATGGGTCAACCAAAGGGGAGGTGGGGAGAGAAAGAATAAAAAGGATCCTTTAGTCCCATAATTACCAAAGAAATAAGCAGAACCTTGAGAAAACAAGCTGGTGTTCAAGAAAATAATTTTCATTGCCAGCACCTAACCGCTGGCCTCTTTCTTAAGAAGAGGATGAGGCCCACAGGGTAATAAAAGGCCCTATAGAACCGCATAAAAGTTCCACATGTGCTACTCCCTGAGTGGCCTTCAAGGGGGTAAGGGCTGGAGGGGGCGCAGGGGAGCAGGAGAGCAGGGCTAAGAGCAAGACAAAAAGAAATCTTGCTTCTGGAGAAGCAGTTCATCTTACACAAAAAACTAATGAACCTGACAGGTTCCCGTTCGCAGAAGATGTTATCGGTGAAAAACAACCAAAATAATAATCCTAATAGTAGTAATAAGATGAGCCCTAGCAGTTGGGGTTTCTGCAATTACAGTGTGAATTGCATGAAAGGATTAGATGAAGTGCTCTTGGCTTGGAGGGGGAAGTAAGAGCTTCAGCTTGCGAGTCGCAAGCAGCTGCTTGGGGGCCGTGCACCTGCCGGGTCCCAGGCTGTTTTCACCTCGAGAGGAAAACAGGCCCCTTCTCTTTCATTTCAGAGCCCCCAATCCGAAAAGCACCTCTAAGAAGGGGCGGGGGGACATAGAGAAGAGAGAAAGGCAGGAAAAAATAAGACTAAAAAAGTTCGCCCATAACAGCAAGAGGGGCTCCAGACTTAGCCAGACAATCGTGGGGTTGGAAAGGCGGGGAAAGGTAGGGGTGGGAGGAGGGCCACAAGTGGGAGGGGATGACTTCATTTTAATGCAGCCACAGGCGGAGGAGCGAGATCTGATATTGGCAAAGTTTCAAGGAAAATGGGGGGCGCGGGCGGGAGGAGAAGAAAGGACTCTTTTACTGTTTCAGGCGGCTAAGTCTTCCCGAGGAGCATGAGCTCAGCGCGACATTCTGGGACTAGCAATGAGGCGCCCACAACAATCAAAACACACTAACTCTGCTGGGTGACTCAAACACACCATGCATCTGCACCCACCAAACAGGACTCCGATTCAATAACCCTGCAGACTGGAACCGGAAAAGGAGGGAGGGCGTGAGGAGCTTTAATTAGGAACTCCAAATAGAAGCGGTTCTGTAAAAATTAGGTGTTTGCACTACACTTTATTCTAAAGTGAGTGGCAAGCGTGTGCTGCTAAAATACACGCACAAATCCTCTCTAACACCGCCTGGAGGTTGTTTCCTTCCGTACCAAGAAGGCTGTAGGAAGCTGATTCAACCAGGCCTTTACCGGAGAGGTGAGAAGAGTCTGCATGGGGCTTTTTCACACACATACACATACACATACACATACACATACACATACACATACACATACACATATACATACACATACACATATACATACACACAAATACATGCATATACACAGACCGTTTACAGTAGTACAGGGAAACTATACAGTTTATTAAAATAAAACAAAGCTCACACACACACACACACACACACACACACACAAACATACACACACATGAAAAAGAATAAAAGCCTGTGTCTCAAATCAGGTCATTGTGCAACCTACAATTCTGTTGCCAAACATTTTTACCTACAAGGATTTCTATTTCTATGGCAGGGATAAATTATTTCACCACACAATTATTATGTGGTCTTTGAGCGTATGATCTATCATATATGTTTGTAATGCACTGTAGAATTGCACACAGTGAGCTGTGAATGATGTGCTTGAGTGGCCCAGAAAAAAAAGCCTTTTTTTGTTGTTAGAGAGATCCAAATTCAGTTATTTTCAGACTGACTTCCAAATAAGCTTGGCCTAGCCTCTGCTTGCTTTAAAAAAAAAATCAAAAGAAAATAATTCATATTGAAGAGTGGGAAAGTGTTGGTGAGGCTCTCTCTTTGGACTCTTTAGAAACACTTTTCTCTTTTATTGAAAATTTATCCTACCTTCAACCTAAGCAGAAATTTGGAGAAATAAAAACAAGTTTTTGAAAATTCCTAGGCTATACGAGAGAGAGAGAGAGAGAGAGAGAGAGAGAGAGAGAGAGAGAGAGAGAGAGAAAGAGAGAGAGAGAGAGAGAGAGAGAGAGAGAGGCGCTCCAAATGTATCCGTTATCTGACAAAATATAAATAAAGTCTATTTGGAATATAAGCATTTTTCTCAACATGAGTCTCTGTGGTTAATGCAAAAACTGTTTAGTAGAACAAGAAAGACAAATTTTCAAATTAATAAGACATAAAAATTAACTCAACCATTCTTTAGAGCCTAAACATATAAATGGATCACAGAAAGGGAGGTAAGAAGTCAAGAGTAGAAGCATGAATACAAAATGCCTCAGCATGTTTACATTTTCAAAGAATCATTTGAGCAATTGGGGAGGTTCAAGACATGGCAGCAGTTATACTTTTTAGAAAGCATACAACATTGGGTCAAAAAACAGAGTTCAAAAGGAACTCAAACCAGAGTCACTGGAATGCCCATTAGTCCCAGTGAAAATATGCCCCTTTTACAAGCCTCTAAGCCTCAGGTAAAATCCTATATAATAAAAGCCTAATATGCAAATCGACTGAACAGCAGAACAACTGGTGGAACAACCGGTTGCTATGATGCACACTGAGCACCAGGGGGCAGACAATGCAGGAGCTGCCCCCAGCCTGCAGGCCCCAGGCCAACCAAGGTGGGTGACAGCAGGCCCCCCCTCCGATCGCCCCACAAGGGAGGCAACCTGCGGCGGCAGGGGCAGGGCTGGCAAGCGGGCAGCGCCAGGCCAGCCAAAGCAGGTGCCAGTAGGGACCCCCTGATTGCCCCGCCAGTCGCCTCACAGATCGGCCCTGATCGCTGGCCAGGCCTAGGGACCCTACCCGTGCACAAATTTTATGCACCATGCCTCTAGTATGAAATAAAAGATGGACAAGTTTATTAATCATGGAAGTGGTAATTGCTTGGACTTGTGATAACCTATGAAAGTGGAAAAGTGTAGAGACTGTCCATAGCATCCTTTAATCAGTTCCCCTCTGAACAATGTGTCCCACTGTAGAATGAGGCCAGATTCAAGGCGAGTTCTTCCCTAATGGAAATGAGGAAGGGATTTGAACCTGGGAGGCAGGAATCCTGAGTCTCAATCCTAACTCAGTGTACCCTTGAGGTAATAACTTGCTTTCTCTGACCTCAGTGTTTTCATCTGTGAAATGGGGGAGTTGCATCATTAGTAAGTCTCAGAAATGTCATCCAGTTCTAAAATCCTGTGGTTCTGTGGGTAGAACCAGACAAGACCAATAATATATTTTGCACCAAGAAATAGACAAGCCTATTTCTCTTTCTCTCCCCCTATCATAATTAAAACCCTCCAAAAGTTGAATCCCCAATAACTCACAGCTTTGATGGAAGCTCTTCAATTAGGCTGAGTAATCTCACAAGAGTCTAACAGAATAAAAGTAAATTGTCAGCTATAGAGCTCCTGAAAGTTCTGATCATTCACTCATCTTTAAAGCCCCAGGTGAGGTGGGGGGTCAGGATCTCAGTGGAGAAAGAGGAGGATACTTGTTTATCCCACTCACAAATTCAATCCACATCCTACAGTGAGACACTGCTACTAATGGGAGTGTGTCTTGGGTGCCAGGAGGGAAAGATGAAACACTATAGTGCTACCTCACCTCCCACCCAGTCAGATTCCATCTGTCCTTCAAGCTTCTGCTTTCCTTCAAGAAGGCTTTGCAGACCATTTCACATTAATCTTTCTTCTTTACAAATTGGTACCATAGAGAGTTTGGCACTCATCTGACATTAATTATGCCTTGTGACAGCGCCTATTTTTATTTAACTTTTAAAGCAGCATTTCCTCAAGTATGATACTACTTCGGTAGTATCAATATGCTTCTATGGTCAGAATCTATATAGGCTGCATTCAACAAAGTTGAACTCATTTTACAGCAAAATGTCCCAGAATAATTAATTAATAAACAGATGTGCATTGTGACATTCCAAGTGGTCTAGAGATAGCACTTGGCCTGTATAAGAAAATATTGTCCAATCTCTATAACAGGGTTTCACTTAAGAATTAAGATTCAGCCCTAACCGGTTTGGTTCAGTGGATAGAGTGTCGGCCTACGGACTGAAAGGTCCCAGGTTCGATTCTGGTCAAGGGCATGTACCTTGGTTGCAGGCACATCCCCAGCAGGAGGTGTGCAGAAGGCAGCTGATCAATGTTTCTCTCTCATCGATGTTTCTAACTCTCTATCCTCTCTCTTCCTCTCTGTAAAAAATCAATAAAATATTTATTAAAAATAAAAAATAAAAATAAAAGAATTAAGATTCAGTCCAGCCAGTGTTGCTCAGTGGTTGGACATCAACCCATGAATCAACAGGTCATAGTTTGATTCCCAGTCAGGGCACATCCCCAGGTTGCGGTCCCAATCCTCAGCAGGGGGTGTGCAGGAAGCAGCTGATCAATGATTCTCTCTCATCATCGCTATTTCTATCTCTCTCTCCCTCTCCCTTCCTCTCTCTGAAATAAATAAAAACATTAAAAAAAAAAAAAAGAATTAAGATTCAGCCCTGGTCCAGTGGCTCAGTTGATTGTAGCAGTGCCCATATACCAAAAGGTTGCAGGTTCGATTCCCGGTCAGGACACTTACCTAGGTTGTAGGTCAATCCCCGGTGGGGGTGCATAAGGGAATCAAACAATGGATGTTTCTCTCACACTGATGTTTCTCTCCCTCTCTTCCTACCTTCTTTTCTCTCTAAAATCAATAAACATATCCTCAGCTGAGTATAAAAAAAAAGTATTAAGATTAAAAAGTTCACTTATTTATTTGATCATCAATGGCACAAATATTTACCCATTACCTGCTTCATGACAGGCTAGGTGTGGAACCATCAGCTGGGTAATTCCCAGGCCCTCGGTGCAGTGGAGAAGATATAACAGCTAATCATACCAAAGGTGATGAGTACAGTGACAGTGATATGCGCAGGATAATATGAATGTCAATGGAGAAATACCTACCTGGTGGGAGAAGAGTGATCAGGAAAATAGAAAGTTTTCTCCATGGGTGATATCAGAAGTGAGGATGGGCCCTAGCCAGTTTGGCTCAGATGAGAGAGCGTCAGCCCTCAGATGAAGAGTCCTGGGTTTGATTCCTGTCAAGGGCATGCACCGAGGTTGCAGGCTCGATCTGGGGCAAGCAGGAAGCAACCAACTGATGTGTCTCTCTCACATCAATGTTTCTCTCTGTCTCTCTCCTTTCCTTCCACTCTCTCTAAAAAGCAATGGGAAAAATATCCTCAGGTAAGGATTAATAAGAAAAAAAAAATTTGTTAGGATGGGAGGGGCCTATCAAATTAGTGACTATGTATTTGTAAAATACATAGTGACTTGCAATTTATAAAATTTTTCTCATAAACTAGTACAATACCTACTTTTACATATCCCCTTGAGCACTTGCAATATATTAGATATCTTCATTTGTACTTTACTTTGCCTTTCTAAGAAGGTACATTTCCTTTAGAATTTCCCCCTATATTTTTCCTATCTGTGAAATGATTCTATCCCAACCTCAGATGATAGCGAAAGGCAAATTAAGTTTGGACCTGCTGTATTTGTATTTTTTCGTAAATTCCTAAGGGCAAAATTCATTATGCAATATCTATCAAATTCTCAAGGAAAGAGTATGATAATATTTCCAAAACAGTGAGATTTAAACATGTGAAAGGCTTGTGAGCAGCACACATCACATAAAGGAACTTTTATTTGTTCACAATAAAGGTTTGATTTGGAATTCCTCAATGGAGTACCAACAGAGAGGCCCTGGTCCTACAAGGAAGCTAGCCTGACAAAGACAAGGTAGTTCAGCCCAATTAAAATCCTTAAAGAGCCCTAGCTGGTTTGCCTCAGTGGATAGAGCATCGGCTTTCAGACTAAAGGGCCCCAGGTTCGATTCTGGCCCAGGGAACATGCTGGGGTTGCGGGCTCAATCCCCCCAACCCCAGTAGGGGGCATGCAGGAGGCATCCAATCAATGATTCTCTCTCATCATTGATGTTTCTATTTCTCTATCCCTCTCCCTTCCTCTCTGAAATCAATAAAAATATATATATTTTTAAATCCTTAAAGACACTGCCACTGAAGGTAGGATCAACGCTCATGTTGTTGACTAGTGGGTGTTGCTAATCTTTCAACCTACATGTAAGATACTTCACAGAACACATTTTGACCACAGACCATCCAAAGCCATTTGATAATAACCTGTGGCTTATTGAGATTCTGTAATACACTATTATCACTTCTCAGACATATGTAAACATAATGGGTTGCTTACATAGACATGCCTCTGATTGCTCCTTTAAAATAAAAATTTAACACCACCTCCCTTTCTCCAGTGACATGGTAGATTCATGACATAATCGCTTACACTCTTCCTTTCATTAGGATAATTTATGAGCGAGAGAGATCCTTCCTCCTCCCCCTTTCATACCTAGCTGTGCAGACAAATTTTCTTTGTAATTTTAAAATCAAGTAAGGGAACTTGGTGTTGGGAGGGTGGGACAGATGAGGGGAGGGGTGGTGTGTGGGAAACAGCAATAGCTTCTATGCATGTGGAAGACCCCATTCATCCTGTAGTGAATAGAGCACTAAACCAGAAGTCAAATAGCCCGAGTCCTGGCCCAGCTTCACCTCTTACTAACTATGTGACATTTTCCTTGTCTTCACATGGAATCATAATGTCCTTCCAGTGTCACCCTCTTGGTGCTTAAGAGGTTTAAATGAGTCAAACCAGGTGAAAGCACTGTGGAAAGTTTAAAGTGCCCAGTGCAGTATCAGGCCTCTCTTCACTATGTATGCTATTTGGTCAACAGCTCGGGGCCCAGAGTCAGACCAACCTGAATTAGAATCTGGCTTTAGCCTCCTAGCAGCTGTATGACCTTAGGCGATTTCACTCTCTAAGCTTCATGTTCATCTTCTATAAAGTGGAAAGTACTAGCCCTCAAAGAGCTGTGAGGATTTAATGAGATCATAAACGTCACACCCTGACAGTGTCTGCAATAGAAGTTTCTCAGTGAATGCTGGCTCATATCACTAGTGAAGAATTACTGCCATATGGATCATCTTATTGCTACTGTGTGGGAGCATGAGACTCATCAAGTGTGTTTGGCAACCCCATCACATATAAAATTTATATGTCACTTCCTCATTAGAGGTTTTCCTACTCCCCCCACCCTTCCCCAAGTTCATTAGTCTCTTTCCCACACTACCTCTGTTTCAATATTCTATCATATTTATTAAACACCATCTCGTAATTTACTTGTTTATGTTTCCTCTCCTAGGCTATCAGAAACTTGATGGCAGGAGCCTGTCCTATTTATCTCAGAATCTCCCATGCGTAAGATAGTGCTACCTCACCATGGGCACTGAATAAATGCTTATGGAATTGAGTACATGCATATATAATGTTCTGCTGCAAGTCAGTCCTCAAATAAGTGATGGAGACATATTTATAAAGATAACAGGATGCCAGGAAAGAGCAAATTGCTCAGGATCTAGGACAGCCTTAACTCTGACATTGTCTCCTGCTGGCTTCATAGTGTGGACTTATGCAGCTCTGGTGCCTCTGCTATGCAGTTCAAGCAAACATTCATAATTCATTCATTTTACTGACCCTGTAAGGCCAATAAAAATGAAGTAAGACAATGGTGGAAGTAAATTTTTTTAATTCAGTTAGCTTCACCTTTCTTTAGATTTTGTGTCCCTAGTATAATGTCACAAAATTCTGACCTCCAAACCAAAGAGAACAAACCTAAACTGCCTCAGAATCAGGGGATTAAAGGAGGGGCCAGATCTAGATGAAGTTGATGGTTTCCCACAGAATGTGATTTACAGAGAGAATTACAAGATCCTACCCTCTCGATAATTTTCTTCCACAAATCTTTCTCTTCATCCAAATTAGCCTGAAATTCTTCATTTGTAAGTTTATGTATATGTGTGTATATTTGAGGAGTGGGTAAGGGTGGCCTGGATATGGCATTTTCAGAAAACCTTTACAAAAATGCCTACCTTTTCTCATTAGCATATTGCCTTTTTCTCATTAGCATATTGGCATCATCCATGGGAATGTGCCTTTATGTTATGCAAATTATCATTATTAACACAGAATAATTTATCAGATCAGCTTTGGGTCCCAAAGAATGTAGTTTGGCCATAGGAAAGAATAATTGAAAAGATTTTAATCTTGGGCCTCACATCACTTTGGGATTAGAACAATGTGCAGCCTAAAGAAGGTAAACTAGGGAGAAGTGACTTACTTAGAGCCCTGGGCCCTGGGCAGCTAGGGAGGAATCATAATGATGGAAGTCAAATGTCAATATTCACTCCTGTTGTCCCTGGAATCTGCTCATTATTCTTTTTGTTATTGTTGTTTTCAAGGTGTATAGAGTCCTGCACATGTGCTAGCAATAGGCCAAGTTTGGAATATAATGGAGTGAATGCAGATGTAGTATCTCCCTTTATGGAATATACAATTCTAGTGTGAGAGACAGATATTTAAACAAGCATACTGATTAATATTTAATTTTAAAAGTAAGAGAGAGCTGAAAGGAAAAACAATCAATTATGAGAAAATAATGGGGCACAGGACCCTATCTCTTAGATTGAGTGTAAAAGTGGATTCACTTTGAATTAGTAACTTTAATCTTGAAAGCTTCTCATTTGCATGGGTTACTTCCAAGGCTTTGAAGATAGGGGAGCTCTGCAATGTATTCATATGGCTATATGGTTTTTGTAAAATTTGCAAATCTAAGATATTTTAACTGCAGTCAGTTAAGGCCACTGTCCCTTTCCACTCTATTTTTCTTGTCATAGTTGCCCTTGTGTTATGTGGAGCTGGATGGCCATAGGCATTTTAGGGATCTAGTTCGAGGGAAATTGAGATAAAAGTACATTTCACTTGAGTTTGGTGGGAACATATTACAAAGTGTAGTTAAGTTACCGCAGGCGTCACCAATCTAAAAAAGGTTTTCATGAACATTCCTCCCGGCCTTTTTACCAACTCACACAGCAGATGACACAATGGCGCAGGCCTAGAGTTGTCCCCTAATATGACTGTGTCCTTCATTGCCCAACACCAGAAGTAGAAACATAGTGGGGGAGAAACCAGGTTTGAAATGCAAGGGGCAAATGGAGCATTCGCCTTGTGGAAAAATAACACTACTAAACATTTGCACAGCATTATTAATAAAAAAGTTGTGAAGCTAACGTACTTTTTAAACTGTCAAAATAAAAGGCTTCTGCACAGCAAAAGAAACCATCAACAAAACAACAAAAAAAAAAACCACTGCATTGGAGAACGAATTTGCCAATGATTTCTCCGATAAGGGTTTAATCTCCAACATTTACAGGGAACTCATGCAACTTAACAAAAGGAAGACAAACAACCCAATCAAAAAATGGGCAACAGATCTAAATAGATACTTTTCGAAAGAAGACATAAGGAAGGCCAAGAGACATATGAAAACATGCTCAAAGTCACTAATCATCAGAGAGATGCAAATCAAAAAGACAATGAGATACCATCTCAAACCTGTCAGAATGGCTATCACCAACAAATTAACAAATGACAAATGCTGGCGAGGATGCGGAGAAAAAGGAACCTTCGTGCACTGCTGGTGGGAATGCAGACTGGTGCAGCCACTGTGGAGAACAGTTTGGAGTTTCCTCAAAAAACTAAAAATGGAACTCCCATATGACCCAGTGATCCCACTTCTAGGAATATATCCAAAGAAACCAGAAACACCAATCAGAAAGGATATGTGCACCCCTATGTTCATAGCAGCATAATTTACAATAGCTAAGATCTGGAAACAGCCTAAGTGCCCATCAGCAGATGAGTGGATTAAAAAACTTTGGCACATCTATGCAATGGAATACTGTGCCGCAATTAAAAGGAAGGAACTCCTGCCATTTGCAACAGCATGGATGGAGCTGGAGAGCATTATGCTAAGTGAAATAAGTCAGTCAGAGAAAGATAAATATCACATGATCTCACTCATTTGTGGATTATAATGAACAACGTAAACCGATGAACAAAAACAGATTTAGAGACAGATAAGCATCAATCAGATGCTCAAACCTCAGAGGGAAGGTAGGGGAGGGTGGGGGGAAGGGGGAGAGATCAACCAAAGGACTTGGATGCATGCATATAAGCATAAGTGATGGACGCAGACAACAGGGGGTGAGGGTGAGGGCAAGACTGGGGGGGATGAGGGGACAATGGGGGGATAAAGGCATATTTGTAATACCTCAATCAATAAAAAGTTTTTTAAAAATGCAAACTTTGATTACTATGCTAGAGGAAAACTAAATTATCTTTTTTATTCCCACTTTGGAAAATATTATAATACCATTATCATATGAAGGAACAATCAAAAGATATGTAGTCATGTCAATTATATCTTAATTTTTTTTAAAAAAAGATATGTAGCCAGAGAATGTAGTGGGGGCTATTAAAGCAGTGTTTATGGTACTAGTTACATTTTTAAATGTATTAGTCTTTAGGATGCCTCCTCTTATTTTAAATAAATATTCATTTTTAGTATACATTTATATTTGTGATTTCTTATTCCTTTTAGAGAGACCCCTAAATTATACAAGCCTCAGGCCCCATAAAACCTGCCCTAGTCATGGCTTCTCTGTGGAGATGGCATATCAGCAGAACCCCAAGGAAAGTAAAGGAAACATCCACAAGAATATAAAATCTTGGGCCATGGAAAGAGCATGTGAAAGGTCTGGAGGTGGGAATGAGTTTGGAGAGCTCACACATAAGACCACAAGTCCCATTTATTTCTAACAACACTTGTTTTATTATTAAAATAATGCATGTTGATTGTAGTAAATCTGAAAAGATCAGAGAGGCACAAAGAAAAACAAAAGAACAACCTTATGTGCCCCAAATGTTTACTAGAAAAATATGATTCCTCCAGTTATACCACAAGGGTTCTGGACAAGGTAGGGTAGCTCTAGAATGATTAAAACCTGGCAGAGTTTTAAAGCATTGTACATATATAAAGAATCTGCTAAGTGAAATCAGTCAGACAAAGGAAGACAAGTACTGTATGATTTCACTTAAATGTGGAATCTCAGAAACAAAACAAAACAGAAGTAGACTCATAGATGCAGAGAACAAACTGATGGTTGTCAAAGGGAAAGGGTTGGAGAGAAAGGTAAAAAAGCTGAAGGGATTGAGAGTATAAACCTCTATTATAAAACAAATGATTCACAGGAAATTGTCGATAATATAATATGTTTTTATGGTGCTAGATGGTTACGAGGCTTATCATGGTGATCACCTCATAAGGCATATATATAGGTGTTGAGTCACTGTGCTGTACACTTGAAACTGACATGATGTTGTATGTCAACTATACTTTAATAACAAATTAATTAAATTAAAATTAAAAATCTGGCTGCTCTCATCATCACTATCATCATCATTATTAATGCCCAATCAGAATATCAAATTTAAAATACCCTCTTTTAAATATTTTACTAAGATCATCCAGTTATGAAAATCTACACAGCACCCGTGGCAGTAAAGACAGAGGTGAAGAGGGGTCCCTTAGGATTCCTAGTGAAGTGAGTATTTATTTTGTCCTAATGCCCAGCACTCTGCCTTACTCTAGAAACAGTCCTTCAACTTTTAGAGAATCAACGCTACCACTGTTTCAACCACACTACTTTAATAGAGAGTAGCAATCACAGTTCTTCCCAACTCCCAATCTCAGCTGATAGTTTGGGAATAGGTACATGACCCATTTGGACCAATCTGAATTCTACCCCAACGGTTTTCTAACTGGAGCCCCAAGAGAATCGGCCCCTCTGTAATGGTAAAGATGGGAGATGGGGCCTGGGAGAAGTCGAAGGGCATGTTTCAAATCAAATAGAAGTTAGTTTAAGAAAATAAGGCTGAGAAGGTAGGAGTGGGACAGAGAAGAAGGATGAAGAGTATCCTGGTGACCATTCTGAGAGTCCCTGTGTCTAGGTATCTCTGAGACCTAGCTGCCATAACAGCTTTTCCTGCTGACTGTCTAGGTGCGATAGAAAATAACCCCCTTTTGTCTAAGTTAGTGCAAGTTGTGTGTCTGCTACTTGGAACCACATTATCCCCCAATATGCTACTCTTGCATGCCTCCAGCAGCTCTTTATCAAGTATAAGTCACACCATGCTGGATTTAGGGTTACTAATAAAGAAGAAAGGGACAAGAACTAACATATACTGAGTGTCTACTGCAATTCAGGGACTACATGCAAATTATTTAAGTTCTTCCTTACAGATACTCTAGGAAGTAGTTATTGCTTGTAGGAAGTTGGGTTTTAATGTGTTGAGTAATTTGTTCAAACTCTCACAAGAAGTCACAGAGGCAAAGTTTGAATTTAAATCTGACTGCATATCCCATTCTTATTCTTCTGCTACATGCTGTTCATTATGGGGTCTTATAATACAATTCAGAAAAGAGATATTTATACAAATAATATAATGAGGCATGAGCTGATGCAAACAAGGAAAGAGGAAGCACTGAGTATGAACTGACCCAACGGGAATCTTAAAGCACTATGACTGCTTTTAAATCCTGTCCTTACCATGAACCTGTCACTGTTACTAGATAAGAACTCCTTAATCAAAGCTCCTTACTTAAGTATGTTCAGATCTGTAAGCTGGAGGTAGAAAATAAAATCTTCAAAGACTTAGCAATTTTATTGGGAGAGGAGTAATGTTTAACCAAGTCTATAATAAAATGCAGAAGCATTGGCAAAATACAGCCATCCAAAAACAGGCCAGGGAAAATGGGTCTAAACCATGGCAGAAATTACTTAAGTCCTTTATATGGGAAAACTGTTGGCTAATAGTGTGGGCTGTTAAACAATGAAATGGGTTACCAGGGCAAGCTAAGGAATCTCCTCATCTACAGGCCTTTAAAATAGTAAAAATTTCTTGTCCTGAATGGCTTTACGTGTGGTCTTCCTTGAGGAGTGGTGGGGTCAGGGAGCTACAGAGGAAGGGATGACCCCTCCAAATCCTTTCCCAAAGCCTGGGATTCTCCCTACCTGACCATCATCACCTTGAGGAAGGCGTTCTTTGCCGTTTGACAATCTGCACCCCCCCCCCCAGCTTTTAGTTCTTGCCTACCTTAGTAAGGCACTAATTCACAACTGCTGTAGAAATGATTGAAATATTTAGACATAATGGAGAAAGTTTAATAGGGTCCAGTGGGAAACGCAGGTGTTTAGATCAGCTTAAAAATAATAACCACCTCCCCTGCTGGGGGCTTTCTATTCACCATCAGCTCTGCTTTTATTCTTAACCATAAAGGCTACCTCAGACAGGAAATTGTTCACGTGATTGGTCTTTACAAGTGCTGTTGGGTTTAAACAGAGGGCTGTAGAGGTCATTAGTGGGCAGCCATGTGATTAACCTTTGCTAGCCCGTTGCTTTTCACACTTTGTTAACAGCTCCCATTATTGCCCCTCTGAGTCTTGAGGAAGCTGTTTATTGACAGTATTAAAGATACATAGCTACAAATTCTTAAGAGCCTCGTGTTTAAAAAAAAAAAAAATACACGCACACACACACACACACACACACACACACACAATAAAACCCTCCCAACATCTTATGGCCAGCCGACTGGGGAAATGGGAAACCTCTAATTTGCCACACAGGTTTCTCAAGAACTGCATTAAGTAACACAGCCTTTACCTCAATGGTGGCCCCTGATTCCACCCCTTTCTTTCTTTCTTTTTTTTTTAATATATTTTATTGATTTTTTACAGAGAGGAAGGGAGAGAGATAGAGAGTTAGAAACATCGATGAGAGAGAAACATCGATCAGCTGCCTCCTGCACATCTCCTACTGGGGATATGCCCGCAACCCAGGCACATGCCCCTGACCGGAACCGAACCTGGGACCCTTCAGTCCACAGGCCGACGCTCTATCCACTGAGCCAAACCGGTCTCGGCCCTTTCTTTCATATTTATATATGTTATGGTGACACCAGAGAATTTTAAAATTTGAAGCAGGAGCTATATAATCTCTGGAAGTATTTGAGGCTTGGACTAATTTAGGAAATTAGTTTGTACATACGTTTGGGGAGAAGAGGGAGAAAGAGGTTGATAAGAAAAATGTCCCTCTTAAGGAAAAGTAAAGCCCTCACCCACATAAAATGACCAAGAGTTTCAGAAAGAATTTTTATGTGTGAATCAGGACTTTATTCTAAGGTGAATAAATAGTGGTTGTTTAGTTTTCACCCTCACTCTTAGCTATAAAATATCTTGGGAGGCATTGCTAAGAATTGTTTGTGTAAGAAAGACCATATTGATGTTTCCCAACCAGTGATATGTATGCCTAAAACCTACTTAAAGGATTGCATTCTTCAAATGATCCTTAGTCCATGACCCCTTCCACTGCCCCACTGACCTTCATGCGAGAGTTTAATGGCCTGTGTATGACCCCCGCCCCAGCCTAAGATTTTTTCCCAAGAACTTTTCTTGTACTTTCAGAATTCTAGTGAAGAATTTCACTTCAGCCTCAGAAGTGTCTAAAGCTTCCCCCTTCCTTGGTCAGAATTCATACTCAAGGAGGGAATAAGCCCAAATGATCGTTCAAAAGATTTATCCCCTGGTGGTATATATACATACGTATATAGATTGATTATAGATACATATCAAATAAATGCATATTTTGCATTGCATGTATATACAATAAATACCTTCAGAAGTACATATATATTATGTATAATAAATAAGTGGGAAAGAAAACCATTAGAATTCCATATAAAATTTCTGTGCTAAATAGATTAAGAGAAAGAAACAATGTACAAAAGGAGAGATGATTCCCCTTCAATTACTTTGACTTTTCTTTGTTTGTTTTCTATTTTGATGCTATTGATCTAACTTACTCATTTGCTGTTTCAAGTGTGCAGCTATAGACTCAAACCCTTTTCCTGGGAAAAATCACAGAAAAATATAAATTAATTAATGCTCTTATTAAAAGAAAATAAACATAGTAAATGGGACTATTACCTTCTCCCACAACTATCTGTTATATGTTATAATGGCCTCTGATTTTTGTGTGAATTGTACTATATAGCAAGACTTTACTTCCCACACATAATAGTTTACTATGGTCAACAAATCCAAACAAACAAAGAAGGTTCAATTTCCTTTTTAAAATTTCTTTATAAAATTTAAAACTGACAAGCTACATATTCCTCTGTTTCATGATGGAAGGGCGGAGGAGAAATTGTTGCTAGGATAAGACTTTGTATTTTATGTCAAATTGTATCTGGAAGCTTATTTTAAAAATGGAATTATAACCCGCCCACCCCCCAAAAGCAGAGATTTGAGATGAAAATGCCAAAATAACTTTAATTATCAGTTTGTTGGGGGTGTGACATTTAAATATCAGTCAGTGGAAAACTTCACATTGTTAATGTGTCACTCAAAAAATGTAAAATTTGTGTTATACCATTACTATTTATTTGTATATTCTTAGTCTCCAAAGAACATCCTTGGTAGATAAGAGTCCAAATCACTATAGCAGGTACTCCAATAAACTTCTTATAAAATCAGAGTTAATAGAAATAATTGTAGGCTTCTTAATGTAAACCTTGGTTCTACATATTGCCAATACTTGAAATTGGGCTGAACCATATATAATATTCTAATATAGAAAAATAACAAATTTTAATTTTACTTAGAATCTTTTCATATAATATGTGGCACTGGGGTAAAAATATGCAGTAGCCTCTAACATCAAATGACTATTTCTTGCCCTAGACTTGCTGTAGACAATAATTGGTTTTCTCAGCTCCCTCTCTCAAGCTGCATGAGAAAAGAAACCATGGAAACTGGGCCACCATAAAGCGATGCTTTCTAACCTCAGCTGAGCACTCACTGATCCTCAGAAATGGTTTTACACACCCCTTGTTGACTAATTATTGTAGGGAACCACAGTGGCTGTTTGAAATACTCTTTATCCTTAAGGGCCCACCCCTTGACTTCCTTTACCTTAACCTGACTCATGGGAGATGACTGTCTGGCCTGCTTCACTGAAGAAGGTCAGTCAGCATGAGTTCCTTGCACTAGTCCTTGATCAAACTAGATCTGGGCCTTGACCTGCCTGGCTTGCCTTGGCTGGGTTAGCACATGGAGCTGGCTTAAGTTCTCTCCACCTATGCTACCTTCATCAGGCAGCCCTGACTTGACAGTTCTCTATGTCACTGTGTGGTCCCAGCTAACTTTGATATAAAATCCATCGTGATTCTTAACAGCATTTTCTATCTCTTCTGCCAATGGCCCCATCCCTGTCCCTGAGAACATGGCCATTGCTCCCTTATCTTTACAAATTTCCTTTGAGGCCTCTCTCTCCACAATTTATACTGCTTGAAAGCTTTATCCTTGGTCTTCTTCCCTAGTTCTCTATCTTTGACAGTCTGCCTTTTCTGTCTTCTTTGGCAATCTCATCAAATCCATTCTTATCTTTAAGCAGCTAATTCCTCAATCTCTAAACTCACATTTCTAATTTTCAGAACTATTGATGACTTCCTCAAACTAAAATCCTCTGCCCCCAAACTACCCCTTCTTCTCTACATCCTCATTTCAATAGATTTAGTCATTAATGGCCCAGAGCCATGAGTGTTTCTTCTCTCTCCATAGCCAATAAATTGTCATGACACTTATAATGAAATTCAAATTCCTTTCCATGGCCTAAAACTCTTTGAGTAATCTCTGATCTCATACCTCTAGTCTATACCCTTCTGTGGCTCACCATGAATTAGCCTTGTTTCTGCTTCTCAAACCAAGCAAGCTTGTGTTTTTTTATGTATTATCTTCCTTCCTCCTAGATCTTTCTACTCTCCTCCTGCAGATCATTCCAGGATGGCTCTTTGTCCAAAATGTCTCTTCATCAAAGAGATTGTGCCAGAAATCATATTATATTACACTATTCATATTTTCCCTATAAAATTTTATGACTGATGTTAATCAGCTAGGATTTTTAAATTATGAGTAGTTCAACTACAGTAGCAGTGATAGGCAGGCAGGAGGAAAAGACAGGCTTGGGAATGTGATGACAATTATACAAGTAGCAAGGGTAAAAGAGTTATGAATTAACCCCAGATATCTGACATGGGAACCAGATGTATGATGGCCGTCTTAAGTAGAATAAAAAATACAAGACAAAGAACCGATTTGGAGAAGAAACAATGGGTTCAGTTTAGGATGTGCTGAAGTTGTGTTGTCTACAGTACAGACTGAAAGATTTCCATGAAGCAACTAGGCATACAGGAGAAAGCTCATGAAAATCGCTTTTGAAACTACATGAGTAGAAGCCAGGGGGTATGGAGAGTAAGAGCAGAAGAGGATCCCCAGAGACCAGTGGAGAACACCAACATGAAAGAAAAGAGAAAATCATGATATAAGAGGACAGTAGGTAAGAAGGAAATTGTGGGAGACAAGTAGGAGTTTCAAGAATAATAGGGAAATCAATGGTATCAAAGAACAGTTATGTTGCCTAAGATAAGAACTTTAACATGCCATTGCATTTGGCAATTATGTCATTAATGAATTTCAGTGACAGCAGTTTTAGAGGCAAGGTGGAGGGAAAAGTCAGGTCACACAAGGCTGAAGAATATAGGAACCAATGTAAGGGAAAGAAAGAGACTTCAAACCGTGAAGGGGGAAGAGAAAAAGACATTAAAGGAAAATATAGACTAGAGATAGGGCCTTTCTTTTTGATAATTAGAGAGTCTTGATTGTGTTGGTATGGTGATAAGAAAAAAAGGTAAATTGGGACAGACAGAGGCTTCCAAAGTCTCCCTGACTGATACTGGTTTGTTATTTCCAGCTTTATCTCTCTCTCTACCTCATCCCAAATATCCCCAAACTGGAGCTTTGAGGTTGGAGGAAGGATCTAGAAGGGGAGGAGGTAGATATGAAACTTAGAGTCCCTGCCTCATCATTATGCCTCAAGCCAGCTCCAAATACCTAAACCGCAATCATGGATGATTCAACTATTACTCCAGGTGTGGCGCCACATGTTTGCCCCACCCAGACTGAACGTTGCTTGGGATTCAGAGGGTGTATAAGGAAAAGCATGTGTTACTTGAAAGATAAAACACTCCATATATGTTAAAATGATTAAGTTTCATCCTCCCCAAAAGCCCTCTATATTCTAAACAAACATGTACCTATGCATTGAAGATTCTTAGTATGCTATAAATAAATTTCAAATTTTCAACTATAAAACTATTTAATATCCTTCCTAACTTGGGAAGAAAAAAAAAAAAGAAAACCTCACCTTTCTGAAGAATTCAATATTTTTCTTGTCGCATGATACCCATGCTTCTCAGAGAAGCAGTGTAATCTTTTTTTTATAACCCTCTTTTATAATCTTTTTTTATCTTGAGACCTCATGATCTAAGCATATTTAATTAGCTCCCACATAATAGCTACAGACATGGTACCTGAAGCAGGTCAATTGGCTATGTGACCTTGAGCAAGTAATTTTATTTCTCATAATATAAATATCCTACCCAATCTACTTTCAGTTCAGTTGCATCATGAAATCAAATCTTATCATTGTTTTACTGTGGAGGAGACGTACTGCAAGCCTACTGAAAAAATCTTTTGGAATAGGTAGGAGGACTGCCATTTTAGTCTCTAAGTTATACCAGAAACTTCAAGCTGTGGAAGGAACTTACAAGGTCATTCTACATGAGGGAAAGGTCAAATAATGTTACTGCAAATTGCAGTTGTAATTCATTCTTCCATATAAATTATCTCTGTTGTACTAGCAAGTTCAGCAAGACCTTGGGTTATCAGCCAAATAAATGCCACTTCAGTAAGTTATTGCTGCCTGGGGCCAGCTTTAACTTGCATCGTCAACTTTTTTCTTGTCTAAAGTTCTACTGTAAGTTTTGCATTCATAAACCATGTTCCCCTTGCCTTTATTGCTTGCCCTCTTATGACTTTTCCCCTCCTCTTGGTTGCTAAAGAGAGCCCGATTGTGTATACTAACACCAGAGAACTTCATCTACTGATGTAAAGAGTTATATTCAACTCGTCAAAGTGCAAAAGCCCACTGAACATTTCCTTACTGTGTGAAAATAGTTTCTTGCATCTTTGCACCACAGTTCTGGGAGTTCAATTCAAAAGAGATGTGCTCAAAAGTATATGACTTTGGGTCCCATATATGATCATAAGACAATAAGGGAACAGTAAATTTTGTGACAACTTTTGAAACTTGTGGTTCTATGCAAAATTTCACCAACTTGCCATCACTTGAACTTAATTCAAAATGGAGTCAGAAAATATGGTACTTGTCTAAATTAAAATAAATATTTCAACAGTCTTTTTTTCACCCTTTAAATTGATGGTTAAGTGTATAACAAAAGGAGAAGACAATAAACAACATATACATACTTGTCTGAAAAAGCCCCCCAAAATGCCACCCACATGCACAGAATACCACACACAGTCGCTTTATGAAGAAAAGTCAGATGCCATATAGGGTAACTATTGAATATTGATGACATTTTTTCCCTACCTCATACAAATTACCCCTGCTAACGTGCACCCAGCTTGTTTTTTCTCTGTGTTTCCTTCCATTATGTTGACAAGTGCAGATTAAAGACACATCCTAGGAGCATTCTCCATAAGAACATTTCTCTCAGAGCTACTTAAACAAGGCCTTTTACATCTATCCTCCGCGTCATTGGCCTTTGATAATCAGTAAAGTATCTTTGCTTAAAGAAAAATGAGTAGAATAAGCCTATTCTAGGGAAAAAAATCAACATGTGTAAGTAGGTAATGCAGGTTAAGACTACAAAGCCCAGAAACCTAATACAATTCTCCTTAAGGACATACCATTCTCCTGTAACATGAGAATGACCGACCGGCATTGCCCTAATACATCTCCTATGCATCTGAAGAGGTTCAAGAACAACCTTCAGTAAGTTGCTAGAACTGATGCTTTTAAAGGCATTATCCCAGTGCCTCATGTTAAAAAGAGAAACCTGATTAATCCCAAAAGGCAGATTATACTGATTTGAGGAGGAGATGCTTGTCCTTATTTCGAATAAGAGTCCGCCTGATGTTTGAGCATTGGTAACTCAGCAGAGAAATAAAACTACACTGTCAAGTTCTGAATTCTCCACTTCCCTCCTTTGCTAAACTCGTATTCTCCATCCAAACCCATACTAAGCATTTATTCATTAATTTAAAAATTATTTATTGAGTACCTCACATGTGCCAGGTGCTGCTCCAGGCGCTGGAAATACAGATATGAGCAAAACAGACAGAAATTCCTACTTATATCCTTCATCTTTCTGACTTGTGGACCAAGCTAAAGTAGAGCTGTTTTCTTGCGCCCAAATCTTGTTGATCTGATCTTTTACTTAGGACAAGGGTCAGTTGTCTAAGAAAGAAATCCCTCTTATTTATTAGAATAAACAAAGGTCATTGACAATCCTACACCCATTCACCTCACAATTATTGATGACCGTGCCCTAGATGTCAAGATACAGACTTCAAACCAGGGGACAGCAAGATGAAAGCCACACAGTCCTTGCTTGGCTTAGCATGGATTATATATTTTTGTAATGTCTTTTATGTGAACAGATTAACAATTGATAGGTTTTTTTTAAATTGACCTTTATTGTTGAAATTATTACAGATGCCCACTTTGTTTTTGTTGTTATTGTTATTATTGTTATTTTCCCCATTGACCCCCTCCTCCTGCACCCACTCCTCCCAATCCTTTGTCACACTATTGTCTATATCCATGGGCTATGCATATAAGTTACCCAGTTCATCTCTTCCCCCCTCCCCCCCCCCCACACACACACACTCCACACCCCCACCTTCCCTCTGAAAGTCATCAGTCTGTTCATGGTTAATTGATAGTTTTTAAATTGAATTTGAATGTTTGAGGTCTCTTGATAGCTGAGAGTTAGTTGCTTTTCTTTTTTCCCAGGCCAAGTATTTCTCCTGATACACTGAAGAATAGACTCTAGGGATAATGGCCATTTCCCAAAAGTATGCTACTGACCAACTTGAAAAGGGTAAGCTGGACTTGGACGTGCATCTGAGTGTTCTCACTCCATTTTCCATAGTCACGACTCCTGCTATGTTTTCAATTAGCTACAGTAACTGAAATTAATATTGCATTACACTTTTTTATTGTTCTTTAATTTAACCAACAATAATGATCAAGGCATAAAATAGCCCAAGTCCTTTGTTTAGAATCTGATGAATAGAACCACATGCCTGACCTCAACCCTTTGGGGAATGGACATTCAGAAAGTATTTACATGGCCCCTCAATTTGTTTATTATTTGCCTGTTGCTTTTTTAGTCTATGTGGCTTTGTTTACTCTACCCACTACATGTGGGGGGTGAAGCTGGAGTCAGGGGTTTTGCTGTACTTCTGGAATTATGGTATTTGAAAATGTTGCCCCATTTGTCAACCATTATGCCTCTTTTCTGTTAAGTATTCCAAAAGCCTCTGGTCATAGTGCACACAAAAATTAACAATCTTTTCTTGTGTGTGTTTGCGTGTGTGTGTGTGTGCACATCTGTGTGTATGTGTTAATGAACAGATAAACAGACATCTATGTTAAAGTGTTGATATCTAGATATCCCACCTAGAGTGGGAAGTTGACAATTTATAATCCAAATGCCCGAGGGAGGCATGCCTGGTAGTGGATCTCTGTCATTCCTCACCAGGTGAACATACTATGGCTTTGAGCCAAACACTCCTGAGAGCAAATCCTGGCTTTACCTCTTAGCAGTGTGTGACTGGGCAAGTTACTTATTAACATCTCTGAGCCTGTCTGCTCATCTACACAATGAAAATAATGTGGCTGACCTTGCTGGCTGGTTTTGAAGATTAGAGATGATATATGTGTTGAACAGAGCATGGAATCTCTATGAAAGGCATGCAATAACTGGTAGGCATCATTAGCATTATTATTTTTCCTCCATTCCTTCCCTTGTACTCATCACCTGACCTCTCTCATTTCCCTTTCTTTTTTCTTCTTGCTTTTCATTCCCCTTTTCCCTACTCTCACCTGCCAGTCCCTATGCTCTCTGATTGGTATCCAAAGACATTGCTCAGGCCCACAAGCAACCCGCAGAGACAAAGGTGTTGCAGATTCTTGTTCTCCACAATCAGTCAAAGAAGAAACAGCCAGAGAAAATCCCATGTAGGAAATACCGTCTTGTGTAGAAAGATGTCCAATGCACTCAATCTATGCAGTGTAGCTAAAATTACCCTATTGCCTGAAAATGCTGAGTGTCTTTCTTGCAAGTAATATCAAGCCCCAGAAATTTAACATTTCTTCATTCATTTATTTATTTTCAAAATGTATTAAAGATACATAATGTGCTGGATCCTGTGCTAAAATGGAAGCTATGACAGGTTTATTATCTATCTTTGTATCAACTTACTCTACAGATATTTGTTGAATAAATAGCAAGTGAATGATGAACAAGCCAAAGTTTCCAGTTGTGAAGACACTGAAAAGAAGAAGTAAAATTTGTATTCATGAATGTAGGTCATGTGTACATACTAAAGCTTTTTTATTTTTCCAATTAAAATGAGTAAGCACCCTCATTTCAGGTTCTAAACTGGATGTTAACATACAAAGATAAAATAAAGACAAGACACGGTCCCTGCTCTTCATTCAATAAAAAATCTTAAAAAAAAAAAAAAAGTCCAGATTGAATCCAAAATTATAGCTGCAAGGGGGTGTGGGAAACACCATATTTAGTTGTACAGCTTCTGTAGATCAGGAAGCCACACCAGAAGGAGTTGGAACAGATGGAGCAAGCAAAGCCACACAATTTGCCACAAGGGACAACAATGCATACGGATTGGTGTTTGTGAAGAGGTTAGTAAGAATCTCTTAGTAAACACTGGTTTGCCTGAAGCCATTGGTCAGCATTCGTTGTGCCCTAACACTGGGTCTTAAAAATACTGAGTTCATCCTGGGAACTCAGCCCCATAACCAGACACCTCCCAAGGCCTGAGTCTGGATCTTGCTTCCAGCAAGTCACCCTTCCTATATGTGGACCTTGCTCGCTCACAGCCTAGATACATCCAGAAAGAGAGAGGTACCTGCCCAGCAAATTAAAGCCCAAGGTAGAGTGGTGGGTGCTGAATTTGAGTATTTTGGGAGTACTATGAAAATCAGAAGAGGGGCAACTAACTCCGCCAGGAAGTGTTAAGTATGACTTCATGTTTTGTCATCCCTGAAAATAAATAGCCTAGTATGCAGAATAGATTATCACTCTATTCGGCTTTCTTTCTTGACAAGTAATCCATCATAAAAATTTCAGTGCTAAAAGCTGCTTGTATGACATACAAACTCAGTTGTATGCAAAGTTAGCTAGTTGAGAATCTGGCCCCAAAGCATTAAGCCTGACCAGAAAGGAGGATCCCTCTTGACTCTTTGTCATTTTAAAATTAAATTTGTCTAAATATAATTTGTCTAGTTATGAAAGTAATGTATAGTAATTAAAGAAAATTTGGAAAATATTAAAACACGTAAAGAAAATACAATTATCTTTCATCTCATCATCTAGCATTTAGCCATTGTTAACCATTGGGATCATTTCCTTCCAAGCAAATACTAACCAAAAGAAAGCCAGTGTAGTAGTATTATCACACAAAATCGACTTTAAAGTAAAAAGAATTACTAGAAATAAGAATGGTCATTACACAATAATAAAAGCTTCAATTCACAAGGAACATATAACAATTTTGAACTCTTATGCATGTGTTATAGCTTGAAAATTATATGAATACAAAATTCAGATATCTGTTAAGAGAACATTTTTGTTCACACACTTTAACACGCTTCTCTCAATAATTGACAGATCAAGCCAACAAAGAACAGTAAGGATATTGATGTGAACAACACAAATAAAGAACAAATTATGTATCCAACTACTTGTTGAACTCACAAGGGTTATTTACAAAAATAAACCATGAATTAGGCTTTAAGCAAGTCTAATAAATTTAAAGACTCTATACACCACATCCTCAGGCCACAATGTAATAAATATAACTTCTCAAAAAGAGCTGAATAAAAATCTATTTCATTTGGAAATTTTAAAATACATTTTAAATAATTCATGACAAAAATAATAATGGATATTATATTATTATATAATATTTCAAAATAATTATATATGCATCAGGTTTGACTCAGTGGAAAGAGCGTTGGCCTGGGGACTGAAGGGTCCCAGGTTCAATTCTGGTCAAGGGCATGTACCTCAGTTGCAGGCCCCACCCCAGGGGTTGCAGGCCTTGGCTGGGGTGTGTGTGAAAGCAACCAATTGATGTGTCTTTCTCACATTAATGCTTCTCTCTGTCTCTCTCTCCCTTCCACTCTCTCTAAAAATCAATGGAAAAATATCCTCAGGTGAGAATCAAAAAGAAAAAAAAAGATAAATAATTATATATGCAAAATCAACATATCAAAATTTGAAGGATTCAGTTAAAGCATTTTTTTATAGAACCATAAATTTATACGTGTAAAGTAGAAACAGGGGCTCAAAATTAATGAATAAAATACATATCATAAGATTAGAAAATATTTAGAATTAAAGCCAAAGTGGAGACAATGAAAAGACTTAATAAAACTGGGCGTTTTCTTATAATGTTAAATCAAGAAAAAAAATTAGAAGTGAACAATATTAATGAAGAGATTGTAACTTCAGATGCTACAGAAATTTAAAAGATAATAAATTAATACTATGACTAATTCTATGCTAATATATTTTAAAACTTAGATGAAATGATAAATCCTACAAATATACACTATAGCAAGAGTAAATGGAGAATTTTTAAAAATTAAAAATAAAAGAAAATCTGAATAGGCCTATAAAACTATAAAGGTATGTTTACCCTAAAAATGCAAAGTTGATTTAATATTAGAAAATATTACAAATAATGGTCATATTAATTAGAAAAAAATTAAAAATCTCTGTAGATGTAGAAAAGTCATCTGAATGATGTAGAAAAAAACTTTTGAAATAAATGCAAATTTATTCATGAATTTTTTTAAAACCTTAGTAAACTAGGGTTTTTTTCTTTCCTAAAAGAGGGTAATCATAAGCATTGACTGCAAATGTCATACTTAATGGTGAAATGTTGAAAATATTCCTTTGAAGAAGAATATCCCATGTTCATGGATTGGTAGAATCAACATCATTAAAATGTGCATACTACCCAAAGCAATCTATAGATTCAATGTAATCCCCATTAAGATACCAACAGCATATTTCACAGACCTACAACAAACTCTTCAAACATTTATATGGAATAACAAAAGACCCTGAATAGCTGCAGCAATCCTGAGAAAGAACAAAGATGGAGGGATCGCAATACTAGATATCAAGTTATATTACAAAGGCACTGTTCTCAAAACCACCTGATACTGGCACAAGAACAGACATATAGACCAATGGAACAGAACAGAGAACCCAGAAATTGACCCAAGCCATTATGCTCAATTAATATTTGACAAAGGAGGCAAGAGCATACAATGGAGTTAAGACAGTTTCATCAATAAATGGTGTTGGGAAAATTGGACAGATACAAGCAAAAAATGAAACTAGACCACCAACTTACACCATACACAAAAATAAACTCAAAATGGATAAAGGACTTAAACGTAAGATGGGAAACCATAAATATCTTAGAAGAAGCTATAGGTAGCAAAATATCAGACATACGTCATAGCAATACCTTTACAGATACAGCTCCTAGGACAATGGAAACTAAGGAGAAAATAAACAAATGGGATTATCCTATCTAATAAAAGAGAAACATGGTAAGTAGCTGTACCTCTGCTACCCTTCCCACTGGCTACTCAGGGCGATATGCAAATTAACTGCCAGCCAAGATGGCAGCCGGCAGCCAGGAAGCTTGAAGCGAACATGAGGCTTGCTTGCTTCAGTGACAGAGGACTCCAACGTTCCCTGCCTGCTGCTGCCGGCCTCTGAGCTTGCAGTTTGAAACATTGTTACAAATATAGAAGCTAAACAAAACCCCAGAAACCTGCTTTCAGCTAGCTGGAATCTCAGAGCTGGAGTTGAAACAGTGTTTCGATTATAGAACCCAAACAAACCAAATACCTGCTTTCAGCAGCCGAGGTCTAAGAGCTGGAGCCAAGCCTCAGAGCTAAAGCTCGCCCAGAATAAAAAAAAGAAAAGAAAAAAAGGAGCAGTTGGGAGCTTCAGTCACCCACCAGCCTGAAAACGGCCCTCAGCCCCTCACCCAGACTGGCCAGGCACCCCAGTGGGGACCCCCACCCTGAAGGGTGTGTGACCAGCTGCAAACAGCCTTCATCCCCTCATCCAGGCTGGCCAGGCACCCCAGTGGGGACCCCCACCCTGATCCAGGACACCCTTCAGGGCAAACCAGCCAGCCCCCACCCGTGCACCAGGCCTCTATCCTATATAGTAAAAGGGTAATATGCCTCCCAGCACTGGGATCAGCGGAGCCGCGAGGCCTCCCAGCACCGGGATCAGCGTGACAGGGGGCAGCACCCAAAACCCCTGATCGCCCTGCAGCTCTGTGTGTGACAGGGGTGGCACCCCGACCCCACCCCACCCCCACGGGCCCTGCTCTGTGTGTGATGGGGTAGAGCCATAACCTCCCCATCAGCCCTGCCCTGAGTGTGACAGTGGCAGTGCCCCAACCCCCTGATCGGCTCTGCTCTGTGGGTGATAGAGAGTGGTGCCCCAACCACCCCCCATGGGCCCTGCTCTGTATGTGAAGGGGTAGAGCCATAACCTCCCCATCGGCCCTGCCCTGAGTGTGACAGGGTGCGGCGCCCCTACCCCCTGATCCGCGCTGCTCTGTGTGTGACAGGGGGCAGTGCCCCAACTCCCCTATTGGCCCTACTTTGTGAGTGACAGGGGGGAGCTCCTCAACCCCCTGATTGGCCCTGCTCTGCGTGTGACAGGGGGTGGTGCTGCAAACTCCCCATCGACCCTGCCTTGAGTGTGACAGGGGGCGGTGCCCCAACCCCCCAATCGGCCCTACCCTGAGAGTGACTGAGGGTGGCATCGCAACCTCCTGATCTGCCCTGCTCTGTGCATAACAGGGGGCGGCGCTCCAACTCCCCAATCAGCTCTGCTCTGAGCCCGACCAGGGGCTACACCTAGGGATTGGGCCTGCCCTCTGCCACCCGGGAGCAGGCCTAAGCCAGCAGGTCGTTATCTCCCGAGGGGTCCCAGACTGCGAGAGGGCACAGGCCGGGCTGAGGAACCCCCCTCTCCCCGCACCCCCCCCCCCGAGTGCACAAATTTTTGTGCACCGGGCCTCTAGTATCAAAATAAAAGGCTTCTGTACAGCAATAGAAACCATCAACAAAACAGCAAGAGAGCCCACTGCATGGGAAAACATATTTGCCAATGTTACCTCCGATAACATTGGAGGGAACTCATACAACTTAACAAAAGGAAGATAAAAAATTCAATAAAAAATGGGCAAAGAACTTAAATAGACACTTTTCGAAAGAGGACATACAGAAAGAAGGCCAAGAGACATATGAAAACATACTCAGAGTCACTAATCATATGAGAGTTGCAGATCAAAACGACAATGAGGTACCATCTCACCTGTCAGAATGGCTATCATCAACAAATCAACAAATGACAAGTGCTAGTGAGGATGTGGAGAAAAAGGAACCCTCATGCACTGCTGGTGAGAATGCAGGCTGGTGCAGCCACTGTGGAGAATGGTATGGAGTTTCCTCAAAAAATTAAAAATGGAACTCCCATTTGACCCAGTAATCCCACTTCTAGGAATATATTCTAAGAAACCAGAAACACCAATCAGAAAGAACATATACATCCCTATGTTCTTAGCAGTACAATTTACAATAGCTAAGTTTTGGAAATAGCCTAAGTGCCCATCAGCAGATGAATAGATTAAAAAATGGTGGTACAGCTACACAATGGAATACTACACTGCTGTTTAAAAAAGGAGGAACTCTTACTGTTTGTAATAGCATGGATGGACCTGGAGAGCATTGTGCTAAGTGAAATAAACCAGTTGGAGAAAAATAAATATCACATGATCTCACTCATTTTTGGAATATAATGATCAACATAAACTGATGAACAAAAATAGAGCCAGAGTAATAGAAGCATCAAACAAACTGTCCAACCTAAGAGGGAAGGCAGGGAAGGGGCGTGGTAAGAGACCAACCAAAGGACTTGTATGCATGCATATGAGCATAACCCATGGACAGAGACAGTAGTGGGGTAAGGGCATGTGCTGGGGGGGAGAGCGGCTGGGGAGAGGTCAATGGGGGGAAAAGAGACTTATGTAATACTTTAACCATTAAAGAATTTAAATTTTGAAAAAAGAAGAAAAAGGAAAGTTAAAAATAAATTAATTAAATTAAATTCAAACCTGAAAAAAAATATTCCTTTGAAATATCTGCCTACCTTTATTATATCTTTTATCATGAATTGCAATATTCTATTTACATGTTTGTCTCTCCTATCTCACCTCCTCCACCCTGTCCCAATGCTAAGTATAGTTCCTGGCATAAAGTAGGTGGGCCATTCACATTTGTTGAAGGAATGAATGGATGAATGAGGCAGAGTTCCCTACTGCTAAAATATAGGTTGCATAAAGGTCATCAGGCAAGTTCTGATTCCCTGATTGTACCCATTTAGCACTCAAGGACTTTTTGAATGGAATTTGAGTACTGCAAATGTGTTGCCCTGTGATATTTAAGACCTTCCAGACGGCTCTTGAACCTTCCCAACTTTATTGTGGCAACACCATATCCCCAACTTGTTTTCATTTACTTAACCTTTCTGAGAATCAGTTCTTTCCTCTGTCACTGGAAATAATAAGAATAGTGGTTTTGCCTCACAGGGTTGTTGTAAGAATTAATATTTATGAAACTGCACAGTGCTTATCAACTAGTATGTATATAGTAAATGTTGGCTACTGTTCTATGGTTGTAATTATTAGTAACATAAGGGTTATTTCCGCTAGGGTTATGATATCTAGTAACACTAGGTTTATTTCATTAGGGTTATGGTACCTAGTATAGTACTTTGAACATAAAAGCAACTTCTCAAAAAAGGTTTGCTAAATGAATGAATGAATGGTCTGTGATGCTGAAATACACTGGTGGCCTTTATCCAGTCTGCATTCACTCATTCATTCCCTAATTCATTTATTAAGCAAAAATGAATTGTATGTCTGCTGCATGTCAGATGCAATACTAAGCACTAGGAATACAGAGATGGTTAATGATAAGACATGGTTCTAGCCTTTGAGGAGCTCATAGCATATCTGAAATCACTCAGCAGCATGAATTTATTTTTATTTGAAAAATCTACATTGGCAGCTCTCTATTTTTACACTTACCTCTTACAAGCAAGATACTTTGACCCTTGTCAAGACAGAGTCAGCATGGAGAAAATTCAAGCTATACCAGAGCAGAGATGCTCTTATAAAGACTTGGCAGGACTAGGATGAACTCATTTTGCTACAGTGGTTGGTCTTAAAGGGCAGCCCAGAGAATCAAGGGCATATTATTGAAAGAGCGTCCTGAGCTAAGGCATAGTTTAGAAAATTATTGGCAACTGAAGGTCCCATCTCAAGGCTAGACCATGACCATGGGGGATGGTATGTAGAGTCCCAACTAGAAGTAACCAGTAGAAGACATGTCCCATGCATCAACACTTCCCCCAATATGTGAGAGAATGAATTTAAGAGAAGAGATGATACGAGAAAGGTAATATACAGCAGTGTCCTTCACTAGGAAAGAGATATGCCAGAGATGAGAAGGGTGGTCTCAGCCCCAAGCCCCAGAAAAGTTTCACGTACTAGTAAATTACCAGACAGACTGAGGAAATTAGTATAATATATTGTCTTATACTGGTTAAAATAATCTATCTCCTGATAGATTTTTGCCACATTTTATAGTTGCTTACAGCCTTTTGAGAGCCCTTGTAATGTTTGAAAAACTTTCTGCCTTATGAATGTCAAGTTCTCAAGTTAGAAACCAGAAAACAAGTATCCTCAACTCTTTAGCTGCTAAGATGGACCCAGACCCAGGATCCACTAATCAAGTGTTGCCATATAATACTTGTATTCAAAAGTAAACAATGTGAAGAAGAAGGCCTGTGAAATTTCTATTCTAGAGAACATGTGGCTAATCTTTCCAAGTCTTAGAGGGCAAAAGGGCAAAGTTTCTGGTGTCTAGTCCCTTCTGTCATTGCTGATAGCTGCCCTGTGTTTGTTGCGCAATGGAGTTGAGGTGTGGAATGACAGGAGTCATACTTTTGCCAGCAAAGGTTCTTGTAGCATAGCCATTGTTTCTAGTTGTGTAGTATTCAAGCCAGAGTTTCTGACCCACCCGGAAATTGGGGAGTTTTTCTGCTTAACCCAACCTGGATTATATAAACCAACAATACTGATAGATTCAATGAGTTATACCAAGATCTCAACCCTGAGCATGGATTTGGGAGTTATATGGACACCCAGGACCAACACCTGAGTCACTAAATGCCAGATCTCATTGATGGGAAAAGAGAAGAGAATACAGTTGTTCTAACACCTGTACTTGTATTACCAAATACTCTTTCTATAAAACATGGCTTAATTTAGGGGTTTACATATTGCCTACTGTTTTCTCCTCTCAAGAATACTCAGGGATCAGAGCTGGCCTACAGTTTGCTGGGTGAAAGACCTAGGAAGGGAGAAGAAAATCAGAAACTGTGGAAATGAGGCCAAGTGTAACAGCCTCCACCCTATCTTTCAGAGGCATCCCCATTTCCTCCCATCTGAACTCTACTAACATTCTAAGGGTTTTCCCTATAACCAGGTATTTAAAAAAAGGCGGGGCGGGGGCGGGGGGGGGGGCAACAAAAAGAAGGCAAGTAGATTTTTCTCATTTATTACTAGAAAACTGCCCTTACTGCTTTTAGAGAATGTGTGTTTTGCTTCCTACTTATTCCTGTGGCTGCTATGAACTCTCAAGATACATTTGATATAAGAAACAAAAGTTCATTTCTTCACCTGAATATCAAAAGCCTAACTGTACATCATTCTGTGATAGGAAGGCTAAAGGCTCCTCTTCCTGGAGTAATACCTGAGGTAGCCACTGGGGCATAAAGATAACGAAGACCCGGCTTCTGCCCTCAGGGAGCTGGATTGAAGGGGAGACACACAGATGTAGCCCAGTGGAAAAAATTATAACCAATACAAAGTGTTATGGAAGCCGTCCTTGCCTTCTCCACAGGTGGGAAGAGCAAAGGCTTTACAGAAAGAAGTGACATTTTGGTCTTTATGTATGAATAGAACTTGGATGGTAAAAATGAAGACATCCCAGGAAGAGGAAGCAACATAGACAGAGGCACGGAAGTGCAGACTTGCAAGCCGTGTTTAGGGAACATTGAATACTAGATGAGGAGAGTATAGTGTTGTGTAATAGAGGAATGGGGTGGTGAGGAGGACAGGCTGTTCTCTGGGCTTCTTCCTCAGTTAGAAAGAAGCCAGGTATTACCACACTTGATTGAAAGATTATGGCATAGGGTCACTAAAAAGTTGAAACAGAGTAAAAACCAAACCAAACAAGAATCCAGAAACTTCACCCCAATATCCCATCCACTGAACTCTTCATAAATCTCATAAATTCTAAATATTGCTTAGTAAAATAGGATTTTTTTTAAAAGAGGGTATTCTTTGATAGGACTTAATCAAAGTATTTTATTCAGTTAAAAATTAGCATAACGATAATGGTGAGGAACTCACAAGAGACTGAAGTGCTACTGAACTGTAAAGAGAAAGGGGTCACAAAAGGGAAATATTCAAACTTGGAACATTGAGTCTATACTTTGGACCCTGAAATGGCTAAATTTTCAGGATACTCCAATTTCCTCTTGACTGGTTCACACACTTCTAGTTCCTTCCCTATCTCACCCTAAGCCCTCTCTGCCTCCCAGAAAGTGGGAAATGTCCCTCTCAGAGAGATCGAATGAAACAGGGAGAGAAACTATATATTTTAGTCTGAATCCCCCATCAACTCAGAAAGGAGGCAGCATTGACCTAACTTAGCACCATATACCTCACCTTTCAGCTGGTACCTTTGTGTACCCCTGGCTGATGCCAGCAACTCTGCCCCACGTCTCCCCCTCAGCTCTCCCAGGCTTCTTAGAACTCAGATTCCCAAGACAAAGCACAATTGAGGCCCAGTTAGTGCTCAAGTTTACTGAGAATTAAACCATAGGCAGATACCATCAAAACACATTTCACTTGTGACCTTTCACAGCCAACGAATGGGAAGGATTTTCCTTTGCCGGGATTGAATTTAAAACGACTTCCCAGGAGCGAAAGGTCAGCCCATGGAATCATGATATCCAGTTAAACACAGCTAAATAGAACGTTTTAGCATGACAATAAATGGAGTTATATTTAGCTGATTTGGGAAACTATCTGGCTGAGGGGAAGGGAGGAGTACAGAGATTCTTCATCTACCACCCCTCCTCCCCCAGCTGGAAAAAGTAATGGAGTAGTGTAGGAAAGCACAAAGGTGAAGAATTTTCCTAAGTCTGTCCATGTCTCCGTTTTCCCAACATTTACCATGTTCTGAGTAGGACGTGGTGGTTGAACGGCATAAAGGCTATATTGTCTTCTTGACACACACATGAAATTCCTATTAGCATGGCTGGAGCAAGATGGGCTCCAGAGGGAGAACATACCCTCAAATAACTTTCTAGGGAGCTTTGATTTCTAGATACGATGAGGTGAAAGCACATTAGCCAAACTGGCTTTGATAACAAATGCATTCTTTTTCAACAAGGAAAGACTGGAGGGGAAAAAAATAGTTGGCACCCGTCTGCCCTTAACTTGAAATGCCCCATGCCATTTTGAAATAGCCTCATACTTTGCTGTTGTTAACTAACAGATGGTTTTGTTAGCTGATGACTGTTTCTCTAAATAATTCCTGACAATAAAAGGCTGTGATACATGAGAGCAAAATGGGGACCATAAGTGGTAGCCTTTTACCTCCAGAATCTTACCTTGTCGTCCATCCTGAAATTTGATGTGTGTAATTGCAGCCACTGGGAAGGTGTGGAGTGCTATAGCATCACAGATCTGCCAAGAGTTAGAAGAGATTATAGATGTATATTGTTTTCTTAGAAGGGAAAAAAAAATATATTTAATTGAAACCAATTTAGAAATCAGGATCCCTGTAAGTTTAGAGTGAGAATGTTTTCAATGAAATACTGTTTCATTCTGGCTGAGAGACCCATAATGTTTCTCTCCCAGGCTGAGTGTGCCATTTGATAGGGAATCCACTGTTTGTACTTGTCCCCCAAGACTCTATCTACTACACAATAAACTAGTACTCTGGGTAAATAAAATCCATAGTGAGTTAGCAAAAACCATCAGCCTGAGCCTTGTGGATTCTATCTAAACATTGTTTCACTTACAGTGACCAATCCCTCAGCTTCTAAGATCTTTTTAATGTAAACGAGCCTTCTTTTGTTTTATCTTTTTAAAAATCTAACCTAATCTGGCTATCTATAACTCCATTACTTATTTTTTATTCTATCTTTAGACCAGCTGTTCTCAACCTGTGGGCTCGATCCCTTTGGGGGTCGAACGACCCTTTCACAGCGGTCGCCTAAGACCATCGGAAAACACATATATAATATTGTTTCTGTGATTAATCACTATGCTTTAATTATGTTCAATTTGTCACAATGAAATTGGGGGTCGCCACAACATGAGGAACTGTATTAAAGGGTCGCGGCATTAGGAAGGTTGAGAACCACTGCTTTAGACAATCCAAAATAGGATAACCCAACTTATTTAGGCACAATATTGGTCCCTTTCAAATTTCTTGCTAAGGAAAAAGTCTGACCAAATAACATTACTAAAAACTCACAGATACTCAGGCTTCAAGCTCTTGGCTCCTAAAGGTCTAGATTGGCCCAGCCACTTTGAGTCTACCCTCAATCTGGAAAGGCCTTGATACCATATAAGGGAGAATATGGCCTTTACACATATCAGCAAACATGTCTTACTTAGAACTTGGTAAATGTTAGGAAAATGATCATCTTATCTCTCCAAATTTTCTTCTTTTCTCCTCATATATTGCTGACCTCTCATTGTTCTCCTAATACCTTACCTAGCCTCTGCAGTGTGACACACTAATCTATGAAGCCCAGAATCCAACGCCAGCTCCATTTCCTGATTAATAATTTAATTTCTCACCCTTGTTTCTAATGGTTCCACAATGATTTTAGACTGCCACTAAAATGAACCACCCCCATCTGTACTTTTCCCCCATCCAGGTGTGTGACCACCCATTATCTCTCAACCCCACTCTGCTCTAGATTCCCCTAAAACTATATGTCATTCCCAAAAATGCATGGCTCCAAAAGGCCTAGATGAGCATAGATTACTGAAATATTTCCTTTGAGGTACAGCTAGAATATTGTTTGCCATAACCCCATCATTGAGAGGGGGAGATAATGGTGAATTGAACTATAGCAATGGCAATAGGAAGAAAAATCGTCATATTCAAATTATATTTTTGACAAGACTTGATAACTGATTGACAAAAAGAGATTTTTAAAAAGGAAAGTTCAGGATGACTTTCAGATTTCTGACTTGGAAAAGGTGTTGGATGCTGGATGTGATAAAAGATTGGGGGCAAAGAGTTTGAGATTTGAAAATGGTTGAAACAAGAGCTATATATGCACAGGTCTTCCTTAATCCCATTATTTATCAAGTCTTATGTGAAATCTCTGTACAAATATCCAGGACTAAAATATCTTTTATTTGAATAAATGTCAAAAAAAGTAGAGTAGGGAAACCTCTATCAAATCACAAAACTTTGAAACACAGTTCCCTTGTCTCCAAGTGGTGATAACAATATTTATTCAGCACATTGGTGAAAATAGAACACTCATTTTACAAACCACCTAATACAATGCCTGGCACATTGTACTCAACAAATGATAGGTGCTATTGAACCTATGATTTGGAAAGACTTACTTCACATGATCTAAGGATTGCGTCAGGCAATTTGAAAACCAATAACTGAACCAACAATAAAGTGCTGAAGAATGCAGAGGGCGCCCAACTTAGACTGTGATCTCATGGATTCACTGCTATTATTTACTATTTACCTAGTATTTTAGCCCAGTACATTTCAAGGTCAGTCATTTTCATGTATCGAACACAGGAAATGAGAATAGCACTTCACAGATGGGGAAAACACAGCACCCTGGCTGGTAGGAGTCATATAGTTCAACTCAAACAAGTTCAAACACTGGATGGCCTGAAGCCATTGTCATTGTCTGTGAGCAAATCTCCATACCAAGACATCAAAGAAAACAACCTGAAATTACCTCTGGCTTTCTCTCTTATGAAGCCAGAGGCTGGGTAGTTTTGTTGTATGTACAGGATATACAACCTCAGATAACATTGGGGACGGAGTGGTAAATACTGCAAACAGTTCCCTCAAAGAAAGCCTTATGTTCTCTCTTTTTGAAAATGACAAATTATGAGTAATCTATCTTTTTCACATAAAATAAATAGCTCTGAGAATACCTATAAATACATAAAACCAGCAGAAAAACTAAATGTGCCTCAAAAAGAAAACCCACAAAAAAACAACAAAATCTCTTTTGTTAATAAAAAGGACACACATTTTCCCCAAACCCTGTTACTGACTGAAATCTTCTCTAAAAGAACTTGTCATGTCATCATGCAAAAAATTTTCAGAATCATCTACCATGGTTACAATATAAGCTCCTGGCAGCCCACATGCCCACCCACAAAGATGTGTGTATCTGTCAAGATTATTTGGTTGCAGGTAACAGAACTGGATCCTGATTAAGTCAAAGTAGTAATAATAATTAACAATAATAAACTAGATCCCAGAATCTAATGAAAAAATGAACACTCGGGCCTAGGATCAAAGATGCTCTAAGGCAGTGGTTCTCAGCCTTCTGGCCCTTTAAATACAGTTCCTCATGTTGTGACCCAACCACAAAATTATTTTCGTTGCTACTTCATAACTGTAATGTTGCTACTGTTATGAATCATAATGTAAATATCTGATATGCAGGATTGTCTTAGGGGACCCCTGTGAAAGGGTCGTTCAACCGCCAAAGGGGTCGCGACCCACAGGTTGAGAACCGCTGCTCTAAGGAACCAAGCAATGTGGACCCTGAGAAGACAGAGTCATTTGATGTGAGTCCCAAAAGAGAATGTATCTGCTGAAATGGACTCCCTATGGTTAACTGAGGACCCACATTTTATGAATAATAACAGTCTAGTGGCCATTTGCCTTCGTATCACAATGCTGCTTTGACTTTGTGAAAGCAGAGAGGGAAGGAAGGAGAATTGGGTAGGAAGAGCCTCAGACAGCAATGTAGCTTGAGAAAGTCCCAGCCAGGCCAATGGGGAGCCCCAGAGCAAAGGCTGCCCATTAGAGGAGTCCTGTATTGGGCAGAAGTGGCCTGGCTCTACAGAACCCCTGCTGTGCTGTTACTGACAATGAGCAGTCTTAGAAGAGCATGAACTTGGAATTGAAAGCTGTGGTGGTTCCCAAAGTTGCAACATCTGGAAGCTGGTTCTCTCTTAATGGGGGATCTGAGAGCACACTTCCATGGCCTTAGAAAGGCTCCCTGTTTCTAATGATGAGTAGATCAAATTCAATATCAGCACTAAATTCTCTCTCCTCATTTGCCGGGGTCCGACCCCAGCAGGTCCAGGGGTCCCCAAAGGTGTAGACGGAGTCGGCGAAGAAGGAAGGACACGGAGACAGTGTTCAGTTGATCAGCAGCCTAGCCAGGATCTCCAGTCAAGTCCTGGTCTGGATCTCCAGTGAAGTTCAGGTTAGGATCTCCAGCCAGGTTCTGTGTCCATGTTCTCTTGCTAGGTTCTCCAGGTTCTCCAGCCAGGTTCTATAGCCATGTTCCCTCGCTAGGTTCTCCAGCCAGGTTCTGTGTCCATGTTCTCTTGCTAGGTTCTCCAGGTTCTCTAGCCAGGTTCTGTAGCCATGATCCCTCGCTAGGTTCTCCAGCCAGGTTCTGTCACCAGGTTCTAGTCAGGTTCTCTTGCCAGTTTCTGTAGTCAGGTTCAGTGCAGGATCTTTTGCCATGTTCTCTCCAGCGAAGTTCTTCTGTCTGTGTAGGTTCCTTCTTCTAAGTTCTGACTTGTTACACCTATATTTATACCAGTTGATTCCAATCCTATTTCAAAGGTTAGGGCATTTCTTATCTCCATTCCAGGGAGTAAAGATTATGTAGCTTAAGCATGATTGTTCGTAGTTAAAGTGATTAATTACCCACCTGGCACTTAGTTAAGAGGTTTTATTCCCTCCCTAACTTCAGGGGAAAATCCCTACCTGGGGAAACAACCTTTCTCAGAGACCTTGGTTAAAACACATAGTGCCTAGAAGGTGAGCAAACATATTAAGAACAGTATGCCATATATGCCAGGTCCCTTGAAACAGCAAGCATGGACCGGCTCCCGGCACTCATTTTTACCATGGACTCTGTAAGCTTTCCTCCTTGAATACAATTTATTCCTTTTTTTTCATTCAAATATAGGCATGGATTTAGAGTTAACAGATGTCAACTTTGAAAATTACACATAGAAGTAGCTTTTCTATGTGCCAAGACCATCAAAAACTACTGTCACCCCATCATTTTTCAAATATCCCCACTGAAGTGCTATGCTTCTGTAAATGTCCATATCTAGCTTATAAACCAAAGCGAAACAAGGCATTCTTTCGCTTCTGTATCAAATTCTGGGATACCTCTCCCCTAAATGTTTTGTTTTTGGTGGTGTTATTTTTTGTCTGAAATAAAATATAAAGAAAATGTGCAAATAGTGTGATACATAGAGTATACATTTATAGATATCTAGTTATAAAATATGCAAAGGATGTAATAATCACAGAATACTAAACATACTACTAGTAAGTGGTGAAAAGTACTAATGGAGTACCAAGTTCCAATTCAGGAGAGGTGACTTCCAACTAGGAGGACTGGGAGAGAGTTTCAAGGAAAATATGTCATTTAATCTGGGTCTTGAAAGATGAGGAGAATTTGTACATGTGAGGATGGTAAATGATACTGACAGATGGGAGACAAAAAAACATAGAGCCTAGAAAGCACAGCCTTGTAAAACACAATAACAAAATCTTAGGGCAGTGATTTTCAACCTTTTTCATCTCATGGTACATATAATTACTAAAATTCTGTGGCATACCACAGAATGTATTATACTTTTTGCCAATCTGACAAAAAAAATAGGTAATATTTTGATTCATTCACACTGGACAGCTATTATTTGGCTGTTGTCTTTTTTGTTTGTTTGTTTTGTTTTTGGTGTTGTTGTTTTTTGTTGTTGTGGGGGTTTTTTTTGGCAATCTAAGGGAAAAGAGGTCAGTGCCCCTGACTAAATAGTTAAGCAGTGCATATTTTAAAAAATCTTGCGGCACACCAGTTTAAAATCGCTGCCTTAGAGCCTAACTGTTTTCATCGCAGCGGGGACTTATTAACTGACAAATTTCAGGCAGCTCTTGGGACCTACATTTTAAATCTAAAATACTATTGGCTTGCAAATCACAAGTAGATATACTATTACTGATGATGTTTGATGTCAGAAAAATTCACTTGAGTATAAATCTCATCATTGCCTCTTGGCTATGTGGACATTCTGCCTTGAGGATATGTTGTATTAGTATTTACAGCATATATTAAAACACAGAACTGAAGACATCCATGAAGTGTAGCTATTGCGTGACAGAGTGATTAAAAATAAGTTTAAGAGGGTGTCATTAGTTCAAGTGGTATCTCTGACACCAAATAGCTGCTCTTTGACTGATCTAAGAATAAACTCATTCCGTACAGTGTTCCATTAGTGATTTTAATTGCATGCTAAGCTTTATAATTTGTTGCTGTCATTAGATTCATGTACTGTGCTAATATTTATTATGCATATTATATAACACCTTATTAAGTTTATTTCCCGCTCTCTATAAATTTTTCATCTGACTTGCATGTGAGGAACTAACTTTCATATCTATTAAAAGTAGTGCTGCCGAAACCGGTTTGGCTCAGTGGATAGAACGTCGGCCTGCGGACTGAAAGGTCCCAGGTTCGATTCCGGTCAAGGGCATGTACCTGGGTTGCGGGCACATCCCCAGTGGGAGATGTGCAGGAGGCGGCTGATCGATGTTTCTAACTCTCTATCTCTCTCTCTTCCTCTCTGTAAAAAATCAATAAAATATATTAAAAAAAAAAAAAGTAGTGCTTGAGGCAGTGCCCTCAGCGGTCCCGGATCTGTCTTTTGCTTCAACAGTGTTTGGACAGAACAGACCCAGGGACTGTTCCAGCCTCCAGTCACTCTCCTGCATCTCATCCAGTCACCACCTTCAGAACCACCTCCTGGACCAGCCAACACGCCATTTTTTTTTTTCTACTTTAATTCCTTATTGCCAAACAGCCATGAGCTCCCAAATTCATCAGAATTATTCCACCGAGGTGGAGGCTGCGGTCAACAGCCTGGCCAGCCTGCATCTGCAGACCTCTCACACCTACCTCTCCCTGGGCTTCTATTTCACCGGGACGATGTGGCTCTGGAGGGCGGGGGCCACTTCTCCCCGAGTTGGTGGAGAAGAAGCGCGAGGGCGCTGAGCTTCTCTTAAAGTTGCAAAGCAAGCGAGGTGGCAGCATTCTCTCCAGGACGTGCTGAAGCCTCCCATGATGAGTGGGCAAAACTCAAGCCGCCATGGGAGCCGCCCTGGCCTTGGAGAGGAACCTGACCCAGGCCCTAGTGGAGCTGCAGGCCCTGGTCTCTACCCACTACCCTGGCAGAGCCTCAGCTCCGTGACTTCCTGGAGAACCACTTTCTGGGTGAGCAGGTGAAACTCATCAAGAAGATGGGCAACACCTGTCTCACCTCCGCAGGCTGCTGGCCCCCAGGCTGGGCTGGGCGAGTATCTCTTCGAAAGGCTCATCTCAAGCACCACTAGGAGCCTGTGGAGCCCAGAGGCCGTTGAGAGGCCCCTCTGCATCCCCTGGTGTCTGGCTTTTACCTGAGCCTCTCCCTGAAACCACTAGCCATTCTTTTAACCGCCCTGAAGCCCTCTCCCATGCATTGGACCAAGTAAAACAATAAAGCTTTTGCATTCCAAAAAAAAAGTAGTGCTTCAGTTAAAGGTCCTCTTAGTATTCTAAACAGAGTTTTTAAAAAAAATTTTTTCTTTATTTTAGAAGGAAGAAAAAGGGAGAGAGAAAGAGAAACTTTGATGTAAAAGAGAAACATCACTTGGTTGCCTTCTGCATGCGCCCAGACTGGGAATCAAACCAGCAACCTGGGCATGTGCCCTGACCAGGAATCAAACCCATGACTCTTCAGTGCACGAGATGATGCTCCAACTAACTGAGCCACACTGGCCAGGGCTAAAAAGGGTTTTAAATTGTGTAAGTCTATAGAAGGAAAAAGGAAATGGTTTGTTTCCTAAGTGGGAAAAAAGTACATATACATCCTATTATACAACATCTATGCCCTGAAGACCGTAAATAATATTAATGGTAATTACTTGATTTGTCTTTTCTATACCCATGGAGCCATCTCTGACAAATGGTACCAATATATGTATCCCCCTTTAACTCACATCCTATATAATAAAAGCCCAGAGACCGAAATTGTGGAACGACCAGAATGATCAGAGACCAGGGCTATCAGGCAGGTAAGCGAGTGGTTAGGGGCGATCAGGCAGGTAGGCAGAGGCAGTTAGGGGCAATCAGGCATGCAGGCAAGTGGTTAGGGGTGATGAGGCAGGCAGGCAGAGGCAGTTAGGAGTGATCAGGCAGGCAAGCGAGTGGTTAGGGGCGATCAGGCAGGCAGGTGAGCAGTTAGGAGCCAGCCGTCCTGGATTGTGAGAGGGATGTCTGACTATCAGTTTAGGCCCAATCCGCCGCGGGATCAGGCCTAAATCGGCAGTCATTCATCCCCCAAAAGGTCCCAGATTGTGAGAGGTGCAGGCCAGGCTGAGGAACCCCCTCCCATGCATGAATTTCATGCACTGGGCCTCTAGTTCAATAAATAAAGGGTGCTTCACTTTTAAGCACCTAGCACAATGTCTCAGATATTAAAGTTAAATAAAAATGTTTAATGAAAAAATCTTAATGTAATAATTAATATTTACTTTCTAAACATTCCCTGCATCACATTATATCTTATTTTTCATAAATCAGCATTTTGAAAAACCCTAATTTAACTCTGGTGCTGTGTCACATATAGAAATTTTTTGATATTTGCAACCATAGTAAAGAAAATATTTATATTTTTGGTATTTATTTTATATATTTAAATGCCATTTAACAAAGAAAAATAAACCAAAAAAATGAGTTCGCATGTCACCTCTGACACGCGTGTCATAGGTTCGCCATCACTGTAGTAGAGACACAAAATCAGAATATACTTACAGTGCAACAGCAAATCCCTCATCATTATCCTACCTCATAACCTTGCCTCTCCTATCACCTTCCTTTCATTCTTTCTGTACTCCTTTCTAAACTTAACTCTTTGACACAGCAATCCATGCTGAACATCTGCCATGTAAATATGAAGAAAAATGTGTAAGCACTCAAGAGCATTTCTGTGGGTCCTGTCTTTCTTCTTCCCTTGATTTTTCCCAATTTCTTTCTTGAGAAAAAAAATATCCAAAACATGAATATGTGAGTCCATATGTCCTATTCTTTCTGCCAAACCAAAAATGTAATAAAAGAAATTTTTTCATTTACTATATGAAGGTTTTTAAGACACTAGTACTATTTTCTTACAAATATGTTAAAGTAGATAAAAAGTCAATGAAGAAATATTGTATATTTATGCTCTAAATGTAAATATGTAAATATTTTTGGATTGATGTAAAAGAGAAACATCTGATGCCTTTTACATAATTGAGCTGGTCACTCCAATTATTGTTTCGGTCTTTGCTGACTTTTTGGCAGGAACAGAGTCCAATGAGAGAATTGACTGATCCACATGAGTCTCTCATTGATAAAAATGAAATGTATCACTGCTTTCCTGCTAATACTTCTGTCACATGGGATGAGCATGGGCTCCAGAGGCTGACATACCTGGGTATAAATCCCAACTCTTCTGTTTTGTATGTTACCCAACTGCTCTGTGCCTCCCATCCTTGAGGAAATAAGGTAATAATTCACATTTTATAAGGCTATTATTACGATTAAATGGGAAAATGTATATGAAGCATCTAGTACAGAGCAGGCACTCCATAAGCAAATGTTTTTATTCCCAGGTTATTTCCATTTTTTTCTTATTCTCACTCAACATTCTTTAAAATTGCCCTAGAAAAGTCTGTTACACACACGGGAAGCAGCAGCATTCCTAGAAAGCTCCTGTCATGTCACTTTATCACAAGTATGTGTAGCAACCCTCAAATCAGTCAGAGAAAGGAGGGCCAATTAAAGCAGGTGTGCTTTTTCTTAGAATACAACTTAGGGAAGTGACATGCCTATCATCAAGTGTGTCTTCCAGCAGGTGAGTTTTACATTTTAAAACAAAAGAACCTAAACTCTAAGTTATGAATAAATTACTGCTACTTAAAATGCTTTTTTAAAGTCATGGGTTTCTTATCACTTCCCATGAATAAAAACACTAGACAACTGGAGAGATGATAGGAAAGAAATCGAATTGATGTTGAACTGGTGGTATTGATTGATGACCTTGTTTCATCTATAGCTGAAGAGCAAAGTCAACAGAGAAGGGGTATGGAAGTACAAGAAGGAAAAGAATAAAAGCCCTAGCTGGTTTTGCTCAGTGGATAGAGCGCCAGCCTGTGGACCAAAGGATCCCGGGTTCGATTCTGGTCAAGGGCACACACTTGGTTGCAGACTCCTCCCCCGCCCGGGCCTTGGTCAGGGCTCATGCCGGAAGCAACCAATCGATGTGCTTCTCTCACATTGATGTTTCTCTCTTTTCCTCTCTCTTCCACTCTCCCTAAAAATCAATGGAAAAATATCCTCAGGTGAGGATTAACAACAACAACCACAAAACAAAAAAGAATGGGAGATGCATTTGGCATTGCAGTATATCAAGATACCAGTATCTGTAGCACATTTCTTTTTAAAACGCGCTGATAATACACAATTTTCAAAAATAAATACAGTCCTTCCCATCGGGGAGCTTATAATGAACAAATTGGTGCTTTCATTAATACAGAACAAAGATGTGTTCAGGGGAAGTATAGGTTAATTTCCTGCCCAGATGCTGAACATGTGGTCAGGGAGAGGAGTGTGAGGTCCAGAGGAAAGATTTCAAACCTGGAGAGATGGTCAGTTATAAACCTAGAGGGATTTTAAATGTGTCATATAATCCAACAGAATTTCTCCAAGAAAAATATTCACCTCATGTTCTTTTAAATCTATATTAAGCAGCTGAGGGATATAAACTCTAGGTTTACTCAAATTGGTGAAAATTGATTGATGGTCTTACCTCATCTCTTTAAAGAAAACATAATTAGATGATTTCTGAAAAATTAGACTATCGTTGCTAAAATCTTTAAAATGAGTCCTGCTTAATATGTTTGTTTTGTCATGGTTTTCTTATGCTACTGTTGTTTAAAAGGAAATCTATTTTTTTAAGATGTTCAGGATGATCTGAGAATGACTGAGATCAATCTAATTAAGATGCCATGACAATAGTACATAATATCTTCAAAGAAAAAAAACCAGAAACACCTTGCCAAACATCAGGGGTTCATTCTGAGGGTATAACTGCCTGTAATGGTAAAGAAAAAATACCTGTATTCTCAAGGTCAATGAACCAGAGGTGCAAATATAGTTAACGATGTGTTTTTACAACAAATCCCTGTTTTCCCTTTCATCCTTACTCAGACCGTGGTCATTTTGACATTTCCATATTTATGCTAACCTAACAGCTAATGTGTGTTCTCAAATGGAATAGCTAAAGAAGAATTTTAGAATAGGAGTTCCACCACAATGCAGCTTTTAAATATACTTTCAACTATTGTTTGATCTTTTTGCAAGAAAAACTTCTTATGAACTCTAAGTATTCTTTCATCTATTCCACTTTAGGTGACATATTCATCTTATTTTTACCTTTGTCACACATATCCATCACCAAAAATATATATATATGCTTTATTTGTTTTATCCAGTCACAGCATTTCATTTTCAATTTGAGCTGATATGCTCCCTGAGTGTATGTGATGTCAAAAAAGATAGATTTGCATGTCTTACCTAACTTGCAATTAGGGTTATTAGCAGCACTATATCCGGGAAAAATTTTGTGTAAGCTAGGTTCTGGGCTCCTTGGCAACAGATAAAAAAAGAAATCCAGGACATTTCCTTCACAACAATCTCCTTCCATCTTATAATCTTTTGTTGAGTCTTTTCATTTTAGATTTTTCCTCCCAAGAAAGTAGGTAGACACAACTGCCAGCATCCTAGGGCCTTTGTTAATACTGAAATGACAAAAGTAGACCACTGAAAGGTGTGCTTGAAGTATGCAATTTCCAGTGCCTTTTGAATGATTCAATACATACCCTTTGCTTTTGATTCAGACTAAACACAATCAAAAGTATGCCTGTAGAAATTATGAAGTGTATACTTTCCAATTCCATATTTCCTATTTACATAGAACTGGAAATCAGGTTATTAATATTACACCAAGGAAAATGTAGGAAAGAGGAGATGTCATTTTTTTTAATAACCCCTAAGAACTCCATTACATTCACGGTGATTTTTCTTTATGCCATTTTACTGTGATGCCAAAACATTATGATCCTCCTTCGTCATCACAGAGTACCCAAAGCAACCTGGAGACAGACTTCTGACATTCTACCAGAGTAATTTTTACTATACAAATCGTCAAGATATGAACGTTTAGGGAGAAAGTAGAGATCAGCTTATTGATTCCAAAATGGATTTTGCAGCAGATTCCCAAAATCTAACACAAAATTAATGTGCAAATAATTTTTATTAGTGACTAGAGGCCCAGTATACAAAATTTGTACACTGAGGAGGGGGTGGAGGAGAGGGTCCCTCAGCCCAGTCTGCACCCTCTCGTAGTCCAGGAACCCTTGGGGGATGTCCGACTGATGGCTTAAGCCTGCTCCTGCCACCACCACTGCACTTGTCAAGCTTCTGGCTGAGCAGCACTCCCCCTGTGGAGTGCACTGACCACCAGGGGCAGCTCCTGCATTGAGCATCTGCCCCGTGGTGGTCAGTGTGCATCATAGCTTCAGGCTGAAACTGGCTCTCTGACATCCTCCGAGGGGTCCCAGATTGCAAGAGGGCTCAGGCCAGGCCAAGGGACCCCACCCATGCACAATCAGGGCCAGGAGGGACGCAGGAGTTTAGCCAGAAAGGGAGGGACTGCAGGAAGACTCCAGAGTGTGTCTAACCCATCTCACTCAGTCCCTATCGGCTGGACCCCGGCAGCAAGCTAACCTACCACCGGTCGGAGTGTCAGAGCATCTGCCCCCTGGTGGTCAGTGCACGTCATAGCGAGCGATTGAGCAGCCTTAGCATATCATTAGCATATTGTGCTTTGATTGGTTGAATGGCCAACCAAACAACCAGACACTTAGCATATTAGGCTTTTATTATATAGGATTAGACTTTTATCATATAGGATTAGAAAAACATCCAATAAATGGACAGATGGCTAAGTTTTTATAATCTGATTTTAAGAAAAAAAAATTTTGATTAAATAGTTTGTTTCACATTGAAGATGAAACCAACACTGAATGCTGGGATCCATGGGAGGTCCTAGTCAAAAATGTTTCCTTTAAGCTGATACTTAACATTTTGTTACAAAAGAATCATTCCCAGCTGCTCAGTTGTAACAGGTTATAGTACTAACAGACATTTATGGTTGAATGTGTTTTAGAAGACTTTAGAGAAGATTTTGACAAGGAAATGGGGAAGAAAGCATGAATACACCAAGTAATTCAGGAGGCCTGAGAAATTGGTGTTGTTAGCATAGGAGCTCCTAACTTTTAACCATCAATGATAGATTTTAAAGAAATCTCTAGAGTGCAATGGCTAATCAGATCTATTTGGATGTTTAAGAAAGCTTTAAGAAAATTACCCAAGCCTGGTAGGTTTGCAATTAAGTACATATGAGAAGGTTGGCGATTGAAGATTTTCATTACCAATTTAATGTCTTTAGGAGTTACTGAATTATTTAATTTTCCATTAATACTTGAGTCAATTCTGGTGGTTTACATTTTCCTAAAAATTTGCTCAGTTCTCCAGAAGCAAGGGAGTGTTCTGAGGTGTTCAAGGGCAGCGGTTCCCTCTGCCCATTTGACATTTCCTGTGTTTGTTTCCCCTCCTTCACTTCCCCCACTTTTAGTAGTGACCATCCCTCTTTGTATGATCTGCCTCCCTAATTGGATCCAAAGGCTTTTTAAAGGTACTTGGAAATTAAGACATGAAAAGGTGAAAAGTTCACATTAGCTACCTATTGTTGCATAAGAGAATATCCTACATTTACTGACTAGAAACAACAAACATTTGTTATCTCAGCTTCTGGGGGTCAGGAATCCGGGAGTGGCTGAGCTGGTAGTTCTGGCTCAAGGTCTATCATAAGGCTGCAATCCAGGTGTCACATGAGGCTACCAACATCTCAGGTTTGAACAGGAGGGTCTGCTTCCAACTCACTCATGTGGCTATTGGCAGACCTTAGAAGACCTGCTTCCAACTCATTCATGTGGGTCCCTACACAAGGTGCTTCGTGGTATGACAGTTGGCTTCCCCCAGAGCAAATGATCCAAAAGAGATTCTCTCAGGATGGAAATCACAATCTTTATATAACCTCCTCTCAGAAGTGACTTCCCATCATTACTGTAATATTCTGTTCATTAGAAGGGAGTTAATTTCAGCCACACTCATAGGCAGGGGACTACATAAGGGCATAAATACTAGAAGCTAGGGATCATCAGGGATCCTCTTAGAACAGTGGTCGTCAAACGGCGGCTCAGCAAACCGTGGCTCATGAGCCACATGTGGTTCTTTGGCCCCTTGACTGTGGCTCTTCCACAAAATACTGACTTCTGTGCATGGGCCACGAAGTTTCAATCGCACTGTATGTGTGTGCCCGCACGTGGTATTTTGTGGAAGAGCCACACTCAAGGGGCCAAAGAGCCGCATGTGGCTCTCGAACCACAGTTTGCCGACCACGGTCTTAGAACATGCCGAAGGATCTTCTGGACCAGGGATTCCCAAATTTTCACCACCAAAAAACATCTCATAAGAGTTTTGTGTTTTGAATTTTTCTTCCTGGCAGTTTTTATTAAGTAATGGATTATTTCTTCATTTTACTCATATAATACTGTAATATAAAACTAGAGGCCCGGTGGGTGTATGAAATTCATGCATGGGGGGATGGGGGGGGTCCCTCAGCCTGGCCTGAACCCTCTCCAATCTGGGACCCCTCGGGGATGTCTGACTGCTGGGTTAGGGATCAAGCCTAAACTGGCAGTCGAACATCCCTCTCACAATCCGGGACCGCTGGCTCCTAACCGCTCACCTGCCTGCCTGCCTGATTGCCCCTAATCACTCTGCCTGTCTACCTGCTGCTCCTAACTGCCCCCTGCCTGCCTGATCGCCCCCTAACTGCCTCTGCCTCAGCCCCACCACTGTGGCTTTGTCCAGAAGGACAACCAGATGGTAGTCTTGAAGATGTCTGGTCTAATTAGCATATTACCCTTTTATTAGTATAGATATAGTAATGAGCAATAGTTATCCACAATATTTAAAGTTAATGAAGGTATGTAATTAATTGGATGATTGATGCACTACCTTACTGGTAGGGCCTCATCTCATATAAACATGACATTTTGTTTAAACTTTTTAAAATACTAAATATAGACCCCTAGTTTCTCACTATTTCCTTTATGAATTCTCAGAGGATCAGATAATACAGATTAAGTAAAACAAATTAGTCCAACCCATTATTTCATAGATTAGCAAACCAGGTTCCAGAAAGCCAAGTGTTGGAGCTGGAACTACAGTCTCTACCTTCTGGCCCTGTGTCCACTATAGCACATGCCATTCTTGGTCTTATTCTTTGCTCCCAAGACTAGCAAAAACCACTTAATAGATCATAATGATGATTATAATCTACACTAATAAAAGGCAAACATGCAAATTGACCATACCTTTGCTACACCTTAAGCCATGCCCACCAGCCAATCAGAGTGGCTATATGCAAATTAACCCAGCCAAGATGGCGACCGGCAGCCACAGAGCTGGAGCAAGCAGGAGGTTTGGTTGCCCCAGTGATGGAGGAAGCCAAGCTTCCCGCCTGCCACAGCCGGCTCTGAGCTCCACTCAAGGCAACAAAGTTTCAATTATAGAAGATAAATAAACCCCAGATACCTGCTTTCAGCCAGCCGTGGCCACGGAGCTGGAGTGAGTAGGAGGCTTGGGTTGCCCCTGGCGATGGAGGAAGCCAAGCTTCCCACCCACCCTGGCCAGCTCTGGGCTCCACTCAAGGCTACAAGTTTCAATTATAGAAGGTAAATAAATCCCAGAATTAAAAAGAAAAAAAGGAGAGGCTAGGAGCTTCCGTTGCTGGGGGGGGGGGGGGGGGGGAGGCTTGGCCAGCCTGAAAATGGCCCTCAGCCCCTCACCCAGACTGGCCAGGCACCCTAGTGGGGACCTCCCACCCTAAAGGGGGTGTGGTCAGCCTGAAAACAGCCATCAGCCCCTCACCCAGGCTGGCCAAACCTCCATGGGGTGAGGGTCCCCACTAGGGGGGGCTTGACCAGCCTGCAAACAGCCATCAGCCCCTCACCCAGGCTGGCCAGGCACCCCAGTGGGGACCCCCACCCTGAAGGGGGTGTGACCAGCCTGCAAACAGCCATTAGCCCCTCACCCAGGCTGGCCAGGCACCCCAGCGGGACCTCCACCCTGATCCGGGACACCCTTCAGGGCAAACCAGCCGGCCCCCACCCGTGCACCAGGCCTCTATCCTATATAATAAAAAGGTAATATGCAAACTGACCCTAACAGCAGAACGACTAGGAATGACTGGTCACTATGACACACACTGGCCACCAGGGGGCAGATGCTCAATGCAGGAGCTGTCCCCTGGTGGTCAGTGTGCTCCCACAGGGGGAGCTTTGCTCAGCCACAAGTCAGGCTGATGGCTGCCTACACAGCAGTGATGGTGGAAGCCTCTCCCACCTCCTCAGCAGCGCTAAGGATGTCCAACTGCAGCTTAGGTCTGCTCCCTGCTGGTAAGTGGACATCCCCTGAGGGATGCCGAGCTGCCATAGGGATGTCTGACTGCCAGCTTGGGCCTGATCCCCCAGGGAGCAGGCCTAAGCCAGCAGGTGGACATCCTTTGAGGGGTCCCAGACTGCAAGAGGGCATAGGCCAGGCTGAGGGACCCCCCTGAGTGCACAAATTTTTGTGCACCGGGCCTCTAGTAATATATAATATGATATGGTAATCATTTCACAGTATCAGTAAGTTAAATCATGTTGCTATGCACCTTAACTTATACAGTGTTGTATGTCAGCTATATCTCAATAAAACTGGAAGGGAGAATATTTGTATAGCAAAGCTAATGTTATGAAGTAGTCTCACTTTAAAGGGATTAACTTATTTTAGCCAAGCCAACCACAGTTAATGGAGCATTTTATTACACTTGATACAGATCAAATCCTGCTCTTAGAATTTTCACTATTCTAATTGTTAAGAAAACTTTTATGATGTTTAAGGATAGTTTACTGTGCTAAGTAATTTTCTTTTCAAATGGAAAATAAGTTGTAGGCATCACTGTAAGCCTGTGAATCACCCATCATTCCAACGGGAATGAAAATTATTAATTATGGATGAGAATGGCCAATCCAGTTAAAGGCTCACTAGCCCCACTCACCAACACTAAGACAGTGAGGAGGTTTGAACGATGACAGGTTTTCATGCCCAAGCTCTTTGTGTTAAGTACTGGATCGTGATGGCTCATGTGGCATTTTGTGATATCCATTGGGATATCACAAAATGACACAAGTTACAATGATAATGCACTTTACCACCTCATCTCCCAAAATAAATAGTACAATGAAACTAAAACTTTGCTTTGTAGTATTTACCCAGCAGATCTCTTTGAAATAAAGTAATTAAGAAGTTAATCATGGAAGGTATTTGAGAGGTACACACACACACACACACACACACTATTCTTACATTTATAAAAGGTTGTAAAAACTAGAACATAAGAAGTTTATCTTTCCTTTGGTCTGAAAGAATAAGAATTGATGGTCACTAATGCTTGCAGTGGTAGGTAGGGTGTGTGTGTGTGTGTGTGTGTGTGTGTGTGTGTGTGGTGCATGCTACTAATGAACAGATTCCAAACAATGTCTCAACTATGACTAGCATGGTTCACTAGCATATTATTAACAGGAACTCAAAAACTTTTAACAGTGCTTAACACTGTGAATTCACTTGAGATAATAGATATTCATATCTCAGGATCTCTGCCAGGAATCACCTTGATAAGATCAGAGCAGAAAAAAAATGATCAGGGAAAAAGTAAAGATGAAATATATTAGGAAAAAGCAAGGAGAGTAGTGAGACATTTGTAGATAATACTCCTTGCTCTCCCTGTTTTTGAAAAAGTTTGAAAAGCCAGTGCTAACAGGAATTGCCTAAAAGGTGAACCACCATTGGGGGAAGGCCAATAGAATTGGGCTCAGAATATATGGACTCAAAGGCTAGCTTACATTGAGTAGCTGTGCATTCCCAGTCGAATCACTTCACATCACTGGATTCCTATTTCTTTGTAAACTGACATGATATCAGTGATTTTCAGACTGTTCTGTGGAGGCCCAGGAGTTTTTTTGGAGACATTTTTTTGGAGTTCAGTGGAGGTTGAGGAGAAGCCCCCATCCCCTCACCTCACCAGAAGGGGCGCCACTCTGCCTTCTTGTGCACTAGGCTCTCGAATACAATATTTGTTGCCAAGAGTATTTTGAAACCACTGGTCTAGCAAAGGTTAAAAAAATCAGCATGGCATTATATATCTGGCTTGGTAAAGAGCCATCGTAGAGCAATGATAGAAAACCTAGAGGATCCTGAGAGTTCTGTGTCAGGACCTTCCTCTCCCTGGGGGTCAAGAGGTGCAGGCTGGAGCCGTCTTGCTGAGCTGCAGCCAGGGCTTGGGACTGGCTCTAGTAATCAGACAACATGGGAGAGGCAGTGACCTAGGCTGCAAGACATGGAGGCAGCTCCGGAGAAGTTAACTTCTTGGTTTAAACATTTTTAATTTTATAATAATGCCTAAACAGGTTCTTGTAAAGAGTGACAAATAATAGAGAAATATACAGGCAAAGTGTAGAATTCCCTCTTTATCTGCCCATCCCACAATATCATTTTTCACTGTAGGTAACCACTATTTTAGCTTGGTCTGTGCTCTCACAGACATTTCTCTTTTGCTTATGTACTAAGTGTACCGCTTAATGATGCGGATTTCTTAATCAAAGAAAACACGATAATTTCAAGAGAAACATCAAAAGTGCTCTGTTCAAAGTAATGTCCATCACTAGCTACACATTTCCCTATCTTTCAGGTAATTTGTGGATACCATCCCAATAGAACTTCTCTTGTTATGAGGCAAACCATTCAGAGACCCAATTTTCCACTTCTTCCTACATTTTGAAGCTCTGCTCAGAAAGTGTGTGTGCCATCGGAACAAGTGGTAATCTGAAGGAACAAGGTCTGGTTAATATAGCGGGTGGGTTAATACTTCCCAGGCAAGATCTTTTATGTGTCTTTAACTGGGTTTGAAGTGTGTGATGGTGCATCATCATGAAGCAAAATTACTTTGCTGTGTCTTCTAGCACATTCTGGTCGTTTCACAATCAAAGCGTGGTTCAAATTGATTATTTGTTGTTGGTAGCGATCAGTATTAACTGTTTCACCTGGTTTTAGAAGCTCATAATACACCACACCTTCCTGATCCCACCAAATGCAGAGCATTGTCTTCTTTCCGAAGCGATTTGGCCTTGCAGTAGATGTTGATGGTTGACCTGGATCAACCCATGATTTTGTGCGTTTGGGATTCTCAAAATAAATCCACTTTTCATTGCCAGTCACAATTCAATGCAAAAAAAGACTTTCATGCATTGAAGCAACATTTTACTGGTGACTTTTCAGTTTTCCATTTGTCTTTTGTTCAGTTGACGTGGCACCCATTTTCCTTCCTTGAAAATCTTTCCCATTGCTTGTAAATGATCAGAAATTGTTTGCTGAGCAATGTTTAACCTTTCTGCAAGTTGTTTTTGAGTTTGACACACATCTTCATCCAATAATGCTTATACTTGTTGGTCTTCAAACTTTTTTTGGTTGACCTGGACGTTCTTTGTCTTCCACATCGAAGTCATCACTTTGAAACCATTTAAACCAGTGTTCACAAGTATCTTGAGATGGAACATGTTCACCATAAGCTTCCCAAAGTATTCAGCAGCACTTTTCTTCAAAATAAAGTAATGAATTAAAACTTCCCTCAAGTACTCTTTTTCTGGCACGAAATTCGACATTTTTAAGTGTAAAAATATCTATGATGTGAACACCTTCAGCAAATTTGACATATGAAGTTTTGAAGCTTGTTGTCAATATAACAAAATAGCATACATGTCAAATCGCATATATATCAACACATGTGTAACTCCATCTATTGAAAAAATCTGCAATATTAACCAGTACACCTAATATGCCTTTTATATATGTATATGCACATACATCATTTTTAAAAAATAAGTTAAATTGTCTTCATTGTGCAATTTACTCTATTTACTTATCAATAGGTCTGGGAAATTTTCCATATCAGTACATGTATACCTGTCCCTTAAATAATTTCATTGTATTTCATAATATAGACATGCCATACTCAGTGAATTGCCAAATTAGGGGCTTTAAAGTTGTTTACAGTTTTTTATTAATATAAACAATCAACATCAGTGCACATGCATCTTTATGTACAAAGGTGAGTTTTTCTGTAGGTAGATGGATTACTAGAAGTGAACTTGCTATGCTAAAAAGTATGAAAAAAATTCAGCTGGGTCTGTTTACATGAACACCATCAGTGTGTTTCTCCTTATAGCTGCCAACAATAAATATAAATTCTCTTCATTTTTACCAACATAATGATAAAAAGTTTGATACAGTAATTTGTACTCGCCTGGTTACTAGGGAGACTGATCATCCTTTCATCTGTTGTTGCCCACTTATGTTTGTATTAGTTAAAAGAAGCCTGGCTGTGGGACTGGACTCTAAGACTAGATTTTAGTCCTGGATTTGTAATTAGCTTGCAGATTTTGATTAACTTTATTCACCTTTCTGAACCTCAGTTTCTCAATCTGACAAATGGGCATAATAATCTCAGTCCTGCCTTATTCCCTTACTCCACAATTCTATTGCAAGTGTTCAGAAAACGTCGGATAAAAAAGCAAGTGGAAAAGTGGAAAGTGACAGGCATATGCAGAGGATTTCTTTTCATTTTAAAAGCGTGTACAACATTACTGAGTAACTGTACTTGGGAGTTTTTCTAAACAAAAGAAGACTGGTGCCTGTAGCAGCTCATTTACCTGATAACTTCAGGGTCTCCTCAGACAAGTTGTGAGGAGAGAGAAGGCAAAGTTATCGGTTTAGCTCTAACGTGGCTCCCCATTCCAACTGGCCTGGGTGAACACAGAAGAAAGCTAGCTCCTTGTGGGATTTCTCATCTAAGTTTGTTATTTCAAGAAATTAGGGTGGGGGTGGCTCCTCTCCCACATCTTCTCTGGTTCATCCATCAGCAATAACAATGCCATCTGGTTACCGGAGACCAGTGAGGCATAAAATGCCCAGAAAAGCAGCTGTCTTCCCCTCTACCTGTGTCAGAATTACTAATTAAGTGACAAATTTGCCTTCAGCAATAAATTAAATTTCGTGCTGCTGAAACTTGTACAGGTTTTACTCTTTATTAAATACACCTTTCTGGAACTACAACTCTTCCTTTAAAAGAAACTTACACTCCATGAAATCAGGATAAAAATTCCCATCTGGCCATCCATTTGTTGGTTTTTAATGATGTATGCAGTCATTTGTATAAACCTTTAAATGTCATCTTACCTTTTGTTTTTTACTGTGAGGGGAAACCAGATTGCCTGTTTATGTTCACTTTCTGATCTCCAGTGTGGGTTCCTCATATTATACATGGCAGGATTCTCATTTCCAGTCTGTCTACTACCGATTCAAAATGCCAGTGTGTCACATAACCCTACCTGTGAGGGCCATGTGACTGAGCCCTAGTCGTGTTACCCTTCACAAATTCGGTAAAACTTCATATAAATATAAATAGGCTATTTCATACTTCCAAAATGTCAGCACTTCAACTGTGTGATCTATTTGGTAAACCAGGAATTAGAAAGTCTGGATTGCATTGGATTTTCTACAATCAGCAATTCTACTGAAAGATCTACAGATTTTTGGTAACTAATATGAAAGAAGCACAATCATTCTTCAGTTTTCAGCACAAATAAAATTCTTTCCCAAATGCCAGTCATCACATGTCACAAACCCTTTCCTTATAGTCCCAGGGTCCAACTCTGTCACGAAAACCGTTAAGATAATATCTCCTCCACTTCTAGAGGGCCATTCTGCATGGACATCTAGCCTTGGATACCCCAAATCAAAGGGATGCACCCAAATTATGGTATCTTGTATCTTTCACAATTACCTTGAGGACCTGGTCTGTTTGGTAATTGACGGGCCTAATCTGGACCAGACTATTCTGTTTGCAGTATGACCCAAATGCCTCGAACAGCGGTGGGCAACCTTTTTGTGAGTGTGTGACAAAACCAGCAAAATCTCTGACTCAACATTCTTCTGCGTGCCAACCCTAATTTTTTGAGAACATGTTACGCCTACTTGATATCTCTTAAGGTGTACGTATGTGAAGAACCTTGAAGAAATAATAAAATTCATTCGAGCGACAAAAACAGTACCTGATGATGAAAAATACATTTATTTTTTTAATGTATACATGTACACTGATTGTCTGACAGAAAACTTTATGACTCTGTTTGATATTATCAGTGGGACTTTTGCTGCTGCATCACTGATGACAGAGATTTTACATCAGGTTTATATTTCGTGACCTTCAGAGATATGCACGAACCACTACTTTCATCCGTCAGGCTACTCCTATTATGAGACTTAATAAAATTCATCACTGAGAACAAAGATTCACAACTATAAATGGAAGATTATAAGAGAGGGTTCCACGTGCCAGCAAAAGTTACTGGTGTGCCATGTTTGGCACGCGTGCCAGGGGTTACCCACCCCTGGCCTAGAGTCACCAGGGCACATTTCCTCCCAGTGGCGTATGGTAGGTCATTATCAAGTTCTTTCTCATTTTCCAAAGAAAGACCCTTGTCATTATCCTTATAAATATACCACATCAATTGGCAATGTTACCAGTTCAGTGCAACCATCAATTTTTTAGCTTCTATTATGATAATGGCCCTGGGCTAGGAATATGAAGGGATAAATATAAGTACTTATATTTAAAGATATAAATACAGGGTGGGGTAAAAGTAGGTCTACAGTGGTGAGTACATGAAATACAAGTTTATTCTTATATTATTTTCCATACAAACAACTGTAAACCTACTTTTGCCCCACCCTAAATATGCTGCCTCAAGAAGATTTTCATCTAACAGGAGAGTTGTCATGTATAAAAATAACTACAATATAAGGCAACATGTAGAATATCGCTTAGAATGGGTAACAACAAGATATACAGAATAGAGAAAACCATCTGATAGTTTTCTGGGTAGGGTGGATACACTGGGGTTGTCCTGTCTGAACACCGATTAACAGAGTTCTGTGGGTGCTCCCTCCACCTTTGTTCAAGTCTCTTTGTTGCTGGTATGACTCATCCTCTAAGTTCACCTCATAGTGTTGAGAGTAGGGAATGTTTAATGTTTTAGAGGAACTGTCAATAGGAAGATCCATTTTCAGCTAGCACTCCTAACAGGAAGCAAATCGTTGAACCAAAAAGATTTACCATATTCTACAAACCTCAATGCACATATGCATCACTTGTACAAGTGGTTAAAAAGCAGGTTCTAATTCAGTAGTTCTTGGGTGGAGCCGGAGATTCTATATTTATAACAAGTCCTCAGATGACGTCCATGCACTTCAGCCGATACTTTGGTTAAGGAGGATTTAGGACATTGCTCCCCGCAGCTGCAGAAGATGCTAAAAGAGAGTTCATCCTAAAGAGTGGTGGACAAATAAAGTAGGCAGCCAACATTTCACAGAGCATAACGGGGAAGCAAAGCTTTTTACACAAATCAACAGAGAAGGACTCAGTACTTACAAGCTGCATTTTGTGCAAGGACGTGGCCAAACGTTCAGAACAATCCTGTCATTAGCAACAATGGATATGCAGCGGAGCTGGCATCCCAGGCAACGACAAGAATATGGGACACCAGGAACAGAATCTAAACTGGATCACAATTTCCCAACCATAAGTTACTACTCTCACTCATTCCTCAGTGATCAAGAGCTGAAGTCTGAGATGAAAACACACTTTATGTCTTTCATGCACACATTGTACACGGGTGGATCAAACTATATTAATTTCTTAATGAAAAGTGAGGGTTCAGTCCCACTCAACTGCCTGAAGTAGGGAGTTAAATGACCTTGTTTGTTATTGGGAGAGAGATGAATTCAGTAGGCCCATCTGTGTATTAAAAACCAAGATCCAGGTGCCTGGATCATGGACTTGATATATCCGAGTCTCCACATAGGGCAACTACAGAAAAAAATAATTGAAATGAGATGTGTTTGCAGCCTGTCTTTTGGTTCTATAGTTCATGACAAAGCAAAAGGATCTTGTTGTAAGAGTCTTATACGTACAAGGAAAAAGCCCTACATCGCGGGCCTTCAGGTGGATATTATAACCAAGTTCCATAGCAGCATATTTTCTTAGTGATACTAGACATTATGCCTGGCTGCTAACTCTGAGTAGAAGTCAAAACCAGACAAAGCAGATTTCCTCTCCTTCTGAAGGGGGATTTTTACTATTATCCCCAGGGAAGAGGCTAAGTAATCTTCTGTTGAATTCTGAATTTACTACCCAACAGACTTAAGGTTTCTCATACTACCCAGAGGTCCTCAGAATATTTTATCTAATAAAGGGATAGTTATATCAATCTCAGATTGCTTTATTTAAAACAACTACTTTAAAAGTTCAATTAAAATAGTTTCAATAAGAAGTGGCCCATCATCAAATTCTGCTGGATGCTTCTGACCTCCTGTTCACAATGGGCATTATGGTTTATTCTTTAATGTACATTAATTTGGTTCAAGCAGGATCCAGACTGCACATCTCAGCATTCTACTTGAATAAAGAAGAAAGAATTCAATTCCCCTCTGCAGCAAATTCAGCCTTCCACAAGTCAGCTCAGCCAGGCAGTGATGGCTGCATTGCAAAAACTGCTTTGCGAATGTTTTGCTGGGTTTTGTTGCTAGGTGATGACCGGGAAAACTTTGCAATTCCTGCTGAGAGCTTTAAAAAAAATGTGCCTGTAACCAGTTTCATATTAAAGAGGAGGGGGGCGGGGGCAGGGAAGAGGACAGCCTGCACCTTAATTCCTCAAGGTTTATTCCTTGCCCTAAACGCCCCCTTAGCTGTCATATAGAGAAATTGTGACCATTAAGAAATGTAAACACAGAACACTGGGAAATGAAAAAGAAAGAAAACAATATTCAATTTATCATCAACCAATCCAGAGTAGCATTTATAAAAGGGAACTCATCCAATGACTTGTGTGTAGTCTACACTAAAACTTAAATAACGTCGGAATGGGGGAGAGGAGAATAGAGGATGGGGCTGAATGAACAATACCAACTGATTCTCCCAACATTCTTTTCTGTCCCGCATATTCGCAAAGACCCTTTGCTTAAGACATTGGCCTGACGCTAGAATCAGCATGTACCTGAGCTGGGCTTCAGACACCCTTGGCCTGGACCCGGCTTTCGAGCCAAGCAGCAGGGATTCCTGGGAAAGCCCAGAGGCCTGTCTGAGGCCTGGTCCTGTGTCAGTGATTGATGAGGACAAGTGCGAGAGGTGACACACTGTGAAATCAGACTGAGGCACAAAGAGTTAATCCTTGGGCTTTTTCCAAATGGGGTCCTTTGATGGAAAAAAAAAATAATATTTATTCCGTCCTTTAATTTTGCAGCTAAAAATGCACTATTGATATCTTATTCACTAGGCGAGATGCCAGCCTGCAACCTCCTGAAACTTCAGGAGATAAATACCACACTGGCGGCAGTAATTATTTTTCCTTGTAGCATTATCATCATCAAATTAGTTTAAACTGCTGATTTAACAAGTACTATATTATAACCAGTAGAGAGAGGAGAGCAGTTGTTTCTGCATACAAATTTCTTTTCACAAATTAAAGGACCTACCTATAAATCACAGGAGAGAAAAACGGAGAAATTACAACGCTGCCACCCTGGCTTCTCTGTTCTCAGAAATGTGGCAACAGCTTGGTAGTAAGAGTCCCCTTCTTTCCTTCACTAACTCATTTGCTTGCGCTCACTCCCCACTGGGTCCGCTCCTGAGAGGATAGGAAAGGCCATGTGTGTCTTTGACTTGGCGACACAGGCGGGTTTCTTGTACTTCGTACCCTCCATAGCAGATGCACAAACCTTAGCAGCATCTTTTTAACACTTCATTAATTATTGAGCTGTGCCAAGAGTAATTATTTGGCTATGCCGGGAGTCTTTTTCTCCCACATCAGTAAACAGTAATTTAGAGAAGGGGGGCTATAACCTTGGGGTGAGCAACGTTTTCCCCCTGCAGCTGTGTGGTGAGCTCAACAATAGTGTCTATGCTTCAACAAATGAGGAGGTCCACAGCCCAGCCTCTGCTGCACGCAGGAAATGCTATGCCCAGGGAAAAGAAACCGCCACGCTAATGGTGTGACCAAAAAAAAAATTGGAATATCTCTTTTGCTCACAGATCCAAGATACTCATTCTGACTTGGTGCTTTTTGCCTTAATGTAATAATAATAATAATAATCCAGTAATAGCAAGGGAATTTATTCCAGAATTTTCTTTATATGTTGTAATGAAAACATGCTAACATTGATATAGTACTTTCTCAATTACTAAGATTTCTTTTTTTGGCCATTATTCAGTAAGACTTTAAATTCTCCCCTTTTCCTTCAATTAATAGACATTGTTTCACGGTCACTTGAAAACCTTAATCCTGGCACTCAACAAAATAGAAACGTCTTTTTCCTACATTGTCAAAATCAAATCAGACACAGGAAAGGCTGATAGGAGCTGGTGTCCCTCTGGCATTTGGGTCGAGGGTGTTGCTGTATGTATTTCAGAGCCTCGAGTTTAGGTGTTTACTTAATACAGCATCCTTCCAATACCTACTACTGGTAACAAGGAAGGTACCTCACCATTTTTATACATTATTTTACTAGTTTCTAGCAAGTGCAACAAAGACATACAGATTGGTAAGGAAAAAGTAAAACTGTCACAATTGCGTATGTAGAAAAACCTAAACATGCTACAAAGCAACTACTAAAACTTGAAGTGAATTTAGCAAAATCACAAACACATGTAAAAAGATGCATGAATATTAGACATTACTCACATTATGTGAAAGAAGCCAAACACAAAAATCCACATCATGTACTATCTCATTTATATAAAATTCTAGAACAGACAACACAATGCAATAGTGGAGAAAAACTGGAAAACATATTTCCTTGGAGGAGGGGATTAACAGGTAATGAACCCAAGGAAACTTGCTGGAGGGGTGAAAATGTCTTATATATTGATAGAAGTGTGGAGCACCTAACAATACGCATTTATCAAAACTCACTAAACAGTATACTTAGGGTTTATGTGTATGACTATATTTAAATTTTACTTCCCAAAAAGAGTAAAAAAAACCACTATATCTAAGTATTGAACACTGCTTAATAAATTTTGTTTTTCAGTGGTATAGATTAAAAGTTCTAAAATTAATTTGTGTGAGTTCAAACAAATTAATAAATATATATTAGGCTTGAGCAAATGAGTAAATAACGAAAGCCAGATTTCTCTTTGTTGTTCAATGGAGTCACAAAAAAGAAGAGGAGGAAAACAAGAATGTATCTTGAGATGTTGGGTTGGGATTGAGAGCAACAGTATGACCTCATGGAGATGATAGATGATAGATAGATAGATAGATAGATAGATAGATAGATAGATTAGATTGCAGAGAGAGAAAAACAGACAGAGAGTGAGACAGAAAGGAAAAGAGAGACACCTCATAGTTACAGAGTTGAGAGGCGCGGGCCTGAGAATTACAAGATGAATAGGACCATCTTTTTGTGCCAGCAATTAAGGAAATGCTCAAAGATAATGGGGTCATGTCAAGTGCATACATGAGTCAGCTTGAAGGGGTTCCCTCTGGCAAAATCTGGAAAATTTAATGCATCAAATTAAGTAATAACAGTAGTTGATTACAACTGTTTGAATAAAATAAAAATCCGCACATACTGTATTAATTTCCCAGGACTACTGTAACGGACTATCACAAACTGAGTAACAACAACAACAAAAACACAGTAATTTGTTCTCACCGTTTTGGAGATTAGAAGTCCAAAATCAAAGATTCAGCAAGGCTGTGCTCCCTCTGAAACCTGCAGGGAAATCCTTCTTTGCCTCTTCTTCGCACCTTTGGAGGTGGGTTGCCAGCGGTATTTGGCATTTCTTGGCTTGTAGGTGCATCCCTCTGACCTCCACCTTCACATGGTATTCTTCCCGTGAGTAGCTTCATGTCATCTTCCCTCTGCATGTGTCTGTGTCCAAATTTCCCCTTTTTATAAGGACACCAGTCATATTGGTTAAGGCCCAACCTAATAACTTCATCTCAAGTTAGTTAAATCTGCAAAGACCTTATTTCCAAATGAGGTCACATTTTGAGCTATTGGGGATTACTACTTCAATATCCTTTTAGGGGGCAGGGGAGAGACAATTCAATGCCTAGGAAGTGCATACTGCAACAAAAATATAAGTAAATGGTGGACAAAATAAAATCCTCCTTTGTAGTGGAAAGCCAGCTAATAAGAAGAAACTATGGAAATTAAAAATTATCAATGAATTCTAAAACTAGTGGGCATATTCTGATGCCATGGGATATTAAGTAGTCTTAGACTATCTCTGCTCAGTCGACCTTTAATTAAAAATGAGAAAATGTTACCTTTACTGCAAAGAAGCCTGGTGGGCATCACTGTAATTGTGTGATCGAAGTTAATGTCACCAGCGTTGGGACAGACAGACACCCCGTGCCTCCTAATATGATGCACCGAGAGAGACACATGGCCTCCGCGCGGTTCTCCCCACATGCACAGCCTCAGTCGGATCATGAGGAAACATCAGGCAAATCAAAACTGAGGGGCACTCTACCAAATAGCTGCTCTGAACTCCTCAAAAATGTCAGGATCAAGAAAAATGAAAGGCTGAAGAATCACTTTAGATTAAAGGAGACTAAAGGGACATGACAATTAAGCAATGCATGATTTTATATTGGATCCTGTACTAGGAAAAAGATATCAATAAAAAGCAAAATTTGAATGTGAACTACAGACTAGATAATAGTATTATATTAATGTTGTTTCCTTGCTTTCAAAAACTGCACTGTGACTATTTAAAAGAATGTTCTTGTTCTTCAGAAATACAGATTTAACTATGTATAAAGTATGGCTCAGAAAAATAATATGCGTATGTACAACATATAGAAAGAGAATTGTAAAGTGGAGCAAAATATAAAAATGTGGTAAATCTGAGTAAAGGGTATATAGGAATGCTTAACACTATTCTAACAACATTTTAATACAATTTGAAATTATACTAAAATTAAATAAAATCAGAACAAAAATAGATGTGAAGGAAAATGAGGTAGAAGGAAGGATAAGACTATTAAAGACTTAGTCTTAAATAGCAGGAAATCAGTGAATACTGATGAAAATGGAAACATTTCAATTTTTAAAAGTTATGTTTCTAATATAGGGATTGTTCTCAAAATCTTTCTTTAAGCTTAGGATCTTAAGGGAGTAATATCTCTTCAGGAGAAACTATCAAAAATTTTAAAATCTTGCATTTCAAAATCAAGTAAGTTAGAATAAAATTAAATGTATTTTTAATAGCTGGTAGAGTATGATCCTAATTCTATAATATTATTTTTCTATCTATCTATCAATCTACCTATCACCTTGTCTATCAATTCATCTGTCAATCTCTACACATACATAAAGGGTTGACTGAAGTAATGTTCACCAAATGCTAGATAAGGTTATTTATAAGTAATTTTTTCTTTTTTGTACCTTTTGTACTACATAGAATTTTGACAATAAGCATAGCACAGTACCCTAACATATACAATGGCATTTACATTACATTTACATTTTTATTCTCAAAACATAATGATATTAATTTTAAATCTGATAAAATATTAACATGCTAAAGTCATTTCCAGTTCTATAAACAAACTAAAAAACCAACACAAAGTATCTGCTCCACATTTCAAGAGTAATGAGTTCAATCATGTTAAGGTTATAATTTTGTTAGTCTATTAATTTTTTTCCTCTCAATGCAACTAGAAATTAATTCTTTGTCAGTCTTAACAATTAGTGTTCTTATCTTTTTTTCTGAAATAAAGATGACATTAGATCAAAATCTTTTCATTTTTATTCTTTTAAAAAATTCACAGTAATAGCCTAATCGTGACAAGCATATGATAATACCATCTGCAATGAAAAATAAAATTCTGTGGTTTCACAACCAACCCTCCTAACTACCTCACTGGGTATGTGGCTAAATTAAAAGTCTTCTCTCACATTTATCCTGAAACTTCCTTTATTTGAATTTTCTCCCACATCCCCAGCTTCTTTCAGAACTTCCTTTATATTCCTACACTCTTTTTCTTGTTCTTCAGAAATGTCTTAAAATCTCAATATTCTCCTCTAAGCATGAAGTCTTAGGGTTGAGAAAATAGACTGTAGAGGAGTGATGTGGTAGATCATATTGCTGGTCATCAATATTCACTGCTCGTCCTTGTGGGATGATTACACTTATTTAGCCTGTTGAACTCAGATGCCCACGTGACCTCATCCTCTCCCTCATCCCCTCTCTCTCTCTCTCTCTCTCTCTCTCTCTCTCTCTCGCCCTTAGCTGGAATCGAACCTCAGGCCCTTCAGTCCGCAGGCCAACACTCTATCCACTGAGCCAAACCAATCTGCGCTCTTCTCCTCTCTTCTTTTTCCCAAGAAGAAGAGAAGGAGAAAGGCAGAGGGTTTTGAATCCATGCCTAAAGGAGGGATAAAGAGCTCTAGTTGGACATAGAGCAGTCCAAGTAAGACCCCAGAGGCTTGAAACAGTGTACAAGTTGGGGAATTATGATGTGTTCCAACCATAAAGTGAAAGAAAGGATGGAAGGAGATGAGGTTGGAGAAAGGGGTCCCAGGCTGTCCTCACGTGGAAGTCATTACAAAGCCTCTCTTTCCCACACTCCCTCTTCACTCTCTTTCTCCCTTTCACCAGGTTCACCTAGTTGCTTTAAAATAACCCCTCAATTGAAAATTGAAAACAATTCAGGCCTTAGTCAGGATTTTCACCTTTATCCTGAGAACAATAGGAAACCATTTGGCAGTCTTAATTAAATGAGTGGTCAGAGCAGGTTTTCTTTTTAAGTTTATTCTCGTTGCTGCATTCAGAATGGTCTGAGAAGGAATGGACAAGAAAGATTTCGACAGAGCAGTCAGGTGGTGATAGGTAAGAGAGATCATGGTGAACTGAAGTGGTGGTAGCAATGAGATAGAAGGAGTATTGGACAGGTGTGGAAAGTATTTCTAAGGTAGAATGGATAGGTCTTGCTGATGGCTTGAATGATCTTTTACCCTCTCTGCATCCACCCCCCCCTTGGGCATTTAACTTTGAAGTGTCCTCTGCCTCTGTCTCTGGGCTTGACCATGTGCCTGGCTTTGGGTAATAGAATGAAGCAGAAGTGCAAGTATGGTGCTTCTAAGTCTACAACTCGAGAGGCCTTGCTCTTTCTTGTGTTTCTGTCATCTCCATGAGGACATTCCTGAGGTAGCCTACTGGCATGGAACAGATACGTGGAAGAGACCTGAAGTGCCCAGTCAGCCCAGTTGAGACTCGTCTAGATCAGTGGTCAGCAAACGCATTAGTCAACAGAGCCAAATATCCACAGTACAATGATTGAAATTTATTTCTTTTGAGAGCCAAATTTTTTAAACTTAAACTATATAGGTAAGTACATTGTTATTAACTTAATTAGGGTATTCCTAAGGCTTAGGAAGAGCCACACTCAAGGGGCCAAAGAGCCGCATGTGGCTCGCAAGCCGCAGTTTGCCAACCACGGAAGCCTATTCTGTATAACTCATGTGGGTATACTGGAAGCAAAACTACTCACCCTTTTTGAGTCATAGTTTTCTTCTGCATCCATCTAGTCCAGTGGTTCTCAACTTTCCTAATGCCACGACCCTTTAATACAGTTCCTCAGGTTGTGGTGACCCCCCAATTTCATTGTTACAAATTGAACATAATTAAAGCATAGTGATTAATCACAAAAACAATATGTAATTATATATGTGTTTTCTGATGGTCTTAGGCAACCCCTGTGAAAGGGTCGTTCAACCCACAAAGGGGTCGCAACCCACAGGTTGAGAACCGCTGATCTAGTCTAACATATGATGAACTCTCCCTGGACTCTAAGCGCTGTGGGAGGGGGGCACCTTATCACAATTATATCTATACCTTCAGAATATTAGCAAAAGTTCTGAAAGATCTCCTTTTCCAGTTATCCAGGAGCAGTCAGCTTATAAAAACCAGTAGATACAATGAATCTATGAAACTCCAGTGTTGGGGCTAAGTTTATTCTTCTGCCTTCTGCAAAATAAATACTACATGTGGTCAGGGACTCATACCTACTAGACAAATTAACGAGGTCTTTTTCTCTCTTCCTAATGACCAATTATTACCTTTATGTTCAACTCAAGAAACAATTGTTTACTATATACCAGGCACTGTGTAAGACACTAAGAATATAAAAATAACTACAAATTCTTTCCAAGAAGTAACATATAGGCTGAGTAAGACAAATAAGTAAAATATGAGCTGTTCTCACCAGGTCCGAGTTTTGAATGGTTCCCTGGTGCCTGCAGAGGCAGCAGATACCTTTTAATATAGTTGGTATTTGCCCTCTTTAATCCAAGAACTATCCTAGCAACCAGGCAAGGCCTATTAAAGCCACTCCTTCAAGAGAGTCACCTGGAATGTTGAGAGAAACCAGAAGATTCTTGGGAGTTTCCTTACAGTCACTACATCCAATCAATGTTCATGCTCTTTCCATTCTCTCTCTTCAATTCTTCTCTTTCATTTCCTCCTTTTCTTTTCCGCTGATGCTGGGCTAATTTACAACTTCATAACCTTGTATCCTGATCACTTCCATCTTTTCTTGGCAATTTATGTTCATGTTTTGACATTCCTCCAAGATCCTGCTATTAGAGAAGAGGGTGCATGCCTGAAATACCTCTGCATCTCCGACAGAGCCTACTCCAGATCCTTGTGTGCCGTCAGCATTCCATAAACTCTTCTTCCATGAAATCTGAACCCTCACCTGATAAACTCATCTTTTACTATCAATATTGATTATGAAGCTGATCCAAAGGAATGGTTTTGTCTAATTGGAATTACCTGGAATCTTTACAATGGCCCCAAATATGAAAACTACCACATTCACTGCTAGGCCATAAAATTCACGAAGCAATATCATCCAAGCTGCTTCATGAATCAAAACTCAATCCATCAAGAAGATTGTATCTTTCTCTTCTCTAGTTCCTGATTTAGTTACCTTCCTCAGTATCAGATTACTAATTCTCTTATGAAGTAATTTCCTCACTTAGTTTGTCTTCACATGATACATGACTTTCCCTAGCCTTTACCTAGCTACCTACTATGACACCACCTCCTGGATTTTGCCCAAATGATGATAAACACAATACTCATGTTCCAAATTCACTGTGCACCCATATTTTATTTCTTCCACATTCCAATTTTAATTTGCACTTCTTAGTAAGAATTGTCTGGTCTTTAGTTGTAATTGTTTTAGTTGATTTAAGAGACCCTTTAAAATCTCCTGGGCAAATATAGTGTTTGATGACATAGGATCTTTAAATCAAACTTGAAGATCTTTGATCAGAATTAAGACACTAATTATTTTCTTTACTGACATACATTTCATTTTCATATTCATATATAATTTTAGAAATATATCAAGTAGTAGTGAATGTCTATTTTTACTTCCTCTCCAGTCAATCTTATTTCTTCCCCAGAGATAACTACTAATAAGAGTTTAGTATATATTCTCTCAAACATTAATAGTTTCTCACACACACATTTGAAGTCACATATCAAGTTTATTGCACATCAATTATACTTCAATAAAACTTTAAAAATAAGGTAAAACCAAAGGAAACTGTGTTCGCCCACCAAATGATCAAAAACTAAAGAGTCAAGAAGTGGAAACAGTATAAAATTATGAACATTCTCACACAGTGTTAGTTGGAGCTTAAATCTTATAGTGTCTATCAATTAAAATGCCATCCCTTTAAAACAGCAATTTCTCTTTAACAATTAAATCTTATAGAAATATTTCAATATAAATACAAATATAAACATTGTTTACAATTGCATACAGATTAATATTAAATGTCCTTCAACAGCAAAATAGTTAAGTGTAAGTTATATATATTATGAAATAAAATTCTTTTTTTTAAGTTTGTTTTATTTTACTACAAGAACATCTATTTTAGTATTTTTTGTTTTTCCAGGTATTGCATAATTGGATTAGTTTTGTCCCCAAGTTGGATTTGTTTAACAGGTGATGAATATACATATATATATATATATATGTATATATATATATATATATATATATATATATATATATATATTCTATATAATAAAAGCCCAGCAACCCATACAGCAGTACGACCAGAACAACCTGTCACTATGACACGCACTGACCACCAGGGGGCAGACACTCAATGCAGGAGCTGGCTCCTGGTGGTCAGTGCACTCCCACAACTGGAGCGCTGCTCAACCAGAAGCTGGGCTCATGACTGGCAGGCACAGCAGCAGTTGAGTGCATAATGCCTCTAGTCTAGTATATATACATAGATGCCAGGTGCACAAGATTTGTGCACTTGGGGGGGGATCCTTCAGCCCAGCCTGCACCCTCTCACAGTCCAGGAGCCCTCAGGGGCAGGAGAGGCTCCTGCCACTGCTGCTGCTGCATTTGCCAGCCATGAGACCAGCTCAGGGCTTCTGGCTGAGCAGCACTCCCCCTGTGGGAGCTCACTGACCACCAGGGGGCAGCTTCTGCATTGAGCATATGCCCCCTGGTGGTCAGTGTACATCATAGCAACTGGCTGTTCTGCCATTTGGTAGATTTGCATATTAGCCTTTTATTATATAGGACAGTGATGGCAAACCTTTTGAGCTCAGCGTGTCAGCATTTTGAAAAACCCTAACTTAACTCTGGTGCCGTGTCACATATAGAAATTTTTTGATATTTGCAACCATAGTAAAACAAAGACTTATATTTTTGATATTTATTTTAAATATTTAAATGCCATTTAACAAAGAAAAACCAACCAAAAAAATGAGTTCCCGTGTCACCTCTGACACACGTGTCATAGGTTCGCCATCACCGATATAGGATATATGATTTAATTTTATTTATTTGACAGGCATAAATCACTCAGAAGAGCTCGTTTTGATTTATTGGGTATATAATAATATGCCTTCAAAAGAAAAACATGTTCATATATATTTGCTTGACAGATTGAAATGCTACAGAACTAGCACTTTGTTCTTTCAGATATATATAGGTAGACAGGTAGAGATATATATCTTTCTGAATGTGTTCATGGACTAATCATCCAAGTAAATCTAAAGGAGTTAGTCTAGGTTCTTGAATAAATACTACTCATTTTGTATTTTCACTTTTCATTAATGTAAAAAATAAGTATCACCTACACTTTACATACATCATCTATAAACCTGTAATTGGAGCATAAATATATGCAAATATATTATTTACACTTATGTACTCACACCTACTATCAAAAAGCCAAAAAAAAAAGCTAGGACATAGAGTGGGATTTCCTTTTTAATTCTGCGGAGTCTATTACACCTCTTTTTCCACAGCAGTTCTTCTACCCTGTGCCTCAAACTGAGAAGCTTGTAAATTTTGCTTTTCTTAGTTTGTATCACAACCAGATTTGCAGTTTATTGGACCGTAGTAAATTTAGCTATGCGATTGCTCTTCATCAGGAAGGGTCAAGGTGAACCAAAACACTTCCTGATTCACTAACACCTCAGGAAGTAGTGGGAAACATCCATGGAATATGACTGCAATGGAAACTGCACTTGAAGGAAAGGTAATCTGCCTTCTTCAATCTCTGTTGGAGTTTAGCTTCAAACTGCTTCCTCCTGATGCCTTACTTTGCCAGACACCAATTCCAGCATGTCATAATTTCAAGAGTTTCATCAAAAGGTTGATGAGACTTGGGGACTCAACAGGGTTGAGTCACACATGTAGTCACCTATTGGGAACAGCCAAAGGCATTTCCCCAAACCGGAATAGGATACATTAAATTGACTGTGGCTACCAGACAGCTAAAAGGCATCTTAATCTACATGTTATTGCCTCCTACTGGCCAAACACCTGAACAGCCGTAGGCTAATTCCCCCATTCTGACAATGGACTCTGTACCAAGTCCTGACCCTTTGAAATGTATATCTCTGCCTCACCTCAGGACAAATTGTGTTAATAAAAAGCATGGGGTCCTGGGGATGGAGAGAACCTAAGACCTCAGACTTAAGATCTTAGAACTTAGCTCCTTTAGCTATGCTCCTCTGATCCCCAATGCCTTTCAAAATTATATTTCGTCTCTGGACTCTTTATTAGTCTCTGGATTCCTATGTCATCTATGCACAGGCCCTTCTCCAGATTCCTAAACCCTTCTTGATGCTGGGACAAGAACCCCCGCATTACTTCTCCAAAATGTGGGAAGAAACTAGCCCTAGGGACTATGAAACAAAACCTAATGACTTAGGCCAGCATCAGGGAGAGAGCAAGACCTTAAGAAACCAAAGTCATATGTTTGACTTCCAGTCAAGATGGCAGCATAGGTAAATGCAATACTCAAGTCCTCCCACAACACATCAAAATTACAGCTAACCTACAGAACAACCATCATTCAGAACCACCTGAAATCTAGCTGGATGGAAGTCCTACAACTAGGGATTTAAAGAAGTCACATCAGACTGCTAGGAGGGGCAGAAATGTGGAATAGGCTGGTTTGACACCCACGTGTGGTGCATAAAAATTGGGAGGAATATCTCAGCTGTGGAGGCCCCCCTGAGGGTCCAGGGATCCCAGCCCCACACCAGGCCAACCTGCCTAGGGTTCCAGAGCCAGGAAGAGAAGTCCCCATAACTTCTGGCTGTAAAATCCAGGAGGGATTTTAGCGGAGTGAGATGGAGAGCTGCTGGAATCCCAGGCAGTTCCTCTTAAAGGGCCCATGCATAGACTTACTTGGACTCACTCTCTCTGAGCTCTAGCACTGGGGAAGCAGCTTGAAAGGATCCAGGGACATATGGAGAGGAGCTAAATTGTCTAGCATCAGGGTGAGAACTAGGAGGAGCAGCTTTCTGCCAGACAAAAGTGCTGGCAGAAGCCTTTGTTCCTTTTCTGGACTCTCACCACAGAACTGGCAGTCGAGTGCCATATCTGAGTTCTCCAATAACCTGGCTCATATTTTTCACCCTCATCCTGGTGATTATCTGAGATTCCACCCAACTGCAGGACTACCCAAGCCATTTCTAATGGCTTTTCCATACAAATGGCCTCTCTTGCCTCATGCCTTGAACTTTCCTAAATTCTCTCAAACAAGCAGCATCTGGCCTCAGCATAAACCAAAAGTCTTGTTAAGTGGTCCTAGGCCCAGCACTAGTGACAGACAATCTTGGTTCTCAGCTTAATCTCTCCTGGGCATCTCCAAACTCAACACAATTAGTCATCTTCAGATCACTCTGTAGCTCATGCCAGGTGGCCCCAGGCAGGACACAGATGGTAGCTGATCTTGCCTCCCAGGAGGCTCCAGAGCCAGTGCACCTGGTGGACAGTTTCACACAACTGCAGATTACAGCTCTACCACTGCCACCAGCGACACACTCAAGGAGTGGATTTGGTGAGCACCAAAGCCCCACTGAAGTGAGTCCTGCTCCACAGGGTCAACTCTTACACGGCAGTTCCTCCACTGTAGTCACAGCCAGTCCTCACAGCTGATCAGCCTGGGGTAAATACCTCCCACTGACATGTCAACAGCAAGGCTCACCTACAATAGGACAATGCACGCAGTCAACACAGGGGCACACCTGAAGCACCCAGCTCGACTGACTAGGAAGGTTGCACCACTGGGCCCTATAGGACACCTACTACCCAAGGCCACTCTACTAAGTCCAGGAGACATAGCATCTCTACCTAATTCATAGAAGTAAACACATTATCGATTCTGTGTTTGAAAAAATAATGATAGAAACAAAGCAGTCAAAATGTGGAGACAAAGAAACAGTTCCCAGTGAAAGAATAAGAGAAAGCTCCAGGAAAAGAACTAAATGAAATGGAAGCAAGCAAACTACCAGATAAGAGTTCAAAACAATGGTTATAAATATGCTCAAGAAACTTAGTGACTACTTCACCAGCATGAAAAGGGACATAGAAACCATTAAAAAAGAACCAATAAAAAATGAAGCATATACTAATGGAAATGAAGAATAATTTACAGGGAATCAACAGTAGTGTAGATGAAGTCGAGAATCAAATTTGCAATGTGTAATATAAGGAAGCAAAAAACACCCAATCAGAACAGCAAAAAGAAAAAAAGAATCAAAAATATGAAGATAGTGAAAGGAACCTCTGGGACAACTTCAAGCATACCAACATTTGAATCATGAGATTACCAGAAGGAGAAGAGAGAAAGCAAGAAATTGAAAACCTATTTTAAAAAATAATGACAGAAAACTTCCTTAATTTGGTGAAATAAATAGACATACAAGTCCAGAAAACCCAGAAATTCCCAAGTAAGATGAACCCAAAGAAGCCCACACCAAGAAATATTATAATTAAAACTAAAACGTTTAAAGACAGAGCATCTTAAAAGCAGCAAGAGAAAAGCAGTTAATTACCTACAAAAGAGCACCCACATGACTGTCAGCTGATTTCTCAAAAGAAACTTTGCAGGCATGAGGAGAGTGGCAAGAAATACTCAAAGTGATGAAAAGCAACAACCTACAACCAAGATTACTTTACCCAGAAAAGCTATTGTTTAGAATTGAAGGGCATAAAAAGAACATCCCAGACAAGAAAAAGCTAAAGAAGGTCATCACCACCAAACTAGTATTAGATGAAATGTTAAAGTCTCTTCTTTAAGAAGAAAGGGGGGAGATTAAAAATATAAACAATAAAATGGCAATAAATACATATCTATCAATAATTGAATCTAAAAAACAAACTAAATGAACGAGCAGAACAGAAATAGACTCATAAATACAGAGAACATTTTGATGGTTGCCAGATGGGAGCGGGTGGGGGAATGGGTAAAAAGATGAAGGGATTAAGAAGTACGAATTGGTTGTTATAAAAGAGTCATGGGGGTGTAAAGGACAGCATAGGGAATCTACACTAATAAAAGAGAAACATGGTAATTGGCGTACGACCACTACCCTTTTCATTGGCTAATCAGCGAGATATGCAAATTAACTGTCAGCCAAGATGGCAGCCGGCAGCCAGGCAGCTTGAAACTAACATGAGGCTTGCTTGCCTCAGTGACAGAGGAAACCAACGTTCCCCGCCTGTGGCTGCAGGCCTCTGAGCAGGCAGTTTAAGAAACATTGTAACGAATACTGCCGGACTTCAGCCAGCAGAATTGCAACATTGTATGCAAAGGCCAGAAACCTACTTTCAGCAGCAGAGGCTAAGAGCTGGAGCCAAGCCTCAAGCTAAAGCTGGCCCAGAATAAAAAAAGAAAAAGGAAAAAAGGAGTGGTTGGGAGCTTCAGTCACCCCCAGCCTGAAAACAGCCCTCAGCCCCTCACCCAGACTGGCCAGGCACCCCAGTGGGGACCCCCACCCTGAAGGGTGTGTGACCAGCTGAAAACAGCCATCATCCCCTCACCCAGGCTGGCCAGGCACCCCAGTGGGGACCCCCCACCCTGATCCAGGACACCCTTCAGGGCAAACCAGCCGGCCCCCACCCGTGCACCAGGCCTTTACCCTATATAGTAAAAGGGTAATATGCCTCCCAGCACCAGGATCAGCGGAGCCGAGAGGCCTCCCAGCACCGGGATCAGCATGACAGGGGGCAGCGCCCAAACCCCGTGATCGCCCTGCGGCTCTGTGTGTGACAGGGTGCGGCACCCCAACCCCCCCCCCCACGGGCCCTGTTCTGTGTGTGACGGGGTGGAGCCATAACCTCCCCATCGGCCCTGCCCTGAGTGTGAGAGTGGCGGCGCCCCAACCCCCTGATCGGCCCTGCTCTGTGGGTGATAGAGGGGGGCGCCCCAACCCGCTGATCCACCCTGCTCTGTGTGTGACAGGGGACGCTGCCCCAACTCCCCTATCGGGCCTACTCTGTGAGTGACAGGGGGGAGCTCTCCAACCCCCTGATGGGCCCTGCTCTGTGCATGACAGGGTATGGAGCCCGAACCCCCCTGATGGGCCCTGCTGTGTGGCTGTGTGCGAGACAGGGTGCAGCACCCCAACCCCCTGATTGGCCCTGCTCTGTGCGTGACGGGGGTGGCGCCACAACCTCCCAATCCGCCCTGCTCTGTGCATGACAGGGGGCGGTGCCCCAACTCCCCAATCGGCCCTGCTCTGAGCCCGACCAGGGGCTGCACCTAGGGATTGGGCCTGCCCTCTGCCACCCGGGAGCCGGCCTAAGCCAGCAGGTCGTTATCTCCCGAGGGGTCCCAGACTGCGAGAGGGCACAGGCCAGGCTGAGGGACTCCCCCTCCCCCTCGAGTGCACAAATTTTTGTGCACCTGGCCTCTAGTATAATCAATAATATTATAATAATTATGTATGGTTTCAGATGGGTACAAGATTTATCAGGATATTCACTTAGTAAGTTATATGTCTAATCAATAGAGTGTGCACCTTAAATTAATATAATATTGTATGTCAATTATAATTGAAAAATAAAAAATTATTATAAAAAATAATTTTAAAAAAACAAAGTCATATGTGAGAAGCAGTGATTGAAGCAGATGTCCAGAGCCTCAAAAGCTTGGAGTATAGAGGAAAGCCAGGAGATTCTAATGAGAAACTGGCGGGCAAAGCTGTTGTTAACTCAGCTTTGTAGATTCGGGAGTGAGACAACATAGTTTTCTTAGTCACACAGAGCAAGACAGGGACAGAGTAAAATGGACCTGAGGAAAACAAGCTCCAAATGTGATACTAGATGAAGAGCTGAAAGCCATGCAGGAGGTAAGGGCAGAGTTCATGACCATGCAAGGCAGGATCTCAGCCCAAAGACAAAGGCAGAAATATGAGTGTTAACAGGTGGAAGGTGGGACACTGCCCCAGTCTAGACAGGATGCAGGACTTACTACACATCGGTTACATGCTAAGCATTAGGAACTCTTCCACGCACAAGGGATTCAGTCATGAACAAAACAAAAGCTCTGCCCTCATGCAGCTTACTCCCTTAGAGAAATGCAGATAATGAAGTAAACAATTTAAAAATATTTAGAACATTAAGTGGCGATTTATACTACAGAGGAAGTAGTACAGGGTAATTTGAGAGTGACTGTAGATGGGGTTCAGGAGAGGCCTTTCAGGGGAAGGTGGTGATATTTGAGCTGCAACCTAAAGAATGAGGCAGAGGCAGCCATGCAAAGATACGAGGAAGGATATTTTAGGAAGTAATAAATGCAAGGACTCTGTAGGAGAAACGTGGCAGTTTCAGGTAACAGAAGGAAGTGTGAAATGATTTCAGATGAGGAGTTAGATCATGTGGGGCCAGTGGGACAGGTGGAGAAGTCTAGATGTTATTATAAAGTACAGTGCAAAGCTATAGGAGGTTTCAAACTAGGAAGTTATATAATCCTGGTTTTTGTTTTTAAAAGAGCACGCTGTCTGCTCTGTGAAGAACAGACAGAGGGGCGGGGGCAGGAGCAGGGAGGATTCTTTGGGAGGCTGTTACCATGACTCAGTGGAGGGATGATGTTGGCTCAGAGCTGGAGAAAAGGGAACACACTGGAAATCTGTTTTGAATATAAGAACCTCCGGGACTCAATGATGGATTGGATGTGGGGGTAAGGAAAAGAGAGCAATTGAGGATGATTCCTAGGTTTTTAGCCTTAGTGACTGGATACAGTTATTGACATACAGAAAGAAAAGAGCAAGACAGTTTTCAAGAAAGAAATCCCAAGCTGCTTTTAAGCTCTGTTAGTTTAAGATACCTCTTATACCTTAAATGCTGATAAGGCATCTGGCTACAAGTCTAGAGCTCAGGAGAAAGGTCAACACTAGAGATAGTTAATGGGGAGAGACCAGTGCGTACAGACAGTATTTGAAACCATGGGGCCAGATGAGAGCTGCTAGATGGAGAAGAGAAGGAAATAAAGAGTGACAGAAAAGAACAGAGAATGGCTGGCCTATGATTGGTCCATGGTCTCCCCAACCCTTAGGCAGTGGTTCTCAACCTTCTGGCCCTTTAAATACAGTTCCTCATGTTGTGACCCAACCATACAATTATTTTCGTTACTACTTCATAACTGTAATGTTGCTACTGTTATGAATCATAATGTAAATATCTGATATGCAGGATGGTCTTAGGCAACCCCTGTGAAAGGGTCGTTCGACCGTCCAAGGGGTCGCGACCCACAGGTTGAGAACCACTGCCTTAGAGGCTAGGAAGAGATGGATGTAAGAAGCAGATAGTGAAAGAGAAGAAAGGTGAGGTGATTTGGTGACAAGGAAGCTAAGAAGGGACTATAGCAATGACCATCAATCAGGAATCCAGAAGGGCCATGTGAGCAAAATCTTAGGCCTGTGTCCTGGGCCAATACAAGAGTCTGAAGAGAGTCTGTGATTGAGGGGACAGATATATGGATCCCAGGACACTCTACCATAGAGAAGCAGTTCATGGGTCTCTTTGGCAGCCAAGGAGAGAGTGAAACCGGGAACCCAGATTGAAACAAGACATCCAGATCATTCCTTTCTGACAGAACTTTGATAAAATCATTGCATGAGCAAGTTGAGAAGGACTGCTTACATTCATTCTGCCTTTGTCAGCATCAGCTTAGGGTTTGTGCTATGTTTGAGCCCACATTCCAACATTAGTGGTGGGGATTGGGAGTGGGGTACCAGCACCAGCTAATCTTGATTGTCAAAACTTAGGGGAAACAGCAACAAGAAAAATGAGATATGGGATGACACAAGGGAGCCAGAAGTTTCAAATCCTGGCCAAAAGGAACCAGGGTGTTTGCAGAATGATAAAATGGTACAATAAGTGGGCAAGCCTTCAGGTAAACATCGAGGTAGCAGGTAGTGCTCAGGAATAAAGGATAGTTTTATACAGATAGCCACCCAGTTGCCTTAACCTAGAGTACTAGAACTAGCCCAAGAAGGACAAAGAAGCCTGCAATCGGAGTTGGGAGGGAAGGAACCAAATAGCAGAGGTAAAATACATAGTACAGTGCCAGACACACAGTAGGGCTTCAGTTGATGACAGGCACATTCAGTCATTACCATTGTTTTAACCAGAGCAAAGTCTCACTATGTATGGGATAATCACGGATCTTTATACTAACTGGTTTCCAGATTCAAAGTCTACCCCCAGGTAATTTTGACCCCCAAATTACTTTCTTTACAGAAAAAAAAAACTTTGAAGTGAAATTTCAAGGTTTCTGCGGGGTCTTTGTGTGCAGAGAACACAAATATAATATGTCCACGTCCTCTTCAAAAGTCAGATTCTCTTCCTCTGAGTATACTTTCAACTCCGAGTCCAGCACCTAACGATGTTGCTAGGGGAGAAGATTAAATTAAAAAGCACCGGTGAGCCTTGGGATTATCTGGGGTTTCACTCATGCGAGCTCTGTTTCCTCCCAGTAATACTGGTACCTGAGGAACGCCTGCTCAATATGCTGTGTTTGTTATATGAGCTTTTTAAGAGGCCAAGGAAAGAAACTCAGAACTTGGTTGTGGTGGAATTTAATACACGCTTCAGTGCCACCAGCAACCCCAGCTGCACACATGTGTTTTGAAAGAATACTTAACCAGGGTGAGCCGCTGAGCTCATCTTTGCCCAGGCTCAGAAGGTCTCCCCTCTCCTCACATCAACTCCTCACACCTTCTCCATTTAATACAGATGATGCAAATGTTTTTTAAACAGCAGAGCTCTAAGTTCCTCCAAGGACTAAATTAGTTAATGTTTATCATAAACCTAGTTAATGTGAGAATCTTGGGGAAACAAACCTCTTTGAAGTAGAACTACCAGCCTGACCTGCTGCCCGGAATTAGATTTCATCATGTGCCCAATGCTTGAACTTGCTGCAGAACGGGCTTCTCTCCCTTCTCTGTGACTGTCAAAACTACAGGGTGTCATTTAGTTCAATGCATTAACGTATTGGTCAAGCAGAGCTAAGCAAGCCAATGGAAAAACCCAAGTGAGCTAGATGCAAGGAGGCAGATGCTAATGGTGTCCAAGACCACACATCTGAATGCCTATGTTCGTCCAGCAAAATCTATGTGGGTGCCTCACTCCCCAGTGAGAAGTGCAGAGGATGTGGAAACAGCCCAGGGGCATGCGCTGTGGAAGCCAGCTATGCGACACCAACCTAGAAAAGGTGCATTATCTTTATAAGATAGCACATTCCGAAAGTTCTGAAGTCAGCATTTAACCCTCTTTCTAAATCCTGCTGGTGGTGAACAGGGTTGCAGGAAACCCTAAAACACCCACTGTTTTCTTTCTAATGGCATTAACAGGCAACATGAAGGGTTTACGAGAAGTTTGTTGGAAAATTTCCACTTTGAACGGCAAGGAATTAAGTGTGTCTATTCACATTTCCCCCTCCCCCACGCCCCTTCTGAGAGGGGAGTTTACTCTTAAGGTGAAAAGCAAACAGCCACAAAAGTATTGCCATGTTCAAAGCCGCTGGGTATGTTCCGGCCTTTAGGTAGAGTCTCCCAGGTTTCCAACCACAGCCAGTTTTACCCTCCAAGCATCAATCCACACTCATGATTGTCACCGTACACCTGTATGCCATTCAGAGGTTCACCCAGCTCAAGCAAATTATATTTTAAAACTGCACTGATAAAGGGAAAAAAAAGTTCAGGGAAAGGGATTTCCTAGCTCTCAAATAAAAATGTGCAGTGGAGCGCTTACTAAGTAAACAGAAAACATGGGCAGCTGAGAAATCAATTTAGCTGAACAAACAATGTTCCATGTAATGAACTACTAATTATCCTTTTATGCCATGTCAGTCTGAGTGATTACAGAGCTGTGCAGTTTAATTTGACGTTTGAGCATTGCCTTGCTCCATTAGTTTCATATAAAGCTACAACACATTCAAAAAAGGAGGGGGGTTCTGTATTTATCTGGAACTGAGTAAGCACCTGTATTAATAATAAGAGGAGCATCTCAGAATCTTTTTTAAAATATGTTCTTAACGTGAGGATTAATAAAGCATGCAGAACCTAAGGGAGTGAGGAGATCAAACCGGGTGTCTTTTGGTCAGTGGAGGAAACACCTTGAGGCGATGACATGTGCTGGCTCATCACAGTAACTCCAGCCTTTGAAAATGCCACCACCTTGTCCTAGCTGGTTTGGCTCAGTGGATAGAGTACCAGCCCGCAGACAGAAGGGTCCCAGGTTCAATTCCAACCAGCACATATTTCTGTTGCAGGCTTGATCCCCAACCCTAGCAACCAGTTGATGTCTCTCACATCCATGTTTCTCTCTCTGTGCCTCTCCCCCTCCCTTCCACTCTCTCTAAAAATCAATGGAAAAAATATCTCAGGTGAGAGCAACAAAAAGAAAATGCCACCACCTTCACACTGAAACCTACCCCATCCTCCAGTCCAGGCTCCACTCAGGGGCAGAACTGTGGAGCCAGACTGCAAGAGGTGCAGAGTTGGGGTGCAATGAGGAAGGCTCTTTTTCAAACTAGACTCATTAAATTATACAATTTTTTTTAATAAACCTGTGCTGTAGTAAGAATATGATAGAGGAGGAAATGGGGGTGAGAAACTTTCACTTCACCTGCTTTTCACATCCTATCAAGTAGCAAGTGAAATAGCTGAGGGAGGAAATGGCGATCTGGAAATCTTTTTTATCTCCAGCTACTTCAAAAAATTCATGTGTAGTTCCTGTCCTGCACCAGTGCTAAGTGTGTCCTTCAGGGACAGGGTGGCCCTTAATACTCAGGCCATCTTCTGTTTGTTCATATTACTGAGCAAGAAAAACTGCCCTCATAAGGCAGTGGTTCTCAGCTCTGGCTGCACATTGAAATGACCTGGGCCCTGCGAAAAGAACACACACACACACACACACACACACACACATCCCTGGATCCCATCCCCAGAGACTCTAATTTGGTTGGTCTTGGGTGTCATGGAAGATTTTAAAGATCCTCCAGTGAATTTCATAGAAGCCACGGTTGTGATCCACTGTTCTGTTGACTAAGGTTGTATCTTCAAATTATGCCATTTACTCAATCCACAAATGCTTATTGAGTAATTGGGCAGTACTTACGTGGTGTGGGGCAGATGTACAGAGGTGATCAAATGATCCCCCAGAAAGGGAAGAATCACCACCTCTTCAGAAAGCATTACAGTTAGAATCGTACAGCACTTCAGAAATGGTGATCCCAACCAATGCCCACCAGACTTTGGAGGGGAGGTTCCCCATCCCTATGTAACAGATGGGAAGTGAAGCCTGGCAAAATTAAGTGGCTCTCTTGAGGTCGAACATTTAGTAAGTGAAAAACTGGGATTTAAAAGAATCATGGAATTTTAGAGCCAGATGAAATCTCAGAGCTAACCTAATTCAAACTCTTCATTTTTGAGTTTGGGAGTTCCCTGAGTTCCAGAGAAATGAGTTAGGAGAGTTCCCTGGGTTGTGGAGAAATTAAGTTACTTGACCCACCAGTGATCAAATGGCTTTTAAAACCCTAAGACTAAAGCCAAGTTTCCCAATCCCCAGTTCAATGTTTTAATCTGAGCAGTACATTCACTGCACCTCCAAATATCAGCTTTGGTCACTTGACAACTGAAAACAGGATATTCAATAAGAAACAGGTTCACTTGTTTTAGCCCCACATCAAACTGATGATTAAGGAAACAAATCCACTGCTTGGCACTTGGTTTTTAAGAGGGTTAAGAAAAGTAAGTGCACCAAATATCAGACATATGTCATAGCAATATCTTTACCAATATATCTCTTAGGACAATGGAAACTAAGGAGAAAATAAACAAATGGGACTACATCAAAATAAAAAGCTTCTGCACAGCAAAAGAAACCATCAACAAAACAAGAGAGCCCGCTGCATGGGAGAACATATTTGCCAATGCTATCACCGATAAGGGTTTAATCGCCAAAATTTATAGGGAACTCATACAACTTAACAAAAGGAAGATAAACAATCCAATCAAAAAATGGGCAAAGGACCTAAATAGATACTTTTCTAAAGTGGACATACAGAAGGTCAAGAGACATATATAAACATGCTCAAAGTCACTAATCATTGAGAGATGCAAATCAAAATGACAATGAGGTACCATCTCACACCTGTCAGAATGGCTATCATCAACAAATCAACAAACGACAAGTGCTGGCGAGGATGTGGAGAAAAAGGAACCCTAGTGCGCTGCTGGTGGGAATGCAGACTGGTGCAGCCACTGTGGAAAACAGTATGGAGTTTCCTCAGAAAACTAAAAATGGAACTCCCATTTGACCCAGTGATCCCACTTCTAGGAATATATCCCAAGAAACTAGAAACATCAATCAGAAAGGATATATGCATTCCTATGTTCATAGCAGCACAATTTACAATAGATAAGATTTGGAAACAGCCTAAGTGTCCATCAGCAGCTGAGTGGATTAAAAAATGGTGGTATATCTACACAATGGAATACTATGCTGCTGTAAAAAAAGAAAAAAAGAAAGAACTCTTACCATTTGCAACAACATAGATGGATCTGGAAAGCATTATGCTAAGTGAAAGAAGCCAAAGAAAGATAAATATCACATGATCTCACTCATTTGTGGAATATAATGAACAACATAAACTGATGAACTAAAATAGATCCAGAGACAGAGAAGCATTGAACAGACCATGAAGCCTAGGAGGGAAGGCAGGAAAGGGAGGGAGAAAGGGGTTAAGAGATAAACCAAAGGACTTGTGTGCATGCATATAGACATAACCAAAGGCCATAGACAGTAGGGGGATGACGGGATGTACTGGGGGGAGGTGGGGAACAGCCAGGGAGAGGTCAATGGGGGGAAAAGGAGACCTATGTAATACTTTCAACAAAAAAGAATTTAAATTAAAATAAAAAAGAAAAGGAAGTAAAGAGAATAATATTGTCAGTTAACCTATGATAAAGAGACTTCCCCAGGATCCCAAATCCCAAATTCGTGACCAGTTATGTACCTGAGGTCTACTCCTGCTCCATGGCTATATCCAGAATACTGAAGCAAATGTGGTCTTTATTACCAGCTCAGTCCACAGTCCTCAATACCAGATGCACATTAGAATCACCTGGGGGTGCTGCTGAAAAATACCCTGGCCTGGGCCACATCCCCAGAAATTCTGATTTAATTGGTCTGGGGTAAGTTCTGGGCATCAGTATCTTTTAAAGTTTCCCAAGTGATTCCAATATGTAGTTGGGTTAAATCATCGACTCCAAGAGCATCTCTCCAACACACTGGACCCCTGATGGTCCTCAGGTGCTCCCTGTCGCCCTGAGCAAACGATCGGAGTGAGAGGAGGCTCCTGTGTCCTCCTGCATCCCTTCTCTCCCCCAGGCTCCACCATGACTCCTCACTGACCTCCCAAGACAGCAGTTCCTCCCACGCAAGAGAGGATCAGGCCTCATGTTGAAACACAACTTTTTTATTTTTCACATTCTACAAAATCCTAGCCAATACTCCTCAAGACTATCGATGTCATGAAAAATAAGGAAAGACGGAGAAACTCCCACAGACATAAAGAAAAGTGACAAATAAATGGAATATAGTATCCTGGGTTGGATCCTGGAACAGAGAAACATCGGCATTAATGGAAACGTTGATGGAATCAAAATGAAGTCTAGAGTGAACAGTAAAGTACCAATGTTGGTCTCTTATTTTTGACAAATGTACCAGGACACTATAAGACCATAGCATTCGGGAAAACTGAAACTGGTCCAGGGGTTTAAGGGAATTTTCTACTATCTTTGCAACTTCTCTGAAAATCTAAAACTATTGCAAAATAAAAATGTTGATTAAAATAAAAAACAATTTTAGGTGCACTGAATGAGAGTTTACGAGATTGCTTTCCTTACCTAGATTTTTTTAAAATATATTTTTATTGATTTCAAAGAAGAAGGGAGAGGGAGAGAGAAATAGAAACATCAATGATGAAAGAAAATCACTGATGGGCTGCCTCTTGCACACCCCCGACTGGGGATTGAGCCCACAACCCAAGCATGTGTCCTGACAGGGAATTGAAACAGGTCCTCCTGGTTCATAGTCAATGCTCAATCACTGAGCCACACTAGCCGTGCTCTTCACTTAGTTTTAATCATGATACTATTTACCTTCCCCCTCAAAGCTTTATCCCTTGCTAGTATGGCATATTGCCTGTACCCCATATTTGAGGATATTCTCCCTATGGTCTCCTTAAACTATTCCATATACCAGGGCTGACGGTGGCACAGCAGTACATTGAGTTCTCCCCAGAGGCTAGAAGGTACCACTAACAATTTTATCAGTGTTGTATATTCACCATGTGGGGAAACAGAGTACGGTATCATTAGAACTCAATGAATCTCAATGCTAAAGAACTCAGCCTGGCTGCCATGTTCTGAGACATGAAGCCGCATGGTGTAGCCAGCATAACAAAGTGTTTCCATTGTGTAGGCAGCACCATTTTTACTGTCATGTTCTTACCACACTCACATGCATATTTTATGAACTTACTGAATGCAATGTGTTCTCTACATAGTACATATGTAGCCTCCAAGCACATTAAAAACAGCTGCTGCCCGAATCCCAGTCTGTTTTCCCAGCCTTCAAGCCTAGTTCCCAGACCTGTCTTCCAAGACAATTGCACTTAAGAAAAGGTGAATAAGCTATTAGCAAGAGTTATTTTGCTGCCAGATCTTCAAGATGATCTCTATGAGCTCACTGAAGCTAAAGGGACTCTGACTTCCACATGGAAGAAAAGAGAGCTAGCTTTCTTCACTTCCTACTCAGTCCAAAGAGAAACCACCTTATGGTGAGCGCAGTAGTTCTGTTGCTAAATTACAAACCCACTTGGTTCTGATATAAGGAGGCCCACTAGACTCATACCTCCCTCATCCCACAGGCAAAGAATGTTCTAGGAGCCTCTGGGAGGGGAAACAAAAATAGGAAGTTAAGAAGTAAAGATGAAATGGGGCTTTAAAAATGGACCTTTTATCCAATTGGATATGTTCTTCTGTCCCCGGAACAACATAAGGAACCTCAGCTTTGCCCACCACGCTAAGAAAATGTTTCAAACCAGTCCCCTCCATCACGCCTGCTTCCGGCTTTCCATGTGGCCAGAATGGGATTTCCATTACACTATGTCCCAGGTTGGAACCTAGAGTCTGGGTGGTTCTGAATTTGGCCCGTGCTCAAACTTTTCCTCCACTTCGCCTCCCACATCCTTGCGTTGGTTGCTTCTGGGCCTATTTCCCCGCTGGATTATAAACCCCCATGGAGGAGAGAACCATGTCTTATTCATTTTTGTGTCCCTTGCCATGCCTACCACAATGCCTGCTGAATAGCAAGTGTTCAGCAAATGTTGGTGAAGTATGTTTTGTAGTTCTTCACGTGGCAAGGCTTCCTGTGGAGCTGATTTATGGCTGCAGTGCCTGCGGTCACACCCATGCGGGGGTCGCAGCAGTGCTCATCAGAACTCAGCTGGAGGACCCTACGTTTCTCCTGCTCACCCTGGAAAGAGTAAAGGGTGATTCACCAGAGACAGGCAGTGATGGTGGCACCTCAGAAGTAGGTACCAAAGACAGAATTTTCCTCATCGTTAAGCCAGAGGGGTGTTATGGTTGTAAATTTTCTCCATGGTGCAGAATTCATTAGCTGAAAAGTAATGGTACAATTATGTCTCATAAAGGAGACATAATACCAGGGCATGTCCTGAAGGCCACAGGAAGACAAGCTCTTTTAGCATGATGATATATAGCTGACTTGCAAGTAGAAGCCGGGGTCGCATCATTCACAACCACATGGTCTTACTGACAGCAAAGCACAACAACAAAACCATGAGGAAACACAGTCTTTTGTGTGATGGTGGGGCAACATCTTCCAACCTGAGTCCACAAGGGATGGGGATGAAAGAAAGGCCTCTCTAATCTCGTCCACCCATCCACAGCCCCAGCATTCATTTTAGATCTGTACTCTAGGGCTTTCCTCAAAAGCCACCCACTTGTGGTCCTTTCCCACAGAGCCACCCACTCACTCAATCTTTTTTCTCCCACACCTATTTTGCTTTTAAAACATTTTGTTTCCTTCCACCAGAGCTTTACTTGGGCCAAGCATCCAGATGGCTTGTCAATCATCAGCAATAAGCACTTATGTTCCTGGACTCTGAAGGTAGAGAAGTAGAAATAGTAGAGGACTTTTGGTAATTACCGGCCTCAGGAATTAACGAATTTATGAATTTATGAATTAATCACACCCATTATACGGCTGTGATTAACCGCTTACTAGCATATCTCCTTTGGTTCCGTTTCCTTCTTTACCTTAATTCTTGTTACTTTTGTATTTACAAGAACTCCCCTTGTATTACATATATATTGCTTACTAAACTTCCTTTGAGGGAAGACCCATGTCCCTAATATTTGTAATGGTATTCCACAATAGGGGTAGAGGAGTGGATGAAAAATACCAAAGACATTCAGTGCTTTTATTCCAGGTCCATAACTTTGTAGATTTTTCATAAATCCTACATAAGATGCCTGTTAAATCATCTTGGGCATTTTGGCACCCAAATTCCAACAAAGTCATTATTTTCATGTCTTAAGTTAAAATTCTCCTGTTTACAAGTGCAGGCATGCATGTATATCCTTCAGCCAAACTGGACAATTACAATCTCTTCTAATGTGGCCTATCTTTTACGACCTTGTATGAATCAGATTTTTTCCCCCTGAGATTATGCTGCATAACAAACGATCCCCAGAATCTCAGTGTTTCATAACAACTGACATTTAGTTCACACTCACAAGTCTGCATGTCTGCTGAAGTTTTCATAGTCTTAGCCGGGCTCACCTGGACCAGCCTGGACCCAGGCCAGGTCACTTTTAGGTCTGCCTCCTTGTGCCTTCCTTCTGGGTCCCGGGCTGAAGGAGCAACAGCTACCTGAGTTATGTTCTTCTGATGGCAGAGGGAAGAAGCTCCAAGAGGCCAGCAGAAACTTACCACGCCTCTTTTAAGGCCTGGACTCGAAAGTATCATGATGTCACTTCCACCCACATTCCACTGGCCCAAGAAAGTCACAAGGCAAAGCCCAAAGTCACTGAGGGTAAGGGAGTATGCTCCACCCCAAGCAGTTTGGGGAATGAAATGAATAATTGCTATTCAATGATCTAATCTACCGCGAGCATCCACAGCTTTATCTTTACTACTTCATTTGACTGAAATGCCACAAACCTACCTATTTAAATCTGGCCCATCCTTCAAGACTCAGTTCAAATGTCACCTTCTCCATCAAACTCTCCTGGTCATGGGGCAGGTATGAAGCATTCTTTTTTCCCAATACAGTGGGGCCTTGACTTACGAGTGTCCCGACTAACGAGTTTTTTGAGATACCAGCTGTCTCTCTGCCGATTTTTTGCATTGAGTTGATAGAGTAATTTGAATTAACGAGCTCCTTAACGGGCTCCTTCACGAGCTCGTTCTCGGAACGAATTAAACTCGTAAGTCAAGGCCCCACTGTACCTTAATCTGTATAGCTCCAACATTGTTTATTACACACAGAATTATATTACAGTCATTTGTCTGTGTGATATCACCTATAAAAACCTTAGCACCTTAAAAAGGGACTATGAACAATTTATATTTTTTATTATGGACATCATCCAATGCTTTTAGCACAGCAAATGATCAGTTTATGTTGCATCAATAAATGAATATATACACATATTTGTGTACATGTGACTGTGTCAGGGGGTGTGTCGGCATAGAAGAGGAAACATAATGATAAAGGTTTTAAGCTCTGGCATCAGACAGACCTTGATTCACATCCTGTCTCCTCTTCTCCTTGGCTGTGTGCCTTCTGAGGAGGCAACTTAAACTCTTCGTGCCTCAGCTTTCCTCAATATAAAATGGAGATCAAATCCATGTAAGGGTTGAGAACAAGATCAGCACTCCATAAGTTGGCTATTTTATTGTTACTACATACAGTCTGGTAAAAACATTATTTCTCTTTTTATATACAGTGTGATGAAAATATTTTTTAAATAAGTACATAATGACAGCCACTAAAAGGGAACATATGTTAGAGTAGTAGTATTGTAAGTAAAGCATCCTCGTTTTTATTTTCTTCATGGATAATATGGTTTTACTTATGCAACTAGAAAAATTAAACACTTCTTTTCCTTGGTGTTTAATCAACTCTGGGGTGGTGACATCCATATGGACCTACCGCCCTATGGAAATGACTTTTTGAACAGATGCTACATGTCAGATTCATTACAAATACTTTTTTCTAATTGTCATAACAACCCTACAGGATAAGTAACACTATGCCCATTTTATAGATGAGAAAGGTGTTCAGGGCTCTGCTGTTAACCAGTGGGAAATATGAGAAACCGATATAGGGCCTGACTCTGAAGTTCAGACTTCCTTCTCCACGTCACATTCCTTAAAATGGAGATCAAATCCATGTAAGGGTTGAGAACAAGACCAGCTTGTTCAATAAGTTGGCTATTTTATTGTTACTCCATACAGTATGATAAAAACATTATTTCTCCTTTTATATACGGTGTGACGAAAATATTTAGTCACTATTTCACAGGTGAAGTAGTGTGAAAAACAAACCAGAGGCACACAGACAGGGCTTGGTTTCTAACACCATTCGCCAAAAAACAACAACAAACAAACCAGGCTTCCTTGGAGAAATGGCTGAATCTAGGACTGTAGCAGGAAATATACAATGAGCCTGGAACACCTTAGAGTGCCAGAAAGTAATGAAGTACTCAAAAACTGTAAAAAAGAGAACATTCACACACAATGATGTGGTACGTCTAAGGGGCACAAGAACCAAATGAAAGAGCTTCCAATGGCCTAAGCTAGAGCAATTTGAACAACAAGGTAAAGTAGTATTGAATTATAACCCAAAGTATAAAATAAATATTCATGAGACCATGGTGATACAAATAAGTGAGCAAATAAAGAGATGAATGAGGGAGAATAGATGAATTTCCAATGCAGAAAACTGCCAAATAATTTATGTGGCTACTCTACCCTCAAGGAGGGGGAGCATAACTCCCCACTCCTTAAGTGCAGGGTTGTACATGGTAACTTCCTTCCAAAAACTACAATATGGGAAAGGAAGAAAAGAGTAACCTTAGAATAGAGAAACCTAATAAACTACTTCAGCCAGGTGGTCAAAATCAACATCAACGGTAACATCCTGCCCTAGCCAGTTTTGCTCAGTGGATAGAGCATCAGCCCGCTGACTGAAGGGTCCTAGGTTGTATTCCAGTCAAGGGCACGTACCTCTGTTACAGGTTCCATCCCCAGCCCTGGTCAGGGCACATGTGGGAGGCAACCAATTGATGTGTCTCTCTCACATCAATGTTTCCCTTCCATTCTCTCTAAAAATCATTGGGAAAATATCCTTAGGTGAGGGTTAGCAACAACAAAAAACAGTAATATCCTGTTGATACTATGTGTCCTTGATATGATGTTATGATAATGGTACTTCACTTCTATAGTCCTCCTCCCCCAAACCTATAACCCCACTAATCATAACAACAACAACCATCAGACAAATTCCACTAATGGGGCATCCTCCAAAATGCCTGACCAGTACCCTGAAAACTATCAAGATCATTGAAACAAGGGAAGTCTGAGAAACTGTCACAGCCTAAGAGCTAAAAAGACATGACAAATCAATGTAATGTGGTATCCAAGGTGGGATTCTAGAGCAGAAAGAACATTACATAAAAACGAAGGAAATCTGAATGAAAAGATGAATTTCAGTTAATAGTAATGAATCACTGTTGGTTCCGTAATTGTGTCACATGTACCACGCTAAGGTAAGATGTGAATAATAGGGGAAACTGAGTATGGAATATATGGGAACTCTCTGTACTATCTTCACAACTTTTCTATAAATCCAAAACTATTCTAATATCAAAAGTTTATTTAAAAAAAATACAGGGCCTAGATATAAAGATAAGTTCCAACTCCGGGATTGTCTGCGGGAGAACTTAAGAGAGAACCACCTGACAGAATGCTTGCCCACTATCACATTGAAAGCTGATTCACTCAACCAAGTAGAGTCCATCTGGTGATCCTAAATGAGAGACCTATTTCCAAGCCATAAGGCAATTCATTCCACGGTTATCTGATGATATCTACCAAAGTCCTCCTATTCTATTTTCTCCTGGCACACATTGTGAATAATTCTTTGAGTAAGTACCCATTCAATGCCTGTCTTCTCCATGCACAGGGAGTTCCAAGAAGAAAGGACTTCTTTCACCATATATTTCCAGAACTTAGTGCTATGGCACCTACCAGGGGCTCAGAAACTATTTCCTGAGTGCATGAATGTCGCTGCAGTCTGGAGGAACAATGATCACCGCTGCTAACTGTGGTCCATGGTGAATGACACGCCTTGGCTTTCTGAGGATGGAGAGGTCCTGGGACAAATGCAGCTTCTCTTTCAGTCTTCCCAGCCTCTCCACGTCCCCAAATACCATTATTTCTAAGCTTTTCAAACAAGATCAGAGTGAGGCATTTTACCTCTTGTAATCAAATCTTGTCCTAGAAAACACTAAAGTTTCCTAAAATCCAAGGAAATGACAAGATCTGCATACTTTCTTTTGTGTGGCCCATCTATTAGCCTAAGAATTGAGCCTATTCCAGGCATCACAAGGAAAACTTAGACTCCTAAAAACCGGAGGAAACACGCAGCCAAAAGCACTGTGCGGGGAAACTGTGAGCATAAAACAGATTTCATTAGGGGCGGTTGGTATTAAGTGTCTCTGCTACATCAATCTTCATTATTATTATTTTATTTCATCAGTGCATTCCAGGTCACAGCAAGTTAGTAATGTTGCCATATCTTTCACTGCCTGGCCTTATGTAAGTGTTGCTAAGAATAAAATTAAGCCGTGGGAGAAAAACATCAGTTTGGTGTCTAAATTTAGAAAACCTGATGAATAAATCTATTAAATTCATTGTGGAGAAGAGAGAAGAGCAAATCACTCCTCATTGGGAAGATAAAATAAATAGAAAATAAAAGGTAATTGTCTTTCTAATCTAGAACAACAGAGTTAAATGCAAAGCCCCCCCCCCCACCCTCTTTTATTTACAACTGAGTATATTGGTTGTGTGTTTTCATTCATATAAGCCTCACTTTATGTCAGAAAGACATAATCTGAAGCAAGAAACCATGCAGAAAATAGTTATATAAACCCTAGATTCAGTATTTATCAGGGAGGGGAAGGACCGTTATGAGATCCTACTGATGTGATATAAATCATCTTCAGAAGATCATGGAAAGCAGGTGCCCCAACGCTGCACTGCAGACATCTGGCAGGCTTTTATCCTCACACTCCACCCTCCCGCTCAACATCTGGCAGCTCCTTCATCCCTGCACCCCACCCCCATCCCCAACTGCCTCCCAACATCTGCCACACACTTCTCTTAACCTCAGAAGCAAATCCAGTCAAAAGCTCAAAGCACAATGTTCCAAGGGTGGTGACCTGGAGTCACATGCTGAGTGGGGGTGGAGCAGGGTTTGTTTTTATTTTTTTCCCTAAACTTTAAATGAATACACAATTCACTTAGAAGTATGCTTTCATGTCTAACTGGTTCTCACTGAGAAGCTTGTTTAAAATTGAAATCCAAAGTTAATATTAACCTCTTAAAAAGTGCTATATCATTCTGGGAATTGGAGGATACACGCAAAAGAATTACAGGACAAAAGCCAATTTTATACTGACAGTTTCTTAGGAGCTAAGAGAATTATTTCTGACTGGGAAAAAATAGACAAAACACTTATGTCTTGCCAATGGTGTACAGGTTACTTAAAGGAAGTGTCTTAAGCCTAATACAAAAATGTTTTGTAACCTATTTAAGGAGGTGAGCGCTATTTAATTCCACATTCGTTTAAAATCCCCTCAGTGTTTCCAACACCTTATGGCACATACTTGTTTGCAGAGCCATCGCTCCTGTGGTCTCCCCTGGCTCTGCACAGGAGGCTAACTTGCTGGTTGTACTCCCCCTCAAACACCTCCACTCACCTGGAGAAAGTCACCTGACTCAGCTTTCCCATTATCAAACTTTTATTCTGGGCTATCCCACTCTGATAGTTTGCTGCTAACCGTTTCATGGTAACTCATTACACTTAAATGAGTTAATTCCCCAACAACTTCCTCCCTCCCCATGTCCCACCCCTACACATTCTCAATTCTTCATTCCCTCCCTTCTTCAGACCAATCCCTATTCCTTCCCTCCAAATGAAGAGATGCTTGCTCTTCCTTTATCAAGAGGAACATGCATAAAACCATGTAACCCTGCATGTTCTGGGCACAGGTGAATTCCTGAGGTAGTCTTGGCTTCCGATGAGCTACATATTCCAAACTTGAAGCCACTTGGGGCTTTGGATGGCTGCCAAGCTGCTGGATGCATCACAGAGACTCTGCAGTCCAGAGCCCTATCAAAGCATTTTATCATTTTATTACACACTTAAATTAGTAATTACTCCTGGGACATTATTTAGATTCTGTTGAGTATGCAATTGCTTACTTAGAAGTTTAAATATGTCAAGTGACTGTTCATCCGTTGAAATTCCTTGCACATATGTTTTTTCTGTTTGGTTCTCTTTTAATGTTTTATTTTAGTCCCTGAGAATGCTGTAAAAACAAAGAGTTATATCAGCATTGTTTTCTCTTTTGATTGTTACCTGGAGGGGGGACAACTTTATGCTTATTAAAATCACAGGCGCAGCAAACCAAGTTAGGATGAAAGGAGACTAGAATCATAAATGGTATTTGCATGTCAACGTTATCATCAGCAGGATGGAGGTAACGTGAAGAACATCGACAGAGAGTGCAAAACAAGCTGAACTCATTAATACACAGAGTATACTGGAAAGAGCACTTGAGTGGGAGATAGCCTTCTAGTCCAAGTTCTCCATTATCTACTTTGTGATGGTAGGCATGCCTCCTTACCTCTTTGGGCTTTGGTTTCTCTTTTAAAATAAATAGGTTTTTCTGCAGACATTTTTTAACTTGGTATTATTTTAAAAAATCACTCACAAAAGTAGAGAGAATCGTGTAATGAATTCAGCTTCAAAAATTATTAATACATGTTGTTTCAGCTATACTGCCTTAACTTTCCCCCATTATTTCCTGCTGATATTTTTTAAACAAACCCTAGACATAATATTTCATCTGTAAATACATGAGTAGTTCTCAGCAATAAAGACTTTTGCCTTAACTACATTATCATCATTACATCAAAACAAACAAAGCAACAAAAAACAAAAGAACAAAAAACACTTAGCAATAGTTCCTTCAATCCTTTCAACTCTATCATTTCAAGGCCCAAACCCCTTACAAGCTACGAAGTCAGTTATAGCGACACACTCCTAAAAACTGAAACTTTTTTCACTCCGTTCTATAAATGAGGAAGAGTTTTAGCATTTTTACCTGATAGCTTCACTGATCTCTTCAAACCAAAGAAGAACATGAAAAACTTAGAAAGGGTTGAGTAAAGAGCCAACCAAAAGGTTCAGATGTTCAAAAGAAGGCAGATTCCTTATAAAACATTAAAGAATTAGAATTATTCTGACCAGAAAGAAGACACACCAAGAGAGTGAATTAGAAGCAAGAACTGTTCATTCATTCAAGCATTTTTTTCACTAATTCATTCATTCAACAAATACTAATTGAATACTTGCCTTATGCTACGGACAATGGTAATATGAGTATGACAAGTTGAAATGAGTACTACTAAATTAGCCAATGAGAGAAAAGAAAGGTAGTCAGACATTTATAAAGTGACAGCACTAATACCATCAAGAGTCCGGTGAGCTGCCTCTGGCTTTTACTACACACAGGGCTTATGCTTTACGTAAAACTAGCCAGATTCATGTACCTCCAAGTCTGTGTGATAATATACCATCTTCTAACAGGTGCCCTCTGGACTGGGAGTCCAGATATCTATGGTCTAATCCCAGATCTCACCAGCTCTGTGATCCTGAATAAAGCACATACCTCACCAAGCCTCAGTTCATTCATCTGCAAAATAGGAACACTAAGAAGAGAAGGTTGGGGCTGAATGAAAATTTCTATTTCTAACACTGCCCAAGAGATTCTGTACTATGTTCTCTTCTGGAAGGAAATAACTTTACCCGAAGAGACAACGGTATATGCAACAACTTACTTAACTTTTCTAAGACTCAGTTTGTTATCTATAAGGTGGAAATAATAATTATTGGGAAGCCAGGTGAAGTAATGCACGTAGAATAATGGGCAGAGTGTCTGGCACACAATAAGTGCTCCATAAGTGTTAGTATTCGTTCATGTTGCATTTAAACATGTTTCTCATCCTTTATTGCCAGCAGTCCCCAGATTCATGTGCATCAAGAATCGAAATGATCCATTCTCCCTTTTAAAGGTTCCAGTTTCCGTGTAAATATGGAAAAATTGTTCTCCAGTTCATAAATTCCAAAGAGTCTGATTAAAACTCTCACTGCCTCATTGTGGAGCCTCATTTGCTGTGGTACTGCATTCAGGTAGCTATGAGCTGGTTGACTGAGCACCCACTATGTGTCAAATACATCTGAAAGAAGGTAACTGTTTGAAAAAGATCATTGAAGCAAAGCCTGTATAAAATCTACACTCCTAATTATTTTTGACTGTTATTTTAGATTATCAGCACGTAGACACAGCTATTAAAATTAGTCCAGCAAGACAGTGTGTATGCTTTAAGCCAGTCATTTACTCAAAAAAAAAAATATTTATGACTACCTATTGTGTCCATGATGCTGCACAAATCACTGAGGCAGACACAGGTTATCTACTCCCCAGGGCATGGGAGCTGGTAGTGTTGTAGGAGAGATGCTGCAGACACAAGCAGCTACCAACCAAAGCAGGACCCAAGGGCCATAAAGGAGGTACAACATTCTGAGAAATGAAAAATTACCTCTGCCCCAAGGCAGAAGAGAATCAGGGAGAACTTTCTGTCGAAGGTGATATTTAAGCTGGCCTTTAAGCCCGGCTGGTGTTGCTCAGTGGTTGGGTGTCAATCTATGAACCAGGAGGTCAAGGTTTGATTCCCCTACAGGGCACATGCCCCGGTTGTAGGCTCAATCCCCCCATCGGGGTGTGCAGGAGGCAGCCGAGCAATGATTCTCTCTCATCAGTGATGTATCTATCTCTTTCTCTTTCTCCCTCTCCCTTCCTCTCTGAAATCAATAAAAATATATTTTTTAAATAAAAAATAAATAAACTGGCCCTTTTATGGTGAGCATGATTCCGATGATAAGAGATATGTTTTAGGGAGGAGAGTCTCTGAGAGCATCTGGAAAGAGTGGCAGGCCTCCTCAAAGACAGGGAGAGCCAAATCCAGAGTCCCAGCTGGATGGTGAGGGAGAGACAGGGGAGCGCCTGAGCACAGACTGGAAAAGACACGACTAGATGGAGGAAGGCTTTTGTCTCCACTAGGTTCCAGCATGACTTAATGAACAACAAACCACCCGAAGATTTAAAGGGCAAGGTGCTTTAGGAAGATCAATCTGGCACAGAAAAGAAAAACTCACTTTCTTCTAAAAGCTACAACAGATCTTTGAGAGCCTATAGTGCTCAAATGTAACAGGTAATGTCACATCTTCCCCTGGGAAGCAGTACTGTTATATTTTCACTGACAGTACACAAATACCTAGCTAGAGTTTGGTAAAGACCTGCAGGCATTGTTAATGAGGGCAGCACCCTCCATGCTCCATAACCTATTTCTCATTTTCTCTGAGAAAAGCACGACAACCCATGCCTCTCAAAAAAAAAAAAAAAAAAGCTGTTTATCTTCATGTCCCTAGAAAGTGCTACAGCCATCACTAATAGCGTGTTAACTGTTGAAATGAAAGCGTTATGTTAAAGCCTGCAGCCTTTATGCCAAGGTAGCATTGAAGGAGCAAGGCACATGTCATGAGATTAAATAAATTCACAAAGCCTATCTCCTCTGGAGCCCTGGCTTTAAATTCAGGTTGCATCATCAATGAAATAGGCTCAGTGGCCTCCACCTTTTGCCTGGGAACATTTGTTTGATTTACAATTACAGGACATGATGTGAAATAGTTGGTGCAATTAGTATTCACTCCTTAGGTCCTAAGGCTTAGGAGAATGGCCCAACAGTTAGAATTCAAATGCACCAAAGCCAGCCCTGAATTTCTCTCTGTCCCCCTTCTCTCTCCCTTTTCCCTCCTCTCTTTCCTCTGCTCTCTCCCATGTCCTCCGAGGACCATGCAAGCTGGAGATGTGACCGAGCAAATCCAGAAGTCACGGGTGCTCCACCACGAATCAAGGAACAAAATGCATGGTTCAGCCACGACTGTTCTGCTTCGAAGCAGAGGCTGCTGTTATCTTTGCTGCTCCCCACATCTCTTCGCGCAACTACCGAGTACACAGCGTTGGTTTCACATAAAGAATTTTCTGGAAGAAGCCCCATTGCAGAGAGGGGTGCTGAGCATTCGACAGTGCTTGGTAACAATTATTAAAGTTATTCCTGCACTTACGTAAAGCAGAGCATAAATACATAGAAGACATGGTAACTGCTACTCACAACATATGAAAATGTCCTCTGTGCCCAAGCGCAAGAGTTGGCCTGTTCATTAAAAAGCAGCTTAATTCCTGTTGGGGGCGGGGGGGGGGGGGGAGAAGGGGTAGACTTTGTGACAGTCTTCCAAAAGACAGCTGCCAAAACTGAGAGTATAGTTAGTTGTTTATTACCCACCAACTCGAGGTGGTGCGTGCTAGTAGACACAGAAAAGCAAAGAAAATTGGAGCTAATTAGCAAGGGAGGCCAGGAAAGCTCTAGGGAAATTCTGAACTGGGAAATATTTGTTAGAGAATTTTGGTTGTGTTATTTCCAAGAAAAAACAAAACACCTAAGCAGCATAAACATTTTAATTTTAAAGTTATCATGGACAATGAAGAGGCGATGATAAATAGACCCTAAACTCCAATGCAAATGGAGGAAATCTTTGATATCTTGATCCTTAGGATTGATAACGTTGACACACTTCCCCTGTCTGGAAATGCAAGGGCAGAAAAATCGCTTTGAATTTTTTTTCTCTCCAAAAGTTACATGTGCCACTTTTGAATCTTCCCAAGTTTCACCTGGGTGGTATCCAGGTAAATGACCACTTCCTGTAAGTATGCGGCAATGTAGCTATGCAGAAAGGGGATCCTAACTGACCTGGAAGACAAGGGGAGCCTCTGCAACTCCTCATCCAAATGAGTGCACTGCATTTGGTTTCTTCCTAGCAGTGACTTCTTTTTATTACATTGAAAGGCCCAACTTAAGCTTAGCCTCAAAAGTGCTTCAACTGCTTATTAGTGGTCTGTGCCCTCATTAACAATCACTGAAGAGACGGAAACAGACATTAAGAGCATATATATACTCAACTCCATATTCAAAGCCACATTTTACTTATCCTTTTAGTTTGGTGAAGGCTTGGTAGGGGGAGCAGTCCATGTGTTCCTTCATTTCTTGGAATAGAAGCAGAGACTAATTGCATGCTGCTCTTTAAGTCAGTTTAAAAAATAGGTTGAAACTAGCCCATAAAGTCACATAACCATAAGTGACAATTGGCCCCTAATTGTACCTCAAAGGTTGGTCAATGGCAATTCACTTATACTTTCTTTCCTAGTACACACACCGCTCCCCCACGCCACCCCCAACCAAAACAGCAACTTTTAAATTAAGATTTGTGGATAGGGCTAAATGGAGTAGCATAGATGAGTAAACAGTGTCACCTAGTGGACAGGAAAAGAAGACAACTAGCACAGAAGAATCAGCACAAATGGAAATTTGGGCTAGCTGTCAGCTTTGGGCCATTTTCCCCTCACTCCAGCCTTCCATGATCACCCATGAGCAAATAAGAAAGTTTCCTCAAGCAGACACCAAACAAAACTACAAACATGAAAGCAAAACCTGCATAGTTTGCCTCTCCAGTTCTCTAGCTCCCTAATGAAGGTCCTATAAAAATAATATTTATTGAGCATTTCCCATGAGCCAATATTTTGAAGCATGCTTTATATGGTTCATCTCACATGGTCATCCAAATAATCTCTGTTAGGAAGTTTGGGTGATTTTTTTCCAAGGTCCCAGAACCTGACTGTGATACCCATGCAACAACACCCATTATTTAGCACCCGACACACACACAGCCCGAGGGCAAAGAAAGTGATCTTGGGAAATATATGCAATAATTAGATACATGTTAAACATTTACTGTGCTCTTGTGACTATTTAAGGGAGACAAAAATGAACTAACACGAACCCTGCCCTCTAACAATGTATAGTCTTAAAACCTAAATTTGTAGAATACTTTAAGGTTGACATCATTACAACCTGTCTGCATAGCGCTATAAGGTAATTATGCCCCTGACTTTAGAAATAAGGTTTTATGATTCATTCCAGGTCTCATAGATAAGAAGTGTCAGCTCTTCAGATTTTTTTAAAATATATTTTTATTGATTTCAAAGAGGAAGGGAGAGGGAGAGAGAGAGAGAAATATCAATGATGATAGAGAATCATTGATCCGCTGCCTCCTGCACACCCCCTACTGGGGATTGAGCCCACAACCTGCTCATGTATCTTAGATTGAAATTGAACCCCGGACCCTTGACTCCACAGGCCGATGCTCTATCCACTGAGCCAAATCAGCTAGGGCAGCTCTTCAGATTAAAAACAAGTGCATCATTCCACCTCATGCTGCCTCTGTCTCAGCTGCAGCTGTGAGAGATCCCTGGCTTTATGACAAGGGGTGAAGGATGAAGGCAGGAGAAGGCTCTCTTGGGAACTAGTCATAAAGACCAAGGGTGAAATGTCATTTCTTCCTCCCATCCCAGACCTGAGAAAAATGACCATAAATCAAATCTCTCAATAGATCAGACTAAAATAAACCATCGACATTCTGTAGGTCTCAGAAAATGAGAACTATAGGGAACTTCCATATCTAAAAGAAGAGTACTTATACACAAAGAAACCCACAACTAATCTCATACTTAATGTTGAGAGACAAGACATTTCCCCCCCTAAGAAAGGTAACAAGACAAAGGTATCTTCTTTCATCATTCCTATTCAAAGTCCTAGCCAGTGAAATAAGACTAGAAATATAAATTAAAGGTATATTGATTAGATAAGAGGAAGTAAAACTATTTTTATTTGCAGATGGCATGATTGTTAAAGTAGAGAACTCCAAATAATCTACAAGGAAAAAAAGCCTCCTGGAATTAATAAATGATGATTGTAGCAAGGTTACAAAAAAAATAATATCAACATACAAATGTCATTAATGAGCAACTTGAATATAAAATTGTGAAACAATACCATTTACAATACTACCAAGAAGAAGAAAAATAACAACTTAGGTCATAAATCTAACAAAACACATATGGGATCTGCATGTGAAAAAATTACCTTTATATAAAAACTTTATATATAAAGTTTTTCTGGGAATATAAAAAATAAATCAATAGAATCAGGAATAAATTATATACTTTAGCTTGTAGATGCTGAAGAATTCTACCAGAGGTAAGATGCTAAATTCAAACCCCAGGGTTAGTGACCCATCAGAGGTTGTCTGGTTCCCCTTCCCCTTCTGGGCTCTTCTGTAGAATAAGGAAACCATAATCAGGTATGGCATGCTCAGAGCCCCTAAGTCACTTAGGAAAGCTAAGGAAACAAGTAGGAGGGAAAAAAGTAAGGTGTTTTGTTTTTTTTTTGTAAAAAGCCTTAATATTGTCAGATGTCAAAAAGAAACAATTACAGCATTTCTTCTGCTCCGAAGACATGGATGTTCTGCCTTCTTCTAGCAGTTAAGATTCCAGATCTAAAATCCTCTGAGTATCTTTTTTAATGAAAGAGGTCCTTCTAACTTGTTGACTGGAGTTGAGAGTTGCAACTAAGCTGTCCACTTGCTCTATCAGCACCACAAAATAATTCATCTGCATACATCATGCACCATCAGAACTGGGTGGATCTTGACATATATGCTGCTTACCCTATGTAGCTCTGTGCCTGGAGCTCCCGTAAGCACTTTACACTCATTGGCTTATTTAATCCCCAAGCAACCCCATAAAGGAAGTGTTGTCCCCATATTATATAGTTAAATATAATGATTTTTTAACACTGCAAAGTTGTTGATGTTTTTAAGTTTCACCTTGGGTGGCACAACCTAGAACATGTCAACTATAATACTTTACAATAATTTAAATACTTCACAACATTTCCAGAAACTATTGTTTGTGAAAAGCAAGGTATATTGGTGCTCTGGGGCCTTTGTGCTGCAGTAGACAGGAAGGAAGGGTGACTCAGTTTAGGGAAAGCCCTACAAATTTAGTGGTGTGCTGGGCAGTGTTTAACAACTAGCTCCCCCTTTAAATAAAAGGGGCAATGGGAAAGAAAGGAAACAACAAAGAAAACACTGACTTGCAGTGTTTGCCAAGTTCCATATAAAAATACTCCCACCATTGCCAGTTACAAGGTTCACAAAGTTCCTGAAAATTTAACCGGCCAGTGGGAGCTGACTCTAGCACACCACAGCAAAGCCCCATGAAAAGAGGACCCATGACTGTTTTATTCAACCTGACACCCAGCACAGCACTTAACAGTTAGTTGGCACTCAAGAAATATTTGTTGAAGATTTGAAGATGGCGGTGAAGGTAAACACCTGTACGCACCACCTCCCACAACCACATCAAAATTACAACTAAAATACAGAAAAACCATTATCCAGAACCACTGGAAAGCTAGCTGAATGGAAGTCCAACAACTAGAGAAGTAAAGAAGAAAACACACTGAGACTGGTAAGAGGTGTGGAGGCGAGGATCGAGCTGGTCCGGCACCCACGTGTGCTGCTTTTTTGCTTTTTTGCTTTTGTAATCTGGAGGGAGATCGCATCTGTGGAGACTGCCCAGAGGCACAAGGGGTCCCAGCCCCACACCAGACCCCAAACCCAGGGTCCCATTGCTAGGAAGAGAAGTTCCTATGGGCAGTAAGAACTACGGGCTGTAAAAATTAGTGCAGATTGGGGCTCAGTGATACAGACATAGCTGGAGACCCAGCTGTTCCTCTTAAAAGGCCTGCACCATGAACTGAACTTACAAGCTCCCACTTCCTCTGAGCCCCAGCATCAGGGTGAGGTTTTGGGGGAACAGACACTTACAAGGAGGAACTGGATTGTCTAGCTTTGGGGCAGGAACTCTGGGCGACTTTCTCCCACACAGTGGTGCTCACAGGGATCATTATTCCTATTCTGGGACCTCCCCAGTTGCAGGGCTGACTGGCAGCCATTTCTGTTTTCTCTGCCCTGGTGATTCCCTAAGACCCTGCCTCATCCAATTTATAACCCCACCAAAGCTGTGTGTAGAGGCTTTTATATATGAATGGCCTGTCCTTGCTCAGGTTAAACTCTGAAACAAGCTGCAGCTAGGTCAGAGAGTCCCAAATCTATCAATAAAAGGCCCATGATGTGGCACCAGCACCAGCTTGACTTGCTTCATAGCTGAGCCTCATCTAGGAACTTCCAAACCCAATATAAAGAGGAGGAATCTGCAGATATCTCTGTAGTTCCTGCTAGGTAGCCCCAGGCAGTGGCTGACTTTTCACCTCCCTGAAGACCCAAGAGCCAGTGTACCCAGTGGTCAGTGTCAGATCATACCAGATTACAACTCTACACATCCATAAGTGACACACTCAAAGGACAGACTCAGTGAGCACCAAAGCCCCACTGAAGCAAGTTCTGCTCCATAGGGGTGTCTCCTACACAGTAGCTCTCCCACTGTAGTCGAAGCTGGTCCTCACAACCAGGTCAATTCCTCCTAGTGACACCAATAGCAATTAAGTCTCAACTACAACAAGACTGTGCTCACAGCCCACAAAAGGGTGCATCTAGAGCTCCCAATTCAGGTGACTGGGGAGGCTGAGCCACTGGGCCCTATAGGACACCTACTACACAAGGTCACTCTTCCAACTCAAGGAGACATAGCAGCTCTACCCAATACACAGAAACAAACACAGGGAAGCAGCCAAAATGCAATGACAAAGAAACATGTCACAAATGAAAGAAATGGGAGAAAGCAAACTACTGAATATAGAATTCAAAACCATGGTTATAAGGTTACTCAAGAATCTTCTAGAAACGTCCCCAAAAAACAGAAAAGGACCAGTCAGAAACTAAGCATATACTGACTGAAATAGAGTGGAGGATTCTGAGAATCAAATAGACAATTTGAAATATGAGGAAGCAAAACACACCCAACCAGAAGAGCAAAAAGAAAAAATAATTCAAAAATATAAATGTAGTGTAAGGAGCCTCTGGGACAACTTCAAGCATACCAACATTCACATTATGGGGGTGCCAGAAGAAGAGAGGGCGCAAGATATTGAAAACCTATTTGAAGAAATAATGACAGAAAACTTCCCCTACCAGGTGAAAGAAATAGACTTACAAGTCCAGGAAGCACAGAGAATCCCAAACAAGAGGAACCCAAAGAGGACTACACCAAGACACATCTTAATTAAAATGCCAAGGACTAAAGACAAAGAGAGAATCTTAAAAGCAACAAGAGAAAAACAGTTAGTTACCTACAAGGAAATGCCCATATGACTGTCAGCTGATTTCTCAACAGAAACCATGCAGGCCAGAAGGGAGTGACAATAAATATTCCAAGTGATGAATAGCAAGGACCTATAACCAAGATTATTCTACCCAGCAAAACTATCATTTAGAATTAAAGGTCAAATAAAGAGCTTCACAGACAAGAAAAAGCTAAAGGAGTTCATCCCCACCAAACCAGTATTATATGAAATGTTGAAGGGTATTCTTCAAGAAGAGAAAGAAGAAGAAAAAGAAAAAGATCAAAAATATAAACAACAAAATGGCAATAAATACATACCTATCAACAATTGAATCTAAAAATCAAAATAAACAAATAAGAAATCTAATGAACAGAATAAACTGGTGAATAAAATAGAATCAGAGGCATGGAAATGGAACAGACTGATGATTCTCAGAGGGAAAGGGATGGGAGGGCAGGAAGAGATTAAACAAAGATCTTATATGCATATATGCATTACCTGTGGACACAGGCAATAGGGTGGCGAGGGCTTGGGGTGGGGCAGGAACCAAGTGGAAGGGGACAATGGAGGGGGAAAGAGGGACATCTGTAATAATCTCAACAATAAAGATTAATTTTTTTTTCAAAAAGAAAAAGAAGCCGAAACCGGTTTGGCTCAGTGGATAGAGCGTCGGCCTGCGGACTGAGAGGTCCCAGGTTCGATTCCGGTCAAGGGCATGTACCTGGGTTACTGGCATATCCCCAGTAGGAGAATGTGCAGGAGGCAGCTGATTGATGATTCTCTCTCATCGATGTTTCTAACTCTCTATCTCTCTCCCTTCCTCTCTGTAAAAAATCAATAAAATATATTTTTTAAAAAAAGAAAAAAAAAGAAAAAGAAATATTTGTTGAATGAATGAGTGGGTTAATGAGATGCATCAAGTAAATTAGAAAGAGGTAAGTATACTCTCCTCCATTGGTTGTAACATAACTGGGAACTTGCTGCTTCAATGACAACACAGTCTCTGTTTATCATGATGGTTGTGATTTGTGCTACAATTTTTTGGAGAGAAGGGGAATATTATCTCAACTTTGTGCTTTGTTAATCATAATGGGAATACTAAGGGAAATAAGACTTATGAATATATATTTTCAAAAGTAACAAATAAAAGGAATAAATATGGTTTTTGACTGATTTAATCAAAGAGAATACTTAGAATTTTTAAGTCGTATTTAAACTCCTGAAACTCTAGCCTCTAACCTCTTGAAATAATAATTGAAATAATTATTTTGATAGCCAACTATTCTTAGAAACTCATTGCAACAAAACAGGGGACTAGCTCTCCGCTGTTACCAGGTACTTTCTTACTGCTCTTGGACATGCTTTTCTTATAGCATTTATTGGATAGAATCTCAGAAGGGAACTAGACATTCATTCAATCTTAAATAAATGAATTCATTTTGATTTTTTGAATACCAGTTGTGTGTACAACCTTCAGAATCTATAAGAAAAGGATGCAGACATTGTATGACACCATTAAACTTCTAAATAGAGAGTGAGGCAAAGTACTAGGGCCCTGATATAGCTTAAATTGAGATTTAGAACAATTCAGAGTATGTAAGCAGATAGGTTAGTGGCTCCCAATCTATAAATATACATATATTTATAGGATATAATATAGGATAAAATATAGGATTCCCAGATAAATTTGAATTTAAGATAAATAATCATTGCTTAGTATGCGTGAAACTCCCAACATTGCATGAGACATACTTGTACTAGAAAAGTAATTCTTTGTTATCTGAAATTCAAATTTAGCAGGGCATTTGTATTTTTATTTGATAAATCTAGCAAACCTATCCCAAAGACATATTTTCTTGAAATGGCTTTAAAAGCCATTTCAAATAGATTCCATATTTAACAGTAAAATAAATACAAAAATTTTTGAGAAAATTCTTTTATAACTTTACTGTTGAAAGCTTTCATAACTGACACAAAATCTAGATGCCAGGGAAGAAAAGATTGATAAGAGCCACTCTGTAAGGATCAAAACAGTTTTTGAGGTGGGGTCGGGCGGGGAGGGGGGCAGCGCAGGGTGGAGAGGAAGGGGATATAAGACAAGTAAAAACCAAATAACCTCTAGGCAAAAATATCAGACACTTAAAACCTAGATAAAGGGCTAATCTCCCACGAATATAAAGAGTACCCAAAAACCCGTAAGAGTAAAAGAAAACTCATTTATCCAATTAAAAAGTTCACAAAGATAGGAACTGAGTATTCACAGGAGAGGAAATAGACATGGTTCTTAAACAAGTGGAGGGAAATAAATGTCCAGCTTCACTGCTGGTAATAAAATGCAAATTAAACTAGATGAAGTTGAAGGTGTTTTCTTCTACCTAATAGACTGGCAAAAATTCCAAAACTTTGGTAATAAACTATGTCGGCGAAACTGCATAAAAAATAGCACTTTTATATGTTGTTAGTGAGCTACGTACGAATTGGTAGAATTCTTAAGGAGGGCTATCTGACAGTGTCTAACAAAGTTTCAAAGTACATATCCTATTGACCCAGCAATTCTACTTCTAGGAATTTTTGCTACAGATATACAAATGTAAAACAAATTAAGTACAGGGATATTATCTTGTAGCTTTGTTGTAATGGAAAAATTTGGCAACAACCTATAGGAACTGATTAAATAAATTATGAGTTCATCTACATGGAATACTATGATACTGTAAAAAAAGAATTAAGAAACTACTCATGTGCTAATGTGAAAAAAATCTTTATGCTTACTAAAATTAAGTGGTATATACTATTTTACTCTATTAGAAAAATAAAACAAAAGGTGTATATGTATATTTATATTGGTTTCTATTTGCATTAAAAATTATCCCTGATAGTATAATAAGAAAGCAATAATAGTGGTTATCAGAAGGATAAAGATGGTTGAATAAAGGGCAGGGAAGGAAAGGAATCTTTTAATTAATAGTTTTTATATGTTTTATATTTAAAACCTGTGAATGTACTACCAATTCAAAAAGTTAAATAAAAGTTATAAAAATAGATGTATTATGTCTGGACAGCATGGCTCAGTGGTTGAGCATCAACCTATGAACCAGGAGGTCACAGTTTGATTCCCAGTCAGGGCACATGCCTGGGTTTCGGGCTCTATCCCCAGTGTGGGGCATGCAGGAGACAGTCAATCAATAATTCTCTCATCATTGATGTTTCTATCTCTCCCTCTCCCTTCCCCTCTGAAATCAATAAAAATATTTTTAATGTATTATAATTATCCTGATACTGTTGTTATCCAAAATTAATAGGGCCTGGAGATAGCATGCTACATATACTGAGTGGCCTGCCCTACTGGATTTTCCACCTTTTTTCATCTCATGGCACACATAAACTAATTACTTAAATTCTGTGGCACACCAAAAAATATTTTTGCAGATCTCACCCCCAAAAAACAGGTATCATTTTCATTCATTCACACCGGATGGCTATTGTTGTATTGGCTGTTGTCACTTTTTTATTTGACAATCTAAGAGAAACGAGGTCACTGCCCCTGACTAAATAGATATTGCATGTTTTTAAAATTATTGCAGCACACCAGTTGAAAATCACTGATTTAGACCATTATCTCTTCATTTATTCAACCATTTATTGAGCATTTGCTATACACTCAGCCTTATGCTGAGTACTTAGAGTACAGATATAAATAGTATAAACTTGATTCCCACCCTCTCTGTGCTTAAATCTGGTTGAGAAAAAAAAATGCTAATAGATAACCTTTACGGAGTGCTTCTTCTATGGTAACTATTGTGCTATGCATTTATGCAATTTATCTCATTTAATTCTCACAATAACTTTAAAAAGTAAGAACCATTATTTGAACTAGAGCTTGAGGGAGAAGAAGATTTTCCATAAGCAAAGAATGAGAAAATTCACCCCTGCAAGTTGAGGAAACAGCATGAGCAAAGACAAGAAGGTAAGTATAGCCGACACCGGTTTGGCTCAGTGGATAGAGCGTCGGCCTGCGGACTGAAGGGTCCCGGGTTTGATTCCGGTCAAGGGCATGTACCTGGGTTGTGGGCACTTCCCCAGTGGGGGATGTGCAGGAGGCAGCTGATCGATGTTTCTCTCTCATCGATGTTTCTAACTCTCTATCTCTCTCCCTTCCTCTCTGTAAAAAATCAATAAAATATATTTAAAAAAAAAAAAAAGAAGGTAAGTATAAGCTGGCAAGTTTGTGATTGTATCGTCAGGTTCATGGAGGGATGAAGGGATGAAAAGTTCACTTGGAGCCATAACCCCCAGACTAAGGGGGTTTGGAATTTTATTCTAATAAAATAGGCACAGATAGTATCTGATACTTTTTCCTGCTTTTATTTTAGGTTACTTGAGATTGTAGACTAAAGCTTTAGTATAAGGACAGAACAGAGGTCCCAGAGCAGAATTCAGCTGGAGAAAAACTCATCAGGCTCTCTCCCAGACACCGTGACCATGAACACATCAAGTTACAGTTCCATTCAACAAGCACCCGTTAAGTGCCAAGCCCTGAGCCAAGTGCTAGAAATGGGGAAATAAACAAGTGAAACACATTCCTTGTGCATGAAAGTTTAGAGTTTAGCAGAAAAGAGAGACTGTTAAATGAGCAATTCCAGTTTAGTCACATCAGTATTTTGCTCTGGGAAACATGGAGCACTGCGGGCACAGTGAGCAGAAGTATATAACTTAGTACATTGGAGCCCAGGACCTCCCCCCACCACCACCCCAAGGAAATGCCTCTGAGACCAGAAGCACGAGTGTCATTTAGCCAAGTAAAGTAGGGAAAATAAAAAGGAGCAGCACGTGCAAAGACATGGAGATGTAACAAAGCACAGTTTGGGGAAATGAGAGCAATCCTGTGTGGCTCAACTGTGAAGGAGGAAGAGTTGCTTTTATTCCCTTTCTACACTGTGTTTCTTTCTCTTTCCTCTATGACCCACTTGTCTCTCCCCCAATAATCTTAGGAAATAAATGGAGAAGCGGAAGGGAAGAAGGTATAGAGTTCTGACTGGAAGTAAAAAGAAAGAGGAGAAGGCAAGATGAAATGACCGAGGAGTGGGGAATGGAAAAGAAAGAAGGGAAACAGAGGAGGGGGCAAAGAAAGAGGTGACACAACTGCAGATAGTCCTAAGCCATAGGGCACTGGTAGACATTGAAATGCCCTGAGAACAGCAAAACCCAAAAGCATTTTTGAGAGAATCCTTTTAAAAAGGGATCAGAAGAAAACAGTCATTGAGCATCTGCTGTGTGTACTAAGCATTTTCATACATGGAAATCACTTAATCCTCACAAAATCCCCATAACGAAGGCTTTGGAAGACTAAACGAGTGGCCCGAGTTCACATGATTGGTAACTGATGAAGCTGACGTTCAGATCTGGTTCTACTTGAAAATCTCTGCCATTCAAGATAACTAGAGAGCATGGGCATTAAAAGAAGACATAACCAAGCTTCATCCTTACCATTTTGTTCAAGGTTTTCTTTGAATCTGAGAAAGGAGTCATCTGCATTCTAACATAAAACTCTTGGAAATTATAGTTTATTTAATATGTATTAATATTTTTAAATATCTTTAATCTACTCCTGGCTGTACAGATTACCCATGACAATCAAATCATGGGAAACAAGAAAAAAACAGATACATGAACTCTGACACTAATCCATGACCTCCGATTCACTAATAGTTTCCCAATGATTTCAACCCACAGACACAAACATGTCATAGGAGAAAAGAGGCATAGGCACAAATGCAAAGAAATGCAGAATTAAGTTAACCACCTTTTCTTTTAAAAAAAAAACATATTTTATTGATTTTTTACAGAGAGGAAGGGAGAGGGATAGAGAGTTAGAAACATCGATGAGAGAGAAACATCGATCAGCTGCCTCCTGCACACTCCCTACTGGGGATGTGCCCGCAACCAAGGTACATGCCCTTGACCAGAATCGAACCTGGGACCCTTCAGTCCATAGGCCGACGCTCTATCCACTGAGCCAAACTAGTTAGGTTAGGGCAACCACCTTTTCATTTCCTCTTCGTATGAGATACATAGTCCAAAATGGCAGAAGGAAAGAGAAGATACTAGAGCTATAGACGATCAGCTGATTATATAATCATCCACTTCCATTTTCTCTTTCCATGTATATCCATCCTTAACTATTTGGTGTTTGTCCTTCCAGACCTTTTTCAAATATGAATATATATACACAAATAGAAAACACATATACATTTGATTATACACACACACACACACACACACACACACACACACACACATACTTATCCACTATATATAGGGTTTGTTTTGGTTTGGTTTGGTTAGGTTTCTCTTTATGGAATTTATTGGGGTGACATTGATCAATACAATGGTACAGGTTTCAGTTTCACAATTCTATAACACGTCATTTGCATATTATGTCGTGTTTTCACCACCCCAAGTCAAGTCTCCTACATGTATCCCCCCATAGCCTCTCCTATCTCCCCACAACCCCCTCCCCTCTGGCAATCACTACTATTGTCAGTGTTTGTCTTTCTTTTTTTTTCTTTGCTTAATCCCTTCACCCTTCTCACCCAGCCTTCAAAATCCTCCCCTCTGAGCTGTCAGTTTGCTCTCTGTATCCATGAGTCTGTCTCCAATTTGTTTGATAGTTTATTTTGTTCATTAGATTCCACATATAAGTGAAATCCTATGGCACTTGTCTTTCTCTGACTGGCTTAGTTCACTTAGCATAATACTCTCCAGGTCCATCCTGGCTGTTGCAAAAGGTAGATTTCCTTTTTTATGGCTGAGTCGTATTCCATCATGTAAATGGACCACAGCTTTTTTATCCGCTCATCAACTGACAGGCTCTTGGACTGCTTCCAAATTTTGGCTATTGTAAATGACACTGCAATGAACACAGAGCTGCATATAGTCTTATGAATTAGCAGGCCCTCAAAGCCAGGCAAAGCCTGGGGCCCACGAATGATAGCAAGAATAGAGTGGCAAATCTAGTGGCAGCCATCAGGCAAAGCCAACAGTTTGAACTGGGAGCTTGACCCATAGGAAACTTCAGGTGAGGCTAGTAAAGGCCCACACTAGCTTATTATCATTCCCTCAAATATTTATTGAGCAACTCCTACTATGTGCCTGGCACTGCACTAGGCTTGAAAAATAAAAATAAAAAAATAGAAAATGCCTCCCAAACATTACAGTTGCTGTATTCTGGAACTTCTAAGTGCTAACTAGTTCCAGACTTTGTTCTGAGCCTCACCCACCCCCCACCACCCACCCCCCACCACACCCCACCCCCGCTCCCTTTCTTTTTCCAACTTGCACAACAGCTTACAGTTCTGGTGTGACAATGGGGTGATGGCCAGAATGGGAAGGGAGATGTGGTAAAATGTAGGATGCATGTTAGCCCATTCAAGTTCTCCAGCCAGGGCAATGGAAAGTCATCCACCTTTGCCTCTTCCCCAGTCATGAGTCAGTCTCACTTTATATTTTTGGTCCATTTAAATGCTTCCTGCTGTCCTGGGTGGCTTAGGACAGCCAATTGGGGATTGCCATTCACAGTTGGATTTAGAGAATTTAAGAGAGCAAGTTCTGTGTTTGTATCCATGGAGACAGGGCTGGGGGTGGTTCGTGCATTGCACGGAACAGGTAACCTAAAGCAGTCTCTGGGGAGGACCTCACAAGGTGACACCTCAGGCTTGTCAGGACACTTCCCTGCACCATCACATCGCCAATTTACGAAACAGGGGGAACTCATATTTCCTTCGGTAATTACACTGAACTGGCAGAATGACTAATCCATCCGTTCTAAGCCATCACTTGCATTTGAAAGGTAACCCTAGTCTCTGCTCAAGATCAGAGTTCAAAGCAGGCCAAGATCGCAGCCGAAGGTTAAAGTGCTTGGTCACCCTCCCCCCCTAAAAAAAAAAAAAAACTCACCCTGAGGTGCTTCAGAAAGAGTAACATGCTCTCAGTTAGAAAATCTAGATTCTCTTCTGTGCTCTGATATAGGTGTGTGTTTTAGAGACTCGGCATCTTCATGTCTAAAATGGTGAGACACTCAACACCCTCCTGGGCCTCAAAGAACTGCCATAAAGACGAAAGAGAATGCATGAGAAGGTGCTTGTAGTTGCAAATGGCAATAGCTACATAAGTGACAGTGATGATGATGAAGATGATGATGATGATGATGAGGAGGAGGAGGAGGAGGAGGAGGAGAAGGAAAATGATGATGATAGAGGAGGAGGAGTGCAAGGGAGCATGGCTAACGTCCATCAACTGGATAAGATTGGTCAACAAACTATTCAGTTTTGTCAGTGTAAGTGCATTAACTCTCAACTTTAAAGCTTATTTAATTTACTGTTCTAAGTGCCCACGTTAGCCTTAGAAACCAAAGAGTAATCCAAACACAGTCTATCACATTCTTGAGTTCAGAGAGCCACATTCTGAGGACCTAGCAGCTACAAAGTAGGTCACTGGACCCAGTATATGTGCCAATGGATATGCAAAAGTAAAGTTATGAAAGCTTCAAGTGGGAAAATCCTGAGGCCACACAGGTTGCTTAATCTCTATGCTAAATAACTACCAGTCTCCAGGGTGTGGCAGGAAGAAAACAACCACATACTCTTGCTAGTGACCCAACTGCCCAGGTGAGTATGAGTTCATGGGAATGCCCGCTCTATGGGGAAGTGGACGGGGTTGACCCGGAGGGACACTAAAGAACGGTCCTCCTTCGTGGAGCTCTCATTGTAGACCTCACAGCCTTTTTTCCTTTTTGTTAATTGGAAAGCTTAACTCCTCCTGCCTCGATCCTGTGATTTCCACAGTGGTTCCTAAAAAAACTACAAATAAATCCCTGAGGTTCCCTAAAGCCAAGATTTTTAGAACTGGCTTGCTTTCCAAAACCAATGAGGGGAAAAGAAAGGGTATAAGGGAGACGGGGGTTGTGAGAAGATGGGAACACAGATATAATTCCCTTGTATAAAATGATTACATAATGGAACTTTTTGCAAAACCAAAGATTATGTAAGACATAAAAGCAGTGATTCCAAATCAAAGCACTTTGTCAAAGTAACTAAAATAGTTATTTAAAACACACACGCGCACACATACTGTTTTCTAAAGCGCGATATTTCTGCCTGAGTCTTGTCTTCTCACTTGGCAGCCCTGTTGTGTACACGATCTCTACAGGAATGCAGAAAAACCACCTGAGGGAGAAAATTACTAATCACTAAAAATTACTAATCACTCTCTCACACTAAACAAATCCCACCGGGAGGTTTTTAGTTACCCATCGGGATATGGGTTCTTTTTTTTCCCTCTCAGGTTAATGATACAAAGGCATACAAAATAAAAAAAAGGAAGCATGTCACATCTTAATATGCATTAGTGGGGATATTTTTACATGATAGCATCTAGGTCTCAGTCCAAAATAAAGGCAAAGTAGACTGAAAGTCTCTAATGCCCACCACTGGGTCTCTCAGAAAGAAAAGAGGCTGGAGAGAGAATCGTACTTCCCACAGCACTGAATGCAGGGCCTATCATCCCCCGGCGGTGGCCCCTATCGCTTACGCTAACATTCAACAACCTTATTTTCACATGATATTCAATTCACAGGCTCATCGGGGGCCTGTCATATATTATTTCATTAAATAGATTAGCGTGTTATTTATGGCGGTCCCACCAAGTTATATCATATCTTTATACTGTTTATCTCAGACTTGTTTATCTTTTACTGTTTCTTTAGTCCATTGTAAATAGCCTAGGCCTGTGTACCTGCTTAGCTGATCAGAAGTTGAGTGTATCCAATTCAGTGGTCATATTACAAATGAGAGAAATTAGTAGAAGCAGTAGAATGCAGAGTTTCTTTTATTTGAGTGCCCCTCGGGTTCTTTTTTCTTCTTTATTATTATGGTTTTGGCTGATTATAAAACATAACACTGTTCACCATAAAAAAATGTTTAAGTAGGTCAATGGTATATAAAGTACAAAGTCACTCCCCAATAACTCTCTCATCCGAAGACCATATACACAAATATAGTAGTATTTATGTATATTAATGTAATTATAGATATAAATATATCCATCCAAGTAGAATAATATTAAACAGAGTTCCATAATTTACTTTCCACTTAACAATATTTTCTAGATATGTTTTCATATCAATAAACATGGAATTATATCTTCCCTTTGAATAGCCATTGAGAATTCCATTTGGGGTATATCAGAATTCATTTAAATAATTTCCTACTAGTGGACATGTATTTTATACCCTGTTTTCACTCTTATTAATGAAGCTGAGATGAACAGCTTATAAATATATACTTGAGTACCTTTCTGATTTTCTTTTAGAATAAATTTCTAGAAAAGGGATCACATCATCAAAAATCATGACCATTTAAAATTTTTAAATATATTTACAATATACTTTGCAGAAAAGTTGATCCAACATCCCCATAGTCTTACAAACACTACATATGATCAATATATTTTATCTTTGCCAATCTGATAGATAATGATAAAATAATGTCATATTCTTTTGGGTGCATTTCTTTGTTAGTGAAACAATATTTTCAGATGCCTATTTCATTACTATTATAATAGAATCAATTTTTTAAGGTTAAAATTCTTCACATGCTATTCTACAGATGGAAACTACCCCTTGATTTTATTGGCTACTATCCATTTATCACAACCTGAAGGAGTCAACCCCATTTTGTAGATGAAGAAGCTGAGTCCAAAAAAAGTTAAGTAGATGGCTAAAAGAGAGTAAATAGCTGACAAGCCTCCTTATGCTAACACTACTTCTGGAGGGGGAAAATAGATGGGAGGTACTCGGTGCTCTAGATAGGAAGTACACGGCAGAAATATTAAATGACTCACATTTATCCCCATTCTAATCCGAGCCATCTAGAGTCCAATTGCATTTACAACCCCAGAAACCTAACTGACAACGCATTTTAGCTTGTCTTCCAAAACCCCAAAATCTAGACCCCTGTGTTGCCTGCTGCACTGGCACCTAAAATGGCAATAGTAACTGTGCTCTATCTGCAGTCCTTCTTCAGTGTACAGATGACATTCAGTACTGATTCAACCTCCATTAAAAAAAAAAAAAAAAAAAAGCCATATCCAGGGGCAACCCACCTCTGACCCGTGGCTCCAACAGGGAATGGGGTTAACCCAGATGGAGTGGTTCAATCTTTAATTTTCTATCAGCAAGTCAAGGAAGAGGAACTGCTTGAGAAAGAAAAGGTAGAAGAGGATGCACCTTAGAGAGAAAAGGAGGAGGAGGGTAGGGGTGTGTACGTGCACATACACACGTTAAAATTCTACTCCTCTGTGATATTTGCCTTTCAAATTACAATTTGGCACTCAGAGTAACTAAGCAGCATCTGCTAAATACCCTGCTGAAGGTTGATTCCTTCCCCTTTACCCGACTGCCCCCTCCACATCCACTGGCTTGGTTGTGTCCCCCCTCTGCATTGGGAGCCTTGCGGAGGCCTCCCAGTCACCACCTGTGTGGCAAAACCAGCCTTCCCTGGAGATCAGCCGCTCTGCAACAGCGCACAGGTGTGTCCTGAACAATCTCGGCATTCTTGTTCCTCACTGAGGCAGAAAGAAAACAAAGAGGCAGAAGATTAAGTTATACCCAGGTACCAACAGATGAGAGAGGACAGGAGAAGCCATGTAAGCTGGAACCATAGTTAGGTAAGTGGTACTGGAGGGTGCCTAGTGATGTACTGGGTTCAAAATAAATTTATAAATTAACAGCTACCAAGAGAGAGAAATCTGACTTGCACATGACAACACCAACTAATTTTAGTTATGGAAATGGCAAGTCTATAGTAAATATGATTATATTATTGGCGAGGAAGAAGAATAGAATTGACAGGTACTGAGTACACATTTTATGTGCCAGATAGTATTTATGCCAAGGTGCTGGGGGTCTTTCTTGGAAGTTTGAACTTTGCCTCTATGATAGGAAGTACATAAACCTATAAAAATAGGCTCTCTGGTCTCTTCTCCTGCCCCACACCAGGCTGCTGACCATTCTGATGCCTCAGATCTGCTATCTTTCAATGTGAAAACTTTTCTCTAACCTTCTGTCATACCTGCACACATGTTGTGATAATAAATATGAAAATGCTGCATTCTACACAGACCCAAGGATCACTGAGCCTTGTCAATATAATGTGCAAATCCAAGGAAATAATAACTACAATATTATGTTGTGTTGAAGGAAAGCAAATTAAGATCCTTAAAGAAGAAAGGATTTTTTTCAGTAAAGGACAACAAGCATCTCTCTCTCTCTCTCTCTCTCTCTCTCTCTCTCTCTCTCTCTCTCTCTCTTCCTCTCTCTCCCTTCCCTCTTCCCCCTGCCCTCTTCTCTCAAGGGCTGACTCCCATGTTGCAATAACATTTCCACAATCTTGGGCAACTGAAATGCCAGTCCTTAACTACAGAGTATTACTCATTCTATGTGTTAAGCTTTCTCAGGCATTGGCATGCCAGGACATCAAAAAATCAGAGAAAAGGCCAGAGCAATTAATTTTTCTTATGTCTACAAGAAGAAAAAATATTTTAAGTAAACAATCTCAGCCAACATGAATAATTAATAACAATGTTTTAGAGAGGCTTCCCACTCAAAGAAAATTCTTACTTGGTTGTTTCTGAGTTTGTATCCCTGAATATGAAGATGCTGTTAGCAAACTTGCCATAAGACCATTTCTGAGGGAAACGTACTCTTGCTACCTGAACATGTGCCTGCAGGCTAAAACATGGGCCTCCTTAGCTCCAAGGTAGAAAATGGAGGAGCATAAACACACAAGCTCCAGGATGCTGCTGTCACACTAATGACAAATGATCTGAACATGGTCCTCCTGGGACCTTCGAGTTGCGGCTGAATAATGACAGGCCATAGCACTGAGCAACATGGAGGGGTGGGGGTAGGTGGTGCATAGCATTGTGGTTCAGAAAACAGGCACTCGGACCACTTGGGTTCAAATCCCAGCTGAACTAGGTACAAACACGGTGACCTGGGGCAAGTTACCTAACCTCTCTAAGTTACCATCTCTTCTTCTTGACCTTGGGCAACGTGCTTAACCGCTCGAAATTACATCTCTTCTTCTGTCAAATGAGCACAGGAATATGACCTTCCTTGTGACGTTGCTGCCATAATCGAATGAGATGATGCCTGTGAAGCTGCTGGCTGCACGGTGCCGGAGTGGGTGCCTGACAGATGGCAGCAGTGGGCAGTGCTAGCCAGTGTCATCATTTGGGAGAGAACACATAACTTGCCCAGCGGCTCCCAGCTGATTAGCCAGGACTACGACTCAGTTAAATCCACTTCCTCCCTTGCCACCTCTGCCACCTACCAGTTCTGCCATCACCAGGCCCAAGTGATTTAGAGAAACAAGTCCGTTTCCCATGCAACCCAGTCACACCCGCTCTACTCACCCCATCTTTACTTCACCCCAACCCTGCCTTGCCCTGCCCTGCCCTCCACAGCCACCCTGGGTAAGTCTCAATGGGAGGTTCTGAGCCAGGTCTGGGCACCCGCCTAACTGGATAGTGAGGCCAAGGTCCAAAACCAAAACCTTGACCCACAAACCCAGGGTGAAACTGCTGCCATTGCCAGCAAAACGGCAAGGGCTTTCAAACTAGGAGGAGAGGGAGCAGAAACAAATAAGTGGTCCCGAACCAGCTCCTGCCAAGCTGCTAAGAAAGAGGCTTGCCAAGGTTCTATAGAAACCCAACAAACAATTAAAATAAAAAATCTTCCATGTAAGGATGAAATAGAATAAAGACAAGGCAAGGTGCCCGGGCCACCAGCTCTAGGGTCCCTGAGACACAGAGGCAGTGGCTGAGAAAGTGAAAGAGAGCAAAGGAGACTGGGCAGGCACAGGTCTGGCCAGAGAACGTCATGTCATGGACTTGAGAAGGTCATGCTCGCACCTGTCAGGCTCACAAAGAATTCTGCACTCAATTCTGGCCCCTCCAAGAGAAGAGACAAACAGTGAGATGACCAACAGGCTGGTGGTGAGTCTCAACACTGTGTGGGAGGGGGAATGAAGGTGTTTGTGCTGGAAAAGCAACATCTCAGATGAGATATCTCAGCTTTCTATGAATTGTTGAAGTTTGCCCATCTGGGCCAACTTTGTCTCTGTGGCTCCCACAGGCAGAGCTGGGCTTGGGGTGTGGAACTCACAGGCAGGCAAATTTTAGCACAACATCAAGGTATCTCCAGTGGACACACGAAGTTGTGGTGGGAGAATTGAGCTATTCTGGCAGCTGTCAAGAGGATGGTGGGAATCATATAGGCAGGATCCCTGCATCTTCCAGGTGATCTGGGCTGCAGCCGCCAGGATCACAGGGGCCAGTCGGGCTCCCTGTGGGTTTATGCAGGAGCTGGTCTGTGAGGCCGGCTGGAGAGAGTGCACTGCCTGCTAGGCTTTCATGTGGTACCACTGGGCAGCCCAGAGGCCCACACTGTGCCCCAATACACAGCGTCCGTCCACATTCACCGCATCTCTGCATGGGGACTCGGACATTGTGACTCAGGAGGAAGGGGGTGCGGGGGGGGCCGGGGCCCACGTGCTGCCCAGGGCCCAGAGGTCAGCTGGGACCTGCCCTCCCATACCAGATGCTCGCACTTTGATCGCCAGCCAGGCCTAGGGCCTAGGGACCAAATTTTGTGCACTGGGCCTCTAGTATCTGTATAAGTTACTTTCAGATGATACAAATAGTAGTGTATCATTTACTTAAAACAAATGTACAATTGGTTAAGCAAATGCCATTACTCTACGGTTTTCAGAGTAATAATTTTCATTTAAATCATTATTAAAGACTGTACTGCATCCTAACACTTTTTTTTCTAAACCAACTAAGAACATCAGGACAAATCACCCCAAGAAATTACATCTAAACAGAGACCTGAGGGATAGGTAGGTAGGTATGAGCAAACTTGCAGGTGGACCTGTGACCATGGTAGCAGAGAAAGAGGGTTCCAAGTAAAAGGAATAGTGTGTGTTTGAGAGGGCGGAGAGCATGCCACATTCCAAGACCTAAAAGGCTTCACTGTGGGTGGGTGTGGAGTTTCAGGATGATATGGCATGAGACGAGGTGAGGTGAGCCAAATAGGGCAGGTCCTCACCAGCCTGGCACAGCCCTTGTTCCACGTGGGAAATTAGTCACAGAAGCCATTTCTTAGTGAGCCTTGAGGAATGCTCCCTGTAGGGAAAGCTGCTGATCTGGAGCCTTCTATATTATAGCACTCTACAGCAAAGCTTACCATTATCACCAATGTGTGGTTCCTGCACATTTTATCAAGGTTGGTCAACATCAACTAGCAAGTGTAACAGCCAGCAGCACTTCTATAGCACTCACTATGACCCAGGCATTGTGCTAAGAGCTGTGCATGAATTAATCTTCACAATAATCCTATGGGATAGGTACTATTATTAGCCCTATTTTACGGATTAGAAAGCACAGAAAAGTTAAGTAACTTGCCCAAAGCAGGCAAGTGGCAGAGGAAGGAAATTTGGCTCCAGCAGCTGTGTTCTTACGGATGACCCCACACGCCCTCTTCATGGGCCGACCATATGGGTTGCACTTTGCATCGGTGTAAAACACACCAGAGTGGGGAATGTGCCCCTATGACAAGAGACCTCGGTCAGTATTCTGCTACAGAAGACAAAACTATATTAGCAGTCCCCTAGCTAAACATCTCAGTCATTCACCAGCAGGTGTGCCTCACTCAGTGGCAATAAAGTGACAATGATTCCCTTTGGTATTTATGTAACGTGCTGTCATTTAGGCAGCACTTCCCCATGTTGTCTCATGGCCGTGGTTTGTCACAGCAACCCTGTGCAGCCAGAAAGACTAGATGATCCTGAGAATCAGGCCCTGAAGAGGGAAGTGACTGCCAGGGGCACCAGCAGGGAAGCCCCGTGGCAAACCCGGGGGGCCTGGAGCAGTGCCAGCGGCTCCCAGGAGGCTCCCTGGCACCTGCCCCAGCCTTAGAGGGGAATGGTGACTGGGACAAGTGGAAGCAACTTACTTTGCTAATTATGGACCTCTCAGTCTCCATTTCCTCACCTCCCGAGGACTAATACCACCTACAATATACAGTTGTTGTGAAGATTCGGTGAGGTAACAGTGGGGGGGGGGCACAAAGCTCACTCAATAAAGTCCGTGTTTCCTTTTTCCTGTCGGCTCCTGTGTCTCCCATGAAGAAGGTTCATGTCACATTCATTTTTTAAATTAAATCTTAGTTTAGGTGTTGTTATAAGAAGGACCCAATGTGGTGGCCTGATAGTCAACCCTCCATGCTCTCCCCGCCAGCATTTTCACACGTCTGTGTCTTCTGTCTGGGGTTTTCTTGAGGTAGGTCACTCAGAGTGTAGCCTCCAGAAAACGTGCCTGTGGGAGGGAGGAGGCTGCAGACCCCTCCACCCACCCCGCCACATTTCTTTTTTTATTTTTTTTATTGATTTCAGAGAAGAAGAGAGAGAGAGAGAGAGAGAGAGAGAGGCATCAATTACGAGAGGGAATCATTGATTGGCTGCCTCCTGCACATTGGACTGAGCCTGCAACCCAGGCATTTGCCCTTGACCAGAATCGAACCTGGGACCCTTCAGTCCACAGGCCGATGCTCTATCCACTGAGCCAAACCAGCTAGGGCGTCCCCCGCCACATTTCTGACGGTGACAAAGGGGTTGGAGCTGGCTCAGGTGCACACTCCCATGTCCAGAAACAGCCAGAGATGGAAGGGACTTGCTCCAGGAAACCCAGAGACAGCACCATGCCCTTGCCTTCCCGAAGCCCAGCCCAGCGTGCAGGCCATCGGATCATACTCTGTCCTTCCCCAGGCGCAGGGACTCATTGGCCCAGGAGCACAAAAGCCTGCACATCGGGGTAAGATGCTCCCCCAAAGCATTTAAACCCCAGAGATAAGCGTCCCAATCCTGCCCCTGGCCCTTGGGCTTCCTCCCGGCAGCCGCACCTGCTCAAGTTTGCTCCGTGCTCCCCTGCAGAAGCAACCAGCAGAAAATGCTGGAAATTGAGGGAATTCACTGTCACCTTAAAAAGTGTATTAAAAAGAAAAAGCACTTGTCATGCTTTTTATGTGAAATAAATTCAGACACTGAAATGTCTGAGGGAGAAAATGAGTCTTTGAATAGGAGCCTGCAGCAGGGAGAGAATGGAGGGAAAAGGACGGATTTTGAAAATAACTACATTTCTTTTCTTTTCTTTCCTTTAAACACTGCCTGTTCAAGCGAGAATAAGCAGTCTCCAGCAGCCTCCTCCCCTCAGCTTTTCCTAGGGCCTCAACATCGGGGGAGGCAGAAATGGTATAGTTTGCTTTGCATCTTCCTGCTGTATTTCTGCGGCAGTTGATTGCGCTGGTGGTACTTACCTCACAAATGCAGCCTAGTTCAGGCCGGAAGGGAGGCAAAGCCAATGAAAAGAACTCCACAGGCTGGAAGGTGAGCAGGCTGGACGCCGAACAGTGGAAGCCTTTTCATAGGCAATCAATAAGAAGTCGTGGTAGCTTTGGCTGCAGAGGATGCAGTATTCATTGGGGGATGGTTAGAGTAGGCACCGAGGCAGCCAACCTTTGGTTACAGGCAAGGACTCCATTATGTTAGAGCAGGGGTGGGGAACGTCCGGCCGAGGGGCCGTATAAGGCCCGCGAAATCATTTGGTCTGGCCCTGACAAGGCATTAGGGGTGAGTTAATTAAATGTTTGACCAAATACAGCAGACTAATTTTGTATGGCCCGAGGATGATGTTATAAGTATCCAACAGCAGCATATTCACAAATCTCTGCAATTTGGAGGATCGATATCAGGAAGAAAGAGAAGAAGAGGGAGAGCCCAGAATTACATGAGTTTATATGTGAAATGACTAACGTAATCATCTAAGGAGCTGAATTGACAAAGATGTAAATGGACTAAGTGTTTTACATCAGAAAAATATACATATAAGTTTAAGATAAAATTTAAGTACACTTATAGAAAAATAAATCTATGTTTTCCTCTTTGTGGGCCTTGAAACTCATACAACAAATATAAAGCATCTAAAACGGGGCCTAGTGCATAGGAGGTTCTGAAAAAATTAACCTCCTTAGCCTCGACTGCTTTAATGTTTTATGCTACTAATTGTCTCTCTTTAAAGTCTGTGGCATTGTTGCTTGGCTTAAGAAACCAGTTAGGTTTACTTTGAGAATGCAAACAAGTCAAACAACGATGACTAAAATACCCAACAACTATAAAAGCAGAGCACGGACCTTCCAGTAGTGATGTTGTAATAAGTAAAACAAGATAATGTCCGTCATTACCCAGCGGCAGTGCAGTCAAAAAGGCCGTGTAACACCTACACGCTCTATCTCCTAAGTATACACAGATTTCAGCCCCTCTCGCTGTTTCAACAATTCTCACCCTGGTCTCTCACCTGGATGCTGCCTCGTCTCCCTGCTTCTGCTCTGGCCCCGACAGTCTACTCTCTACACAGAGTGGCCCTCTTAGAGCATAAACAGGGCTGTGTTACTCCTCTGCTTAAAACACTCCAAAGAAGCTTAATTCCTACTGCCCCTCTTCCCCTGAGGGTGAGCTACATTCCAAAGAATATAGTAGGAAAGGGTAATATAGTAACGCTGAGGTGGAGAAACCTACCTTAGCGTAGTAATGAAAGCTAACATCACCAGTGCGGTCATATGGATATGATGTGATGAGAAAGAACTTCACCTCTGTAGTATACTGTCCAAAAAACCCACAGCCCTGATCTAATTATGAGAAAAGCAACAGACTAATCCAGACTGCAGGACATGCTACAGAATATCTGACCAGTACTCCTCGAGAAAGTCACGGTCATGAAAAACAAGGAAAGACCGAGAAACTGTCACAGGCCAGGGGAAACTAGGGAGGCATGAAAACTAAATGGAATGTGGTTCCAGGAGCTGGATCTCGGAACAGAAAGAGGACAGTATGAGAAACCTGACACAATCCTAATAAAATCTGGAATCTAGTTCATAGCAATACACTCGTACTGATTTGATGGTCCTGACAAATGAACCATGGTAGTTTGAGATGTTTACAATAGGGGAAACCGAATAAAGGATGTACAGCAGCAACTCTCTGTACTATCACTGCAACTTCCCTGTAAATCTAAAATTATTCCTACCTACAAGTTTAAAGACTCATACAGAAATGTAGTTTTCATTATATTTCTATTATTAACTTCAGTCTTTGAAACCTACTTCTGTAAATGATGAAAACCTTCTTAGTTTTATCATTTTTTGAGGTAATCAAGATATCTCCACAATAAAATTTACTCACTTTTGGTTTTTTAAAATAAAAGACTTCACATAATTCCCAAATCCCCAATTCCAAAGTCCTCACCATGGCCGGCCCTAGGATGTCCTATATGATCTGATGGCGTGGCCCCTCTTCCTTCTCTGGCACCCTTGCCATCCTTGGAAGCTTCACACACATTCTCACCTCAGGACTTACGTGTTTGCTGTTTCCAGAAACCTACATGGTATCATTCCTTCCTTTTTCTCAGACCTTGACTCAAATATAACATCTTCAGAGAGGCTTTCCATGATCACACACACACACACACACACACACAAAAAAAAAAAAAAAAAAAAAAAAAAACAAAAAACTCTTGCCCCATCCTCCTCACTCTCTAGCCCCTTACCTTGCTTTATTTTTCTTCGGACTTCTTAATACCTAACATCCCATTATGGACTCATTTGGGGTGGATTTTGTAGTTTTGTTTGGTTTGGGAATTTTTTGCTCACTTTTGTCTGTGAGAGGAGAGATTTTGTCTGTTTTGGTCACTGCTGTAACCCCAATACTTAGCAATTCCTGACACACAATAAAAGTTTAATCTTTTTGATTAAATAAAAATTAAATCTGCGTTAGATCACAGGTCGGGCAGAAGGCATACAGAAGGCAACAGATCCACGTTTCTCTCTAACATTGATGTTTCTCTTTTTCTTTCTCCCTTTGTCTTTCTCTCTCTCTAAAAAAATAAAATTAAAAAATCAATAAACATATCCTTGGGTGAGGATTTAAAAAAAATCTGTGCTGTTCTTGCTTTAGTCCATGTCTCTTTAGGTGGTCCATTTCAACAGGAAAACTAAGATTGCTTTCTGGGCCCAAAAGATACCAGTGATGGACATGTTTGATGTAAAGGAACCGAAACCTCCTGCCTTGGACTAATTATAAGGAGCTAGTATAATTAGCTCATTGTTAAATTAATCAGCAAAGCTTTTGCTGCCTCAGGAGTAAGTTTTTCCCAAATGATAAGCCCATGGGCAATGGACCATATTTGGCTGCCAGCAAATGTTAAAGAAAATTACTTGTTGTTTAAGATGCTGGCAAAATGTATTGAGACCTGTCTTTTTAACTTAGTGGCATGAATAAGCCAGATTTCTGACTGCAATTATTTTTATAATCAAATGTAGTCTATATACTTCAAACTATGCTCCTACATCAGGGAATTTTCTGGAATTATGACAATGTTCTCTATCTTTTTTTGTTGTTGTTCTTAGAAGTGACTTTATTTTTTTAAATGTATTTTTTGTTGATTAAGATATTACATATGTGTCCTTATCCCCACATTATCCCCTACCCCTCGCCGCCCCCCCACCCCCCGCTCATGTCCTCACCCCCCCCCCCCGTTTCTGTGTCCATTGGTTAGGCCTATATGCTTGCATATAAGTCCTTTGGTTGATCTCTTCCCCTTACCCCCACCCTCCCCTACCTTCCCTCCAAGGCCCAACAGTCCAATCAATGCCTCTCCGTCTCTGGATCAGTCCTTGTTCATCAGTTTATGTTGTTCATTATATTCCACAAATGAGTGAGATCATGTGGTATTTATTCTTCTCTGACTGGCTTATTTCACTTAGCATAATCCTCTGCAGTCTTGATTGGGGTGACAGTCACATATGTGAATACATTTATCAGAATTCATTGAGTATTATACTTAAGACATGTGCAATTAACTGTATGTGATATTACCCTAAAGTGATTAAAATTCCATTGTACACAACCATGTTTAAAAAAACTATTTGTGGGAGAAATGTATATGTTTATGTAACTCTATCAGTTATGGAGGGTATATATGTATCACAAGTACTAACCTTTGTACTTATTTTCTGTTTGGAAGTTTCTAACTAAAAAGCACTATACTAATACTTGTCATTATCATCATCAACATATTCTTTAATTTAAATACAAATCATCTGGAAACTGTGTGTTACCCTCATACAGTGAAATGCAAAAATTATTCCCTCAAATCTAAATAACCTTAACTGGAGACAAAATGTACTTGAATACATCCAGTTGCTGGGAGAATTTGCATAGAGGAAAGGTAAATACATTAATTGGAATTAAGCAGGTGAAACACCTATTCCTTAAAGAGAGAACTAAAGACACCTGCAGGTAATTAACACAGGGAAACACAAGGTAATGAGCCAGGACTGCAAGCGCTCAGTTAGACCTCTGAGAGCAATATTGTGAACCTAGAATTCCCACAGTAAATAAGCTCTTAAAATTATTCCAATACAGTAACTTCATAACATATATTTCTAAGTTGCCAGATCATAACCTATAAACAACCAACATCAAATTTTCCCAAGAGGGGTACTTATATAAAAGTAAAATAAATATTTGCAGCACTTCTACTTTCAATTCCACAAAGATGACCCAATACACTACCAATTGAAATATAAGAAGTTTTTTCATTATATGTATTTTTAATATATTTTTATTGATTTCAGAGAGGAAGGGAGAGGGAATAAGAGGTAGAAACATCAATGATGAGAGAGAATCATTGATCGGCTGCCTCTTGCACACTCCCTAGTGGGGATCAAGCCTGCAAACCAGGTATGTGCCCTGACTGGGAATCGAACCTCAACCTCCTGGTTCATAGGTCGATGCTCAACTGTTGAGCCACACCTGCCAGGTTTCATTATATTTTTATTAAAAGCCTCTTCAGGTAGAGATTAGGTGTGTGAAGCTGACATCCTTCTCCTCATAAATATTTGCTTTGAGCATCAATTTTCCTAGCCTTACTTATGTACTTCACAGCACATCTCACACTCTGAAATCTCATGATCCATGTTTGTTGGCTGACTTGTTTGTGGGCAGGCTCCTCCATTGCCATGTGAGTACCATGAGGGTGAGACTTGGATTCTCCTGTCTTTGTGTGTCCAGCAGCTGGAATAATGGCCAGGTACATAGCAGGCACTGAAACCACCCAATTCAGTTACGCTAATGGTGTGTGCATGCCCTGGGAAAAGGCTGCTGTGGGAAATACTAAAAGAGCTGTATTGCCCAGCCAGCGTGGCTCAGTGGTTGAGCATCGACCAGGAGATCACGGTTCGATTCCTGATCATGGCTCACACCCGGTTGCAGGCTCAAACCCTAGTATGGAAGACACTGGGGGATAGGGGAGGCTAGGGGACTGTCTAGGGCAGGGGGATAAAATGGACACATATGTAATACCCTTTGTAATACTTTAAGCAATAAAAAAAAAAACCCTAGTGTGGGGTGTGCAGGAGGCATCCAATCAATGATTCTCTCTCATCATTGGTGTATCTACCTCTCTCTCCCGCTCTCTTCCTCTCTGAATTCAATTTAAAATATATATTAAGAGCTGTATTATGTTGGACCCCAAAGCAACTGTGTGTGGAGCCACTCCAAAAAGACTCGCAAGGGATAGTGTAATGGCTAGATGAGTGGTGGGCCACAGTAGGCAGTATAGTGGCAAGAGGGGGTGGAAGATAGGGGTGAGAGTAGGGTTGAAGGGGAGTGGTTAGGCATGAGCAGTGAGGATCGTGCCTGGATTGGTTGAGGAATATGATGCACAGCAGTTCTGAAGTGGGTGTAAGGCACACAAAAGTATGGCTTATAGGAAAATGATGTCAGCAGCACAGAGGGGTCATGAGGCAGGGCCTGAAGTACAGCAGTGACAATGATACAAAGGGGCCCTATGAGATACAGTAGACTGATTCACAGGCAAGGCCAGAGGACATGTCCATCACACAGGGAAAAAAGGAGGAAAAAATAACATAATTGATCTGTACCACCCAATCACCATTACTGTGTGCGCATTTCATTCCAGTCCTTTTTGCTAGTCCACATGCTACGCAAACATGTTACATCCTAGGGAGTAGTACAGCTGCTTCCCCTTGACCCGTGAACCACTCACACATGTTCCCAGAAATGCTCTCTAGTGTTCCACCTTGTATCTGTCCTCACTTTGTTCTTTCTGCCTGAAATATCCTTTTCTTTTCCCATTTCCTTGTGAATAAATGCCACCTACTTATCAAAGGCCAGCTCAAATGTTGTACTGGTTTAAGTTAAATTATTTATGTCCTGCCTTAGCTGCATAGCGCAATTGATTTGCAGCGGTACTCAACCTGTGGGTCGCGACCCCTTTGGCAGTCGAACGTCCCTTTCACAGGGGTTGCCTAAGACCATCCTGCATATCAGATATTTACATTACAGTTATGAAGTAGCAACGAAAATAATTTTATGGTTGGGTCACAACATAAGGAACTGTATTTAAAGGGCCAGAAGGTTGAGAACCATTGAATTAGAGTGTCATTTTATATCTCAAAAATGCTGTGGGTTCTGTTCCCAGTCAGGGCACATACCTAGGTTTCAGGATCAATCCCAGATCCAGATGCATACAGGAGGCAATCAATCAATGTTTATCACATCAATGTCTCTCTCTCTCTCTCTCTCTGTCTCTCTCTCTCTCTCTCTCTCTCCTCCTCCTCCCCCCCCCTCTCTAAACATATCCTCAGGTGAGGATTTTAAAAAATTGTACTTATATCCTTTTAGGAAATAGGTCTCTTTGAGGGTGGTATTTAGCTATATCCTCAGAAAGAGGCAGTGAGGTATAATAAAAAAAATTTTAAGCTTTGGAGTGAGAAACATCTGGGTTCAAACTAGCAAAATCACACTGATACAGTATCAGGTAAGCTATGCATTCATTTTCCCTTCTGCCATTAACCCATGGATCAAAGGGCCAACCAAATTTGATTGGTGGTAAGGTTAAACTCTTCAAAGGTGGGAGGTGGCCGCTGTGATGGCCCCTTGGGTTACCATCTTCCAGTGGACTAGACACAGGAGCTGACTCTGGAATTGTTATAAGCCCAACATCTTCTATACAACACTCCTCATGCCCTGTACAAGGCTGCTGGCACAAGTCACCAGAGCACAGGTGGACATCTTGGCTTGCTGCATCAAACTGCACTCTATTTAAAGGCAATGAGAGATGAGGACAACTTCTGGTGTTCACTATCTACCTGAAAGGACCCCAGAAGTCCTCCAGCTTCTTGGTGTATAAACACTAGGGGAGGAGTCAAGCATTATTTTGCTCTTGATGGTGCTCTGAAGTTCCTTAGCTGGAGAGCAGGCTTCAGGTCTTGGCTTTGGCAGGCCAGAGCATCCTGGAGATCTATAAAATATAGTAGAACTGGTCAACTGCCAGGGCCCTGACAACACTCAGGAAGAGCCAGAGGTAGCAGAGGTAAAGGTCATAATTATTCCAAATTCAGATATTCTGATCAGAGTTCAGTTCGCATTATGTGAGAATCTCCTTGTGTGATATATCAAGACAGGTCCTCTTAGAGCTCCTGATGGCAGTTTCATTGGACTGTCAGTATAGATTAAACAAGATTGGACAGATTTTAAGGGTCTGGACCAGTGAGAGTCAAGTCATACATTAGGACTTGTGGGTGATCCATGAGGGTAGACTGGTCTTGATGACAATGATAATAACAATAGATAATATTCTGTAGGCTTTCCATGTGCCAGGAGCTATTCTATCCCATGTAGGACCTACTGTTATTATTGCCATTTTATACATGCAGAAAGTGAAGCTCAGAGGTAAAGTGATTTGTATAACCCCACACAGAGTGAACACTGGAGATGGGATCTGAATCCAAGTACTGTAGTCTGAATCCAGAACCTGCCTTCCAAACGAGGCTGGATATAGACTGGAGCAGGGCCTGAGCTGTGCAGGGTGATGAGTGCAATCTTGATGAGAACATCTTCTCCCTCAGGGCATTCAGTCAGCAGGAGAGAGGCTGGTCAGGAATTAGAATAAGAGAAGAGGAGGGGACTCATGCCAGGTCATCAAAAACTATGCCCCTTAGCCCTCCAACACTTTGTCATCAGACTCTTAAACTACATGGTACAGCTGGCCATTTTCCCACCTCTAGACAAAACCATCATAATATTGAGGCTAACTTATACCAAGCACAGCCCCCAAATTTGTGTCTTAGTGATGCTAAAAGATTCAAGAAGTCTCCTAATGGAAGCTTACTAATCTAGACAAAAGGTTCTATTTAACTCTGCTTCTTTCACCAAATACAAGGCTAACCACATCACCTCCCTGGGATCATATGTCCGTATGTTCCATGTGTCCTGATATAATTGCACCTGCAGCAGAGAGCACAGCAATGTCTTTGAGTTACAGGTGAACTGCTCCCAGTGCAGCTGTTGCAGGATCAAGGCAGCAGGAATGCCAGCAGGACCAGGTGTCCTAGGTGAGCTCGCTTGGCTTCAGCGTGAGGAGGAGGCCATGAAACTCATTGTCAGCATGACATGTCCCACTGTGACCTGAGGCTTAGAGTTGAGTCATCCAATTGTGAGAACCCAGGCACCGAGCCTAGGTACACCTTCTAAGGCTGCCTAAGAAGGGCTCTATTGCCACCCAAACCTCCTGTCACTGGAGGACTGGGTAGGTCCTTAGAAACAGCAGGATGTCTGAGAATAACTGTCTGACACTGACTCCCATGGCCTCACAGCACTGGGATCAGCACTCAGGGGAAGATGGATCTGGGAGCCACGGCAGATATAAGAGCCAGGTCCAGGTGAGTGGGTAGAGAACAGAAGAGAATCCACAGTGCAAAGTCAACAACAAATAACAGGAGTACAGGAAAGGTTTCAAAGGTGGAGCCCAAGAGCTAATACACAGAACCAAAGTTGCTGATACAGTGACTATAGCTGAGCCCATGGACAGGGAAGCCCAAATAAGGGCACCAAGTCTATTCTAACAAGCATTCATAAACTCCAGTTCATCCTCACACTATTTCTGACAAAACTAGTATGGTCTTTCTCCATAAAAGGTAAATAAAGTAATTATGTTTTTGAATGGGCAAACAGAGGGAGTTGAGAGTTTCCTTTACTTGGGGGTTATAAGTATATATATATATATATATGTATATCTTTGCATACACATCCTACTATATATACACATACACACACACACATACAGATAATGTGCCCAAAATATCTAGGAAATATATACACAACACATCTGTAAGGATAAGTATTTAGTTGATGAAGACATAAGAAGAGAGATACAGAAGGCAGAGAGAAAAAGAGTTAGAGGCTGAAAAAAAATGAAAGGGACTTCCAGATCTAGAGTTCTACATGCAGGAAGGAACCAAAGCCTTGTTTGTTTTTTGAGAGGGGTGGTGCACTTTGGATTCAGAGTGCTGTGTCAAGAAAACAATGTCCACATGTCTGGATTATGTTTGGGTTATCTGCACCCTCCCATCTTAGTGCAACAGGATTTGCCAGTGGACCATGTCCACTGAAACAAAGACGGAAAAAGGATGCACATTCCTTCACACACACCATCACACAGTGACCTCCAGGGCCCAAGGGCCACTTCTGTCTGTGACATGTCCATCTCCTGTCATTAGGCTTCCACGCCTTCGACCATGGAGAGGTGACCAACAGAGAGAAGGAAAAGAAGTTTGACACCCTTAGCAATTTAGTAAAAGCAGATATATTTTCTTTAGTACTGCTGTTTTCCAACCATGTTAGCCAAGGCTACACTTGACTACAGGTGAGGGAAGGGCTACCATGATAATAGTCATTATACCTCAGGACGTCGTTGTTTGTTGATGTGTACACAGCACTGGTTACTGTCTTTCTTTGCTAGATACAATGCATTTGGGTAAAGGGACCTCCTAACTGCTAGCTGATATCCCCACTCAGTGTCAGAGTGCTAGGGTAGTGTGGGTCACTTGAAATGATAAATGTTGGAGGATGTTAGATTAGATTTTCCTGAAATCCTAGCTTTCATTTGTATAAGTAAATGTCATCTGATGCTTAGCAAAAGCATTCAACTGAAATGAACAAGAATCTTGGATTTCAGGCAGAAACAACCATTGAGATAATTTGTGTCAGCGGATAAAGGTTGCCAGAACTCTCTCTCTCTCTTTTTTTTTTAAGAAGTCTAAGGCTTAGCAAATAGTGCCTATATGCCAATGTAAAAATGATTAATGAAAGTAGGGTCAAAGCACTACAAGGAAACTTAATTTTCATTTTAAAAATTTTAAGGAAATTAACTCATGAGAAAATTAGTTTAAAAGACAAATGAGTTGATTTCCACAGGCTGTCCAAAATCATAATAACCCATCACTTTTTAATTCTTAAGGGTATGCAAAGTAATCTGATGAAAAGTGTCTACCCTTCATCCCTACAGACATTTCTCTCTGCCCTCATTTTCTCCTCCCATTTATCTTTTCTAACTCACCAAAGTATATAATTATTCATAGGGAGAGAGGATTTGTGACCCCATCTGTCTTCTGAGAAATCCCATGGGAATACATAGTGGCATTTTCATTCATTCAGAAAATGTGCATTTGACTAACTACTATGCCTGGCATTGTCTATGCTGAGAATCCATTAAGGGGTAATTTAAGCAAGTTTCCTGCCTTCATGAAACTTATAGTTTGCTGGAAGAGAAGACACTAATCCAAAACCACATAAATAAATGCAAAGTTTCATTTCTGGTGAAGTGCTATGAGTAAGAGATCTCTGAAACTTTAAAACTTCCTAAAAGGTAGCAATGGGTTCCGTGTGTCATTTTCAAGATTTTTAAATATCTAAAAAAAAATTTATACTTGGTCACCATAAAGGAGTCTATGATTTCCACAATAAATTTATTTGGTTTGGGTAGGAATTATAGCAATTCTGTGTTTAATGTATATTGTTCACATTCATCACAATGGTTAACTGGTAGCTACAATTATCATTGCTTATTAAAATGAAAAAAAACTCATAATTGCTTAACAAATACAATTTGATGGAGTAAAATCTTTCAAAATGTGTAGATCCTGGGGCAGGTTGGTGATAGGACTTTTGCTACTAGCAATGTTGGAAACCACTACTTCACTGGAGAGTCCTCTATTCCCTGAAACAATACATTAAATAAAACAGCTGCTTTCTGGCTTAGTAGTCATATAAACAGGCTGACAAATTTTTGTTTTGTTATCTGTGTTTGTGTTTACATTTATAAACATTTCTTCCCTTGCATCTACAAGGTTATAATTATTAGGTGTTCCAATTAAAGCCATCTAGGAACTCATCTATTATTGCATGATTTTTGAAAACATGCTGTTTCAATGACTATGGTATCATTAATCGGCTAATTATCATCATTGAAAAAAATATGTGTCCAAGGACTTTTAAAAACACCTTCTGAAAACAAAGTAATTAAAACCCTTAAAATGTGTATCTTATTTGCAGATAAGATGCATTTTTACGTGTAATTGCTCAGCTCTAAGCAATGGCAAAAATAAGCATAAGACCCCACAGAAATTGTGTCATTGTTGACTTCTGATGTTTTTGTGACATTCCCTCCAAGCTCAGCATAAGGTATGTGTCTGTCAGCAATGGTCAGCTAAAGGATTAGCTGACACAGCTCTCTGCTCTATGGGTCACTGGCAGAACAGACAGGTTCAAATATACAAGATGTTGGCTCTAGCTCTTCCTGAATGCCTTTCCTACTTCATTAAGCTTTGAGCATAGCTGCTTGTGTAGGAAAATAACACACATTGGCACTCAAAAATATAAGCCCACTGCTTAAATGCAATAGATCTGTGTAGGAATAATGACTACACAGACTAGTTCTCAAGAAAATTTTTTGTAAGGCTAAAATAAGAGATTTCAACTATGTTTTATTCTCAGTGGTGTTTTATCCATATAGCCATATAATTATAACACAGTGGTAGACCCAAATGTGGTCACGATATCTGTTCTTCTTCCCTAACTCACACCCATACATACAGATAGTATCAACCACAATTCATCAAAACAAATTATGACCCATAAAATATATTTAGCATTTTCTCAACACCTCTCATAAGCCAAGTGTTTGAGTTAGGACCATGGCATTGTATTACTCTGGGAATGACCGGGGAAGACCGACAAGTAGAAAAAGGACACAAGACACATGACTTGGAATAGAATGAGACAATCCAAAGGCTAATATTGAACTAAAATCCTTACTAAATGTAACTGTCAATCTTCCTTCCATAGACAGACTGTTAAATATGAGGCTCCCCTAAGTTCTGGGAGACCGGAGGCCCATCTCCCTGGTTTATCACTTTACCCTCAGTGCCTGGAACTTAGTGGGTGCTTATAAATATCTGTTGACAAATAAGTGGAGTTTGAAAGAATATTAGAAAATCTCTAAACAAACACTTCATTTCACAGAGTGGGAAACTGAAACCCAGAGAAGTAAAATGGTGTTCTGAAGTCTCAAGGATGTGGTGATCTGACCCTGGTGCTTCCACATCTTACTAGGGTTGCTTGGAGGAGGGCTTCATCCTCCACCCTCAGAGGAAGACATTTATCCTTTTATTCCAGGATTCTGTTCCTACAAAAGTCAGAGTTAAAAGTGGTCACCCCTAATCTGAGATGTGCTCTAATCTTATTCCACATTCCTGTGGCACCAGACAAGTTTCTCAGGGAGACTCATTTCTGCTCAGATTGCCCCAATTTGTGCTCCTCTTGAAGTGATAATATTTGCTAATGAAAGTTGAGGGACGGGCTCAAGGTGATCCTGCCAACCCAAAATAAGAGAAAATGTTGTGAAGATGGAGGAATTTTAAAAGCCAGTTCGGTGCAATAGGAAGTATAATTGAAAGCCAAAGATATATTTAGACAGAAAAGATCCTATCCCAATGCCTAGTTTCCTTGGTGTTGAAATGTAAGCTAAAATCCTTATTATATAAAGGGACACATTTGCTTTCTCAATTGGAATATGCTTGAGTGGCAATGGCAGAAGATTTTGTCATCAGACAAAATAGAAGAATATTACCATTTGCACAGGGTTTTATAGTGGAAGGATACCATTTTATAAACCCCAAATTGAATGTTAGAGACATAAACCAATGTGTAAATTCTCTAGACTGTAAGAAGGGATTTAACAACCAGCTATTGTGTTAAAGCCAAAACAGATGTGTCCACAAACCTATGGGGCTGGACTTCAGCCTTTCAGGTCAATGCAAGTCAGTCCCAAAGGCAGAATGTTCGTCCTCCCATCATTATAAAGCATCCAGCTGCACGTGGCCCCAGGTGAGCCCCATCCAGACCAGGTAGCACACACATCCTGAGCTCCAGGACCATACAATACAAAGCAGCTCTAGCAAAACTGAACCAAATTGCACAGAATAAATTAGACACACATAAGCCCAAGAAATTACCACGTACGTCCCCATTAATTCCACTCACACACAGTGTAAGTATGTTTCACAGGGAAGTGGTAGAAAGGGCAGAGAGCTCATGGGATTTATTTTTGCAGACAACCTGAAGCCTGAAAGAGCTTGTGACCTGTTGCAAGAGTATTCAGGATGACATCATGACAGTACTAGACATTCCAGAAGACCCTGACTGCAGGGTAATTTGATGAGCACATGAGGTGAAGGTAGTATAAACAGGAAACAACAGCCTGAGACCTCTCAAGGGTGAGATTGAGATGATTTGACAAGTTACTGAATAAATCTGCTTGAGAGGCCTGAGGATCTGAGGCTCCAGGGAAGCAGGAGGAGACGGGAGAAAGCAGAGCAGGCCACACATGGGAAGGACAGCTGCCTCCGTGCGAGGGGTTTGGTCCCAGCCATGCAGAGAACACCTACTGAACTTCTAGTTTACCTTTTGAGAATTTAGAAGTAATTTTCACTTTGATAAGCTTGGTGCCCACCCAGGCTATAAGCAATTTGGAGGTAAGAGCAATAATCTCCTGTTTCATTTTCATTTATATATATTTGGCAGGGAAGGGAAGCAAAATAGGAAAGTCAGACACATGGACAGACCTGGGGACCTAAGAAAATGGCCCAGCCAGGCTCAGGGAGTTAGAAGATCTAAACTAGAAGGCCACTTCAGGTCCAAGAAAGCAATAGCAGTCAGGGCATTGAGACCCTCAGGAGTCCCTGGTCCCTGAATCTGGTGTTTAATTACAGAGTTGTAATCAAATGTATCTCTAAAGAAATTTCTGCTTTCCCCAATAATGTTTGCAAAACAACCTTCAAAAGACACTTACCATTCCAGAAATGGCTGAGGTTACGGTTTACATGGCTCTATAAATGCCTGTTCTGGCTCAGAGGGCTCTGTGATCATCCCAGGGTGTGCTCTGCAATGTTGTTACAGTGGAAAGTATCACCTGTGTCTCCCTCCCCACCTCCCAAAATACTACAGCTATAGACTCCATAGCACTTCCTCCGCATGGCCTGCGATCCTAACACCAACAAACTCAGCGGCCCTGCTAAAGCTCATTGGTCTATACATGCATAATCTTAGTTATTTTCCCTGAAGTGTGATAATTGCACATATGGGAACTAGATTTTGATGGAAAAATGTTAATATCCGAATTATCTTCTTTCCCTTTAGTTTACTGCTAGCAGAAAAATACATTTCCATTAAAAGCTATCTGGATAGCTAATCCCAACTGTACTCCCATCTCTATTCTAAGCAAAGTGAGTTCAGAAATTAGAAAATGAGTCAAAAGTGGATTTTTTTTAAAAAGTAAATTCACAGCTAAAATAAGTGTATGATATTTAAGATTCTAGATGTCAGGCTCCATTTTTTCCCAGTCATAAATTTTTTTTTTTCTAGAACCAAATTTTAGAAAGAGAAGGCTTTGCAGTACATTGTTACTTCATCAGGGCCTAGTTATATCATAGCACTCTATGAGCTGGTGTATACTTAGCAACATAAGGAGCGTAACATAAGGAGAAATAACAGTTTTGGAAACCACAGTCAGTAGAAGCATAAACAAAAGAATTTAGCTCTATATTAAAGTTTAAAAGATCATGACAATGGGTTAGATATGAATAATTTGTTTTGGATAAGGATTATAACAATTCAGTGTTGAATATATATTGTTCATACTCATCACAATGGTTAACTGGTAGCTACAATCATGTTTGCTCATTAAAATTAAAAACCCATAATTACTTAATAAATATGAGTCCACATTTTACTTAGATAAATTCCTTACAACCCTTGCCTTGACCCTCCCACTTCACATAATACATATACTAACCTTCAATGTCAAGAATAGCAGATGAACACAAAGTTTAGCCTAAATACTAGGGTAATGTTCAAAGTAAATTAAAATACCAAATTACAAAACACAATACAACCCACTGACAAGTTTATTCCCTTTTTGGGTCTTGATTGTACCATTCTTGATTTCTCAGTTAATTAACCAAGTGCCACTACAAAGAGAATTTTCCTTCTTCTTAATTAAATCAAATGTTGAAAGTCTCTTGGATTATAGCAGTGACTCTCAAACTTGACTAAGCATCAGAATCAGCTGGTAGGTTGGTTAAAACACAGATTGCTGGGCCCCACCCCCCAGTATGAGTGATTCAGTGGGTCTGGATTTGCATTCCTAACAAGTTCTTGGTTAATACTGACACTACTGCTCCAGGAATGACACTCTGAGAACCACTGGATTCGAAGACATTACTGTTGGTTATTATCTTTAACAAAGAAAAGAAACGTCACCTCTCAAAACTACCAGGATCTATGGTTTTTTCAACAAATATTTCAATAATGTTGTTATTTAAGCATTTTCAGTAACAGGCTAGTAGACCAGAGCCAAGCAACTGGTGAATCTACTGAGGGGTTAAAGAGTGGGGGTTGGTAAGTCCAACGCAGTAGAGAAAGGAATCTAAGAGAAGCTGACAGGATCAAGTCAACACTATAACTTGAGCTGCTTCAACTCTGAGCTCCATTAGAAAATCTGACAGCTAAAGACCAAATCTGAACAATCCCTTACTTTGCATACCTAAAATGCCTGACTCTGTCAAGATACAGGTTGAGTATGGGAGTCCTGGATCTGTGAGGTAGCGATGAATGGGAATCAAGTCTGGGAGACAACTCCTAAGGACAGGGTAGAAATGGTGTGAATACCAACCCAGGTCAAACTTTTCCAAGAATATCATTAGAATAAATAAAGAAACATAGCTTCTCCAGTTATTGTAGGTGGTTATGATGTGACACTGGAAGGAGATGGGAAATTCTGAATATCCAAAGTCCCCATAAAACATCACCTGGGTAACTTTTCAAAAATACCAAAGTCCAGGCCCCACTCCAGATCTTAAACAGAATCCCTAGTGATGAAGCCTGAATATTAATATTTTTAAATCTCCCAGGTGATTCTGATTGAAAGAGGATTGAAAATCACTGGGATAGAATAACAATATTACATGGTTAGGGTAGTATAGGGAACCAAAGCACAAAAACTGAAGCAAAAGAAAGATGAGAACAAGCCTAAATATGTGAGTAATTAAAAATAAAAACGTCAGCAGGCTAAACTTAATCATTTAAAGACAAAATAAGATATTGACATTTTGGACAAAAATACAGAGATCCAAATATGTGCTGCTTGTAAGAGAAACACTAAAAACAAAGTAGAAATACTTTGTTCCTGGAAAACAGAAATCTGGAGTTGCTATGATTATCAGCCAAAATAGAATTTGGCAAGCATAATGCGAGGTTACCACATAATATATAATATTTAATTGTTCAGAGTAATATAAAAATGTTAAGCTTATATGCACCCAACAAAATAGCCTCAAAATATATAAAGCAATTAATAGCACTACACAGAGAAATTAACAAATCCATACCATATTCAGAATTGCCAATTCAAGAAATTCTGTTTTTAATTATATTGACCATTTGCCCTATACATACATTTTTTTCAGTGTTGGTACAGAGTGCCAAACGTATCCAAAATTGGAATGGGAAATTTAAATATGAATGATCTACTCCATCTTTTATATAATTATATTGAATGAAAGGTAATTTTCAACTGCAGTTTGGATTACTAACCTGGAATGCTGCCATAGCAATCCCAACTGTACTCCCATCTCTCTCATTCTTGATCTATCATTCAGGAATTTAGGTAGCACCCTGTTTTCTTTCATAACACTTTTCATAATTTTGCTCATAATTTATAATGGTATTCATAATGCTATTTATAACTGTATGTTGATTTCTGTGCTCATTACTTTCTCTCATAAAATATAAGCTCCAGGTGGACCTGGACCAAGTTTATTTTTTTCAATAGCACATACAGTAGGGCCTTGACTTATGAGTTTAATTCGTTCCGTGACAGAGCTCGTAACTCAAATTACTCGTATGTCAAATCTTAAAGTGAACGAGTGAAACACGTGATGCTGGGCTGATGTTGTGGCGTTCACTGTGACATTCGCTGCGCCAACTAGCGGTGGGGTATCTGAAGCTGGCTCGGATTTTAGCTCGCAACTCAAAGCAAAAAATTGGCTGAGAGGTGGCTCGTATCTCGAAAAACTCGTTAGTCAGGACACTCATAAGTCAAGGCCCCACTGTACTTAGCACTTCACAGAGTGTGTCACATATGGAAGGCATCTAGTAAATGTTTCTTAAGGAATACATTCAGGGCATTCAGAGCAAGTGATAGACTAAAAAGCTCAGCCCATGCCAGCTAACTAAAAGTTTACATTGCTCCAGAAAACAATCATCAACTCAATCAAATTTTGTTTCAAAACCATGAAGCAGAATAACTGCACCATCAACTCAATAATAGACAAAGGAAAAACACATTTCCCATTTTTTATTCTCTGCCAGATTAAAATACACCTTTGAAGCACATTAGAATGAAAATATTGAGACACCTTCAACTGCCACAGCAGGAGATAGCCCTGGAGAGGATAGAGATATTGTATTTTAGCAAAGCTGTAATCCACTCTGTGACTCGAACTTAGTCCTTCAAAAAGGAGCAAGTGTTATGAGTAGGCAAACCTATCTAATAATAGGGTAATATGCAAATTGGTCAGGACGCCGTCACGTAACAACCTATCAGCAGGCTGCATGCACAGCAGGGGCAGGTGGGCAGAGACTTTCAGCGTCAGGGACAGGGGCTGGGGAGGCGGGGCCTGGCGGAGGGTGGCCTGTACTCCCCACATGGCAGCGGCAACAGTGAGCACTCCGATGGCCACTGCTGCTTGTCCAGAAGGCCCACAGGTTGCTTCTACCAAGTGGCAGCAGAGCCGCTCTGCTGGGAAATCTCTACACTGGCAGCGAAGGCAGGTGAGTGAGGGAAAGCCCAGCAGCTAAGGCAGGTGAGGGCGAGGCACAGCCCAGCAGTGAAAGCAGGTGAGAGAAAGTCCAAGCTCCACAGCTAAGAGCTCCCGGCCTGGCCATGCCCCACCTTGGCCTCTGGCACTGCAAGTCAGGGGTTCTGAGAAAGGCAGCTCCTTCCTGTGGCTCCTCAAACTCCCAGGCCACCTCCATCACCGCTCAACACCCCTCAGGTCAGGGTCAGGAATCAGTGGAGCCTCCAGGTGTCCAGGCAACTAATGTAGGGAATTTCCTCTAGCAGCCAGACCCAGTGACCCAGGGCTGGAGGGAGACCTGCACCATCCCCTGCAGCCAGGAGAACCCTGGAAGACGTGGTCTGCCCATCACTGAATGAGCGCACCCAATTGGTTAAGCCCGGGTAAGCTCGCAGCTGATGGCTGCTGCCACTTGCCCAGGGCTGGCCTGGGGCTCCGGCAAGCTGCCAATGGCTGCTGCCACTTACCCAGGGCTGGCCCAGGGCTCTGGCAAGCTGCTGATGGCTGCTGCTGCTTCAAAGACCCAAGGCTCAGCCAAGCTGCAGTGGCTGTGATGGCTGAGGCTCAGGCAGCCTCCCGGCCGGCAGTGGCAGCAGCAGAGGCATGATGGGGGCATCGCCTTCCCCTGATCGCAGGGTCGCCTCCCACAGAGGGAGGCCTGAGGCAGCAGCAGCAAGGGAGTGATGGGGGCGGTGTCTTCCCCTGATTGGCTGGTTGCCTCCTGCAGAGGGAGGCCTAAGCCGTCAGTAGGACATCCCCTGAGGACTCCCAGACTGTGAGAAGGGGCAGGCCAAGCTGAGGGAACCCCCCCCCCAGTGCACGAATTTCGTGTACTGGGCCTCTAGTCTATTTATAAGCTTTGTCGTAGCAACCAAATCATCAGAGTGACAACACAAATGTGATTTGGTAATGCAACTCTATATGCTTTAAGATACTGCTGAGAAATTTTAAATTTTTTATCCTTTCTTTCATGTGAAAGAAATATATAATTTTTAAAATATATATATATACTAGAGGCCCAGTACATGAAATTTATGAATGGGGGGGGGGTACCCTCATCCCAGCCTGCACTCTCTCCAATCCAGGACCCCTCAGGGGATGTCCGACTGCCGGTTCAGGCCCAATCCTGGGGATCAGGCCTAAACCAGCAGTCAGACATCCCTCTCACAATCCTGGACCGCGGACTCCTAATTGCTCACCTGCCTACCTGCCTGATCGCCCTTCACTGCCTCTGCATGCTGGCCTGATCGCCCCTCACTGTGCCCCCTGCCAGCCTAGTTGCCCCTAACTGCCCCCCATCCCAACCTGGTCACCCCCAACTTCCCCCCCTGCTGGCCTAATCACCCCATGCAGCCTGCTGTTCATTCCTTTGGTCGTCCCTCACTAACCCCCCGGCCGGCCTGGTCACCCCATGCAGCCTTCTTGTTCAGCCATCTTGTGAGGGTGTGGGGGTTAATTTACATATTACCTCTTTATTATATAGGATAGCTGGGGAAGTAGGAAAGAAAAGGAAAATCAAGACAGCCTTGAATAAGGTGGAATCAACTGAGTTACACGAAGACAGTGTAAACTGAATTGTATACCAGCTCACTTGGAAACCTTCAGTGTCATATGAATTGGTTTCATACACTCTTCTTAGTTGGGAAAAATCTTCCTAACTAGATACTTTATATAGAAAAAGATAGTTATTCTTCCACTAACAAACAAAAAAAGATGACATTGCTATATGCTAATGTTCCTTGAGTAATGATTAAGTAATGGTTATATATAAGAAGCGGTAAAGGATGAGCATAAAATTATAAGGGGAATGAAATCTCACATATTTTTCTTCAATTTTTTCTGCTGGAAGCTAATTACAGAAATAACATTTCAGTGTGTAAGATATGAAATAGTGCCTTAGATATTTCTTGGAACAATACCATACTTTGAGTACCTGAAATACCTGACTCTGTCAAGATACAGGTTGAATGTGGGAGTCCTGGAGCTGTGAGTTAGTGAGGAATGGGAATCAAGTCTGGGAGACAGCACCTAAGAACAGGGTGGAAATAGTGTGAATACCAAACCCAGGTCAAAATGTTCCAAGAATGTCATTAGAATAAAGAAACATAACTTCTCCAGGAATTGTAGGTGATTGTGATGTGATACCGGAAGGAGATGGAAAATTCTGGAACTGTTCTTATAATTTTGGTTGATATCTATATATAAAAGGCTAGTATGCTAAGTGTCCATCTGACTGGTCACTATGACACGCACTGACCACAAGGGGGCAGATACTCAATGCAGGAGCTGCTGTGACATGCACTGGCCATTTACAGAGAGATGGCAAGGCAGACCTGGCACCCACAAAGCAACACTCACCTTTTCCCAAGTGGGACACAAGCCCCACCACCACCCCAAAGCAACACCCCACCAAATCGCAGTTGATGCTGCCAAGACCCCATAGTGCAAACTGCAGCACACAGCCCAGCCCAGCCTGGAAACGGTGGCTGTGGGTGCCAGGTAATGATGTCACATAGCAACGCCCAGCTTTCTCTCCCTAGCAACTAGCCTCCTTGGAGTTTCCTCAGCCCAGGAACATGACTTGCTTTATAGCCAGGTGGAAATATTTTACACTTTAACCAAATGTCTGTGAAGCGTTTTCCCATGCCTCATCTCATCGGATCCTCACAGAAGTCCTGGAGTAGGTAGATAGGAGACTCGGTGGAATCCTTATTTTCTTTTCATTAGCCAGAAAAACGGAAATTTAGAAAGCTTAGAAACTTGACCCGACTAAAAAGAAGTAAGGAATGGTGGACCTTGAAAATGACTTCAGGTTTTCTGATTGTGCAGAATATAGTCAAACACTGCTACAGTTAAATATTTTATTCTCCTTTGTTCTCCCTGAGTGATCTACAATAATAATGTGCTTCGTGTTGATATTTACTGCTGTGTTGCTGACAATTACCTGAAACAGAAGTTGGGGTGCTTCACTGGGCTGGAAAAAGTTTAGCTAAATCAGAAAGCAGGTCTAATTAAGCAAGTTTGTTTATATATACATATATATATATATATATATATATATATATATATATATATATATATGGCTAAGTTGACTCACACATGCATGATACATATAAAGCTCTCACTGGTGCCAATCTCACATGTGTGTTTCCATCTGTCATTGTTGATCGTGAATTTGGTTGACACTTCTATTATAGAGAAAGGGTGAATAGCGATATTAAAATATTTCTTCTAATTAATTTCCTTTCAATGTGCACTAATTCGTGCACCAGGCCACTAGTACTATAATAAGATACAAAATGTCAATAATGGAAATAAAATTTATTGACTACATGAACTCTACTTTTTGAAAAAACTTCTATCCTCATTTTCACTTTCATTTATATGTTTATTTGTTCGGTTTATGTTCAAAACTGAACTTGTCAACTTCCCTTTAAAATCAGTTCTTACTTGGAATTTGTGTGTTGTGGTTCATTCTTCAAGTTTAGAAACATAGGGACCATTTTTTATCTGTCCTAGTTGTGTGTTGAATGTGTGTGTGTGTATATAATGAATCCTATTAGTGATGCTTGAAAAACGCTTCTTAAATCTAAAATCTATCCATACCATTTACTCAGTAATTCCCTTCTGCTAGAAAAAAAATCATAAATAAAAGAAGACAATTTGGACAAAGACATTTATAGCAGCATTATATATAATAGTGAAAATGCATAGAAAATCTCTGGCACATATATCCATTAGTGGCAAATAAATAGATTGTTATAACCAGAAAGGAAATGCTTTCATTTTTGCAAAGAATATTTAACATGTGAAAATACTTATCAAATATGTTGATTGATATGGGTATTGAAAAAGATTGAAAATATAAATAAATGTAAATAAAATATTAACATTTTGCATTTCTATATTTACAAATTGTCTACTATGATATGTATTTTTACTAAAGGGGAAAAACAAGTTACTAGGAAGAAGGGAATGATAAAGAGAGGGAAGGAAAGTGGGAGGAGAGAAATGGAAAATGTCTTAGAGTGATTCCTTCCCCTCTATTCTCACTTGAACCACTGAAGCTTGGTACCTGGTCAGGGAGCCTCTGGATTGCTGTGTGGCTCCAGCATCTCTTTCCACCCTCACCCCCACCCTCACCCCCACCCCCGTCTACTGCTTCCAGATTGCTCTTCCTCTGCTCAAGAACTCCAAGCTCCTCTGCCAAGAGTGGAATAAAATTCATGCTCTCATACTCTGCTAGTGGAAATACATATTGGCACAAACTTTCAGTAAAGTAATTTAACAAAATATAGCAATAACTTTTAAAACATTCACATATTTTAGACCAAGATGTGCCCTTTCCAATTTCTCTTATGGAGAAAAATATCAGACTATTTAAAAATCATTCTCAGGGTAAAGTCCAACAATAGTGGACTTACTAACGTACAAGATCACAAAATGATTGTGTGGCATCAGAAACCATGCTTCCTAAAAGTAAGTAATGGCATGCAAAAGCGCTGATAATGTAATATTAAAAGCAAGTTACAAAAGTGTATATATGTCTTAATTAGAAAGGTAAATATTTGCATAGGGAAAAAAGCTAGAAGGAAGCAGAGCAAAGTAGTTATCTCTGGGTGGTGGAATCACAGGATATAATTCTTTTCTCTCCTTTGTTTATGTCTATTTTCCAATTTCAAGAAGGAGATCTACTTAGTCAACCTTGCCTTGTATAACCCACACCTTCAGTCAGATGGTCTCATCTTGCCCCTGCATGATCCTTCCCTCCCCCATACCTTTGCTGACACTGACCCTCCTACCTCAAATTCCCATCTCCTTTTTCTCCAAGAGCAAATTTCAATCTCTCCATATCTATAAAGGTTTCTCTGGATATGCTGATCTTTAGCCATCACTTCTTTCTCTGGACCTCTGATCACTCCTCAGTTGGTGGCATTACATGCCACTTATCAAGGGCATGGATTATCTCCCTTAATCCCCAAACCTCCCTGGGAGACTTCCATTATTATATCCATTTCGTTGATGCGGATACTGTGTGATCTAGAGCGATTAGGTAACTTGTACAAGAGTGCTGTTTCATTACTCTTTAATTATTTCATGTCTTTACATGCTTTGTCTCTCCACCTAGATTATAAGCACTGTGTGTTCAAGGATCTTATTTTATGCAACAGTACCTGACTTATCCGGTATACAGAAATTAGTTTTTGCCATAATTGCATTTTCCAAACAATTGTTTGCTTTAATTATCCAAAGGTATTTTGTGTTAACCATGTTTAGTCATTTTAACAATTCCCTGCCTTCTTAAATTGAGTATTGTGAGCATAATTAACTTTTTCTCTACTATGTATTACCAGTATGAATATTGCTTATGATACAGTTCAGTAATATAGTGACTCTCCCCGTGCATATTGGGGAATAGAATTTGCCCTTGTACCAAACATCAGCCATAGAATCCTAGTGTGTCTTACATTAAGTACTACCAGTTGAGACACATGGATCTAGTTCCTTTTCTCTCCTCCCCACTATTAAAATGGACAAATGAGCTTATTTTAACAAGTATCATGTCTATACATTTCCAGTTGTATCTGTCTGTTGATAAAAGGAACTTAGTACTGAAACACTATAGTTGGGCTAATTGTAATTGAAACTATAATGGAAAATGGGCAATTTAAAGAATGGGTCAGATAACAAATCTGTCTATTTCAAGAATCCTTACATAGGATTTATATTACAAATTTCCAGTTAGATATAGGGAAGTAAATAGGTAGGTCAGTAGGTAGATGATCAATAGATTGGTAGATAGATAGATGATAGATAGATAGATAGATAGATGCATTTATGTATCAAATACACTCAGACACATAAACACTGCTACTGAAAGTCTACTCATACTAATTTGTTGTAAGTTTAGATTTATTTTTCCCAACTTGCCTTATGATAATAAATACATGAGTCCCTTTTGAAATATTCAATTTAATATTTGAAATATTCAGATTCTAGGCCTAACCTCAGGAAATCCTGACTTTGATGATCTGGGTTGGAGCCTAAGAATCTATCCTTTCTTAACAAGCATCCTAGGTGATTCCTAGGTCTCTCTCAAGAACTTAATGAACTGATGTTTGCGGGTAGTGTGGTCCCTGAGTCCCTGCATGTCAACGTCTTTATTTTTCCCTCCATGAGAGAGGCTGTCTTGGCTAGTATAGGACCTTCTCCCTCTTTTGGACAAATGGTAAGAGCTCATAAGGGCCTGTTCTAGGCGGTAACAGTGAATGCACAAATCCTCTGTCCTCATGGTGTTCATATCCTAGTGGGGAAAAGGGTACAATGAATGCATAAGTGCTATATAGGAAATAAAGCAGAGAAAGGAAGATAAAGAGTGACAGGGGAGGTGGGGAGGGTGCTATTTTATTAAAATACAGGGAGTTAGAAAGCTTCCTTAGTAAGACCATCATTAAACAAAGACCTGGAGGCAGGGCGGGAGCCATGAGGGAGTCAGGTGAAGTGAATCCCAGGCTAACAGCAAGGAGGCCATTGTGACTGGCAAGGGGTGAGCAAGAGAAAACGGGCTGTAGATGAAGTGAGAGGATAAAGGGGAGAGCTGCTGAGATGGGAACCACAAAAAGTTTGAGCACAGAAATGATGTGATATGACCAATCTTTTTAAAAGATCACTTGGCTGTTGTGTGAAGAACAGACTGATGAGCAGGTTCTTACAGTAACCCAGGTGAGAGATCTGGGTGGACTTGACCAGTATTTGGGACAAAGCTTCACTGTTTTCTTTCATATGAATGAGACTGTAATAATTTTATCTCAGTCTTCTATAGATGTCATATTCTGTCTTTGGCTTTCATGTTTCAGAGGAAAAGAAGGCCAGCCTGACTCTTTTTACTTTTTCACAGAACTGTCCTTTCTGTTTGGAAGATTGTTAAGACTTTCCTGTTTATCCTTGAACCAAAATTTCTAATGAAGCCGACAAAAGACATATTAAGTGAGGTACCAAAAGAAAGGGTTGGGTTGTCAAAGGTCAGAGAAACACAAAGCTAGGGACAGGAAAGCTATTGGAAGCCCCAGGCCTGAGCACATAGGCAAATGGATAGGGGCAGAGAGTTCAAAGAAGGTCTTTCCTGAGGCCTTCCTTACCTGACCACAGGTGGCTGCCCTTCCCCCACAGCTTCAGCTCAAACCAATTAACGTTAGATCACAGCCCCCAAGCTGGACTAACATCCTATGTCCTTTGCTTTTACTATCACTTTCCTCTGCCAAAAAAAAAAAAAAAAAGCACAAGTCAGAATTAGGTTTGCAGATAATTTCGTTGGCCACATATGTTGCCAACATTTAATCTCTATATGTCTACTTTCATCTCTCTTCATAAGCATCTGTTCTAGATACTTACTTAGTACTTAGATAGGTCTAAGTGTCTAGTCACACATATCTGTAACCCTGATAGAATTTTGATATATTTATTCAAATGTATAAATAGAAATTCTGCTTTATTTAGATGCATTTCTTGGATTTTTTTTAATTTCATATTTGGCTAAAAGCTGAGTTCATGTCTAAAAAAAGTTGGTCTCATATTGGATGTAGGCAGGGAAGAGCCTTGAAGAAAGTATGTGTGCCTTGTGCTATTTTGGGGGTGGTGGGCTGAACATGGAAGCCTGACTGAATACAGGGTGAGAGAGACAAGGCTCCTCCATGTCCTGCAGGCTCCAGGAAAGATGTTGAGAAATAAGCAGGAATCTAATGGGCGATCACTGCAGGAAAGCAAATGATAACAATTGATAGGGATCCACAAAAAGGTGGACGTGCAATAAAGACAAATAACTTCTTATGTTATTGTGTGTTCTCCTCTGCTCTGTCTCCTCAGCTGTTGGGTTCTGTCTTGCTTTCACTCTTTTCCTGTCTCACCATCACCATGTTTTCTCTCTCATCCATTCATGAACATCTTCATCAGCTATTTCTGTGTTTTCAGATGAAGAAACACTTCAATGCATGTCATGTGCAGCATAAAAGATACATATGCAATTGTAGCTGAAGCTAACTGACCAAGGGACACCAGGAGGGACACCAAGACCTAGAGAACTAAGTGGGCAAGATGCCCAGTCAGTGGACAGAAGACAAAGATGAACAAGATCCAAAGAGCCACCTGGAGAACAGATGGGGACCGGGGACCAGAATGCTCTTCCCAAATCAAATGGAAAACAGGAAGGCTATTCAAAGATTTGGGGGGGAGGGGGTGACAGAGAGAGTGAGCACTGCAGAAGGAATCGTGACTAATGAGCTAACGCAGGTCCAGGCACTATGGGGATTCCCATTAAATGCTTATCATATGCCCAACCGGCTTTAGTAGAAAATCTCAAAGGTTGCCACCATTTTCAACCTTAAAAATCTTCTTCTTCTGCAATGGGTGTGTTTGTTTTTAAGAATTCAGGTACATTAAAATATTCATGGTGGAGGGTCCTCGATGGTACAGGGGTATCCCAGGGGATCTCTTCTGGTGCTGCATTGTCACCTTGTGCAGAACTTTTGCCCTCACTTCATTCTTCATTAGGTTGGAGTTGGGATAAAGGAGCAGAATGGGTCAGAAGGTCCTGTTCCAAGTAATTAGAGAGTTTCTTCTTTTATCCACATGTGCCTTGTTAAAGTATATCAGTGTCAGCCAGGTTAATTGGAACTTTAATACATAATTGATGTTAATTTATGGCCCTTTTTGTTCCAGGATGCTACTGCAGACCTTAAAGTCAGGATACAGTTTTCTTGTTATTAATTATATACAGAAAGCCAATCTCCCCTTTGAGAAGAGACCCGTGTCATCTGCAGCTTATTAAAGATACAGTGTGTCAGCCATAGGTCACTTTGACTGAGTAAGCCCTCCCTAAATCCCATATTACTCTATAATAACATAATACACTAATCATAGTAAGTGAAATTAGAGTTTTGAGCTGAGGTTCATGCATACTGTATTATAATAGGTTTAACACACAATGTTAAAAATGTTATGTTTCTATGGACTCACTGTGTTCCACAAGGCCACGAAATCCTAGTTTCATTTTGGAAATCAGTACACCATCTGGAACCAAAAAATGCCTCCATAAACATAAGCAATAATACCACCATAACTGAGGTTGCCATGAATAAAAAAATGCCAAATGAAGACTATAAAATTTGGATTTTCCTGCACTTTCCATCGCAATCGCAATTCTAATTCTTATTCATCACTTTTTTGGAGACAGGGGGAAATAAATGGGTGTCTCAAATCCAATAAAAAGTTCCATGTTCTAAATTTCTTCCACTGGGAGAAATAATGCTGAATTAAGAACTCAATCGGCAAAAATACAGAATCGTGCAAAAACTGTAAGCTACATAAGCCCATATTTTGTCTAAAATGCCTTCATTGAAACCTCAAAGTAGAAATTGAGGGAAAGGCTATTATACCCTTACTTGCTGAGTACCAGTCCTAGAATTGTTGATAGTTACAAGATGCTAAATTTGCCAATTTCACTTCGTGACTATAACATTTCAAAGAGTGAAAAATGGGTGACTTTATATAAATTTAATGCACTGGATTTTTTTTATATGTCATCCTGTTGTGTTCAACTTAACATTAGCACCATGTGATCAGATATGACATAATGTGAGAAACAGCAGGGCTGTCTCACAATGGAACATGACACAACATGATGTGTCGAGTTTCTTTTGAACCTTTCTTGGAATCCAATATCAGCCAAAAGGAGGTCATTGTAATTATCAGATGATTAATTAATTAGGTAGTTAATTGTCAAAGGTAGAGGAATCCAAAGACAAGGTGGTTCTACACATACATGTTTGTACACAGCGGGAAAGGTGACTTTTTTCAATGTTCTGACCAAATGAAAAGATACTAAAGTTTATAAGGATTTGAATTGTTTCTTATGCAGGTAACATTGATGAATAGCCAGTTTGTATTATGCCAGATGCTCTGTGAAGCATGCTCAGAAGTGGAGACTCTTTCCTGCACTCAAAAATGTTGATATTCAAGTTGGAAACACAATGTCTTCCTAGAAACAATCTGGACATTTGTTGCGTGCACAACAAATGGCGTGGTTTTTGTAAGTTAACAATAAAGGAACAAGTTTTAAGGCAATGAGTAAAAAAATAGGAACTACCCCATATATCTTCCATGGTACTGTGCCACCACTTGCTTTTTTACGGGAAGCTACCAAGTGCCAGGAACAAGGGCAAGTCGCATAGCAAAGGCTTTTTTAAACACAGAAATGAACCCCAGTGTCAGACACTCATGAGTTAGATATAAACCTAAAAAAAATTAAGATCTTATGTAAAACTTTAAAATAGTCTGTGTTTCACAGTTATTGTCTACTTTTTATTTTTCAGCTAAATGCAGAGGTTCGGGACATGACAAATACTCAGTTTCGTGTTTTTATGTAACGGCGGGATACCTCAGCTCCCATCTCTCTGATTCCAGGGGCAGCTGGGGACTCAGAACCCTAATGTAAGAGACTTGATATTTTGAGTTGCTTTATACGTATTCAGAAGGGTTTTTAAAACAATCAGTGGCAATTAATGCATTGCACAGAATCATTAACAAATACATTTCTTAAGCATCTGTTTGCATAAGATTCTGTCCTAGGCATTATACAAAAAAAAAAAAAAAAAAAAAAAAAAGGCATGTAATGATGTGTAATCCAAGATGTAAAGTACTTGTCATTATTCTAAAATTAATGAAGAGGTTTTTATTTGATCCCCTCCCAACATTTGTAATTAGCTCCACCGACCTTTCTGGGCATAGGTCTCTTCCTCCGCAAAATGAGGCTACCCACTCACAGCCCAGTGAGTGCCGGCAACTTCTCTAAATCAGGTGTGCTGTTTTAAATTGTTCTATCTAATCTAATAATAGACAAACATGGTAATTGACTCTACCTTCGCTATGCCTCCCATTGGCTAATCAGTGCAATATGCAAATTAACCACCAACAAAGATGGCGGTTAATTTGCATATACCAGCTCTGAGCAAAGGCTGAAGACAACATGGAAGCCAAGCGCTACAGAAGGGAGCAAAGTAGAGGCCACAGAGACAGGAAAGGAGCCAAGGCTGCAGAGGTGGGAGGCGGGAGGCGGGAGGCGGGAGGCAGGAGGGAAAACCCAGCTGCAGTGGCTGGGGGCGGGAGCGAAGCCTGCCTCAGCAGGTTTCGCTCCCTTCTCTGCTTTGCTCCAGTCGCACGAAGCCCTATTCTTGCAGGAATCTTCCTGCAACGGGCCTCTAGTGTTAAAAATAAAAGACAACCAGAATGTTAGGAGGGTTCTATACAAGAAAAGAGCAATAGTGTTCTCCAGTTATGTGAGCCAAAATGGTAAGAGCTCCTTGGCCTTCATTTTGATATAGCTGAAACAATTATAATTTATTGCCTTTTTAGGATGCTTTTCAAAATAGAATTATGACTGATCCTCTCCTTTCGCTCACATTCTTCCCAAGCCATCACCAAGACTGTACGTCCTCTCTCCCAAGCATACCTGGAATTTGTGCATGTCTAGCACCAGCTCCCTATCCGGCTCCACAGCATCTCTGGCTGAAAATGACTACAATAGTCTCTTCAGGTGGGTGGTCTTCACCCAGCCCATCCCCCACACCGCTGCCAGCATGATGCGCTTTCAACACACCTTAGTGGGTCCATCCTAGACCCTTTATTCTTAAGTGATAATCTTATTTCACTGAGAAAGTAGAAGCAAATTAAAGAGAGCTTCCACAAAGCTCTGCCACCCCATCTAGCCACACACTCATCCATTCTGCCTTTCTTCCTGATACTGCAGATAAATTGCTTTTGTTTCTGTCTAAAAGCAACCTTTCCACTTGTCCTCTAGTTCCCATTCCTTCTTACCTACTTGATGACATTGCTCCAATGATTCTCTCCTCGGTGGCATCACCAGTTTCTCCTTTCCTGCTGGATGGTCCCGAGAACGGGCAAAAACAGTACACAGTTGACCCTTGAGACGAGGGTGTGGCCGAGCATTTATGCCAAAAACTTCTTCTGTGCTGTCTCATTTAATTCTCAAAGGGGTACTATGAGATATTATCTTTGTTTGGCTGCTATAACAAAAACATCATACACTGCGTGACTTACAAACTACAGAAATTTATTTCTCACAGTTCTGGCCTCTGGGAAGCCCAAGGTCAAGGCACAGATCTGGTATCTGGTGAGGGCCTACTTCCTTATTCAGAGACTCCATCTTCTTGTTGTGTTCTCACATTTTGGAAGAGCAGAGGGAGCTCTCTGGGATCATGTCCATAAAGTAACAAACTCCATTCAGAAGGGGCTCTAATTTGACTTAATTACCTCCCAAAGGCCCCACCTCTAAATACCATCACATCAGGGGTTAGGTTTCAACATATGAATGTCAGGGGAACACAAATAACCTATAGTAGGTGTGTACTATGATTATCCCCATATTGCTGCTTAAGAAATTGAGGCTCGCCCTGGTCGGTTTGGCTCAGTGGATAGACTGTCGGTCTGCGGACTCAAAGGTCCCAGGTTCGATTCCGGTCAAGGGCATGTACCTTGGTTGTGGGTACATCCCCAGTGGGGAGTGTGCAGGAGGCAGCTGATCGATGTTTCTCTCTCATCGAAGTTTCTAACTCTCTACTTCTCTCCCTTCCTCTCTGTAAAAATCAATAAAATATATTTAAAAAAAAAAAAAAAGAAATTGAGGCTTAATGAGTTTAAAAACATGTTCAAGGTCCCACAGTAAATGGCAAAGCCCTGGCTGGAACCCAGTTACCTCTGACACCAAAAGTTTTTTTTCTCTTCGTTATCAAAAGGGTAAAGTAGATAAAAGGTGAAGTATTCTCCTTCCTTTTAAGATCCAAAGCAGACACACATTCAAAGCCAACCAGAACAGGGACCACCAATTTCCGATGCTGAATTTCCATGTGATTGCTTCCCTTCACTCTGTTAGCAGCTGCCACAAGCCCCTAGCCTCTCTGTTGCCTCCCCTTCCAGAGCAACAGCTTCTCCCATGACCCTAGCCTTCACCTCGTATAAGTGATTGAATGGGCAGAATATCATAAGTGATTTCTGTAATATCTCAGGACCCACCCAAGCACCTCTGTGGGTAGGGCTGATGTACTAGGAGACTCCAGAATTACAACCATATAAGTAGCAAATAATAAATGAAGGATATTTATGGTGTATCAACTAAAGGTATGCTCTCTTCATTGAGTTCTCTGACATCACCATGTAGGAACTTATCAGAAGTGGGTAATTAGTTTAAGGCCCAGGATTAATCATTCCTACTTAAGAGTGAAGGAAAATTCACAAGATGAATTGACTACTCTGTTTCCATACAACTACAGAAGGCCTCCACCCTTTCAATTATCACATTAAATATGCAACAATGATTAGTTTCAAGGGAAGAATATTCATTGTGGTGAATAAATGTTAAGAAATCACCACTTGAAGGGAGGGATCGAGATGGCAGCATAGGAGGCTCCAAGACCTCCCTCCTCCCATGGACACACTGAATGTACAGCTAGGCACAGAGCAAGTCCCTCTGAGAGAATTCCAGAAACCAAGTGACTCCTATACATCGAAACAGGTAGGAAAGGCTGAGACACCCTCTTGCCATAAACCCCACCCCCAGCGCAGCACCATTCAATCAGGAGGGAACCCCCAACTCCCTGGGGAGCACAGGATTCATACTGCATATCTGCATCCAATCTTCTAAGGATCCCATTTGAGGGTGGGCCCCCTGACACCTGGCTCTGAAAGCCAATGGGCTTGAATCCATGAGACATACTGAATTATTATAGCAAATAAAGAAACAGTTCTTAACAGGAGCACAAGCACTCACCACTTGTATCCCCCCAGGGATCAGTGCAGAGGGAGCGGGGAAAAATGCCCATCTCCTCGAAGGACTTGTATGCATGCATATAAGCATAACCAATGGACACAAGACACTGAGGGGGTAGGGGAGGCCTGGGGAATGTCAAGGGTGGGGGGGTAAGGAAACATATGTAATACTCTTTGTAATACTTTAAGCAATAAACAAGAAAAAGAAAAAAAAATGCCCATCTCTTAATGTGTCCCTGGAAGGGGATTAGTCACATACTTTCCCAGCGGCTGCCTGTGTCCAGCTTCTAATCAGCCTCCATCTGGGTGCTGACAGTGACCCTCCCCTTTGGGACACTGACGGGTCTTGGCACACTCTCAGATATTGGCTGCCACAAAGCACAAAGATGGCAGCTTGGACAATCACAAATGTATGAGAGACAACCAGGCGCTTGGGCTGGTCTGATTGACGAGCTTTGTCTCCGACATGAGACCAGTCAGTCAAGACTGGGAACGGTGGTTATTTTATCTACTGCACAAAAGCCAACACAGACAGTCAAGGAAAATGAAAAAACACAGAAGAAGAACAAACGACACCCAAAGTTAATAAAAGGAAGACAATAAAAATCAGAATAAAAATAAATGAAATAGGGTCTTAAAAGACAAAAGAAAGATCAATATAACTAAGATCTGGTTCACAAACAAAATTGGCAAACCTGTAGCTAGACTAAGAAAATAGAGAGAAGAAAAAAGCAGAAAAAAGTATGGCAGTGTTGACGAGTATAGCCCAAGAGGACTCCAGGAACTCAATGGGCCCTGAAGGACAGAGTGGTAAACCACTCAGAACCTGATTTAGCTGGCCCTCTGTCACTGCTTCTCTCACTGGGAAATAAAATGAATAAAATCAAATAAATAAAATCAGAAATGAGAGAGGAGACATTGTAACTGATAACAAATATTAAGGATCATAAGAAATTACTATGAACAACTACACAGCAACAAACTAAATAACCTAGAAAATTCATAGACACATATGACCTAACAAGACTGAATTGTGAGCAAATAGTAAAGAGATTGAGTCAGTAATCAAAACCTCCCAAAAGATAAAAGGCCAGGACCAGATGGCTTCACTGGTAAATTCTAACAAACACTGAAAGAATAAATGCCAATATTCCTCCAACTCTTCCAAAAAAATAGAGAAGAAGGGAATACTCCCAAACTCATTTCCCAAAGCCAGCCTTACCCTGATACCAAAGCCAAAAACACTATAAGAAAAGGAAACTATAGGCCAATATCCCTGATAAATATAGATGAAAAATATTAGCAAACCAAATTCAACAATATATTAAATATCAACAAAGTATTAGCAAACCAAATTCAACAGTATATTAAAAGAATCATACCCCATGATCAAGTGGGATTTATTCCGGGGATGCAAGGATGATTTGACTTCTATAAATCAATAAATAGGATATGTCCCACGTTACCAAAATCTATGTGTGATCATCTGAATAGCTGCAGAAAAAGCAGTTGCATCATTCAATATCTTTTCATGATTTAAAAAAAAAAAAAACCGTCAGCAAACCGGGTTTAGAAGGAACATACCTCAACATAACAAAGGCCATATGTGATAAGCCACACCTAACATCATACTCAGCGGTTAAAAACTGAAAGCTTTTTCTCTAAGGAACAAGACAGGGCTTCCTATTCTCACCACTTTTATTCAACATAGTACGGGAAATGCTAGAAAGAGCAATTATGCAAGAAAAAGAAATAAAAGGCATCTAGATCGATCAGAAAGGAGGAATTAAAAGAGTCTCTTTGCAGATGAAGTGATATTATATAATCAAAACTCTAAAGACTCCACCAAACAACTGTTAGAACTAATAAACAAATTTAGCAAAGTTGCAGGATACAAAATCAATGTACAAAAATGAATCCCTCCCCTAATACGTCTGGCAGCTTATTTTGAGTAAGATCTACGCTACCCACTGAGAAAGACCTTCCCTAACTAACCAGCATCAGCCAGAACCTCATCTCACATGCAGCTCTCTGGCATGCATTTTCCTCAAAGCACTTTTCACATCTAAAATTGTCATAGGTGCATGTGTCCTTATGTATTCTCTGTTTCCTCCTGCTAGAGAGTAAACACCATGAAAGAAACAACCAATGCCTGTGTTGTCCACTGCGTGTACTTGGCTTCAATAAATATTTATGGGATAAGCAGGTGAATGAGAGGAAGGCAGAAAAAAGCATGGCAGTGCTGACGAGTAGCCCAAGAGGACTCCAGGAATTCAATGGGCCTTGAAGGACAGAGTGGTAAACCACGCAGAACCTGGTTCAGCCGGCCCTCTGTCACTGCTTCTCTCACTGGGAAAGCATACCTACCTCAACATCTGCCCAAGTCAAACAAGTAACCCAGAAAGCAACTGCTAAACGCTTACTGAATTTAATAACTTTATTTTTAAACAATTCCACGGGATATGTATCACTTCTGAATAGAAGCTAAGTGCCAGGATGGGGTTCAACGGAGATCTTTCTAGTTGAGACCAGCAATGCCCCAGATAGATTGCTCTGCGTATCGACGAAGAACAAAGTGAAGCAGAGCTGCAGGTAACCCTAACCAGTGCTGATGGAAGAAGAAAAAAAGAAAAAAGCAAACTGCTCATAGCAAACTCCTGCCCCATCTCTAAGCCTCAAGCCTCACCTAACAAAAGCACGTGGAATGTGGAGTCTTGTCAGCTTTGGTGATTTAAATGCTCTAGTGTTTACCTTAGACAAGTATTTGGTTTCTATATCATGCTTTTATTTCTGGGAATACTTACACAAAGAAGAGAAATTTAAGGCTTTAATCTCCCACTCCATTAGACAGCCACACTCCGGAAGTTTTACATCATCACCACTTGGAATCGTTGCACCCCATTTCCACCCCATGGTCCCTAACAACCACAACCAGGTAGGATGCCAAAGGGGATTATATGTTTGGTGAGAATGAAATAGGTTCAGAAAACCCCATACGAAGGAAAGATCCTTTTTCTATGCGTGTGTTGAATAATGATGAACAAGAAAAGGGCAGATGGAAGAGAGCCTCAAGCGGCACCTATTGGGTAGATGTTGGGGAACTAAGGCGTTGACAGGTCTTTCCCTGGTATGACGACAGGTCTTGAGCCTAGTGTTTGTCAGACTAAGATTGTAATACCTTGTCACTTGGCTTATTATGTTCTCAAAAAACCAAGGCCAAGGAAAAACTTGGTAAATAAGAGAAGGAAAACCTGCTATCTGAAATAAGTAAAACTTTCTCAAATCTTAGATTGCACAACTTGTAGCAAATTAATTTGTATGTATGAATGTGTCGCAAATACATACTCATGAAATTATTTTTTTAACTTCTAGCAATCAAAAAGTACTCAAGTACACACATCGTAAACATATATATGGTGGAAGAAAAGGAGATTTACCACATATGTGACCAAAGATTAAAATTCTTCTCATGTAAAACAGTTTGCAAATTAATGAGAAAAGATTGCTGTTACAATAATAAATAAATGAACAGTATAGAAAACACAATTGATAAAAACAAGAAATTCAAACGCCCTACTCACATTTACTCATCTTTTATTTTTTATTTATTCAATCAACAAATATTTACTGAGTACCAAGTATGTGCCTGGGATTACACAAGATACCAGTTATATGGCGATGAGCAAAATAGGGCCCCGCTCTGAAGAGCTCATAGTACAATATTAAACCTGACTTGTAACCAAAGAAATTCTAATTAAAATGATGTTTTACCTATTAAATGCCTACAATTTACATTTTATAAACTTGGCAAGAAACACTGAGAAGCTTAAATTTTCTCATATGCCTTGTCTTGGTAGTTCCATACCTGAGAATTTTCTCTAATGAAATAATCAGAAAGATGAAACAGATTTGTGCACAAGGGTGTTAACTGTGCTATTTAAAACAGTGGAAGCTGGAAACTACTTTAGTGTTCAACAATTACTAACTTTGTCTAAAGATATTTAATGTCATTAGAAAATTCTCACCAAAAAAAGTGTGGCTGAAAATTTCATGCTACAAAACTGGACATGGTGATAACATGATATTGATGTGTGAATATATGTATATTCTACATTTTTTATAGTTAAAGTGTTGGTCTAACAATTAAGAAACACACTTTTAAAATAACCCACGTGAGTGCTTTTGACAACACCATTTTGTAAGTTAATTGCCAAATAAAAAGTCTTAAACGTGCTTTTTGTAAGGTTCACAACTTGGGTATATTTTGGAGCTCGCTGGGGTTAAGAAAATACTCCTTATGTTGGGAGCAATACAAACCAATCCTCTTAATTGCTTGAGCAATAAAATGATACTTTATTGTTGTTGTTTTTTACATAATTCCTTTTATTTATTTTTTTGTATCTTTATTTTTTTAATGTCTCTATTGAATAAGTTATTACATAGGTGTCCTTATCCCCACATTGTTTTTAAGGGAAGGTCCAAGGTTTAGCTGACATTAACTCTGCCTTTGGAAAAAGAGCCTATGTAATCATTTAAAGCCCCCTCTAGACCACCGAGGTTTGCACTCAGGACTGGGGTTGTCTCCCTGGCGGCCCGACCTACAAAGGTACCCACCCCGGGTCTGCGGGGGGCGCCTCAGCTCCACTTCCTGCCTGCGGGGGCACTTGGGCCGCCGCTGGCATTTCAGAAACGTGTTCGAGCCGCTCCTTGATGGCTGATGGTTCTTATTTACTAAATATTTATTTAGCTCTGCGAGGACTCAGAACGAACCACTGTCACTTCTCTTTAATAATAAATGGTGAACTTCAAATGAGACAGAACTCCACCGACTAATCAGTGCCCGCCGGGAGGTGCACAACGGCAACCCGCCGGTGGACATGAAAGGCTGAACATTTCCTGTTGCCGCGCGTGGCGGCCCAGAATAAACTTACACCGAGTGGGAGCTGTGCCTGCGACCGCCCCCCGCGCACCGGCCGCGGGAGCCGCATCCATCTGCCCGCGCGCGGCCCGGCGGTGCGCCCCTTCCCCTTTCGCCCCGGGGACCCTCAAAGCCCGCCGCTCTGCCTGCTCCACAATCTGGGCTGCGGCTCCCTTGGGGTTTGAATGCTTCCTTTTAAACTCGCTGTTCGGTTGCAAACCAATTAGTCCTTTGCATTTGCTCCGCGAGCGCCCGAGAGCGGAGAGCGCCCTGCGCGCCCCTCGCAGCGGCAGCACGTGGGCAGGGCGCAGTGGGCTCCCCCGCCGGCCGGCCTCCACTCCGCTCAATGGGGAGTCAGCGCGCCCCAGGGCTTTTATGCCAGCGTTCCAGGCTTTGGAGTTCAAGGTCTTTTTTTATTTACTAGGAAAGGTAAGGGTCGCCCCTTGCAGCGTTTAATGGTATAATGTGAAGTATAAGGGCCACCCCACACACTTGTATTCTCATCAAAGCAGCGCGGTCCCACCTTCATCCATTGCTGATCTGGACATGTTTTCCGGCCTTTGGAAATCTTGAAAGATGTCTGTCCCAGACACAGGGATAAAGATACTGAACATACACTGGGCGGCCAGATTATTAAGACCACCCCATCAGTACTTAATTGACACTTCCAAAAATACTGAATATTGAAAACTTCCTAAGCAAATACTCTCAAGGTTTTATTATTATTATTATTATTATTATTTGCATAACTAACTCACTTCATTGTACTGATGGGGTGGTCATAATAATCTGGCCACTCCGTGTATGTTGGGACATAACTCATATTCATCTAAAATTTCGTTTATCCAAGTTGTAATTTGAACTCTATATCGCCCATTTTAATGAAGGTATAAGCGTTTTAACTGGAGGTGACTGCAGTTGAGAACTATCTTATTCCCAAACTGTTCCATCTTTTGTGTCATTTTTTATTTTTTGTGTCCTGGAGACCCAAACAGATCTTAAGTGAAATTTGTCTTCATATGTAATACATTTCTATTTCTTTTTTAAATGTGAATTAATTTAGAATACGTTGTTAGCAACATAAGGATTTATATTAAAATGGATTTGCCTGGCTCACAGAGTCCTGCCAATGTACTTTCCATTTCACCCACGCAATCATCGCTGGGGATGGAGAAAAGATGGGAAGCACTTGTTCTCCAACCTCTCACAGAAAAACATCCGGCCTGTCAGTGATGAGCTTGGAGTGCCCCCGTGTGGAAGAAGGTGGACACTACAATTTCTTTTTTTACAGGTGAGTATGGTGCTGCTGCGGTTTCAAACCCAGAAACGTAGTTCTTTACCTTTGGTCACATTCAGATCTGATGTAACTTTTCCGTTAACATCTGTGAGCGGAATCTCACTCCTTTCCTTCCATGGTAACATAACTATTCGTTGAAAATAATGAATGTATGACTCCTTTTGTATCCTCTCCTCTCGAAGCTTTCCAGCTGATAAAAGGCAAGAACATTTATTTTCTCACAAAATCCATAACGGTGTGAGTCCCCATTCTGACATTTAGGGGCAGATAAAATGATCCGATAAGGAGAGCAAATGGGTGTCACCTCATGTGCCAGCTCTCAACAATCAGCAGCAGCTGCCTCAGAAGGATACTGAGGCCAAAAGAAAAAGAGTGATGTGCTGAGTGAGCAGGCACAGAAAGAAAGTTAACCACTCTGTGCCCTGGAGCTGAAACCTGTATTATCCTATGTAATAAAAGCCTAATATGCAAATTGACTGAACCGCAGAACGGCTGGTGGAACAACCGGTCACTATGATTCACACTGACCACCAAGGGGCAGACACTCAATGCAGGAGCTGGCCCTAGCCTGGAGAGGGAGACAACCAGCAGCAGTGGGGGCAGAGGGCAGGGGGCAGGGGGCAGGGCTGGTGAGCGAGCGGCACCAGGCTGGCCAAGGTGGGTGCCAGTGGGGGCCTCCCGATCGTCCCGCTGGTAACCCCACAGATTGGCCCTGATCACTGGCCAAGCCTAGGGACCCTACCCGTGCATGAATTTCATGCACCAGGCCTCTAGTTGATCTATAACAGTGCTGGCCATCAGCTAGTAGTCATGGAATTTAATCTCTTCAATTTATTTCAGACTTTGCTTTCAACTCAAAAGTTAAAACAGTGTATTCATCATATCCCTTTAATCCTGCAAAACAATAAATTTAAAAGCTTTCTCTACATAATCATTGCTATATCCTCTAACCTGTTTTTCCAGATGATGGCCCCCTCCATCCTTCATGTGCTGTTCTATTCCTCAACTTACTTTGATCAATGTACCTAGATGCACTGGTGCTCCCCAATCATGCAGTTTATAAGTAGGAGTGGGCATCAAGTGGGGCTATCCTGGGCAAAGTGGGACATACGGTGACCCTACTTGTAAACTCTAACATTCAAGGGTCGGGGCCTCTGTGCACTCCAGACTGTGATGAGCAACTGGATAACCACACACATGATAAGTTTGCACTTCAATCAATCCCCCCAAAAAATGTCCTTCAGAAACAGTGTCTGTGCTGCCTGGTCATTCGCTCTGGTTTGCTGGACGGCAGATATGTGTAACTACACGTCTCAGCCTCTTTGCAAACTCCCAGCTAACGGCTGGCGGCAACTTAGGTATCGACCACAGAAGATTGCCTCCTACTGGACCCTCAGAAGTTGAGTACAAGGATGGCATTTTAAGTACCAAGAAGCCCAGAACAGGCATGCTTCCACTTTACACAACTCATAGGTCCCTGAAAAAGCGTGCATCTGGTGAATCACATTTTTAATTCACTGGAGGAACTGGCTAAACGATGAAACCTTGGAGTGACCCTACCATAAAAAAATTTTAACTTTTAAAATGTAAATAGTTTACTGTTTTATAAATCTGATTGTCATATACTTGGTTTTCTTAAAGCAGAAAGTGTGGCCTAGAACTTTGGTTTTCATGAGCCTTTAGCTGAGTCACACGTTCAAGTTATACTCTACATGGAGGCACTTCCATTAGGATGCTTTGCACTGCAAGTGACCAGACACCACATCTGTCCTGTGCAATGAAGATGGTGGGTTGCCTCACGTAACTGAGAATTCCAGCTGGAACTTGAAGCAAGAGTTGACCCAGAGGCTCCAATAGTGCGAGTTTCTTTCCATTTTTCTGCTTTATCTTCCCAGGTGATGGCTTCATCCTAAAGTTGGATTCATGACATGCCAACATGATCATAGCTGCAGGGAGGAGATAACACGGTGTTCTCTAAAAAGTAATAACATGCCGAACAGACTGAGGATTCTCAGAGGGATGGGGGAGGGGGTGGGAAGAGAATAATCAAACAATTTATATGCAGATATGCATAACCCATGGACACAGACAATAGAGTGATGAAGGCCTGGCGTGGGGGTGGGAGTATGGAGGAGGGGGCAATGGGGGGGGGAGGACATCTGTAATATTGTCAACAATAAAGATAAAATAAAATAATTTAAATCTCAAGGGCAAAATAGAGTTTTCACATTTTTCAGACATGTGTTTTCTTACCTCTTTTGTAAACAAAAAGGTAATAAGAGATGAAAATGGCTGAGTCGTTTGATTCAAAATATTTTTATGAAATAATTGATGGATTAAACAGTGTTTAAGAAAAAAAAAATCTTTCTTTCTTGGGAGCCTATTGAGGCCCATGATGGAGGAACCTCCCTTCTGCTACTGTATGTAGTGTGGCAGGAAGGGGGCGCTGTGGTGAATACCTACACATGCCCCAGGCCTCACATATTATCACCAAACTGCTGGTGCTGGGAGAAACCTTAGAGGACACATAGTCCTGCCTCTGTAGGGAACTGAGGACGTAACTAAGCCCCAGAGACAGAGTGGATATAAACTTCATTTTATGAGAACTGAAGAGGCACTTAAACTGTGAATGCAGACCAAGCTTCCGCACATCCAGACTTGTTTATTTGTCAAGAAAGAGAGCCTGCAAATCTATCTTACCCAGAACCTCAACTACTCCAGACCAAACCAGGCCCCCCAATGAGGGCACGGTGGTACAGTTTCAGAAAGCACGCTGGTTCTGCTGCCCACCGCTTCTTCCTGGCTTCACGTGGTGTTTTCTGAGTTGAGCTACATATATAGCAAATGATACATTGTATATTTTAGGAATATATACGTGGTATGCCAAGCTCATGATTTTACTAAGGTTATTGTTTAGGATGAGTCTATATTTGATGTGGCACTGGAATTTCACCTGTATGAAATTTTTATCTTTAAGTATAAGATTCAAAAATACCTACGATCATTTTACATAGTCAACCTATGCTTGAAAGCTAACTTTACACATTGCTGTATTCGCAGAAAAGCTTTGAACAGTCTGGGTATGTGTGAAGGTTTAAGAGAAAAAATTTATAAAGCTTTAGAGATAGTCAATCTCATTAATGCCATTGACTGCCATTAATCTCATTGATGTCTTTGCTGGTTTTTTTATACAATTTTTAAAGAAATGAAGCTCATTGGCTTTTACTCAGTAGTATTTGCACAAAACTTCAAGTCTCTTCTCTATATAATCTTTAATCTGACAAATTGTATGCATGGCTTGTGCTGATGTTAATAGGTAATTGCTCACTTCAACATTCTAAGTGTAGCCTTCCATGGCAAGTTTACATTCTACATGCAAGATAAAGTGAATGGAAAAAATCATAAACTGAACACTGCTTGATCATGGTGAAGTTTTATTGTCTTAACTACCTTGTTTAAACTCTGCTGAAGAGCTAGTTATAAATGTTTTAAACCTTGTTAAAGAGACACTTGGGGAAATGTCTCAGATTTCTGATTCAGAATATTTAGAGACGAAATATTTTGAAAGGTCCTTCTACCACAAAATAAGTACCAGTAAATCCTGGATAAACCATCTTTTATTGCATTTCTAAATTTATAAAAAAGAAAATGGAGGGAGGAATTTTCAGGATATTCTCTCCAAAAGAAATATTTAAAATGCAGGACTACAAGTATTAATGAAAATGGAAAGATATACTGGCCTAAAGACAAAAGCCAATATCAGAGCAGTGATAGTTGGACTAAATCTTTGGCTAGAAGCAAGTACAAGAGTTGAACCTGAGATTCTCACAGTAAGCTGATATTCTTAATGGGAATTAAGATGTTCCAGGTCAGTAGTCTCCCTGTTTCCTAGCAAAAGCAAAAATATTTTCTAGAGAAAATCATTCCAATTGTATTCCCACAAGATTCCAACTGATTAAGGGCAAGCAAATATTGGGTCAAAACCAAAATCAGAAAATACACATAGAAAGAAGTCACCATTATTTCAAATTATCAGTAACTTCAAACAGATTAAAGTCCCCAAGGAATTCATTCTAAAATTGCCAGGTATAGAATATAAAATTGTTATATATAAACTATTCAAACAATTAACTGTGTTCACAAAACTGTGTAATCATTAAGAGACTGTAAAAAATATCCTGCGGATTTGAAAAACAAAAAACTTTTGGAAATAATAAATATTGTTGAAAAAAGAAAACTTAACAGATGGCTATGGTTTCAGATTACATGTCAATGAAGAAAGAATTAGTGAATTGGAAGATATATCTGAAAGAAATATCCAGGATTCTGTGTAGAGAAAAAATGAGATAGAAATTAAGGTAGATTGAAAAATATGGAAGGACAGAATAAAAGACTTCCATATAAATCCAGTCAGAGTCCTAGAGAAGAGAATAGATAGAATGGAGGCACTGCAATTTTTGAGGAGAAAAGACAAATAATTTCCCAGAATTGATGAAATACATGAACTCACAGGTAAAGGAAATCAATACATAACAAGTAAGATCAATAAAAAGAAATTCACAGTATAGACATTGTAGTAAAATTGTAGGCCACAAAAGACAAAAAGAATATTTTAAAGTAACCTGAAAAAAAGGGGGAATGATTATTAAACTCTCAACAATAACAATAAAATGCAAAAGAAAGGAAAAATAATGAGTTCAAAGTTATTGAGAGAAATTGACTGTCAATTTAAAATTATGTATTCAACAAAACTGTATTTTCAGAAATGAGGAAATAAAGACATTTTCAGTGGAACAAAAACCTAGAGAGTTTGCCACCAACAAATCTTCACCATAGGAACTTTTAAAGAATGTGCTTTAGTAGGAAAGAAAATCATTGCTCAAAGAAAGTCTGAAATGTACCCTCCCCCCCCCAAAAAAGTGAATAAATTGGTAAAGATGTGGCTAATTCTAAAATGAAAAATATACGTATGAATGAAAAGGAAAAAAAGGAGGAGGAGGAGAATAAAGAATGGAAGAGGAGGAGAGAAGGAGATCTAATTTTCAGTGTTTAAAAATAAGATATAAACTTACCTTCAACAGCATTTGAATCAGAAGTGAGTAACTAACGGAAGTGTTCTAAGATCCTTGTATTTTTTCAGAGAAATATTGAACATATTGATTTATTTTAAATGTAATATGTATAGTATAGTTTCAGTGTTAATTACCCCAAAAAATAATATATTATTTTTGACTAATAGAGGGGAAAATTTGGTTAAGAAAAAAAATTTTACTAAAACACTAAATTTTAAAAAGGCAAAAGGAGGAAAGAAGTAAGAGTGAAACAGATATGGGAAATGTTACATTGCTAGAAACAAGTCCAAGTATATCAATAATCACAATAATTATAAATGAATTAAACTCCAGTTAAAAGAAAAATAACAGGGTTGTTATTCTTTTTTTAATCTATATATACATGCTATAATAGTCACAGCTAAAATACAAAAATGCATTTGTCTACATTTGTATATGTATAAGTTAGTGTACACACATATATTTCTTTGCTCTGTCAGTTGAGAGACCTGAGAAAACAACACCTGAATAGCAACGAACACATCTAGAACCCAGATCATCAGATCATGGTTGCTGACACCATTCTCCAATAAAAAGGAACAAGGGCTCCTTGGAGATATGGCTGACTAGGACTAAGACAGAAAATATGCAAGACCAGTCTGTAGTATGTTGTAGTGCCAGAAAGTAAGAAAATGCTAAAAAAAAAAAAAAAAAAATGATGAGAGTAGCTCAAAGTGGTACAAAAAGATCTCCCAATGGCCAAAGCTAGAGCAATTTGAGCAATAAAATAAATAAAGTAGCACTGGTTTATAACCCAAAATAAAAAACAAATATCCATGAGCCCATAGTTATATAAATGATTGGATAAATTAATAAATGCAGGAAAAATATCCAATGCAAGGCAGGCGGGCAAGGGGAGGGGGCAGTGAGGGGTGACCAGGCCAGCAGAGGAGAGCAGTGAGGGGTGACCAGTACTGGCAGGGGGGCAGTTGGGGTCAACCAGGCCAGCAGGAGGGCAGTTAGGGGCAATCAGGCTGGCAAGGGGGCCAATTAGGGGCGATCAGGCAGGAAGGCAGGTGAGCAGTTAGGAGCCAGCAGTCCTGGATTGTGAGAGGATCCGGCCTAAACCGGCAGTTGGACATCCCCTGAGGGGTCCCGGATTGGAGAGGGTGCAGGCTGGGCTGAGGAGACACCCCTTACCCCGCACAAATTTCGTGCACTGGGCCTCTAGTACTTAATGATAAAAGACTGAATGCTTTCCCCCTAAGATCAGAAACAAGACAAGGATATCTGCTCACTCTGTTGCTATTCTACATCATAATGAAGATCAAATGGAATAAGCCAAGAAAAAGAAATAGAAGGCATGCATTTTGGAAATAAAGAAATAAGCCTGCCTTTATTTGCAGGAGACATAATTTTCTAAGTAGAAAATCCTAAAGAACCAAAAATAAGAAAAAAAGAAAGAAAGAAAAGAAAAAGCTAAACTATGAGTTTGGCACTATAGCAGGATACAAGATCAATATTTAAAAAATATTAATTGTGCCCTAGCCAGTTTGGTTCAATGGATAGAGCATTGTCCTATGGACCAAAGGGTCCTGGGTTTGATTCTGGTCAAGGGCACCTACCTTGGTTGCAGACTCCTCCCTGGCCCTGGTCCCCTGGTAGGGTGGGGGCAGAAGACAACCAATCGATGTGTTTCTCTCACATCAATGTTTCTGTCTTTCTCTCTTCCACTCTCTCTAAAATAAATGGAAAAATATCCCTGGGTGAGGATTAAAAAATATAAATATATATGTTAATTGTAATTTTATATACCACTAGTGTCCCAGTGCATGGATTCATGCACATTGAATGGAAATTAATTAAAAGAAATATTTTAATAACACTATTCGCCCTTTCTCTATAATAGAAGTGTCAACCAAATTCACGATCAACAGTGACAAATCAAAACATATGCGTGCGATTGGCACCAGTGAGAGCTTTATGTGTATCGTGCATGCGTGAGTCAACTTAGCCTTTTATAGATATAGAATAAACTTGCTTAATTAGACCTGCTTTCTGATTTAGTTAAACTTTTTCCAGCCCAGTGAAGCACCCCAACTTCTCTTTCAGGTAATTGTCAGCAACACAGCAGTAAATATCAAGAAGCACATTATTATTATAGATCACACAGAGAGAACAAAGGGTAAAATATTTAACTGTAGCAGTGTTTGACTATATTCTGTGCAATGAAAAAATCTGAAGTCATTTTCAAGGTCTGCCATTTACTTCTTTTCAGTCAAGTTTCTAAACTTTCTAAATCTTCATTTTCCAGCTAATGAAAAGAAAATAGGATTCCACTGAGTCTCTTATCTACCTACTCCAGGACTTCTGTGAGGATCAAATGAGATGAGGTACGGGAAAATGCTTCACAGACATGTGGTTAAAGTATAAAATATTTCCACCTGGCTATAAAGCAAGTCATGCTCCTGGGCTGAAGAAACTCCAAGGAGGCTAGTCACTAGGGAGAGGAAGCCAGGCATTGCTACATGACATCATTACCTTGCGCCCACAGCGACCATTTCCAGACTGGGCTGGGCTGTGGGCCATATTTTGCGCCATGGGGTCTTGTCAGCATTGCCTGTGATTTGGTGGGGTATCACTCTGGGTGGTGGTGGAGTTTGTGTCCCACTGGGGGAAGCTGAGTGTTGCTTTGTGGGTGCTATATCCGTGGTGCCATTTATTTTTAAATGGCCAGTGCACATCATGGCAACTCCTGCATCGAGTGTCTGCCCCCTGATGGTCAGTGCACATCATAGCTACCAGTCGGACGTACACTTAGCCTTTCATATATATAGATGAACAATTAAAAATTGAAATTTAAAAGCAGAATCATTTACAACTGCATCTAAAAACATGAAATGCTTAGGGATAAGATTAAACCACATTGTGCAAAACTTGTATACTAAAAAGTACAAAGCAGTGCTAAGAAAACTTAAAGAACTAAATGTAGTGAGTTCACAGATCAAAATATTCAATATTGTTAAGTTTTCAGTTCTTGCCAAATAGATCCACAGATTCAACACATTTCCAATCAATATCCCAAGATGCTTTTTTTTTTTTTTTTTTTTTTAGAAGTAGACTAGCTGATTCCAAAATGTACGTGGGAAAGAAAAAGACCTAGAACAAACTATTTCCCCACCAGGCACCAAGAGAGTCCCTATATCCAAGTTTCATACTGTCTTCATAGTTAGTGTTTTCCCTTAACTATATCTATTTGTCCTGTACTCATTACTTAATCTATCGTACATGGAATGATTGTACATTCTTTAAACTATATACAATCACATTTTATTAAGAGCAACTAGAGGCCCGGTGCACAAAAAATTGTGCACTCGGTGGGTTCCTTCAACCCGACCTGTGCCCTCTCGCAGTCTGAGACCCCTCAGGGGATGACCACCTGCTGGCTTAGGCCCACTCCCCGGGGGGCAGTCAGGCATCCCTCTGGCAGCCCAGGAGCCTTCAGGGGATGTCCACTTGCCAGCGGGGAGCAGGCCTAAGCAGCAGTCAGACATCTTTAGCGCTGCTGAGGAGGTAGGAGAGGCTCCCACCACCACCACTGTACTGGCAGCCGTCAGCCTGGCTGTGGCTGAGCAGAGCTCCCCCTGTAGGAGCGCACTGACCACCAGGGGGCAGCTCCTGCATTGAGTGTCTGCCCCAAGTAGTCAGTGTGTGTCATAGTGACCAGTCATTCCCAGTCATTCTGCTGTTAGGGTCAATTTGCATATTACCCTTTTATTATATAGGATAGAGGCCTGGTGCATGGGTGGGGGCCAGCTGGTTTGCCCTGAAGGGTGTCCCGGATCAGTATGGGGGTCCCCCTGGGGTGCCTGGCCAACCTGGGTGAGAGGCTGAGGGCCATTTTCAGGCTGGCCTTATCCCCTTCAGGGTGGGGGGTCCTGCTGAGGTGCCTGGCCAGCCTGGGTGAGGGGCTGATGGCTGTTTTCAGGCTGGCCACAGCCCCTTCAGGGTAAGGGTCCCCACTGGGGTGCCTGGCCAGTCTGGGTGAGTGGCTGATGGCTGTTTGAAGACTGGCCAAGCCCCCCAGTGGGGACTCTCACCCCATGAGAGTGTGGCCATCCTGGGTGAGGAGCTGATGGCTGTTTGCAGGCTGGCTATGGCCCTCAGCCACCCAAGCTCCCAGTGGAGGCTAGGTGGAAGCAGGTATCTGGGATTTATTTATCTTCTATAATTGAAACTTTGTTGCCTTGAGCAGAGGCCACAGCTGGCCAGGTCAGGCGGGAAGCTTGGCTTCCTCCATCACGGAGGCAACCAAGCCTCCTGCTTGCTCCAGCTCCATGGCTGCCGGCCACCATCTTGTTTGGGTTAATTTGCATTAGTTGCTCTGATTGACTGGTGTGATTAACTGGTGGGCATGGCTTGAGGTGTAGCGGATGTATGGCCAATTTGCATGTTTCTCTTTTATTAGATTAGATGGTTGAGAAATACATTCAATTGAAATAAATTTCTATCACTTTAAATGTTATATAAATGTCTAATCACTATATTATACACCTGAAACTAACATAATAGTGTACATCAACTATAACTGAAAAATTAGCCAAAAATAAAAAAATAGCATAAAACTATTTTCCTATCTTGATTGGCTTGTTGGGGAGAATCAAGAAATTTACATATCAATATGTATCATATGATATTTTTTCTAGAAAATATAAGTGTGAATCTGTATTTTCTCACTCATAAGCAATAGAACGAGTGTATTGTTTTCCATATTTTTCAAAGCAGCTTTTTTCACTAATATCTGCTGCTCTTCATGTGGTGTTTATGTGAAGATACATACCAATTACTGTAAACTCTATCAAAAAGGAGGTACTGTGAACATAAACCTTAAAATATGAATAGTAAGGTCTTATTTTTAAAGTCCTACCTATGTTATTTTCTGTTATGGACTGAACTGGGTTCCCCCAAAATTCATATGTTGAAGCTTTAATTGTAGAAATTAATTGTGATATTTTGTTATGACAATGTGACTATATTTGGACAGGGTCTTTAAAGAGGTATTAAAGCTCACTGGGGTCATAAAGATGAGACTCCCAATCCAATAGGACTGATGTCCTTATAAGAAGAGGATGAGACACCAGGGAGTCTGGGGAGGTGAGGCCATGTTAGGTCACAGCAAGAAGATGCCATCTGCAAGCCAAGGAGAGAGGCCTCAGGAGAAACCAAACCTGCCAACACTTTGATCTTGGACTTCCAGCCTCCAGAGCTGTGATAAAATAAATCTCTATTGTTTAATCCACCCAGATTGTGATATTTTGTTATGATAACCCCAGGAGACTAAGATGTAGTCCATCAAGCATTTATCACTAGTTTTGGCTTTACCTATTTCTGTGGACGTTTCTGTAATTAATCAAAATTCATGTCATTTGGCCTCCTTACCCCTTACATCCACCACCATTTTTTTGAGCCAATCATCTCCTCCTATATGTGGTTTATCCTGTGTGTGGCATGTCTCCAAAGCTTCCTAGAAAATCAGGGTTGGTTTCTGTACCTATTTGATTAGCTCATTTCTCAAGTTTCTGGGTCGATGCAGACCATCACAAAGCTCGCTTGGCCCAGGGACAGAAATCAATAAGGAGGGAGACAGCAGGAACGACAGGGGTTGGGTTCAGAAACCTTGCCACACAGTGCGCTGGCTTTGTTGAGCTTCATGGCACAGGCCCATGTTCTGTAAACTTTTCATCTGCACACAAATTGCATTTCACAGCGATACTTAAAGGTTGGATTCTGATGCTGCATGTGGGAGGTGTGCACACAAATCCTGTTATCAGATAATAGGATTACCATGCGTGCCTCCTGAGTATGCTTTGAAACTTTACTCCTCAATCTACATATACAGCCACAGGCCAGCCATTTTATTACACAACAAATAAAATTGCTGCCAAATCATTTTTAAAGCCACTGTTATTTTCCTCATCCTTTCTGAGTTGAGCTGCAACAACAGCCATATCAAAGTGAGTGTTTTCTTCTTCCCTCCCACATCCACACTGTCACTCTCCCACCCATCCAAGTAACACATTGTTTCTTACATGCATTTGTTCAGAAGCCCACAAGAAATTATAGGCCTTAAGGAAACTCAGCAGAAAAATCGATAGAAAAAAAAATGCCAGGTATTTTAGCAATACTAATGAGGTGTCTTCTCCAAAAATTATAACCAAAATGTTATTTTAAATAGTCACTTGCCACACATGTTGTCATTGGCTTTGATTTGACCCTTTCCCTTAGTCTTAGGTCATGGACAACACAGATGCAGGTGCAAAAGTCTCACGTGTGTGACTTCTGCCCCTCTTGTGGGTAGGAAGACCTCATACTGGGCTCCAGCTTCATTGTTCAAGCTGTGGAGAGACCAGAGCCATGATCCCCAGGGCTGGGTGATGGATGGTTGATCAAGGTTCCTAAACCAATAACCAGAATGCCCTGACCTATCAGAGATTTTTCTCTCAAATGCAAATTTGTTTGAAAATGATTCAAGGGATACCAATAAATATGGTGTACATTTAATGAATCATTTTTACTGTAAATTATTTGATGAGAACTACAAAATAAGGCATAGCTGGTTTGGCTCAGTGGATAGAGCGTTGGCCTGCAGACTGAAAGGTCCCGGTTCCATTCCGGTCAAGGGCACATGCAGGCTCAGTCCCCAGTAGGGGGTGTGAAGGGGGCAGCCAATCAATGATTCTCTCTCATCATTGATGTTTCTATCTCTTCCTCTCTGAAATCAATTTTTAAAAATATTTTTAAAAATAAATAAATAAGATAAATATGCAATTTAGTGAGTGATATACCTGTTTCAGGTAACATATGAACACTTGACATCTAGAAAATCCTAAAATATCTAGGTTGTATGATTAACTCCTGTGCAAGATGAGTCTAGTGGTTCTCAACCTTCCTAATGCCGCGACCCTCTAATACAGTTCTTCATGTTGTGGTGACCCCCAACCATAAAATTATTTTCATTGCTACTTCATAACTATAATTTTGCTACTGTTATGAATCGTAATGTAAATATCTGATATGCAGGATGTATTTGCACTGTTCGCGACCCACAGGTTGAGAACCGCTGTCAGAAATGTGTAACATTTTATTCAGTGCCAACACCATAACTCCCCCCATTTTTAAAAACCCACTCAAGACCCTCATGCTATCCTTGCACTGGACCGAACCTTGCCTTCAGCTGTCCTCTGCCCTCTGAGGAGAGACCCTTGTCTGTTCGGAATTACCTCCACTCATCTTTCTTCCCTACCTGCCCTGAATCTCATTGCCTCAGAGTTTTACTTTATGGCTGTTTTGTAAAAGATAATTTCATCCTATACCCCTTAGATGTGCCACAATGTTGTAATCATCAAAGCAGGTGAGGATTCAAATAAATTTTGCAGTCGCTACCTTCTTGTCCCTGGCCAAATCCTGGAGACGCCCTGCTGACCCAATCATTTCCCCTTCCCCTACCACTTCTCTTGAATTTTATGGTAATCCTCTCCCTGCTTTCCTTTATATTTTTACTACCCAATTATGAAATAGTAACCAATATAATTTAGTTTTGAAGTCTACTTTTAAACCATATTTAAAAAGAATATTTAAAAAGTAGGGGGTATTTTTTATACCAACGGCATACTTCAGAGATCTAGAACGAACTCTCCAAAAATTCATCTGGAATAAAAAAAGACCCCGAATAGCTACAGCAATCCTGAAAAAGACCAAAGTAGGTGGGATCTCAATACCAGATATCAAGTTGTATTACAAAGCCACTGTTCTCAAAACTGCCTGGTACTGGCACAAGAATAGGCATATAGATCAATGGAATAGAATAGAGAGCCCAGAAATCGGCCCGAACCAATATGCTCAATTAATATTTGACAAAGGAGGCAAGAACATACAATGGAGCCAAGATAGTCTCTTCAATAAATGGTGTTGGGAAAATTGGACAGATATATGCAAGAAAATGAAACTAGACCACCAACTTACACCATACACAAAAATAAACTCAAAATGGATAAAGGACTTAAATGTACGACAGGAAACCATAAAAATTCTAGAAGAATTCAAAGGCAACAAAATCTCAGACATATGCCGAAGTAATTTCTTCACTGATACAGCTCCTAGGGCACTTGAAACTAAAGAGAAAATGAACAAATGGGACTACATCAAAATAAAAAGCTTCTGCACAGCAAAAGAAACCATCAACAAAACAACGAGAAAACCCACTGTGTGGGAAAACATATTTGCCAATGTCATATCTGATAAGGGCCTAATCTCCAAAATTTATAGGGAACTCATACAACTCAACAAAAGGAAGATAAACAATCCAATCAAAAAATGGGCAAAGGACCTAAATAGACACCTTTCAAAAGAGGACATTCAGAAAGCCAAGAGACATATGAAAACATGCTCAAAGTCACTAATCATCTGAGAGATGCAAATCAAAACAACAATGAGGTACCATCTCACACCTGTCAGACTGGCTATCATCAACAAATCAACAAACGACAAGTGCTGGAGAGGATGTGGAGAAAAAGGAACGCTTGTGCACTGCTGGTGGGAATGCAGACTGGTGCAGCCACTATGGAAGACAGTATGGAGTTTCCTTAAAAAACTGAAAATGGAACTCCCATTTGACCCTGTGATCCCACTTCTAGGAATATATCCCAAGAAACCAGAAACACCAATCAGAAAAGATATATGCACCCCTATGTTCATAGCAGCACAATTCACCATAGCTAAGATCTGGAAACAGCCTAAGTGCCCATCAGTAGATGAATGGATTAGAAAACTGTGGTACATCTACACGATGGAATACTATGCTGCTCTAAAAAGGAAGGAACTCTTACCATTTGCAACGTCATGGATGGAACTGGAGAGCATTATGCTAAGTGAAATAAGCCAGTCAATGAAGGAAAAATACCACATGATCTCACTCATTCATGGATAATAGAGACCATTATAAACTTTTGAACAATAATAGATACAGAGGCAGAGCTGCCTCAAACAGATTGTCAAACTGCAGCGGGAAGGCCGGGGAGGGTTGGGGGGCAGGAGGTAGGGGGGTAAGAGACCAACTAAAGGACTTGTATGCATGCATATAAGCATAACCAGTGGACATAAGACATTGGGGGGTAGGGGAGGCTAGGGGACTGTCTAGGGCGGGGGGATAAAATGGACACATATGTAATACCCTTTGTAATACTTTAAGCAATAAATTAAAAAATAAATAAATAAATAAATAAAAATAAAATAAAAAGTAGGGGGTATTTTTTGCATCTAACTTCTTTCACCCAAAATTATATAAATAAAATTCATCCATGTGCTTGTGGGTGGCTGTTGTTTCTTCATGTTTTACTTGCTGTATAATATTTTATCTTATTAACATACTATAGTTTATTTATCACATCTTTTGTTAATGATTCTGGGGGCTGTTTCCAATTTGGGGCTTTTTCAATCAGTCCTGCTATAAGTATTATTATACATGTATCCTGGTGAATACAGGCACACATTTCTTTGGGGAATATAATTAGGAGAGAAATTTCTGGGTCATAAGATATGTAAATCTACAATTTTACTGAATAATGTCAAACAGTTTTCTGGAATAGTTGAATCAGCTTACCTCTCTCCACTCCACCAGCAATATATGAAAGTTCCTATGGTCTCACATCTTCCAACACTTCTTATGGTTAGAATTGAAATATTTCCTAATCTGATGGGTATGTAGCTGTACCTCATTGTAGTTTTCATTTGAATAATCTTAATTATGTACTATTGAGTCTGAATGTCTTTACATGTGTTTATTGGCCATTTAGACATCCTCCTCTGTGAATTGTCTGTTCAAGTTTTTTCCATTTTCCTATTGGGCTGTGTGGTTTTTTTCCTTATTGAATTGTAAAATTCTTTTTATATGTGGCCTTTATCTGTTATAGTAAGTGTGTGCAAGTGTTTTCTTCTCTCTGTGACTTTCCTTTTCCTTCTCTTATGTATCTTAATATATCTTCTGATGCATGTAGTAAAATTTAGCAATCTTTTTTCCTGTGCCTTCTTTTTAAATACCTTTCCCTAGACCAGGAGCATAAAAATATTCTAGATTATCTTCAAAACGCTTTATTGTTTCGCATTTGACATTGAGATCTACTTTCCACCTAAAATTAGCTTTTGTCATGTTGTTGATTATGAATCCAATTTCCTTCTCTTTTCTTTCTTATTTTGTGTTTCTTTGTTTTGGTTTGTTTTTGTTGTTTGGGGGTTATTTTGTTGTTGAATTTTCATATCCTTAAACATTTATTTAAGTCACCTTTATTTTCTTTCATTATGTTTTATAGTTTTCTTCACAAAGGTCTTGCACTTTTTCTTTTAGATTTCACACCCAAGTACATAACTTCATATTCTATTTTAAATGGTATCTTTCACATCCTTTTCCAAATATCAATTGCTGGGATATAGAAATTCAATTAATTTTTATATTGATTTGTATCCATTTCTCAATTTGGTTTTAAATTCTAGTAATGTATTCATTGTTCCTTTAGATTTTGTGTATTAGAATCATATCATCTTTAAATAATGACAGTTTTGTTCCTTCCTTATCTATCCTTTTAATTCCTATTTCCCTTACTTATCTAATGGCTCTGACTGGGACTCAGCTAAAATTCTGAATGAAAATAGTAATAGTGAGCACCTTATATTTTTCCTGATTGTTTCGTTTGTAACCCTGGGATTTTAATTTATGGAGGTGACTAAGTGATGGAATAGAGAGGTTAATGCCATTGAAAGAATGGCATAACAGTCCCTGAGAGAAGAGGCCAACACCACATGTCATAGGACGACCTGAGGAGCACCATGTGTGGTCAAGAGGCAGAACAGGAGGGATGGAAAAGCCAAGGCCCAGAGCCCTTAGAGGTGTTTTCCTGGAAAAGGCAGAGCCAAGCAGAGCAAACAATTCAGGATTAATTTGTTGGATCAGTCAATGTTGGGCTTTGGGCTGTGGGCGGTCTGGTTCCTGGCCCTGAAATGAATTAGGCTAGGGGAAATATTGGCTTAGTGTGTGAGAGTTAGGTAGAGGAGGTAGTTGGCTTGCATATAAAAGGCATGCTGCCAAGTAAATTATTTACTAATTTTAGGAATTAACTAGCCTTCTGTAAATGTAAGAAACGTCCAAACCTGTAAGAATTTTTATGAGTTTATTTAAGCCAAACTGATAATTGCCGGGAAGCAAAATCTCAGTGGATTGAGAAAATGCTCCAGAGGATGGCAGTTTTGCACCTTATTTTATACATTACAATCAAAGGAGGAAGCATAAGGAGGGTTACATGAAATTCATTGGTGCTAGACTAGGGAGGTGGGAGAAAGCAAAGCAGGGGAATCTCTGGGATTGGATAAAGAGTAAAATGAAGAAACAAATACTTCTTTTGCATTGGTGGGTATGGGATAGTTAACCATTGATATTTATAGCACACAGAGGTGGTATGCTGTTGTACAGGGGAACAAGATAACTATGAGGGGTCCCCTGGTCTCGTGCCCTGGTGAGAGATTGTACCTTGAGAGGTCTGAAAAAGAGAAGTTCTCTGACTTCCCAAAGTTATATCCTGCATGCAGAAAGACAATAGACAGGCAGAGTTAAGGTAAAGATTGACCTTTGTCAAAGATACCAGCCTAGAACATGACTACCCACCATGACTTGCTTTTAAGAAGTTTTCGTTTCACACCATCCTATGTGGTTACTTTAGGTCTCTGAGTTTGTAAGGCCACCATGCAGGCCTCCCCTGAGATTGTCAGGTTTAGTATGTGGCCCCCTTTTTGTCCACACTTGGGAGGCCAGCCTCTCCTCAGCCAACGAGGTTTTTAAGATGTCAATACATCATAAGCCCGGCCAGTGTGGCTCAGTGGTTGAGCATCAACCCATGAATCTGAAGGTCACAGTTGGATTTCTGGTCAGGGCACATGCCCAGGTTGTGAGTCCCCAGTAGGGGGCGTGCAGGAGGAAGCCAATAGATGATTCTTTCTCATCATTGATGTTTCTCTTCCCCTCTCCTTTTCTCTCTCTGAAATCAATAAAAACACGTTTTTTTAAAAAAGACAAAAACATCATAAGGCATAGAAAATTAAAAACATGATTAACACCCTGATTTCAAAGAGAAAGCTTCCAATGTTCCATTAGTTCTGCTTATTTTGTTTTAGATGTTTTTTATCCTTTAAAAGTTTTCTAATCCTAGTTTGCCAACAGCATTATTTTGTAATTATGAACAGATGTTGAATTTTATCAAATCTTTTTCCTGAATCAGTTGAGATTATATGACTTTCCTCATTTAACTGTAACCCACACAGAAGCTCCATTTCTTCGACTCCATTTCTATCCCTGGGAAGCCCTGGGGAGTCAGGTCTTTGAGCCCCAGCTCACTTGTGACTCCAGGGGTGGAGCCATTTCCTGTTGGAGTTTGGTTGGGCTTTGATGTGCACAGGCAAAAACAGACCCCTTTAGTGCAGTAACAGCAGGAGAACGCTTGGCGTAAGACAGGGAGGCCAGAGTGCCTGGAGCAGTCCAAGTGAGACAAGTAAGATGAGGGTAGCAGAAATGACGTCAGAGTAGCCAAGGCCAGATGGTGGAGAGCCTGGTAGGGTTTTAATTCTAGGTGTAATAAACATACAGCTCTTGTGTTTTGAGCAAGAGAGACGCTTGAAATGATTTGTATTTATATTGAATTGTGTGGAAAATAGACTGGATATTTTCTCTAATTCTGATTTAACACACTCCAACAAATTCCTTATCCCTCCTGAATTAGTTACAGTTGTAAAACCAAGGGGGGCGGGGGAGGGGAATCCTAACTAATCTAACTAGAGAGAGAACTGCAGAGAAATGAGAGGTATTTCATTAGACTTGGTAAAAGACAATGAAGAGCCCGCTTCGTATTCCAGACTAGGAAACTAGTGGCCCTTGGTATGTAGGACTCCAGCCCTGCTACCCGGGGTCTGGCCTCCCCAGGCTACTCTTCATTTGGTGCAGCCACACCTGCCACAAAGGCCTAAGGAAAGTGCTGCAGCCTCAGGAACCAGCCACTCCCTTGAGACAATCAAAGTGCTGTTTCCAACCTAGATGACCAGTCCTGATTTCTCCCTCCTTCATCCCAAGAGAGGACTTGGTGTCCTTTGCCACCCATTGCTTCCGTGGAGGTCACCTCTGTCACCTGAGATGTTCTCAGAATGGGAAGAGATCACGCAAGGGAACAGCAGTCGTAGATTACACAAAATGGGCTACCACTGCAGAGTAGTGGGACATCCACTCAATCTCACCGCCGCACAGACAGCACACTGATAGGCTGGAGCAAAACTTCGGAGAGCCGGTTGGTTTCTGACCACACTTTAAAAATGAAGTAGGGGGCGTGGCCGGCGTGGCTCAGTGGTTGAGTGTCAACCTATGAACCAAGAGGTCATGGTTTGATTCCAGGTCGGTGCATTTGCCCAGGTTTCTGGCTCGATCCCCAGTTTGGGGCATGCAGGTGGCAGCCAATCAATGATTCTCTCTCATCATTGATGTTTCGATTTCTCTCCCCCTCCTTTCCTCTCTGAAATCAATAAAAATATATTTAAAATAATAATAATTTTAAAAAATGAATGGTAACGTTTCATCTTCAGAATCCAGACTCTAGCTATTTCAGCTATCCCGAGTGCAGATAAGAAAGATAATAAACAAAAAGTTACCCAAATAACTCAAATAGATTTGACAAGGTTTGTTCACTAAGACCCATGTCTTTTGCTCAGAGGAGAGGCCCTTTCACCCTCTTTTAGTGTTTCTTTCCTCTGTTGTATTCACATTTCTCTCTTATCTTTGTTATTTTTCCTCTTAGGAAGCAACCAGGAAAAAAAAATGGTCTGCCATCAAGAGGTCAGAGTGAAAATTTGAAAAGAGAAATGTAATATCTAAAAAATATATGGCAGTTTGGATTAATTTTGTTTATGGGCAAATGGCACTTGTATAGAGATAGCTGTGAACAAAAGCCAGCTCCATCTTTGTGTCCCATTTCACTTTTAAGTTTCAGGTTGTGACCTTTGACCAACTTTGCTGTCCTTAGCAAGCATATCAAAGTTTTCTAGTTGATGATTTTTTGTGTTCTTTAAATGTACTTATAAATATTTTTGTTAGCAACGGCTGGAATGGCCTGACAACCAAGATCAATATCACACTGGTCACAGAATCAATTATAAACAATGATCATCACAAGACCACCAAGGGGTATGGCCCTGGTGCTACTGCATTCTTTGTCTCTTCGTCCTGTCAGTCATTAGTACCCGAGATATAGTATTAAAAAAATACTGCGACAGGTCCATCAGTGGAGAATAATCTGCACAAAATTGCCAGATCATGGATCATCTGTTCCGTTCCAACCCAATCTTCTGTGAGTAAATCACCTTATAATAAATTCTGTTGTATTCTATGGAGTTGCTTGTTTTTTCTTTCTGTCTGAAGATACTTTCTCGTTAATCCAGTACACCTGTGCCCCACTGTTGACCAGGACTACAATTTTCAATCACAACATCACAACACCATACAATATCTGAAGTGCATAATGATTTTTCTTAAAGATCAAAAAAAGGTTAACTTGCCCAGCCAGTGTGGCTCAGTGGTTGAGTACTGGCCCATGAACCAGGTCACAGTTCGATTCCCCGTGAGGGCACATGCCCAGGTTGCAGGCTCAATCCCCAGTAGGGGCATGCAGAAGGCAGCCAATTGATGTTTCTCTCATGGATATTTCTATTTCTCTACCCCACACTCTTCCTCTCTCTAAAATCAATTGAAAAATATATTTTTTTAAAGAAGTTTATCTTGTTGTTCTTGAAAAGTGCAAGGAATGTGTATTGCACTATTAAAAGGAATCCCACTAAAACATAGTCAAGAATCATTTTTACTAGTAAATGAGGGGTTGTGGGAGTGTAACTCCCATATTCCAAATCATTATTTTACTGTAATAATTTTTCTTCTCTTCACATGGTGATGAGAGAACACTCTATTAAGCGATGTGACGATGTGACTGAGAGGTGGGGCTCTGTAATCAGATAGATCTGGACTCAGCTATTTCAGGGCTGTGTGATGTTGGACAAGTTACCTCACTGCCCTAAGCCTGGGCTCCTCATCTCTAAACTGAGATCATTAGTACCCCCCTCCTAGGGTTAGTATGAGGATAAAATAAGGTGAAGCTTTCGAGGCACTTCGCCCACACAGCAATTGCTCAATAAGTGAAAGCTATAACTTCTATTGTCTTGATGATGGAGGCGGTGTTGCCTAATGACTATGGACTCTGCAGCCAAAATGCATAGTTTCAAAGTTCAAATAGTGGCGTAACTACTTACTTAACTGTGTGACCTTGAGCAAGTTACTAAATCTCTCTAGGCCCCTATCTTCTGATATTTAAAATGGAGATAGTGAGTGAACCTACCTCATGAGGTTGTTGAAAGGATTAAGTGAGTTGATGCATAGGAAGCGCATACATCAGGGCCTGGTACACAGTGAGAACTATGTAAGTGTTGATTGCCACTGTAATTAATGACTGATTGTATCATTATTACAAAGCACTTTCCTCCTTCACTTCAGCCATTCCTCCCTGGCAATCACGTCATATACAAAGTGCTCTTGGTGACAGCATCCCAAACCAATAAAGATATCCTTGAGACACAAACAGGAAAATCCTATATAATAAAAGGCTAACATGCAAATTGACCAAATGGCGGAACGACCAGTTGCTATGATGCACACTGACCACCAGGGGGCAGACGCTCAACACAGGGGTCAGTGCACTCCCACAGAGTGAGCACCGCTGAGCCAGAAGCCAGGCTCACAGCTGGCGAGCGCAACAGTGGTGGTAGGAGCCTCTCCCACCTCCACCACAGTGCTAAGGACCCCTTGGGGGATGTCTGGCCTACACCAGCAGGTGGACATCCCCCGAGGGGTCCCAGTCTGTGAAAGGGCACAGGCCAGGCTGAAGGACCTCCCATCCCTCCCATCCCCCAGTGCACGAATGTCGTGCACTGGGCCTCTAGTCTGATATAAATGTATATAAATTCCACACAAATACATATTTGTCAAGCCAGTGTTTAACTGAATCAGGAATCCTAGCATCAAACAATTCAAGTATCAAATTACATAATAGTAAATTTTGAAAAAGGAAATAAATTAATGATGTATAGTTACAAAAATAGGTTCCTTATCTCTCTAATTCATGGGGAAATTGTAAATGTCCAGTAGTTTAAATAGGTGCAATTCATCCAGTTTAGCATAAGGTGGCGCCAACGGATGCTTTAATCTGTGGTTGCATGTATTTGGCCATCAGAAAGTCTAGAAATACAAGAGCTTCCAAATTAACGTGGGCATTTCCAAGGAGCCTCAGCTGTCAGCAGCTTCTGGAAACCTTCTGTGTCCACCCTTCTGAAATTGCTTCATCTTGGGTAAGATCAGGAAAGTTCCTCTACATAAGTGGGCCTAAAAGTAACCTTTGGCTTTCCTGATATTATTAAACTGGGGCATACATGTTTGACACCTGCCAGGAAGCTGTGCTCTTTTTCCTCTGTTTCTTGGTTTCATTTCTGGTAAACAAAGGAACACATACAAAGTATAGAAAAGCTATCCAGTTTTAAATACTAAAAGATAATAATACATAATGTCCAGAGATAATCATTAATCCCGTGCCCCAAAATCTAGCTTCACAAATACCCTATTTCTGTCAGAAGTACCAATACTGCCTGGCCGGGGTGGCTCAGTGGTTGAGCGTTGACCTATGAACCAGGGGGTCACTGGTTCGATTCCTAGTCAGAGCACATACCCGGATTGTGGGCTCAATCCCCAGTGGGGGGGCATGCAGGAGGCAGCCAATCAATGATTTTCTCCTCTCCCTTCATCTCTGAAATAAAAAAATATATATATTTAAAAAAGAAAAGTACCAATATTTTCTGGTTGGCTAAATTCACAGCATTTGGGATATTTTATTCTTCCCTAACAGGAATAATTTCCACCTAAAACTTTATAATTTTAAGTTTTTATTGACGAGCTTATACAATAACGTGTACACAACATTACTGAATTGCAGGCTGAAAAGTTGGTAAGTGTAAGCTGGTGAATTTTATGTGCTTTTTACCACAATTTAATGTTTTTAATTTTAAAAAATAAAATAAAATAAACTAAAAAAGTATTTAGCCATTTAACATTTTGATGCATTTAGTGCAAATTAAGTGAAGTAGTGATGCCCATAGTATAGAAAGGCCATAGAAAATGGGCCAATAAGCAAGCTCATACTACAGAAATAAATTTTTAAAAGTCTGACTTTGGGGTTCACTGGGCATGTGTTCCAAGGAACACACACCAGGCCTAGTCCTATGGGTAAAAAGAGGGCAATATGGATGTGGAAGGTGAGAGCAGACCTTCAACTTCAACCTCAACTTCTCCAATGACTTGGACACAGGGTCCATGTGACCCTGAGCACTTCTTTAGGAGGTCAGATGGTGAGCAAAAACTGGAAGAGTCTTTGGTACCCGCAAGAATTATTGGATGTCTAAAATGTGGGAAACTAGTGAGAAAAAAAGAGAAGTAGTTGCTTTTTCAGTTTCCATCTGCATTTCAGGCTGGACTTCAGACAAGACTCATTCATCAACATCTAGGAAAACCCCAGCAATGGTTAGAAATGCCTGTAATGAAAAATGACTACTTCTGCAGCCAAAAAATTCAGGGGACTACGCATCCTCCATGTGGCCAAATACAACCCTCCCAGATCCCTTCACACCCAAGTGGTCCTAGGGTCTCTGGACACATTTGTCTAGCTCAGGGGTGGGCAAACTTTTTGACTCGAGGGCCACAATGGGTTCTTAAACTGGACTGGAGGGCCAGAACAAAAGCATGGATGGAGTGTTTGTGTGAACTAATATAAATTCAAAGTAAACATCATTACATAAAAGGGTATGGTCTTTTTTTTTTTTTAGTTTTATTCATTTCAAACGGGCCGAATCCGGCCCGCGGGCCGTAGTTTGCCAACGGCTGGTCTAGCTCCTCCCTAAATGTTCTTTTAATTTTAATTTTGTAATTACAGTTGACATTCAATATTATATTAATTGCAGATATGCAGCATAGTGGTTAGACATTTATATAATTTGTGAAGTGATGCCCCTGATAAGTCTAGTACCCACCTGATCTAAATGTGCTGATTCCCATCTACACTAATAAAAGAGAAATATGTAAATTGACTGTCATTTCACAACGCCCACCAGCCAATCAGGAGTGAGTATGCAAATTAGCAGGACAAAGGTGGCAGAGTGGGCGGGAGGCTTGGGTCGCACCTGGCGACGGAATAAGCCAAACTTCCCACCACCCTGGACGGCCACTGAAGGAGGGGCCTGTGGGCGGCGGCCACGGAGCCGGCCTGAGTGTGTGGGAGGCTTGGGTCACACGGGCCAGCTGCCCAGGGAGGGGCTGAAAATGGCCCTCAGCCCCTCACCCAGGCTGGCCATGCCACCATCGGGGTGAGGGTCCTTGCTAGGGGGCATGGCCAGTCTGAAAATGGCCCTCAGCCCCTCACCCAGGCTGGCCAGGCACCCCAGCAGGACCCCCACCCTGAAGGGGGTGTGGCCAGTCTAAAAACGGCCCTCAGCCCCTCACCCAGGCTGGACATGCCCCCCAGTGGGGACCCTCGCCCCATGGGGGCATGGCTAGCCTGCAAACTGCCCCAGCCCCTCTCCCAGGCTGGCACTGTCCCAGTGGGGAACCCCACCCTAATGGGGGCATGGCCGGCCTGCAAACCACCACAGGCCCCTCGCCCAGGCCGCCCCGCCCCCCAAGGGAACACCCTTCAGGGCAAATCAGTCAGCCTCCACCCATGCACCAGGCCTCTATCTATACTAAAAGGGTAATATGCTAATTAGACTGGGAGACCTTCCAGGAGACCTTCCGGATGTTCTTCTGGACAAAGCCATGGTGGCAGGGCCGAGGTAGAGGCAGTTAGGGGCCAAGAGGGGAGGGCAGTTGTGGGTGATCAGGCCAAGATGGGATGACAGTTGTAGATGATCAGGCCAGTGTGGGGGAGGGGGGGCATTGGGGGTGATCAGGCCGGCGGGGGGTGGGGGCAGTTGGGGGTGAGTAGGCCAGTGGGGGGGGGGCAATTTGCAGTGAGCAGGCCAGTAGGGGGGCAGTTGAGGGCAAGCAGGCTGGCAGGGGGTGGCCGTTGGGGACTAGCAGGTAGAGTGGTTAGGGGCAGACTGGCAGGCAGGCAGGTGAATGGTTAGGAGCCAGCAGTCCTGGATTGTGAGAGGGATCCCAGATTGGAGAGGATGCAGGCCGGGCTGAGGGACACCCCTCCCCACAGTGCACGAATTTAGTGCACTGGGCCACTAGTCTATATATATATAAAAGCCTAAGCAACTGTTACAACCGGTCAACCAGTCGCTATGACACACACTGACCACCAGGGGCAGACGCTCAACATAGAAGCTGCCCCGTGGTGGTCAGTGAGCTCCCACAGCCAACCTCCCATGGCCAGCCAACCTCCCGTGGTCCCTCCTGCTGGCCAGCCAATCTCCCTCAGGGAGGGATGACTGGGTGAGACTGCCCTGATCAGCCCAATCGCCAGCCAGGCCAAGGGACCCTACCTATGCACAGATTCATGCGCCAGGCCTCTAGTAGTTAATATGTTCAAAAATGGTGGTCCTGAACACAGAGTACAGGAAACTTGGACTTTTGTTTAAACTTTAGTCATGAAGAACTTACCCTGAATATGTGTTGGGGAGTAGATGAAATCTTTATTTCCATATTGCAGGAGATTATTTGGTCATAGAGGAGCATCTACTCTCTACCCCACAGAGACTAATTTATGTTTTCTGTCAGAAACAAGTTACCCCTTCTGCATGGTTTGTCTGAGCTAAGGAGAGAGGCTGGCCTGGCAGGGTGGTCCACTCACAGGGGTTTCTTCCTCCTGTACCACCGATGGGTCCAAATGAACCCAGTACACTGAGCAATGCAGCCCGTACAGTGTGTGTGGTCTTGGGGAACAGAGAATCGGGGAGGAACAGGGTGACTATCCAGGGAGGTCTGTTCAAGAAGGTAATCAAACAAGGCGGGTCTGAGGTAAGTATCACAAGTCAGAGTTCAAATCCAAAAACCTAACCTAAGGATTCTAGAAGAGCTGAAACTTCATGGGCCATCTGGGCAATGCCGGAGCAGGCTGTTCCCTTCATCTGCCTTTTCATGCTCACTGACACATGGGGAGAGAAGACCAACTCCAAAGTGAAATGCCCTGGCTGTCAAACTTTACTGGGCCCAGGACCACCTGGGGACCTTGTTACAAACTAGATTCTAATTCAGTAGATTTTGGTGGGGGAACAGGGTACAAAGAGTATGCATCTGCATTTTAACCAGCACCCAAGGGATTTTTTTTTTAATCCTCACTCAAGGATATTTTCCCATTGATTTTAGAGAGAGCGGAAGAGAGAGGGAAAGACAGAGAGAAATATCGGTGTGAGAGAAACACATCAGTTGGTTGCCTCCTGCATAAGCCCCTACCAGGGTCCAGGCTGGAGAGGAGCTTGCAACCAAGGTACGAGCCCTTGACCAGAATCGAACCCAGGACCCTTTGGTCCGCAGGCTGACGCTCTATTCACTGAGCCAAACCGGCTAGGGTCATCCCAAGGAATCCTGATGCAGGAGTTTCATGGACCACATTTTAAGAAGCACTGAAATAAGTTATAGCAATGCTCAGGTCACCAGGCTACCATTGGAAAAGTAGTTCCCAGAGATTGAAATAATGTGTATGTGCATAAATGACCTAAAAAATCATATTAGTTAATGTATGCTATGTATTGTTCCCACAGAAAGAGGTATCCAAAAACCATTCCATTTGAATGAAATGCTACTGATTTAAAAAAGTCCAGAATCAGGAGGCAAGGAGTGTAGTAGATGACCAGGCAATAGCCATTATGACGCCCTCCTACTGGCAGGTGCAGTAACATAAAACACGCTTTACATAATTTACAAAATTATGTCGTAGGTCACAAATTCGATCAGTGTGGAGTTTATATTATTCTTGTAATAATTTCTATTTCACATTATATTCCTTTTTTCATAACTCATGGTTCAAAAGTAATACAAGCATATCTCTAACATTAGAGTCAGGCTTAATGTTTTAAGACTTCAAGAGAAGAGGCCATAAGGGGGTTGCCAAGTGGTATTCAGATCTTGCAACAACGAAGAAAATTACAAGCATTTGAAAACCAAGAAGAGAAGTATTGAGTTGATAGTGAACAGTGTTGTAAAGCAAAAGATAGCAGTGAAATCAGTCTGGAAATGTGAATTTACTGATTTGAAAGAGTATTGGCTTCATTTCTAGTGAACTGATACCCAAAATGAAGAGACATCAGAATTCAGCAGTGACAAAGGGGTTGGGTTAGATGTTTGGCAGATGTTGAAGGAGAAGGTGTCCTGGGTTTTAAGGATAGAGAGTAACCTCCATGATGCTTTTCTGTCATGTTTTTGTTCATTGTTATGGAGCTATGGTATCAATATTGGAAATCAGCTTCCTTTTTGCTTTCTGGTTGCTAATATTCTACGAGCAGTGTGATTTACCTGCCCACATTCCTTCCAATCCAATAATTTACTTCTGTACTTTGTGACTGTTTTATACTGACATATTTGTTTGGCTACATGTGTCATGACTCCCTGTATAGAAATGTATTCAAATTTATTTTATGTTGCTGCTTGCTTCGTGCCCATTTTTATTGATATATTTACTCTGTCTACATAGACTATGCAGAAATTTACTCTAATGTATTTTTTGTATTACAACTCACTTTTTGGTGCAGTCTCATTATTTGCTTTTACAATATAACATATGGGGCAAAGGATTTCTTTCACCAGTTTTCGATGTTTTATTTTCTTTTAGGGACCGATGTTCAATGGTAATCAATATGTCTCTTTAGAACTATGTTTTTCGTATTTTTCCAAGGCTGGTAGAATACTGTATCTTCTACACTGTACTATATGGACAGACCTATATTTTTCCTTACACGGCTACTTTAAAATCCCTTTTAATATGAGGTGGGTTGAGCTGAGTGTGTTGAGGAAGAGAAGAAAGGCCAGTGTGGCTGAGCACAGTGAGCAAAGGTCAAGTGGAAATGAAAGGAAAAAAAGAGAGAGAGAGGCATGAAAAGGAGGCTGTTTTTATATTAAGTTCAAAGAATGGTGTTAATGAGTCTGAAGCTATACGATGACACGATCTGGATAATTTTTAAAAGATCTCTATGGCTGGTGAGTGGAGAATGGTTTGGGGGTTGAGGGAAGAGGCAGCGGACATCTAGGAGACTGGGATGAAGGCTGTTGCTGGAGTCCAGCAGAGAGACAATGATGGCTTGGGCCTGGGTGAGGCTGGATCACAGCGGAGAAGGGGTGCACAAGGGAGAGGGAGGGGCAAGGATGACAAACGAGACTACATTGTGCAGAGGATTGTAACGCACTGCAACAAGCTGAGGAATGACCATTAGATTATGGCTTCCCGAGGGGATGGCAGAGGAGATGCCTGTTGGAAAGAGGGGGCAGCAGAAAGGATGACGATCAAGGACCCTAAACACAAACTTCTCCTCCATGATGGCTTGGGCCTGGGTCAGGCCCTGATGTATGGAAATTCTGTTTTAAGGATTTGAAATGAGGAGCCTGGCCAATTCCCAACCCACTTATATCTCTTTCTTTCTATTTTTAATATATTTTTATTGATTTCAGAGAGGAAGGGAGAGGGAGATAGAAACATCAATGATGAGAGAATCATTGATCGGCTGCCTCCTGCACGTCCTCCCCTCACATACACACACACACACACACACACACACACACACACACACACACACTGGGGATCAAGCCCACCAACCCAAACAATTGACTTGACCAGGAATCAAACTGTGACCTCCTGGTTCCTAGATCACCACTTAACCACAGAGCAACACCACCCGGCACCATTTATATCTTTTTAAAATTTAGTATTTCACTGATGTTTTTTTTTTAAGGTAAAGAACACATAACATTGAAGTTATCATCTTAATCATTTTGAAGCATGTAGTTTAATAGTGTCAAATACATTCACACTGTTGTACCAACAGAGCTCTAGAACTTTTTCATTTTGCAAAACGGAAACTCCATCCCCATGAAGTACTAATTCCCTATCTCCCTCTCCCATTTTTTCTTATTTTGAACGTAGATGCAAACAACTTAATTTATTCTCCATAAACTCAAGTTCCATTCCTTGGTATTCGTCTTTCATATTTGAAAATGGCATTGAAATTCATCAATGTCCAAAATATCCAACTTAATTGGATTTTGTTTTCATAGAATTTGACTCATTAAATTAAAAGCTATGAAGTCTAGTGCCACGAGGGAGCATTGTCTGGTATCTATGACTTGGTGATTTTCCTTTCCTTTTATTTATTTATTTATTTATTTATTTATTTATTTTAGTTGATTTCAGAGAGGAAGAGAGAGGGATAGAAAGTTAGAAACATCAAAGATGAGAGAGAATCATCAATTGGCTGCCTCCTACATGTCCCCCCCCCCACACTTACTGGGGTTCAAGCCTGCAACCTGGGCATGTGCCCTGACCAGGAATTGAATCATGACCTCCTGGTTCATAGGTCAACACTCAACCACTGAGCAACACCAGCCAGGCTCAGTGATTTTCAACAGGGTGATATTAGTATGTCCAGGGAGACCATTCTTCCCTGTGCTGTACTCTCTATGCAGTCAGCTCAGGACATTAGCATCCTTGCCCCCCACTCCCATTAAATGCCAGCAGCATCCCCAATCATTGTGACAACCGGAAACACCCCTCATATTTCCAGACACCCTATGGAGAGTGTTGTCCCCTCCTGGCAGAGTTCCATGAGTTGTGCCTTTACTAGGACCCTTGACTCTGGGTGATCTCCTCTATCAGTCACATGATCTAGTTCAATTAGATCATTACAAGTCCAGGGTACTGACATGGTTCCAGCTACTTATTATGCAAAAAATAATTATGCTTTCCCACACTCTTTTCTCCTGCAAGCATCAGCTTGAATTGTTTGGCCAGTTCCCTTGGGCTCACACTTCTTTGAAGTAACTGTCATTAAATAAGTTCTTAATAAGAGAGTCCTGCCCTGCTTCATCCACCTGCTCGCCCAGTCCTGCCACCACATGAGATTTTTATTTCCTTATATAGACCCAAGTGGGGGCTGGGGGGAGGTGTCCAGGAGCACAGAGGTTGCCAGGAATGGACAGCCTTAGAGGGGTTTGCATGCCAAATGACTGATTCAAAAGGGAGGGCCTGGGATCTCACCACCATCATCACACCATCACACCATTGGCTCAGGCTCCCTTTTCAGAGCAAAAGGCACTGCCTTGAAGAATAGCCCAATTTTGTCAGAGAGAATGAGACTGCAGCAACTTTTATCAGGCAAGGCACTCCTTCCAAGCTGGTTCCTCTGGTTTTTCTGGCATTGGGTAGTTTGATCTGATAGTGAGAACCAGGAACTGACTACCTGCTGGTTCTGCCTCTGATTCATAGCAAGGCTTTCTTTTTCTTGTAATGGTTTTATTACTCACCAAAATAAGCCCCAGCTGCCAAACTTGATAGGATCCCAGAGAAGAGAGCTTATATTTGACAGCATACAGTTATGAAATTTATGTCCCCTCCAATTACATCTGTGTTTTTACTTCACATAAGTGCTGACAAGTTGTATGGATCGTGTCATGATGAGATTGCATTATCTGCTTCTTGGCATGACAAGACAGACAATGGCCCCATTTTTACTGGAAGCTACGAAGTTAAGGTGTGAACAGACTGTGTATCCTTTTATTTTCTTTTCCCCCTAGCTCAAACATCAGTTTACAGTAACATAATCTTCTGTGAAGTCTCATGGGGAGAAAAGCAATTTGGACATCCCCACTGTAACCTGATTCGCAGACTCTGTTGAATGCAGCAGACACCTCGTGTTACTGTCTTATCGATTCTGGAAACACCTGATCTATGCCTCATCTCCTCTCCATTCTACCTCCACGCATCTCTCATTACACCCCCCCTTTTTTTTTCATCCTCTCCACCATTCTCAGACAGGGGCTGTACTGGCTTCCTTTCCCACTTGCTCTCCCCACCACTGTCTGTCTTACCTCCTTCCTTATTCTGCTGAATCCTCTGACTTTCTCACTTCCTTCTAATTCACTGTCCCTTTCCTGTCTTCCCTCTGAAACAAGCCTCCTCTGTCCTAGAAATGAAACAAAGCAAACAGAAACACCTGGGCTAAGCTGACCCACCAGTAACCAGCCTGTTCCTTTCCTTCCTTTGTCTACCCAATTTCTGTTCTCCACCCACGGCTTCCACTTTCGCATCATCCATTCACTTTATTCTGGCTCCACCTCCAGCGCCCCAGTGAAGCTACATTCTCCAGTGATGTCCACCTGGTCTCTCTGCAGCTGACCATCCAATTCAAAGAGGTTTTCTTTCTTTGAATATCAAGACTTTTCTAATCAATCCTCCCACTTCTGCTCTCTCTATTCTTCACATCCAACCCCCAAAAATCCCACCTACACTCAGGCCTTCGACTGCTCAATTCCCACCTCGCAGGGCACTCGTAAGCAGCTGTGCTTACCTGAGACCATGCCCCCATTTCGCACACTTTCTTCCTGAGCTGCAGCCGGTGGAGACTGGATCTCTGGCAGGGGAAGGGCCTGATTCCTTCCCAGCCCTGCTCCCCTCGACATCCCTGTCCTTCAGTCCACTGCTCATACTGCTCATCCTACTGTCACACCCTCCCCTCAGATCATCATATTGCTCCATCTTGGCAGCTCATTCACTCAGTATATCTTGGATTCTGAGTTTTCTCCCGAGGTTTGATTATACATTTTAACTACGTTCTAAATATTTCCACTTGGTTCTCCTATCATCACCTCAAATGCAAAGACAACGAATAAATGAACTTACCTCTTGGGGTGGGGGTGGGGGGGCACAGTATTCTTTCTGAATCACAGATTTCTTTCTTTCTCACTTTCACTTAGTGAATCTCAAAATTCCAGTAAGTTTTGTTTTTTTTACTTTCTGTTCTAGTTACCAAGCCCTCTTAATTCTTCCTCCGTACTTCTCTTTTCTTTCCTATACATTTCCACTATGAGCATCCCATCTTAACTAGATTTATGTATCCCATCTGCAACTAGATGAATCTTCATAGAACCCTGCTCACAAACATTTATTATTGCCTTTATTAATCAGAAGTTTTTCAGTTGCAAATAAAAATTCCAGTTCAAAATCACAGGTTAAAAAAGAAATGTTTTGGCCCACACCTATCCGATAGACCAAGGGTATCTGCCTTCAAGCATGATTAGATGTAGGTACTCAAGCAACTCACCAGGAATCTCTCTCTCTCTCCATCTCTTGGCTCTGGGTTGGCTTCACTCTCAGACACGCTTCCCCCCCCCCTCTTTTTTTTAGTTGAATTTATTGGGGTGACAATGGTTAATGAAATCATACAGATTTCAAGTGTACATCATCTGCATACTGCATCCTGCACTCACCACCCAAAGTCAAGTGTCTTTCCACCACCATTTATCCCCAGTTTTCCCTCTTCCACCTCCCCCCACCCCTGGGGAGAGCAGCTATAGGGTTAAGCCTCGACTGACCCATTGGCAAAGTCACAAACAAGTCCCAGCTTAGAAGGCACAGTCCTCTTAGCATAATTAGGCTTGACCTTATAACTCTCTAGATCTTATCTGGGAAGCTAATGGGCTGAGGGAGGTGCAGGAAGTGGCCAAAACAAGTGAAACTCACAAGAACAGTGTAACTATGGTCAAAACAAGTGAAACTCACAAGAACAGTGTAACTATGGTAACCACTACCTTGTTTACCTCTGACTATAAAATAAAGGCTCAGCTGAGAAACTAAGATGGCGGCATAGATAAACACCGGGAAATAGTCGCCTCCCACAACAATTGAAAATTAGCCCAAAGGACGGAGCAAACATCGTCCAAAACAACAGGAAGGCTGGCTGAGTGTAATTTCTACAACTAGAAGAAAAGAAAAGCACGCTGAGAGCCAGAGGAGCTGCGGAGGCTGAGTGCAGAGGTACGCGGCGGCTCGCGCGCGCGGAAAGGGGGTGGCACCTGAGGACGCGGCTGTCTTTTTGAATCACAAGCTCCCGACTGCTCTGATCTCCGGCTCCGGGAAGTCTCTGGGGACCCAGGTCTCATACAGGGAGAGGCTGCTCTCTCAGGCGGCAGCGGGCGAACTTGGGGGCAGATTTCCCTCGGAGGTGCTTGCAGCCATTGCCCAGACACTGAGACGCGCGACTCCGGGCGCGGAGAATCAGCCATTGCTTCTTTCTACGCCCTTTGACTCCCTGAGACCCCGCCCCACCCGGGCTGCGGCAGAGGCTTTTGCATGTGAATGCCCCAGAACTTTGCAACCTGATAATTACCTAACTGCAGCCGGGCCAGCCAGACCCGGAACTTCCAAGAGAAGGCCCAAGGCCCCGCAGCGGCTTGCATTGCTTCACAGCTGAGCCTCTTCGTGGTTCCTGCTCTGTGGCCTCAGGCAGGGGCTGAATTAGCACCTCCTTAGATCCAGGAGCCACTGTACCCAGTGGTCAGAGGGGGTCCATTCTCCCACTTCAGACACAGCTGCTTCCCACAGCCAATTGGCCTGGAGGTCAATTCCTCCCAGTGATCCTACAACAAGCGAGGCACCAAGAGTGCACCAAGAGTGTCCACCCCAGGTAACTGGGGAGGCTGAGCCACTGGGCCCTACAGGACACCTGGCCCGCAGGCCACTCTATCAACACAGGGAAGCAGCCAAAATGCGGAGACAAAGAAACAGGTCACAATTGGCAGAAACGGAGGAGGCCAGACGACTGGATATAGAGTTCAAGGCCACGTTTATAAGGTTTGTCAAGAATTTTATGGAAACCGCCGATAAATTTAATGAATCCCTCAAGGAGTATGGTGAGACCATGGAGGTCATGAAAAAGGACCAATTAGAAATTATGCATACACTGACTGAAATAAAGAATACTTTACAGAGCTCCAACAGCAGACAAGAGGATCCCAAGAATCAAGTCAAAGATTTGAAATGCAAAGAAACAAAAAATACCCAACCGAAAAAGAAAAAAGAAAAGAGATTCAAAAAATATGAAGATAGTGTAAGGAACCTCTGGGACAACTTCAAGCGTACCAACATCAGAATTATAGGGGTACCAGAAGGAGAGAGAGGGCAAGATATTGAAAACCTTTTTGAAGAAATAATGACAGAAAACTTCCCCCACCTGGTGAAAGAAATGGACTTACAAGTCCAGGAAGCGCAGAGAACCCCAAACAAAAGGAATCCAAAGAGGACCACACCAAGACACATCATAATTAAAATGCCAAGAGCAAAAGATAAAGAGAGAATCTTAAAAGCAGCAAGAGAAAGACAGTCAGTTACCTACAAGGGAGTACCCATCCGACTGTCAGCTGATTTCTCAACAGAAACCATGCAGGCCAGAAGAGAGTGGCAAGAAATATTCAAAGAGATGAATAGCAAGAACCTGCAACCAAGATTACTTTATCCAGCAAAGCTATCATTCAGAATGGAAGGTCAGATAAAGAGCTTCACGGATAAGAAAAAGCTAAAGGAGTTCATCACCACCAAACCAGCATTATATGAAATGCTGAAAGGTATTCTTTAAGAAGAGGAAGAAGAAAAAGGAACTCTTACCATTTGCCACAGCATGGATGGAACTGGAGAGCGGATAAATACCACAAGATCTCACTTATTTGTGGAATATAATGAACAACATAAACTGATGAACAAGGACTGATCCAGAGACGGAGAGGCATTGATTGGACTGTCGGGCCTTGGAGGGAAGGTAGGGGAGGGTGGGGGCAAGGGGGAAAGATCAACCAAAGGACTTATATGCAAGCATATAGGCCTAACCAATGGACACGGACAACAGGGGGGTGAGGGGGTGAGCGGGGAGAGGGGGGGTAGAGGGTACACATATGTAATATCTTAATCAATAAAAAATATTAAAAAAAAATAAAAAATAAAGGCTCAGCTTACCTCTGGATCTTTCTCTGTGGCCTCAGCCAGGCACAGGAAGATCCATGGAGACTAAAGAGAGCTATGCTGATCATCTGAACACTGTCTCTGTGTGAATCATTCTTCACCAACTCCGTCCACACCTTCGGGAACCCCTGGCCCACTGGGGCGGACCCCGGCACACCCCCCTTTCCACTGGCAATCACCATACTGTTGTATGTGTCTGGTTTTTCTTAAGTGTGACAAAATAGTCACCACCACCTGAAGACTTATAGTAAAGAAACATAGCATCATTAGGGGAAAGAGAGTATCCTTTCTTAATTGTCCAGCATAAATCCTAACACTGACTCTGATTTGCAAGACCTGGGCTATGGATCCATCCCTAGACCCTGGGGTGATGTCAACCTACCCTGCCTGCCTAGATTAAGAGTGGGAAAAAGCTAGGTTCCCATAGAAAATAAGTGTGCTATTACAAGATAAGGGGATAGGTTCTGGGGAGGCAAAGGCAACAGGTGTCCAAGTGACTCTCCCCCCATATAATACGGTTAAATTCCATCAGTCTAGCATTCTAGATCCTCATACCTTAATGTGCCCTAAAACTTCCTTTTCTATTTTTCTCACCCAGTATCAAGCACAAGCCTCTCACTTGAGTCAATCATTTTTTCCCATTTATTGAGATACTAGTGGCCTGGTACACAAAATTCATGCACAGGCGGGGGGGAGGGGAGTGTCCCTCAGCTCGACCTGCACCCTCTCCAATCTGGGACCCCTCGGGGGGGTGTCCGACTGCCAGTTTAGGCTCAATCCCTGTGGGCCTGCTCACCCCCAACTGCCCTCCCCTCTTGGCCCCTAACCACCTCTACCTTGGCCCCGCCACCATGGCTTTGTCCAGAAGAATGTCTGGAAGGTCTCCTGGAAGGTCTCCCAGTCTAATTAGCATATTACCCTTTTATTAGTATAGAGGCCTGGTGCACAGGTGGAGGCTGGCTGGTTTGCCCTGAAGGGTGTTCCCTTGGGGGGCGGGGCGGCCTGGACGAGGGGCCTGTGGTGGTTTGCAGGCCGGCCATGCCCCCGTTGGGGTGGGGGTCCCCACTGGGGACGGTGCCAGCCTGAGCGAGGGGCTGGGGCAGTTTTCAGGCCAGCCAAGCCCCCATGGGGGTGAGGTTCCCTGCTGGGAGGGCATGCCCAGCCTGGATGAGGGGCTGAGGGCCGTTTTCAGACTGGCCACACCCCCTTCAGGGTGGGGGTCCCTGCTGGGGTGCCTGGCCAGTTTAGGTGAGGGGCTGAGGGCTGTTTGCAGGCTGGCCACACCCCCCAGCAGGGACCCTCACCCCGATGGTGGCATGGCCAGCCTGGATGAGGGGCTGAGGGCCATTTAGAGGCCTTTCCCTCGGCAGCCGGCTGGACAACCCAAGCCTCCCGCTCACTCCGGCCTGCTCCATAGCTGCTGCCCACAGGCCCTCCTTCAGCGGCCAGCCCAGGTGGGCAGGAAGCTTGGCTTCCTCCATCGCTGGGAGCAACTCAAGCCTCTTGCCTGCTCCGGCTGGCTCTGTAGCCACCACCATCTTTGTCCCGCTAATTTGCGTATTCCCTCCTGAATGTCTGTGGGGTGTTGCGGAGGTATGGTCAATTTACATATTTGTCTATTATTAGTGTAGATAATTGACATATGATAATGTATAAGTCTAAGGTATACAATGTAGTATATATTGCAAAATGATTACCACAATAAGAATAGTTAACATATCCATCACCTCACGTACTTACTTTTTTTTTTTTTTTAGCCAATCTTAGCTATTTGCTATCCTCTGATCTCTCCAGTTTTCCTATCTCTATATCTTTGCTAATACCACTACTCTGTCACCACTTCGAATTATACCCATCTTCCAAACACAAAATTTGTACACCTCTTTTTGGTCCATTCAGATTGCAATCTAACCATTCAGATTGCAATGATTAATGCTTTTATTCACTTGATTAAGACTTATTGACTATGACCTGGGTGAAACAATACCACTCAAAAATCAGAAGTAGGAGATAGTATCTGTTGTCATTTACCAAAAGATTGGTTAAAAAAAGGGGGGGAGGGGAACTGGTATAAAAATGAATATTTATTTAGAATGAGAAAATAAATTAGAACTAGTTATAAATTTTGAAAAGTTGGCACATCACAAAATCACAAGATCTAACAAGCAACAGTATTTTTGTTAACTGCCTAGCACCCCTCTGTAATTCTTGTTGGTACATTTGGGGCTGTAGATTGTTTAATCAGGCCATCATTTAACAGTTATTTTGTAATATTTCCTATTAAGAAAATAAAAATATAATTCAGTGTTTTCTCTAACCTCACTGGGACTTTTTGCTCTTTATTGTTGATACACTGCAGAACGTATTTCAGCTTCACAACTCACATTTGGTAACATATGTGTAAATATTTAAGATGCTGTCAAATTTGAGGGAAACTCTATCTTCAAGTAGGTTGTTTTTTTTCTATTTATGATCAGATGGAAATTTTTCCAGAGACTAGCTTCTGGCTCCCAATATTTTAAACCTTGTTGCTCCCCCAAACACCCTGGTCCCTGTGGAACACATGCACACACCTCACGACAACCATCTGGCCGGCACTTCGGGTGGAGAATGGGATTGGAATCAGCACAGAGGTTGGGGGGAATGTTCTGAGAAATCTTTCCACGTCCCACACGGAAATGGCCAGCAGTAACTTCACCCATGGAAGTGACCGTGGACTAGGTGTTATCCAAATAACACTCCACTGAATATATTTCCAGCTCAGTTCCTGGCCCTGACACCACTAGAGATTAGGTATAGCACTCAGGAATCAAATCCCAGGTCTCCTTCCAGCCTTCTTCTCCTTGTAATTCCTAAATCTGGCCGGGCACTCTCTATTCCAGAGCACCTCCTTTCTCAAAAGGTAACATCCCAGATCAGCAGCCACAGAAGTCCCATTGCCAAGATTTGTCTACCCACCTAGACCAGTTCTACCAGTCCTTCCCGTTTCAAAGCTTTATGAGCCCAAGAAAATTGGCCAAAAAATTCAAGCTGGGGCTTGCAGGAGCAAAGGACCAATGCTGAGTTACAACACAGTATCCAAAATGGCCAAATGTAAAACTCTAGTACCTGTTCACTAAATGATGTTCCCCAAACCATAAGTGCCTACATAGACCAGTTCTCAGGCTGGAGTGGCAACTGCCACCAGCAGCCCCACATCTGATCACCAAGAGATCAACTATTCCCCCTTCCCTTTAACTAAGCTGAGAAAAGGTGTGGGGTGTTTGTTTTTTTTCATAATGAATTTTTAATATGTGAAAAGCAAACTAGAGTTGTGTTTTGTTGGCCCATTAGAGCTCAACTTGCAGGTGCCATTCCCCTTGTGCTGGACAATGCTCCTTCCGGGATAAAAACAGACCTCAAGGACCTGTGCAAGGAGGGCCTGGGCCAGGGAAACTTGATCATTCCTTTGAATGGCTTTAAGGCCCAAATATGTGGTTAATACAAAGCTGGGAGAAAGAGTGAATTAATAAAAGCAGCTAAACGGTTTCCTCGGGTTAATTCGATGAAGTTTTAAAAGAAAGAATAAATGTGGAATACTATAGTTGAGTCAAAAATCTCCAGATGCTTGCAGAAATACAAGAAGATAAAAACAGATAACATATATCGACTGTTACTATGTGTTGGCCACTATTATAAGGATTTTGCTTGTGTTTACCATATCCTAGATAAGTTGACTGTAAAGGCTGTGTGAGTACAAGCTATCAGTAACTCACCTGGCAAGGTTGTAAGGACTGGAAATGGAGTGGATATAGTTCCTGGCACCAAGTAGGCACTCAGTAAATGTGAGCTAATATTGGTTTCTAAAGAACGCTTGAAAGAAACTATCCCCTTTAATATAGAGTGATTCTTTCATCTTAGGTGGAAGGATGTAAATAAAGATAATAATTACTTCCAGTTAGATGTAGGATATCAGTCTGAGGAGGGAATGGATTTATTCTGTGTGGCCCCAAAGAAAGGATTTTAAAAAACAATGTATTAATGTTATAAAGAGCTGGTAAAAAGAAAGGGAGGAAAGGAAGGAGGGAGAAAAGGAGGGAAGGAGAGAGGGGGGGAAAGGGGGGAGATGGGGGGGAAGAAAAAAAGGGAAGAACAGAGAAAGGAAGTTGTTCTGCCTTAAAGCAATGAGCTCCCAGAAGTCTATGGAGCTATTCTAGAGAGGGCAGGACAGATCTTGGACAAGCCTGATTATAAGGGTATTTCAAGCATCATATAAGCTTGCAGGTAGGGGACGTTTTTACCACTGGTCTAAGACCAAGTCTCATCTCCACCCCAGGGGGCTTGAGATATGAAAGCTAACACTTTGGAGACTTTCATTAGGCGTCAAGGTTCACCAAGACAGTTTTCCACAAAATGGAATTCCCATGAATAAAGCAAAGGATAAGGCTGGTTCCTGGATAAACCAATAGGAAACATCCACACTATTTAACTTTTAAAGCCCTTTAAAATTAACAAGAGAGTAAGCTTTCCCCTATCAGCCCAACAATCCTGAGGGCAGTTACTTTCCTCCCCCTGCCATCCCCCCACCCCCACCCCTGGCCTTTCTGCTGCCAGAGAACAGTGGATATTTGTACAGCTTTAGGGAATTCATTAGTTAAATGCATGGGATAATGTAATTCTTGGAAAATGTTGGATCTTTCTTGCAAAGTAAAGATTTGCTCCTCCTGTGATTGAGAATTCAATACTACAAACAATTAAGAATTGTAGACAAATATAAAGTGCCATCTTTGTTATTTTCAGTTTCATTCAACATAGTCCTTGAAAAAATTGAGTTTCATTATAAAGAACCAGCTTTGAGATTAAAAAACGAGTATCTATGTTAACTGGATAAGGTATATTTCTATATAAAGTATTTTACAAAACTATTGTAAAAGTTCATTGTAACATAGTCTTAGAGTCACACTTCTGATTTTCACTTGATTTGAATCAATCTCTAGTCAGGCATTTTGTAAACATTACACATGTAACTCGCTAACTTATATCTTAGTACGTAGTGTGGTACAGTGGTAAAATGGGTTGGTGCTAAAGCCAGTCTGTCTGGTTCAAATCATGGCTCCACCATTCACTAGCTATTAACCTTAGGAGAGGTGCTCAAACTTTCGTGCTGCACCTCCAAAATGGAAATAATGAGTATCCAGCTCAGAGGGTTGTTGCAAGCTAATACAAAGAAAGCAAGGGTAATTGGTCAGTGAATGTTAGGTACCACTGTTATTAGTACAAACATTAAAGGAAGAAAATACATCACATTTCAGAAAGGTTGACTGATGCTGAGTTAAAATACAGTACCCTAAGTAACCAATTGTAAAAATCTAATACCTGATTCGATCCCCTGTCAGGGCACATACAAGAATCAACCAATGAAAGCATAAATAAAGGCAACTGAGAGCTGAGATTCTGGGAGCTGAACAGTGGACAGAGTCAGTGAGTTCTGTGGAGCACCTGTTGCATAGCTTGTTTACTAAATGATGCTCTCCCAAACAATAAGTAGCTATACTGGCATGAAAAGTTGACCTTTTATTTCAGAAACATAGATTTCTTGTTGATTCTTGCAGGCAGAGAGTATCTTTTGTTATACATCTGAGGATGTAGGTGTTGTTTAGGGAGTGGGTCTGTATCAGTCTCCTGGCAGAGTTCCCTGTGATTCTATAGGGAGAATTTTCCAACTTAAGACAATCACATTTGATAACACATGATGAATCTTCTAAAGCTTCATTATCATAGAAGCAAATATGTCAAATATATCATAATCACTACTTTTTAACAAAAGAATAAGTAACAGTTATCCATAAATAATTGGTGGGATGAATTACATACTATGATCATTTCCAGTGGTGACTTATTCTATAAAAAATTAATAATAGCTGACATTTACTAAGTACTAACTATGTGCCAGGCATATTTCTACATGTTTCACATCTATTTTTTCATTCTATTCTCATTTGTTATTGTCCTCCTTTTATATGTTCTAAGAGGTTAAGTAATTTGTTCAACGTCACGCAGAAGTTGTGAAGGCAGAATTCAAAACCATGCACTGTGATTTCTGAGCCCAGACTACTAACTGTCTCATCCTGCTCCAGAGAGATACGTTCTCAGTCAAATCTTCACTCTCCAAAAAAGGCTTCCAAAAAGGGTCTTATCAGCATATCCCAATACTTTTAAAATATGATATAATTTATAAAATTCTGTATTACACACATTTCAGGAAGCCATAGTTTGTATAACATTGTTTTTATTAGTTCATTCTGGAAACATAGCGCATTATTGGTAATCTGTCTTCCTCTTGGACAGCAAGTAAAGAATGTATTTACCTAACGAATGAAGTAGGAAATACCTCCATGAGCTGAAGAGAGGAAATGCCACAAGGGAACACAGATCAGATCTAAACCTGGGCTACAAGTTCTCCCCAGTTCCAGGAGGCACTGGAAATTTATATCAGAACTAGAGGCCCGATGCACGAAATTCATGCAAGGGGCTCAGCCCCCGCCACCATGGCTTCATCAGGAAGGTCGTCCAGATGGATGTCCGGAAGGACATCCAGTCTAATTAGCATATTATACTTTTATTTTTATAGATCATATACATATTTATCTTTGGTGTAGTTTATAGTGAAGTGTACATACAGAGCTTTCATTCTAGAGTAGGCTTAATTAAACATAAGTGCCTTTATTCGCTTCATAAAATCCCAAAATAAATGCTCTTTGAGGGGTAACTAAGGAGAAAATAAACAAATGGGACTACATCAAAATAAAAAGCTTCTGCACAGCAAAAGAAACCATCAACATAACAACAATAAAGACCACTGCATGAGAGATCATATTTGCCAGTGTTACTAGTATCTCAGATAAGGGCTTAATCTGCAAAATTTATAGGGAACTCATACATCTTAACAAAAGGAAGATAAACAATCCAATCAAAAAGTGGACAAAGGACTTACATAGACACTTTTCAAAAGTGAACATACAGAAGGCCAAGAGACATATGAAAACATGCTCAAAGTCACTAATCATCCGAGAGATGCAAATCAAAACAACAATGAGGTACCATCTCACACCTGTCAGAATGGCTATCATCAACAAATCAACAAACGACAAGTGCCAGCAAGGATATGGAGAAAAGGAACCCTCTTGCACTACTGGTGGGAATGCACACTGGTGCAGCCACTGTAGAAAATAGTATGGAGTTTCCTCAAAAAATTAAAAATGGAACTCCCATTTGACCCAGTAATCCCACTTTTAGGAACATATCCCAAGAAATCAGAAACACCAATCAGAAAAGATATATGCACCCTATGTTCATAGCAGCACAATTTACAATAGCTAAGATCTGGAAACAGCCTAAGTGCCCATCAGCAGATGAGTGGATTAGAAAACTGTGGTACATCTACACAATGGAATACTGCACTGCTATAAAAAAGAAGGAACTCTTACCATTTGGAATAGCATGGATGCACCTGGAGAGCATTATGCTAAGTGAAATAAGCCAAAGAACGATAAACATCACATGATCTCACTCATTTGTGGAATATAATAAATAACATAAACTGATGAACAAAAATAGATCCAGAGACAGAGAAGCATCAAACAGACCATCAAACTTCAGAGGGAAGGCGGGGTGGTGGGGGGGAAAGAGATCAACCAAAGGAATTGTATGCATGCATCTATAATAATAAAAGTGTAATATGCTAATTAGACCAGAAAACCTTCCAGATGAAGCCAGGGCTGCGAGAGAAGCCCAAGTCCCGGGCACCAGAGGGAAGCCTGGGTCCTGGGTGCCTGAGGGAAGCCGGTGCCGGCAACCATGGAAGGAATGCCTACTCTTTCATGAATTTCATGCATCGGGCCTCTAGTATAAGAATAAACAATGTATACAGACCCTTGGTAGGTCAGGGCACGTGTTGGGGGTCAGTGTGGCTGGGGAGAGGTCAATGGGGAAAAAAGGAGACATATGTAATACTATATGTAATATTTTAAACAATAAAGAATTTTTTTAAAAAAATTGAATTCAGCTTGAAAAAATTCTTTGAGGGACTAGTCAGAATAATTTTTAATTTACCCTCCTAGCCAGGTAGCTTAGTTAGTTAGAATATCATCCCGATATGCCAAGCACACACAAGAATCATCCAATTAACACATAAATTAGTGGAACAACAAATCTTTCTCTTGCTCTCTCTCTCTCATCAATTTAAAAAATAAATAAAAATTTTAATTTACCCAAGTCTCCTCCTCCAATCTCAAGCAAAAAGAAAAGTCCTATGTAACTTCTTACCTGAGAAATTTTTATAGAGCTGAACACATATATATATATATATGAAGTCAGAGGCACTTCTGGTCTTTTGCAAAACCTAAGTCTATAGAAGATATAACCCTGGGTGTCTTGGAGCAGAAGAAGAGAGAAAAGAGCATTTTAAATATGAGAAAAGAGAGAGAGTCAAGGTTCTGGGAGCTAGACAGTGGACAGAAGTCAGTGAGTTCTGGGGAGCACTGTTGCAGAGCTAGATGATAGTGTCAGCTTACGGTGCTCTTAAGGAGGATAGACCCTAGGCACAAGGGCCAAAGGCTCCCTAAGACGCTCCTTCCCCAGGCATGGTTTAGAATCAGCCAAGCCCTCAGATCTCACTGATGAGACACAGGCATGTCAGCAGAAAACAAAGTGGGCCATTGTTCACTGATCAGAGCAGTCAGAATCTCCCCCAAATATGAGCACCATCCTGTGGCCAGAACCAATCTAGAAAGTGAGAGAATGCTCTGCCTGTTCTGTAGGATGAGGGCTCAGAGTCAGATTTCAGTAGATTTAGGAAAAATAAAAAAATGTGATACTTCCTGCACAGCTGTTTGTGAACTGAAATCTATTCCCATACAGGTAGGTATCTGGAATGGATGGATGCCACCTGCTTTCAAAGGCACAGTTTTGGTACCTAGAGAGTATGAACTCAGATGTTCTTCCCTTCTTACAGAATAATGTCTTAACAAGTTTAAACAAATAAGTGGAGTGGAGAGGTCTTTAAAAATTACTGATTGGAGACAGTTATTAGGGAATTTTGTCTAATGAATTAAGCATCAAAGTATAGAAAAATTGGCAATAGAGGAAAAATTGGTAAATTGGTATAGTTTATTAACTTTGATAGTTCAAATATGGAATACAACTGTATTCACAGTATAGATCATGGGCTCTTCTAGAAACTTATTTAAGGATTTTATAAAGGTAATATATTTTCTTCTAAGAAAGTTCTAAAAGATTAAAAATCAGTTCCTGGTTCCAGCTTACCTCTTATTACTTAACTAGAGGCCCGGTGTATGAATTCATGCACTGGGGGTAGGGTCCCTCAGCCCAGCCTTCCCCCTCTCGCAGTCTGGGAACCCTCAGGGGATGTCCTACTGATGGCTTAGGCCTCCCTCTGTGGGAGGCAACTGGCTGATCAGGGGAAGGCGCCACCCCCATCACTCCACTGCTGCTGCCACTTCTGGCCGCCACAGCCACCAAGGTGTTTTCATTAACATGGACTCCAGTCCCTTCAACATGAAAAAATGACAACTTTCTTTAGGCATTTTCAAGATGTCTCTTTCATAGGATATGACATTTCTTCCTTTTTTAAAATACTCAACTGAGGATATTTTTCCATTGATTTTTAGAGAGCATGAAAGAGAGAGGGAAAGACAGAGAGAAACATCAATGTGAGAGGGACACTTCAATTGGTTGCCTCCTGCATGAGCCCTGACCTGGGCCCCGGCCAAGAAGGAGCCTGCAACCTAGGTACATTCCCTTGACCAGAATCGAACCTGGACCCTGCAGTCCACAGGCTGAGGCTCTATCCACTGAGCCAAACATTTCTTAGCCTCTCCAGCAGTAGACCTTCAGTTAGGAGTGACCAGGCCAGCAGGGGAGGGCAGTTAGGGGCAACCAGGCTGACAGGGGAGGGCAATTAGGGGTGACCAAGCCTGCAGGGGAGGGCAGTTGGGGGTGACTGGGCCAGCAGGGGAGCAGTTAGGCATCAATCAGGCTGGCAGGGGAGTGGTGAGGGGGTGATCAGGCAGGCAGGCAGCAAGTGATTGGGAGCCAGCAGTCCCGGATTGTGAGCGGGATGTCCCAGATTGGAGAGGGTCCAGGCTGGTCTGAGGGACACTCCCCAGTGCACAAATTTCATGCACCAGGCCTCTAGTCCTATATAATAAAAGCCTAATATGCAAATCAACCAAACGGCGGAACAACCAGTGGAACGACCAGTTGTTATGACACATACTGACCAGTTATTATGACACATACTGACCACCTAAAAAACCTCATGAACAAAGCAACACAATCACACACTGGGTTCAATTCCATAACCAGCTGGTACATCATTTCACTACACAGGCTGAAAACTAAATAACCACTTCGTGTTAGTGGAGTATTTTATCATTGTTCATTAGGTGCCAGAATATATGTCAATATCAAATAAAGGGCAAGGAGCCTGGAAAATAATTGAGGACAGCTCAAATTGGTCATCAAGGAAGTCATTCCCTACTGATTTCACTGAAACTCAAGGTTACCTTTAATGTTATCATGTCTCTTTTTTCATTGGTTTTGTTTTCATTTTTCTACTTTTTATTTTTCACTTCTGTCCTCTTCTCCAGGAATAAAAGGCTGTCAGCCCATGTGGTTTTGAAGTAGTGAAAAGTGTTCAGGCAAAAAGAGTTGGGTGTGAGTCTCACCTGTGTCATTCCTACTTGCTCTTGGGCTGGGGAGTTAAATGTCCTTGTCTCCATTTCTCCCCAGGTAAAGAAAAGTGATAGGGCCAGCGCCACAGAGTGAAGACGAGGGAAATGGCAGTCAAGAAACCAGCATCTGAAAGGGATTAAGAAATACAAATTGGTAGTTACAGAAGAGTCAGGGGGATGGAAAATACAGCATAGGGAATAGAGTCAACAATATCATCATAGCTATGTGTGGTGTCAGATGGGTACTAGACATATCAGGGTGATCACTTAGTAAGTTCTATAATGTCTAATCGCTGGGTTGCATACCTGAAACAAATACAATATTGTATGTCAACTGTAATTGAAAAATAAAAAGTTACTTAAAGAAAAAAAAGGAAAGAAAGCAGCTGGCACAGAGTAGGAACACAATCAGTGGTGCCCATCATTCTTTCCCTTTTGGAAAAAGGAGGGAAAGAGAAAGAATCTTTGTTTTAGAGCAGTGCTTCTCAGCTTTTAACATCTGAGGGTGTTGTTTAAATGCAGATTCTGATTCAGTAGGTCCTGGGAGGAGAGTCTGAGATTTGACATTTCCAGTGTTGCTGGTCCTGGGACCACATTTTGAATAGGAGAGTTTTAGAGGTCAAAGGAACATGGAAATGGTCAGAGGAGAAAGAGCAATATGTAGGGAAATGAGCCAATATTTATAGAATGCCTACGTATACATAATTATATCTTTTTTTAAAATCCTGAAAAGAACTCTAAGAAGTAGGTTTTATTATTATTTTACAGAGCAAGACATTGAGGATCAGGTGCACTAGCTCATGGGATATCTTTGTAATTCCAAACTCACATTCACTGTCCCCTTTGAAGGAGGATGCAGTCAGACAGATCAACAGAAGGCGGTAAGGACAAATGAGTGCAAGTAGAAGAGAATGACCAAGTGGGGTTAGGCATCAATGATCGGTAGAGGGAAATGTGAAGGGGCTCAGGGGATTGGAGAGTGCATTTAATGGGGAGAGCAGTGGAAAGAGTACAAGGGCAATCATCTCTTCTCCCTCTCTCTTTCTCCCATACTCCAAAAGCTAGAATCGCTGCTGTTCAAGGTTAAACCCACCAAATCATCACTGACATAGCACTAGTGCAACTGTCACTTTCCATGCAACAAACGAGTGGATCCGAGCCAACTTCATCTCCCCTAATTATTTCCATGGCTACCAAGATAAGAAAGGAAATGCAAAGAGAAGGTCAAAAGGAGGACAATCAAGCACTGCATTTCCAAAGGGACATTTTCAACTACTGAGTTTAGCAAAGAGTTCATATCTAATCTAAGTTCAACATTGCCCTGGCAAACAAGAGCTGGAGCCAAAGGTATGAGTCCATGATTATAATGAGGTCTAACAGGTGACAGTCATATGACAAGAAGAACACGCTGCCATAAATGTCTTACTGGAAGGCAGCAGGTATTGCAGTGTTAAGGTTCCACAAATTGTGGACTTCGTTCAGGGCAGGCACAAAAACATATAACTAGCTTTAATAAACTCCGACCTTAGTTTTGTCTTCAGTATGACACACTTAATTGTTTTTAAGGCACCATTCAGAAATATACCAATTTGGACCCAAATTAGTAAATTTCTTCAAAAGTTTTCATGGAAACTGTATTTTTAAATGTCAATAATTCACATAATGTGTTTTATTACACTATCAACTTCTTTCCTTGAAGGTATAGGACCGAGCGGAATTACCTTGAATGAGTCCCCTTCCTTATCTTCATGGATAAGATCTGCCTAAGGTGATCCCACAGGGCAATGTTGATCAAGGAGTCAAATAAAACCAGGAAAATGGTCAAAAGACAAGCTGAACCAGCTCTATGACAAGGGAAATCAACATGTATTTAGTAACATCTACATATGTTAATTTTATTTCATTTTCACACATCTGTGGACTAGGTAGTGACATGGCCATGACGCTAGGACTGAGATTCAGATAAATTCATTAACTTGCTCTTGGTCATAGTACTGGCAAGTGTCAGAGTTGGAATTTAAAAAGAAAAAGCCAGTGCTCCTACAGAGGATATGAGGATTGTGGTAGAAAGTGGTAATTGCCTCCCTATAATAATTCTCTTCTTCCTCAGCAGAGGCCCAATTTTTACCTGGAAGTATTCTCATTTGGAATAAAATACTATGTTTCCCAATTTTGCAGCTAGTTGTGGCAATTTTTGCCTACATTAGTTCTGGCAGTTTTGCTTAAATTAGTTGTAGCAATTTTGTCTAAACTCTGGGCAATGAGATGTAGGTGGAAATGTTACATGGGACTTGCGAAGTATTAATAGTAATCTCTTCTGTGTGTGGTCAGTCTCCCTCCTGAGACCTCAGTTCTTAGTTCTCAGGCCACCTCCAATTGGACTGGACTCCAACTGTGAGCTCCACTGACTGAAACCCTTCTCCCGTTCCAGCTTAATTCCTACCGGCCTTTCCCAGGGGGGTGATGCTCCCCTGCTTCTCTTAGCTCCCCATGATGGAAAGTGCATCCCAGATGCTACATGAGAACCAAGGAGCCACTAAAACTCACCAGGGTTCACCGCTGGTCTTTAGTGCCTGGTCGCACCTCCCTTCTGAGCCTCGGCGAGACTGGAGCCCAGCTCTGAACTCCAGCAAGCTGGCTGGGACTGCCGCCGGCCCCATTCCAGGGCTGGCCCAAGGATGCCTCACATCATCACAAACATACCTGTCAGCCTGACAATCTCAGGCCCCAAAACATCCAGAACTAGTGCTGCCTGCTCTGACCCTTCAAATCAGATCCCCTCTGGCCACTGACGCCTGCATGAAACAAACTGAACATGGTAGCATACTACCCCTCCACCCTCAGGATATTACCAAGAAGGCTGGTATGCCTTTCCAATGAGCAAAATGCCAGCCACATGTACATACCAGTCAGTATACATCCGGCCAGTAAGTTGCAAATCTGTCTCAGCTCAAATGTTTTCTCCTTTCTTAGTGTTACCATTCAGAAACCCTTTTATGATAAGTTTATATGCCTAAGCAAACCTCTCTTGATTTGAAATATATATAAAACTAGAGGCCCAGTGCACGAAATTTGTGCATGGGGGGAGTAGGGGGGGAGGAAGGTGTCCCTCAGCCCAGCCTGTACCCTCTCCAATCTGGGACCCCACGAGGGATGTCCAACCAGCAGTCGGACATCCCTCGCACAATCCAGGACTGCCTGCCTGCCTGCCTGATTGCCCCTAGCCGCTTCTGCCTGCCAGCCTGATCACCCCCTAACCACTCCCCTGACAGCCTGATCGATGCCTCACTGCTCCCCTGCCGGACAACAACTGCCCTCCTCTGCCGCCCAGTCATCCCCAACTGCCCTCCCCTGCAGGCCCGGTCGCCCCCAACTGCCCTCCCCTGCTGGCCATCTTGTGGCTGTGGGCGCCACCATCTTTGAGGACGGGGCAGTCAATTAGCATATTCCCTCCTTATTGGCTGTGGGCACCACCATCTTTGCGACGGTGTGAGGGTCAATTAGCATATTCCCTCTTTATTAGATAGGATTATTTGATAGGATTAGGTCAGTTTTGAATTATAGAAATATGCCTAAAATCTGACCATTATTTTCTACTCTATTGTCAATACATATGAAAATGTGTTCTAATGCAAAGATTCTTCTTTTTTTTTCTCTTTCTTTCTTTCTTTCTATTTTTTTTTTTTTTTTTGAGAGAGAGAGATTTGTTGTTCCACTTATTTTTGCATTCATTAGTTGTCTGGACGACACTCTAATCAACAGAGCTATCCAGCCAGGGCAACAAAGATTCGTCTACAGGGGTGGGCAAACTTTTTGACTCGAGGGCCACAATGGGTTCTTAAACTGGACCAGAGGGCTGGAACAAAAGCATGGATGGAGTGTTTGTGTGAACTAATATAAATTCAAAGTAAACATCATTACATGAAAGGGTACAGTCTTTTTTTTTTTTTTTTTTTAGTTTTATTCATTTCAAATGGGCCGGATACGGCCCACGGGCCGTAGTTTGCCCACGGCTGTATTAGACCAAGGAAGTTACTAGGAGACACCAGTTGGCAAAGATTCTACTTTGAGAGATTTGACAAAGCCACAGAATGCAATGCAGTGATCAAGTTTGGCATAAAGGGGCTGCTCATACGGTAACATCAATGTCAGTGAAGATCAGTCTCCGAAGTAGGAGTTCTCCAAGATGACTCTCAGAAGGAAAACTAATCCAGATGAGAGAAAAAAGTAGGAGAGCTTATTTTTAATTATTATTTTAAATGATTTCAAAATCCTTACTGGCTTTTGAGTGTGGAAAACCAATGCATAAATGAATCATTCTTTCTTCAGGTCTGCTCCTGGACCCAGAGATTGACATTGTTGGTCTGCAGTGTACAAGAGAAAAAGGGATGGACTCCATTTGGATATGCATACTTTCAGTCAGCATTATGTTGCTCTGAAGCCCACCTTCCAGGACTCTCTGAAACACTGAAAGAGGAAAAAGTAAATTTGACTAGGGAAACATTGAGTTCCTTGTGAGTATGAAGGCAGACTTTTCATTAACTGTAGAACTAAGTACAGAAGGCCAGTCAGCAAGAAAAAAAGTATAATCAGGATCCCTTTTGTGTTGATATATGTGAAGCTTGCCTTAAGTAAAGGTCTGAAAGGAGAACCAATCTAACAAAATACATGACCTAACAAAATACATTTGTTTATCATTAAAACTATTATTATGAGACATTTTCCTGACTCTGTTAGATTTAGACACTGCTTCTTTGCACCCATCATAGCTGGCAGTTGGGTACATGCCTTCAATACATCAGGTATCATCCTATATAATAAAAGGCTAATATGCAAATCAACTGAATGGTGGAACGACAGGTCGCTATGACGCGCACTGACCACCAAGGGGAAGACGCTCAATGCAGGAGCTGCCCCCTGATGGTCAGAGCCCTCCCACAGGGGAAGCACCACTCAGCCAGAAGCCGGGCTCATGGCTGGCGAGTGCAGTTGCAGTGGCAGGAGCCTCTCCCACCTCCATGGCAGTGCTAAGGATGTCTGACTGACAGCTTAGGCCCATGGGGAGCAGGCCTAAGCCATCAGTCGGACATCCCCTGAGGGCTCCTCGACTGGGAGAGGGCACAGGCCAGGCTGAGGAACCCCCCCACCGCCACCACCGAGTGCACGAATTTTGTGCACTGGGCCTCTAGTTGTATTATAATAGTTTTAGTTTACCTGGCTCCTAAGATGATAAGTTATAAGATTATATATATATGTGGGGTCAAAGGCTATTCTATCTGTGGATTTTCAGCAGGCTTGGATGCTGCCAATGTGTACTGAATTAATTAATAATTTTATTTCACAAAATTCCAATATAAGGTCAACATTTCTACCAATGGGATGATTTGGGGGGGGGAAATGGTGATAAAACTAAAACTGGTTTCCGTTAGTGTTCTCTCAGAGATGGAATCAGATAAAGCAGGTAGGATGTCTGTTCATGACTTTTATGAGCACATTTTTCAATAATATGATTCATTGGAAGGAAAGGTGACTTTCATATGAAATTACTATGTCTGTTGCAAAATTCAGTGGTAATTTAAACACTGCTTCTTTCTATTTGGATTTCTTGAAATACATTTGTATTAATCAGGTTTCTCCAGAGAAAGAGACTATATATTTGTTCTATATATGTATGTATATATGTTTATCTATGTATACACATTCACACACACACACATATATATTATTATAAGGAATTGGCTCAAATGATTATAGGAACTGACAGTCTAAAGCTGCAGTATGAGCCAGCAGGTGGAGACCCAGGAAAACTGATTGTGCACATGAAGTCTGCTGGAGAATTCTCTCTTATTTGGGAGAGGGTCAGTCTTTTTGCTCTATTTAGGCCTTCAACTGATTCGATGAGGCCCACCCACATTAAGGAAAACAATCTGCTTTGTGATTAAAATAATAATCTTACCCAAGAACACTCTAGCAGAAACTCCCACAGTAACATTTGGCCAAATATCTGATCATCCTGTGGTCCGGCCAAGTTGACACATAAAACTAACATTCATGTGGCAGGGTTTATATAGGCCCTGTGCACTATATATTGCTCTGTATTATGAAGGTTCAGAGTAATTAGATTACTGCTAGTGTTGCATAGCATGGGCCTTTGCTTCTCAGAGACCTGGGTTCCTGGCCCTTCTATGATGTTATTATCTAAGTGACACAGCAAATTATCTCAAGTGGGTACACTTCAGTTTTCTCACTTGTATTTTAGGAATAATAATAATAGTACCTACTTTGTGAAGGCATTATGAGGATTAAAATTAAATGCATATAAAGCACTTAGCTCAGGATTGGGCACACGGTAAGAAGTCAATAAATGTTAACTATTATTATAATGATTTCCATATGATTTTCCCCTCTAATTGAATGATCAGTTACTCAAGGCAGAGAATTTATTTTTAACCTCTCTCAATCACAATCCATGCTTAATCCATCATGTGCATCTGTTAACTATTTATGGGTTTAACTGGTCTCAGATTCTATGACTTTTCTTTTTATGATGAAAATGCCAGGGGCAGGACTACATTTTAGTAGCAGAATTTTTGTTCATGTTTTTTTTTTAAAGAAATAAATGTTGGAACTAGTTCATAAGCTATTGAAGTAATAGGAGAAGCTAGACAAAATCCATGAAGCAGAAATAAGCTCTAAACAGGCTCTGGTGAAAAAAGATAAGGTTCTTCAAAGGAATAAATAAGTTTACAAATGGGAAGGCCTGGAGCACATGTGCTGCATTCTACAGGCTTTGGTCGCTTAACAAAATTAATGTGAATTCTATTTAAAGAACTCCAGATTATTTTGAAGCAAATCCAAGAGATCATATCATTTCTGTATATATTTCAATATGCATCATTTTTTATTTAAAAAATAATAGCCACAATACTATCACCACCACCACCACAACCACCACCACCCCCCCCAAAAAAAAAAAAAATCAGGAAAAATTCCTTAAGACTATTACTACCCAGTGCTCATATTTTCCTTATTGTAATTATAAAACCTTTTAAAAACAGTTTGTTCAAATCAAGATATAAATAAGGTCCATATATCGTTATTGGTTGATATATATCTTGAGGGCTTTTTTTTTTTTTTAATAAGAAAAGGTATCTCTCTCTTTTTTTTGTTGACAGAAGTCTTCACTGTCTAGATTTTTCTGATTGAATATTCATGGACTCATTAAACATATTCTTCTAGACTGCATATTTCCTGTAAGTTAAAATCTAAAACTTGGTCATTTTTAGATTTTTTTTTTTTTTTTTTTTTTTGTGGAAGACAAAATTACCGCCTAGGTTTTATATACTTCCTTTAGAAGGTAAGTGTCTGGTCCCTCTCCCTTCCTCTCTGTAAAAAATCAATAAAATATATTTAAAAAAAAAAAAGAAGGTGTCTGGTTATCTTCCTGGGATGCAAGCAGCCATTCTTAGGCAATGCCTACATAGTAATATTCTAATTCTATTATACCTTTCTTACTTATGGGAGATAAAAGAAAAACTTTTTCTCATTGCTATTATCTTACTCTAAGGTACAGGTCATAACAGAATCATCAACTATTGAAATTATAAATTTATTAAAATTTTAGTAATTAAGTTTTATGTTGACATTATATTATAGAAACAATCATTTCTTACCACTGTCAGCTGCTAGATTGTGTCTGTACTACACATTTATATCATAAAATAGATGCTTAATTTTAAAGATGATAGTTTCCAAAAATGACCAACCAAAATTTTCATCTATACCTCCAATATTATTTATTTACTTGACACCAATGTCTTCTTACTGTGGATAAAGAGGTAATAAATGTATTCATGTATATTATCTTTATTTCTTTTGAATTATTTTCTTGGGACAAATTCCTCAAAGTTCAGGAATTAATGGAACAAAGGACTTGATTCTATTTATGACCATTTTTCTTTATTAACTTACTAGAGGCCCGGTGCATGAAAATTCGTGCACTGGAGAGGGGGCCCTCAGCCCAGCCTGCCCCCTCTCACAGTCCAGGAGCCCTCAGCGGCATGAGGTGACCCAGCGATCAGGGGAAGGCAATGCCCCCATAACACCACTGCTACTGCCACTGCCGGCAACGCAAGCCTCAGCAGGCCCTGGTTACCTGATCCTTGGGCCAGCCCTGGACAGCTGGGGGGCTGAGGGGACTGGGGGATTCCAGAGGCAGGTGCACGGAGCAGCCAGGCCTATCTTGTGGCTGTGGGTGCCGCCATCTTTGAGGGCATGGCAGTCAATTAGCATATTCCCTCCTTATTGGCTGTGGGTGCCACCATCTTTGCAGCCTGCTGCTCAGTCGTTTGGTTGTCCCTCACTAACTCCCCTACCGGGCTGGTCGCCCCACGCCGCCTGTTTGGTCGTCAGTTTGGTTGCGACAGTCACTTAGGCTTTTATATATATAGTTTTTTTACAGAAAGATTATATTAATTTACAGTATATTAATTTACGTTAATCAAGAATGAGTACATAGTTTTACTTCAACATCAATAACTGTTACATATTGCTATTTTAGTAGATATAAAATGCTATTTAAAGTTGCTTTCACTTGCATTCCTTTGATTACTATCAAGAAACAACATTTTTTCCCCAAGTGTTTGTTTACTAATTATTTTTACTCTTGGGTAGAAGAGATATTTTTCTTGAACCGTGAAAAGGCATTTCTGAACAACGCAACTATATGATGGGAGCAGGGAATTTTAGAATCTGGTGACCACTCAGTTTTCACAAATTGGCTTAGTAGGCGTGAGTGTGAATATTTCTGGTTTTAATTTCCTTTCTGCAAAGTTAGGCTGATTATCCTTTAACCACCATGGAAGGCTATTCAGAGAATTTAGTGAGTGTACATACCTTTAATTCTTATTTAAAAAGAATATATCCTGTATGCATATATGCATACATAACCCATGGACACAAGACAATGTGTGGTAAAGGCGGGGGGGCGGGGGCACGTAGAGGGGGGAGGGGTGGCAGGCTAGAAGGTGTCAAGGGGGGATGTAATACTTTCAGAAATAAAGATTTTTTTAAAAGAGTATATCTAATTATTTTAAGTATTTTTAAAATATGAACTTAGCATTACAAAAAAAAAAAAAGTTAATCCAAGATGAACCTTGAATTTTCTTACATGCAATTATATCCCTGAACTTGGGATCAGGAATTTACTCTGAATAACAAGACTATTGTCCTCTGCACATTCCTACTTAGGAAAAAAAAAAAATAGTAGATATGAGTTGAGTTAAAAATTTTTTTAAAAACCAGTTCTTCCAGAAACAAATCAATTTATTTAGCAAGTATTAACTAACATATTGATTTCTTGAGGATGGAAGCAAGGGGTGCTGTTTAGGGAAGGAAACTTCCCTGAGGGCTTGATTATAGGATGACATTCCCTCCATCCCCTCCCAACCCCCTGCAATTGGGAAACCCAGTGGATTTAACAACCAATCCTGTGCCCATCCAGATATAAGTGAATGTACTGCTTGCTCCCCTGGGAAGGTGACTTTCCAAACCAAACCTTGGCTCCAGCCTAATCCAGAGGAATGAGCAAGAGAAGGAAGGCTAAAGAAAGCATGCACAGAGTAGCCAAGGAGTCTGGCTCTAGCTAGACTTTGTGTGCTAGTCAGGGTCCTCAGTGGCAAGCAATCAAATTGACTTGAACTAATTTACAACTGACAATGATTTCACTTATCCATTTTTGAATAGTTTACTGGACATAGCAATTTCCTTGACCCATAGAGACACAATCACAGTGTGGAAATGCCAAGGTGACAATGATTTTGCAGAACATTTTATATCTCCTATGAATATTACTCCTAGGAAATTTAATCAATTGTTTTCCCCAGAATACGTAGACTTTTCTTCTTTTCATTGGCACCTTAGTGGCCAATTAAATAATAACCATGCTAATAAAAATAGCAAAATAACGTATAATTAACTTTCGAAAACCAGTACATTTATCAAAGGGTTAGGTATTCAGAAACCCTAATTTTAAACTTAGCTTGTTAATGATAAACTCTATTTCTATGCTCTTTATTTCTTCCATTTCTGGCACTAATGTAAAACTGCAAATAATGTCAACATGATTAATAGCTAAAAGTTTAGTAATCACTCTTGTAAGTAGTACGTGAGATACGGAGATACTCTTGAGGAATGGGAAACCAAATTGCCCCCCGGGTGTTAAATCAAAATCAACACTGAGGTGTACCTTATCGAAACAAAATAGCCTGCCACCTCAGTGATAAAGCGAAGGCAGGTATGGTAGAGAGGCCTGGTCTGCCGCTAGAACATAGGGAAAGGAGGCTCCCAGTGTAAACATTGGCAGAGCCCAGTCAATTTGTGTCTTGAGGAAAGGGAACCCAGCCAGCTTCTACTAAGTATCCGGTCTGCCTGGCAGGTATTTCCGTAGAGCAGAAATGTGTGCATTGGGCTCTCTTAACATCATGCCATTAAATATCTCTCATAAACACATCCTCTTCTAAGCCTATGCTCCTCAAGATATCTTCTGATGATCTGGCTTCTTATGGGGCTTCCGTTCAAAGAATGACAGGAAGAAAAATTAAACAATGGGCTCCCGCCAGTCCCAGAAGGTTGTATTTCTCCTTTTGAATGAATAAAATACCTTTCTGGTTTCATATGTCAATCTTTGGGGAGGTGTCAAAATCCGGATGAAACTTCTAAACTGCGATGTTTGCAGCAGACGCCACAGAACAGTGAGTTGTCCAAGTTTTCCCCAGGTGATCCCCTCTGCATCGATGAGTGTCAAGCAAACCTTTTCCTGTCCAACATGTCCACACCCTTACTAGTGAGCACAGTGCACTTCAGCCCCAGGATGTAATCACAGTGGTGGATGCACAGGCTCACAACCAGAAGTTAACTTATTTTCTGTCTCCTTCAGGTGAAACAGACCTCACTGGCCCCATCTCCCTTGAACTACAGAGGTCGCAGCATTATAATAGGACCTCAATAGATTTGTGTTGAAATGATGGCTCCTCTTGTGTATGTTTGATTGTCTATCATGAAGGATAGGAAGGAGCTCACCATTCTAGGAGTATGTTCATGACTACATATGCCTGGACCATTCAGTCTGAGTGTGGCCCTAAAGTAAACAGAACTTCCCACAACTTGGGTGCCTTTTTTTTTTTTCTAACAGACACTCACCAGGGCAGGAAAATGCAAAAAAAATAAACAATTTTAAAAATGAGGATAACACAACCATCAACCGCTGAGACCCTTTTCATGGTACTTGCTGGAGATTCGTCCCTCCCCTTCCTGGTCCCTTCTGTCTCCCATCAGTATCCCAGAGGATTCCCACTCCAGTCTTCGGCAACCACAGTAGCTCCGATCTTGGTTTCTCCACACCAATTATGATCCCCTGGGTGGAAAAGTAAAGAATAATTTCAGTTTCAGGCATGTTCCTACAACTCTCTGAGCTCAGATCCTGCCTGCAGCCACCTTGCACCTGTGGAAAGGTGACCATGGGGCAGGCTGCATTCCTTCCTAAATGCTACTGAAAGCCCCAGGATTAGCCATCACCAGTGAGCCATGTGGCCACAGCCTTAGGGCACCAGCCTTAGGGCACCAGGTGTGGCTCAGGGCCCAGGAGAGATAACAGTATCCAACCCCTGCTGCTGCTTTGGGGTGAGGTTGCTTGGAGTTGCTACAGGCTGACTCCTCAACTGGCCCCAGGAGTTTCAGATAGAGCCAAACGCCCACCTTGAATTTCAATGGGTCAGAAAGAGATAGTCACAGGCTGCTGTCCCAGAAAGAGAACAAAACTGGGGTCTCCATTAAGAAAACTCCTTGGCTCTGGCTGAATGGCTTACTTGGTTAGAGCGTCATCCCAATGCAGCAAGGTTGTGGTTCAATGCCCAGTCAAGGCACATACAAGAATTACCAATGAATACATAAATAAGTAGAAAAAGAAAGTGATGTTCCTCCCTCCCTCTCTCTCTCTCAAATCAAATATATTTAAAACAAACAAACACAACAAAAACACCCTCCTAGGCCTTGTCCCTAATGCCAGACAGATCTTCCAAAGGTCTTCTACTTATTCTTTCTCCAAATGCTACATATGGATAAAATGTACTGCTTCTCTAACCACATCCAGGGTATTTTTGCTTTCCCCCTGAGTAAATTTTCTGCTTTGGTGCATGGATGTAGTATATTCAATATTGGGAGGCCTACTGCATTTTGTTAAATAAAAGTGAAAATGTGTAGTTGGCAGATTTGTCAGTGCTAAGTAACTGCCTTTAAAAGATACATAGCACTATAACAAGAGCATTCAAATTGCCTTTAATACTTAGGATGGGGCTAACTGACCTGGTTATTTATGTATCCTAAATTGGAAGCTGTGTGTGTGTGTGTGTGTGTGTGTGTGTGTACGTGTGTGTGTTTAATCAGGAATGGAGAGAAAGACATGATAGATGAGACACAGAAGTAGAGAAGCAAAATATAATGCCAAGGGTTTTTCAGCCTTTGGTATTGAGATTTTGGACACTAAAATTATATAAAAGCAAATATAGTTTAAAAGTATATAAAAATGTTATTTTTGTAGCTTACAATTCTTGGTTAGGCAGAATATCAAGGTTGCTATTTTTAGGGCCCAGTAATCCTATATAATAAAACCCTAATATGCAAATAGACAGAACGACAGAACGACCGGTCGCTATGATGTGCACTAACCACCAGGGGGCAGACACTCAACGCAGGAGCTGCCCCCTGGTGGTCAGTCAGAAGCCAGGCTCATGGCTGGCGAGCCTCTCCCACCTCCGTGGCAGTGCTAAGGACCCCTGGGGGTCCCGGACTGCAAGAGGGCGCAGGCCAGGCTGAGGGACCCTCCCCAGTGCACGAATGTCGTGCACCAGGCCTCTAGTAAAGTAAATAAGAATGAATACCTATAGAGAGATGATCACAAAATACAACATTAGCTAAATTAGTGAATATATGCTTGTTGGCAAAATAATATAAATATCTATCATCCTAGTACTTAAATGCACATTATTATGGCTGGGAACCCATTAGGAGAACAATATTCTTACAGCTTTAAGGTAAATATGGAAAACATGAAATTTAAAGTTCACTATCAAGTAGTCAGACACAGGGTACAGAGTTCCAAACCTATCCCTGTTGGGCCTGGGAAGTGAACATTAACAGTCAGCCAACTTTTTTTTAGTGCACTGCAGCAGCTCAGAACAGGTATTTTAACCTGAGAGAAGCATGGATTCGTTTGTTTGTTTGTTTGTTTGTTTAATATATTTTTATTGATTTCAGAGAGAAGGGAGGAGAGAGAGATAGAAACATCAATGATGAGAATCATTGATTGGCTGTCTCCTGCACGCCCCTTACTGGGAACTGAACTTGCAACCTGGGCATGTGCCCTGACAGGGAAGGGAACCGTGACCTCCTGGTTCATAGGTGGTCACTCAATCACTGGGCCATGCCTGCAGGCCTGGGTTTGACTATTGGCCCTGACACTTCCTCGGTGGGTGTTCTTGGGCAAATTGCTTAACTTATATGGTCTTTTATGAATTTCCCCACCTGCTAAATGGGAATGATTATAATTACATCTCTGCTAACAGTCAACATATTTAACAACTGGAACAGCTTGGGCACCAACAATTCAGAATAGACTCAGGCCTTGGCCCAAGAGCAGGGTCCTGGAAGGCTGTTACTGTGGCCAATGTTAACTCTTTCATTTCTAGATTTGAGGAGAATAAGTTTGAGGGGTCTGCAAATGAAGAGCTGGGCAACCAGAGAAACAGGGAAGGGGCACTTGGGGAACTTAGGCCAGCAACTCTTCACTGCTCACTCAGGAAGTATTTCAATGTTTTTTTTGTTTTGTTTTTTAATTAAATTTATTGGGGTGGCATTGGGCAACATGAACATATAGGTTTCAGGGTATTTCAGTGTTTTAACAACCATTTTGGCGATATGGCTATGTTATGCAGAGTTGATGTGATGATTAAATGATAAAAAGCAGGTAAAGCACTCGATATATATGAAGCTCAATAAATGGCAATTATACTACCATTAATAATAGTGTTGTGATAGGAATAAAATAATGCCAACTTCAGGATTACAGGGAGGATTAAATAAGAAACTGTTACTGAGTTCAGGGTTTGGCTCCTAGTAAGTGTTTAACACATAGTAGGTATTGTTATTGATATTATTATTGTTGGTACTTTTATTATTATATAATGTTTCGTGTGTGGATTAAATTGGATGCGGTAGATTAAAAGACCAATCAGAGCCAGCCCATTTTGCATGTATCTCATCTTTTCTAGTTACTAAATGATTACTGTACTCGTGATGTAAAATTATGGAAAATAATATGAAAAACTAGTGAATATTTTTTTAAAAAACAAAGAGTTTTTCTTTTTCAACTCCTACAAGACATCTTATAATCTGGGAATACACCTAGCTTGTCAAACAGTGCAAAAGAAAATTGAATTCATAAACATAATTGCATCTGACAAATTATTGATTGTAAACCCAGAGAAGGCACAATATAAACAAAATGATAAATTGATTCTAGCATCCTTGAAGCAACTTGAATCTTGATTATTATTGATATTTTAAAATTTCAATGGTATATTTTTTCATTTCTGAAAGTTTATATTAGAGATAAATCATATTTTTGGCTAAATTAGCAAGCAGGTAATGACTTTTCCAATGAAATACATTAGCTCAAATCTGAGTCTTCTGAAAGCTTTCTTAGACTACACGATTTAACAGTTCCTCAAGACTGTGGTTATGCAAAGCAAAATAGCTATTTTTAAATCACCTGCTTATTTTTTTTTAGACGTTGAAAACAGAATAATTTAATGGATTTGGGGTTTGTGGGTTTTGAGGTTCAATTGTGTCTTGGCACTCAATATTAAATCAATTAATTACCAATCTGCTATCTCATTTTACAATGAGTTTAAAGTCTCCAGTGTACAGTTAGTGGTCTAGTGATTTGAAAAATGTGGGTGAGATGAAGTGAAACTCTATTGAACTTATCTACAACTAAAATTAACAATATTTTCTTCTTAGTGGTTTTATTTCAGGCATGATAGTAAAGATCAAGAGATAATTTTTTTTTTTTTTACTCCACAAAATAACAACCTTCACCATCGTTATGAGGGAGCTGTGTCTGAGGGCATCAACCACCTCAGGAAACCCAGAACTGAGGTCTTACTTTAAATTGCGATTCAAATAAATTATTTCCACATTTTGAAGTCAAAGCTAATTTGTATTACCAATTAATCAATATTATACCACAAGATCTGCTACAGCCTTAAAAGGGATTTTTTCCACTCAAGTAATCCTGAGAGAAAAGAAGCTGCTATCACACGAACTCTGTTTCAACAGAAATTTTAAAAATTGTACTCACAGTAACCAGATGCACACTGTTATTAAACATACAGTGTGCATATATAATTTTCTGGCTCCTGTTGATTCACCTTCTTTCAAAGGCTCATTCTACCTGAATGATGAAATAAAGACAAGTGGCTTGCAGAGAAAGAAGCTGAAACCAATTGGGGATATGGAGAAGAAGGACAGGTAAGAGCTAAATGTTGAAGATCTGTTCCCCGTGGAGCTGATATTGTTAGAGAAACACAAAGAAGTTACACAGACTTTGAGCTCCCCAGCACTGTACATTCACAGAAGATATCTTTTACTCCACACTTATTTTCTCTGAGCACCATATGGAAATCCCCCCATGCATTAGTAATTAAAGAAAAACTCTGAATCAGTTACAAGAATGTATAGTGTTTAATAGTGTGATTATTGCATCACAGTTAAACTGCATCTTTCTATAAGTGGCCACATTTAATTTAATTAAGCATGTTTTTTCCCTGAGCCTAACATTTAATCAATAAAAATGTGAGCCAGGTGAATAAAGAGGAATTAAAGAGTTCATTACATTTGCTCACCTCTGATACTATTAAAAATATTAAATAGAAATTAATATGCTTTAATAAAGCATCAAAGTTATATTAAAATAGATTATCAATAGCAGCAGATGTCCCACTTTGAAGAATGCAAGTGCAGTACTTTCTGTAATCCTCCCGGGTTGGATGTAGTCAGGGATGCATCTCCTTGGGCTCTGAGCCAAGGGCTACAGAGAGGCTGGGAACCCGGATTCTGGGGAAGGACATAACAGTCAAGAGGAAGGGAGTTGCAAAAAGAAAAGACTTCCAGATTTCAGCTGGAGACAAGTTATATGTTCTACAAAAACCCCCAGTGAGCACTGTTAGGACTATGAGATGCTCACTCCTCTCTACATGGTCCTGCCTCAAATAAGAATAGGTTCTCTCTGGTACTGGACTGCACACCCAGCCTGATGCTGAGGCTCATGCGAGCATGTATAGGAGTTACTAATGGAGTATTCATTTTAGGGAGGCTGATGGAGGCTGACTGAAGCTATAAACTATCAAGAGCTTAAACTTGGTAAAACATGACAGACGGAGCTAAAACTAATGGGTGCAACCTAAAAACTGGCATTTCTCCCACTATACTATTTAATTAACTAACAAGGAGAAAAGTTGTATTTCCTTGTCTGGCATATCAAAACAATTCAATAAAGTAAAAACAAGATGCCATTCAGAATTCTAATGCCAACTTGTGGAACCTCTCACATTCACTAACGTCATTAATTACTGAGTTGGACTGAGGCCTGTTAATTAGACTTCACAGACACTATTATATTACTCAAGGTTAAATTATATTTATATCTTTCTATACAGGTACATAAATAAAAACAACATATAGAAAATAATACGGAGGGAAACATCTACATAGTGTGTGTTTAAAAAGTTGTTTATTTTTCCTAACTGTGATTGTGAGGGTTTTTCCCCTCTTCCCATAGTATAGTGGAAAGTCATGGAATGATGCATATAACAGTAATCTCCTCCCTTTTATTTATAATGATAATATTGAGCCACCATTATATGATTGAATTGAATTTCTGGTCATACCTGCTCTCTCTTGTCCTATTTTGGGCCTGGAAATGCAAGCTATGGTCATGGTACAGAGTTTTCCTCTATGTAAAGCTAACAACCATCTCTAAGGGTCGAGCCTATAATTTTATACTCATTAATACCTCTGGATAAAAACCAAGTGAACTGAGTAATAAAACATGCACATATCACCTCCCCATATCTTCCCCTCTAGGCACACGCATATACACATGCATGCATACACACGTACACACTGACAGCACCATCACCCCTGCTTTGTGTAGATGAGGTGCAATCTCTTTTTCTGCAGATAAGATGTTTCTTCAAGCAAGGTCACTGGGTGTATATATGCTCATTGGCAAGAAATAATGCCCTATGTAGAAAAGTTATTATGTCTAACTATAATTCCTTATCCTATCTACCTATAATTCTCTACATTGGTACGTACAATTAGTGCATTTCTGAGTACTTTTACATATGTTTATATGTTCAAGATGACAGAATTAAACTGTGTTGCTGTTAATAACATAGTTATAAGACAGTGTACAGGTCTTCAACTATGAACTCCTTGAGGGCTGGGCCTATGGACTGTTAGCCCAGGCATCTAGCACATGGCTAGCATTTGCTGAATGCTCGACAAATATGTGTTGAATAACTGAATAGTGGCAGAAGATGTGAGTATGGAAGAAGAGAGCCAGAATCAAGCATCTGGGCTAGAATAGGACAGCCTTTAGTACGATTTTATGGGTGGGTCTTTTAAAACTGTCCAGAATAAATTGATTACAATGACAGATTTACAATGTACTTGATAGGAATCATCTAGAGGAAATCACTTTACCTTTCCAGAATAGCAATGTTAAATAGTCTGTAAAGTCTTTGATTAAATCAGTATCATGCAGGAGCATGCCTGTTATTTCATTTGTCCTCACCTAGTAAGTCATCATCTTTTTTATTTTTTTAAACAAAAAAACACAGTGTTAATTATGGGATCATACAGTTATATGATTGTGGGGTGACCATTTTTTTAATTTATCTTTATTGCTGGAAGTATTACAGATGTGGCCCTTTTTCCTCCCTTGGCCCCTTTCCACCCCACACCTGCCCCTCCCCCAGGCCTTCACCACATATTGTCTGTGTATGGGTTGTGCATATATGCATGTAAGTTCTTTGGTTAATCTCTCCCCACCCACCCAACGCAACCCCACCTTCCCTCGGAGGTTCATCAGTCTGTTCTAGGCTTTTATGTCTCTGGATCTATTTTGTTCATCATCATCTTCTTTTATCCCCTTTTACTGATAAAAGTCCAGTTTACCACTCTAAAAGGTTCCCTGATTTCTTAACTGCTTACTTAAAAGTTGTTTGCATTTTTAGAGTAGTTCGTAAAACAAATATTGGCGCTCTTGAATGTCACAAACTGAATCTCTGCCCTATAGAAGAACAGTGTCATGGGGAAGACAAGCATTAAACAGATTTCAGCAAACGACTATATATGATTACCAGTGTTGACTCAGCACCTGCTTGGGGTACCAATAGAAATTAAAGGGGGCGGGGGGGGGAGGAGAGAGAGAGAGAGAGAGAGCGCGCGCAAAAGAGAGAATATGAGAGAGAATTTGAATCAGAAGAAAATCTAGAAAGAAGTTATATTCAGGATATGTGTACATTTTGTTGTAAGCCATTTCAAAAAAATAAATATTTATTTCACTTTTATTTTGTGTTTGAATTCATATTTAGCCCGGCAATTGGGGGAGAGCCAATAGAATATTGGCCATTAGGTGCTTAGGGTTTTTAAATGTCTTAACCTAGCTCTGCAAGAAGGCCTAACCTTCTCTGATGAGTAACTTTTAAGATGAGACTAAAATGATAAAGAAGAATTAGCCCAGTAAGGAGGTAGAGGATATCAATAGAGATTTGCAGAGGGTACATGCATCATGTAAAATGACCCAAAGGTGGCTGAGGCCACAGTCTTGGTCCCATTCATCTATTTCCTTTCCTCTGTAGAGAGTCTTTTTCAAGGGCAGACTCATTCAGATGCTGTCATCTATGCACAAGGAAAGGCCTTCTTGCCATGACAGCCATGTAGGGACATTAACAACCGGCCAGTGGGCAATCACAATAACATGGATACAGAGTTCAATTTGGTCCAGCTTTATTTATATGAAAAGAAAAGGAACACATAGAATGGGCCAGGCCCTAGGTCAGTGATGGCGAACCTATGACACGCGTGTCAGGTGACACGTGAACTCATTTTTTTGGTTGATTTTTCTTTGTTAAATGACATTTAAATATATAAAATAAATATCAAAAATATGTGTTTTACTATGGTTGCAAATATAAAAAAAATTTCTATATGTGATGGCACCAGAGTTGTTAGGGTTTTTTAAAATGCTGACACGCAGAGCTCAAAAGGTTCGCCATCACTGCCCTAGGTTAAGTGCTGGGGATACATACCCCAGGATTTCTCCTGCTCTGGGTTCTTGAGTTTGACTTGCTTGTTGTAGAACCATTGCCAGATCTCAGCTCTCTCCAATTGAGATCTTCCTCTCACCTGACTCCCTGAGAAGTGTGGCTTCTCCTCCTACTTATATCCTATTTCTATTCCCGCATCCAATCTCCTCTACTCCCAAAACCAACCCAGCCACTGTCTTCAATCCATCCCAGCCAACCTGAGCATTACGTGTTACAGGATAGAGAGAAATTAGAAAAATTCCAAGGCAGAAGGAATAGAAAAACTGAGACAAGAAAATTAAACAAGGCCAAGTACTTTGGACAGTCTGCAGCAGGCTTGTAACAGGCCATTACCTTCCCCAAACCATGGACACTTGAGAGCAAATGGTTTAAAACCTTCCTAACAAAAAAGAATGCAGGAAAGGAGTGGGTGGGGGGAGGGAAAAAGGACGGTTTTATTTTTTACTCCCTAATCAGAGAAGCCAGCAGTCTCAAGGCTTGGCAAGATAAAATTGCCAGATGCTTCTCATGAATTCTGGGAAGGCCACAACAAAGTCAAAGGCACCTTGAGATTTAATCTATACCAAGATATTCAGCAAAGACATTTTGAAACCTATAGACAAGAGGGTATGGAATGCCTCAAACCCTCAGCCAACTCGCTCCTCAGATTGGCTGAGTGATGCCCATCTGTGGTCTGAGCTGGATGAAATGAAAAGATTTGCTTGCTTTGCTTCTTTAATAAATGCACTTGCTTCAATAAACTGGCTTTATCACAATGCAATCAGGGTCTCTCATTTAAATTCCTTTATAAAAGAAGACAAGAACTGGGGGGAGGAGGGGCAGCCCTCTCCCTTCGACTCAGGGGGCTGTACAAAAACACCTTTTCTGGGGTCTCTGGATTGCCTGTAACATAAGGAAGCAACAGGCTTCTGCCTGTTATTAAGGAATGCCCAGGATTTTGCCCCCCTACACCCTCGCCTGCTCTCTGATATCCCCTCGCTGTTATTACTGTGAAACTCCCATACCCTTCCTTGGTTGTAAGCTATTACAAAAATCAGATGTTCAGACTAACCCTTTGAACAAGTCACGGCTTTCTTCCTGTTTCCCATGCAGAAGTCTCTTTGAACTAATGTTTCTCAATACTCACCTCCCAACCCATTCTATTCCTTGCCATCTTAATGAACACAATTCTTCATTTCTCTCTTTAACTCGGCATACTTTCTTCTTGCTCACATTTTCCCCTTCTTACACATTCCACCTTACCTGGCTTCAGCCTTTACTCATTGTTTTGTTTTCTTCCAGTCAATCTCCTACTCACACAAATGACCATCTATAGTCATTGTAAGGTAGTGGGAATGACTATATGTAATTGTGGTAGATGTAAAAAAAAAAAAAAAAAGCACATGATCTTCAGATTGGAATATTTGGGGCTCGTTGTTATGTCATCTTAAAACTCATCTTTATGACAGAATAATGAATAGTTATGGCTTATATGTTCCTTTATTCCTTCTATTCAAAAAATATTGAAGATGGCTTACAAAATATGCACAGTATAATAATATATTAAGGAAGTGAAGTAACCAGCCAAAGGCAAACGAAGAGTACACAACATAAAAAGTCAGGATAAAAGTATTTCACAAAATGTACACTGTGGAGTGTGGGCACGTGCTCTAAGTATGCCTCTGAATTTTTAAACTACCAACCCACGATCGGAGGAAGCACATTCAATGACACAATTCAAAATGCTCAGAGGATTATACGGCCAAACTAGTGCTCAAGAGAAGCAGAGTCACTTGCGGCGATGAATTTCTGCAGGCGCTCCTGACCACAACAGTGCAAGAGTGAGTGGCGTTCTCAGCCGCACCTCCGCTGTGAAAACGGCGGTGAGATCTCTGCGGCTGCTTCTCCTAGTGTAAGATAAGACAAGGGGCTCGCGGTGTGGACCAGGCTAGCTAAATGCTATTCATGCTAAAGGTTAAAATGGTCAGCAGTAAAAAGGACAAGCTTGACAGGAACTCAACCTAAATGTAGCCAACTGCAGAGAAATCAACATGTAATTGACCAAATCTTACTAATAAAAGCCTAGGTGGTCCTCACGCCCTCCCAGGATGGCTGCGCGCAGGTGCGCCGGGCTGGGCGTGACGCTGTGTGCACGAGGACGCAGGAGGGAAATAGACCAGCAGGTGCATCGGGGGAGTCCCTCCGGGTGCTGGCCACAGGAGGGACTCGGGGGAGTCGCCCCACGGGGCTGCAGGACTCCGGGACTTGGGGGAGTCGCCCCTGCGGGTTAAACAGCAGCGCTAAGGGCACCACCCCCACTCTACCTCCACCCGGGGGGGAATGAGATTCAGCTCCAGTGTCGGGATAAACCTGGGGTAGCGAGAGCTGCCCACACTCCACGTCCTGGACCCCCAGCCTTGACCTGGGGTATGAACATGACAGAAAACCTCCCTGGTCACTGCCTGGTCCCCTACCCTGCGCTTCTCCCCACACAGGAGCAGTGATTTCATTTCCTGACAAGAGCAGTGACCTCACTTCCTGACGATGGAGGCCAACAGAATGTGGAGCCCTAGTAGCCAGGCAGCCACGTAGCCACATTCTAAAACAGCCCCTTCCCAGCTCATCTGATAGAGACATTCCCACCAAGTCATGTTCTGCTGTTTGCCGCAGTCCTGCCGCCGGGGGATAGGCAAAGAGCCAGCCATGACAGCTTCTTCCACTGCTGTTGCCAATGGCTCTGCATTCAGCCCTGATGCCTCTGGCCCTTTTCAGGGGGAACCCAGAGGTAACCCAGGGAGACCCAGGGTGGTTTTCTTAGAGCCAGGCCACAACTCTCATCCCCCTCACCAGCCCCATGTCCCCTGGGGCTGCTGGACTCCGGGGCTTGGGGGAGTCCCGCAGTTCTGTGGGGCACGGACTTTGATGCTGTGTCCCCGTGGGCACTGTCACAGACTCTGACAGGGGGGAGGAGGGAGCCAGATACCCGCACCCAGGACTTGGCAAATAGTGATATTAAAATATTTCTTCTAATTCCCTTTCAATGTGCATGAATTTGTGCACCGGACCATGAGCCCTATATAATAAAGAGGTGATATGCAAATTGAATGTCACGCCCTCACAAGATGGCTGTCTACGGCCAGGCCAGCAGGGGAGTTAGTGAAGGACGACCAAATGACTGAACAGCAGATTGTGTGGGGCGACCAGGCCGGCAGGGGGGTTAGTGAGGGACGGCCAAACAACTGAACAAGCAAGCTGCGTGAGGTGACCAGGTTGGCAGGGGAGTTAGTGAGGGATGACCAAACAACTGAATAAGCAGACTGCATGGGGTTACCAGGCCAGTGGGGGTGCCATGAGGGGCAACCAGGCTGGCGGGGGGGGGCAGTTGGGGTGACCAGGCCAGCAGGGAGGCAATTGGGGGTGACCAGGCTGGCAGGGGGAGCAGTTAGGGGTGACCAGGCCAGCAGAGGGGGACAGTTGGGGGTGACCAGGCTTGTGGGGGGGGGGGGTAGTTAGGAGTAACCAGGCCAGCAGGGAGTGGGCAGTTGGGGGTGACCTGGCCAGCAGCAGGGGGAAGTTAGGGGCAACCAAGCCAGCAGGGGGTGGGGATGGGGGTAGTTAGGGTCGATCAGGCCAGCATGCAGAGGCAGTGAGGGGCAATCAGGCCAGCAGGGGAGGCTGTTAGGGGCGACCAGACAGGCAGGCAAGCAGGTGAGTGATTAGGAGCCAGCGGTCCAGGATTGTGAGAGGGATGTCCAACTGCCAGTTTAGGCCCGATCCCACTGGTTTAGGCCTGATCCCACAGGGCCTAAACCAGCAGTCGGACATCCCCCGTGGGGTCCTGGATTGGAGAGGTTGCAGACTGGGCTGAGGGCACCTCCTCCCGTGCACGAATTTCATCACCAGGCCTCTAGTATATAAAAGCAATGGCTAAGTCTCCCTTTGGGAAGACTGAGCTTTGAATATGAATCCTCCTCCTTTACTTGCTGCAAGTAAATAAAACTACCTTGCAACACCCAAGTCCCAAGTCATGAGAGTACCCCAAGCATGAACTCCTTGAGTTGGGCAAACTCCTTGAGTTAGGTGACACTGGCATCCCTAGACGTCATATGTTGTTCATGTAATCCTAAACTACAGTTCAGTAAAAGAAATCCTAAGAGTGGCCAAAAGAAGAGTATGCAAAGGCAGATTTCTCCTCTGTTTAATCTATATATATATAAAAGCCTAAGTGACTGTTCCACCATTCAACCCTTGGACCATTCGATTGGTAGCTCTGACGTGCACTGACCACCAGGCGGCAGACACTCTGACTAGTAGGTTAGTTTGCTGCTGAGGTTTGGCCAGTTTGGACTGAGCAAGACGGGCTGGACACTCACTGGAGCCCTCCCGTGGCCCCTCCCCAGCACCGATTGTGCACCGGGGGGGGGGGGTCCCTCGACCTGGCCTGCACCCTTTCATAATCCAGGTCCCTTCAGGGGATGTCGAAGAGCTGCAGGCCAGACCGAGGGACCCCACCAGTGCATGAATCCATGCACCGGGCCTCTAGTCTAATGATAAAATGTAGGTAGATTGCATAGTCTTCAGAAAATCCTCCATTAACATTACTTCTGTTCATTTCTATGTTAGTAAACCAGACAGGTATGTTGGCAATTTCTGGCATATTCATTTCCTTTAATACTCAGCAGAATTGAGGATAAGATTAATGTTGTTTTATAAATGTTACGGAAACAGAGGGCAACTGGGGAAATATGTGTGGGCTACACCAAGATTTTCTTCGGACTCCACTGGGGTAAGAATCTGTGCGCCAGGCCTCTAGTATACTTATAATGTTGTGCAACCATCACCACCATCCATCTCCAAAACTCTGTGCACCTTGTACACTGAAAATCTATACCCATTAGACAATAGCATCCCATTCCCACCTCTCTCCAGACCCTGACAACCTCACTTTACTTTCTGTAAGCTAAGACTGTCTGTAAGACCCAATGCAGTCTTTTCTTTTTCTTTTTAAGAGAAAGGGAAAGGGAGAGGGAGATAGAGAAACATTGATGTGAGAGTGAAACATCAATTGGCTGCCTTTTGCATGCCCCCTCCCCACTCAGGGATTGAGCCTAAAATCTGGGCTTGTGCCCTGACCTGGAATTGAACTGGCAATGTTTCAGGATATGGGCTGACACCCAACGTACTGAACCAAACTGGCCAGGACCAAATGCAGTCATTTTAATAAGAAAAAAAAAAAACACACTCATAAAATATTTAACCTCAAGCAATGAAACTTCCTCGTGATGTACATAAGATAAAGTATTACAAAACAAATGCCTCTAGATGGCTAAATAACTTGACCTATTGTGTAGCATAAATAAGTCTAAGTTGGTTAAGTGTTGAAGACTATGAATAGCAGCTTTGCTTTTGCTGCAACTGCTCTGAGGCCATCAATCTTTCTGTCAGTAATTCAATCACAGGATACTTGTCTGTTTAAGCTCCTCCTCTCTTACGACAAAACCAAGTCCAAAAGTATACACGTTCATTTTTCTGTTTTGTTACAAGAGAAGTGATAGAACAGTGGACCTAATTCATGCAAACGTGGTGTGGAGTTATGAAAGGGCAACTTAAAAATAAGAAAGAAGGAAGGTGCAGAACATATTTATGGTTTACATGCATTGACCTGTCGTTTTTATGGATCCTAACTCTCACTGTGCTTTTGAGTTTCAATTCTGTATAAGCATAAATAGCCAAAAATTAAAGCTGCAGTCATATAACTTAATCCACAACTGACAACTGTTTGAGAATCTTTCATGAAAAGTTGTAAAATGTGATGTCGTTCCTAGTAAATTTCTTCACAAGGTGATAAAATATACAATCCTGGGCAGTACTGAAAAAGCTTGCCTGAAGAGTGTTTTCTTTTGTGTGTGTGTGTGTTTAAATTTTTATTTTTTTTTGTCTAAAGTCTGGTCTGGAAATTCTGGAAAGATAATTAATCAGAAGGAAACTGCTTTTTATTTCTTTTTAATCCTCATCCAAAGATGTGTTTCTATTGATTTTAGAGAGAAGAAGGGAGAAAGAGAGAGAGAGAAAAAAAGAAACATCAATGCAAGAGAGAAACATTGATTGGTTGCCTCTCGTATGCATCGAACCTACAACCTAGATATGTGTGCTGAGAGGGAATCAGATCTAGGAAATGATGCTCCCATTAACTAGCCACCCAACCAGGGCCAGAAGGAAACTTCATTTTAAGTGGAATAATTTATAATCCAGTAGATTTATGATTTTGAGAAAGTATAAAGTTGCCCTTTTAAAAAATGAGATAGAACAGATTCACTTCAGGCCAGAAGGGATTGGCATGAAGTATTCAAAATAATGAAAAGCAAGGACCTGCTACCAAGACTATTCTATCCAGCAAGGCCATCATTTAAAATTAAAGGAAAAATAGCCCTAGCTGGTTTGGCTTATTGGATAGAGAGCGTTGTCCTGTGGACTGAAGGGTCCCAGGTTTGATTCCAGTCAAGGGCACATGCCTTGGTTGCGGGCTTGATCCCCAGTAGGGAGCGTGCAGGAGGCAGCCAATCAATGATTCGCTCTTATTGTTGATGTTTCTCTCTCTCTCTCTCCCTCTCCCTTCCTCTCTGAAATCAATAGAAGTTAAAAAATAAAAATAAAAACAAATTGAAGGCAAAATAAAGAGCTTCCCAGACCAAAAAAAAAAAAAGAAAAGACTAAAGGAGTTCACTATCTTCAAACCAGCATTACAAGAATATTATAGGAACCGCTATAAGAATAAGGACAGAGAGAGAGAGAGAGAGAGAAAGAGAGAGAGAGAGAGAGAGAGAGAGAGAGAGAGAGAGAGAGAGAGAGAAATATCAGCATAAAAAATGGCAATAAATAAGTGCCTATCAATAATGACCTTAAATGTAAATAGATTAAATGCTCTAATCAAAAGGCATAGGGTAAGTGAATGGATTTAAAAAAACATGACCCACATATATGCTGTCTACAAGAGACCCACCTCAGAACAAAAAATACACACAACCTCAAAATGAAAGGATGGAAAAAATATTTCATGCAAATGGAAGCACAAAATAAAGCTGGGGTAGCAATAATCATATGTGACAAAATAGACTTCAAAGCAAAGGACATAACAAGAGATAAAGAAAGCCACCTTGTAATACTAAAGGGACTGATCCAACAACAGGATATAATAACCCTGGTAAACATATGCATCCAATATAGGAGCACCTAAAAATATAACGAAACTCTTGGTAGATTTTAAAAGTGACATTGACATCAATACAGTCATAGTTGGGGACTTTAATACCCCACTGTCATCAATGGATAGATTTTCCAGACAAAAATAAATAAATAAGGAAACAGTGATCTTGAACAACACCCTGCACTAGATGGATTTAATTGATATTTACAGAATATTTCATCCCAAAGTAACAGAATATACATTCTTCTCAAGTGCACATGGAATAGTCTCAAAGATAGACCACATATTAGGACACAAAATAAGTCTGAATAAATTCAAGAAAATAGAAATTATATCAGCATCTGCTCAAATCACAATGCATGGAACTATAAATCAACTATAATAAAAAATTCCTCAAAAATATTCAAACACATGGAGGCTAAATAGCATGTTATTAAACAATGAATGGGTTTCCAATGTGATCAAGAAAGAACTTAAAAATTACCTGGAAACTAATGAAAATAAATACACAAGAACCCCAAATCTATGGGACACAGTGAAAGCAGTTCTGAGAGGGCAGTTCATAGCACTACAGGCCTACTTCAAAAAAAACAAGAAAAATTTTTAAGAAACCATCTAACCCTACAACTTAAAGAATTAGAAAGATAACAATAACAGCCCAGAGTAAGTAGAAGGAAGGAAGTAATAAAGATCAGAGTGGAAATAAATGACACAGAAACCAAATAAATAAATAAATAAATAAATAAATAAAATACAAAAGATCAATGAAACCAATAGCTGGTTCTTTGAAAAGATAAACAAGATTAATAAACCTTTAACCAGAATAAAAGAGAGAGGACTCAAATAAATAAAATCAGAAATGAAAGGAAAAGTAACAATTGACGTCACAGAAATACAAAGGATTGTAAGAAAATACTATGAACAATTATATGCCAATAAACTGGACAATGTGGATGAAATGGACAAATTCCTAGAAACATACAATCTTCCAAAACTGAGTCAGGAAGGATCGGAAAACCTGAATAGACCAACTACAACTAATGAAATTAAAGCAATAGTATTAAAAAAAAAAAAAGTCCTGGACTGGATGGCTTCATAGGCAAATTTTACCCAATATTCAAAGAAGAAATAACACCTATCCTCCTCAAACTATTCCAAAAAATTCAAGAGGCAGTAAGACTTCAAGCTCTTTTTAAGAGGCAAGCATTATCCTATTTCCAAAACCAAATAAAGACACTACAAAGAAAGAAAATTATAGGCCAATATCCCTGATGAACATATGCTAAAATCCTCAACAAAATATTAGCAAATCGGATCCAGCAGTACATCAGAAAGATCATACACCATGACCAAGTAGGATTTATCCCAGGGATGCAAGGATGGTACAATATCCGCAAATCAATAAACGTGATACATCACATAAACAAATTGAAAGAAAAAAACCACCTGGTCATATCAATTGATGCAGAAAAAGCATTTGACAAAATTCAACAGCCATTTTTGATAAAAACTCTCAGCAAGGTGGGAGTAGAAGGATTATACCTCAACATAATAAAAGCCATATATGACAGGCCCACAGCCAGCATCATACTCAATGGACAAAAACTTACACCATTTCCCCTAAGAACAGGAACAAGACAGGGATGCCCCCTCTCACCACTCCTGTTCAACATAGTACTGGAAGTGTTAGCCATTGCAATTCGGCAAGAAGAAGAAATAAAAGGCATCCAAATTGGAAAAGAGGAAGTAAAACTGTCCTAATTTGCAGACGACATGATATTATACATACAAAACCCTAGAGACTCCATCAAAAAGCTACTAGACTTAATACATGAATTTGGCAATGTAGCAGGATACAAAATTAACCCCAAGAAATCTGAGGCATTTCTATACACCAATAGTGAACTTTCAGAAAGAGAGATTATAAAAACAATCCCGTTTACCATCGCACCAAAAAAATTAAGCTACCTAGGAATAATCTTAACTAAAGAGGTAAAAGACCTCTACTCAGAAAACTACAGGACGTTGAAAAAAGATATAGAGGAAGACATAAACAGATGGAAGAACATACTGTGTTCATGGATTGGTAGAATCAACATCATTAAAATGTCCATACTACCCAAAGCAATCTATAAATTCAACGCACTTCCCATTAAAATACCAACGGCATACTTCAGAGATCTAGAACGAACTCTCCAAAAATTCATCTGGAATAAAAAAAGACCCCGAATAGCTGCAGCAATCCTGAAAAAGAACAAAGTAGGTGGGATCTCAATACCAGATATCAAGTTGTATTACAAAGCCACTGTTCTCAAAACTGCCTGGTACTGGCACAAGAATAGGCATATAGATCAATGGAATAGAATAGAGAGCCCAGAAATCGGCCCGAACCAATATGCTCAATTAATATTTGACAAAGGAGGCAAGAACATACAATGGAGCCAAGATAGTCTCTTCAATAAATGGTGTTGGGAAAATTGGACAGATATATGCAAGAAAATGAAACTAGACCACCAACTTACACCATACACAAAAATAAACTCAAAATGGATAAAGGACTTAAATGTACGACAGGAAACCATAAAAATTCTAGAAGAATCCAAAGGCAACAAAATCTCAGACATATGCCGAAGCAATTTCTTCACTGATACAGCTCCTAGGGCACTTGAAACTAAAGAGAAAATGAACAAATGGGACTACATCAAAATAAAAAGCTTCTGCACAGCAAAAGAAACCATCAACAAAACAACGAGAAAACCCACTGTGTGGGAAAACATATTTGCCAATGTCATATCTGATAAGGGCCTAATCTCCAAAATCTATAGGGAACTCATACAACTTAACAAAAGGAAGATAAACAATCCAATCAAAAAATGGGCAAAGGACCTAAATAGACACCTTTCAAAAGAGGACATTCAGAAAGCCAAGAGACATATGAAAACATGCTCAAAGTCACTAATCATCCGAGAGATGCAAATCAAAACAACAATGAGGTACCATCTCACACCTGTCAGACTGGCTATCATCAACAAATCAACAAACGACAAGTGCTGGAGAGGATGTGGAGAAAAAGGAACACTTGTGCACTGCTGGTGGGAATGCAGACTGGTGCAGCCACTATGGAAGACAGTATGGAGTTTCCTCAAAAAACTTCAAATGGAACTCCCATTTGACCCTGTGATCCCACTCCTAGGAATATATCCCAAGAAACCAGAAACACCAATCAGAAAGGATATATGCACCCCTATGTTCATAGCAGCACAATTCACCATAGCTAAGATCTGGAAACAGCCTAAGTGTCCATCAGTAGATGAATGGATTAGAAAACTGTGGTACATCTACACGATGGAATACTATGCTGCTCTAAAAAGGAAGGAACTCTTACCATTTGCAACGTCATGGATGGAACTGGAGAGTATTATGCTAAGTGAAATAAGCCAGTCAATGAAGGAAAAATACCACATGTTCTCACTCATTCATGGATAATAGAGACCATTATAAACTTTTGAACAATAATAGATACAGAGGCATAGCTGCCTCAAACAGATTGTCAAACTGCAGCGGGAAGGCCGGGGAGGGTTGGGGGGCAGGAGGTAGGGGGGTAAGAGACCAACTAAAGGACTTGTATGCATGCATATAAGCATAACCAATGGACATAAGACACTGGGGGATAGGGGAGGCTGGGGGACTGTCTAGGGCGGGGGGATAAAATGGACACATATGTAATACCCTTTGTAATACTTTAAGCAATAAAAAAAAAGAAAAGAAAAGTAACAATTGACGTCACAGAAATACAAAGGATTGTAAGAAAATACTATGAACAATTATATGCCAATAAGCTGGACAATGTGGATGAAATGGACAAATTCCTAGAAACATACAATCTTCCAAAACTGAGTCAGGAAGGATCGGAAAACCTGAATAGACCAACTACAACTAATGAAATTAAAGCAATAGTATTATATATAAAAAAAAAAAGTCCTGGACTGGATGGCTTCATAGGCAAATTTTACCCAATATTTAAAGAAGAAATAACACCTATCCTCCTCAAACTATTCCAAAAAATTCAAGAGGCAGTAAGACTTCAAGCTCTTTTTAAGAGGCAAGCATTATCCTATTTCCAAAACCAAATAAAGACACTACAAAGAAAGAAAATTATAGGCCAATATCTCTGATGAACATATGCTAAAATCCTCAACAAAATATTAGCAAATTGGATCCAGCAATACAATAAAATATCATACACCATGACCAAGTGGAATTTATTCCAGGGATGCAAGGTTGGTACAATATTTGCAAATCAATAAACGTGATTTGGATAAACAAAATAAAAGATAAAAATCTCATGATCATATCAATTGATGCAGAAAAAGCATTTTTTAAAATCCAGCACCCATTTATAAAAAAAAAAACAAAACTAGAGCAGCCGTGGGCAAACTATGGCCCGTGGGCCGGATCCGGCCCGTTTGAAATGAATAAAACTATTGAAAAAAAAGACCGTACCCTTTTATGTAATGATGTTTACTTTGAATTTATATTAGTTCACACAAACACTCCATCCATGCTTTTGTTCTGGCCCTCCGGTCCAGTTTAAGAACCCATTGTGGCCCTCAAGTCAAAAAGTTTGCCCACCCCTGGAATAGAGGGATCTTACCTAAACATAACAAAGGCCTATATTTAAAACGCCTAGAGCCAACATTATACTCAATGAACAAAAACTAAAAGCATTTCCCTTAAGGCGAGAAATAAGACAGGCATGTCTGCTTTCACCACTCTTATTCAACATAGTATTGGAAGTTCTAGCTACAGCAATCAGACAAGAAGAAGAAATAAAAGGCATCCAAATTGGAAAGGAGGGAGTAAAACTATCATTATTCATAGATGACAAGATATTGTACATAAAAATCCCTATAGACTCCACCAAAAAACTACTATACCTAATAAATGAATTCAGCAAAAGATCAGGATACAAAATTAATATTCAGAAATCAGTTGCATTTTTATACACCAACTAGAGGCCTGGTGCACAAATCCGTGCACGGGTGGGAGGTCCCTTGGCCTGGCCGGTGATTGGGAAAATGGGGGTCATCTTGCCCAGTCCCAATAGGGGCCGATCAGGGGCCGTCTGGCTAGGGGGAGGGATCATGGGAGGTTGGCCGGCCACGGGAGGTTGGCTGTGGGAGTGCACTGACCACTAGGGGGCAGCTCCTGTGTTGAGAATCTGCCCTATGGTGGTCAGTGCACATCATAGTGACCGGTTGACTGGTCGTTTGGTTGACTGGTCATACAGGTCACTAAGGCTTTTATATCTATAACTAGAGGCCCGGTGCACAAATTCGTGCACCAGTGGGGCCCCTTGGCCTGGCCTGTGGGATCAGGCCAAAACCAGCTCTCTGACATCCCCCAAGGGGTCCCGGATTGTGAGAGGGTGCACGCCAGGCCCAGGGACCCCACCGGTGCACAATCAGGGCCGGGGAGGGACATGGGAGGTTGGCCAGCTGGGAGGGACCATGGGAGGGCTCCAGGGCATGTCTGGCCCTTCTCGGCTAGACCCTAGCAGCAAGTTAACCTACCAGTCCAAGTGTCTGCCCCCTGATGGTCAGAGCATGTCATAGTGAGCAGTTGACCAACCTTAGCATATCATTAGCATATTATGCTTTGATTGGTTGAACGGCCTACCAGATGACCGGACACTTAGCATATTAGGCTTTTATTATATAAGATAATAAAAGCCTAATATGCTAATTAGATTGGACAGCCGAATGACCTTCCAGACGTCCTTCCGGGCAACCTTCCAGATGAAGCTGGGGTGTGAGGGCTGAGCCCTTTGCACAAATTTCATGCATCGGGCCTCTAGTATATAGATAATAAACTATCAGAAAGAGAAATTAAAAAACAGTCCCATTTACAATTGCATAAAAAAATAAGGTACCAAGGAATAAATTTAACCAAGGAGGTAAAAGACCTGTACTCAGAAAACTATAAGACATTGAAGAAAGAAACTGAGGAAGATACAAGTGGAAACATATATATACTGTTTTCATGGATTAGAAGAATTAACATCAATAAAATACTACCTGAAGCAATCCATAGATTCAATGTAATTCCATTAAAAAAGAAAAGAAAAATATCCCTCTCGGTTTTGTCTTTGCTACACTTGAGAATCTCTATTACATCAAACCAAGAGATGTTTTTTTCTTGGGAGTGAACACATCAAAAAGAACCATATTTTCCATTAATTCTGTAGCTGTTATGTGATGCTGGTAAACTTACTCTCTCAGAAGGTCTGTCACCTCACTTGGAATGGCTTAAGTTTCAGTTCCCCTATCTATCTTCAGAGCACAACTTCCTATAACATGCTTTACTTCTGGATCTCTGCCAGTCCAGCACTTTGAACTCAATGTTTCACTCTAGCAATAATTTTCTACCTCACCCTTCTCTCTCCAACCTATCACATAGAATGTCTGTGGAGTAAGATTCTAATTCCATCCTGTCATTTCTTGTTCAGAAAATTCCAGGGATCGCCCATTTCCTATAAACTCTTGTGACTAGCCAGAAACTCTCCCGATACTATGCCTCACCTTACTTACTTAACCAAATCCCACCTCTTATTACTCCAAATCAGCAGTTGTTCCTCAAACACCCTGAACATTCTTCACTCTTAAAAGTATTTGTTCCTGCCCTAACCGGTTTGGCTCAGTGGATAGAGCGTCAGCCTGCGGACTCAAGGGTCCCAGGTTCGATTACGGTCAAGGGCATGTACCTTGGTTGCAGGCACATCCCCAGTAGGGAGTGTGCAGGAGGCAGCTGATTGATGTTTCTCTCTCATTGATGTTTCTAACTCTCTATCCTTCTCCCTTCCTCTCTGTAAAAAGTCAATAAAATATATATTTAAAATAATAATAATAATAATAATAATAATAAAGTATTTGTTCATCCTGCTGGAAAGCACCCCCCTCCACCTCGCCCTCCCATTTTAAGTTCAGTTTAAATTCAGCTCCTTTCTTCTGAACTCTCCCCAATTGCTGCTGCGCACATCACATTTCTGAAGTTAGGGACCATTATTGGTATACTAGATGCCCGGTGTGTGAATTCGCACACCAGTGGGGTCCCTCGGCTTGGCCTGCAGGATCAGGCAGGCCAAAACCAGCTCTCCAACATCCTCTGAGGGGTCCTGGATTGTGAGAGGGCCCAGGCCAGGCCGAGAGACCCCACTGGTGCATGATCGGGGCCGGGGAGAGAGGCGGAAGGTTGGCCAGCTGGGGAGGGACAGTGAGAGTGCTCCAGGGCATGTCCAGCCTGTCTCACTCAGTCCTGATCGGCCAGACCCCAGCAGCAAGCTAACCTACCAGTTGGAGCATCTGCCCTCTGGTGGTCAGTGCACATCACAGTGAGTGGTTGAGCAACCTTAGCATATCATTAGCATATTACGCTTTGATTGGTTGAATGGCTGACTGGTCAACTGGACACTTAGCATATTAGGCTTTTATTATTTAAAATTTCTTTAGGACTTAATCCCATACTGACTTGGATTTTTATTTAACTGATTCTTGTCAGCATCTTCTCTTTCCAACTAGATTATAAACTCCACCCAGAGTGAAGGTGCTCACCTGAAAAGTTGCATTTGTGTCTCCTTCTAGTTTTAGGTAGTTGTTATGCATACATTTGGTACTCAATATATTCAAGAAATAGCTGTGGAATGCATGACCACTGACTCTACATTTTTTTCCTTTCTTTTACAGCTGGTGCCTGCCTTAAATACTGTATATTCCCAAATCAATGCTTTCAAACCTTTCCAACCACAACTAATAGGAAGAAATTCTTTTTATATTGTGACAAAACAATACATATTACTTTCACTGTGTGATATATCCTGATGTTTTTTATACTATTTTTTAAAATACCAATCATGACACACTAAATTGATTTGCTCATGACTAAAGAATTATAATCTACATATAAAAATACTTTATGCTCCTTGAATTCAAATGAGGTGTATAATTGTTCTGAAAAATGCTTACAACAAAACAGTACTTTGAATTCTCATTCTGTTCCTGACAGCTTGAGTTACAATTATTATCTTTAGGGTTATCTTGACCACTTCTTACCATATCCTATCATAGCATTTAGAATCAATTCCTCCTCCCACTTCTACTTTTTGAAATTTGGGACACCGTTAAATAATAATGAACAAAGTTTCATCTAGATTTCTATTTCTTATGCTGTCTTGACAAACTTTAGTGACATATAAATAAACATTTCAGGATTAATTTTCATTAAAAGGCTTGCAGATGAATAAAAGCAGGTATGGTCATATTTTCGTGTCTTTACATATCTTAGGAACTTGCATGAGCCTTATTGCCTAATCATACAGAATCTGAATCCCACTTTTGCCAAGTTACTCACCCTGAGCCTTTATTTCCACATCCATACAATGGGAATAATAATACCAACTTCAAAGAATTCTGGAGGGTTAAAGTAGATTGTGCAAGTACAGAGTTTAGGACAGAACCTGGGACACACAAGTGTTCCATGAGTGGCTTATCACTATAACAAATAAATGTATCTCAAACTTCCTTTAGGTTCATAAAGCAAGGTTCGGTCATAAGAACAAAAGTAAGATTACTTTTTCTCTTTAAATATGCAGCTCAGTGACTTTTCTTTTTTCTTTCTTTTTAAAATTTTTATTGATTGACTTTAGATAGAGGGAGCGAACCATCCATCTGTTGTTCCACTTATTTTTGCACTCATTGGTTGCTTCCTGTATTGTATTGCCCCCTCCACCAGAGATGGAGCAACCTTGGCTTATCTAGACTACCCGGGTGGTGCTCTAACCAACTGAGCTGCCTGGACAGGGCCTTTAGCTCAGTGATAGTCAACCTTTTTCATCTAATGACACACAAACTAATTATTAAAATTCTGTGGCACACCAAACAATATATTTTTTTTTTTTGTGGATGACAAAAAATGGTATAATTTTGATTCGTTCACACGGGACAGCTATTATTGTGTTGGCTGTTGTCATTTTTTTTATTTGACAATGTGAAAGAGGTCAGTGCCCCTGACTAGTAGTCAGATATTGCATATTTTTAAAATTCTTATGGCATACCAGTGTGTCTCTGTGTTACAATGGTTGAAAATCGCTGAGCTAGCTAATTTTTTGTGATTGGCTTATTTATTATATAAAATTCCACTGCTGGTTTTATATATCATAAATATCCCCAAGGAAAGGCCCTATTTGTGGTGCTGGATAAGCATTATATAATAAGAAATGTCTATGCAAACTAAAACAACATATACATATATGCAATAACTTGCCCAGTCATGCTAATCTCATTTAGATTTGTGTTCACTTTATAAAATGTCGTGTTTTTTTAAACCACAAGTGCCTGTGTTAAATGAAGTGTGCTTTAACTCAGCAAAATTATTGCACACAATACTTATACATAACACTTAAGATATTCACGGGGCTGCTTTTGAACAGAGGGAGACCTGACGCTTCATTTCAGCCTTCCAAATCAAAGCCTTGACCAGTTATTTTTATATTCCTCCTTACCTTTGTTTGTCCACTCTTATCTTACCTAGGTCTTGCTACTTCTAGGGTGTTTTTGATTGCAGGAGTTTGGCAGTGAACAGTAAACAACAAACTTTCCACAAAGTATTTTTCACCCTAACCTGTTCAACTGAACACTGCAAAAACAGTGTCTCATCCATTCTCCTGGAAACACTGGCCCAGAGTGGACCAGGCACAGGGGATCTGCATTCCTTTCAAAATTACTACTTAAAGCAGTGGTTCTCAACCTTCCTAATGCCGCGACCCTTTAATACAATTCCTCATGTTGTGGTGATCCCCCAGCCATAAAATTATTTTCGTTGCTACTTCATAACTGTAATTTTGCTACTGTTATGAATCGTAATGTAAATATCTGATATGCAGGATGTATTTTCATTGTTACAAACAACATAATTAAAGCATAGCGATTAATCACAAAACAACATGTAATTCTATATGTTTTCCAATGGTCTTAGGTGACCCCTGTGAAAGGGTTGTTCCACCCCCAAAGGGGTCGCGACCCACAGGTTGAGAACCGCTGACTTAAAGGGCGTGATCAAGATTCTGCCTACCCCAACGCAGTTGTTTGCTAAAGTGGGCTGCGTTCTGCGCTGAGGCTAAGGCTTTGACAATTGAGCCCAAAGCGGAGAGCTCTGGGGATTAACCTTCAGTCCCTACTCTCGAGATTGTTGCATACGCGTGTCAGGGGACGGGGGCGGGGTGGGGGGTAGGAGGAAGTGTACCCAGAAAGCGGGGGCAGAAACACACCTGCAACAGGAGGTAGAAACGAAGGACTCAGCCTGTAGCCCCAGGCTCCACAGACTGCCACTCAGAGGCGACTTAATCCCACCCCGAGATGGGGCGGAGCGTAGAAACTGCGTTTGAGAACCCCGCCCCTTTCTTCGACCTCGGCTGGCCCCGCCCACACGGCTGGCCCCGCCCACACGGCTGAGCCCCGCTCTAGACCCCGGCGGAGCGCGCCCAGCCCCTGAGTCCGCCAGTCCCTGTCGTCACGTCCGGGGGCGGATCGGAACGGGGACGGGCCCGGGTGGGGCTGGGACGCCGGTGGGGGGGGGGGCGGGGGGGGGAGCCGGGCAGGGCGGGGGTGGGGTTGTGGCGGTGCTTTGGGTGACAACGGTCAATAATGAAGGTGGCTGCGGCGAGGCGCCCGGCTCAGCAGCGCCGAGTGGGGGTGGCGCCGGGGCCGCGCCTGTGAGACCTTGGGGCCGGCGCGGGGAGATGGGGGGCCGGCGTGGGGAGTGAGGTGGCGGCGGCAGGAGCGGCGAGCGCAACTTTAGCCAGAGGGGCTCTCACACTTCCTCCTCCGGCTCCTGGGCCTCCACCTGCAGCCCCGCAGCCCCCGCGCCCCGCGGGACCGGGACGGCGACGGCGGGGGCATGTGGCGCTGGGTCCGGCAGCAGCTGGTAGGTACCTCCGTCCTCCAACCTCCCGCTCCTCCCGCGCGGCCGCTCGGGCCGGGGTGACGGGGCAGGGCCGGCGGCGCGGGGCCGGGCCGGGGCGCCGGGCTTAGGCCGCAGCGGAGGCGGGCGCGGGGCCGGGGCCGGAGCCGGAGCCAGAGCCGGCGAACCCGGCGCCACCCCGCGCGCGTCTCGCCTCCCCGCCCGGGTCGCCGAGGCTGGCTGCGGGAGGCGGCTGCGATCCGGAGCGGGGATCCGGAGCAAACAGGGCGAGGGCACGGAAAGTGCACAGAGGCTGGCGTTTCCTGCCTCTGGCCTTCGGGAGCCGTTGGAGGGGGGACTCGGCTTTGCCCCTCTCTCCCTGTGTGCAGTCAGCGCCAGTCCGGGGTGGCGTCGGTTACCCAGAGGAGGGCCCTGCCCTAGTCCGACCCCTCACCGCGGAAGGAGTGTTCCCCGAAGCCGGGGCGGGGGACGGAAGATAGTCCAACACCCCGTTGAGTTTCGCAAGAGGTTCGTGTGGAGGTTATGCTCCTACCTTGTCCTCACCCCAGCCCCAGCTGAAACTTTGGGAATGTCCACCTTATTTTTTATCCCCCGCCCCCCGGTCCTCCGGAAGGCAGTGTGAGCGAAATAGGGTTGGAGCCCGTGGAACATCTGGGGGCGAGGGGGACGCAGGCTTAGAAGAGGGCGATGTCAGGCGTATCAGAAGCGCCACGTTGTTAGGGTTAATTCAGAGAGAAAAATCTCTCCTGCCTCTTGGCACGGACAGCACGAGGGCAGCAGTGACCATTTAGGCCCTGGCCGAGAAGCCTAACCTGGTCTGGAGGAGGAGGTCTGTGCCTGGTGGCTGCTTCCTTTCTAAATGGCTTGAGTTAAATGCTTCTGCAGCTCACTGGTTCCGTGTATTAACTCAAAAGGCAGTGAAGCAGAAACGGTTTTGGGGGGAGACGAAAGCGAAAGCGTTGGGAACTCCCTTTCCCTGGCTCTAGAACAGCAGTTGGACGGTGAAGACCGCGAAGTATGCTGTTTCAAGAGCCAGCCTTTATTTTGCAGTGGGCATTATTCTAAAAATAAAAAATCTTATATATGAAACTAGAACTGCCCGCCACTCCCTCAGACAAATGTTGGCTATTTTTAGTTAATTGTGAATTCAGATAGCCCAGATATATGCCTTATTAGGAAACCAAGCTAATGATCTATAACAATAAAAGCATAATATACTCATTAGACTGCACAGCCAAACGGGCCTTAGACAAGCTGGGGTCGCAAGGGCCAAGCCCCTTGCATGAATTTCATGCACCGGGCCTATAGTATCATTATAATGCCCATACTATGGTAAGATTTTGTTGCAGTAAGCCTTAGCACAGTAACTGGACTCGAAGTTAATTATTTTTTCCTGAAGTTAATTATTACAGGTCTGATCTCATGCTTTTGATTTGCCAGTCTTCCTGTATAGCAGGGTTATTTACCTGATGGTGTTTTTTGTCTGGTAGGAAGACCAATACTATAGGTGAAGACTATAGTATTATAGTCTTTTCTGGTAGATGAAGACACAGCTTCTCAGTGTTAGGTATTTTTGTTAACCTGAATAAAATCCTGCTTGTATAACCACTCATGTTCAAGACAGACAATCTGGTCATGTTTGTTTTTTTGTTTTTTTTAAAAAAAATGGCTTCAAATGAATGCAACCTAAAGGAAGGGCGAGAAGTTGTGTGGCTAATTTCTAAGACAAGTCAAACAAGTTGCTGTCTCTGATATTTAGTTGCTCACCTCCTTGGTTTTATTTTTAAGTTATCAGATCTTCTAAGTATGTAATCAAACCTGTGCCAATTTAGGACTTTGTACCTTTGATTAACTTTGTACAGTCACTTAAATTATACATTAAGGATAGTAATGAAAGCATATTTTACTATCCCAGTCATAAGCAGTTATTTTAGTTACTCTACCAGGAATTACTCAAAGTCTAGTTTAGATTATACTTCAATTTGCTCAATGGATTGAGTCATCCATGTCTTTTAGGAAGAGACTTATTTAAAAAATTGATATAAGTAGGACAAAATTGGGAAAATTAATATGCAAATCAAGGATAGGTTTTTGGAGTTCTAAATACACTTCATTCATTATATGAATCCTGATTTTCAACAACTTGTCTTGCCCCCCCAGAATTATAGTCCTTTTATTACAGAAATACCTACTGTGCTCTAGTACCTTCTCCTTAATTAAAGAAATGCTTGACTCCTTATCTCCACAAAGTATTTTCACTAACTAGAATCAAAGAGGAAAATCAGGAGGTTGTCAGAAGGTTGATGTTTTCTGTTGGAGAAGTACTAGTAGAGTGGAAAGAAAAGATTGGAATACCATTACCTTTTTCTTTTCTCTCTGCGTGGGGAAAACATCGATGTGAGAGAGAAACATAAATGGTTTGCCCTGACCGGGGATTGACCCCGAACCTAACTATGTGCCCTGACCAGAATTCAAACCCATGACACTTCAGTACACGGGACAACGCTCCAACCAATTGAGCCACACTGGCTAGGGCTCTCTTTTTTTTTTTTTTTGTTCTTTCTTTTCTGGCTCACAATGAAGTTATTTTACACTAAGAAAAATTTTTATGTCTTTTTGGTACAGTTAGTATTATCCATAGTGTACTCATTTCTAGCAGCATATTATGTGTATTAACTCAGAGAAAAGATGACAGCATCTTCATTATAATAGTGGAAATGTCATTAGCTACTAACTGTTTTCTAATATTTAGACTTGTATAGTAGTTACTAATCATATTTGCTGTTAAAATTCTAATTAATTAAATTAAAAATTCATGTGACTATTACCATATTGGACAGATCAGAGTAGAACATCATCGTTATCACAGAAAATTCTACTGGACAGCGCTACTTAAGACTTTTAACTGAAAGTCTTTTTCAATAAATATTTTAGTTGATATGTAATATTTACAGGGCAATGTAATGCTATGTTTTTAAAGCACATCCTTTGTGCAGACATTATAATGTGCTAAAGACTGAGGATGCAAATATAGGTCAGTGAGGGCCTTAATCTTTTGGTGCTCAGTGTCTTACACAGTACTTAACAGAGTAGACATTGGGTTCATGTTTGCTCAATAAATAGGTGAAGAAAGAATGAATCCCATGGTATTGCTTCTGTGTTCAGAGATACAGTGACAAAATCCAAGAGTGACCAGTCCAGAAGAAAGCTAGAAAATGGCTGCAATTTTACAAAAATGCAACTGAATGTTGTTACAGTAAGATGCTGTTTCTTAAATTTTTCCATAAATGTAGTCCCTTCATATTTGTTTCGGCAGTGGTGGAAGGGCTGATAAAATTGTTTTCTGATTCACTGAGAAAAATGGAAAGCTCTTAACCTAAACTGTCTCAACTTTCTGTTTTCTTACCACACACACTCACTGAACTTGTTTATAATTGTACTAAATTCTTCCCTTTCCACCTGTCACAAGGAAGGTGTGATGGTCGTCTTTTTAAAATTAACTGCTTGTGCTATTAATCCTGGTCTCCACAGTCCCCATCAAGTATCTGTATTTGTATGTTTACTCTTTACCTTTAACCTGTGAACATGTTTAAGCCTCTCTGCTATTTTATTTTGTACTGTACCTGAAAATGTCATATCCTTTTCAAATTTCTAAAAAACAGGTCTTTTCTGAATAACTATGCCGTCCAATACACATGAAGCATGGCTAGTTCGAGTTGAGATATTCTTAAGTATAAAATAAACACAGGATTTCAAAAACTATGATGAAAAAAGAATGTAAAATAACCTCAATTTTTTATATGAATTACATGTTAAAGTAATATTTTGGATATATTGGGTAAAGTAAAATATTATAATTCATTTTACCTGTTTCTTTTTACTTTAAAAAATATGATTACTAGAAATTTTAAAATTATAAATGTGGCTTGCATTTGTGGCTCTTTTATATTTCAGCTAGTGCTGCTGTGTTTCTATATAGTATATAAGTCTAGATATCTCAAGAGACTAAATATCTGAGGGTAGGGGCTATATCTTGCTTGTCTTTATATCCCTTGCTCTCAAGACAGCAGCTGGCCCATTGAAAGTACTCATATACCAAATGTTGGTTGAATAAATGAGTGTCAGATTTATTTCAGCATCAGTTTGGAAGTACCTGCATTCTTTGCCTTTCTCTCGGAATGGAGAGTAGGAAAAGGAAGCTAAGGCCTCTGATGGTATTATTTTGATGTGGCTAATAAGTTTTAGTCTCATGAATTAATATTTAAGAACCTAGATCTTTGAATGTTTGCTTTTTTATCTCTTATGTTCAGGCATGTTATCTTAGATACCCAGTTTTTCATTTGGTTAGGGAGAGTCAAGTGTTAGAAGAATCCCAACTATCCCAGCAGTACTGAAGTAGGGACCTTGACCAGATCCTTAAAGAACCTTATGATGCCAATATTGTCATTAAATGTCCCTGTAGCCTGTTTTCAACTTAGCAGCTAGAGTGATCTTATTTAAACCCAAGTTAGATCATGTAATTCCTGTATTTAGAACCGTCTAAGGACTTGCCTTCTTGCTCACAGTAAAAACCAAAGTCTCTACTTGGTCTGTACTCCCAGCTCCCCAAATCACTTCTCATTTCCCATCACCCTTCACTCACTTTGCTTTATCCACACTGACCCTCTTGCAATTCATCAGAAGTGTCAGGCCTACCTTGCTTAAATCCCAGGATCTGTGCCCTGGCTGTTACTTCTGCCTGAAATGTTCTTCCTCCAGTTATCTGCTGTCTCCTTTACTCCCTTCATGTCTTTACTCAATTTTTATAAGTGAGGCCTTTTCTGGACATTCAGTATAAAATTGTAATGCTCCCCAACACTTCCCTATCCCCCTCCCCTGCTTTTTATTTCTCTTAGCACTTATCACTATTTAATATACTCTATACTTTTATTATTTATCTCATTTATCCTATGAAGGCAGTAATTTTGGTCTATTTGTTTTAGTTCTCCATATAACCACAGCTGTTTCTCAACTCTGCATCCACATTTAGGTAATACCATTTCTTTTTCATTTATTCATTCATTCACTCAGACATTTTTGAGCACCTACTCTGTGATAGCATGTTACTAGACCAGCCGTGGGCAAACTACGGCCCGCGGGCCGGATCCGGCCCGTTTGAAATGAATAAAACTAAAAAAAAAAAAAGACCGTACCCTTTTATGTAATGATGTTTACTTTGAATTTATATTAGTTCACACAAACACTCCATCCATGCTTTTGTTCTGGCCCTCTGGTCCAGTTTAAGAACCCATTGTGGCCCTCGAGTCAAAAAGTTTGCCCACCCCTGTACTAGACTCTGGAATTACCAAAATGAACCCCTGTTTTAGCCAGTCTTCTAGGAGTCTCTTCTTCCCTAATAGATATATGTTGCATTGTTGTCATTTTTTTCCTATTAAAAAAAGTGTTTTAGTGACTGTTCTTACTTATGTTTATGTATTTTAAATTTTTTTTAAATTGATTTTAGAGAGAGGTAGGGAAGAGAGAGAGAGAGAAACAAACATTGATGTGAGAGAAACATTGATTGGCTGCCTCCAGCCTGAAATCTGGGCATGTGCGCTAACGGGTTATCGAACCTGCGACCCTTTGGTTCATAGGATGTCACTCAACCAACTGAGCCACACTGGCCAGGGGCCAGGGCTATGTGTTTGTTTTAAATTGAAATACTTAGTAGTGGAACTGCTGGGTCATAGGGTATACACATTATGACTGTTACTAAATGTTGCCAAATTATTTTCCCAAACAGGAGGGTTCCTCTTTCCCTACATCTTGGTCAATACTTTGTACTGTTAGACTTAAAAAAAAATTTACCAATCTGATGGGTGTGATTTATATCTCATTTTTCTTCTAATTTGTATTTTTTTCATTGCTGGTGAAATTCAGGTGTCCTATATTTCATTCATATGAATAAATTGCCCATTTTTCTATTGGGTAGTTTGTCATTTCCTTATTAGTTTCTTTTGTAGTCTGGATGCTAATTAGTTGTTGTATAAGTTGTAAATATCTTCTTCCAGTCTGTCCCTTGTATTTCACTTTGTTCATAGTGTCTTTTTTTTTTTTAATATATTTTTATTGATTTCAGAGAGGAAGGGAAGGGAGAGAGAGATAGAAACATCAATGATGAGAGAGAATCACCAATTGGCTGCCTCCTGCACACCCCCAATGGGGATGGAGCCCACAACCCAGGCATGTGCCCCCGGCCAGAATCGAACCTGGGACCCTTCAGTCCAAGCCAAACCAGCTAGGGCTCATAGTGTCTTTTGATATAGAAATGTAAAATTTATTTGTAAGTAATTGCATTGGACACATGATTTCTGCTTTTTATTACTTATCTAGAAATTCCTTTTCTATACCAGAATCAGAAAGCTGTTTTTCTAATGTTGTGCAAATTGTCTTAATATTTAGTTTGTCAACATTTAAGTCCTTAATATAAATGGAATGGATTTTTGTATATGGAATAAAGTAAGTAATTTATTTTCTTCCATATAAGTTACTTATCCCAGTGCAGTTTATTGAATGAGCCATCTTTTCACCACTAATCTATGTTGTTTGCCTTCTCTGTCATAAATGAGCATTCTCTTTCATATATCTTGCCCTCTTTCTAGATTCTCTATTCTGTTTCATTCATCTGTTGACCTATTGGAGCACCAATAATACACTGTCTTAATTATAGTGTGTATGTGTGTGTGTGTGTGTGTGTATTTATATATATTTATTGTTTAAAGTATTACATACTAGAGGCCCGGTGCACGAATTCGTGCACCAGTGGGGTCCCTGGGCCTGGCCTGCAGGATCTGGCCGAAACCAGCTTTCCGACATCCCCCAAGGGGTCCCGGATTGCGAGAGGATGCAGGCCAGGCCGAGGGATCCCACCAATGCAAGATTGGGGCTAGGGAGGGATGTGGGAGGTTGGCCAGCAGGGGAGGGCTCCAGGGCGTGTTCAGCCCATCTTGCTCAGTCCTGATCGGCTGGACCCCAGCAGAAAGCTAACCTGCTGGTTGGAGTGTCTGCCCCCTGGTGGTTAGTGCATGTCATAGCAAGCGGTTGAGCGGCCTTAGCTATCATTAGCATATTGTGCTTTGATTGGTTGAACAGACAACCAGACACTTAGCCTGTTAGGCTTTTCTTATATAGAATGTCTCCTTTTCCCCCCATCGACCCCTTCCCCTCCCCACCAACTCCCACCCCACTGCCTCAGTGTCCGTGTCCATTGGTTATACTTACATGCATGTATACAAGTCCTTTGGTTGATCTCTTACTCCCCCCCCCCTCCTTCCCTCTGAGATTTGACAGTCTGTTTGGTGTTTCTCTGTCTCTAGATCTATTTTTGTTCATCAGTTTATGTTGATCATTATATCCCACATATGAGTGAGATCATGTGATATTAATCTTTCTCCAACTGGCTTATTTCACTTAGCATAATGCTCTCCTGGTCCATCCATGCTATTGCAAATGGTAAAAGTTCCTTCTTTGTTATAGCAACGTAGTATTTCATTGTGTAGATGCTTTTTAATCCACTCATCTGCTGATGGGCTGTTAGGCTGTTTCCAAATCTCAGCTATTGTAAATAGTGCTGCTGTGAACATAGGGGTGCATATATCCTTTCTGATTGGTGTTTCTGGTTTCTTGGGATATAGTCCTAGTAGTGGGATTACTGGGAGTTCCATTTTTAGTTTTTTGAGGAAACTCCATGCTGTTCTCCACAGTGGCTGCACCAGTCTGCATTCCCACCAGCAGTGCACGAGGGTTCCTTTTTCTTCACATCCTCGCCAGCACTTATTGTTAGGCCATAGCTGGTTTTGCTGAGTGGATAGAGCGTCGGCTTGCTACTAAAGGCTCCCAGGTTCAATTCCAGTCAAGAAAACGTGCCTGAGTTGTGGGCTTGATCCCCAGTGGGGGGCTTGCAGGAGGCAACTGATCAATGATTCTCTCTCATCATTGATGTTTCTATCTCTCCCTCGCCCTTCTCTAAAATCAATAAAAATATATTTTAAAAAAAGAATTGCAGAGCAGTAGTACAATTTTAATAGTATTATGCAGGATAAGAACTGAAAGAACTGAAAATAAGCTAAAGTACTTTCTGTTTTAAAAAAAAATACATTTTCAAAATTATGTCAGTTTGACCCAGTGTTGCCAAATCACTTCTATGCTTAAAATTTAATTTTTCAAATTTTCATAGCAGTTTAGGATTTGCTGAGTCCTTTTTCCTCCTAACTTTATACAAACATGTTTTATTTTATTCTGAAGCATGTTTCTCAGGTTCCCAGCATATAAAATTATTAAGACAAATGTGTTCCTTTTCCTTCCACCTTAGTTTTTTTATTTATTTTTATTTTTTGTGTCAATTCTTGCCTAAATAAATGGGATTCACTCTGCATCTCTATTTTTTTTACTTTAGTATGCTTTTTTAATGTTATTAAATGTGTAGAATTTCGTGGTTGTATTTTGTGATACATATTTTTTTAAATATTAAACTTTGAAGGTACTGTGTAAAAGATATGTTGTTGGACCGACTATATGTCTCAGAGTTGTAGCCCACTGATTCTAATATACTAAGGAGCACCTAGGAAACCATCTTCATTGCCATTGTTTAAATATATTTTTATTGATTTCAGGAGAGAGAGAAAAACATCAATGATGAGAGAGAATCATTGATTGGCTGCCTTCTGCACACCCCCTACTGGGGATTAGCCTGCAACCTGGGCATGTGCCCTGACTGGGAATTGAACTGTTGATGCCCAACCATTGGGCTACACCAGCCAGGCAATTGCCATTGTTACGATTGTGCAGGAAAAAGGAGAAGACTCAGAAGTGTTTGAGAAACCTGGGTAGAAATTTCTTTTTATCCATATATTTCAAATTTGTTACGCTAGTTATAAGATTTACAAGTTTCACTCCTTCTGTAGCCATTGTTCAACTGATAAGCAGACCAAAAAAAAAAAATTTAGGGTTCTTGATTATAGAAACCTAAATTCTCTCTTACTAAGTCCTGCAATTTTAAAATTTCATCTAAGCTAGCACACTTTCACACATTTATTTTTGTCATAAATGTCTCTGATTCTATACATAGATATCACCAGTCTAGCAAACAGGGGCTATTCATTATCATGGCTGAATTATGACTGAATAGGACTCTTCTAATCCAGAAAATCCATGGTGTAAAGTCCAAAATGGGTGAAATTGATATTTTTAATTGTGGTAAAATATGCATAACTTAAAACATTATTATAACAATTTTTAAGTGTATAGTTCTGACATTTAGTACATTCACATTATTGTACAGCCATCACCACCATCCATCACCTGAACTTTTTCATTATCCCAAACTGAAACTTTGTATTCATTAAACACTCTCTATTCCCTCCTTCACCAAAGGCCTACCAAACCCTGAATTTGACTTCTCTTTCTTATTCCTTATACTAGAGGTCCAGTGCATAAAATTTGTGCACTGGTGTGTGTGTGTGTGTGTGTGTGTGTGTGTGCGCGCGCCGGGGGGGGTGCCTCAGCCCGGCCTGCGCCCTCTTGCAGTCTGGGACCCCTTGCTCCTTACCACTCAGCTCGCTGCTCCTTAGCACTGCCTCAGAGGTGGGAGAGGCTCCCGCCACTGCCGCTGCACTCACCAGCTGTGAGCCCTGCTTCTGGCTGAGCGGCGCTCCCCCTGTGGGAGCGCACTGACCATGAGGAGGCAGCTCCTGCATTGAGCATCTGCCCCCTGGTGGTCAGTGCATGTCATAGCAACTGGTCATTCTGCTGTTTATCCATGTTGTAGCATATGTTAAAATTTCCTTCTTTTTAAGGCTAAATACTATCCCATTATATGTACATACCATATTTTGGTTGATCATCTGTTCAATGCACACTTGGGTTGCTTCCATCTTTTGACTAATGTGAATAATATTACCATGAACATGGGTGTAGAAATATCTGTTCAAGTCTCTACTTTCACTTCTTTTGAGTATATATCCAGAAGTGGGATTGCTGGATCATATGGTCATCTGTTTACTTTTTTGAGGAGCTGTCATACTGTTTCCAGGTGTCTGTACCACTTTACATTCCATTCAGCAGTGCACAGGGATTCCAACTTCTCCACATCCTTGCCAATTCTTGTTTGTTGTTGTTTTTTTAAAATGATAGTCATTCTAGCCGAAACCGGTTTGGCTCAGTGGATAGAGCGTCGGCCTGCGGACTGAGGGGTCCCGGGTTCGATTCCGGTCAAGGGCATGTACCTGGGTTGCGGGCACATCCCCAGTCGGGGACGTGCAGGAGGCAGCTGATCGATGTTTCTCTCTCATCGATGTTTCTGACTCTCTGTCTCTCTCCCTTCCTCTCTGTGAAAAATCAATAAAATATATTAACAAAAAAAAAATGATAGTCATTCTAATGGGTGTACAGCAATATCTCATATTTCATCATGGTTTTGATTTGCATTTTCCTAATAAGAAGTTGATTTCTTTAACATCTGGAATAAACCCCACCAGCTGTAAAGCTGTATAAATGGCTTTGATGAGTATAGGATAAGTCTGGGAATACCAGACTAAAAAATTTCCTATTAGCCTATCTTTCACTAGTAATGGTGGATTTTGTTAAATAGCTAGCATATGTTACCTTTAAGAATCTTAAAGTCTGGAGGGCGAGATGGATATACAGACAAGCAATTAAAATTCAGTGTCATAAAATCTAGAATGGAAGTGTATAAAAGGTTTGGTGGGTGTAGTCAATAGCGGATGCCATCCTTTATTTCTGGAGAAATGGTGTCAGGTAAAGCTTCATTGAGAAGGAAGTTCTGAAGCTGAAACTTAAAGGATGACTAAGCTTTTGCTGGCGGTATATGTCAGAGTAGGGAATCAAGTTCGGGAAGTAATATAACCCGTCATAGATGAGCTTTCTCTAGTAAAGCATCAGCAGATGACTCAAGAATTTTGGAATGAAAAAATCACTCTAAATCTTATATCCTGTAACTAGAGAGCTTGTCCTAGTCCATCCCTGCTCTAAACCAAAGTTCTTGGAAGCTGAATAGTCTGATAGATGACAAACTACTTTAAATGTTAAAATGAAAGTTATGTAACATGAAACAAAAAGTTAAAATTAAATTGTGTTCGAATTAAGGGCATATTTAAGTTATTCTTTATCACCTTTGGTCTGTTAACTGTGTAAAATTATCTTGACTTTACAATACCTTCATATGGATATATTTTATTTAAAGTCTATTTTCCAGGGATAAGTAATTTACAATTAAGTCTGTAGATGCATTAAAATAGATTAAATTATTCCTCCCTAGAAGCATTGTATTTTTGCTAGGCCACTTTCATGGACCTGTGGATATTGGAACATATAGCCAACATAAATCACTTTTATATAAAGCATGTGACCTAAATAAAGCTCTGTCATTTGTTTTAATAATCCTATTCAATTTTTTACTCTGAAGCTTTTTTCATTGTTGTTTGAATTTGGTTTGTTTTGTTGTTGTTTCTTCTGAAACTTTCTGTTATGGATGAATAAGAGGCACAAATTTACTTTGATCACTGTGAACTCTAAAGATAATGTTTTCTTAGTTATGTGACAATATTTAATTATAGGACTACTAGAGGCCTCGTGCATGAAATTCATGCATGGGGGGTGGGAGGGGGTTTGGTGTCTGTCAGCCTGGCCTGCGCCCTCTCGTAATCCAGGACCCTTCGGGTAGGGTCCCTAGGCCTGGCCGGCGATCAGGGCCTATCGGGGCTTTCCTTCTCCTGGCTGCCGTCAGCTGGCCAACCCCGCCGCTGCCACTGATTGCCATCTGTGTGGCACTGCCCCCCCCCCCCCCGCCACCATTCGCCTCCCTCTGCGGGCGACAAGCTGTGGGGTGAGATCACTTGGCTGGCCTGGGCCTCCCTCTTTGGGGCAATCAGTCGCAGAGCCTCCCCCCCCACCCCCCCATCGATTGCCCAGCAGAGGGTGGCCTGGGCCTCCCTCTGTGGGGCGATGGCAGGGCCCCCTGACCAATCACATTGCACCTGCCTTGGCTGGGCCTGGCGCCAGTGCGTGTCATAGCGTGGTTGTCTGGAAGGTCATCTGGATGGTCATTCTGCTGTTCAGTCATTCAGTCGATTTGCATATTACTCTTATTATTATAGACTAGAGGCCCGGTGCACAAAAATTTGTGCACTCGGAGGGGGAGGGGAGGCGTCCCTCAGCCCGGCCTGTGCCCTCTCGCAGTCTGGGACCCCTCGGGAGATAAAGCCCTGCTGGCTTAGGCCTGCTCCTGGGTGGCAGAGGGCAGGCCTAATCCCTAGGTGCAGCCCCTGGTCGGGCTCAGAGCAGGGCCGATTGGGGAGTTGGGGCGCCACCCCATGTCATGCACAGAGCAGGGCAGATTGGGAGTTTGCGATGCCACCCTCATTCACACTCAGGGTAGGGCCGATTGGGGGTTGGGGCACCGCCCCCTGTCACACTAAAGGCAGGGTCGATGGGGAGGTTAGCGGTTGTACGCCAGTTACCATGTTTCTCTTTTATTAGATAGGATAGTGTCTTTTTAGCTCTTTTATTTGTAATGCTTGGATTTTTTTATAAAATCTTTGGTATTTTAAGATGCTGCAGAGGCTGGTATATTTGGTGTAAAAATGTGAAAAATTTTTTATTCATTTTTAAGTACTTCTTTGTGCCAAAAATCAACTTCTAAAAATGATAAAGCTATTTACTGGTTTGGTTTCCCTAGGTCTCATCAATTTGTGGTTACAAAAGGAGCCTACTTCAAATCAATCCTGTGTGTTGTCAGTTCTTCCCCTAAATCAGCGGTCACCAACCAGTGATTCATGGACCACTGGTGGTCCGCGAGATCTGAAAGGTTGGCGACCGCTGCCCTAAATACCACCATGAGACTTTTTGTTCAACTTCAAATACCCACTATTTTTTTTTTTTTTAGTACCTGTGGCTTTAACATATGTTCACAAATCCAGAAAAAAAGAGGTTTTGAATTTCATACTTTAATTTTAGAGTACGAGGGTTTTTATTTTTAAACAATTTAAAATTGTGTGCTTCCAAAACTCATATTAAGTGACTAGAATACCACTAATATATCTTGATTCCTTTGCCTAGGACAAGATGAAATCAGAGGAGAAAGTAGCAGGCAAGCATCAAAGGGTTGAGGTTATGAATGGGTAGTCTGGGATGACTACAGAAAATGTAGTATGTGCCAAAGGTTTCTGAACTCAGGCATGTAGCATAGGTATTAGGGAGTTCAGATTTTACTTCTTTCTCAGTGCCATAAAATTGCTGATAATGGTTGCTAGAAATAGTTTGAAACTATACTTGAACTCTACACTAACAGTATAGTTATTAAATTAATTTTAATACCAGATGTGTGGTTTTAGTTTTTTTTTTACTCCTGTGAAAGAGAGGTGTTATTGAAACATAAAGATTCTCTTGTGTTATTTTTAAAATATAGAATATTGAGATGGGGAACTGATTACAAAAGCAGACTTTAGAGTAAGTGGTTTTAAGCTTCTTTACATGAAGACTATGCTTACTTTTATCAGAAAAAATCCACTTATATGCAAATTTGCAGACAATTCCAGAGATTCAGAGGCCTGAAGCCCATGTTTGGATCCTGCTATAAGTCACTTTATTTTTTTAGTTTGTGAGTAGTATAATTTGTTGCAGAGAAGATGATGCCAATGAACTGAATTGGGTTAATTTCCACAACGGACACTTAGCTGTACTTATACTACAGTCACAAATATAAATGTAACTATTTTATGTTTGAAAAAGAATATACACACCCACACATATGTGCATGTCCTTAATTATAGCATGATTGGAGATTGTGTGACTTAATTACAAGTGAAAAAAGCAACTACAAATGTATAAGTGGATGTTATGGTTTCTTTGGGAATAAGGAAAACTTACTATTTTCCTGGATTTGTCTTCTTATTTTTTATTTTTTGCAAGGCCAACATCTTTACTTCTGTAAGACTCGTAGGTTGGGATGGGGTTCTTGAGATCATATCTAAGGGCCTGGCCTGGTGCCAGTGTTGAAAATCCCTCTCCAGGGGCTGTGTCATGGTTTATGGCCTTTGTGAAATGTGAGCATTTAGGTAACAGGTCTTGCAAAGCCCACAAAGGTCTGGAAGTATAATCCATATTTGGGGGACAAAGACACCAAAAGGGGATAAAAGAGGGGCTTCTACCATGTTGGTTTGCTCAGATTTTGGAGGTGACTCTGCTGAGACCGCTGGCATAATAAAGCTGTGAAACTCCATTTCTCTAAGTGTCGCTTGGGTTTCTTTGATCTTCTACAACAGAGGTATCGTTTACATCAGAGGATGGCCTGGATCATTTTTTTTTGGTGGGGGGGTCCTAGCCCTTTACCTCTGTTGGATGGGAACAACAGGGCGAGAGTCTTACAGGAAGCGTTTCCCCAGGCGGTTTCCTCATGGTACAAAGCAAGCACACATTCCATCCCGTTACTGTCTGAGGTCCATCCAAATGGGAATGGGACCACTTGGGCCTCTAGCCTTCCTGCCGTGCAAGTGTAACAGTTGCTTTCATTCAGGGCGTGCACAGAATATTTAATCCATTCCACCCAGGCATTTGTTCCCTTATATCCTACTTCTATTTGCATGGTGGTGGCAGTGGCCTAGGGGATCTTGTCCTGTGACATCTACTCCTAAATCTAGTCCTAGCCAATCTTTTGGCCTAAAGGCTGAAATATCCAAGTCATTCAAGTTATCTATAACCAATAACTTAACTGGGTAAGCATGATCCAGATTGTACACATTTCTCCAGCCCACATTGTAAGCCCCTGCAATTTGCCAGATTCCTAAAGCAAATAGAGCCCAGTATATGATGGTTATTAAGATAGCTCACAGTTTTTAGTGTCAGTTTCAAGGGTATATGTCCTGGTATGGCTGTTCAAGTTGAGGTGTGTCTGCCCTTAACTCGTATGTGATGGGTCCAACTTCGCTCTGCAGTCCGAACAGTAGTCTCTGATTGCCGTGGGTCTTGCTTGGGCCCTTCCTGTAGTTGACTCTCGGTCCCAAGCTTGTAGTTGGCCCAGGGGTAATGGCTGTCCCTCCTCACAGCCCCAACTTGGCAGTGGGGTGCACCTCCTCAGGAGAGGGTGTCCAGTTTCCCTGTGGCAACAGACAGTATCCTGGACGAGCCCCCAAATTGTTAGAAATAAGGCGAGTCCCCCAAGTCAGGGGTCCTGGTAGAACACAAAACATACTTGGGAGCTAAGCAGCAAGGAAAACAGCTTTACTTTTACGTAGAAGGGTGGGCACACATGGTCTGGAAGTGCGCACCGTGTCTTCTTATTTTCAATTACATTATTTTGGAATATGGTGCTGAATTTAAAACTGTTTAATTTAAAATTGATCTTTTTTGAGCATTTTAATATATCCTCTTAAAATAATTGAGGAAATCTAAGGAATTCTCAGACTTGAGCATGTGATCACTGGTAATTCTAGTCATGAATTAAATGTTGCATATATATATGTGTGTGTGTGTGTGTGTGTGTGTGTGTGTGTGTGTGTGTGTGTGTTTATATGTATGTATTGGGAGGGTCTTCATTTTTTTGAACATAGTAATTCCATTCTTGTTGGAATTTACCAAAAAATATAAAATTCTGTATTAGTGGTTCTCAGCCTCAGTTACCTTGACATCCTGTTAAAGATTTGTATATTCTTTAGACCCTCAAATTTACTTTGTTTTTTTTCCCTTTAACTTATCCCAGAAGCTTGCATGCATGGTTATAACTTAGTGTTATTTAACATGGTTACAGTGTAGGGATAGTGAGTGAATGTGTTTCATGTAATTTAATGCTCTAGTTACCTGTGTATTCTTGTAACTTTATGAACTTTATAAGCAAACTTCCTATGAACCCCCTTTGAAAAATAAAGCCATAGATTACAGTATTAGAATTCAAGCTATTTGCTTGTTCATTAATTTATTGAGTTGAAACATCTTGATTTGTTCAGGTATACAGTATAACAAATCATATAATCCTTCATGGCTTAACATACAACTTAAACTCAAATAGTTGTTGAATGAATAATGTCATGTACCTTTAAGATGAGCATTGATTTCCAACACTGATTTTGAGACCTGCCTTTTCTCCCTCTTGAGTAATTACAAGACACAATTGTAACATGTTTAAGAGATAAATAAGATGGATAAACCTTTAACCAGACACATCAAGAAAAAAAGGAGAGGACCCAAGTAAAATCAGAAATGAAAGAAGAGAAATATAAAGGATTGTAAGAAAATACTATGAACACTATATACCAACAAATTTGACAACCTGAGCAAAATTTCTAGAAACATACAGTCTTTTAAAACTGAATCAGGAAGAATCAGAAAACCTGAATAGACTGATTACAATTAATGAAATTGAAGTAGTAATCAAAAAAACTGTCAGCAAACAAAAGTCCTGGATTAGATGGCTTCATAGGTGAATTTTACCAAACATTCAAAGAACTAACACTTATCCTTCTCAAACTATTCCAAAAAATTCATGAGAAGACTGCCAAGCTCTTTTTATGAGTGCAGCATAATTCTAATTCCAAAACCAGTAGAAGATACTACAAAGAAAGAAAATTAATGAGTGGCCAATATCCCTGATGAACATAGATGCTAAAATCCTCAACAGAGTATTAGCAAATGTGTGGATCCAGCACACATTAAAAAGATCATACATCGTGATCAAGTGGGATTTATTCTGGGGATGTAGAGTTGGTACAATATTGGCAAATCAGTACATGTGATACATTAGATAAACTATGAAAAATAGAAGTCACATGATTATATGAGTAGATGCAGAAGAAGCATAAAAACAAGCACCCATTTATGATAAAAACTCTCAGCACACTGGGAAAAGAGGGATCTTACCTCAACATAACAAAAGCCATATATGAAAATCCAACATCATACACAATGGGCAAAAACCAAAAGCATTTCCCTTAAGATGAGAAATAAGATGGGGATGTCTGCTTTCACCACTCTTACTCAACACTAGAGGCCTGGTGCATGAAATTCTTGTGTGTGGATATGGTCCCTAGGCCTGGCCTACGATTAGGGCTATCTTTTCCCGCTGCCTGCAGCTTTCTCCACCCCCTGCTACCACCCACCCCCAGTTCCCCGATCGGGTGATTGGTGCCTGATGGCTGGGGGAAGGGACTGAGAGATCAGCTGTTCCTGCCATCTTGCCAGCCCCACCTCCACTATGGGTTACTCTGTGTGTGGGGGGGTAACCAGCGGGGCGGGGGCCTTGGCCTGGAGCCGCCCGCATCCCTCACCACCCAACCCCGGTTCCCCGTTCGCCATCAGGTGATCGTAGCCTGCTGGCCGGGGAAAAGGACCTAGAGGTGGCCAGTGTGCCTCATAGTGACTGGTCCAGCGGTCATTCTGGTCATTCTGCCACTAGGGTCCATTTGCATATTACCCTTTTATTATATAGGATAGTACTGGAAGTCCTAGCCACACCATCAGACAAGAAGAAATAAAAGGCATCCAAATTGGAAAGGAGGAAGTAAAACTCATTATTCGCAGGTGACATGATATTGTGCATTAGATAACCCAAAAGCCTTACATTTATTAGACTACTAAATCTAATAAATGAATTCTGCAAAGTAGCAGGATACAATGTTAATGTTAAAAAATTAGTGGCATTTTAACACAGCAATAATGAACTAACATAAAGAGAAATTAAGAAAGCAATCTCACTTAACAATTGCATTTTTTAAGTAAAGGTACCTAGGAATAAATTTAATCAAGGAGGTAAAAGACCTGTACTTGGAAAACTATAGGAAATTAAAGAAATTGATCAAGATACAAATAAGTGGAAGCATATACCATGTTCATGGATTGGAAGAATTAACATCATTAAAATGTCTATACTGTCCAAAGCAATCTATAGACTCAGTGCAATTCCTATTAAAATACCAATGACATATTTCACAGGTCTAGAACAAATATTCCAATAATTAATATGGAACCCCAAAAGACCTGAATAGCCTCAACAATCTTGAGAAAGAAGAACAAAGTTGGAGGTATCAAACTATATTGTGATGCCATTGTAATCAAAACAACCTGTTACTGGCATAAGAACAGGCACATAGATCAGTGGAACAGAACAGAGAGCCCAGAAATCAACCCATGCCTTTATGGTCAATTAATTGACAAAAGAGGCAAGATCATACAATGGGGTAAAGACAGTTTTTTCAATAAATGGTGTTGAGAACATTGGGTAGGAAATGCAAAAAAAACGAAACTAGACTACCAGCTTACACCGGACAGAAGAATAAACTCAAAATGTATTAAAGATTTAAATGTAAGTTGTGAAATCATAAAAGTCCTAGAAGAAAACAAACAAATGGGACTACAAACTACAAAGCTTTTGCACAGAAATGAAATCCAACAGAATGAAAAGACAACCCACTGAAAGGGAGGACATATTTGCTGATATATCTGATAAGGAGTTACTTTCCAATATATTAAGAACTTTTACCACTCAATACCAAAAAATCAAAACAATCCAATAAAATAATGGGCACAGGACCTGAATAGACACTTCTCCAAAGAGGACATACAGATGACCAATAGATACATGAAGAAATGCTCAAAATCACAAATCATCAGAGAGATGTAAATTAAAACCACAGTGAGATATCACCTTACTCCTCCCAGAATGGCTTTCATCAATGAATTAACAAGTGCTGGTGAGTTTGTGGAGAAAAGGAACCCTTGTGCACTGTTAGTGGGATTGCACACTGGTGCCACCACTTTGGAAAGTGGTATGGAGTTGGCCTCAAACAGTTAAAAATGGAACTGCCTTTTGACCCAGTAATCCCACTTGTAATATCCTTAGAATCTCAAAACACTAATTCGAAAGAATATATGCACTCCTATGTTCATGGTAGCGTTATTTACAATAGCCAAGATTTGGAAGCAGCACGAGTGTCCATTAGATGAGTGGATAAACAAGCTACAGTACATTTACATAATGAAATACTCCTCAGCCATTAAAAAAACCCAATCTTACCTTTTTTGACAGCAAGGATAGATCTGGAGATTATTATGCTAAGTGAAATAAGCCAGAGAAAGACAAATACCATATGATATCATTTATATGTGGAAACTAATGAACAGAATAAACTAATGTACAAAGTAGAAACAGAGACATGGATACATGGAACAAACAGCTGTCAAAGGAGTGGAGGGAGGGGAGACTGAATGAAAGAAGGTAAAGGGATTAGCCAAAAGATATATAAACATAACACATAGACACAGACAAAAATGTGGTGATAGCCAGAGGGAAAAGGGGTCGGGCTAGGTGGAGGTGAGCAAGGGAGAGGAAGTGGGGACATCTGTAATAGTGTCAACAATAAAAATAAGGTTAAAAAATGAAAAACTAGATATCCTTGAAGAAACTGATTTTGAAATCAGACAGCAAATGGCACCTTCAGATCCACAAGATGAGGCCATCACTATAAAATTTAACTTCACGTGTATGTTTATTTTTTAATGGAGCATACAAATGCATTTAATTCACAGTCCTGTACTATCTATTTCTAAGATCACAAAATAAATTTTTAAAAATCAGAATAACAGCAGTTGAAAATCATACATCATACTGTTAATATTCTGATGTACTAAATAAAATATCCCTCTAGGTAATATGGGAATTTCCACTATTTGTCTGTGCTTAGTAGAACTTTTACAGGGATCCTAAGCATTGAATGGCAGCCACATTACTTAGTAGATTATAAAATTAGAGTCCTTAATATCTGAAAATAGATTATTCTAGTTTATGAATATCAAATTTAATTGACCTTTTAATTTTTTTCCTGATTTAAACATTTTATATAGTAAAAATAGAGGTAAATCATTCTTTCAGTTAAAATTTTTCAATAAATATAACATTAATAATACAGTTAGAATATGGTTTTGTATCCTCTATATTTTGACTCACGTTTAATATTTTATAATTCACCCAAATACATGTGTTTATACCAATGTAAACAAACTGGAATTTAACCAACCTGCTTAATTTTTACCACCAATTAATACTTGCATTTTTTCAGTATTAATCATTTTAGTTTGACCATATTATTTCTACCAAAATTGTGCATTCTACACTCCCACAGTGCTTCACAATTGTTGACCTTTTAATTTAGTAGTACTAATAAATAACCCTTGACCACTGTAAAAAAACAAAAATCTAAGAAATTCCAAATCATTGTCTGTTAGAACAAAAATAAAAAGGTTTTGGCATTTGGTGACTGCTTTTAGCTTGTCAAGGAGATCCAGAGATTTACCAGGGAAAGAGTACAACACTATACGAATGAAGTATTAGTATTCTTATCAGTGCAAACTTTTCCAGTAGAGATCATTATTAAATGTACCTTGAGCTATGGTTGTTTAAATTTTGAGACCAGAATTATAACCATATTTCAGGGAGTCAGTTGATAATGTAATTAGCACAAAGAGATGATTGTATGGAATGAGTCTAGCAAGGCCTAATGCATTGTAAATCCTCTGGAAACAAAGTTCTTTGAAACCAAGGTGATCTGAGTATAGAATAAATAAAATATAAACCTTTTTCATCACATGTGGTAGGTGCTAACTAGGTCCTAGCTACTCTTCTATGATATTTTTTTTTTCTTGTGGTAGCATTTCTGATAGTACGGACTAGTTTTCATTACCAGAGCTGTTACCTGGTTATTTTATATCTGAATAAAATGTTCCTGTTTACCTGTGAACGAAAAAAATATGTGGCTTAACTCTGCTAATAAATAAAGTCTATACTGTATGTAATTCAAGGCCAGTAATATGTGTAATCTGAGCAGTTAGTTAAAACCAAATGTAAAGAATCATAACAACTAATATTGTTGACCATTATTTTTCTTTGCTTTTTCTTAGGGTTTTGACCCACCACATCAAAGTGACACAAGAACTATTTATATAGCCAACAGGTTTCCTCTGAATGGCCTTTACACACCTCAGAAATTTATAGATAACCGGATCATTTCATCTAAGGTAAGAATTAACACTATTATTAAAATTATATATATGTATCACTTTGTTTTGTAAAGTGATTTGTGTATTCTAGCGTACATTTATTACCTTAAAAATTCAAGGAAATGGTTGGTAGATTTATCTTAACCAAAATTGTGAGCTGTAAAATAAGAGGAGTTGCCCACTGTTAATAGCATGTAGCCAACATACTAAAAATTATCTTTAGTTGCAATTAAACTAAGAAACTAATATTTATACTTAGTGCCAGGCACTGTATTAGGTACTTCTCATATCATTTAACCTTTACAACAACTCTGAGATAGCTTTAGAAAGTGTTACACTCATTTTGTACCAGTTTCATCATTTGAATTGCTGGGAAATAATTTACTGAGGGTTGCACACTAGTAAGTGATGAGACTGGAGTTTGACCTCAGTTCTGTGCAACTTTAAAAAGCCTGATTTCTTCCAATTTTATCCTTTTCTGTAAACATTTTATAGTATCAAATACTGCTTCATTCTTACATATTCTTCCTTGTTTCATTTTTAAAATCTCTTAGTTTATTTTGAAAGTGAAGATTATAGAGTAATACTGTCCAATAAACTTCTCTCATGGTGGAAATGCTTTCCACACTAATATGATAGCCATTAGCCACATAGGGCTATTTATGCCTTGAAATGTGGCTAATGCAGCTGAAGAACTTTATTCATCTTAAATGTCAATAGCCACATGCATCTAATGGTTACCTTATTGGACAGTGCATTTATAGAGGATGTGAATCAAAGAGACTAAGGCTAACGTTCTTCTTAGATCATATGTATTGCTTAATAGACCACCTTAAGAAGCATTTTTGTGTTACTCCTTTCCTTTCCTCAAGAGTGACTAATAATTTTCTCTCTAAACTGATCTGATCTTTCCCAAGGATAATGTCTTAGGACAATATCCTTGGGAAAGATCAGATTCCTTTGGCCTATTCACATTATTTGCACATGCAACACACCATTAGTGACCTATCTCATCAGTAGTTCTAAAACAGCAGAAAGGGGAAATACAGGAGTAATAGAGGAGCTCTAAATTAATGACACAGTTCTTAGTAAATTATTCAAGAAGTAAAAGTCTTGAAAATTTTAAGGTTTTTTTTAAAAAAAGCTTTGGATATAATTTATGTACAATAAATTCACAAATTTAAGTGTATAGTTTGATGAGTTTTTACAAATGGATAAGATCATGTGACCACCACCACCACAATTCAAGATGTAGAATATATTCACCACTCCAAAAATTAGCAGCCATTTCTCCTTCTCATTTCTAGCACTAGCAACCACTGATGTACTTTCTGTAGCTATAGTTTTGTCTTTTCTGGAATTTCATATAAATACAGTCATACAGTATGAGTCTATTGTGTCTGACTTCTTTTCACTTAACATAATACTCCTGAGACTCGTCTTTGTTGTTGTTGCAGTACCACTAGTTGATTCCTTTTTAGTGCATGGTTTAACTATTTTCTGAATTTGGGTCATTTTTCTTTTGTGGTTCTTTCACTACCAGTATTTTCCCCTTATGTTTTCAGCTACTTTCCCAGCCCTGAACTCTAATCTCTGTCATATTTTATTGATAATGGTGTAGTTTTCTCTTGTTTGGCTGCCATACTGTGAGTTTGGGTAGTGTCTCAGACTAAGAAGCCATAGCTGACAATTCATACTCCTTCCATTTGCAATTAAAAAAAAAATTGAACTCTTTTCAGTTTCTATTTATATTTTGGATATTTCCCAGAATTTTCAATAATTTTTTAAAAGTCTAGTTTTTGTAATTTTTATCTGCTAGGAGTTCATAGGACCACTGAGCTCCTGCAACAGTACTGAAAGCTATGTGTCCTGGAAAACTTGGGATTAAGTATCTATTTATGACTGTTTTCATATGTAGTAGTATTAAGTTTAATGTTTTGACCACGGTTTCAAAAAAGTAGATATTGATATAAGTATTGCCCTTTTTTGTAGCACATATGAAAACTCTCTCATTACTCCCTTATTACTTCCTTATTCCACTACTGTTTTCTTAAACTACTTCCAAACCAGATTACCTGCTATTTTATAGTCATATTGAACTTCTCTACCACTTGTGTGTTCGCTATGATTTCATGTTGATAACCATGATTTTTAAAATATAGACTGCCCTGATCGGTTTGGCTCAGTGGATAGAGCATCGGCTTGTGGACTGAAAGGTCCCAGGTTCGATTCTGGTCAAGGGCATGTACCTTGGTTGTGGGCACATCCCCGGTGGGGGATGTGCAGGAGGCAGCTGATCAATGTTTCTCTCTCATCGATGTTTCTAACTCTCTATCCCTTTCCCTTCCTCTCTGTAAAAAATCAATAAAATATATTTAAAAAATAAATAAATAAAAATAAAATAAAATATAGACTTTATGTTTTTGCAGTTTGTAGATTGCATGTTTTTGTAGAAATGTAGAATTAATGTTTTTTACCACAATTTCAAGAATGCATATCCTATCCAATAAAAGAGAAACATGGTAATTGGAGTACAACTGCTACCCTTCCCATTGGCTAATCAGCAAGATATGCAAATTAACTGCCAGCCAAGATGGCGGCTGGCAGCCAGGCAGCTTGAAACTAACATGAGGCTTGCTTGCTTCAGTGACAGAGGATTCCAACGTTCCCCGCCTGCCTTGCCGGCCTCTGAGCTTGCAGTTTAAGAAACATTGTAACGAATATAGAAGCTAAACAAAACCCCAGAAACCTGCTTTCAGCGAGCCGGGATCTCAGAGCTGGAGTTATACATTGTTTCGATTATAGAACTGAAACAAACCAGATACCTGCTTTCAGGAGCAGAGGCCTAAGAGCTGGAGCCTCAGAGCTAAAGCTGGCCCAGAATAAAAAAAGAAAAAGAAAAAAAGGAGCGGTTGGGAGCTTCCGTCACCCGCCAGCCTGAAAACAGCCCTCGGCCCCTCACCCAGACTGGCCAGGCACCCCAGTGGGGACCCCTACCCTGAAGGGTGTGTGACCAGCTGCAGACAGTCATCATCCCCTCACCTAGGCTGGCCAGGCATCCCAGTGGGGACCCCCACCCTGATCCAGGACACCCTTCAGGGCAAACCAGCCAGCCCCACACATGCACCAGGCCTCTATCCTATATAGTAAAAGGGTAATATGCCTCCCAGCACCGGGATCAGTGGAGCTGAGAGGCCTCCCAGCACCGGGATCAGCATGACAGGGGGGAGCTCCTCAACCCCCTGATCGCTCTGCGGCTGTGTCTGACAGGGGGCGGGGCCACAACCTCCCTATCCGCCCTGCTTTGTTCCTGACAGGGGAAGGCACCCCAGCCTCCTGATCAGCCCTGCTCTGTGCCTGATACGGGGGAGCTCCCCAACCCCCTGATTGCCCTGTGGCTCTGTGTGTGACAGGGTGCAGCGCCCCAAACCCCCCAACCCCCACGGGCCCTGCTCTGTGTGTGACAGGGTAGAGCCATAACCTCCCCATTGGCCCTGCCCTGAGTGTGAGAGTGGCGGCGCCCCAACCCCCTGATTGGCCCTGCTCTGTGGGTGATAGAGGGCAGTGCCCCAACCCACCCCCCCACAGCCCTGCTCTGTGTGTGATGGGGTAGAGCCATAATCTCCCCATCAGCCCTGCCCTGAGTGAGAGTGGCGGCGCCCCAACCCCCTGATTGGCCCTGCTCTGTGGGTGATAGAGGGTGGCGCCCCAGCCCCCTGATCCGCCCTACTCTGTGAGTGACAGGGGGGAGCTCCCCAACCTCCTGATGGGCTCTGCTCTGTGCGTGACAGGGGGGAGCTCCCCAACCCTCTGATTGACCCTGCTCTGTGCGTGACAGGGTACGGAGCCCCAACCCCCCTGATGGGCCCCGCTCTGTGCGTGATGGGGTGGCGCTGCAACCTCCCCATCGACCCTGCCTTCAGTGTGACAGGGGGCAGTGCCCCAACCCCCCAATCGGCCCTACCCTGAGCATGACTGAGGGTGGCATCGCAACCTCCCGATCCACCCTGCTCTGTGCATAACGGGGTGGCGCCCCAACTCCCCAATCGGCCCTGCTCTGAGCCTGACCAGGGTCTGCACCTAGGGATTGGGCCTGCCCTCTGCCACCCGGGAGCAGGCCTAAGCCAGCAGGTCGTTATCTCCCGAGGGGTCCAGACTGCGAGAGGGCACAGGCAGGGCTGAGGGACCCCCCCCCTTTCCCCCCTGAGTGCACAAATTTTTGTGCACCGGGCCTCTAGTGTATATATATACACACACACACACACACACACACACAGTAGGTCCTCGGGTTACGTCAGAGATCTGTTCTCTCGGCGCAACGTAATGCGATTTTCTCTGTAAGTCGGAATCCACCTACATAAGCACCTAGTCACTCACCTGGAGCACATGCACAGCAGTAATGAAGTGAAACAGTGAAAAAAATTTAAAAGAAAGATAACAATTCCTGACCTTTACTTGTGGTAAATAAATAATAAAAAACATAAAGCACATACGTACATATGTCATAATGATGGAACTTTTTTTTAATAAATAAATGGGAGATGGCAACGTAACCATGAAAGGACGTATGTCGAGTCTGATGTAACCTGAGGACTGCCTGTATATGTATACTAGAGACCCGATGCATGAAACTTGTGTAAGAGTAGGCCTTTCTCTGGGCTGCCAGCACCGGCTTCCCTCTGGCACCTGGGACCCTGGCTTCCCTCTGGCCAATTTTTTTTTTTTCTGACCACAAATGAGGCTGGCTTCTATTACTCCTTTTTTACTACCTTTTTAGTGTACTGTTGTTCCCTTAAACTCTTCCAGAGTGCAGTATCTTTTATCCCACAAAGCCATAATGAACTTTCCTCCTCTTTGCCTTTCTTCATACTGTTCTTCCTTCCCAAAATGTTCTTCCTCTATTTGCCCTCTATTTTCGGCCTGTGAATTTCCTCTCTTATAGCCCATGTCAAATATGACCTATGTTATTAAATTTTTCTTTCTAACTGCTTTTTCCTTTCAATTCTTTGTATATTTCTTCATTTTTTATCTTTGAATGCATCTATTGATATTTTGTTCTTAATCCCCTTTATTTAATATTGAATTTATCATTGTTCCTCTTACAGTGCAAGTGTCTTGCATGTTATAGATGCATGATATGTTTTGGTTTAATTTAATTTACCATACTGGCTACCTTATTTTAAATTTAAACTTCTTTGCAAAAGATTTAATATTATATCTTTCTTTTCTTCTCTTACTAATGTCAGACCTTACAAAGGAGAAAAGTCAACTATACAGTCATATACATAACTGCAGAGAAGTTATATTTCTAATTCATATTTCTTGCCCATTATTACATAAAAATTTGCAATTTTTAAAGCATGATAAATCATTAGTTTTCTCAGAATATTTTCATATTGTTTAATATTATTTTACCAGTGTCCCTCTTCTCATAAGACAGGACAAGCACAGAATTTAAACTTATTTAATTTATTAATATATTTGTATTTTAGAAAACCTGGAAACAGCAATCCCTAACATCTGTAAACTAATTTTCATAAGAAATTCTTATTTATTCTAACTTTTTCCATTGCATTATTGAGCTAGCCAAAGGAAATGTCCTAAAACCAATTACCTTTCTGCCAATTTATGTAGTTGTTCTTTTCAGCATTCTGAAAGATAAAATATATTATCACTGTTTTAATTTAAATAGCTTGATGTAAACTTAGGACATTGCCAACATAATTCTTATAAAGTTTATATATTTGATTTGATGACTGAGAAAGTTACATGGAATACTCTGACCCCTATAGGGACAAGTGTATTTTTACTCCGGTTAAGATCAGCTAGAGATTATTTGAAACAGAGTTATTACCATCTCATGTATAGTTATTGAACAGCAATTTGTTTTGGTGCTGGGAAGTATCTACCTCTCTTCTTTATAGAGCCCTGACATAAATCCCAATCCCAGAATCTGGAGCCACTGGTTCTACGACAGGAAAATATGTTTCAGGTATCCTAGATTAGAACTGAAAAATATAATTTCACCTAAGAAAAAAGGTTGTTAGCTATTGTATAAATATTTGCTTTTGTGGGCTCTTTTGGGAATCTAACTGGTCAGAACACATAACTAAGTTATGGGTTTGATCCCTAGTCGGGGCATGTACAGGAAGCAACCAATGGATGTTTCTCTCACATCGCTGTTTCTTTCTTTCTCTCTGTCTCTCTCCCTCCCCTCCCTCCTTCCTTTCTCTCTAAAAAATCAATAAAAACATATCCTTGGTTGAGGATTAAACAATAAATTGCTCATATGGGAAAGGAAGTTTCAGGTCTCAAACCAGCTGATTAAAAAGTAAATTTTTGACATACACAATTTTAGAAATTAGAACTGTCTTACATTGCACCAGACAAAATTAGGTAAAATGTCTCTTTAAATATCTTGAATTGTCAATTAAGGCTTCATTGCTTGACATCAGGATAGTTATCTGGAAATAAACCCCAAACATTTCAACCATGTTTATTTATTTTCTAGAGGTCTGGTGCACGAAATTTGTGCAAGGGTATGGTCCCTAGGCCTGGCCTGCGATCAGGGCCATATTCCCCAGCTGCCCGAAGCAAGCCCTGCCTCCTGCCGCCACACCCCCCCGGCTCTCTGTTCGCCATCGGGCAATTGGAGCCTGCTGGCTGGGGAAAGGGACCAAGAGGTGGTCAGTGCACCTGGTAGTGAATGGTTGAGCAGTAGTTCTGGTCATTCCACCATTAGAGTTAATTTGCATATTGCCCTTTTATTATATAGGATCCATCTATTTTATTAAAGTTTTGATCTCCCAACTATGTGCCAAGTAGTAGTATAATTGCCAGATAGAGCAATAAATAAAACAATATTCCTATCCTCAGGGATCTTACATTCTACTGGGAGAATGTACATAGGGTAAAGTAACAGTGCTTATAAAGTGTTTTCCTATCTCATATATGAAGTTGTGTTGTAATGAGTGACACAAGTGAAATTCGTACTGTATTTGTACCCTGCCCATATTATATAGTCCTAGAGGCCCAGTGCACGAAATTTGTACATGGGGGAAGGGGGCTCCCTTCAGCCCAGCCTGCACCCTCTCCAATCTGGGACCCTTTGGGGGATGTCTGACTGCCAGTTATGCCCGATAAACCGGCAGTTGTATATCCCTCTCACAATCCGGGATCGCTGGCTCCTAACTGCTCGCCTGCCTGGTCACCCCCAACTGCCCCCCCCACCCCTGCCGGCCTGGTCGCCCCATCTGCCCCCCCTCTACCGGCCTGGTCGCCCCTAAATGCCCCCCCACGGGCCTGGTCACCTCTTACTGCCACCCCTGCCGACCTGGTCACCCCTAATTGCCCCCCCACCCCTTGCCGGCCTGGTCGCCCCAACTGCCCTCCCTGCCAGCCTGTTCGCTCCACGCAGCCTTCTGTTCAGTTGTTTGGTCATCCCTCACTAACCCCCGTGCCAGACTTGTCGCCCCATGCAACCTGCTGGTCGTTACTGTTACTGTGATGGCGTCCCAGACAATTTGCATATTCCTCTATAATTAGTATAGATTACAGGCTTATGAGTTGATTAATAATATATCAGACACATAGCAATTAATATGAGCCAGGTTATTTCCTAATTGCTTTGTAAATATATTAGCTCATTCAATCTTTATATAACACTAGAGGCCCGGTAAACAAAAATTTGTGCACTCGGGGGGGGGGGGGGGAGGGTCCCTCAGCTCGGCCTATACCCTCTCGCAGTCTGGGACCCCTCGGGAGATAACGACCTGCTGGCTTAGGCCTGCTCCCGGGTGGCAGAGGGCAGGCCCAATCCCTAGGTGCAGACCCTGGTCAGGCTCAGAGCAGGGCCGACTGGGGAGTTGGGGCACCGCCCCCTGTCATGCACAGAGCAGGGCGATCAGGAGCTTGTGATGCCACCCTCAGTCACGCTCAGGGTAGGGCCGATTGGGGGGTTGGGGCACTGCCCTCTGTCACACTCAAGGCAGGGCCAATCAGGGGGTTGGGGCACTGCCCCCTGTCACGCACAGAGCAGGGCCGATCAGGGGGTTGGGGAGCTCCCCCCTGTCACGCACAGAGTAGGGCCGATAGGGGAGTTGGGGCACCGCCCCCTGTCACACACAAAGCAGGGCGGATCAGGGGATTGGGGCGCCGCCCTCTATCACCCACAGAGCAGGGCCGATCAGGGGGTTGGCGCACCGCCACTGTCACACTCAGGGCAGGGCCGTTGGGGAGGTTATGGCTCTACCCCATCACACACAGAGCAGGGCCCATGGGGGGAGGGGGGATTGGGGCGCCACCCTCTATCACCCACAGAACAGGGCCGATCAGGGGGTTGGGGCGCCGCCACTCTCACACTCAGGGCAGGGCCAATGGGGAGGTTATGGCTCTACCCTGTCACACACAGAGCCGCAGGGCAATCAGGGGGTTGGGGAGCACCCCCTATCAAGCACAGAGCAGGGCTGATCAGGAGGTTGGGGTGTCTTCCCCTGTCAGGAACAGAGCAGGGCGGATAGGGAGGTTGTGGCCCCGCCCCCTGTCACACACAGAGCCACAGGGCGATCAGGGGGTTTGGGCACTGCCCCCTGTCACGCTGATCCCGGTGCTGGGAGGCATATTACCCTTTTACTATATAGGATAGAGGCCTGGTGCATGGGTGGGGCTGGCTGGTTTGCCTTGAAGGGTGTCCTGGACCAGGGTGGGGGTCCCCACTGGGGTGCTTGGCCAGCCTGGGTGAGGGGATGATGGCTGTTTGCAGCTGGTCACACACCCTTCAGGGTGGGGGTCCCCACTGGGGTGTTGGCCAGCCTGGGTGAGTGGCTCAGGGCTGTTTTCAGGCTCGTGGGTGACTGAAGCTCCCAACTGCTCCTTTTTTTCTTTTTTCTTTTTTATTCTGGGCCAGCTTTAGCTCTGGCTCCAGCTCTGAGGCCTCTGCTGGGTTCTATATTCGAAACAATGTATAACTCCAGCTCTGAGATCCCGGCTCGCTGAAAGCAGGTTTCTGGGGTTTTGTTTAGCTTCTATATTTATTACAATTTTTCAAACTGCAGACTCAGAGGCTGGCAAGGCAGGCGGGGAACGTTGGAGTCCTCCATCACTGAAGCAAGCAAGCCTCATGTTCATTTCCAGCTGCCTGGCTGCCGGCCACCATCTTGGCTGGCAGTTAATTTGCATATCACCCTGATTAGCCAATAGGAAGGGTAGCGGTCGTACGCTAATTACCATGTTTCTCTTTTATTAGATAGGATGATTATAAAATACAATATTATTATTGTCCTCTTTTAATAGAGGTTAACAAGGTCATTTAGTGACCTGGAATTAGGATGTAGGCCAGAGCAATTTAAACCCCCTACCATCTATGTTCTTAACCATTATGCTTCACTGTTTTACTTTAAACTGTGCAAGATTTTCATATCCTTTATGAGATTTTCTTGGTGAGTATTCCAGTGATCACTTATCGAAAGTTTTTTTTATTTTTTTGTTAATCCTCAACAGGATATTTTTTTCATTTATTTTTTAAGTGGGTGGAAGGGAGAGCTGAGGGGAAGAAAAGGAGAGAAATATTGATGTGAAAGAAGCACATTACTTGGTTGTCTCCTTACGCAGGTACGTTCCCTTGATTGGAATTGATTCTGAGACCCTTTGGTGCATGGGCTGACTGACAGTAGTGCCATTGAGCCACACTGGCTAAACAGGTTTTTTTTTTTTAATGTTGTTTTATATCTGCCTTCTCCAGCTTCTAAAATATCAAGAATTTAGTAGAAAAATTGCTAGGTTACAGTTTACCTTATTTTTAAAAATTATACTAAAATTGCCAATAAATAGTAAAAGGAAAAAGAGTAGAATAAAATTTTGAGACTCTAAAAATCAGATAGTTTCTATAGCTTGGGGCAGGGTGAAAGGAGCAAATGTGGTAGGGAAATGGGGGACATCTATAATAAAGTCAACAATAAAATAAGAATTACACAAGTGCTCACTTCAGCAGCACATATACTAAAATTGGAACAATACAGAGATTAGTATGGCATACAAATTGTGAAGCGTTTCATTTTTTTTTTTTTTTGTAAACTTTAGAAAGAAAGAAATCCAACAAATTTCAATCATTAAAAAAAGAGTTACATGAATTTTAGTAAATTGGATTTCACTTTTATTATTCTATCCATAGAGTGTATATTATTTTTAAACATTAATTTATTGTTCTCTTCTCTTTCTTTTTTTTAGTACACTGTGTGGAATTTTGTTCCAAAGAATTTATTTGAACAATTCAGAAGAGTGGCAAATTTTTATTTTCTTATTATATTTTTGGTTCAGGTAAGCTTTATCATTCAATAGATCATTAAATTTATAGATAAAATTTCTAAAAATACGTTGTCAGGGAAAAGTTACATAGCATTCTAAATCATTTGCTTTTGGGGTGATATTTTTTTTCTGCAGAGCTTACCCATCATATTCAATGAATACAATGATTTAACCACATCTAAATTTCTAAAAACTAGCCAGTGAATTTTAAGATTAATTTTATTTGTTTCATTTTATTGATATGCTGTGGTGCTGATAACCATAATCAAAGCCAAGAAAATAACATCATCTTTAAGATGCTCGTTCAGAACATAAATATTTTGGGTTTTAATATGCAGCACATGTTTTTGACACATTTTTGCCTATAGAGCCATCTTGGTACAAAGTGAATTTTTCTTTTTTTTTTTTTTTAATGTCAATTTTACTTTTATTTAAAATAATTTTCTTTTTTTCATTTTTAACAATCCTCATGAAAATAGATTTTTGTTTAGGAGACCGTTTTTTTAACTTGAACCAGTATTAATTATAGGCTATTTAACAGTTTCTTAATCTCACATTGCTTTTTTTTCTTAATATCAAAATATCAAGAGAATAGCTTATGAAACTTGAGTATGAATCAATATTTAAAAATAGTTATTACTATTTTCTTTTAAAAAGATTATTTTTTTCTGATAATACTTTAGCAGTTTCTTCCAATGTGGCATTGAATTTTCGTATGAACCCTGAACTTTTCTCTCAGTAGAACCTAGAATTTCAAAAGAAAAAAAACACTTGCCAAGTTATTACTTTAAAGCTTGAGGAAACATTTGCTATTTTCTAAAAATTGCTTTTCTTCATGAACAAAGAAGAAACTTCTGATTTTTTTTTTTTTTATCAATAGAACATCAGCTTGGTTTTCTCAGAAATGTGAGAAATTTATACTAATCGTGTCACATAACATGCGTTTGTGAAATTACCAGCTAAAATCAGGAATTCAGCTTCTCTGTGGAATAGAACAAATTTAATTGTCCTCTATGGTGTAAAGGAACATTAATAGTAAATTATTTAGAGTCATATTCTAACTAGCAAAACATAATTAGTGCAGAAATTTCTTTACTTCTCCAGCAGCTTTTAAAACCTCAGTTGTATGATGTTCATAATAATTGCAGCATCATTTTCCAAGCTGTACCCTTTCTGGCTCTGCTAGATTTAACAAAATCACTTATGGAAGAAAAACTCTTTCTCTAGTCCCATTCCTTGCTCTGTCTCCCTAAGTAGTGAGTTTATTCTGAATCCCAGCGTAAAAATTACTGACAGACTTTTCAGCATTTATCAGGATGGGCGAAGAAGTGTGAAATGAGATTCAGAACAGCTGTAGCTCCACCCCTTGGCAAATATTGAGGAAGAACTGAAGTACTCTCTGTTAAGAAGGCAGATAAATGACTGAGTCTACTCTAACAATATTTGTGGGTATCCAGTAGATTTAGATATTCTAACCCCATATAAGAGCCAATAAAGTGAACTTGTAAAACTGAACTAAATTATCCTCACTGTATAATATGTCCCTCCTATTATTTTTACTCTGGACTATGATACTCATTTTGTATAGTGTTCTCAGAATTCCTAGTATGTTTGAGATTTAAGATGTTAATAGCATGATATGTACAATATAAAAATATAATATTCTGCATTCTTTTTTTTAAAATCCAGCTTATGATTGATACACCTACCAGTCCAATTACCAGTGGACTTCCATTATTCTTTGTGATAACAGTAACTGCCATAAAACAGGTATGAATTGCTTCCTATTCTTGTTTCCCCATGTCATTTGCAAGTTGCTAAATATGTCCACTCCAAGAGAACATCTATTGTTGAGAAAATAATTTCCATAAGAAAGCAGCAAATGTTTTTGATGTTGCATATGGTAAAAATAAACTGAGTTAAGCCACACTATTATATTTCAGGTGATTCATGGTATGTTTACCACTGTTAAAATGTTGTTCTCTTGACATACCCAGGAAGCGTTCAAAACAAGCATTTTATATGTATAAATCAAATTATATATGAAACATAATTATTATAATCATCTTTGTAGAGTTTGGCAATATTTCAAAGAAATACAGTTCTAGCTGATTTGGCTTAGTGGATAGAGTATCAGCTTGAGGACTGAAGGGTCCCAGGTTCGATTTCAGTCAAGAGCACATACCTCAGTTGCAGGCTACATCCTCGGCCCTGGTCAGGGAGTGTGCGGGAGTCAACCAATTGATGTGTCTCTGCAATAGATGTTTTTTTTCTCTCTCTTCCCATCCCTTCCACTCTCTCTAAAAAATAAATGGAAAAATATCCTCAGGTGAGAATTAACAAAAAAAGAAAAGAAAATACAATTCAAAATGGATATGTTTATGGGGAGTGGAGCATGTACTTCTAGCATGAAGATCCTATATCATAAAGGGCTAATATGCAAATCGACCAGACAGCTGAGCGACCAGTCGCTGTGACGGTCAGTGACCACCAGGGGGCAGATGCTCAACACAGGAGCTTCCCCCTGGTGGTCAGTTCACTCCCCCAGGGGGAGCGACGCTCAGCCAGAAGCCCTGAGCTGGGCTCACAGCTGGCAAGCGCAGTGTTGGTGGTGGGAACCTCTCCCACCTCCATCGCAGTGTAAGGATGTCTGACTGATGGCTTAGGCCTGCTCCCTGAGTCTCCCGGACTGTGAGAGGGCGCAGGTCAGGCTGAAGAATACCCTCCCCACCCCCCGAGTGCACAAATTTCATGCACTGGGCCTCCAGTTTTAAATAAAAATTGTTTAGTGCTTTCCTACTTGTTACACTTTCTCTGGTTAAGTTGATTTTTATGTAAAGTTGTACCCTAGTGGGAAATAGCTTCAACCAAATCTTGAATTGGTATTAAATTCTAGATATAGAAAAGAAGATTATTATTGGATAAACATGTCAAGTTAGAAATAAAGGAATCTGTAGAAAGGTCATGTCTTTATAACTACCATTTCTCTAAAGATCTTGGCAGGACCTCAGTTATACAGAGATTGTTCCTTCCACTTGAAAGAGAGTTAGTTGAATTTTCTTATGTAAATTTGATAAATTTTCATTTTATAAGATTTAGGGATAAGGTTTAAATTGCTTTGGAAGTAAAATTGACAAACATTTTATAATCTGAGATGTAATATATTTTAACAATTACCTTATATATCTAGTATGTCGGAATATCATGCTACTGCTCTCACTGTTTGATTTTCCTTTAGTGTTCTTTTGGAAACTGTCAGTCAGCATTCAAATCACTTCATATGGTCACATATTTACTTGGTTTTGCAGATGTCATTTATTTCATCAGAGTAACACAGATTTGTCCCTTGGACCTATTTTCTATATGTAGTTCCCTTTTAGGTAATTTCATTTATGGTAGTGGCTTAAAGTACCATTTATATGTTAATGGTTCCCAAATATATATGTATCCTGAATCTATTGCCTGAACTCCGACACTCATGTACAACTGTGCAACTTTTCCACTGGGATAGCTTGGGCTTTTCCTGACCATGTCATTCTCTCATTTTCTCCTCTGGTCTTTTTTCTTCCTATCATTTGGTGCTACCTGTTTCTGTTGAATAAATGTTTATTTGTTTGTCTTTTGCCTTCATTTGAATATTCAGCTCTGTGAGGGCAGATACGTTTTTTTATAAACCAGTTTATTTCTAGTGACCAGAACAAGGTCATGCTCTGATTATATCTCCAATAAATAATTTGCTTGACAGATAAATGAATGAATGAATGAATGAATGAATGAATGAATGAAGCTATTATTTTTTTGAAGTAATTTAAAATGTTGCAGTACTTCTTACCCTGGTTTCCCAATCTACACTATTAAAAGACAAACATGCAAATTGACCGTACCTTCACTATGCCTTAAGCCACACCCACCAGCCAATCAGAGCAACTATATGCAAATTAACCCAACCAAGATGGAGGCTGGCAGCCACGGAGCTGGAGAAGCAGGAGGCTTGGTTGCCCCAGTGATGGAGGAACCAGCCAGCCCCCACCCATGCACCAGGCCTCTATCCTATATAATAAAAGGGTAATATGCAAATTGACCCTAACAGCAGAACGACTGGGAATGACTGGTCACTGTGACACACACTGACCACCAGGGGACAGATACTCAATGCAGGAGCTGTCCCTTGGTGGTCAATGCGCTCCCACAGGGGGAGCTCTGCTTAGCCACAAGCCAGGCTGATGGCTGCCAGCACAGTAGTGGTGGCGGGAGCCTCTCCCACCTCCTCAGCAGCACTAAGGATGTCCGACTGCAGCTTAGGTCTGCTCCCTGATGGTAAGTAGACATCCCCCAAGGGCTGCTGGGCTGCCAGAGGGATGTCTGACTGCCAGCTTGGGCCCGATCCCCCAGGGAGCGGGCCTAAGCCAGCAGGTGGACATCCTCCGAGGGATCCCAGACTGCAAGAGGGCATAGGCCGGGCTGAGGGACCCCCCAAGTGCACAAATTTTTGTGCACCGGACCTCTAGTGTTTATATATTTGGCCTAATATAGCCTGGGTTTATTTGGAATGTGATGCCATTAACCAAATTGAAAAATGCTGATAAAAATCTGCAAAATAGAAGTTAAATATATTTGTTATTATTGACATCCTCTCTCCTTTTAGAATGGGTTAAATAAAAACACGTAATATAAAAAGCAGAAAGATTATACCTCAAACCTGTGTTACTGTGGTTGACGTAGTTAAGTCCTAAATTTACATGAGAGCTTCTTGACAACTAAAGCAAAAGCAGAAATATGAAAGATCATAATTTCAAAGAGAAAATTTGATATATAAGGATTTTTTCCCTTTACAACATCAGGATTCAGAGTTTTCTCTTTTCTAACAACTATTCCTACATTGTGTTCATTTAATAACACACAACATACTAGAATATACTGTTCAGGTTTATCTGCCCATTCATATAGATCAGTAGAATAAATTTTAGAAAAATTGTACAAATGCAAGTTGCCATGTCCAGTCTTTCCTTTTTCTTTCCTTTTAGTCTGCCTTTGTCCTTTGTCCTTTTATCAAAATAAGAAAAGCTATATTATCAGTTTTTATACTCTGAGTAAAGATGTTAGTTTTCTTGTTTTTTTAACTTCTCCCAACCATACTTGCATATTAAAGGTTTTTTTAGTTATGTAATGCAAGGTGTAGTGCTGTGGTAAACAGCATAGTCTTTGCCTTCTCTGAGCATAAAACCTATGAAGTAGGGAAGATAAACCCAAACACAAAGGCAGTTATAGTTCAGTAAGGTAGTGGTCAGACCCAGTGAGCTGTAGGTGTTCAGAGAAAGGATGCAGCACTGTCTGGATAATCAAGGAGGGTTTCATGGAAGGAACATTTTTAGAGATGAGACTGGGAATAAGAGTAAATGACAATTGGTGAAAAAGGTAAAGTATCAACGAACAACTTACGGAAATTCCCAAATGTAGAAAAGGCAAGACCTTTTTTGTGAAATGACATGGCTGACTAATGTTTGACACTATGTAGGAAAGTACTAAAAAGTAATACTGGAAATGTAGCTTGGTAAGTTAATCAGGCTGGAAGATTCTTTGGTCTAAACATCGGAGAGTTATTGAGGGGGCTTTGAACAGGATAGCGAATTAAAACAATGTTTTAGAAAGATTAATCTGGCAGTAACATGTTGGATGGATTAAAATTTGTGAACTTGTGTTATAAATGATAATGTTTTTATTATTAATGTCATCTGGCTATAAAAGGAACTATGTTTTTTGACAGTTTCAGAAAAAAAAGTTTTGACCCTCCATTAAATTTCTTTAAAATTGGCATACCACATCTTCAGTGGGGCCAGCATAATTTTTTTTTTTTTCAGAGAGAAAGAAACATCAATTTGTTGTTCCACTTATTTATGCATTCATTGGTTGATTCTTGTATGTGCCCTGACCAGGAATCAAACTGGCAGCCTTGGCATATCGGGATGATGCTCTAACCAACTGAATTATCTGGCTAGGGCTGCATCATTTAAATACTTTAAGAATGGTTTCACAAAAGGTTTCTCCCTGAAAAAATATCTTGAAGTAATTTTTAATATTTGCTTTATATGTTACAGTGTTCTAATATTTTTAGGTAATAGATGCACATGTTTTAAAAAATAGAAAGTACAAAATCTCATATAATAAAAGTCATTTATACTCCTACCACCACCACCCCCAACCCCGTCTCCTGGTTCTCCTCCCCTGAGGAAGCCATTATTTGTACATTAGTCCAGATATTGATACAGAGTGTTTTCAAAGGTAAGCATTTTTCCCCCACAAATGTTAGCATAGAACACAACACATTCTGTTCTTTTATCACTTAATGCTATCAGATACCATTTTGTTATCTTGTGTTATACCTCTGAGTTCTTGAATTTTCTTTGAAATAACACAAAACGTCCACTTAGTCTTTGTGAAATGCTTATGTCTGTTTCCCTTTTTAATGATGATCCACATACCCTACCATATTTTTTGGAAGTACAAATAATAATTCTATTGGTCTAGTGTTTAAGAAAGTAAAATAATTCAACATCAGTTTTAAAATGTGTTCTTTTTTCTATTTATTGTCTGTAATAATGCTGTATGAATTTTTATATATATACTAGAGGCCTGATGCATGAAATTCATGCAAGAGTAGGCCTTCCTTGCCCTGGCTGCCGGCACCAGCTTCCCTATGGCACCCGGGGCCTGGGTTTCCCTCGCAGCCCCAGCTTCTTCCGGAAGGTGTAGCATTTTATGCTTTTATTATTATAGATATATGTAGAGAGAAGAAGGAGGGAGAGAGAAACATTGCAAACCTCTTGCACTCACCAAGTCTAGGGTTCTCATTAGAAATCGAACCTGCCACCATTTGGTATATTGGACGATGCTCCAACCGACTGAGCCACATCAGACTGGCTGCATAAATTTATATTTTATGTTTAAAATATCATTTGTATGTAGAAGCAACAGAACTTATTGATTGACTAGGTGTTAAAGAAAGGTAGGAATAAAAAAGTGACTCCCCAGATTTCTAGTATGAGCAGCTTAGTAGATGGCGATGTCATTTGTCAAGATGGATAACATTGAAAATGCAACAGATTTAGAAGATAACATCATAGGTTTAGTTTTGAAATGTTCAATATGTTAGATATCATAATGGAGATATTAAGAATACAGTTGGATATTCAAGTTTAGAGTCTAAAAGAAAGATGTGAACTGGAGATATAAATTTCAGAAATTTTTGAAGACCACAGGTATACAAGAAATCTTGTAGCGAGAAAGTGAAGGGTGAAAAAAGGGCCCATAAACATGACAGAAGGAGGCTTTCATAAGGAAATTGAGAAAAATTAACGGAGAGATACTGTGAAAATAAGAAAAATGTATGTAATGAAACCAAGTTTTTATGAGTATATGCATCAAAATAGCCTAATATAATTCTGGTGAATCGAATGTTTGGGGGCGATTTTTATGTTTCTTTTTCTCATTTGATAAAAATATCTTCTAATTAGGTGAAGAGATTAGCCAAAGAACATATATTCATAGCCCATGGACACAGACAATAGTGTGGTGAAGGACAGGGGAGTTGTGGGGGAGGGGCTGGGTAGAGATGGGCAAAGGAGAGGATAGGGGACATCTGTAATAGTGTCAACAATAAAAAATATATCTCCTAATTATACTAAAAAGGACACATTTATTCTTTTGACATTTACAGGGGTATGAAGATTGGTTACGACATAACTCAGATAATGAAGTAAATGGAGCTCCTGTTTATGTTGTTCGAAGTGGTGGCCTTGTAAAAACGAGATCAAAAAACATCCGGGTATGCATTTAGTAAATAATGTATATCAATTATATTTTGATGTCACAAACTTTAATCTGATTAATTTTATTAAAAGCCTGCTTTTCTACATTAAAATATTGTGATAGACTACTTGTTTAGAACCCAATTAGTCCTTGCCTTTTAAAACTGGTATATTCACTCTCCCCAAAATTCTTCATAGGTGGGTGATATTGTTCGAATAGCCAAAGATGAAATCTTCCCTGCAGATTTGGTGCTTCTGTCCTCAGATCGACCCGATGGTTCTTGTCACATTACAACTGCTAGTTTGGATGGAGAAACTAACCTAAAGGTTTGTATGTGTATAAAATGCCTTTGGATTATAGTGATATTTTCCTTTGGTTAAGGTAATAAAATTTGACCTGATAAAGGCGAAATATTTTTAAATTACTGAAAATTTTAAGAATCACTAAGTTTTTTAAAAGAAATAATGTTTTATATTTATTTCAAGGGTAGCCTCACATGGTTTAGTCAAGTTAAAGAAAAATGGGAAGTGTTTTTAGGAAAAATAAAATATTTTAATATTTTGGTGTTTTTTTTAGATAAGGGAGGTTTGAAATAGATGAGGCTATAAAGTACAGCATAGGGAATATATATGTATATATGGTGCCAGATGGTTGCTAGATTATCAGAGGGGGTCACTTAGTAAGTTATATAAATGTCTAATCACGGTTGTACACCTGATTATATTACAATTTATGTAATATTGTACGTTTACTGTAAATAGATGATATGTAGGGTTCCATTTAGATCTTGAAAGTGCAGTTTAATCCTTGTTGTTTTTTTCAGACTCATGTGGCAGTTCCAGAAACAACAGTATTACGAACAGTTGCTAATTTGGACACTCTTGTAGCTGTGATAGAATGTCAGCAACCAGAAGCAGACTTGTATAGGTATGGTGTGATAGTCAACCTACTCATTTTAAGTCCTGTTTACAGATCTCATTTTTACCATCATAAACATGCAATGAAATTAGCTAATTAAAGACATTATTGAAGAGGAGGTAGTTGAGAGATACATTAAAGGGAAAAAAGGCTAAAGCAGAATTTGCCAGAATTCTAATCCAAAGTGTTAATTCCAGAACAGTGCTCTTTTATTCAGACATTTCTTTCCATTACTTTCTATATGAACTGGCTTTATCACTATAATAGGAAATTTTATAACAATAATAGTACTTATAGGAGAAGTAAGATTAATATTTTTTTTTTTGATCCTCACCTGAGGATATTTTTCCATTGATTTTTTAGAGAGAGTAGAAAAGAGAGGGAATGACAGAGAGAAATATCGATGTGAGAGAAACACATTGATTGGTTGCCTCCTGCACAAGTCCCAACCAGGGCCCAGGGCTAGGGAGGATCCTGCAACTGATGTATGTAAATACAGAGTAAGTCATCTTCCAGTGATATACTAATTATTGTGGGCTGCGAAATAGGAACAACTTTTTATTATTAAAGTGATATACTAAACTCACTTTTACTCAGTAACTGATGTTAAGTGGGGGAGGGTATTACCAACAGTATTTAAGGTATGGTCCCATTTTTGTTGTTAAGATACATATTTATCTATATGAGTATGGAAAAAAGCCTGGAAAACATATCCCAAAATAATGGCAGTGTTTGTATCTGAGTGGTGGGATTACCTGTAATGGTATTTCCTTTTTGATATCCTTTTTATATTTTCTGAATCATTTTATGAAATGTGTGTGTTTGAGTGTATATCTATATATATAAAAGCCTAAGGCTACATAAAATCCATTAAGTGGAGATTTAAAAAAAAACAAAAATACAGCAGTGCATTTCCCTGATACAGACAGCTGAATGAAGCAGAAATAAGAGGTTAGCAAGAAACAATGAAGCCAAAGGGATAAACCATCTGTGACCTGGAAACAGGAGGAATAATAGGGGACATTGAAAGGGAATGCTTAATATTGCCTTGCCTAGTTAAATGATTAACATGAAGCTCTGTCTAGAATTTGCTTCAACTCAAAATTCACTTCTCACTGTAGTAGAAAATAATTGTTCATTTGAATTGACTGTGCTATGGAGCTGTTTAAGTAGTGGAATTTGGAACTGAAAGGCAGGTTATGAAAATTCATTGATAACAAGCCACCTATTCTAGAAGCTTTGGAGTTCACTGATAGGTTTTTGCTTACTACTCTATTCCCACCGCTTAATTCACACATAGTAGTTGCTCAATGAATATTTGTTGGATGAATGAATGCATGAATAAGTAAATGAGTGATTCTAATCACAGGAAGCTTATTTAATAAACTGTGATGAAATATGTGAGCATTCATTGTTGGCTAAATAATGTATACTTATGTAGTAAATATAAATTCTCATGATGATAAAACTAATAATGGTATAATATATAACATTTATATCACCATTTTTAAAACATTTTTACATTCATTACCTCATTCATAGCTGGAGTGGGATGGCAAGAATTGTTAGAGCTTAATGACTGGTAAATATTGATTTTTATAATTTCTAACATAATGATTGGACCATTCATAAAAAGAAAAGGTTGGTTTGTTTCATGTATAAGAATAGTGCCAAAAGTATCTAAAATTTTCCACTTATTGATGTCATAAGTAACACATATTTGGGTTTTTTTTTTAACATGGTGAATTCTTTGATAGATTCATGGGACGAATGATAATAACTCAACAAATGGAAGAAATTGTAAGGTAAGAACAAAATCACATTATTTGGGGGAGGGACTAAAATCAAGTTAAAGAAATATTAGATAAGTTTCATATAATGTAAAAGGGTTCACTTGAAAGCACTTAGCACTTTATCTTCTAGTTATGTATAGCAGCAACAAGTGTGGGTGAAGCAATTTCATGAAGTAATATCAAAATAATTTAGTAAGATTATTTATATACTTGTATTTTTTTCTAATAATATCAGGTAGTAACATAAAAGGAAACATAAACATTCTTATTCAAATCCTTACCCACTGAAGTCTAGAATACAAGAAATGTTTTCTATAATGTTTAACAAGTATAAGTGTTACAGACTTCTTCATTTCAAAATCATTTAACACAAACTAGAGTACTTAGTGGCCAATCCAGAACCTCTTATTTACTCTTCTGATTGTTTTTTGTTTGGTTGATTGTTTTGTTTTCCCTCTATATTAAGGTTAATTTCTGGCTGCTGCATGAAAGGACTTGAGCTCATTTCAAAGATTTGCTAATAGGATGAGATTACATTGTTACTCATGACCATAAAGCCAAATTTAAAATAAACCTTGGAATGGTCCCTTGAACTTCTAAATCAAATCACCTTTTTTCTGGAGACATGTTCAGTTAAACTGGCCGCTTGAAATAAGTCACTGACAAAGAGTTGAGCATTTCTTAAAATGAAATCCTCAAGTCAAGCCACCAAAACTATCATGCATCAGCACTGATTCACATTTTTAATAAACATTAACACAGGAGCATGTTCAATAAACTCTTTAGCCATGGTCTGTGCTGAAGCAACCAGAGTTTGCTGATGAACTGCCTTTTAATTCAAAGCTTTCTATCATTATATCCCAATTGTATATGCCAGTGTGAGTGCAAAGTTTTTCTATTCATTGTTAAAACCAGTACCACGTGAAAAGGAGCTGTTTTATGGCTTCTGGTTAATAGATTTTGGAATATCCATGTAGTGTGCTCCAAATATGACTCAATATTAAAACCATACTTGTTAACCATGTCCCAAACACCTGGTCCTCCTTGGTTCATTGATTTTTTAGAGTGTTTGGGTTTGTAGACATCTTGGTTCCAATTCTGTTTGATTTGGATGACTGTGTATGTATATTTCAGAAAAGCATAAGGAATCTCAACAAAATTAAGACTTTTTAACTTATCCATAACAGAGTCTATCATTTTGCTATCACTAAAAAAGTACAATTTCCTTTCTAGTTATTCCTTCTCATTTTATATCTCCTTTATGGAGAGAAATTCAAACAGCAAGAAGACCTGAGCTCCAAGAAGTTTGCAATGCAAGTAGTAAAGTTGTAGTGTCAATCTTGCCTACAAACGTACTAACTCACTTACTACATAATGTTTTATAAACCAAAGTAATTTTAATTGTGCAGAGCTTATGCATTTACATACAAATCATGCTACAGTTCTTATTTACGTTGCATTTTAATTCTCTATTTTCTTTGAAAACTGTTTATTAATTTTGCTCAAAATTTTCATCCTCTATTAAACATTTAAAAATCATTGCTTAATCTTTTATTTTGTTGTGTTTTATGTTTAAAATTTTTGTAACTGGTCTGGTGGATTTATGAGTTTATTTACCATCATAATCTTATTTCTGAGCCACCGATCTTAAAGTAACTGAAATGCTAAAGCAGTTGTTTTTGTTATAGTAACTAACATTATGATTGACCTAAATAGTAGCTAAGATTTTGGTTCTATATAAAAGCAGTGTTGTAACTATAACTCAGGTACTTTCTGCTAAAGATGCTGTTTTAGAATTTAATTAAATGTTTAATATATTTAATGCTTTTGTTTTTTTGTGTGTTTTTCCCTAGACCTCTGGGGCCAGAGAGTCTCTTGCTTCGTGGAGCCAGATTAAAAAACACAAAAGAAATTTTTGGTTTGTATATGTTGAAAGTTTTTAATTATAGATTCATGTTGATACTTTACGAAGTATTTCTAAAAGCACAGCATTTGTGTTCTTTTGGTTGGGTAACTTGTTATTTAGTTACATGTTGCCTGTGATAATTTTCTTACAAAGATTGTGTTAATATAATTTTGGTTGTAGTTTTTGTTATTAATCTCTATCTTTGAGTAATAGACTAGAACCTTACTCTTATATTTTCTTTGTTGATACTTGTGAAACTGAGTGCTAAGAAGATAATTCTGGCACTTCTTTCTATTCATGGTGAATGACAACCAATATAATCTGGCATTGTGGTATAGTAAACCACCTGTGTAATCCTATTGTGATTATTCTTAGATTGGATGAATAAAACTGCTGACTCATTCATTCATTCAACAAATTCTTATTAATATGACTGTATACCAGGTACTGTTGAAACATATACTGACTGGATCAAAAGAATGAATAAATAATGTTCCTGCATTGAAGATTTATTAATTAATCAGTTAATTAATTAACTTATGCTCTGAGTCAATTTTAGGCAAATTGTGAAATCATTGATGATCTTTAGCTGTCAACTAGTTCTTCCCTCTTCAGAAATGGCCCTTCATATACTAGCCAGCTTGTTATTTACTGAATGTTTACAGCTTTTGGGGTGTGTCCTCTTCCTCATTCTCTTCTTTCATCTGTCTTATCTCTCAGTATTAGGCTCTCTGATAAAGAAGTCCATATACTTTTTAAAAAAATGGAAAGTAACAAATGTTGGTAAGGATGTGGAGAAATTGGAACCCTCATACATTGCTGGTAGGAGTGTAAATGTTGCAACTGCTGTGGAAAACAGTGTGGCAGTTTCTTAGTAAGTTAAATTCAGGATTACCATGTGACCCAACAGTTCTACTCCTAGATATATACCCCAAAGAACTGAAAATAGATCTCCAAACAGAGACTTCTACGAGAGTGTTCATAATAGCACTATTTACAATCATCATAGAGTAGAAACTGTCCACATGTTCATCAACTAATGAATATATTAAAAAAAATGTAGGATATCCACATAATGGAAAATTATTTACTATTAAACAAATGAAAACATTATGCTGAGTGAAAGAAGCTGGACACAAATGTCACATATTGTAGGATCCCATTTACTTGAAGTACCTGGAATGGGCAAATTCATAGAGACAGAAAGTAGATTAATGGGTTGGGTAGTGGAGGGGAATGGGACTGATGCTTAATAGGTACAGGGTTTTCTTTGGGAGTGATGAAAATGTTCTCAAGTTAGATAGTGAGGGTAGTAGCACAATATTGTGAATGTACTAAGTGCCACTGAATTGTACATTTTTAAATGATTAAAATGATAAATTGTATGTTATGTATATTTTACCACAATCTAAGAAGAGAAAACTATAATAAATGTTCTGATGGCAAAAGCCAAAGAAAACCTCTGCCGGGGTCCTGCCCCAGCGGGTCCAGAGGTCCCCAAAGGCGTGGACGGAGTTGGCGAAGAAGGAATGACACGGAGACAGCGTTCAGTTGATCATCATAGCCGGGTTCTCTTGTCAGGGTCTCCAGCCAGGTTCTGTAGCCAGGTTCTGTAGCTGGGTTCTGTCCAGGTTCTCCAGCCAGGTTCAGTCACCAGGTTCTAGTCAGGTTCTCTTGCCAATTTCTGTAGTCAGGTTCAGTCCAGGATCTTTTGCCATGTTCTCTCCAGCGAAGTTCTTCTGTCTCTAGGTTCTGTGTAGGTTCTGTCTTCTTCGTTCTGTCTTCTAAGTTCTGTCTTCTAAGTTCTGTCTTGTTACATCTGTATTTATACCAGTTGATTCCAATCCTATCAATCTCTATTCCAAAGGTTAGGGCGTTTCTTATCTCCATTCCAGGGAGTAAAGATTATGTAGCTTAAGCATGATTGTTCGTAGTTAAAGTGATTAATTACCCGCCTGGCACTTAGTTAAGAGGTTTTATTCCCTCCCTAACTTCAGGGGAAAATCCCTACCTGGGGAAACAACCTTTCTCAGAGAGGAGACCTTGGTTAAAACACATAGTGCCAAGAAGGTGAGCAAACATATTAAGAACAGTATGCCATATATGCCAGGTCCTTTGAAACAGCAAGGATGGACCAGCTCCCGGCAAACCTCCAAGCTTTAGACCCTCTCATGTAATGCTGTATTTTAAAACATCTCTCTAGCATTAAAACCTTTCACGCTCTTAAAAGATGTCTATTTGAATGCCTTTAGGATGGGTCTGCTATTGTTTGCCTCAGTACCACTTCTCTCTATTGTATAATTCTGGCTGATTTCTATAATTTTGGTGCCATTTGAGTTATAAGTTCTGCCTTTATGGAATAATTTTAATGGTGAAAATTCCAGGACAAATCTTTAGGAAGAGGGCATGATGAATCCTACACTGCTTCTCAAATCTCACTATTTAGGCATGGGTGTAAACATTTATTGATTATCTGTTTCTAGGCATTTTGCTAACTTGTCATACAAACCGCACAAAAATTTTATGAGGTACTAGAGGCCTGGTGCATGAATTTGAGCACAGGTGGGGTCCAGCTGGCCCTGCCCCTGATGGGGGGGGGGGGCCAGGGGCGATCAGGGGTGGTTGTCCAGCCGGCCCCACCCCCTGGTCGAACTACCGGTCAAACTCCTGGTCGAGGGGACAATTTGTATATTGGCCTTCTATTATATAGGATATTTTTCCACTCTAAAGGTGGAGAAATTAAGATTCAGAGATTAAATAACTTCCCCAAGGACGTAGAACTAGTAAGTGGCAGAGCTAGCATTCAAACCAAGGTCTAATTCCAACAAAGTATTTTATAAGGCTGGTTTTACCTAATTTCATTCACCCCCAGTTTTAATCCCATTATTACTGTCATTCTCGCTAATTTCAGACGAGATCGGGCACGTTCAGGGTGGTATGGCCGTAGACGATTCTCGCTAATTTCAGAGTCATTCACATTGGCACGAATTTTTTTAAATAGCCCATTCCTTGTGTTTATTTACCCTGATAGATTTTCATATTATCGCTCCAGTGCTTATGAAATTATGTCTAGGGGTCCAGATTCTGGCATTCAGGGGTTTTCAAACTCTGATCACAATCTATTGTTCCATCTGAACAGAAAGTACTTTTCCATTTCTGTCTTTGTTAACACTGTTTGCTCTATCTATAGTGTTTTCCCAAATCCTTTTTCTCTATCAATTTCAACTGAGATAGTATCTCATTCTTATATCTCAGTTATAACTCAGAAACAGAGCCTCCATGCCTTCCTCATCCAGTAGGTTGAGTAATTAGAGTTCCCTAAAATGAGTATCAGAAAGCCTTTATAAAATTCAAAGAAAGGAAAGTCAGATTGTAACAGCTGTCAGACAATGCATTTTCCTAGATGCTTTCATGCTGGTGAGTACATTTTTCTTGTGAAACATACTAGGGCATTATTTTAAAGTACTATTTTGTTTTGTTTTGTTTTGCAGGTGTTGCTGTATATACTGGAATGGAAACAAAGATGGCGTTAAATTACAAGAGCAAGTCACAAAAGCGATCCACAGTAGAAAAGTAAGAAAACTTTTCATTTATTTGCATATAAATATGACTGTGGATGTGTATATAATTCATTATGTATAATTTTTTTGTGTATAAAAGTATATTTGACCCCTATATAATGTCAAATCAACACAGGATGATATCCTTGAGGATAGGGATGGTTTCTTATATTTTTGTATACATGTAGCATTTTGCACAATGTTTGGCATATAGTAGATGCCAAATTATGACTTTAAAATAAATATTATCTGATAATAATGGAAACACTTGATCAAACTAACCCTCCTGCAGATAACAGTGGTAAAATCTGTACAAAATGTTTAAAAACACACACAGTAATTTTAAAGCTCTGGAGAGTGGCCCAAAAAAAGACAGAAACTGGCAAAGAATGTACTCTTCAAAGACAGTATCAACAAGGAGAAAAGTTTAAGAATGTAGCTTTTTTCCTGAGGGCACTCCCAAATTCACGGACTGCAAAAGGCTAACACACACACAGCAGGGGCAAATTGTGAAATCATTGATATTAGGCTTTCTGATAAAGAAGTCCATATACTTTTTTTTTTAAATGGAAAGTAACAAATGTTGGTAAGGATGTGGAGAAATTGGAACCCTCATACATTGCTGGTAGGAGTGTAAATGTTGCAACTGCTGTGGAAAGCAGTGTGGCAGTTTCTTAGTAAGTTAATACTAAATATGTTTCTAATAAACATATTTTTAAACTTATTTATTATTTTTTAAATCCTCAAGAGCTCTAAACCTGCACATAAATTATTTCCATATTCTTGGCTGACTATTTGAACTATACATGTGCAGGGGAGACCCCAGTGGGCTTGACAATGAAACAGTAATGGTATGTACCAGCAAGCTGAAAGATCTGAGCAGAGAATTTTCCTGTTACCTGTTGCAGTGGAGATAGTGTTTGGTATTTGAACCTAGCCAAGTTAACTTCCTGCTAAAATTAAAAACCACACTCTTTGAGAAACCTAAAAGGATACACTATGCAATCAAAAATAAGCAGATGTTAAGAAAATGTATCTTGTACTCAGTAGAAAAAGCGCTCTGGTAACCACCGTACTGTTGTTTGTGTCGATGAGTTTCAGTTTTATATCCCATATGAGTGAGATCATATGGTTCTTAGCTTTTTCTGACTGACTTATTTCACTTAGCATGATAATCTCAAGGTTCATTCATGTTGTTGCAAATGGCAGTATCTCATCTTTTCTTATGGCTGAGTAATATTACATTGTATATATGTACACCATCTTCTTTGTCCAATCATCTATTTCTGAAGGACATTTTGGTTGTGTCTTGGCCACTGTGAATAATACTGCAATGAAAAGACGGGATGCATATATTTTGTGAATACATGTTTTCAAATTTTTTGGGTAGATACCCAGAAGAAGGATTGCTGAGTCATATGGTAACTCTATTCTTAATTTTTTGAGGAACTGCCACAATGTTTTCTCTAGCTGCTGTACAGTTTGCATTCCCACCAGTAGTGAACGATGGTTTTTTTTCTCCACAATCCCTCCATTCAACACTTGTTTTTACTTACCTTGATGACAATAGCCATTCTAAAAAGAAAAAATTGATAAACTTCCATGAATTTTAAAAGTTTTGCTCATCGGACTGTTCATTTAAGAAAAGGAGCAAGCATATTGTTTTGGAAGACAGTATTCTCAAAACATCTATATTATAAAAGGCCTGTGGCCCTAACACCGTAATGACCAAAGACCGGCACGGGTGGGCGGGCTGCATGATTTTGAGTGCTGGGCTTCTAGTATATGTGATAAAGGACTTGTATCTAGAATAAATAATAATGCATAGAAAGCTCCTATAAATCCATTAAAAAAAAAAGAAAAACAGCCCAATGAAAAAAATGCGTAAAAGACTGGAACAGATACTTCACAAAGAAAATACACAAATGGCCAATAAGCACATAAAAATTGTTCATCAATATTTAATTATGAGAGAGATACAAACTAAAACTACAAAGTGATACCAGAACACACTGGAAATGCTGAAAATTAAAAAGACTAAAAGTTCCAAGTTTCAGCAAGGATATGAAGCAACTGGATCTCTTCTAAATAATCTATGGATCAAAGAGGAAATCTCAAAGAACATTTTTAAAATCTAGAAGTAGGGAAAATACAGTGTGTTAAATTTTGTAGGATGCAACTAAAACGAAACAGAAGTAGTAGGTTATAAATAGGAAATTTATTATAGGAATTGGCTCACCTGGTTTATCTGTTTAAGACTTTATATGACTTAAATTGTGTTATTAACTTCATACCATCAACAGACTGACAATAAGATTCCTTGAATTCTGACAATTGAAAATAAATACTTCACAAAGTATTTGCGTAGGCCATGAGGCCCAACAACCTGCCTTCTGAAGCTGGAGAACTAGGAAAGTCGATGGTGTCATTCAGTCTGAGTCAAAGGCCAGAGAACCACGGGGCAGTGGGTATTACCTGGAATCCATATCCCTGAGAACCATGAGCTCTGCTAGCCCAGCTAAAAGAGAGAGAATTCACCCTACCTTCACCTTTTTGATCCATTTGGGCCCTCAATGGATTAGATGATGCCTGCCTACCTTGGTGAGAGCATATCTCTTTAAGCCTACTGAATCAAATACTAATCTCTTCCAGAAACACCATCACAGACACACTCATAAATGGTGTTTTACCAGCAATATGGGCCTCTCTTAGTTAGCCCAGTCAAGTTGGCACATAAAATTAACTGTCACAGCACTAAACACTAACATTAGAAAAGAAACACCAATAATAGAAACTGAAATTAAAAACTATACTATTTGCAATCATTCCCAAAAATGAAATATCTAGATGTACATCTAACAAAATACATACAGGATCTGAATGTTGAAAATCAGAAAATGCTGATAAAATAAACAAAGACCTAATATTAGTCTTGTCTAGTGAAATATTGTAATATTAAGCTAGCCCAGTGAAAAGAAGAGGGATCTAAAGTCAATTCCTGACTTGTGTGAATTTGGGAAATTTACAGAATGATTTTTGGGCTTTGGTCCTCATAGAGTTTTTATAAAGATTAGACAAATTAGTGGATGTGTTAGTTATGTTTACACTTAAAATTACCTAAGTACTGAAAATATAAAATAATCCTAAAATAATTAGACCAAAACAGCTGGCCAAAGCTATCATGTAGTATTAGTGTTTTGAACAGTAACATAACTATAAATAGGCTTATAATCTTACTAGAGGCCCAATGCACGAAAATTTATGCAAGAGTAGGCCTTCCTTCCCCCTGGCTGCTGGCACCGGCTTCCCTCTGGCACCCGGGACCCGTGCTGCTTCCTTTGGGCTGCTCGCAGGCACCTGGGACCCAGGCTGGCTTCCCTCCGGTCCCGGCTTCGTCAGGAAGGACGTCCAGAATGACGTCCGGAAGAGGTCTGGTCTAACTAGCATATTACCCTTTTATAATATTACCCTTTTATTATTATAGATATAGATGTGTTGGTTATTTTATTGCTGGTATAGATTCTGTTGGATGGTCATTTCTTAAAAACAAAGACTGTGCCCTTTAAATCAGTGAGGTCACCAGCCTTTCGGACCTCACGGACCACCAGTGGTCCACGGACCACTGGTTGGTGACCACTGCTTTAAATAGCTACCATAATATCATATATTTTAATATCTTATTTAGTATTAGTATTATACAGGAATACCCTACTTCAGTGGCATAGCAGTAACACATTTAACATGTATTCTGTGAAAGGTACTGAAAATACGTTCCTGTGATTATCTGCTTTGTGGTCTCTTGAGATCCAAATTTTTTTTTTTTTTAAATATATTTTATTGACTTTTTACAGAGAGGAAGGGAGAGAGATAGAGAGTCAGAAACATCGATGAGAGAGAAACATCGATCAGCTGCCTCCTGCACACCCCCCACTGGGGATATGCCCGCAACCCAGGTACATGCCCTTGACCGGAATCGAACCTGGGACCCCTCAGTCCGCAGGCCGACGCTCTATCCACTGAGCCAAACCGGTTTCGGCTTGAGATCCAAATTTGTATTCCAATATTTATATTTTAATCTAAAGTGAATAGTAGCACATAATTGATATGTTTTATATTCTCTTTTTCTCATTTCAGGTCAATGAATACATTTTTGATAATTTATCTAATAATCCTTATTTCTGAAGCCATCATCAGTACTATCTTGAAATACACATGGCAAACTGAAGAAAAATGGGATGAACCTTGGTATAACCAAAAAACAGAACATCAGAGAAATAGTAGTAAGGTATTTTATTCTGTTCTTGACTCTGCTGCTGTAAAGGAAACTTCTGATAGGAGTGACCATTCTGACCTTCCGAAAACCATTACTATTGAAGGATGACAAAAGGACATTGCACACTTGAAACCAATACAAAATATTGAAATTAAACTGTAATTGAAATAAAAGAATCACTGTAGATGAAAAAATAAAAACAAACGGCATTGCAAATGAAGGGTAGCCAGCCTGTATGTATTGGTATACTTTTTACACTTTAGGACATGAACAGTTACATTTTCTATGTCGTGATTTGAATAGTTACAAGAGATCACAAAAATTTAAGTCATCTGTATTGGCATCCACTTGAATACTACAAATTCAGTTTTTTATTTCTGTATGTTACAAGTGAAATAAAGAGTAAGTTGGTTTATTTTCAATTCTGCCAGAATAATTCAAGGAATCTTATTGTCAGTCTATTGATGGAATGAAGTTAAGAACACAGTTTATGTCATATAAAGTTTTAAACTGATTAAATATGGACTACCAAGAGAATTTAACCTACAATATGGGTAAATAATTGTTCTCCAAATTTCACTTTAGATTAAAATACAAATACTGGAATACAAATTTGGATCTCACAAAGCAGATAATCTCAGGAACATATTTTTAGGACCTTTCACAGAATGCATGTTAAATGTGGTACTACTATGCCATTGAAGTAGGCTATTTCTGTGTAACCTGTAATTTAAGAGTTTTAAATTCTAGCAGTTCCAGGCTAGCAATTTCATAATTTTTAAAAACTACACTCAGTTTTTAGTTAACTATAATTTTGAAGAGTAAAAGTAGAATGGTAAGCATATTCCAGAGGTTATAATTAAAATTTTGCCAAAAGCAGTTTTAGATACACCAGGTTTTTGGTGGCTTCTGAAAAGTAACAAATAATTTGAATGTAACCAATTTTTTCTTTTACTTTGTTTGAGAATCTAATGAGCAATAAAACTACCAAGGAAATGTGTTAAAAAGACAACTCAATAAATGAATTTTAGTCCATGAGACTATTCTGCTTCAAAATATAGTTAATGGTCTGTTTGGACTTGAAACTTTCTGATAACTTTCTGCAGTAATACTGAACATAGTTTTATATTTTCACATATCAAATAATCATTTTTCCCTCTAGATTCTGAGATTTATTTCAGACTTCCTTGCTTTTTTGGTACTCTACAATTTCATCATTCCAATTTCATTATATGTGACAGTCGAAATGCAGAAATTTCTTGGATCATTTTTTATTGGTTGGGATCTTGATCTCTATCATGAAGAATCAGGTCAGAAAGCTCAAGTCAATACTTCTGATCTGAATGAAGAGCTTGGACAGGTAATGACCCTTTTAATTTGTTTTCCTGACTTGTTATTTTAATCAAAAAAATACATGTGCAAAGACTAATAAAACAGAAAACATTAGAAGGCTTTTACCAAAAATAGCCCTACTTTGCTCCACATCTAATTTTGTTTTCTATGTTTCAATTTTAATGCTGTTATTTGTTTGACTGGTGATGTATTTTATATCATCATATTTGTTTAATACTTCATTCTCATTCTTCCTAGTCTAAAAGTTTTTTATTAACTTGAATAAATAAATGACATCTCACCCAGGCAGTGTGGCTCAGTGGTTGAGCGTCGGCCTGTGAACCAGGAGGTCACAGTTCAATTCTCGGTCAGGGCATACTAGTATGCTCAGGTTGCAGGAGGCAGCCTATTAATGATTCTCTGTCATCATTGATGTTCCCTTTCCCTTCCTCTCTGAAATCAATATATATATATATTTTTATTTTTATTTTTATTTTTTTTTAAATAAGTGACACCTCCTAAGATATCCTTCTTTAAATTACAATTCGACATTTGCTATAGATACTGGGCAACCTTTAATATCACATAGCAATGGTAAAGTATATTATCTTTTATTTCTAGTTTCACCATTTGCTAGTTACTAGTATATGATGGGGTATGTTACTTAATTATTCTGTTTACCTTTACTATTTCCAAAATAATGAACTTTGAGGTATAGTTTCTCATGTATCTTTATGTCAAAACAATTTTGCTCCAACTTTAATTCTACCTTCCTTGTTATATATTGATCTTTTTATTCTGCAATTTTGCTGAACTCACTTGTTAGTTCTAGTAGTTTTTTTCAGTGGATTCCATGACCTATATACAAGGTCGTGTTATCTGCAAATGGAGATAGTTTTACCTCTTCTTTTCCAAATAAATACCTTTTCTTTTTTGTTGCCCAATTGTCCCGATTAGACCTTCAGTACAGTGTTGAATAAAAGTGGCAAGAGCAGACATCTTTGTATTATTCCTGAACTTGGAGGGAAAGCATTTAGTCTTTCTCCATTAAGTAAGATGTTACATGGGTATTGGTAGATACATTTTATCAGTTTGAGGAGTATGCTTTTATTCCTAATTTCTTGAGTGTTTTTTTAATCATGAAAGAGTAATGGATTTTGTCAAATGCTTTTTCTACATCTATCGAGATAACTATTTTATTATTAGAATAAAGATCAAGTGCGATTTATTATTATGGTGGGTTTCACTGATTGAGTTTTATATGTTGAACCAATCTTTCATTCCAAAGATAAATTTCACATGGTCATGGTATCTAATCGTTTTTATATGTTTCTGGATTTGATTTGTGTCTATTTTTATAAGGGGTCTATAATTTTTTTCCCTTTGTGATAGCTACCTCCTGTTTCAAATGCCTTCTTTCTCAAGTCATCATTGCAATAAGCAGATTCTCATCATAATTCTAGTTGTATCAAGAATTGAGTATTTCAATCTTCTCTTTATGGACCTACCTTCTTTTAGGGTTAGTTTTCTAGAATTAGTCTCAAAGAGTAATAAAATGATTTGTCTTATTTACTTTTTAAAAGATGTTTTTAAACATTTCTCCTTTTTACTGATTTGTTTCGTGCCCTCATTTTCAATTTCCTCTGTCTGTCTATTTTAGACAACTTTCTACCTCTCATTTTTTGTGTTGCTATCATTTTGTGTTTCTGTTTCCAGCTCTATACCAGTTCTCCTGAACCAGATTCCCTTTCACACTCTTAAGTTCATTACTAGTAAGCATGCCTTCCATCCCTGCTCATAGATCAGTCTATTTATTTTTATTGATGAGAAAGAGAGAAACATTGATTTGTTGTTCCATTCGTTTATATATTCACTGGTTGATTCTTGTATATCCTCTGACCGGAAATTGAACCCACAACTTTAACGTATCACAACAATACTTTAACCAAATGAGCTACCCAGTCAATGCTCAGAGATCATCCGTGAGTCCTACTAAAAAACATCCAGGAGATAAAAAGAAGTACTAATACTACATTCAACTCCACAGATGAACATGCACATACAGATGCCACAAACTTCAAAGTGTATATATTTTAAAATGTTTTCTGTTACCCTGTTTTGTTTCCATGGCATCTTTAATTATTTAATGGATTATCAGAATCAGCTTCAACATATCAGTTTTAATAGGCAGACTTGACTTGAGACAGAGGCCAGCTTTTCTTGTTTAACGTAGGACTGTGAACACAAAGGTTGCGTGTTTCTTTTTTGTTGTTTTTTCTATCTCTAGGTGGAGTATGTGTTTACAGATAAAACTGGCACACTGACCGAAAACGAGATGCAGTTTCGGGAATGTTCCATTAATGGCATAAAATACCAAGAAATCAATGGTAGACTTGTATCCGAAGGACCAACACCAGACTCTTCAGATGGAAACTTAAGTTATCTTAGTAGTTTTTCCCATCTTAACAACTTACCCCATCTTACATCCAGTTCTTCTTTTGGAACAAGCCCTGAAAATGAAACTGAACTAGTAAGCAATTTTTAAATTAATAAATAAGAGTTTCATTTGAAATAGTTATCTTTGTATTAGTGGGGCAAGAAATATGTGTTTGAAATATATATCCTTTGGTTTAATACTGAGAATTTACAGTCACTTAATATGTGTTTGTAAATGGAACTAAGCTAAGGAAAGCCTACTGCCTTTGAGTAAAGAAGACTTTGCTGAGACAGAGCTTAAATTTATTTAATACTTTCTGAGACCTCACTTCTTCCACAAGAGAAGTTTCACCTTTACTTGCAATTTGGTTATGCCTCTTAAAAAGTTGACGGGTCATAAGCAAATGTGACATTTTACTCTTTAAAGTTAGAAGCAACGAGCTATTATTTAGGCAATTCAAAATTGTAGCATTCTTATTCTAGATCTTAGGTTACCAAAATATGAACTGTATTTATTTGCATTTTTTAGAATTCTGTTTCTGGTTTTCTAAATGTCATTTGGGATTGGTATTGATAGTGTGAATATTAATTATGTATTTACAGATTAAAGAACACGATCTCTTCTTTAAAGCAGTCAGTCTCTGTCACACTGTACAGATTAGTAATGTTCAGACTGATGGCATTGGTGATGGTCCCTGGCAAGCCAGCCTTGCACCCTCCCAGTTGGAGTACTATGCATCTTCACCAGATGAAAAGGCTTTAGTGGAAGCTGCTGCAAGGTAGGTTAATCTGATTTCCAAATCATCAGAAAAAAACTTTTTAAATAAAAAATGTGAAAACACTAGTATTTGAATTGTCAGACAAAATTCATAAACACATAGAGGTAGAAATTTATTTTAGTTTTTTTAATGAGAATTTGAAATGTATCATTAATTGCTAAGTTTGCAGTAGAGTCATATTTTGATGTGATCTCTAAAAATCTGGTTAATATGAATAATATAATCTGTGAGAATGAGAATACATGTGTATTGTTTTGGACCTACTCTGATCCTTCAAGTTCTTAAAAATAGCGCTATATTAAGAGGAAATATTTTAAAATCCATCTTAAACTTGTATTTTAAATATTTTTATTCAAGCTAAGTTATAATATATTGTGAAACATGAAATATCATTCCCTAAATTTTATATTTTTTTCTCATTTTAATCCTAGGATTGGCGTTGTATTTATTGGCAATTATGAAGAAACTATGGAAGTTAAAATACTTGGAAAACTGGAACGGTAATTATTTTCTTTATTGTAATTTTCTATATATCAAGCATTTAGTATAGAACAGATTTAGGTAATTTGTGGCCTACAGCCTGTTTTTGTACAGCCCATAAACTACATTACATTTTTAAGAGATTGTTTACAAAAAATAAGAAAGAATATCTAACATAGACCATATATGTATACAACGCCTAAAATATTTACTATCTGGCCCTTTACAGAAAAAGTTTACTGACCCTGCTCTAAAATGATATTATTACATTGTATTTCATCACAGTAATAACAATATTCTGCTTTGAATCTTCTCTATTTTAGCTTAATGGTTCTTGAATTTATTTATATTTATTTTTACACACTCCTAGGGTAATGATTTTTGTAAGTTTCTTACTAATAAAGAAAAACTTTCTTATATTTTCTATGATTTTATCTTTTAAACATTAAAGAACAGCTATCTTATTTCCTCTGTATGATAAATTAGGCCCATTCTTACTATAGTCAAATCTTTCATGATTTTATCAGTTCCAGTCATCTCAACTCTGGCTGTGCATTTTTAGACTATGCTTTTCCAAACTAAGTAGAGCTTTTTCTTTGGCTGCTTTCATGTGGGAGCCTGTCTAGCTCATTCTATCAACTTAGAAACCATCATTACAATCAGTGTTTATCTTTCATATGGGCAAGGCATTGCATATGTACATCATCTATAATAATAAAAGCGTAATATGCAAATCGACCATCCGGGCAGCCTTCCGTACAACCACGCTATGACACGCACTGGCGCCAGGCCAGCCAAGGCAGGTGCGATGCAGTTGGTCAGGGGCCGTCATCACCCTACGATCGCCCCAAAGAGGGAGGCCCAGGATACCTGGCGGCGCTGGGGCAGGTGGTCAGGGCGTCCCTCTGCGTGGCAATGGGTCACGGAGCCCCGGCCAGGTGGGCGGGGCCTCCCTCTGAGGAGACATTGATGGCAGAGCCCCACAATTGATCCCCCCACAGAGGGAGGCCCAGGCCACCTGGCTGGCAGCAATGTGGCAGGTGGGCAGGACCTTACTCTACAGGGCAATCGATCTCCCCAGAGAGGGTGGCCCAGGCCACCGGCCAGTGATGTTGTGGTGGGTGTGTGGGGACGGCCAGCTATCTCCCGCAGAATGAGGCCCAGGCCAGCTAAGCCATCGCACTCCATGCCTATTGCCCACAGAGGGAGGCGACCGGTGGTGGGGGGAGGGGGGGATAGGAGCAGCACTGCTCAGATGGCAAGCAGTGGCAGGGGCAGGGCTAGCTGCCGGTAGCCAGGGGAAGGAAAGCTCTGATAGGCCCTGATCTCCGGCCAGGCCTAGGGACCCTACTTGAAGGGTCCTGGCTTGCAAGAGGGCACAGGCTGGGTTGAGGGACTCTCCCCGCACCCCCCCCCCCCATGAATTTCATGCACTGGGCCTCTAGTTGTATATATTCATCCAGAAGACTTTTTAGCCTATACCTGACCCATCCATGCAAATTTTTTTACTGCTCCTTAGGCATTTGTTCCCCCACCTATATACATGTATTCTGTCCCAGGTTCAGAATCACTGCTATAATGAGCCTCTGTTATTCATGTGAGTGAGTGTATTTCTTAGGTGTGTTTGAGCAGAAAAGAAGAGACTCAATTACATTTTTTAGTGAGAAGGACATGGAGCTATGGGCAGATCTGGATTCCATTCACAAACTTATTTGACGTTAGGCAAATCACTTAATCTTTCTGTGTTTAATAGTCCTCATTTGTAAAAAGAGATAAGACCTACCTCCCTTGGTTCTCATAGGTCTTAAAGCACATACGATATGTAAAGTGCATGGCATTTGGTAAGTGCTCAATAAATGTTAATTCCTTCTATTTGTATCTTCTTTTGCTAGTAATAACTCATAACCAGTCATCTTGAAAATGTAGTTGAGGTTAATTTCTTGTTCTAAATTAATTGCTTTTATCTTTAATAGGTACTCTTTCTAAATATTTACTTGATATTATTCAAAAAGTAAAGTTTGGTCTTTTTTTTTCCCTATTAGGTACAAACTGCTTCATATTCTGGAATTTGATTCAGATCGTAGGAGAATGAGTGTAATTGTTCAGGCACCTTCAGGTAACCAACCTGAACTTTTATGAATTTTTATTTATCTAATATTAAGAGCTTGATAACTCATTTTTCTTTTTAGGTGAGAAGTTTTTATTTGCTAAAGGAGCTGAGTCATCAATTCTCCCTACATGTATAGGCGGTGAAATAGAAAAAACAAGAATTCATGTAGATGAATTTGCTTTGGTGAGTGCAAATTTCTATGATTTAAAAAATCTGAAAGATATGTATATATACCTATATATCATATATATATATATATACACACATACACACACACACCTATATATTATATATATATATATATATATGAAAGATTTGGGGTTTATTTTTGCATTAATTTATCAAAAATTATAGAATTATGTGTTGGATCCATGTTCTTTAGTTAAAAGTTGACTTTTAACCTGTTAAAATGTGTCTTGTCTTTGAACCTATTATAATCAGGGTACTTCTAGCAGCAAGGACCACTCAGATTACTATATTAAAAAGTGGGGAGGGTTACTAAAAAAATACAGGGGAAATCCCAAGGATGTGGAGAAATTGGGACCCTCATACACTGGTGGGAATATAAATGATATAGCCACTTTAGAAAATAGTTTGGCAGTTTTTCATAGAACATGGAGTATACTAAATGATACAGCAATTTCACTCCTAGGCATACACCCTAGAGCAGTGGTCGGCAAACTGCAGCTCGCGAGCCACATGCGGCTCTTTGCCCTTGAGTGTGGCTCTTCCACAAAATACGTGCGGGCACGCACATACAGTGCTATTGAAACTTCGTGGCCCATGTGCAGAAGTCGTTACTTTATGGAAGAGCCACACTCAAGGGGCCAAAGAGCCGCATTTGGCTCGCGAGCCGCAGTTTGCCGACCACTGCCCTAGAAAATTGACAACATGTCTACCAGAAACTTGTACACAACTGTTATCAGCAGCAGTACTTCTAATAGCCAAAAAAGTAAACACCCAAATGTCCATCAACTGATGAATGGATTAAATAATATGTCATATCCATATAATGGACTATTTGGCCACTGAAAGAAATGAAGTACTAATATATGCCACAACATGCATCAACCTTGAAAAGGTTATGCTGAGGGAAAGAAGCTAGTCACAAAAGGCCACAGAGTCCATTTATATGAAAGATCCAAAATAAGCAAATTTATAGTGATTGCCACAGTTGAAGAGGAGGAAGTGTAGTGTCTGCTAATGAATGTGGAATTCCCTTGGGTGTGATGAAAAGATTCTGGAATTAAATGCTAAAATAATTACACAACTCTTTGAGTTAACTAAAAATTAATGAATTAGCCTCTTTAAAGGAGTGAATTTTATGGTATATGAATTATGTCTTTCAATGAATAATGTAGGAGAATCTTACAGAAACAAAGTGCCACAAATTATGTGAATAGAAAAATTTTTAAGCAGCTCTCTCAGTATTAGGACCTCATGATCTCTCATTCCGGCTTTTCTGTAAATGTACTCATCTCTGCTCAACTGCCTCCTTTACTTATGGTTTCTTTTTTCCCATTACTGTTCCCTAATTGTTTATGATGGTTCATTTACCACACTGTAACATCCATGAGAACAAAGATATTGTTTTACCTTACTATCATATCAGTATTCAGAACAGTGCTGGCACATAGTTGAAACTCAATAACTTTGTTATAGAGTAAACTAATTAAGTTCATTTGTTAATAAATCTCATAGTCCTTTAAATGTTATTTTAACAGAAGCATTTATTTATACGTGTGGGTCATTTGCAAATCAACAAATGCCAATATTTAGAAATATGCTAAATAGTATCATATAGTATTTTAAAATCTGCCTTTCCAAGTTCTGTAATTAGAACATTTACTTTGGGTTTTTCTGAGGAAATTATATAGCAAGAAAAGGAACTCTTATAAGCTTGTAAATTTATATACCAACTTTCAAATACTAATACCATAAGAAAAATTTGAACCCAGTAGGATCAGAAAATCAAGCATATACATTTTAAAATTCTATGTAATTCCAGTTCACCAGTGAAGATGTACTGATACAATTTTAAATCATTTAGTGGCTCTAGAAAGTATTGGTTGTTTGATAATGGCCACCTTACAGACTTCTTTATTTGAATTGCAAGTTTGTCATACCATAAAACCAGGAGTGGGGAACTTTTTTTTTGCAAGGGCCACTTACATATTTATAACATAATTCGTGGGCCATACAAAATTATCAACTTAAAAATTAGCCTGCTATATTTGGTCATACATTTAATTAACTCACTCCTAATGCTTTGGCAGGGCCAGACCTTTAATGGCCTGGACGTTCCCCACCCCTGCCATAAACCCTCAGGAAATGATAGTCCCTTTGCTTTAAAAATTTCTTATGAAGTAGGGAAAAGTGGATTTGTAATGGTTAAAACAGAAAAGTAGAACCTGGGGCTGCCTCTCTCTTGATAATCATGAAGGTACCATTATGGAACTTTCTGGCTTTCCAGGTAAAACAGTTTTAAAACCACAGATAAGATAATCTTATGATTGTATCTATTCTCTAATATACAATTTCTTAATTGTTTTGAGCAACTTATTAAGAACTCCTTAGAAATTGAAAGAGTTATGATAATAAGTGTTCCATAACTCAGGTCACTAGGACTTTTTTGTCATTTCATTTATTTTCTGTCACTAGATTATAGTACTTTTTAAATTATTTGTAATTGATTTTTTGTATTGGGGTCCTCAGTTTTATTTCAGTGACTTCTTAATTCCCCATTAGTTATTTTTGTTTAATTTCTGTCTTTAATTTTTCTGTGTTAGAAAGGGCTAAGAACTCTGTGCATGGCCTATAGACAGTTGACATCTAAAGAGTATGAGGTAATAAATAGACGCCTATTTGAAGCCAGGACTGCCTTGCAGCAACGGGAAGAGAAATTGGCAAATGCCTTCCAATTCATAGAGAAAGACCTGATATTACTTGGAGCTACAGCAGTAGAAGACAGGTAAGTATCAGATAAATAGGCAATATCATTTTTCTCATTCAAGAATTTTTTTAGCCAAGTGTTCCTAATTTATGACATAAATTTCATTTATTAACATTCTGTAATTAATATATTTAAAATCAAAATCAGCAATTAAAGCCTTTTTCCCATCAGTGTGTATAATTTTCTTCTAGCAAGGTATCTGAAATAGTTGAAAAAAATACAGCTATGTATAATTTTGCCCATAGACCTAAATTTTTAGGATATTCTGCAGTATGTGCCATACAAAGACATTAAGCACCTACTTAATTCTCCAGCCTCACCTGCCACTACTGTGTCCTTCCACCTGATACTTCCATAGTACCAAACAGTCCTTAGTTCTCTGAACAACAAGTGTAGTTAACACTGTTCTATTTTGTGGCTTTGTTCCTTGGCAAGGCTATGCCTTCTACCTGATTATTCTCTTACCCATTTGTGAATACCTATTTATAAAGTACTAGAAGCCCGGTGCATGAAAATTCATGCACTGGAGGGGAGGTCCCTCAGCCCAGCCTGCCCCCTCTCACAGTCTGGGAGCCGTCAGGGATGGGAGGCGACCTGGAGATCAGGGGAAGGCGATGCCCCCATTACACCCCTGCCGGCCCTGGTTACTTGAGCCTCGGGCAGCCCTAGTTGGCTGGGCAGCGCCTCGCACTGGCCCTGGGCGGCTGGGGGGCTGAGGGCAGGTCTAGCCACACCGTGTGCCTGCCATGCCCCCTCCCTGGCTGGGCTGAAAGGACTGTTGGACTCCAGCAGGGCTGAGGGGACTGGGTGTTGCCATCTTTATGATGGTGTGATGGTCAATTTGCATATTCCCTCTTTATTAGATAGGAAAGTTCAAGTATTACTTCATTCCACTAAACCTTTCCATACTTCTAAAAGAATTTAAAAAGCTCTTTTTGTTAAGTCTTCATGTTTTGTAGATCTGCATTGTCCTTATGGCAGTATATTACAACTAGAGGCCCTGTGCATGAAATTCATGTGGGTGGGGCGGTGTCCCTCAGCCTGGCCTGCACCCTCTCCTGGCGACCCCTTGTGGGAGGGGATGTCCAATGCCGGTTTAGGCCCTGTGGGATCGAGCCAAAACTGGCAGTTGGACATCCCTCTCACAATCCGGGACTGCTGGCTCCTAACCGCTTACCAGCCTCATTGCCCCTAACTGCTTCTGCCTGCCAGCCTGATCGCCCCATAACCACTCCTCTGCTGGCCTGATTACCCCCAACTGCCCTCCCCTGCAAGCCTGATTACCCCCAACTGCCCTCTCCTGCCGGTCTGATCACCCCCAATTGCCCTCCCCTGCAGGCCTGATTGCCCCCAACTGCCCTCCCCTGCAGGCCTGATTGCCCCCAACTGCCCTCCCCTGCAGGCCTGGTCCCCCCCCAACTGCCCTCCCCTGCAGGCCTGATTGCCCCCAACTGCCCTCCCCTGCAGGCCTGGTCCCCTCCAACTGCCCTCCCCTACAGGCCTGGTCCCCCCCCAACTGCCCTCCCCTGCAGGCCTGGTCCCCTCCAACTGCCCTCCCCTGCAGGCCTGGTTGCCCCCAACTGCCCTCCCCTGCAGGCCTGGTCCCTCCAACTGCCCTCCCATGCCAGCCATCTTGTGGTGAACATCTTGTGGCAGCCATCTTGTGATGACGTTGCGTGATGCCACCTATGCTTTTATTATACAGGGTTATTTGTTTAACGGCTTTGTTCTTTATTCGCCTGTGAATTTCTTGAGGTCCATTTATTCTTTGTCTTTGTTTCCAGCCCCACTCTCAATATGTGTTTCACAGTTTCTTGAGTTAAATTGAAATCTGTGAATTAAGTTGAATTCTACAAATTAATCCTTATATTTTTCTCGACCTCTTAGCTTAGATCTATGTGTGTTTGCATTAAAAAAACAAACAAACAAGAGAAAAAAACAACCCTAGGTTTTCATTTACTTTTCAGTTGTCCTCATGAAATTTCTGAGACTCACCTGAGGTTATATAGTCCTTTATTGTCCACAGTCTAATTTTTGAACTGCTGATATGAGAGATTTTCTTATCAAAAAAAGGGAAAAATCTTATAGTAAAACTTAAGACTTTCTAATACAATAGTTTATGTAGGCCATATACTTAATTGGTACTATAAAAATCAACTTTGAAAATATATTCTTAAAATATGAGTTTATAACAAATGAGGCATGTGGCCCATTGGCCAAGAGTTTGACATGTTTGTAGATTTTATGTTAAATAGATGATCACTGATTTAGTCATTCTTGTCTCTTCCCTAATGGGGGGAAAAAATTCAGTTTTATCACTGAACCGAATGTTACTATAACATTCTTAGGTCAAGAAGTCCAGAATTTACCTTACTTATACTCTGTGATTTATATTTAAAATACAATCAGAAAAGTATTTTCTACTGCTAATTTTGTTTATTTTCAGACTGCAAGATAAAGTTCGAGAAACTATCGAAGCATTGAGAATGGCTGGTATCAAAGTATGGGTACTTACTGGAGATAAACATGAAACTGCTGTTAGTGTGAGTTTATCATGTGGACATTTTCATAGAACCATGAATATCCTTGAACTTATAAACCAGAAATCGGACAACGAATGTGCTGAACAATTGAGGCAGCTTGCCAGAAGGTAAGAATATAATTATCTGAATCAGATAGTTGAGGGGTAAGTAAACTATGGCCCACTGCCAGTTTTTTAATGCCCATGAGCCCAAAATAATTTTTATATTTGATGGATGAAAAAGAATCCAAAGAATAATATTTCATGTTGTGAAAATTATATAAAATTAATATTTTGATGCCTGTGAATAAAATTTTGTTGGAACACAACCACCTTCATTCATTTACATGTCATCAGTGAAAGCTTTTGCACTATAGCAACACAGCTGAGTATTTATAACAGACCTTATGAAGCATTTTTATCATTTTTCACTGCTGCTTGATACACTTCAAGTTACAGCAACTCAATAGTGTCTTGAGTGCCACACATACTGCCATCTAACATTTTACTTTTTATTTACAAACCTCACCTGAGGATATGTTTCCGTTGGTTTTTAGAGAGGGGGGGGGGGGGGGGGGAGAGAAGCATCGTTGTGAGAGAAACATCGATTGGTTGCTTCCCGTACAATTGAACCTGCAACCTATGTTGTGTCCTGACCAGGAATTGAACCTGCAACCTTTTGTTTTCCAGGACGATGCTCCAACCAACAGAGCCACCCAGCCAGGGCTTACTATATTTTAACTATCATTATTTACTCATTATCTCCAAACAAGAAAAATGGACTTCTAATATCACACTTTTTAAAAAACATATTCTTATTGATTTCAGAGAGGAAGGGAGAGAGAGAAACATCAATGATGAGAGAATCATTGATCGGCTGCCTCCTCCACACCCCCTTCTGGGGATCGAGCACAACCTGGGCATGTGCCCTGGCCTGGAATCAAACCCAGGACTCTTCAGTCTGCAGGCTGACACGCTATTCACTGAGCCAAACTGGCTAGAGCTAATATCACACTTATCACAGTGAAGTGTTGATTATTTTATCAAATTAGATGCAGCGCAATGCTACTTTGAGTGCTGGCCTTCAACAATATGTTAAAGTGTCTCTGAATAATAAATACAATGCTTGCACCAGAATGTAAATCTGTGTATTGCTTCTTTTACCAAGAAAATCTTTACAAAATGGGAGTGGGGAGAAACAGTGGAACCTAATAGTGTGGTCAGTAATGTAGTTGTTTTAGATACTGATGCAAGCTTCTTATCTCTTCCTGGCAACAAATAGTTTGCCCAGCTGCCAGTAATCATACCATGAGTAGTACTCATATAGCATATGCGCACAAGGGAAGTGTTATCCATGTTTCACCATAGTAATATCTCATGTCACAGTCCATTGTAGGAGTTAATATCAAGAACAGTTGCCGAGGCCGGTTTGGCTCAGTGGATGGAGCGTCGGCCTGCGGACTGAGAGGTCCCGGGTTCGATTCCGGTCAAGGGCGTGTGCCTTGGTTGCGGGCACATTCCCCGTGGGAGATGTGCAGGAGGCAGCTGATCGTTGTTTCTCTCTCATCGATGTTTCTGACTCTCTGTCTCTCTCCCTTCCTCTCTGTGAAAAATCAATAGAATATATTTTTTAAAAAAAAAAAGAACAGTTATGATTCCTTCATCCCTTTGCTTCCTACTTACACATAATTTAGCTCATGATTTTTTCTGAATGTTTTTATTTAATTTTTTAAAATTAGGATTTACTAAATATAACAATGTTTTTATTTTTGTAAGACTGTATACTCACAATTTGGGAGAATATACTGAGATTATATGTTACAGTTCACATTTAGAAAATATAGTTACTGTGTCTACATATCAGTATTGTAAAATTGAATATCATCTGTTTTATTCATCATATCAGTCACTCTCAGTTCTACTTAATCTTAACTTCAAGGTAATACAATTTAGTTTGTTCCCTGACATGTCAGTTTTGTAATAATAAAGTCTATAGATGAATGGTCCATCTTTCAGTAAGAATCTTTTGTTTACTAAGCGAGTGTAAATAATATGACTTCAAAGTATCTTCAGAGGACATAATTATTTTCTGTTTTAGAATTACAGAGGATCATGTGATTCAGCATGGGCTGGTGGTGGATGGGACCAGTCTATCTCTTGCACTCAGGGAGCATGAAAAACTATTTATGGATGTTTGCAGAAATTGCTCAGCTGTATTATGCTGTCGTATGGCACCACTGCAGAAAGCTAAGGTATGTTTGTGTTATAAAAAGTTCAATTAAAGATACGTAGATCTAAAAGTATTCTTTAAGGTTAATGACTTAACTAGGTCTGTTTGGTGGTATGCAGTATATGAATCTTAACTATGGGTCAGTCATTTCTCATATTATGAATTTTAACCATGTACATTTTTAGACTTTTGGAATTTTCAGAGTCATTGTAGAAATTTCAGCTATTCATAATAAATAACCTAGAAAGTCTGTGATGGGTAGCAATTGTGATTTTTCCTGAGACACAAATTTGAGCTGTGACAACTAAAATTTCACAGTTTAGTTACTTACCGACTGAGGGAGCCTATAAGACTTCAGTGGTTCTATTGATCTCTGCTTATTCTTGCGTTATTGTGAAATGATAATTCTCTTTATTTAAAATGGCTATTAAGTAATAGAACTTTAGTAAGAAGTTGAAAAGCCAATTGTGATATTAAGTTATATACAAAAATATTTAAATTTCAGCTATGATTCTATGTGAAAGCCTATACAAATATTTTTTATAACTCCAAATTTGTAATTTGAGGTCTTAGACTGTATCCTTCACAAATAGTATCATTTGAAATGTACATCTAAACACTGGTTGTTTCACATATAGATCTAATAAATTAGGCATTCAATAGTTTTTGGCTTCATGGAACTTTCTTATAATGCCTATATTATTATAACACATGTCCCCTCAGTCTGTGGAGGCTAAAACTGGAGACCACACAGAGCTAACATCTAGGCTCTTTATAAAAGTACATTCAAGAATTTCAAAGAAACATTTTTTAAAATTTCATTGAATTTAATTTTGATTGCTTTTTAAATTTTTGAAAATAATTATCTTTGCCTAACAGAGTTCAAATAGTTATTACTTTTTACACAGTTATTAAGCTTTTTACAAAGGTAAACTGTATTTAAAGATTTTTGCTTCCCATAATAAAATCCAAGATAATAATGTGTTTTTTTTCGCTTTTTGTTTTTTTCAAATATTTTTTTTATTATTGAAAGTATTCCAGATATCTCCCTTTCCTTTGTCCCCCTTTACCCTTTTCTTCCCAGCCCCTACCCATCCCCCTAGGTCTTCACTACCCTTACCACCCATGTCCATGGCCTGTGTATGTAAGATAATACTGTTCTGCAATATCATTCTGAAAGACATTTCTAACATCGTAGTGGAAAGAGACATCCCTCAAAAAATGAACCATAGAGAATATTATTGTCTAATATAAAATTAATTTTTTTCTACTTCCTTCAACAGAGTCATTTCTGATAAATGACTTTCTATAAATATAAGAAGTTAAAATTTTACCGTGATTGATTAGTTGTATGTCTTTCAGGTAATAAGACTGATAAAAATCTCACCTGAGAAACCTATAACATTGGCTGTTGGTGATGGTGCTAATGATGTAAGCATGATACAAGAAGCACATGTTGGCATAGGTGATTGATTTTCCTTTTTCCCTGAACTTTTAACATTGGTATAATTATTTGGGGATTTTGAATTTTTCTTTTGTAAACTATAGTATCAAATACATGAATGAAAACTGAATGCAACATGGTAATATAGTGTTTCCCTACCAGAAACCTATTATAATTAGCCCAATATTTCAAATATTTTATTTCCAAATTTTCAAAGACATGAATACCACATTAATGAATTTTTCTTTTCCAATTCTCCTTCATAATAACTTAGCTTTATTGTTACATGTAATTTTATACTTTTTAAAGTAGTTTCATATATTATTTTATCCCTTTTAAACTCTAAATTTGTGATTTACATAGTTACCTTCCTGGTTTTAAATTCTTGTTTTAGAATGTTATTTTTTGTCAATCTAAAGATTCTGCAGCTCATTTTAAAGACAACTTTAGAGATAGAAAATCATACCAAATTGTAATCCTATATAATAAAAGGCTAATATGCAAATGAACTGAACAGCAGAACGACCAGTCACTATGACGCGCACTGACCACCAGGGGGCAGAAGCTCAATGTAGGAGCTGCCCCCTGGTGGTCAGTGTATTCCCACATGGGGAGCGCTGTTCAGCCAGAAGCTAGGCTCACAACTGACAAGCGGTGGTGGCGGGAGCCCGCCTCCACGGCAGCACTAAGAATGTCTGACTACAAGAAGGCACAGGCCAGGCTAAGGGGACTCCCCCCCGCACCCCCACCCCGAGTGCATGAATTTCATGCACCGGGCCTCTAGTAAAATATAAAATTCCAAATAGCCTTCTGACTTAATAACCTTTATCCTAATTTTTTTCTTTTTTTGCCTAGCATTTTTATTGGATTCAGAATATGAATTATTTTATTTATATTTAAAATATCAGTCATTTACTATTTAAACCATATTCTGACCTGTTTTTCTCACTAATTTTATTATACAAATACAGAAGTAAAGAGGACAGTATGGGTTTTTCATTAAAGGATAAATTTTTAGTTTCAGAAAAGAGTGTAACTGGTCCTGTTTTGGAATCATTTCTGTAATATCCTGTGAGTAGTTATTGGGTCTAATGTTTCTATTTTATCTCAAATAAGCTCCTACTTCTTTAGGATAATTAAATTTTCATTTTGAAAACTTAATTTTCTTTCCAGTTTGTTAATTGTTCCCATAATTCTCCCTAACAATTTGATATCTTCCTATATCACATATGAAAGCATAAAAAGCTACAGTATAACAGTTTGAGTCTAGTATGCTAGCAGACAGACTAGTGAATAGGATAGATTTAAACAGATGTTTAAGTAGATTCAGATAGATGTTTAAAACTTTTTAAACATAAGTAGGGAAACAACTTACTTGATAAAAAATACTGATAAAACTTGTTAAAGACCGTAAAAAGTAATAGAGGAAAAATTTAATGAATAATCCTGTATTTTGAGGTGTAAAAAGGTCTATTAAGTACAAAACCAAACAAAGCAAGAAAAAGATCAATATGTGTGGCAAAAGTAAATACTGTCCCCCCAAAATTTTAAAGACAGAGTAGTAAAGAATATTTTCAAAATAGATGACAAAGTTTTAATATTCCTAATATGTAAATTCTTAACAAATTAATAAGAAAAATACTATAGTAGAAATAGGTGGAAGGATGTGAACCATCAGTTGTCACAAAAGGAGAAATCTAAAATGAATACTAAATGTATGAAAAAAGGGTTCAGTCTCTCACTAACAAAGAATGCAAGTTTATATTGCCTATCAGAGTAACAAAAATTACAAAGATTGATAAAATCTGGAATTAGTAAAGGTATAGATTAGTGAATTATCTTATTTGATGTTTATGGGAGTCAAATTATAAATGTTTCCTGTTGACCTGTCAGTCATGCATCTAGAATTTCTTTGAAGAAAATATGTGAATATGTTGACAAAGACATATTTTATAAACAATGTCCATAATAGTATATTAAGAGACAAAAGTAGATTACAAAACAATCCCATTTTTATACACTTATTTGTATGTATAATAAATGTACAGACATATAGAATATGTGGAAGGAAAAATCCTAAAAGTATATATACCAAAAATAGTTTTTTTCTAGATGCTGTGAATATAGTTGTCTTTATCTATAACACTTGCAAACATTTCGATCCTTTTATGACAAAAATTAAAATTTTTAATTTTGAAAAATAATTTTTCAAAGCTGCTTCTAGATTTAAAAAGTAAACGTGGCAATAACTGTTTTGAAAGCTAAAAGATTATAATAACCTAAAAAATGTACTTATTTATCAGATAAAATTATGTACTGATTTCAGATGATAGTGTACTTCAAAAAATCATTTTGTTTGAGTTATGCATGAAAAATTTAAAGAAGTCAAACTTGCTCATTTTTGGTAGGTTCAAATTATTCAACTTGGATATTTTTTATGTTCAGTGAAGTTAAAGCTATTTTATAGCATCCTTACCATTAGAAATCTATTAACAAGTACTCTGAACTTTTTAGTATAATTTATGTTCTTATTAGATTCGGGACTTTCAATATTATTTTTATAGTAATTATATTTTATATTACATTCTAAACCTTTGAAAATTGATGTTACATGCCTAGTATATATTGTAGTTTTATTTTAATTTATATATTTGATTTAGAACAAATTTTTGAAAATCTGCTCTCTACTATATATTAGGATATAGTGATCCTAAATCCAACTTCAACTGCTATAATTACCATATTCACAGATATATCGGGAAAATTGTACTTATCAGTTATCAATGAATTTGCCTTTTTGTCCCCTTTATTGGCAGGAATCATGGGTAAAGAAGGAAGACAAGCTGCAAGAAACAGTGACTATGCAATAGCAAGATTTAAATTTCTCTCCAAGTTGCTCTTTGTTCATGGTCACTTTTATTACATTAGAATAGCTACCCTTGTACAGTATTTTTTTTATAAGGTGAGTTTCATGGACATATTTTATTTATTTATTTATTTTAAATATGTTTTTATTGATTTTTTAGAGAGAGAGGAAGGGAGAGAGGGAGAGAGATAGAAACATCAATGATGAGAGAGAAACATCATCTATTGGCTGCCTCCTGCGCGCCCCCTACTAGGGATTGATCCTACAACCCCGGCATGTGCCCTGACCAAAAATCAAACCAGTGGCCTCTTAGTTCCTGAGTCGATGCTCAGCTGCTGAGCTACACTGGCTGGACTCATGGATATATTTTAGAATCAGTTATTGACAGTAAGTTGAGGCTTCAATTTAAGGAATACTATCACCATACAAATTATTCTTAAAAATTGTTCCCATAACAGTTTTTCTTAAAAATCATTTACATAAAATAAGTTTATGGAATATTCTTTGATTATTAGTCATGAATCTCATGTGTACTGAGAGAAAGAAAATCAAGGGTTGCCTGGTGCTAAGGGTGCAGGTTTTAGAATTGACTGGAAAGGGATATGGAAAATTTTGCATGAGAGAAAAGTTAATCTAGTTTGATTGTGGTGGTGGTTACACAGGTGTATAAATTTGTCAAAACACATTAAAAAATTTACACTTAAAATTGCTACATTTTATTTTATACAGATTTAAAACTCAATTAATTTGATTTCTTTGATGTAATTTTGTTTTGAACCAGTGGTAAGTTTTAATTTAACTTCAATATGATGGTTTCAAGCAGGTGTTCTAAATCTTTTTGTGTCATGAATGACCATTAGGTAATCAAGTGAGATGTATAAATTACTCAGTATAGGGCTTGTAAATGCACAAAATAAAATACATAGGATTACAAGGAAACTAATTTTGTTGAAGTACTGTTCTGTCTCTTGACTCTTTTGAGGAAGGTAGGATTTGGTGGAACTCATATTAAGAGCCCCTGAGTACCAAGACATTTAATACACCAGAATATCCTATGTTGCCTATACACCTGTAATTAAGTAATAGCTGCAAGCCAATGAAAGAACACAGGTAGATTGCATATCTAATCCTATATAATAAAGAGCTAATATGCAAATGGTCGTCACGCCCTCACACTGTAACTCCTTAATGGCTCTGACACTCAACACTGGGTCTGAGGAATGGGGATCAGCCAGGCACAAATGAGCTCATGAGAGAGGAATGGGGACAAGCCAGGCGCAAATGAGCTCACAGGAGAGGAATGGGGACCAGCCAAGCACAAATGAGCTCACGAGAGAGAAATGGGGACCAGCCAGGCTACGGTCCAGGAGAGGGACAAGCCGCCCACCCCGCGGTCCCGGGTGCCAGCGCCCACAGTTGCAGCCTGGGTGAAACTGCCTGCCCACAGTCCCCTGCGGCTGTGGCCGGCCCGGGCGAAGGAGGCCTCGGTCCTGGGTGCCTGCGGCCAGCCAGGGTCCCGGGTGCCTGCAACCGACCAGAGGAGGGAATGCTAGGTCCCGGTTGCGGGGCGAGACAGAGGCGATTAGGGACGATCAGGCCAGCAAGGGAGCAGTTAGGGGCGATCAGGCAGTCAGAGGTTGTTAGGGTTGATCAGGCAGGCAGAGGTGTTAAGGGTGATCAGGCAGGCAAGTAGAGGGGTTAGGGGCAATCAGGCAGGCAGGTGAGTGGTTAGGAGTCAGCAGTCCCCAATTGAGAGAGGCTGTTGGACATCCCCCGAGGGGTCCTGGATTGGAGAGGGTGCAGGCCGGGCTGAGGGAACTCCCCACCCTTGTGCATGAATTTCATGCACTGGGCCTCTGTCCTATCTAATAATAGAGAAACATGGTAATTAACCGTACCTCCGACACACTTCCCATTGGCTAATCAGGGTGACATGCAAATTAACTGCCAACCAAGATGGCAGCCGGCAGCCAGGCAGCTGAAGCGAACAGGAGGCTTGCTTGCTCCAGTGAAGGAGGAAGCCAAGGTTCCCGCCTGCCGCTGCTGGGCTCTGAGCTTGCACTCTAAGCAACTATGTTGCAATTATAGAAGCTAAACCAGGGGTGGGCAAACTTTTTGACTCGAGGGCCACAATGGGTTCTTAAACTGGACCGGAGGGCCGGAACAAAAGCATGGATGGAGTGTTTCTGTGAACTAATATAAATTCAAAGTAAACATCATTACATAAAAGGGTACGGTCTTTTTTTTTTTTAGTTTTATTCGTTTCAAACGGGCCAGATCCGGCCCACAGGCCGTAGTTTGCCCACGGCTGAGCTAAACCATCCCCAGAAACCTGCTTTCAGCCAGCTGGGATGTCAGAGCTGGAGTTGCAACAGTGTTTCAATTATAGAAGCCAAACAAACCAAGGTCTCAGAGCTGGAGCCAAGCCTCTGAGCTAAAGCTGGCTCTCAGCTCCAGTGACAGCCATAGAAGGTAAATAAATCCCAGAATAAAAAAGAAGAAGAAAAGGAGAGGTTGGGAGTTTCAGTCACCTGCCAGCCTGAAAACGGCCCTCAGCCCCTCATCCAGGCTGGCCAGGCACCCCAGTGGGGACCCCCACCCTGAAGGGGGTGTGACCAGCTGCAAACAGCCATCATCCCCTCATCCAGGCTGGCCAGGCACCCAAGCAGGACCCCCACCCTGATCCGGGACACCCTTCAGGGCAAACCAGCCAGCCCCCACCCGTGCACCAGGCCTCTATCCTATATAGTAAAAGGGTAATATGCAAACTGACCCTAACAGCAGAAGGACTGGGAATGACTAGTCACTATGACACACACTGACCACCAGGGGGCAGACGCTCAATGCAGGAGCTGCCCTCTGGTGGTCAGGGCACTCTCACATGGGAGGAGCTCTGCTCTGCTCAGCCACAAGCCAGACTGGTGGCTGCCAGTACAGCGGTGGTGGTGGGAGCCTCTCCTGCCTCCTCAGCAGTGCTAAGGATGTCCGATTGCAGTTTAGGCCTGCTCCCTGCTGGCAAGTGGACATCCCTCGGCTGCCGGGCTGCCAGAGGGATGTCTGATTGCCATCTTAGGCTGAATCCCCTGGGGAGCGGGCCTAAGCCATCAGGTGATCATCCCCTGAGGGGTCCCAGACTGTGAGAGGGCACAGGCCGGGCTGAGGAACCCCTCTCCCCGCTCCCCCCCCCCCCGAGTGCACAAATTTTTGTGCACCGGGCCTCTAGTGTGTATATATCAAAGCCTAAGCGACTGTTCGACCATCTGACTGGTAGCTATGATGCTCACTGACCACCAGGGGGCAGACGCTCAACACAGAAGCTGCGGTGACTTGGCAGCTGCGTTTCTTGGGTAATGTACCCGGAACCAGAGAAGAGGGAGCCCGATTCCAGGGTGCATCACCCGTGAACCATCCTTTCGCAATGCGGGACCACTCGGGATGTTGGAGAGCCGGTTTTGGCCTGATACCCGCAAGCCAGGCCAAGGGACCCCACCGGTGCACGAATCCTAGTTGTGGCAGTTTTTCTTTCTAACTTATAGTTTTGTTGTGACATAAGTATATTGAAATCAGAAGATGTTTGACAGTTCCATTTATTCTGTTTTAAATATTTTAAAGCTACTATACCCCAAAGTTGAAGTAAAACTTACTTGTTGTACTGTATGTGAAAAGTATCGAATAATAATTAGAAGGTATAAATTCAGAATTATGGTATTGCTTGGCAGTGATACAAGTTCAGAGCATTTTATTCTGACATTTGCATTGCTGTGTGAAATACTTTCAGACATTTTTTAATAAATGGGAATTCTGTTTTTCCGTTTTATATGGACAAGTTCTTATAGGTAGATCTTCTGTTCTCCGTATCAATGGAGACTGTGTTTCTAGACTCATTAGTCATTTAAAAAAAAATTTTCTTTTTGACCTAAATATTTTAATTATTTCCATTTAATCTTGTTTTTCAGAATGTGTGCTTTATCACACCCCAATTTTTATATCAGTTCTACTGTTTGTTTTCTCAACAAGTAAGTAAATAGAAGCTTTTGTTTTTATACTTTCAGAATAAATTATGTGTATTCAGTATTTGATAAATCCTTGGTGGGAATTTTTCGTAGTCCTACTGATAATTAGATAAAACTTTTCTAATTAGTGTATTTAATCAGTGTAGCATTCATAACATTTATTCTGATTTTTAGTTTTATAATGTGTTAATACCAAAGTATATTTTAATTCTGGATATTTTTTAAAAATGGGTATTAACACTTAACAGTTTGAGATAATTTTGTAACATTTTTCAACTTATGTGTATGTAATATTTCTGTAAAATCTATATCAGGCTGGGACAGAAAATTGTTGGGGGTATTACCTCTTCTTTTTTTTTTTTTTACTCATAAATTTTTTTAGATTTGGAAGGAACCTTACTTGCCTAGTGGTAGAGTTCAGGGATGACATACAGGTTTAATCTCAGAAGCTTATTAAATAATTGGCAGGACCACCAGGAGCACTATATTGAAAGGGGTTCTCAAGCCATAGGCTCAGAAGGAAACCCCTTTTCTTGATTAGCAGTAGCTATACACATGTCACATATTTCCCATTCCTGATCTACTCTGTCTTACTTTATGAAAAAGGAAATTAAAATACACAGAGACTCAGTAACTTGCCCAAGCTCTCATAGCTAAGTTAGTAACTATACCATACTTGGACCTACTGCTTCTGACTAATTGAGCGCCCTCTTCACATACCGCACTATACATCTCTAATAGATCAAGACATTTGTTTAAGTTTATTGAAATAACAAGAGCTTAATTATTTTAGGTTTTTCATGATTTTTTCTATCCTTACTGTTTTCTCCTCTGTTTACAATCCGTAACTTCAAATTCTAAATATCTCCTTAGGCATTGATTGCCAATAATGTTTGCTTACTTGAATGAAGTAAAGAATGCTATAAGAGCATATGACAAGGAGAACTAACCTATTTTGATTAAGTTTCAGGGAGTTTACAGTATAATTTAAGATAAAATATTAATAACAATAAAAACAATATGTGAAGCATAGACAAAGTGCTAAGCAAATTAGTACTACCAGTAGCGCATAGGACTGTTTAGAAGAGAAAGCTATCATAAATGTGTAAAGTTTCATGGATCATGCCTTAAAGGAAGTGTAGGACTTAGATGCAAAGACAAAACCATGAAAGCAAAACTAAATGTGTAACATATTAAAGGAATAGTAAGAAACCTAGAAGCATATAGGAGAATTGTGTAAAATTATATCACAGTGACCAAATTGTGGAGAATCTTGAAATATAGATACAAATCACTGTATTTCCAGAATTGACATAATAAAATATTCCAATTTCTACAAGAAATATAAATCTATGAACATTATATGTGAATGCTTAAGTCAGAAACAAATTGGGATTATTCAAAAGGATTTTAGTATAAATTGGAAAAAATTACATAATTTTTATTTATTTTGATATGCTTCTGTTTTTATATGCATAAGTATAATAAATAATACATACTTTAGAATTTCAAAATTCCTATCAATTTCTCTTTCTAGACATTGTATGACAGCGTATACCTGACTTTATACAATATTTGTTTTACTTCCCTACCTATTCTGATATATAGTCTACTGGAACAGCATATAAACCCTCATGTATTACAGAACAAGCCCACCCTCTATCGGTAAGTATTTTCCAGTATTAAGTGTCCATAACATTTCTGATTGCAAGTTACCAGTTTTAAAAGTACTTTAAAAATAAGCAAATATTTGGTGATTAATACTTTACTAAGGAAAGTACTTTAGTTGTATGGTTTATAATTGTTGAACACAATAATTTTACCAATGTTTTTAGGCATGAACACTTTTATCTTAGTAGTGCATCAGGCAGCAGTTGTATAATTTGAATTTATTGTTGTAAGCCAGTAATATTTTATTTCATGTGCACAAATGAAGTTATTCAGTAATTGGTTGTCTCTAGAGTTTCTAAAATACTGATTTTTATATTCAGGCATTGCCAAATTTATGAGTAGTAATCAATGTAAAATGTAGGGTTAGGGACATTAATTCTTGTCCCATATCCTCTGCCTAAGTCCTGGTTCCACAGAACCAAGTAATCACAGAGATGTGGAACTTTCCTCAGAACCAGTTTGATTTCCACATTAATCTGACCTCCACTCTTATAGAGGCATTCAGTTATCCAGAAATGGCAAAAACTTAACCTTGATTTCCCAGGATATCTAGGACTGGGCTTGACCGAAGATTGGCAAAGACTGGTTTTCTCTGATAACTATTGATGGACATGAAATCTATTGGGAGCCTCAGTGCTGAACCTAACTCAAATGACTCCACTAAAAAGAACAATCATGGCAGAGTGACTGAATGTTTACAACAGAATATAATACAGATAAATCAACTTTTTACAATTAAACTAAAATATTAGCCTATATCATATTTCTTTATCAAATGAGAACATGAATTTGAAAGTATTATCTATATGTATAAAAGCCTAAGCAGCTGACTGTCCGACCAATAGCTATGACGTGCACTGACCACCCAGGGGCAGACGCTCAACATAGGAACTGCTGAGCTGCAGTGACTTGGCAGCTGTGGTTCTCGGGTGATGCACCCAGAGCCAGAGAGGAGGGAGCCCGATTCCAGGGTGTGTCACCCGAGAACCACCCACTCGCAATCTGGGACCCCTCAAGGGATGTCGGAAAGCAGGTTTTGGCCAATTCCCCCGAGCCAGCCCGAGGGACCCCACTGGTGCACAACCCCAGTCCTCTAGTGTGACCTATAAGTTGTTATGCAGTTATATATTACTAGAGGCCCGGTGCACAAAAATTTGTGCACTCGGGGCGGGGGAGGAGGGGTCCCTCAGCCTGGCCTGTGCCCTCTCGCAGTCTGGGACCCCTCGGGAGATAACGACCTGCTGGCTTAGGCCTGCTCCCGGGTGGCAGAGGGCAGGCCCAATCCCTAGGTGCAGCCCCTGGTCGGGCTCAGAGCAGGGCCGATTGGGGAGTTGGGGCGCCACCCCCTGGGCGTGCACAGAGCAGGGCGATCGGGAGGTTGTGATGTCACCCTCAGTCATGCTCAGGGTAGGGCCGATTGGGGGGTTGGGGCACCGTCCCCTGTCATGCACAGAGCAGGGCCAATCGGGGGGTTGGGGCGCTGCCCCGTGTCACACACAGAGCAGGTCAGGGGGTTGGGGCGCCGCCCTCTATCACCCACAGAGCAGAGCCGATCAGGGGTTGGGGCACTGCCCCCTGTCACTCACAGAGCAGGGCCCATCAGGGGGGTTGGAGCTCTGTACCCTGTCACGCACAAAGCAGGGCCAATCAGGGGGTTGGGGCGCCTCCCCCTGTCACACACAGAGCAGGGCGGATCAGAGGATTGGGGCGCCGCCCTCTGTCACCCACAGAGCAGGGCCAATAAGGGGGTTGGGGTGCCGCCACTGTCACACTCAGGGCAGGGCCAATGGGGAGGTTATGGCTCTACCCCGTCACACACAGAGCAGGGCCCGTGGGGGGGGGGGGGGGTTGGGGCGCTGCACCCTGTCACACACAGAGCAGGGCCGATCAGGGGGTTGGGGCGCCACACCCTGTCACACACAGAGCCGCAGGGCGATCAGGGGTTTGGGAGCTCCACCCATCAGGCACAGAGCAGGGCTGATCAGGGGGTTGGGGCGCCTTCGCCTGTCACGAACAGAGCAGGGTGGATAGAGAGGTTGTGGCCCCGCCCTCTGTCACACACAGAGCCGCAGGGCGATCAGGGGGTTGGGGAGCTCCCCCCCCCCCCCCCGTCACGCTGATCCCAGTGCTGGGAGGCCTCACGGCTCCGCTGATCCCGGTGCTGGGAGGCATATTACCCTTTTACTATATAGGGTAGAGGCCTGGTGCACAGGTGGGTGCCGGCTGGTTTGCCCTGAAGGGTGTCCTGGATCAGGGTGGGGGTCCCCACTGGGGTGCCTGGCCAGCCTGGGTGAGGAGATGATGGCTGTTTGCAGCTGGTCACACACCCTTCAGGGTGGGGGTCCCCACTGGGGTGCCTGGCCAGTCTGGGTGAGGGGCTGAGGGCTGTTTTCAGGCTGGGGGTGACTGAAGCTCCCAACCGCTTCTTTTTTTCTTTTTCTGGGCCAGCTTTAGCTTTGAGGCTTGGCTCCAGCTCTTAGGCCTCTGCTGCTGAAAGTAGGTTTCTGGCCTTTGCTTACAATGTTGCGATCCTGCTGGCTGAAGCCTGGTGACTAAAGCAGGTTTCTGGGGTTTTGTTTAGCTTCTATATTTGTTACATAGTTGCTTAGAGTTGCAGCTCAGAGGCCGGCAAGGCAGGCGGGGAATGTTGGAGTCCTCCGTCACTGAAGCAAGCAAGCCTCATGTTAGTTTCAAGCTGCCTGGCTTCCAGCCGCCATCTTGGCTGGCAGTTAATTTGTATATTGCCCTGATTAGCCAATGGGAAGAGTAGCGGTCATACGCCAATTACCATGTTTCTCTTTATTAGATACGATTACAAGTAGTGGTTTGATTGTAATGACTGTTGATTAGATAAATAATAAATATGAATCCTAATATGTTCCTTTTTCTCCTCTTTTTAAAAAAAATGTAGAGACATTAGTAAAAACCGTCAACTAAGCATGACAAATTTTCTTTACTGGACCATCCTGGGTTTCAGTCATGCCTTCATTTTCTTTTTTGGATCCTATTTTCTAATGGGGAAAGATATATCTCTGCTTGGAAATGGCCAGGTAAAATTTATAGTTTTTAAAAATTGTTAATGATTTTATTTAATTTGGTTTTTGATAACGGGGGGGTCAACGGGGGGGAAAAAGAGATATATGTATTACTACTTGTAATACCTTAAACAATAAAATAAAATAAAAATGAAATTCAATTTAAATTATGAAATTGCAGATATTAAATTAAAATGCAATTATAAAAAGGTTTTAACGTTTTTTACTTGATAAAATTTTATGCAAATCAAAAATAAAACAAAAAGGCAATACAATGTAATCTTAATATGAAGCTCAAGGTACCAGGCAGTTTTGCTCTTCAGAAATACAAGGGGTTATATTCATGCCCCTTCATGCTGCTGTTCACTCCAGAATTGTGTTTTTAGTAATAGCTACTGTTTACTTAGTGCTTACTTTGTGCTAAGCTCTTTACATACCCCATATCCATTAATCCTCACAATAATTCTGTTGGAGAGATACTTTGACCCACCCTTTTTAGATGAGAAATGGGGATTTAGTGTTTAGTTTTTTTGCTTTTAATTGCATGCATTATTTTTTTGGTATGCTTAGGAAGCCCTACAGAGTTTTCTGCCCTTCCTGCTGTTCACACAGCAGTCCACATGATCTTTTAGAAATGAGAATATGATCATCTGTCTAATCTGCTCAAAATCATCTAGTGTTTTATTATAAGCCACACTGATTTTCTTGTCACTTGAACAGACCAATTTGTTCCTGCCTTAGGAACTCTGCACTTCCTGTTTCTCTTCTGGGATGCTTTTCTCTCACATGGTTTGCCAAAACATCACTGGCTCAAAAAAGCCTTTCTAGCCCACTCCCGTAAAATTCTGTCTCTTTCACCTTTCATCACTTACTGGCCCCTTACTGTACATTTACATTTCTTCATAGCACTAGTCTGTCCCTCAAGGTAGATATTTTTAGTTTGTTTATCTGTCTCCTCCACTATGTGTAAACTCCATGAGGTCAGCAATTTTGTCTTGTGATTGCTTTATTCCCAAGGCCTAGAATGGTACTTGGCACATAATAGATACTCAATTTCTATTTGCTGAGTATACAAATGAATTGTGAATGATCCTTTTTAACTTGGCTTTATTAAATAATTAGGTAACAAATTCAGTTAGAAGAAGTTATCCAAAAAATAAGCAAATAGTGATAGAAAGTGTTTTGAGCATCTGTGTCTTCTGAGCAGGGGTAGAGCTAAGGTTAGTAGAGTTTAAACTTTACACATTTTGGCAGGCCTTCTTTAAGGGGAAAAGAACATACAAGTACAAGCTTAAGTATACTTGAAAATAACTGACTGATACAAATAGGTCCCACTTAACCCAAGCCAGTATAATAAGCCCAACTAACTTCTCTTTAGCCAGATCCCCAAAATGCCTTCTGCCACTCACTTCATTACCAATTCAAGGGGAAGTCAGAATGGAAAGATGCAGTAGTCTTAGCTGATTAATTGCAGTTTCAATACATTACTTTGCCCTGACCAGTTTGGCTCAGTGGATTGAGCGTCAGCCTGCGGATACAAAGGTCCCAGGTTCGATTCCGGTCAAGGGCATGTACCTTGGTTGCAGGCACATACCCAGTGGGGCGTGTGCAGGAAGCAGCTGATCGATGTTTCTTTCTCATCATGTTTCTAACTCTCTATCCCTCTCCCTTTCTCTCTGTAAAAAATAAATAAAACATATTAAAAAATATATATTAAAAAAAAGGAAATACATTACTTTTACTAATTTCATAAAAAACAAACAAAAAAACAACAGAAACATGTGAATATGTTTTTATAGCTCCCCCGGGCCTTGAATGCAAGAAGCAGCCCTAAATAAGCTCTGCTTCTAAGAAAGATTCCATGTAACTGGCCCCTGTAAAACCAGATACTGTACTGAGGGATGAGACAGGTGCAGTTATTACACATCCAGGCACAGGTTCTCTGGCTGCATTTGATATCTGTCCACATGGCCCTGAAAGAGGAGACTGGCACTCCTCCAAGAGCTGAGCAGAGTGAGACCCACTGTTTTTCAGTATTTCCAGGTAATTTCTAGAGATGATAAAAACAGAAAAAGGAGGGATTCATTATGCCTTTTCATTCTTTTAACCGATAAACTCCCCTAATACCCTTAAATAAAAGAATATTAATTGATATTTTATTGTTGATAACTATTACTTATAGATTGCTGTTTATCAGGCATCCTATCCTTTTTGCAGACCCTAATTATAAAAACCTATAAGATTTTCCCCCATTTTACAAATGAAAAAAGTGAGATACAGAGATGTTAAGTAATTTGTCAAGTAAATACTAATTGTTAGAAATCTGATAACGAAACAGAGCCTTTTAAATAATTTTTAAACCAATAGTAAAGACTATGACTACTTTATGAACTAAGTTAACATAAACTTCTAGTTATGCTCTTATTTGTGGAACTTAAATCCTGACATTCTTTGGGGATTCTGCATTTTTAATAAATTATGTAAGTTTTTACTATAAAAAAAGCCCAGGGGAATACTTTCTGGCTTACATTATCACCATTTTTACAAGGAATCCTTGAGGAGTAATTCTATTAGCCATTATCTGTCAGGTATTGGTTTTGTGTGTAATGTTTTTTTTTTCTTCTCTGCCTATGCTATCTCCAGAATTACAGTGGCAAGTTATCTGGTGTAACTTCTGGTTGTAATGGTTATAAAAAATAATTGTGATCAAACAATGTTTTATCATGTTTACTGTGTGACAGGAATGAAGCAGTCACTATATCGTTCTAAATAAAAACAGTCTGTGCTACATAATTCCAAACCCATCTTGGGTTTTCATTCTGATAATGTTATGCAATGGATAATAATAATAAACATAGTAATGCTTATGGTGTTTCTTCTCATACTCCTTTAACTTTACTAATCTAGTCATAGATTTCAAATGTAACTGGCTTAAATAATTCAAATGCTTTTAGTAAAGAATGCAGTTACTTTCTGCTTTACTACCATCATGGTGACACATAGTGCAATAATGGTTTATTCTTTCTGTTTAGATGTTTGGTAACTGGACATTTGGCTCCTTGGTCTTCACAGTAATGCTTATTACAGTCACAGTAAAGGTATGGCACAGAAATTAGACAGATGAACACACTTTGTATATGTATAATTCATAGTTAAATTTCTCTAGCCATAGATGCATATTTTTCCTTTTTCCTTCTTTAGTCATGAATAATTTTACTGATTGCTATTTAATAATTCATTTTTGTCAAAAATCTTTTTTTAAGTTCATTATTTTGAAAACCCTCTGCTGATTATTATGGTCAATAAAGGTTAACCCCACAGTACTCATCTCTGAAATTTTGCTTCTCTGTATATAATGCATGACAACACAAGTTGTTTCAGGCAATGGAGTTGAAAATATTCATGAAATTTCAATGCTTTTTTCTCACAGAAGAAAAATATTATAAACTTTAATTGTTCAGTTTCATACTAGGATCCTTGCATTAATATTTATCTTCTAAGAAACTTTGTCATAGGAACCTTACTTATAATTAATATATTTCATTCATGATTTTTATCTTGGAGATTAAAGACTTGTATTAAGGATTTAAACATTTTTTTCCTTTTAGATGGCTTTGGAAACTCATTTTTGGACCTGGATCAACCATTTTGTTACTTGGGGATCCATTATATTCTATTTTGTATTTTCTTTGTTTTATGAAGGGATTCTCTGGTGAGTGATTATATTGTATTTTAATTACATTGATTCAACTCTAATAAATACAGGGTGGACAAAAGTAGGTTTACAGTTATTAGTATGGAAAATAATCCTATATAATAAAGAGCTAATATGCTAATTAAACCGAACAGCAGAACGACCATCCGGACGACCTTCCGGATGAAGCCGGGGCTGCGAGGGCCAGCTGAGGCTGTGAGGGGCTGTGAGGGCCGAGCCCCTTGCACAAATTTTGTGCATCGGGCCTCTAGAAGAATAAACTTTAGTGTACTCACAACTGTAAACCTTTTTTGCCCCACCACTGTGTTGTGATAGATTTTATTTTGAACAAATAATCTTGAGGTCCTACAAATTTACATCTTTCAGTTGATCTTACTGATATAGAGTAAAAAAGAAACTAACAATTACTGAATATTATATTCTAGGTGTTTTACCTAAGATATTACATTGATTCATCACTATAATCTTATACTCTCCATATTTTCTATATGGAAACTGAGCCCCAAGATTCCAAAGGTTAAAAAAGAACAAAGCTAGTATTTAAACCCCAATTGTTTTATTCCACAATTAATGTCCTTAACACTAACCATATTTTCTCTAAATTATTTACTAATGTACATACTATAAAGTCACATTGAGCCATTAAGTTTTCATGAATGACAGCTTTTCTGTTAAAACTAAATAGTATGCTTCATTTTCATTGGTAAATTACCAATCATATTTTCAGCTATATGATAGATTAAAAATTAATGCCTCTTCTAAGAGTCTTTTATAAGTGATGAACAACTAAAGTCTCTCATTTGGAGAATTTATAATACATTTGCCTGCTGTGCCTTTGATCCCTGTATTGGGCAAAAAATTATAGAAGATAAGCAAAAAAACTTAGATTAGCTAAATAATTATCTTCCACTTAGGACCATAGAAGGATACTCTTATGAATAACACTTTGTTTATAATGTTTGTTTTTAATGTTCTTTATTTTTTTCATTTCTTTCTCTGTTTACCCATTTTTAAATATATTTGTAGAGAAGAACCTCTAAGTAGAACTTTTCAACCTAAGATTTGGATAGTCGATCTTTTAATTGCTTAGTAGAGAATATTTTATTGCATACTTTTTCTTGTGTTTATTGGTCTCTTAAGTCTGTATTACTAAGTAATTCTTTTGCTATCCTACTAAGATAAGAGTTATCTAGTCAACTACTTGCCACTTTCCTAATAAAAACTATAGTTGTCATTGAAAGTAATTAAATTGAATTTTACTTTTAATAATTAAAGTCTGTCTTATTTTATTAGTTACTAGAGGTCCAGTGCACGAAATTTGTGCATGGCGGGGGTCCCTCAGCCCGGCCCGCACCCACTCCAATCCGGGACCCCTTCGGGGATATCCGATCCCTGCAGGATCAGGCCTAAACCAGCAGTTGGACATAGTATTTTCCATACTATTATATAGGATTATTTTCCATACTAACTGCCTGCCTGCCTAATCACCCCTAACTGCTCCCCTGCCGGCCTGATTGCCCCTAATTGTTCCCCTGCCGGCCTGATTGCCCCTAATTGTTCCCCTGCTGGCCTGATCACCCCTAACTTCTCCCCTGCTGGCCTGATCACCACTAACTGCTCCTTTGCCTGCCTGATCACCCCAACTGCTCCCCTGCCAGCCTGATCACCCCTAACTGCTCCCCTGCTGGCCTGATCGCCCCTCACTGTTCCCCTGCTGGCTTGATTGCCCCTAATTGCTCCCCTGCCAGCCTGATTGCCCCTAACTGCTCCCTTGTCTGCCTGATCGCCCCTAACTGCTCCCGTGCCTGCCGGCTTGATTGCCCCTAACTGCCTCTGCCTGCCTGTCTGATCGCCCCTAACCGCCTCTGCCTGCTGGCCTGATCACCCCTAACTGCTCCCCTGCTGGCCTGATTGCCCCTAACTGCTCCCCTGCTGGCCTGATCGCCCCTAATTGCTCCCCTGCTGCTGATTGCCCATAACTGCACCTCTGCCTCGGCCCCCACCACCGTGGCTTTGTCGGGAAGATGTCCGGTCTAGCTGGTCTAATTAGCATATTACTCTTTTGTTAGTATAGATTTAGTTAATTACTGGTTCTAAATTTTGAACATTATCCCAAACTTGTATTCCAAATTAAATTGTAAACCTGCAAATATAGTGGGTTTGTAAACGCACATGTAAAACCACATGACTTTATTTAAGAAACCCTTATCAGTTTCTACTTTTATTAATGCCACTTCCTTTCTTTGCAGGCCATTTTCAGACTCCCAGAATATGTACTTTGTATTTTTTCAGCTCCTATCAAGTGGTTCTGTTTGGTTTGCTATAATTCTCATGGTGGTTATATGTCTGTTTCTTGATATTGTGAAGAAAGTATTTGACAGACATTTCCATCCTACAAATACTGAAAAGGCACAGGTAACCATTTTTATATACAAAATCTTTTATTTAGGGGTCGTTAACAATGAATAGCTATCATTATAATTTGCTTATATCAGAAAATGAATTATTCATTTCTGTATTAAGCATTTTACAGTGTAAATATTAAGTCTGATCTTTTTAAAATTATTTCTGTTAATTGTATGACTCCTGAGACATAGTAGATGCTTAAGAAATAGAAGCTATTTAGTTGCCTGTGCCTTGTTTGTATATTGACTTGTACATGAGCCAGAATTCTATCTGATTAATTTGTCTTATTACTATACCATAGCATTGAACCCATAGGCTCAAGAATACATTCTAATTAGCTTTTATGCTGCAATAAACACTGGGATTTTTTAAATCTAAATTTGGAAATTTAGTTACATATTCTATAAATAGAATGTATTCCCTAAATAAGGATTGAGTTAGGCTTCCTAAGTGGTGCATTGGGGTTTTTGTTTGTTTTGTTTTGTGGTGCTTTTTTATGAATGCTCACCTGCGTATATTTTTTCCATTTTTAGAGAGAGTGGGCAGGAGGGGAAAGAGGGAGAAATAGAGAAAAAACATCGATATGGGAGAGACACATCAATTGGTTGCCTCCCACACATGCTCCAGCCATGGCCTGGGATCCAACCTATAACAGTGGTACATGCCCTTGACCAGGAATCAAATCTGTGACCCTTTGGTGCTTAGGCCGGCGCTCTAACCACTGAGATACCGGCCAGGGCAGCATTGGTTTTAATTTCAGTGATCATATCAACATTTCTTTAGCCTTTATTTGCTTTGGTAACTCAATCCTAACCAATATACATTTTAACACCATTGAAGCAGCATGGGCCTCCGAAGCCTGGCAAACTTAATTCAGATGCTGTTTTAACCATTTATGTGTGCCTTTAATCAAGTCATTTTCCTAAGCCTCAATTTCCTCCTCTGTAAAATCAGAATAATAACTACTGTCATACATGATTCTTAAAGATGATGAATATAAAACACGTAACCCTGGGCCTGTATGTAGTAAGTCCTCAGTAAAAACATAATTAGCCTTCTATCAGTCAGGGCACATACAAGAAACAACCAACAATACATAAATAAATGGAACAACAAATTAATATATATCTCCCTCTCTCTCTCCCTTCCTACCTTCTTTCCTCCCTCCCTCCCTCCCTCTCTTCCCCTCCCTTTCTTCTATCTCTCTGAAATCAGTTTTAAAAAAACATAATTACAAGAATGATGAAGATGTTGCTCTGTGATAATTGATCTCCAAATAAGGTTAAATAATTGTCATAATCTTATTACATATGCATATATTTATATTAGTATGGAAAAACTTTTCTACTCTGTAGTCCATTACTTAAATATATATCAGAAAAGTCTACCTACCTTTTTTTAATCTTAAGAGATAAATATTTACAGTAACAGAAGAATATTTTTAATAATTGCCTATTATACTTTTTATAGACCTTTATGAAGATTACACACATTGGTCTTCCCCTTTGGTCTATAGAAAGTTATATTTCACCAAAATATATTAATGACATCACTTTAAAAACTATTCTTATTTTTTTTTATGTTTTTCTTGATTTGAGAGAGAGAGAGAGAGAGAGAGAGAGAGAGAGAGAGAGAAACATCACTGATGAGAGAGAATCATTGATCTACTACCTCTTGCACAATAGAGCCTGCAACCCAGGCATGTGCCCTGAGCGGGAATCACCGGTGACCTCTTGGTTCATGGGTCGACACTCAACCACTGAGCTACCCCGGCCAGGCAAAACTTTGTTCTTTATAAAAGTAAATAATTAGATTTATTTACATTTACCTTTAGAAATTCTATAATAGGCAGTGCATTTGCAAATTATGATGTATTTTCATAGACTTCTTAATAATAAAGGTGATAATATTAGTTCTTGTTACCTTTTTGATAGCCTCTTTCTAAAGGATTACATAGAAATATTTTGTACCTTGAGGATCCTTAGACAAAAAAAGGTTGAAAGTGCTTTATTTATATTGTGGTTCTTTAACCATAAGTTAAAATTGATTAAGAATGGAATGTGTAATAAATCATTCATTCTATGTGTGTGTGAAAGCTGCCATAATCTCCCTTTTTTACTTTCAAATGACTTGACAGTGTTCTGTGTTTTCTAATCCAAAGAGGAAATCTCTGCTTCACTCAGGAATCTTTTGTGTTTTGTTTTTTTCCTTTAACAGTATATGGCCATTCAGATCTCATGTGTAACATTATTCCTTTGCTGTAAGCAGTAATCTTTATTATTTCAGTCTTATACTTTGACCTCTGAGTTCACATGATGAAGAATAATTAGAAAGTTGTCAGCCACTTTATTGTTTACCAGAAATATCAAGAAAAATCATATCAAAAGAAAAGTTGTCAGCATTTATTTTGCACTTTGTTTTACTCCAGAATAACAGTGTGGTGTTAAGCATGAAGAAAGCGAGTAACCCTACAAATTTCAGTCATGTATATATGCGATGTATGATATTTCCTGCTCTTATAGGGACAGATGTGTCTTTATATAGCTTGTCCTGTGTCTGTCTCTCAGGTGATGAATACAGCTCACTGACTCTTTGTATGTCCCATCCCTTTTCTGTCCACTTATAGATGTACTCCAACACAGTTGCTTTAAGTGACGAGTTCATCGCACTGCAGCCATTGTCAAGGGCAAGGAATCAGCTGAGCAAACTTAGGTAGAGTAGGAGTAGAACCTTGATAACTTCTGCATGCTAAAGGTCAATTAAACACTATTAAAAGATGGGCAGAGGCATGAATTAAGAGTGGGCCATTTTTTGTTAGCACAGCTCTGTCTCTAATTTGACCTTTATTAATATGTATGTTAAAACCTAAAAAATCCATTTTTTCATTGAGAAGAAAATTCAGCATAACAGGACAGAGATCTGTACCTTGTTATATATTTTACACTATTTTTTGTAGCACAATTCTAATGCTTCTGCTTGTCATATTTATATAAGAATGCTCCTGCATGTTGAGAAATTTAAGCTAACAAAATTCATCAAAATTTAAAGTTTTAAGTTTCTGTTACTTAAAAGTGAGAGTTGCTCATTTTTTATCTTGCCTTAATCGTGTTGTAAATTCATGTGCATATTTGTCTTTGTACATTGTAATGGCTGCTGAAGCATTTCATATCCTTGCTTCTGTTTAGTGCATCTGTAAATTGAACATATATTTTATATCTCTTATATATACCTTTATCTCTACAGACAGGCCCATTCTGTCAGTTACCACAAAAAAAAAAAACCAACAACAACAACAAAAAAAACCACCCAGTAATCTAGAGAAGTCTTTTGAAGGAAGAAAATGAAAGCTTAAATCCTAGAACTGTTGGTATTAAGATACCAAAATCATATAGTGTTAACTTTAATTCCAGTCTGGTTTGAAGAGAAAAAGTAATATAACTAAAATATTTGTTTAATTTTGGCACTCTTCAGTTTCTCATTCTATCAGTATTTTGTGGATTCTTAATCATATATAGTATATATATCAGGTGTCCCAAAAAATGTATGCACACACTTTGAATAATTATAAAGGCAGTGTTTATTAAAATACATTTCATTTTCAATATTGAGCTATCAGCTGTTAAAGTATGTATACATTTTTTTGAATACCCTATATTTTTAAAGTCTTTTTTATTCTCAAGGTTTTTAATCTCTACATTCACTTGATCAAATAAATATTTTTGACAAAGCACCACTTAACCTCTTATGGAACTCTGTGAGTTTATAATTTTGAGCTGTTCTAAAGCTTTACCAAATCTTTTGAATTTATTATTAGCTTCAAGATTTTTGAAATATTCTACTTTGAATTACAGAGTTATAAAAATTATAGATGAATATATACAAATGAGTATAAGTGGTAGTCAACTAAATTTTATGTTAAAAAAAAAAACTAAAACAATCTTGAAGATTTGTCTTCACCTTTGGTTGAGCCAAATATGTATATCACATTTTATCTGTATGTGCTTTTTTGAAAACAGTGGGTATTCATCATATATTTGAACATCTAATTAACTCTAAGGCAGTAGGAGAGCTCATTATTTAAAAAACACTCTTTTGTCAAGTAAAGATAACTTTTTCATTGAGAATAATCATAATATTTTTATGAAATCATATTTTACATATTCAGTTGACTTAAATCAAGCCACAAACAAAGGGTGAGGTAAAAAGATCATAAACTAGAGATTTCAGGCTCCAATCATGTAACAAAATAGTAAGTTTGGCATTCATCTGTACAAGAACACAGTGATAGCAGGCTATGTTGATTAGGTAGCCTTTGCTGCAAGCCGCTCTCCAATCAGGTGGACTAAGAAAGGGGAGATAGTGGACTATCAAATACTAATGCTGCCCTCAGCACTGCTTCCTATATGTCCTAACCAAAGTAGTTCACCTCTCTGAGCTTCCAGGGTTCTCACCCATCGGGTCGTCATTTTACATACTGTGATTTATTCTGTACTATCAGTATCAAAGGAAAAAAGAAGAAATGCTGTGCTCAATCAAAGGCCAGGGAGAAATAACAGTTGCTTAAATGAGCAGCGAGTGACCACTGGGTGGGCGTTTGCTCACAGCTGCATGAAGAACATGTGCCCACATACATCTCCTGATGCATCCTATGACTTTTGAATACATCTTGGTTTTGAATTGCATTGAACTATATTGCTGGGTGTGATCCATGGTGGCTTGATTGTTTACAGAGAGGAAAATTATACAGATATCAAATACCTTTAAGAGATTTCAAATATTTAATCAGGTCAGTACCCTAAGAACCATTAACACAAAACTATTAGCAATTTTCTTTTGAATAAAAGAAAACTCATTTTGAGTATTTTCTTCTCCCCTGCATTATAGGCAAAGCTATTGTGAAAAGCTATCTTTATATAAACTTAATTGTACCCTTGAAACCAAAAAATTCTATTTTATTTTTTACATATGTATTTTTCATTGAAATAATTATTAGTCAGTTCTAAGACAGAAAATACATAGAAATGAGGAAAATTCTGTGTTTTATTCAGTGAAGACTTTTATAATTGTAGAAAGTTTCCAATAAGCTTGGCTATTTGTAAATAGGTCTTCTGAGAAGGGAGCATGAGAGGTGCAAAATGGGACGTATCTTTGCAATGAGAACCCTAAATCTTGGTGACAGGGAATTTGCTTAATAGAAGAAATTTAATTTTATCGAAGGAAACCTGGTTTTAATTTGTCCTTTGTGCACTGAAAAATCATGGCTTTATTTTGTGTGCTTTGTTGTACGCCCCGTAAGAAGCTGCTGCTAGCTCTCTTTTGTGATCGTAAATGAATGTAGTGGTGTGTGAACATTCATTTGTGCCTCACAGATTGTGGACCTCAACTTACTGTTTTGATTCTGAACCTGTACACAGTGAAGAGTATTGTCTGTAATATGAGACTTGTTGCTTTTCTGTCCTTCCAGATGGAAGAAGATAAGGGTTCAGTCAGCTCAGCATATGAATTTGCTGAAAGCAAGCACAGAGGGGAGGACAGTAGGCACCTGCTAGCTGAGGCTTGCAGCCAGCAGGACAGTTCTTACGTGCACTAGGTAGTACTGCGCTGGATCTTCCTGGGGACGTATCCGCTAAGTTCTCATGTTTGGGGCATGCTATGGGAGAACTGGCCTGAAATTTTAGTTTTACTTTACTAATTCCTCATTGTTTCTCACATTGTTGTTTTTGTTTACTTGTTTCCTTTTTTCTGATCGTTACTTTTTTATATGTCCATTCTGTATACTTTATTAATCTTCCTTTAGAGTTACACTGTTGAATCATACTTCATCTCAAATTCTAACCTAGTAAGGTATTTTTCACAACCTATTGTCTTATATTCAAGAAGTTATTCCTTGTCACTTCTTTTGAAAATATGTGATGCTATTTCTATTATTTCTGAAATCACTTTCCCACTTGAAGTTATAGTTGTGTATCATTTTTCACATCTTAATGTAGTTAGACACCGAATTGCTTACCTAAGTCTACCTCTTGAATTGAATGATCATATGAATGAATTTTGGGATTGGTGCTGAATAGTTTTCTGTTAACTGATATTCACCAAACTCTCAGTTCTTTTCATAAACTTTAATAGTTATATCTTTGTAATAAAAAAAAAAGTGTGAATTTATGAGGGCCTGATTAATAAACCCTCTTGAGAAATAAACCCTGACAACCTTATTGGGATGTGCAAAATATTCTGAGTCATAGTACTTATGGAGGATAAAAATTCTCACCACTAATGTATTTTTACTTGATCTACTTACCATTTTGCATATTGTACAGCATGTCCTTGAATAATATCATTTCATTTAATGGCTTCTCATTGTAACATTAATGAGATGCTGTTGGAACTTAACTCTTGTTTATATCAATCATCCTATGATAAAATTGGTTTCATCATATGTCATTTCACTTCAAGTCCCACAATCCTATCAATGACTCTTAAATGAGGCCTTATTGTAATTACTGGTCAAAAAAGAAGGTGCTGTTGTCTCATCTGGGGTAAATCCTAATAAGTGGTGAAACTTTAAAAAACCCCACTATTTGTAGATTGTAAATCAAACCATGGAACAGGTATAATAATATGAAAAACAACTTTTTAAAATTAGGTTCCTTTAGTGAATTGCCCTAAGTGGGAAAATGTTGAAGATAATTAATCAACTCTCGGTTATTATTATTAATTGAGAAGAAATTTAAAAGAATTCTGAATTTTTATTTTGTTTTGAATGCAAGTTTGAGTGGCTATTTTAAAAGACATGGGTCTGGTGCACCTTCACTTTTATATGCCCATTAAAATGTACAGTACGGTTGAGAATTGGGTTCTTAGAATGTTGCTATTAAATAACAGGGGCCTGGTTACTTTTTTTAAAAAAACTATGTTACTTTTACAAAGTGAATTTTCTCATCATTCTCTTGACATTTGGTCTCTCTTCCTATAAACAAGAAGCCAGAAGAATCCTCAAACTATGAATATGACTTTAGTAAAATTGCTGGGGGTATAACCCTGATCTGCAGTTTTTTCTCTACTTCTCACAGAATTTTAGTTGGTTGATGAAATATAACCTGAATATTTTTCTTCTCATGCATTTTTGCCTTTGGCATATGTTTTTTAGATAAAAATTACTTTTAAAAATAAGTGTTATATAATATCCTCTTGTTTTTTTCTGTCTTGCAATTGCATTTTTTCCTGCACTCAAAATTTGGTTGGCCTTTAAAATCAGACAGAAGGCTATTCTGCGCCCTGAATGTTGCAGTGGGCTAGGGTCTTCTAGTCATCTCCTACTGTCACCAGCCTCGTAAGCCTCTATTGCTTTGTCATTTTTTTGTCTGCATTACTGCTGTGAATGCCCTCTTTCAGGCTGTATCTAACAACCACAGGGATAGCAATAGGATGCTATGGCTACTGACCTTTCTCATTCTGGAACCAGGTGCTCACGCCTTAGACCCGAAACCTGCCACTACCAAAAAGAGAATACATTTTATTTATTTATTTTTTTAATATATTTTATTGATTTTTTTACAGAGAGAAAGGGAGAGGGATAGAGAGTTAGAAACATCGATGAGAGAGAAACATCGATCAGCTGCCTCCTGCACACTCCCTACTGGGGATGTGCCCGCAACCAAGGTACATGCCCTTGACCAGAATCGAACCCGGGACCCTTGAGTCCCGCAGGCCGACACTCTATCCATTGAGCCAAATGGTTAGGGCAAGAGAATACATTTTAAACAGTTTCAAGTAACTGCAAGTCACTTTTCTCTATTGTGACAAAGGTACAGATACTGCCTCATTTTTACAAAGCAGTGAGAGAAAAACCTTAATGGCTAAAAGACTAATTAATATTAATAAGGCTGCCACCTGTGGCAGGAACTAGGTGCATGCCTGATAAATATGGCTGACAGTTTATAAAACTAGTATTATTTTCAAATGTGTGCTGACTTACTGAACAGCTTTTTCATCTGGAGGTTAAAATGAAGGAAAATAATTAGTATTGACATTATTTCTATCAAACACTTTTCCTGTGACATGCTGTAAAATGATTGATACTTAGAAAACTGAATTCTTAATATCAGCTCTGCCATGACTTGGTGCATTAATTAGTGCTATTCTGCTTTACCCCCTCCATCAAAAGTGAGGATCTTATCATTTTTCATAGATACTGATACTTTTCTTCACCTAAACTACAAATTCCTTGTTATATATTGTTATTTATGTAACCACATTATTAAAATAAAGGAGTCCATCTTTTTGAAACTAGGAATAAACAAAATTATTAAAATAAGCTTACCTTAAAATATAATTATTATATGCATATTTTCATAGTTATATTTAGGCAACACATACAGAAATCTCCTCCTCTCAGGAGATCCCTCAAAGACAGTGTGGAGGTATTCTACCTATATTTATAACTATCTTTCCAAGTTGTTTATTTTACTTGGAGAGAAGGAAAGAAGGAAGTTTAGAGGAGTGACTGTAAGCTTGAGGCATGTTTTGGAAAAATATGCCTTGAGTAAGGCAGTTATCTAACTGCCTGCATCAAATGGCTGCCTGTTGCAATTCTTAATAATGAGATGAAGCTATTACTTGTTTTAGGGATGTTATTATTCTTAACCAAATTTGGAATCAGTAATATTTTATGACTTGATTTTATCTTTAAAGGAAAAACATTTTCTTAAACACAAACTTTTTCTCCTTTCATAATTATAGTTTAAGGCTCCTTTCCAAATATCTCCTTTAAGGCTATGCAAGACACTCATTTTGAATATCAAGTATATAAAACAATTTTAAGGACAGAAGAACAAATACGGCTAATAGCTTGATAATTATTATCTAAACTTAAGAACATTACTTGATTTGATAGGTAATATGTAATAAAGTGATTAAAAGATTTAGAAATGTATGAAAATTTGTTAATATATAGGAGATTTAGGGAAGATATTTTGTAGAAGTTTCTAATAGGAGAAACTTCTAAGTGTTTACCATCACTGATATAAAAATAACGGAAATAGAGCCGTGAGCCAAAATTTATTTCGAAAGGCAAGTTCTGTAAACATGAAAATTGTTATTAGCCATACATAGTCATGTTGAATCTCCGTAGTTGTTTTGCTTGGGAGCCTTTCAAGCTCTACATGACGTGGTGGTTCCCAGGAAGAAAGTGGTGGAGGGTGTCTTACAAATTAATCAAAATTTCTCATAAATTAAAAGTTACTTCTTTGTGCCACCAGGTAGGATCTCACTTCCATTACTATACTTTTCTTTTTTTGTATTTACAATTAGTGGGGGGGAAAAAAGTACTGATTTCCTCTTTAAATGCTATACCCCATTTCCACCACCAGTTAGTTATACTGGCAACTGTGGCAACATGTACTCCGGCTGGGCTCCCTGTTCCTGAATATGAGATCAAAGATCTGTATGGGAAAGTGATAGAGCTTGGAAGTTTGCTGGACAACAGCGTGGTGTTATTTTATAGATCTATACAAAAACACAATTTACTAGCATTCAGCATTTTCAAAGCAGGTGGGGTTTTTTGTGTGTTTTTTTTTTTTTTTTTTGGAAAAAAAAAAGAAACATTTTTCTTAGTTTAAACGGTGATCCGAGGAAGTCATTTCTTTATATTATTTTTGACATTTCAAGATGTTTACTCTGTTGGGTTGGCCATGTATTAATACCTGCCCTTCGATTTTAAAGTGAAAGGTGATAAATGCAAAACAAGATCATTACCTAATTAGTGCTCTGTCCATCTAGCTGCTGACTTTACAGATGTCATCTTCAGTGAGTTTCCATCAGTTGATTGAGCACCAGCTCTACAGGCAAAGCACAGTTGTTAAACTCTTTGATCTCTCTAGTTTCTGGTCTAGTTCAGTGCTTCCCAGGCAGATGTGGTGCACGACAAGTTAGTTGTTTGCTTGTTTTGTTGTTTTTAATTTCCAGTCCATCACAGACCAATACTTTTATAAAATACAATAAAAATTAATTACTAGGAAATGAAATTTAGAAGATATATAAAATAAACCCCAATTTTTAAATTGTTTTTAGATTCGACAGTTATAAAAGTATTATGTCAAGTACTTAACATTTTCTAATCTTTTATTCTCAGAGTCCAGAAACACTTATACCTCATGAGTCAGCAATTATTTTTGGATAATACTGATTTATGGATCATGCACTGAGGGCAGGAGTAACAACTACTCTCTCTATGCTTAGGCTAAACGTACTAAATACACATCATATTTTTCTGCCCACACACAATTACTACTCATTGTCTTCACTTAGCCTGGAGTGTTCGCTCTCCTCCATCTGCAGCTATTGAAATCCCATTCAGTCATCATGGTGTATTTCAGATGCCATCTTTTTCACCATATCTTTCATGCCCGCCCACCAATACCATCAATTGCTGGGTGTGAGTTTTCCCTTCTCTTTTTTGATATTTATGGTCTGCCTCATACCAAATTATAAGAAGGCAGTATAATGTCATGGTAAAGAAGTTTGGGCTCTGGAATCAAAGAAACCAAGACTCAAGCTCTAGCTGGGTGACCTTGAACAAATTCTTAACCTCTGTTTCCTCATCTATAAAATGCTTATGAATATGGTGCCTATCCTAAAAGGTGGTTATAATTCTTAAATGAGATAATCCATGAGAAGCATCTTACATAGGAGGTGGCACACACGGAATAAGCATTCCATTACTTGTTCCTGATTTATCTATTATCTTTTATTAAGCACAGTTCCTTGCTTAATAAATATAAGTTGAATTTAAGTGTTTGTGTCATTTAAGTGATGTCAACAGGCAGTGGAATAGAATCCAGAAGGAGATTACCTGATAGTTGGAGAGGTGAGGGGGATTTCATGGAGATGGTGGTAATTAAACTGAACTTGGTGTAGGGGTCAGCATTCTGACCCTGATTGGTGGCAGGCATGACCCTGCCATGTAGCCCCCGGCCAGGAACACTGCCTAGTTGGCAGTGTGGAGACTACAGGAACATTGGTAAGTTAAGCAGGAAAGGCAGCCTCAGGTCGTTTATATAGGGCCTTCAGGGTCTCCAGAAGGTGGTGTACTTTCTCCTTTGAGCATTATGTGGGAGCTATGGACTCCTGCTTTCTACAGAGGGCGATTTTGAGATGGTGGAACTGGAGTCCAGGGACCCAAGGAGGAAACTGATGAAATCTTGTTCCCTAAACCAGCATTTCCTAAACTATTCCTCTGAATATTATCATTCCTCCTGATGTTGATTAATGTTCCCTTGAGGATTGGGGGCTGTTATTAGAAAAAAAAAAACACAACAAAAAACGAGTTTCAGAATTGCTCTGCATCTCACTACCCCCTTGGAGACTGACCATGCACACTGAATCAGACAATCCTTTACTCAGACTTTTGTTGAATGATGTTTCCTAAACTAAATTGGCCACAGAACTTTTTTCGTGAAATTGTAAACATCTCACATTTTTAAAAAATACATATTTCTTTATTGATTTCAGAGAGGAAGGGAGAAGGAGAGAGAGATAGAAACATCAATGGTGAGAGAGAATCATTGATCGGCTGCCTCCTGCACGCCCCCTACTGGGGATTGAGCCCACAACCCAGGCATGCGCCCTTGGCTGGAATCGAACCCGGGACCCTTCAGTCCGTGATGCTCTATCCACTGAGCCAAGCCGGCCAGGGCAACATCTCACATTTTAAGAAACAATACTGTGAACAGCCTAAACCAAGGGTATTGTAAAGGAGAAAGGAAAATTTGGCTATTTCTCAGTGCTTACCGGATCCTAGGACATTGGTGCCATCGGGCAATTCCCAATCGGGAACTATGTTGACTTGCACTGCTTGGTATTAGGTAGAATTACTCTGCAGGGATTTTGCAGGGCTTCACCAGTTGATTAGGTTCATTCACAATGCCAGGTTATTTGCATTCCACCCTGTCCATCTCTTCTGTCCATTGTGAGTGTCTCCACAAATGTCCCCCATTGTCATGCCTGCTCTCAACACTTGGTGATTCCCAACCTTTGTGAATTACAACCCTCAAATGAATCGATTTTTCTTGTTTTTCCTTTATATTTTTAAAAGATTTGTTATGCAATATGTTATATATGTAAAGTGAATGAAAATAAGTTTATTTAAAATAACAAACCTTGAGAAATTTAGCAGTACTCTTGACTATCAAAACCAGGTTTGGGATTCATTGAACTATGTGTCATACCATTTTTTCCTCATTTAACAGGATTAAAATTATTAGTAGTATGGCTTAAAGTTATCTTGTTGGGTTTATTTATGCCTGAATCAATATAAATCTTGCATACTTTCAAGAATTAATTTATTTTAAATCTTAATAGTACTACTTAGTCACTTGTTTAATTGATTTTAATACATATACCATCAGTTAACATTTTTTAAAAATTTGAGCTGATTAAGGACATGGTTGGCACTTAAGAGTTGCTCAGCAATTTAAGGTAAATTATGTACTTTTTTCAAGGACAGTTATGAAGTGAATATATATAAGTGCTTAGAACCTGGCATATAGTAATACTACATTAAGTATTTGCTACTATTTTTGTTGTTACAATTATTGTGGTTGTTGAAGGTTGGGATTAGATCCTGCCTGGTTGTTATTTCCCAGTCTTCAAAATAGTTCACACTCCATTTTTATTGATTGCTAGACATTTTTAGTTGAAATTACAGGAGCATTTCACCTAAACAAAAACTCAAGAATTACAATTCATTATGCTTCTGAGTAGTTGATGTAATTTTGACCATAATAAAATATTGACATTAAAATCCAAAATCTTTGCAGATTTAAATAATGTTCATTGTTTTTGTGTAATTATTTTACTTAACCTCAAATTTAAATATTTTGTATAATTACTCTTAAATTAAGCCTTTCATACCATACATTTTCATATTGTAGAAAATATGCTTATATACATTACTTTGAGTTTTCAAGTGCTTGTAATTTTTAATGCTTTTTGAAAAAATAACTAATTTTTTTCTGCTGCAACTCCTCCAGCTTACTGAAACAAATTCAAGTATCAAGTGCTTGGACTCCATGTGCTGTTTCTCAGAAGGAGAGACAGCGTGCGCATCTGTTGGAAGAATGCTGGAACGAGCGATAGGAAGATGTAGTCCGACCCATGTCAGCAGGTGTGAAATTTCTCTAAGTAGCCTTTGCTGCAGATGAGTGTCCTATAAACTGGAACAGATGAACATGCATCCCTAGATACCTAATAAATCAGCAGCTGGTTTTACCAACTGAAGCAGGAAGTGTGCTATTTATTAGCACTCTTTGATGGTAGATTTCACTTTATGGCTTTGGGTAAGGGGTTCTTTCACTAACAAAGGAAGAGAAAGCACCTTTGAAGAAACTTTTCATCTAATGAACAAAAAATTTTGCTTCTTAATCTTTCTAAATGTGGTAAATAGGAGTGTGTATATGGTATTCATATTTGGTTTTTATAACTTTTTACTATGCTGTTTTCTTATATATTTTTGTTTGGTTGGATTTTGTATTTATAAAATAATCGACATATAATAGTAAAATCAAAAGATTTTGCTTTTCTTATTCTTGGTCTATATTTTCTAGTCAGTCATTTAAGACTTTGAGGTATTTATAAACACACAAGACTGTATTGCTGTTTTCCTGCTCCTTTTTATCTCTGTAATAAGGTTTATAATCAGTTGTGATTTTTAAGTTTTTACTTGGTATTTATGGTCTAATTAAAAGTTGATAAGCTAGAACAGGCTCTTTAAATTATGATTTATTAGAATCTTTGCATTTTTGTCTCCTCTAAAATATATTTCTTTTTTTATAATATATTTTTTATTGATTTCAGAGAGAAAGGGAGAGGGAGAGATAGAAACATCAATAATGAGAGAGAATCATTGATTGGCTGCCTCCTGCACGCGCCCCCCCCCCCCCCCCCCACTGAGGATTAAACCCACAACCTAGGCATATGCCCTGAAGGGAATCAAACTGTGACCACCCGATTCATGTGTTGATGCTCCATCACTGAACAATGCCAGCCAGGCCCAAATCTATTTCTTAAAAGATTTATCGGTGCTTGCTTTTGTAGGTCACAACAAACAATGCAGTTTTTTGGTAAATTCTACTTAAATTTATTTGAAAGTGAAATGTATTCATTTCTTCATACATTTCCCCAAGAGACATATCATTTAGGCGATATTATTATTTAGGGGATATTAAGGAATAGCAATAACTTTTCACATTTTGGTGTTCTTTAGGTAGATGATATCATATTCTTAAAATCAAAGCAGAAATGCACTGGTGTGCATGAAGGGTTACAGATGAGCAGGGATAGATGGTAATTTCCATTGTCCATAGTGCACCATGTGAACAGTATCACTTTCTGTATGTGCCATGACTTGGAAAAGGTTGGAAAGTATAGTGAGAAGGGGAAAAAAACCAAGCTGGTGTGGCTCAGTGGTTGCGCATCAACCCATGAACCAGGAGGTCACTGGTTCCATTCCCAGTCAGGACACATGCCTGGGTTTCGGACTCGAGCCCTAGTGGGGAGCGTGCAGGAGGCAGTGGATCAATGATTCTCTTTCATCATTGATGTTCCTATCTCCCCTTTTCCCTTCCTTTCTCTGAAATCAATAAACTCATTTTTTTTTTTAAAGAAAGTACAACAAGAATAGCGAATGAAGGGTGGAGGAGGCACAACTCTTATCTGTTGATAAAGGAATTTTTCGTATTTGGTTAGCTTTATGTTTTAAAAATGATGAGTATGATATTCATGTATGATAAAATTCAGGTAACTTTTACTGGTGAACTTGGTAGTTCCCACTTTGCCTGTAATTGTAGCCATGTCATTATGGTACAGTTGCATTTGTAAATAGCTTTTTTATGTTAATATCATGTCTGTCGTTTCAGTCCCACTTATTTATCATAACATATAATCAAAAATATTCTCATAATGCTGTGATATCATTTTGTAATAATTTTATTCCACATAATAGAATTATTATGAGCAGTTAAATTTATTGGGACTCACATGTTATAACTTACACAATTGTATTGTAAAATGCATTATAAGAAAACAGCTTTGTCATGTGCCAGGCCAAAAAGTTTCCCAAAGGAAGTTCCCAAAAGACTTAATGTATATTATTTTACTTACTAAGACAGCTTCATTGCATAGAACTAAGGCAGGAGTTAGAATAAAAGAATACTATAGATATCTATAATACTATCAACTATAAATATATATGTATAGATATATCTATTTTTTTTTTTTTAAGAATACTGTAGAAAGTCACAGAATTTTAAAATTTTCTACCTTCAGTAGGAAGTTCTCATTAATGACAGGATACATCTTCACTGTTACAAAAAACTAGAATTGATTTTAAATGAACCAAAAATATTTTTCTGCGTTATATATGCTCCCACTTTCTTGATATTAATTGTATAGGTAATATGTCTCCATTATTTTTACATGGTCACTTTTTTTTACTGCATTATCCCTTTTGAGCCTGCCCCAGGCATTATGAGATTTATTTCGGCCTGTTCTCTTAAAGATGGTTGTTATCATTTATACTTTTTTTCACTTAGAATTGTATCATATTTTTTTTGTAGGACTTTATTTTTTTAATAAAATCTTTAACAGTAATTAATATCTTATTTGACAGACTTTAAATATCTTTCTAATTTTGTCCAACATCTAAGGTTATAATTATCAGATGCTTCTTTAATTATCTCCTTTTTGTTCTTTAAATTAATAACCTAAAAAGTGTTTTGAGATCTGTTCACTTTTTTCGTAGTGGTAAAAATCATATAATATGCAAAACCAGTTGGTATTTTCAAAGGGCTATAGAAAATTGCCACAATTCCATTAAGATCATATTTGAACTTTGAAAGTTATTTTGATACATAGAGTTTTATTCCTGTTTTTTACATGTAATTGTATTCGTGAAATATTTTTGGCATTTCTGTTTTGATTTTGGAGCAGCTTTTATTCTACATTTCTATTTTATGTCTAATTTAAGGGCAAAGCTGGTACCTGTTACCAGATATAGAAATCCTTGGCCTATTCCATTCACATATTAAACATAAGAGGGCATCACTTCAGAAATATAACTAGTGCTTTTATAGGACAGATTTCTCTGCTGATAAACCTTTTACTATCCAGGCATAAAAATTCTACTTACATTTTATTAATTGATTGTCAAAGGAATTTGCCATTTTGCAAGCTTGTTTTCAAAGGTCGCATCAAGGTGCTATATGAAAGGCTATGTCATGTTTTACCCTAAAGAGCTGTACTTTAGCAATAAATGATTTTCTGTATGTGTTTTATCAACAATTACTTCATCTTAATCAAAACTGTGTTCTAATTAGAAAGGAGTTAATAGTTGATATGTAATTCAGGTATTTAATGTTCTGTCAAATATGATATTTGATATGAATGCACATGTGTGCTTTGAAAAGAAAAATAAATGGAGGAAACCTTATCTAATAACATTTTTATGTAAGCAATAGTTGCAAAGAGGAAAAATTTATATTAAAAACATTGACAATTTGGGACTGGAAACTTGGCTCCAGATAATTGGGGTGTTGATATCATATATGTCTGAGCATACTTTTTTTCCTGCATGAATACTTACTCTAAGAAATGTTCATAGTTCTATTTCTTTCATATATTTTACAAATACTGAGTGCCTACTATATACAAGGCGCAGTTTTAGGTGCTAGAAATAGGGTAGTGAACAAGCCTTTCCTTAAACTAAGGTAGATACTGTTTAAGGTTTTCTGGAAACTAGTAAGTTCTGTAAACCATTGGTATGCTTATTGTTTGTTTTCCTCTTTGCCAACTTTGTAAAATTTCCAGATTCCAAACTTCATTATGACTACCCACTTAATTGATTTAAATTTGAACATACAGTCTCTCTTAGAACAGCGGTCGCCAACCTTTTGGACCTCACAGACCACCAGCGGTCCGTGGACCACCAGTTGGTGACCGCTGTCTTAGAAAACAGCAGATATGTGATAAAAGTGAATATGGGCCATTTTAAATGTTAATTTCTTCCTCTAACATCTTGGTTTAAGGAAAGTGGGAACCCTAGAAAATTACATAAAATGTATTTATTGTTAAATTCTTTTAGTCTTTTAAGAAAAGCCAGCTTTGAGTTGGTAATCCTTAAAGCAGGTTAGGCTATTTTAAGCATGGCAGGCTATTTTTGATCTTGAGTTACTTAAGCTTAAATTAATACAGCTGCAAATAAAGTATTATATAATGAACTAGAGGCCCAGGGCACGAAATTCATGCACCGGTAGGGTTCCTAGCAGCTGCCAGCTGCTGGCCAGGGCCTCCCTTCCCCAGCTGCCAGCCAGGGCCTTCCTTTGTTTCGCGCTGCCCCCTGGTGGGCAGCACAGTCATAGCGAGCAATCAACTCTGGTCGGTCGAACTCCCAAGGGGACATTTTGCATATTAGGCTTTTATATATATAGAAGATTGCTTTATGGGCTTTATCATTAAGACAGTAGCTGACTTTTCCAGACCAGTAGAGGATCATTTGTTCTTAATTAAATGAAAACCCTAGTGTCAGACTTAGAGGTGTCTTTGATGCCTATTGAATAAATGATTTAAACTAATTATGCTAAAATCTTTAGAATAAAATTTATAGCTGAAAAGAAATAAATTAAGAACATACTGCTGTTTCATTCCAAAGTTTTTGGTAAGTGTGATATTTGTTTGCTTCTATGATGTCAAAATACAGCCTAGTTGCTTTTCAGTGCATAACTCTTAATAACATACTTATTTTTTAAATTAAGATTTTAAGAGAGTCTTATACTCTACTACCTATAGAAAATATTTTAATGCTAATGAATGTCTAAATTTTGGCTATTTTTATACTAGAGGCCTGGTGCACGAATCTGTGCACCAGTGGGGTCCCTCAGCCTGGCCTGCACCCGCTCACAATCCGAGACCCCTGGGGGATGTAGTAGTGCACGAAGTGGCAGGCGGGCGGGGAAGAGCGCGAGCCCGGGCTGGGCACCATGCCTCTCCCACTCATCCCGGCCCCGCCATGCCTGCTGCTGGTAGCACTGCCGCGGAGGCAGGAGAGGCTCGCGCCACTGTAGTTGCGCTCACCAGCCATGAGCCTGGCGTCTGGCGCCCGTCAGTCAGCTGAGCAGTGCTCCCGTTATGGGAATGCACTGACCACCAGGGGGCAGCTCCTGTGTTGAGCATCTGCCTCCTGGTGGTCAGTGCACATCATAGCAACTGGTCACTTAGGCTTTTATATATATAGATAGATGATGATTCGAGCATTATTTTCCTCAAGTTTTGTATAATCTAAATGTTATGTTTGTTAAACTCATCAAGTATTAAGAACTTCCTTTTAGCATTTAAAAATTAATCAGTGATTATTTTAATACTCAAATTGCATTTTGGTCCTAAGTTTTAGAATACATTTTTTTTTCTCAATTAAAACATAGGTCCTGGTGAGCAAAACTTTTCTCTTATTGTTATTTAGATTATGGAGTGCATCGGATCCTTTCTATACCAACGACAGGAGCATCTTGACTCTCTCCACAATGGACTCATCTACTTGTTAAAAGAGCAGTAGTACTTTGTGGGAGCCATTCAACTCCTTTCCTAAAATTCAGTGTGATCATCCTGGTAATGGCCATACTAGTTCTGCAGAATTACTTTCTGAAATCTCTGTAGTTCATACCCACTCAGAGTTATAATGGCAAACAAAAAAGGATTTACATGAACCACTCTCAACCCCTTTAATTTAAATCTGAACGTGTTAAAGTTTGTGAATAGATATTTTCCATCTCGTTGTCTGGGTTGTCCCTTGTGTTTGTGGGACTCCTAATGGCATTTCAGCCTCTTGCTGAGGCCACCATATTTTAATATCAAGGTTAAAAAGATAATTCCTAGTTAATTGTATTTTTGAGTATTAGCTTACTTGGTGAGTCTTCTATTTAAATCTGCTTTTGCAAATTATGCTGAAAAGTTTGCCTTGAAAACTCTATTTTTTTATTAGAGTTATATTTGAAGCTTTTCATGGGAAAAGTAAATGTGAATAGTAAGAAATTTTGGTCCCTTAGTGACCCATGTTGTGAATTCATTACTGCTTTCTAAGTTCATAGAGAAAATTAGGAGAATGCATTTCTAACCATTATTTACTGCACTATGGGTAGTAAATATATACCAATACCAAACTTCTCTTAATGTACTGTAACACACCAGTAAAGTTAACCATACACATGCAAAGTGTGTATCATATCTTAGACATAAATCAGGAATCAAGTCCATTCACCAAATTTCAAATTGATGTTTAATGATATTTTTATGACAATAATAAAGTGGGTAAATTAGCTATCATTAGCATATTATTATTTGATGTGTTTTTCATTTAATCTTTTGCATGCTTTAATCTAGTTAATATATTTAAATTTGTTTTTTTCCTCTATCTGAAAATTGTTTATAATATTTCATGTCACTGTTGTAAAGTTCAACTATATCAATAAAAAACAAGTTTGGACAGTATTTAAATATTGCAAACACATTTAATTGTGCAAATCAAAATGTTGGAGTAATTAAATAAAAAATAAAGAGAAGAGCCTCTTTCTGTGGCTTAGAATTACTCTTGCCTTTCAGTAAGCTAGATTATGGTATAAAGGATCTCAGACAAGAATCCTATTATTTTTAGGTTAGTATGTGTTATCTGAGTTGTGGCACACTACTATAGTAAAGGGAAATCTGTCCAGTGTTTCATTATAAGGTATATTTTCAGGTATGGCTATAGAATGTAAGTGAAACAAAGTCTAAAATGCTAAATTTTATGGGTTAATGGCAGCAATAAATTAAAATACTAAGAAAGATTGATTAGATATACATTGGGTTTTAACTCACTGCACTTGAATATTTAATTTCCATCCAGAATTTATCATGTAGATCCATTGTTTGTTACTTGTTTTGATCTAAAGTAATATTGTTTTAAAAAACATTTGGAAATTATTATTGGTTTAAGAACTCTTACCCAGCCCTAAGCATATTTAATGATTGTGTACGTATACATTTTAAACTTTATGGAAATGGTTAAATGAGGTTTCGCTAAAGTGTTCCATACAGTCGGCAATATAATTCTCTTTTGTAGATTTATTTTGCAGCCTTCCACTCCTTTCCCATTTCATGAATATATGACTTCTTGAATTGGGCTAATAGGGACTAGTCAAGAATTAAAACTTTACCTTTGTTCACTGGTAAACTATTTTCTTGCTAATATAACGTTTGTTTCAATAATGCAAGAATATTGTGTTATGAATTTCAGCTTAAATATTAATTTTCATAAATAGTCCTTCTTTAACTTAGATATTCCAAAATCGCTTTAGGAAGATTTTGTTATTCTGAAAATATGTTAAAGGGATAATAAAATGTACAGTGGCTACACTTACCAATTCACTTTCCAGAATAGGAAATATTGCTAAGAATATTCAGTAGGGTAATTTCATGGAGCATATTATGAAATTTGCTTTTCTTAGAATTTCTTAAAACAAAATGACATTCAGTGGCCTGCATTACATCTACCTAGTTGTGTTTATTTGCCATCAACTAGACTGATTACTGACACTAGAGAAGGACTACGAAGCCATCAAGCAGTCTCTAACCACTGCAGCAAGGCAAGTCAGCTAACCTGTATGGTGCTTGGGTTAAGGCGTGGTCGATGTAATTTCCTGCATTACTATTTGAAGTTATTTAAGAACTTTATATTTTAAAAAAAGTAAATGCATCTACTGATAATGCTCATCCTACTCAGTTGTTCATAACCAACTCCACTTAAAGGAAGATTATCTTATAATTGTAAGAAAAAGTGTTTTCGTCTATTTGTTTAAGAGAGTATCAGTGTTGCCTGTAAGTTTCCAATAGTTTTCTATTGCTAATACTCAAATTGTAAAACTATTACTACATAACCAGGAATCTCAGAAAATTTCCCTTTTGCATATTTATTTAAAATTCTTTGGAAAGTACGATGTTAATTAACTTTTATCTGCCAAAACCAGAGTAAGCCGCTACATGTGTTATTACTAGTTAATTATTGGTCTCAAATCTATTTTCCTCACTTGTTTGCCTGAAGGCTGTATCACTGAAGATAGTAGCAAGCACCAGGTCAGTTTCTGAAATGGCCCGTCAGCTGTTTTATGACTCAGCAAGCACCCTGCCACAGCTTTAGCAACCATTAGGTTCACCCTATGGGTGTAGGGTGTGGGCTAGTAGAACAACAGGTTTGCTGCCAGGTTGAGAATAAAGAAAGAGGAGAATTTACAGTGTGAATTCCTCTTAAAAACCATCTGCCTTGGGTTTTAATTTCCATTATATCCGAAGGTGTCCTAGACCTGACCCACTGGCACTGTCCTGGTGAGAAGATAAAAGAGTCACATCACCCTGTTAGGAAATACTTTTCCTTACACAGGGTATTTTCTCTGCATAAGATTGTGAAATTGGGCTGTTGGTCTTGTGTGATAAACTTGAGCGACTCTTATCTGACAGGCGGGAGTCAGTGCAGTAAAAATTAAATTTTACAAAGGTTTTCAAGTGTGCCAGCCTAAAAGTTATTGGGGTCTGAGGGAAAAGGGAGAGTCACTCATGTCTGTGTTTTTTATGTAAAGATCAATTTGGTGTAGGTATTGATAAAAGTAACACCAAAGAGTTATATAAAACATGTTTTATTAATTTTGGGTCCCCTTTTAGAGACACATTTCTATCCTGAAATGAGTTAATCTATTTTCATAAAAATAGAACATTGTTAATGTGCTGTTTATGTGAGATAACTTGAATGATATTCCTATAAAAATAGAGCATAATTATATGTTTGTAGTAATGGTGACTGCTGGATTTTTGTGAGGAATTAGTAACTGTAAATACTGTAGAAACACTTAGGTTAAAATTGTGGACCTCACACACTGTGGCTGTCTAATAGAAGCCTATAAAAATTTTCTGCATTTTTAGTAAATGTAGTTACTGTTGTACAGATCTCAGTAATTTTTAAAGTTTATGAAATTATATTTATCTAATAAAATTTTTCCTATATAATTAAAAGTGTTTTTTCATCATTTAAGCATGGTAAGCCTCTCTGCTCATCACAACCAGCACTGCCAGATTTGTGTTGAATTACATTTTACTACATTTACCCTGTGTTACAGTACAAGAATACCATTATGCTTTTCTCTAACTGCAGTTGTCAAAGTTGTTTGGTTACCCAGGTTTTATAGATGATCAGTACAACTCCTGAAAAAGGGGCCTGATAGAAGTGCACCAACTGTAAAGACCAACACTCTTGAACTAGAAAGTGCATCTTTCATGAACACCTAGCCAGGGAGAATTTGGAAATGCCTTGGTCCATGGAAAATATATGCTTTCTTTAAAATACAACTGAGCCCTAGCCAGCTTGGCTCAGTGGATAGGATGTTGGCCTGTGGACTGAAGGGTCCCAGGTTTGATTCCGGTCAAGGGCCCATTCTCAGGATTGTGGGCTTGATCCCCAGTAGGGGCATTCAGGAGGCAGCCAATCAATGATTCTCATCAATGTTTCTCTCTCTTCCTCTCTGAAATCAATAAAAATATATATTTGAAAAAATGAAACATAACTGATAGTGCATATTTATATATAAAATATTCTAACCCTCTAATGACAATTGTTATTCTGATGCTTGCACAGTTGCCAGTTAAAACACACATAATTGTTTAACCAACTTTCATTAAAAGGTAAGCTGTTATATTTGCCCAAATGTTAGTATTTGCAAAGGATGACAATGTATGATATATGTAATGTATTTTTATTTCTGAAATGAATATGATCCTGGACAAGTCACTTTAAGCATCTGTTTTTCTTTTAAAAGGAGGTAAGGGTTTAGACAACCTTTAGGGTAATTTCAGTCTTCAGCTTTTATTACACAACTAGTAGCCCGGTACACAAAAATTTGTGCACTCGGGGGTGAGGGTGAGGGGTGGGGCCAGACCCCTCAGCCCAACCTGCACCCTCTGTCATGTTCCAGGACTCCGGCCACTCCTGGCCTAGGCACGGGCCTACAGGCTTGGGGCTGCCTGGCTCCCGAGGCCCCATTTTATCAAGAGAACAAAGTAGGCGTTAGTTACAGCCCTCACTGCACCGGTGCATACAACTGCCTCGTTCATGTGCCTGCTTTACCCTACTGAATTACTAACATCTTGAGGACATAGCTCTGTCTTATCCTGCTTAACCTTCAGTGCCTGGCCTGATACCAGGGACCTGAGAGGGTTTGCTGAGTGAGTGAATAATGAGTGAGTGAATAAGTGAATGAATGAGCGAGTAAGTGAATGAGCAAGCAGCTACCGGGCGGGAACTTCTGCATTGCCATGGCAACACAGCAGAAGTTCCAGCCCCACTCCCGGATACCTGAAGCCCAACCCAGGAAAGTTCCCGCCCTGTTCCCAGTGGCCTGGCGCCCCTCTCCTGGCTGCATACTGAATTACTAACATCTTGAGGACATAGCTCTGTCTTATCCTGCTTCAACTTCAGTGCCTGGCCTGGTGCCAGGGACCTGAGTGGGTTTGCTGAGTGAGTGAATAATGAGTGAGTGAATGAGTGCGCAAATAAGTGAATGAGCAAGCAGCTACCGGTCGGGATAGTTTGCACTCCGCTCTGGGCTGCCTGACACAAACCCCGGGAAGTTCCCGCCCTGCTCTCAGCAGCCCCTCTCCCCTCTCCCAGCTGCATAGTTTGCACAGGGCAAAGGCGGCCGGGGTGCATTAGCACCCGCCAGCCTCGGATCCCCCAGGGAGGGCCGTTTGTGAGTGTGGCCAGTGGCAGATCGGTGCATTAGCACCCGCCAACCCGGGGTCCCCCCAGGAGGGCCATTTGTGGGCGAGACCAGTGGCGGATTGGTGCATTAGCACCTGCCAGCCTCAGATCCCCATGGGAGGGCCATTTGTGGGCGAGGCCGGTGGCAGATCTGTGCATTTGCACCCGCCAGCCTCAGATCCCCACGGGAGGGCCATTTGTGGGCGTGGTCGGTAGCGGATCGCTATTGTCCCGCCCACCAGCTCTGTGTTGGGTCCAATACGGGCCGCCTGCCGCCCAGGTCGCAGATAGCAGGCCCGGATGGCAGCAGGGCAGGCGGGATGGCGCTGTCCCATCCTGCCTGCAGTATGCAAATTAGCTGCCATCTTTGTTAGCAGTTAACTGCCATCTTGGTTGGCAGTTAATTTGCATATTGTCCTGATTAGCCAATGGGAAGTGTATCGGAGGTACGGTTAATTACCCTATTCATCTTTTATTAGATAGGACTAGAGGCCTGATGCATGACATTCGTGCATGGGTGGGGGCAGTGTCCCTCAGCCGGCCTGCACCCTCTCGCAGTCCGGGACCCCCAGGGATTGGGCCTAATCCAGCAGGTGGACATCCTCTTGCAGTCCTGGACCCATTGCTTCTTACTGCCTGCCTGCTCGCTGCTCCTTAGCACTGCTGCGGAGGCGGGAGAGGTGCTGCTGCGCTCACCAGCCATGAGCCAGGCTTCTGGCTGAGTGGTGCTCTCCCTGTGGAAGCTTCCTGACCACCAGGGGGTAGTTTCTGCATTGAGCGTCTGCCCCCTGGTGGTCAGTGCGCATCATAGCGACCAGTCGTTCTGGTCATTCAGCCGTAATGGTCATGTAGGCTTTTATTACATAAACTAGTAGCCCAGTGCATGAAATTTGGGCACTGGGGTGGGGGGGGGGAAGGGGCCCCTCAGTCTGGCCTTCACCCTCTCCAATCTGAGACCCCTCAGGGAATGTCCAACTGCCTGTTTGTGCCCACACTTTTAACAGATAACAGCTCCATTGTTGTTTCTTTCTTATGTTTAAAACCATTGGAATTAGTAGGTATTCAAAGTGTGTATACATTTTGGGGGGACACCCTCTATATCTCTAGTCAGCGGTGAAAGAAGCCAACAGCAGATTTGGAACCCCCAGACAGGGAACCTCGCTCACTCCCCACGTCTCCCCACTTCACTTTCCACCTTCGTGGGCAGCAGGAGAATCAACGTTTTCTCTCATTAATTCGGAAAAGCACATCCTGTCACCCGCTGCCTGGCAGGAGTGCGCTAGGCCCCAAGCAAGCGAGGCTCAGTCAGGGCAGCCTTCGCTCATGGGTGCTGGCACCCAAAGTGCACATTCCTCCTCTACAGTCGCCCCGACTATCCCACTGTTTCACTGAGAGGACGGAATTCCTCTCCGCCTCTGGGTTCTTGATCTTGAACGCTGACCGAAGGCACCTCAGCGAGGGCCACTCGTGCCCACCAAGTGTGTCTATCTGCACCTGTTCCCGGCTCAGCACCTGCATTAACCCCCTAGAGGTGATCTCATAGCTGCACTGGCCTCCATGGGAACAGGGCGTCACCCCTCCGCCCTCTCACTGTCATCTCACAGGCGCCCACCCTCAGCACCCAGAACACCCAGACACTCTCCAAAGGACGTGAGCGCATCAGAGGGGATGTGTGCACATCCTGTGGGGGTGTTAGGCATGCCGGGTTGATGGAAGTGCGGTGGAGAGGCGGGGGGAACTTGTGCACGCCTTGGTTTGCAACTGTTGCAGGCGCGGGAGGGTGACAGTGTGCTGGGGGATGTTCGCACGCCAGGGGGGGATGTGCACACCGGAGGCCTCTGGCTTTGCAGATCCGCAAACTCCCGTGGTGCGGCCAGGAGGATGTCAGTCTGGCCCGCCATGGCGGCTGTCCCTGCGATCCTGCACCTTCTGGGCCAGGAGGCGGAGCTTGCGCAGCCACTCCTGGGCGCTGATGGCCTGCAGGTGCTACTTTAGCTCGGCCTGCAGGCTCCGCTTGGTGACTCACAGCTGTCACCACTGCCATGTGAGGAGTACAGGCCGCCCTCCGCTGGCCTGCCTCCCCTGTCCAGAGGCTCTCTGCGATGCTCACCTGCCCAGAGTGACTGAGGCTGGGCGGAAGCCAGGCGTCTTGCCCTGCCCAACCCTGGCCGATCCGCCCCTGTGTGAGCTGCCGCCCCGCCGGGAAGGGTCACAGATCCGGGTCCCGGGACCGCGGACAGCCTCAAGCACTGCCCCCCCCCCCCCGCAGGGTCACGGATCCGGGTCCCAGACCGCAGACAGCCTCAAGCACTGCCCCCCTCCTGGCAGTGTCACGGATCTGGGTCCCAGACTGTGGACAGCCTCAAGCACTGCCGCCCACCCAGCAGGGTCACAGATCTGGGTCCCGGGACAGCGGACAGCCTCCCACGCTGCCCCCCACCCGGCAGGGTCACAAATACAGTCCCAGACCACGGACAGCCTTGCCCGCTGCCGCCCGCCTTCAGTATGCAAATTAGCCGCCATCTTGTTGCTTCAGGGTGGGGGTACCCACTGGGGTGCCTGGCCAGCCTGGATGAGGGGATGATGGCTGTTTTTAGGCTTTCCGCACCCCCTTCAGGGTGGGGGTCCCCACTGGGGTGCCTGGCCAGTCTGGGTGAGGGGCTGAGGGCCATTTTCAGGCTGGAGGGCGACTGAAGCTCCCAACATCTCCTTTTTATCTTTTTTTTTTTATTCTGGGATTTATTTACCTTCTATGGCTGTCACTGGAGCTGAGAGATGGCTGCAGCTCTGAGACCTCGGCTGCTGAAAGCAGGTATCTGGGTTTGTTCTATAATTGAAACAATGCTGCGGTCCTGCTGGCTGAAGCCCAGCTGGCTGAAAGCAGGTTTCTGGGATTGTTTAGCTTCTATACCTGTAACATTGTTTCTTAGAGTGCAAGCTCAGAGGCCGGCAGCAGCAGGCGGGGAACCTTGGCTTCCTCCGTCACTAGAGCAAGCAAGCCTCCTGTTCGCTTCAGCTGCCTGGCTGCCGGCCGCCATCTTGGTTGGCAGTTAATTTGCATATCGCCCTGAGTAGCCAGTGGGAAGCGTGTCGGAGGTATGGTTAATAACCATGTTTGTCTATTATTAGATAGGATATGATGGATTGTATTTTTAATGAAAAAATTTAGGACAAAAAATTTTATGAGCAGTATTTCACCATAAAATTTAGTGAATTTAAAAACAATTCAAGTTTTATTTTTAAGAGCTAACTAACTCAAAAGAGAAAGTTACTATAAATGGAGCCAAGTCCACATGCTTCCAAACAGCTCTTTTTGGGAGTGGCAGAGGGCCCTCTGATAAGTCAGACTTTTTAATACTGATTTTTGAGGTAAAATGGTTTGTATTCAAGTAAAATTTGTAGACAATAAAGTGCATAGACTGTAGAATTATATTCTATCATTTTTGGCAAATCTGTGCATTTGTGTAATTGTTCCCCCAACCTAGTAAAGAACATTTCCATCATCCCAGAAAGTTCCTTTTTGCCGATTTCAGTGTATTACTCCCTTCCTGCCCTTGGCAACCATATTTCTGTGTTCTCTTTTCTTTTTAAATATATTTTATTGATTTTTTACAGAGAGGAAGGGAGATAGTTAGAAACATCGATGAGAGAGAAACATCGATCAGCTGCCTCCTGCACACCCCCCACTGGGGATGTGCCCGCAACCCAGGTACATGCCCTTGACTGGAATTGAACCTGGGATCTTTCAGTCCGCAGGCCGACGCTCTATCCACTGAGTCAAACCGGTTTCGGCTCTGTGTTCTCTTTTCATAGGTAAGTCTTAACTGTTCTTGAATTTTTTAAAAAAATAAAAATGGAATTATACAAGGTGTTCACTTTTGTAGGTGTCTTTGTTGCTCAAAATATGCTTCATTCATGTTGTTACATATACCCACAGTTTGTTTTTACTACTCAGTGGTTTTTCATTTTATGAACATCCCACTATTTACCCTCTCTCTTCTTTATGGACACTTGGATTATTTGGAGTTTGGGGTGGTTATAAATAGTTATTATGAACATGCTTTGTGGACATGTTTTCATTTCATTATGGAATAACTAGTAGGATTGTTGGGTCATAAAGTTTTCCAAAATGATTGTATGTGCCATTTTATGTACATTTATGTACAGTTATGAGAATTCCAGATGTTCTTTTATATCCCATGATTTTAAATTGCATGATGACAAATGATGTTTAACTCCTTTTCATTTGCTTATTGGCAATTTGTCCTTTTTTTCTGAAATGTTTATTTATGTCTGTGGACATTTTTTATTTAGGCTTCTTGTCTCATTACAGGATGTTTGGAATCCTTTATATAAAGATGTAAGTCTTTTGCTAGCATTTTCCCCCTGTCTGTGGCTTACCTATGCATTTTCTTCATGGTGACTTTGGACAGCAGAGTACTTTGTTTTTTACATGGTCAATATTTTTTTCTCCTTTATGGTTATGTGCTTTTTGTGTTTTGTCTATTCCAAGTTCATGAAGAAATTTTCCTTTTTTTTCTGAAAGCATTATAGTCTTAACTTTTATGTTTGTGATCCATCTCAAATTCATTCATGTGTATGGTGTGAAGCAAGGATTGAGGATATTCCTTCCTACTAATCCCCATGAAGATATCTGTTTGTTTATTCTCATTGTTGAAAATATTCATCTCCATTTAATTTGTTTGGTGCCTCTGTTTAAAATTAATTGGCTAGAGACAACCAAGATGGCAGCATAGGTAAACACCTGAACTTGCTGCCATATACAACCACATTAAAACTACAAATAAAAGACAAAACAAGCCGAAACTGGTTTGGCTCAGTGGATAGAGCATCGGCCTGCGGAGTGAAGGATCCCAGGTTCGATTCCAGTCGGGGGCATGTGCCTGGGTTGCGGGCATATCCCCAGTGGGAGATGTGCAGGAGGCAGCTGATCGATGTTTCTCTCTCATCGATGTTTCTAACTCTCTATCTCTCCCCCTTCCTCTCTGTGAAAAATCAATAAAATATATTAAAAAAAAAAAAAAAAAGACAAAACGAATAGCATCCAGAACCACAAAAAGGCTGGCTGAGTGGAAATTCTACAACTAGAAGGAAAGAGAAAAGCGCATTGAGTCTGATAGGAGGTACAGAGGTGTGGAAGTGTGGAGGTACGGAGGCGCACGAAAGGGGCTGGCAGCTGGGTACGCTGTTGTCTTTTTCAATCGGGAGGGAGTTACAAGCTCCCGACTGCTCTGAAATCCAGTTCTGGGTGAGAACCTGGGGACCCAGACTCATCTGGAGAGAAACTACTATCTGGCATCAGGCCGGAATGTGAGGGCAGATTTCTCACAGAGGTGCTTGCAGCGTTCATTGTTCCTGCATGGGGCCAAGGGACACAGACCCAGGGACCTATCAGGGGAGGGCTGAAGGCAACAATTGCTGTTTGCACCACCCTGTGACTCCCTGAGACCACGCCCCATCCAATTTACAACCCCACCCAAGCTGTGCACAGAGGCTTTTGCATACTAATGGCCTGGCCTTTATCTGCCTAAAAACCTGACAAACTGCAGCTGGGTCAGAGAAACCCAGAGCTTCCAAAAGAAGGCCTAAGGCTCATCATCAGCCTGCATTACTTCACAGCTGCGCCTCATCTGGGCACCTCCAAACCCCAAACAACGAGGAGAAATCTGTAGATCTCTCTGCAGCTCCTGCTGGGTGGCCTCAGGCAGTGGCGGACTTTACACCTCCTTGGAGATTCAAGAGCCAGTCTACCCAGTGGTCAGAGTGAGACCATCCAGATTATAACTCCTCACATCCATAAGAGACACACTCAGGGGACAGACTCAGTGAGCGCCAAAGCCCCACTGAAGCAAGTCCTGCCCCATAAGGGTGTCTCCAGCACAGAAATTCTCCCATTGTAGACACAACTGGTCCTCACAGCCAATTGACCTGGAGGTCAATTCCTATCAGCGATACCAACAGCAATAAAGGCTTAACTACAACAAGACTGTGCACACAGCCCACAAAGGGGTGCACCAAGAGTGTCCACCTCAGGTAATTAGGGAGGCTGAGCCATTGGGCCCTATAGGACACCTAGCACACAAAGCCACTCTATCAACACAGGGAAGCATAAAAATGCAGAGACAAAGAAACAGGTCACAAATGAAAGAAATGGAGGAAGGCAAACTACTGGATATAGAGTTCAAAACCACAGTTATAAGGCTACTCAAGAATCTTCTAGAAACCTCTGAGAAATATAGTGAGACCCTCAAGGATATGAAAAAGGACCAATTAGAAATTAAGCATAGTCCTAACTGGTTTGGCTCAGTGGGTAGAGCATCAGCCTGCGGACTCAAGGGTCCCAGGTTTGATTCTGGTCAAGGGCATGTACCTTGGTTGCGGGCACATCCCCAGGAGGGAGTGTGCAGGAGGCAGCTGATCGATGTCTCCCTCTCTCATCACTGTTTCTAACTCTCTATCCCTCTCCCTTCCTCTCTGTAAAAAATCAATGAAATATTTTTTTTAAAAAAGAAATTAAGCATACACTGACTGAAATAAAGAATAATATACAGAGATCCAACAGCAGACTAGAGGATCCCAAGAATCAATTTAAAGATTTGAAATACAAAGAAGCAAAAAACACCGAACCGGAAAAGCAAAAGGAAAAAAGAATCCAAAAATATGAAGATAGTGCAAGGCGCCTCTGGGACAACTTCAAGCGTACCAACATCCGAATTATAGGGGTGCCAGAAGAAGAGAGAGAGCAAGATATTGGAAACCTATTTGAAGAAATAATGACAGAATATTTATATATTAGAGATGGTAGTGAAAGACCTCCCCTCACAAGAAACCTCAAGGCCAAATGGTTTTAAGATAAATTCTAACAAACTTTCAAAATAGCTAATTCCTTACTATGCAAGCTTTCCCAGAAAACAGAGGGAAGTGAGAGGCCTGCCCCAGCTCATTTCATGAAATTAGCGTAATACTGACTCCAGGACCAGAGAAAACCCTCAAAAGAATAAATAAAATTATAAGCCCATTTTGTTTATATACATAGATGCAAAATTCTAAATAAAGTAATAGTTAAATGAATCCAACATAGCACTAAAAATAATACACCATGAACAATCAGGATTTGTCTCAGTAATGCAAGGACTGTTCAACATCAGAAAAATCCAATACACTTGTCCATATTAATGAATAGGAAAGGAATTATAAGATAATTTTAATTGAAGCAGAACAATCATTTTGCAGAGTTCAATACCTATCTATAAGTGTTAGCAAGGTAGGAATAGAAAGGACTATTCTCAATTTGGGAAAAGTTACATATATCCAAACCCTACAGCATATATCACACTATATGGATAAATCTCAGACATTTAAGATAAGAAACAAGATTAAGAGAGCCATTATTACCACAAATGTGCAACATAGTATTAGAAAGCCTGCCTAACACTGTCAGATAAAAAGGGAAGGTCATAAAAGGGGACTAAAGTATATGTCCAAAATATTTACAGACCAAAGAAAACACCTTTAAATAATCCAGGGATAAAAAAACAACTCATAAAAGAAATATAATATTCTGATTCAAATGACAAGGAAAATAAAATTTGTGGGATGTATCTTAAGCAGTGTATCTTAGAGGGAAATGTATAGGTTTAGTGACTTTATTAAAAGGTTTAATTAATGGACAGATATGCACAAAAAATGAAACTAGACCACCTTCTTACACCAGACACAAGAATGAACTAAAAATGGATTAAAGACTTAAATGTTAGACTTGAAACCATGAAAATCCTAGAAAAGAACATAGGTAATAAAATCTTGGACATTTCTCATAGCAATATTTTTTCCTGATATATATTTCCTCGAGCAAGGGAAACAAAAGAAAAAAAAATGGAACTACATCAAACTAAAAAGCTTTTGCGCAGCAAAGGAAACCAACACAACCCACTGAATGGAAGAACATAGTTGCTGATACATCAGACAAGGGCTTAATATCCAAAATTTATAAGGAACTTATAAAATTCAACATGAAAAAACCCCAGTCCAATTATGAAATGGGCAAAGGAACTGAATAGACACTTCCCCAAAGAGGACAGACAGATGGCCAATAGACATGAAAAGATGTTCAACGTCATTAGCCATTAGAGAAATTTAATGTCAGAATGACTATCATCAATGAATCACCAAACAAGTGTTAGGAAGAATTTGGAGAAAAAGGAACCCTCGTTCACTGCTGGTGGGAATGCAGACTGGTGCAGCCACTGTGGAGAACATTTGGAGTTTCCTCAAAAAAATTAAAAATGGAACTCCCATTTGACCCAGTGATCCCACTTCTGGAAGTATATCCCAAGAAACCAGAAATACAAGTCAGAAAGAACATGTACATTCCTATGTTCATAGCAGCACAATTTACAATAGCTAAGATTTGGAAACAGCCTAAGTGCCCATCAACTGCTTTATTTGACAGAGACAGAAAACACATTCTTCTCAAGCTCACATTGAACAGTCACCAAGAAAGACCAACCAGATTATGGCCCATGAAACATATTAACAAATTCGAAACCATACTATGTCCGTTCTTAGACCACAATGGAATTAAACTAGAAATCAGTAACTGGAAAATCCTATTACATGGAGATCAAACACTTCTAAATAACATATGGGTCAACAAAGAAAGCTCAAGAAAATTTTACAACATTTCTTACTAAATAAAAGGGAAACCACAACTTATTTGTGGAATGCAGCAAAAACACTGCTTAGAAGAAAATGTAAAGCATTGAATGCATATATTAGAAAAGGTAAAAAAAAATCAATAATCTAAGTTTCTACCCTAGGAAATTTAAAAAGACCAAATTAAGTCCAAAGTAAGCAAAAGAAATAATAATCAACAGAAATCAGAGAAATTAAACAGAAAATAAACCAAAATTTTGTTCTTTGAAAAGATCAATAAAACTTAAGCCAGGCTAACTACAAGAACATAAATTACTAATATTAGAAATGAAAGCAAAGACATCACCACAGATACCAAGTACATTAAAAAAGGTAATGAAGTTTAGGAACAACTGTATGCTCACAAATTTGATGAATTAGATGAACTGGCCAATTCACTGAAAGATGTGTCGAAATTCACACAAGAAGAAATAGATTATTTGAACAGACCTATATTAATAGCCTTCAAAAACAGACAGCAGCAGGCTCAGGGTTTGCTGGTAAATTCTAACAAACATTGAAGGAAAAAAATTATACCAGTTCTCTATAATCTCTTACAGAGGACAGACTCAGAAGGAATACTTCCTGACTAATCCTATGAGCCCAGCATTACCCTAATACCAACACCAGACAATTATAGGCATTATAAAAATAAAACTACAGACAAATATCTCCTATGAACATAGACATAAAAATCCTTAGTAAAATGTTTGCCAATGAGGAGTGACGTTGGCATCATGGTGGTGTAAATCATTCCTTTTTTCCTTCCTCTTTGTCTTATAACAAATCAGAGATCCACCTACCTGTGCACCCAAAAATGGCTTGGACCAGGGAGGAGACTGAGGACCCAAAAGAGTGGCAGCAGCAGGTTACCATGACCTCTGACAGTGGTGGTAGGAGATGAACAGGGGGTCTACCTGGCCACTTGTGCTGCAGCTGGAGGGACCTGCTGCTCTCTCTGAGGAATGATTGCAGTAACTTAGGGGGCAGGAAAGGGAAGAAGGCAGACAGAGTTGAAAACACTTTCCCTGCTGTCTGCCTTGAGATTCTGGCACGAGGTCTGCCCACAGACCTTTGAGACCACCTCCAACTCTACTAGAAGATCTCCCTACCGGGCAGTGAACACACCCAAAACCCCTAGCACATACCTCCCTTCACTGCCACCACCCCTGCTTTTTGCCCTCCACCAGTTTTTTTTGTTGTTGTTGTTTAATGGTGAGTCACCTCTGGTAAGAGAAACCAAAAACTTGTTCTATAGGGCCACTTTCTGTAAAACAAAAGAAGGGCTCCTAATTACCAACCTGTTAAACTGTTAAAGTCAAAGTTAGGCAAAGTCTTAACTAAATAAGAAAGGTATTCACTACTTCAGATATGGCAGCAGAGGCACTTTTCATCAAGCACTATGAAAAGTCAATAATACTATCACACACAAAAATACAATATTCCAGCAGCCAAACCCAAAGACACAGAATATTGTGATCTAACAAAATGCAAGATAGCTGTTGTGAAGAAATTCAATAAGCAGAAAATAAACAAATGGGACTACATCAAAATAAAAAGCTTCTGCACAGCAAAAGAAACCATCAACAAAACAAGAGAGCCCACTGTATGGGAGAACATATTTGGCAATGATACATCTGATAAGGGCTTAATATTCAAAATATATAAGGGACTCATACAACTTAATAAAAGGAAGACAATCCAATTTAAAAATGGGCAAAGGGCCCTAACTGGTTTGGCTCAGTGGATAGTGTGTCAGCCTGCGGACTGAAGGGTCCCAGGTTCGATTCCGGTCAAGGGCATGTACCTTGGTTACGGGCATATACCCAGTAGGGGGCGTGCAGGAGGCAGCTGATCGATGTTTCTCTCTCATCAATGTTTCTAACTCTCTATCTCTCTCCCTTCCTCTCTGTAAAAAATCAATAAAATATATTTTTTTAAAAATGGGCAAAGGACCTAAATAGACACTTCTCCAAAGAAGACATACAGAAGGCCAAGAGACATATGAAAAAAGCTCAAAAGTCACTAATCATCTGAGAGATGCAATCAAAACAACGAGGTACCATCTCACACCTGTCAGAATGGCTACCATCAACAAATGACAAGTGCTGCCACAAGGATGTGGAGAAAAGGGAACCCTAATATACTGCTGGTGGAATGCAGACTGGTGCAACCATTATGGAAAACAGTATGGAATTTCCTCAAAAAATTAAATATGGAACTGCAATTTGACCCAGTGATCTCATTTCTAGAAATATATCCTAAGAAACCCACAACACCAATCAGAAAGAATGTATGCATCCCTATGTTCATAGCAGCACAATTTACAATAGCTAAGATTTGGAAACAGCCCAAGCGCCCATCAGCAGATGAGTGGATAAAAAGGCCGGGGGGGGGGGGGCGGGGGGTATATTTATACCAAGAAATACTATGCAGCAGTAAAAAAGAATCTCTTACCCTTTGAGACAGCATGGAGACCTGCAGGTCTCCCTTCCTCTCTGTAAAAAATCAATAAAATATATTCTTTAAAAAAAAGGAGAAATTGTGAATCACCATGGAAAACACCAACTTACAAAGATAGAAACAGAAGGAAAAGTAAATAATGGAGAGATAAAATGACCAGAAGGCAATAAAATGGCAGTAGTAAATCCTTACATATCATTAATCCCCCTGGATGTAAACGGATTGAACTCACCTATCAATGGCATTCAGTGGCTAGCTGGATGAAAACAAACAAAAAACAAGAGCCAACTTTATGCTGCCTACAGGAGACTTATTTCATCTCTAAAAATACATAGAGGCATTCCAAGCAAACAAACGAAAGAAGGCAGTGTAGACATACTTGTATCAGACAAAATAGACTTCAAACCAAAAAGGGTAACAATTTGTCTCTAAATTGATCTGTTCTTGTTCATCAAATTATGTTGATCATTATATCCCACATATGAGTGAGATCATGTGATATTTTTCTTTCTCCGACTGGCTTATTTAACTTAGCATAATGCTCTCCAGGTCCATCCATGCTGTGGCAAATGGTAAAAGTTCCTTCTTTTTAATAGCGGCACAGTATTCCATCGTGTAGATGTACCACAGTTTTCTAATCCATTCATCTGCTTATGGACACTTAGGCTGTTTCCAAATTTTAGCTACAGTAAATTGTGCTGCTATGAACATAGGGGTGCATATATCCTTTCTGACTGGTGTTTGTTTTCTTGGGATATATGGAAAAAAATTGAAAGCATTTCCTTTGAGATCAGGAACAAGACAAGGATGCCTACTCTCACCACTCTTATTCAGTATAGTACTATTCAGTAAGTACTGAAAAGGTCTGGCCAGAGCATTTAGGCAGAACAATGAAGTAAAAGGCATTCAAATCAGAGATAGAGTAAAATTGTAACTACTTGCTGATATATAGAAAATCCCAAAGAGTTAGTAAAAAAAAAACAAAAAAAAACAAACAAAACTATTGGAATTGCCCTGGCCAGTGTGCCTCAGCTTGTTCTGCATCATTTTGTGCAGCAAAGATTGCCAGTTTGAGATTCCTGGTCAGGGCACATGCCTGGTTTTAGGCTCAATCCCTGGTAGGGAGTGTGCAGGAGGCAACCAATCAATATTTCACTCTTACATTGTTGTTTATCTCCCTCTCCCTAAAAATCAATTTTAAAATACATTTTTTAAAAACAATTGGAATCGGAGAGAACCAAGATGGCGGCATAGGTTAACGCCGGAGTTTGCTGCTTTGAACAACTACTTCAAAAGTGAAACTAAAAGACAGAACGGACATCACCCAAAACCACTGGAACGCTGGCTGAATGGAAGTCCTACAACTAGAAGGAAAGAGAAACGCATATGGACACTCAGAGGAGGCGCAGTGCTGAAGTCAAATTCTGAGGTGCGGAGTGCGCGCGCGGAGCGGGCTGGCGGCGGAGGGCGCGGTTGGCGTTTTCAATCGGGAGGGAGTCGCAGACTCTGAGCTCCAGATCCGGGCGAGTCTTTAGGGACCCAGACTCAAACGGGAGCAGCGGGACTGCCTGGCTTCGGTCAGAGCGAGTGCAGCTTTCTCTCCGAGCTTTGCAGCGGGTGCTGGGACTCAGAGAGGCAGAGCCCCTGGGGACAGGACTGAGAGTCGCCATCACTGCTCTCTCCGGCCCACCCTGTTGATCCTGTGCGACCCGCCCCGCCCAAGCCCTGCACACAGGCATTTGCCGGATAGCCTCAGGCAAACGCCAGATTAGCACCTCCCTAGAGGACAGAAGTTCTCTCACTGCTGACACAGCTGATTCTCATAGCCACTTGGCCTGGAGGTCAAACCCTCCCTGGAATTAGCTACAAGATTTAACTATAAGACTGCGCACAAAGACCACTAGGGGGTGCACCAAGGAAGCATAACAAAATGCGGAGACAAAGAAACAGGAAAAAATTGTCAATGGAAGATCTAGAGTTCAGAACCACACTTTTAAGGTCTCTCAAGAACTGTTTAGAAGCCGCCGATAAACTTAATGAGATCTACAAGAAAACTAATGAGACCCTCGATGTTATATTGGGGAACCAACTAGAAATTAAGCATACACTGACTGAAATAAAGAATATTATACAGACTCCCGACAGCAGAACAGAGGAGCGCAAGAATCAAGTCAATGATTTGAAATGCGAGGAAGCAAAAAACACCCAACCGGAAAAGCAAAATGAAAAAAGAATCCAAAAATGCGAGGATAGTGTAAGGAGCCTCTGGGACAGCTTCAGGCGTACCAACATCAGAATTATAGGGGTGCCAGAAGATGAGAGAGAGCAAGATATTGAAAACCTATTTGAAGAAATAATGACAGAAAACTTCCCCCACCTGGTGAAAGAAATGGACTTACAGGTCCAAGAAGCGCGGAGAACCCCAAACAAAAGGAATCCAAAGAGGACCACACCAAGACACATCATAATTAAAATGCCAAGAGCAAAAGATAAAGAGAGAATCTTAAAAACAGCAAGAGAAAGAAACTCAGTTACCTACAAGGGAATACCCATACGACTGTCAGCTGATTTCTCAACAGAAACTTTGCAGGCCAGAAGGGAATGGCAAGAAATATTCAAAGTGATGAATACCAAGAACCTACAACCAAGATTACTTTATCCAGCAAAGCTATCATTCAGAATTGAAGGTCAGATAAAGAGCTTCACAGATAAGGAAAAGCTAAAGGAGTTCATCACCACCAAATCAGGATTATATGAAATGCTGAAAGGTATCCTTTAAGAAGAGGAAGAGGAAGAAAAAGGTAAAGATACAAATTATGAACAACAAATATGCATCTATCAACAAGTGAATCTAAGAATCAAGTGAATAAATAATCCGATGAACAGAATGAACTGGTGATTATAATAGAATGAGGGACATAGAAAGGGAATGGACTGACTATTCTTGGGGGGGAAAGGGGTGTCGGAGATGCGGGAAGAGACTGGACAAAAATCGTGCACCTATGGATGAGGACAGTGGGTGGGGAGTGAGGGCGGATGGTGGGGCGGGAACTGGGAGGAGGGGAGTTATGGGGGGAAAAAAGAGGAACAAATGTAATAATCTGAACAATAAAGATTTAATTAAAAAAAATAAAAAATAAAAAAAAAATAAAAACAATTGGAATCAATAATTTTAGGATAGAGGCAGGATCCAAAATCAACATGCACTAATGATGAAGCATCTGAAAAAGAAATAAAATGATCCCACTCTTGTGCATAAATACGTAGGAATAAAGTTAACCAAGGAAGTGAAAGATCTGTACAATGAAAACTACAAGACTTTGCTGAAAGAAATCAGTGAGACACAAACAAATGGAAAGACAGTCCATGTTCATAGACTGGAAGAATGAATATTGTTAAAAATGGCCATACTATCCAAAGCTACCTACAGATTCAATGCAATCCCCATCAACATACCAAAGGCATTCTTCACAGAAATATAAAAAGCAATCCTAAAATGTGTATGAAACCATAAAAGACCCCAAATAGCCAAAACAATCCTGAGGAAAAAAGAATTAACATGGAAGTAACACGCTTCAAATTATACTGTAAGCTGTAGTAATTAACATGGAAGTAACAGATTTCAAATTATACTATAAGCTGTAGTAATTTTTTAAAAAAGAGTATGGTACTAGTGCAATAACAGACACATTGAACAGTGGAAAAGAGATCCCAGAATTACTGTAAGTCCAGCATATACCATCAGCTAATTTTTAACAAAGGAGCCAAAACCACCCAAGGAAAAAAGGATAATTTCCTTAACACATAGTGCTGGGAAAACTGGAGAAACATATGCCGAATGGTGATGTTGGACCATACCATTCAAAAATTAACTCACAATGGATCAAAGATTTAAACATGCCCTGGCCAATGTGGCTCAGTGGGTTGAGTGTGGTCCCATGCACCAAAAGGTTGCTGGTTCAAATCCCGGTCAGGCACACACAAAAAATTAATATAAGACCTGATACCATAAAACTAGATGAAAAGATAGGGAAGAATCTTATTGATAGTGGTCTTGGCAGTGATTTTTTTGGATGACAACAAAAGAAAAAATCAATAAATAGGACTATATCAAATTCAAAAGCTTCTGCACAGCAATAGAAATAATTACCAAAATGAAAAGAAAAGCCTGTAGAAGTGGTGAAAATTTTTACAGACCACATTGGGAAAAGGGTTAATATCCAAAATTTATAAAGAACTCATACAACTTACTAACAAAGAACAAACAATACAATTTTAAAATGGGCAGTAGAGCTAAATAGACATTTTTTCAAAGAGAACATCAAAATGGCCAACAGACGAATGAAAAGATGCTCAATGTTGCTAATCGTCAGGGAAATGCAACTCAGAACCACAACGAGATAGCACCTCACACCTGTTAGAGTGGCTATCATCAAGAAAAAGAGACAACAGGTGCTGGCAAGGATGTGGTGAAAAGGAAATTATCATACATTGTTGGCAATGTAAATTGTCCAAGCACTATGGAAAACAATATGGAGATTATTCAAAAAATCAAAAATAGTCCTTGCTGGTTTGGCTCGGTGGATAGAGTGTCAGTCTGCAGACTGAAGGGTCCCAGGTTCGATTCCAATCAAGAGCATATGCCTGGGTTGTGGGCTTGATCCCCAGTAGGGGATGTGGGGGAAGCAGCCAATCAATGAGTCTCATCATTGATGTTTCTCTCTTTCCCTCTCCCTTCCTCTCTGAAATCAATAAAGAAAAATTTTTTTAAATCAAAAATAGGTCTACCATACAATCCAGCAATTCCATTTCTTGGTACATATCCAAAGAAATTGAAAACAAGATTTCAACAAGATATATACATTCTCAGGTTTATCACAGCATTATTCACAATAGCCAAGATATGAAAACAACCCAAATGCCTATCAACGGGTAGATAAAAACGATGTGGTCCATATGTACAGTGGAATATTTAACCATGAGAAAGGAGGCTAGCCTGCCATTTTCAACAGTATGGATGGGCCTTGAGCACATTATGTAGGCTAAGTGAAACAAGATAAGTTCTGTATGATATCACTTATATGTGGAATCTAAAAAAGTCAAATCTAAAAAAAAACAAGAACCACAAAGCAATAAAATGGTAGTTACCAGAGCATGGGAAGTGGGGGACAGGATCAATCCTATTTTAGATACAAACCTATAATGAGAGTAAATAAGCCATAGAGATCTAAGGCACAGTATAATGAATATAGACAATACTATTGTACTATAATTATGTACTGTGACAATCATATTACAATATGTAAATGTATAAAAGTAGCATGCTATACACCTTAAACTTGCACAATGTTAAAAGACATTTAAATAATAAAGTTTATGAAAGTGCTAAAAAAAAAAAAAAAAAAAGCAAATCCAATCCAGTGTTTATTCCAAGTGTGCAAGGCTGGTTCAACAGTCTAAATTCCATGAAGTGCACACCTCAAGTGCATATGGTGTTGTATATTAATTATATCAATGTACCACATCAATAGGCTAACGTAGGAAAACTACATTGTCTCATCAACAGATACAGAAAAAGCATTTGATAAAATTCAATACTCATTCATGATTAAAAAACAAAAAAGCTCTCATCAAACCAGTAATAGAGGTCAGTTTCCTCAACGGAAGGACATCTTCCAAGAAAATCTACAGCTAACACACATAATGATGAGAAACGGAGGATCGGGTACAAGACAAAGATTCCCCTTTCACCATCCCTTTCAAAATCATACTGGAAGTTCCAGATAGTGCAATAAGAAAAGGAAAAAATAAAACTGTCTTTCTTCACAGATGATATGACCATCTATGAAGAAAATAAATTTTAAAAACTTCTGGAACTAATACATGATTGTAGAAAGGTTGCAGGGCACAAGGTTAAAATACAAAAGTTAATCATTTACCAGCAATGAACAAGTGGAATTTGAAATGGAAAACAATACCAATTACATTAACATCCCCCCGAAATGAAATAATCCAATTGTCCCCATCATAGTAAATGACACCATCATCCATACAATATTCAAATCAAATTTTTCTCTCCTTCCCTCTGATATATAATCCACCATTAAATTTTTTAAAATATATTTTTATTGACTTCAGAGAGGAAAGGAGAGGAAGAGATAGAAACATCAATGATGGAGAGAGAATCATTGATCAGCTGCCTCCTGCATGCCCCCCACGGGGATCAAGCCCGCAACCGGAATTGAACCTGGAACCCTTTAGTCTGCAGGCCGATGCTCTATCCACTGAGCAAAACCAGCTAGGGCTCCACCATTAAAATTTTAACCCCCCTTTAATATATATCTCTAGTCTGCTCACCCCCTCTTCTACCATTGTCACACCAGTTCAAGCCAGCATCACCTCTAACCTAGAGAGCAACCTACTAACATTGGGGACCATTCTCCACAGTCATCATTTAAAAACCAAACAAGTTTGCTTCCTGGTAATGTCTCCAAAGTGTTCGGTTGTACTTAGAAATTCAGACTGAAGTGCTGGCTCAAAAAATCGTAAGAGATGTGGCTCCTGCCTATCCCTCTGACCTCATCCCATGCCTCTCCCCCTCGCCCACTGCACTGACACCTCATTGCCTTCCCTTCTGTTCTTCAAACTTATGCCTCAGGGACTTTCCACTATGTTCTCTCTACCGGCACGTGGAATGTTTCTCTCTGCTATATCTTCATGTGGCTATATCTTCTTTCCTTTTGGAGCTCTGGCCTGCTGAACCAACTCAGAATCTAGAAGCAGGACTAGATAGATTAAAAATAAGTAAACCAAAAAACTCAGATACACCAAAGTTTGTGAACGAATAAGCTAAGGTTTCTTTTCCTTATGTCTATAAGTTACAGAGCTGTTAATGAACCCAGAAATAAAAAGCATCTGAGTATCCAATAAGTTTTCTAGTTTCCCTTAGAAATACTTTTCACAGTTGTGCATGTAGTTGGTAGGTAAGGCCACATATCACTGCGACATGTCCAACAGCAATATATAGGCCTAGAGAGAAGAGGTGTAACATTCTGTTATTACGTTACATAGAGAGTTGCAGTCAGCAGCCAGCCTGTTCCATGAAGTCATCCAGGGATTCACAATTTTTTTCATCCTGACGATCTGCCATCCAAGGGCATTATCACCACCTATTTGGTTGAGGTTGGGTTGACAATGGGTTCTAGTTGACAGAAGATAATTTAGAAGTCATGCTGTTTAAGACATTGGTCCAGAATTAAAGATTCATCAAATCTGCTTATTCTATTGGTAAGAACTTAGTCATATGCTACACCTAACTACAGGCAGGAACCAAACAGGTAACCACTTGCAGCTACAACGGTGGAAGCAGGGAAGAGCAGGTTTGATGGATTCTGCCAGTGTATGTGGAGCAAGTTTTTATTTAACACTTAAGGTTACTCAAGGACATCTGTTCTACCGCAGAATGACCCAACAGATGGGAGCTAGTTGGTTGCATATATTTCACATGAAGGCATTATGGAATCAGAGACTGTTGATATAGAAGGAATCCTCATTTGACTGATGTGAAAACAGACTAACCCTCAGAGTCACAGTGATCAGTAGTGGAATTTTTCTGATACTTGCACGTTCTCAATTCCCACAACAGCAACTCTAAGCTAGTATCAAGATGTACACACTGTGCTAGTTGGTTTGGCTCAGTGCATTGAGCGCTGGCCTCGGACTGAAGAGTCAAATGCATGTACCTCAGTTGCAGGCTTAATCCCGGCCCCCATTGGGCCACATCACATGTGGGAGGCAACCAATCGATGTATCTCTCTGTGTCTCTATCCCTCCCCTTCCAATCTCTCTAAAAATAACAATGGAAAAAATATCCTGGAGTGAGGATTAACAACAACAAAAGATGTGCACACTAAATAACTGGCTAGCCATACAACCACCTCTAAGTTGCTGAGACATCGTTGAGTTCATTCCATGATGTCTCTGTTCCATACACTGAAAGCAGTATGCCTCATTCTGTTGAATTAATAAAAATCTTAAGTAAAATCTATTCCTTTCTAAAAATCTTGCCGTAGAAGAAAAATACTGATTGAAGAATATATACTAACGCAATAAGAAATAGCTATTGTGCAGTAGTGTTCTAGTCCTTAATGACTGTTATTCATGGGTTGATTGCAAAAGTAGAATCAGGTGCTTACAAATTGGAAAACCGTAACAATGTTTAAAGGCTTTGGAATTAAGTTACAGTTCAGATCTTGGCTCTACCACTTATTAGCTAGTTATAAGTTACTGTCTTGGAGCCTCACTTTTTCTCATTGTAAGATTTCTCATTAATAGAAAGTAATAAACAAAAATTCATTTGATTAGGGTCACTTTACAAGTGACAGTCTAAATCCACCTGCTTCCCAGTCTGTAGGGAGCAGAGAGAGCAGCAACTTTAGAATGAGGTCAAACTACAGTCACTTCTACTAGTAATTCACAGTAGTTATGGTCTATAAAGTTGCCGTAAATACTGAAACATTGCTTCCAGGGAAGAACAGGTCCTGCAAGCCTCTGGTCACATTTCCATCAACCAATCCATATATAGCCTTGTTTTATTTGTGTTTCTCTTTAAAGACACTTCATTTAATATAAAGTGATTCATTTACATTGAACTCACAGCCTCATAATTCTAACTCGTGCCTAAACAAAGCTAATCTTGTTACACTTGTATTTTCTCTGTAAGGCACATCACAGCCTTCTTGTGCTTAGGGACACTAGCCAGCACTTCAGCACTATACTTGGTGGCCATTTTAAATAGCAAAATCACCCACACAAAGCACAAAAATGTGGGAAACTATATCATGGAAAGACACTTGTTTACAGTCTGAGAGCTGAAACCTGATGGCAGAACATCCATCACCTTGTTCCATTTCAGCTAGGAGTGTGCAGGGCCGTCAACGCAAATTTCTGTCACTCGACATGCAGCCTCAAATGACTGCTTAGGTGCTGCCAGTACTGATTTGGGCATTACAAAAAGATTTCAGAAAGAAGGCAAACTCAATACGAAATCAGGAAATAACCACCAATTATACATTCTTAATTGGTAAATCAATACCAAAGATGTACTGTATAGTCACTGTGTGTGCTGAAGAGTTCAGAATCAAATAAAGCATAGCCTTGTTACCAGTACTGTCCTACAGTCTAATGGAAGGCACACAAGTATCATCATGGTGTGCTATGGTAGTGCTACTGAAACAATAAGGAGAGAGGGGGGTGGGGTGCAGAAGCACCGAGGAAAGCCATCCCCATCAGCCTGAGGCAGCAGAGCAAAGCTTCCCAGGATGGGGACTCAAGAAGGGGGTTGGTTGCTGTTGCTATTGTAAAAATTAGTATGAATCATTTAAAGGAAAGGGCGTGGAAAGTGGAAACTCCAAGGAAAGACTGTGAAAAGCCCCCAAGGTGCAAACACCCACCCACACAAAGGCTGCCATGAGCTGGGAGCAGGCAGGACGTGCTGTGCGGAGGAGCGGATGTTATCAGTAAGAACGCCCTCTTGCTCACTCACCAGCCTGTCTCTCCTGCAGCATCAATTCCCGTCTTCTGGATCTCTCACCAGCACACAACCGTAACATTCTTCCTCCCACCTTTACAAAAGATTTCCTTGACTATGCTTCCCCCTTCCGGCTACCACGGATTCTTTGCTACCTTTGTAGCGAAACTATTTGAGAGTTGTCTGTACTCACGATCCCATTCCTCTCAATTCTCTCTTGAACCCACTCCAGTCAGGTTTTCCCTTTCCGTGACTCCACTGAAATCTATTCATCAGCGTCAACAATGGCTTCCATGTTGCCAAATCCAGCATTTAGTTTGAGATGAGTGTTTTTTAGCTACTGCAGCCTTTGACATAATTCCTCTCTCTTCCTGGGGACAGTCTCTTCACTTGGCTCCGACAACACTTCTGTTTTTCCTCCAGCCTCACTGGTCGCTCCATCTCCATTTTCCTTGCTGTTTCTTCCACACCAAACTGATCTCTTAACTTGGAATGTTTCAGGGCTCAGTCTTTAAACTTCTCTTTTCTATCCCTATTCACTCTCAGTGATTTAATCCTGTCTGAAAACTTTAAATACCATCAAAATCTTTTGACTCCTAAATGTGTATCTTCCAATTCTTATCTCACCCTTTATCACCTGATTTATACATGTAAATAGCTACTCAAAATTTTATTAAATCATACAGGAATCATACACGTGTATCCTGAACTGAGCTCCTGATCCTTTCCTCCAAAACCTGCTTCTCTCATATCCTCTAAATCTTAGTTAATAGCAATTCCATCCCTCCAGTTGCTCAAGCCAAAAACCTTGGGATCATCTTTGAACTCCGTTAACTATGATAACCACACCGGCCCTCCCCCCTCCCCACCCACCTTTACGTATTGTTCCTCAGAAAATCCGGTTAGATCTACCTTTAAAATATATCCAGAGTTCTACTTCTTTTTGTCAGCTCCACTGTTATTACCCTGGCCTAGGTTACCATCATCTCTCATCAAGATAATTGCATTTAGCATTATTTCCAGGTCCATCCATGCTGTACCAATGGGTAAGAAATCCCTCCTTATATTACGCTAAATGAAATAAGCCAATCTGAGAAAAACAAATATCACATGATCTCACTTATTTGTGGAATCTAATGAACAAAATGAATTGACCAACAAAATAATACCTTAAATATGGAGGCATGGAGCAGACATACATACCTCGATGTGGGTTTGGGGGGATGAGAAGAAATAAACCAAAGAACTTATATACTTATATGCATAGCCCATGGACATGGGCAATAGGGTGGTGAATACCTGGGAGTGGGGGTAAATAGGGGTGGGGAAGTGGGGGGAGGGAGGGTAGGAGATATCTGTAAAACTATAAATAAAAAATATATTTTAAAAAAGATAATTGCATTAACTTCTTAGTTGACATTAGTTATCGGTTGTTGTGTAACCAATTATACCCAAACTGAGCATTTTAAAATAGACATGCCCCAGTTTCTGTGGAAACAGAGTATCTGGGTCCCTCACATTCAGGGTCCCTCACGAGGCCGCCGTGAAGCTGTCAGTCAGAACTGCAGTCTCATTTGAAGGCTCACCTGGAAGGATCAGCTTTGAAGCTTGTTCACGTGGTTGCTGACAGGATTCAGTTTCTCGTGGGTTGCTGGACCAATAGCCTGTTCCCCGCTGGCTGTTAGCTAGAGGCCACCTTCAGCGTTTGCCACGTGGGCCTCTTAAAGGCAGCTCCCAAAATGTCAGCTGGCTTCCAACAGTGAGCAAGTCGGAGCCAGAGAGAATATGTAAAATGGAAGCCACTGTCTCTATAGCCCAATTTCGGAAATGATATTCCAGCCCTTTCGCCATATTCTATTTATTAGAAACATGTTTCTAGGTCCAGCCCACTCCAGGGGATTGCACACCAGTGTGAAACTCCAAAGGCAGGAACAATAGGGGTGTTTTACAGGCTGCCAACCACAACTGGTCTGCTTTCATCTTACCCCCACCCACACCCCCCCCCACACACACACTTTTCTCAACACATCAGCTAAAGCAGTTTTGTTAGAACTCATGTAACAGCCTGTTATTATTCTGCTCAAATCAATGACTTCCCAACTCTAAGGAAAAGCCACAGCAGTAAAGTGGCCCACAAGGCCACAGACAACCTATTATCTTTGGCCTCCTCTCCAGCCTACTTGCCTCCTGGATGTTCCTCAAAACATGGTACCAACTCAGTTTCTTTATAGTGGCTATTTGCTGTGCCTGCACACTTTTCTCAGATATATGCACAGCTTATTTCTTCGTGTATTTATTCAGCTGTCTCAGTGAGGCCCTCACTGATCACCCTATTTAAAACTGCACATTCTCCTATCCCCTTCCCCTTTTTCTCCCTGCCATAGCATTTCTTATTATATATTGCAGGATAGTGTACTTATTTGATTACATCTTCACACACTAGAATGTAACCTCCACGAAGGCAATTACTTTTGTTATGTTCTGTTTACTGCCGTATTCCCAGGATAATGCCTGACACACTAAGGAATTAGAGGCATTTATGTGAATGACTGAATAAATTGTGACAGCTTTGCGGAGTCACCAAAGGATCTTAAGCCTTTTAGATAAATCATTCTGATAACAGAACAAGTAACTGGAAGAAAAATAGACTAACGGCAGAGAGAACGTATCAGCCAAAGCAGGCACTTAGACAATACATGATGAAAACTCAAACAACAGTGAGACACTAAGAATCAAGGACATCATATGGACACAGGAAATAGTTGAGGGAAAATGAGGAGGGCTCCCCAAACTGGTCTACAAATTCAACACCACCTTCAAAATCCCAGATGTCTTGTTGTTGCAGAAATTGACAAGTTGATGTTAACATTTGTATGGAAGTGTAAGAGGCCCCAGAATAGCCGAAACAATTTTTAAAAAGAACAATGTGAAGGGCTTGCACTACCTGATTTCAAAACTTTACTAAGTTACATCAAACTATGTGGTTCTGACATAAGGACATATACATCGATGGGAATTGAGAAACACACACACACACACAATTTACTTGTATTTTCCTCATGGGTGCCAAGACCAATCAATGGGGAGAGAGTAGTCTTTACAACAAATGGTATAGGGATGACTGGATATTCACAGTATACAAAAATTAACTCAAAACAGGTCAAGGATACAAAGATAAAAGCTAAAATTAGAATACTCTTAGAAGAAAATGAAAGTGTAAATTTTCTAACATTGGATTAAGCCATGGATTCTTAGATTTGATACCTAAAGTGCAAGCAACCAAAGAAAAAAAATAAATTGGACTTTAGACAAATTAAAGTCCCACGCCACAAAAAAAAGTTGTAGAAAGTGAAACGACAATCTAGAAAATAGAGAATATTTGTAAATCATACATCTGATGTAGATCTAGGAAAAGGAACTCAGACAAATCAACAATGACAGATAATTCAATGTAAAAATGGGCACACAACCTACCCAAACTGACTAATGAATAGAAAAACTGAACAGACCAATAACTAATAAGGACATTGTACCTGCAGTGAAAAACCCCACAACGAAGAAAAGCCCAGGAAGCCAGACGGCGTCACTGGAGAATTCCACCAAACATTTAATACTGATCATCCTCAAACTCTTCCAAAAAATCGAAGAAAAGGGAATGTTCCAAACTCGTTCTGTGACGCCGGCATCACCCTGACAGCAAAGCCAAAGACACACCACAAGAAAACCACAGACCAACATCCCTAATGAACACTGATGCAAAAAGCCTCAACAAAATACTAGCAAGTCGAATTCAACAGCGCATTAAAACATTTTACACCACGACCAAGTGGAAGTTATTCCTGGAATTTAAGGATGACTCAACATAGGAAAATCAGTTATTCTAATATACCAAAGTAACAGAATGAAAGATAAAAACCACGTGATCATCCTAATTGGTGGAGAAAAGCATTTGACCCCTTTGGATTAAGGGGAAAAAAATCAACAAACTAGGAACAAAAGGAAACGATCTCAACATAATAAAGACCGTATTATCAGTGATGGCGAACCTTTTGAGCTCGGCGTGTCAGCATTTTGAAAAACCCTAACTTAACTCTGGTGCCGTGTCACATATAGAAATTTTTTGATATTTGCAACCATAGTAAAACAGATTTATATTTTTGATATTTATTTTATATATTTAAGTGCCATTTAACAAAGAAAAGTCAACCAAAAAAATGAGTTTGCGTGTCACCTCTGACACACATGTCATAGGTTCGCCATCACTGCCATATATGAAAAGCCCACAGCTAACATTATACTTAGTGGTGAGATGCAAAGCCTTTCCTCTAACATCAGAAACAAGAAAAGGATGCCCACTTTGCCACTTATATGCAACACAGTACTGGAAGTCCTAGTCAGAGTAATTTGGCAAGTAGAAATAAAAGGCATCTAAACTGGAAGAAGTAAAATTATGTCTTCAGATGACAATCTTTTATGTAGAAAATCTTTTATGGTAACATACAAACAAAACCCTTGTCTTTTTATATGAAGAAAATATTAACAGGCTTAAAGTGAGAACAAGTAATACAATAGAATTAGGGGATTTCTCACTACCCCACTTTCATCAATGGATAGGTTATCGAGACAGAAAATTAATATGAAAACATTGCACTAAATGACATATTAGACCAGACTCCTGCAACTCAACAACAAAAATCAAATGACCCAATTTAAAAATGGGCAAAGGACTTGTATAGAATTTCTCCAAAGATATACACGTGCCCAACAATCACATGAAAAGGTGCTCAACATTTCTAATCAGAAAAATGCAAATCAAAATCACAATGAGATATCACAGTATACCCATTAGGATGGTTAGTATCAAAAGAAAAAAAGACAAAACAAAATAATTGTTGGTGAGGATGTGGAGAAATTGGAACCCTTGTGTACTGTGGGTAGGACTATAAAACGATGCAACTGCTATGGAAAACTGTATGCCAGTTCCTCAAAAAATTAAAAATAGAACTACTATATGATCAAGCAATTCCAATTCTAGATGCATATACAAAAGAACTAAAAGGTCTGGTCTCAAGAGATATATGCACACTTAAATTTATAGCAACACTATTCACAATAGCCAAATGTCCACTGACAGATCAATGGATAAAATATGGTATACACCAGCCGTGGGCAAACTACGGCCCGCGGGCCGGATCCAGCCCGTTTGAAATGAATAAAACTATTGAAAAAAAAGACCGTACCCTTTTATGTAATGATGTTTACTTTGAATTTATATTAGCTCACACAAACACTCCATCCATGCTTTTGTTCCGGCCCTCCGGTCCAGTTTAAGAACCCATTGTGGCCCTCGAGTCAAAAAGTTTGCCCACCCCTGGTATACATATACAATGACTATATCCTGTCACATGCTACTACATGAATGAAACTTGAGGACATCATACAAGTAAGGCAATCACAAAGACAAATACAGTATAATTCCATTTATATATCTAAAATAGTTAAACTCAGACACAAAATAGAATGGTGTTTAATAGGATCTGAAGTATGAATATGTATTTTCAATTCCCTTATACTAGAGGCCCGGTGCACGAATTCGAGCACGGGTGGGGGGGGCCAATTGGGGGGAGGGCCCGCTGGGGGGAGGGGCCATGGGCAAGTTGGCTGGCCGGCCCTGCCCCCTGGTCAAAGGGACAATTTGCATATTCGCCTTTTATCATATAGGATTGTCAAGACTGGAATTGCTAGGTCATATGCTAATTTTAACGTTTTGAGAAATAGCCGAACTGTTCCAACGCAGCAGCACCAGTTTACAGTCCCACCAATGTTCCAATTTGTCGACATCCTCAATACTTATCTTTTTTTATTAAAGCAATCCCAATGGGTATGAAATGATATTTCATTGTAGTTTTGATTTGCATTTCTCTAATTACTAATTATGTTGAGAATCTTTTCATATGCTTATTGGACATTTGTATCATTTTTTGAGAAATGTCTTTCAACTCCTTTGTTCATTTGTAAATTGAATTGTTTTTTATTGTTAAAAGCTCTTTAAATATTCTGGATATAAGTCCCATTATACTTTTTAATTAGTGGTATATTTGTTGATATAATTACCACAGCTTTTTATACTATACTTCATTAGTTGTGAAAGTATTTTCTAAAATACATTTTTAGGGATATCAAATGTCACCTTAAATATAAATTGCATATTTTAAAATTTAAAAAGCAACCACTGCTTTTTCAAACAAATGAATTCCAAACCAAGGAGGGGGAAGTATGGGACCCATAGGTTAAAAGATTAGAGATACATGCAATGTATGGACTGTCTTTGACTCCTAACTTGAACTGGAGGAAAAAAAGAGCCAACTTAAATACTAACTAGATAATTACTAAGAACATGTTAACACTGATGGTATTATGGTTTATGTAAGAGTCTTTTAGACATACATAGCAATTGCTAAGACTTACTTCAAAATAAGTCCAATTGGGAAGATGGATGGCATGCAGATAAATCAAGACTAGCCATGAACCGATCATGTTGAAGTAGGTTCATTATACCATTCTACTTTTGTGTATGTCTGAAATTTTCCATTTAAGAGTTATAAAGCATTATTGCAATGTCCACTGTGTGTAAGAACACAGGAAGCTGGCAACTAAATACTACCAACTACAGTTTTATTAAGAATTCCCAGTCATCTCAGAGCAAGAGCTCTGGGAAACTTAAATGAGGGTGTGACATATCCATGCAGTTCTTTGTCAATGTGTAGGTAATACCACCAGTCACAGGCTAAGTACCTGTATCAACCAACCATGATACAATAGCACAAAGCACCAGCCATCAGCACCACTCCTCACCTACGCAGTTCATCTCACCAGAGTTCACTACAGGACCAGAACTGCCACTGGAAGAGTATAACTACCCCCACTGGCTACAAAAAATACTACCTTCAGGTAAATACATGTCTATTATAATTTTATAGCAATCTCCCAGGCCACCTCATACTCACCCAAATTGCACATCCAATAGACACATGGAAGAGAGTTGGATAGTTTTTAGAAAGTTAAACATAAATTTTCCAACCAATGTAACAATTACATTCCTAGGAATCTACCTAAGAGAAATGAAAACATACGTCCACACAAAGACATGTACATAAACATTCATACCATTCATAACAAAAATGTGAACAATCCAACGTCCATCAACTGGTGAATGGATAAACAAAATGTAGACTATCCATACAGTGGAACACTATATAAAGGAACTAAGTACAGGTATATACTACAGCATGGATGAACTTCAAAAATATACCAACTGAAAGAAGCCAGATACAAAAGATATCAAATTGTATTATTTTCATTTTTATATAGTTTCTAGACAGGGAATATTTATAAAAACAGATCAGTGTGGATGCCTAGGGCTGGAGCTAGTAGCAGTAATTAACTGCAAAGGAGCATGAGGGGAACTTTCATGGCTGATGGAAATGTTCTAACACTAGTTTGTGATGATGATTGTACAGTCTATAAATTTGTAATTAAATCGTATACTTACAGGGGGGTGAATTTTATGGCATATAAATTATACTTCAATAAAGCTATATTTTTAAAGTACAGTACAACAAACTCTTAGGAATGACTATTTTAAAGCTCTGGCTGACAGCCATTGTATCTTCAGTACAACGAATATATAATCAGGATTAAGAATATTACTAGCATTTGTTTAAAAACAAAACATGCTATTTTTAAAGGATTCCAAGTACACACATCTCTAAACCTTACTGAGCAAAATATGACCTTTAGCTATGTGTAATGTTAACAAATCAGTCTACAGCTTACATTAGCCTTTTCTCTTAGCCACTCTGTTTTCTCCTAACCTTATGCCCTACAGTATTCCTTTTAGTGAAAAATCCATTTGTTAGTGCCCAAGTTTTCCATTAGATACCAATTTTCTTAGAATATTTCATAATCTGAAATAAAATTTTAATATATGTATTTAAATATAAAATGAGCATTATCCTTTTTTAAAAAAATTTGGTCATTAAGCTACTCACATGCTGCCTCTGGTAAGTTTCAAATTTTTTTATTATTTTAAATCAAGCTTTCTTTTCATTATTTCGGTTCAAATTATTTTTTGCTTTAAAATGATCTGATTCTTCTTTTCAGAGCAGTGCTGTCTTCTATGACCAGGCCAGCTTTAATTTCAGTTTGATTCCATCTCTTTCCAGTCCACTGAAAAACCTGTCGAAGAGGATTTCCCTCTAAGCCAGCCATTAAAAAAAATTTAACCAAACACTTTCCCCTCCCCCCCAAAAAATCTCATATGCAATGCCAAGTTCTACAAGGATGAAAGTAAAAAGCTACAGATGAAGTGGAAGAAGAGCCAGCCTGCTTGCTATAGCCCAACCTCAAGAAATACAGCAGCCTTAAGGTATGGCTTAAAAACCAATGTTCTAGGACAAGCAACACTGATTTCTGCACAGCACAAATAAACAAATAAAACATACTTAAGCAAAACTCGTAAGAAAAACTTGGATGTATAAATTAAAATACATGTTTTATAATCTCAATTTAAAAAATAAATAATTATAATGATTTACAAAATAATATGCCTTTAAAATTCCATAAATAAAGACATTGCTTTCAGGAATTTCATCTACTACAACAAACGCTGTGCATCTTTTATCAGAATTTCCCTCCTCATGACATTAAAAAAAAAAAAAAAAGTCAAAAGCCACATTAACACAAAACATTGAGCCCAGTGGAAAGTTGTCATATAAATTAGCTGGTCAGCAGGAAATGCCAGTTATCCAACAGGCCATTAAGAAAAAAGGATGGCAAGAATGCTCTGGTAAAACCATTTATGTAACTGTATTGAGATTAGAAAAACAAACAGCAGCATTATCTGCCTCCAGAATCAGATACAAATCAAGCCAAGTATTCAACCAAAATGGCAACAAATAGTAAGGATAAACCTGGGAAAGGAAGGTGTACTATTACGAATATTCAAATTTATCTAAACTGTCAAATATAAACCCCTCCCCCTCAGAAATCAAAAGTAAAGGTACTGTAATAAAGAACTTCACATTTGTATAAAATAAAAATAGAAATTATTGCTATATGGTTGTAAAAATGGAGGCAAGTAAAGAGTTCAGAAATATACTTGTTTATAATCAATTGAATGGTGAGTCATAATTTGAACCCTAATTATCACATTATGTAGAAATCACAATCCAGATATTGTGTCCTCAGTTATTGAGATATATGCTAAATAGTTCACATTTTAAAAACATTTTAGCATTACATTACCAAATTTGATAAAATCTTATCAAAACATCTATGTATTCAATATAAATCATATTGTTAAAAGTATAAACATTTAAAGAAAACTGCTGAGGTGCCAAATAAGTATTTTCCATTAAATATACACAAATTAACATTTAGAACTACATAAATTAATTCTTGCTAAAAGTTGATTCAGGTTTACAAAGGCATACTTTGTGAACTATAATAAATTTCCCCAGCACCACTTTCTTTTTTTTTTATTCCAAAATTATTTCATTAGGTTTAACTTTCTTCTGTCATTCATAAGTAAAAGTTACAGAAGGTTTACAATACGTAGTCTTAATAGTAACATGTTTTTAAAAAATCTAAGCAAAGTGCACATTAAACTAGCTACAACTACTCAAACTTCTTATCATCAAATAAAAAATAGAACACTTCATTCACTTAAGTCTTTCTGAGGAAAAAAATAGTATACCTTGCTTAAATAAGAATTCCCCAGTAAGGATATTATATAAAAGATTTCCCATGTATTTTATTAAGTTTACTTTCTCTCATTAAAACTTTTTTTAAAAAGTCTAATGAAGAACACATACTTACAATGCCATATTACACAACTACAGTACTGTTAATTACATAAAAGCAGCCCAGTATAGCTGTAAACATTTTAAATGTAGTAAACAAGACTTGGCATGTCTTTTCTCCCTAAAACTTGCCATTACAATGCTCTTTCCAGGGAAATTATTCTTCCTGGATAAGTTTCAGGTATATTTTAGTCTTTAAAAATATTACACTGAAATAATGTGTGAAAAGATTTAGGCATGGCAATTTCACTGAAGCTTGTATTGCCTCTGTTGTAATATGACAGGGATTGTAAGGAACACAATTGAACTTACAGAGATATGCCGGTGATAGTCACTGAAGATAATCTTGATCTCAAGTATTTTTATATGTGGGCACTTCTAATTTTATACACTTTAGTATTTTAAAAGCATTATATTTTAAAATGTGTACCTGTTTTGACATTTGGCAAAGAGGAAACTGTACCTGTGGCTCAGTTTAAAACAAAGAATCAGCATGGGGAGTTTACCAGAATGAAAATGGAAACACTAATGAATTAAAGCAATTCAAGTGCGTGCATGCGTGCGTGCGTCTTTCAACCTCTTTCTCACAGACATGCACTCACATGATGCACACACACACACAACCATACGTGTAAGCATTTTTAGTACAGAATATTCCCTGTAACCAGACATTTATCCTCAGAGTAATCATACCACATTAAATCAGTCTTCTCTTTTCAGCCCTAGGAATAATATTGTTTAATTCTAAGATGCCATCATAGAGTGAACAACCTTAACTTTTATGCTACATAATTATATTCAAAGATTATGTATTTTTGTTTATAATTACACAGTAATTATAAATGTTTAGTACCAAACTGATGACAAATACTATTTTGTTGAAAAGGTCTTACATTTAAAAGGAAAAGTCTGTAAAACCCCAAGGCACTAGGCCATGAACCAATATCAGACTTTTATGAAAAACAATTTATAACAGGGGGGAAAAACGAATGGGATCTCATTTCAAGACACCGCATACTTGAATTTATCTGAAAACAATACCATAACTCAAAATCTTCAAGACAGGAAACAAAATAATACATATATCTTTTAAATTTTTTCATAATTGAAGTTCCTCTTTATATTTACAAATATGAAATCAGGAAATACTTGAAAGGGAAGCAGCAGGATTCTTCTTTTTTCTTCCTTTTTTTTTTTTTTTCCAAATAACCAATTCCAGTAACCTGAATAGAAATTTTCAAATTTTTCTTTTGGAAGAATATGATTGGAATATTAATAATTAATATAAGATCTGTGGGAAACCTTCCTAGTCACCTTCAAAATTATGTAAATAAAAAGTGGTCTTAATATGTCATTTTTCTTAAAATCATTTCCACATCTAAAACGTACTGCTAATCTGAAGTACATTCCTTTGATAATTTCAACATTAGATCTTAAGAGAGTGCATGGATACAACAAGCAAAACCTATTCCTGTTAAAGTCCATAGGCATCCAACATTTGAAGTTTTACATTTTTTAACCTACCTTACAGAAATCTTTTAAAAAGCAATAAATCCTCCTTCATGTGTTAGGAAGTGAACAGGAAAATCAGCATTTTCAGCATAAAAGCAGTTCATAGATCTTGTAATAAATATAATACATACAAGATAGAATTCTGCTTTGATGTGAAAACATCAAATTTGAGTGAAACAAAAACAGTAAAGAGACTGAATAATTTACAAAAATAGAAGCCAGATTGGTATTTTGCATCAAGTGCATGCTTGCTTGAAAATCTTTGCTCCTGAAGTATTTGGCAACCACAGTGATTAGCAGTTAAAGCAGTTTCAACAAAATAAGGTCATCAAAAATGGACTATTTGTCTGAAAAAGCAGTACCTATGAGGATTGAACGTCATGGCTCATTCACAACCATTTTCAAAATTTAATTCCTACTATCTTCTTATAAATTAAGAAAATTTCATTTTTGTTCCATGGTGTGCTAAAAAAATAAAATAAACCCTCATGCCTAAATTTAGAATATTGTATTGTGTAGCAATCTAAAACATTCAAAACAAATTAAATAGTTTAACTTATTCAACAGGCATATAAGCATTTCAAAATCATAATGAAATCCAATTATGTGCTGCAGAGTGTAGACAGTAGAATCTAACATTATGCAGACATTTTCTAAATAAAAGCTCCCTGTAGGACAACTATATATAAACATAGGTAAGATAAGTAGAGTAGGTCTGTGGGACCTTTTGAAATCGAGGGTCTGAAACACAATAAATTTTTCAGGTAGGCACAAGAAGTTATCCTAAAAAATTTTCACGTTGGTTATTTTGACATTTTTTTCCATCAGATTCTCTATTCACATCAACAATACATGTGATTTTCCAGGAAAAAAAAAATCCCCCAAACCAAAACACCATTCCAGATCTGGTACACTTAAATATATCACTCTCATTGGAAGTGCTATTAGCATAGTCTTTGCAACTAGCCCAAAGCATATATTTAAGAAGTTTTTATAAATTGTTTGTGATGTTCATGTTTAATTCTTATGCCAAACTGTTTTCTGATGAAGACAGCATTGTGCTTTATGCAAGAATGGAAACCTCAAAATAATCACCATAAAGCTTCTAAGACTTATGGGAGAATAAACTAGGATGGTCCACAGATATAAGATGAAATCCACAATGTAGAATTATAAATGGTTAGAGCGGCCCAGACTAGAAGACAAGCCCAAACCACCATTAGAAGAATGAAATACGATATGGTCCAAGATGTATCCTTAAAGTTTTGTCTCAACCCTCAGTCTGAATTAGGAGGATTGATCTTCAGTTCAGTCCAGCCAGCAGAAATTGACTGTGCAATTTTCCGTTGTATTTATTGTACAGACTATGTACATTCTAGAAGGTTCCTTTAGTGCTACACTGTTGTACTTTTTGTCCCAGCAATTTGAGGGCGTGCAAATTCCACAAAGTCATCAATAAGAACAGGCCATGCTCCTAGGGGGAAAAATATATGGGAGGAAGGAAAGAAAGAAAAGCAGGAATAAGACTAACATTTTAATAGGTTCCTTTATATTTTAACTACCTTCCACATAATAAAGTATCATTATACATATTCCCATTGATAGGACTTTCAAAATTCAAGCTTTATAGAGTTTCTACCTAAAGTGTTCTTGTATTCTCTCTGCTCTATTATTCTAACACTTGATCATTTTTTGAGTGATAAAAATAACTCTTCTGGTAATCCATCAATAATATGGTTTGCCTGGCCAGAGTGGCTCAGTGGTTGAGTGTCGACCTATGAACCAGGTCATGGTTCAATTCCTGGTCAGGGAACATGCCCAGGTTTCAGGCTCCATCCCCAGTGTGGGGCATACAGGAGGCAGCCGATCAATGATTTCCTCTCATCTATCTCTCTCTCTCCCCTTCACCCTTTCTTCCTTCCTAAAATCAATAAAAATATTTTTAAATAATAATAATAATATGGTTTTCTGAAAGCCACTGAAGTCAGGCCACTGCAGTAATTTGGTCAAAACTGGCAACCTAAGGAATGACCATAATATACTGGCATGCTGCCAGTGCTGAAAGCAGAGGGTAGGAGGAAACAAATTTTCAGGCATTTTTTGGAAATCTTACAAAAAAATCAAGAAAATTAGCAAGTATCCAAATCTATCCTTTTCATGATAAATACTAAAAAATTTTAAACTGCACGCCTCTATACATTCACATGCCAACCTCTAAATCAGAAAGTTTTCAGTTTCCTGTAAAGCCTAGCAGCACAATTATCATTCATATGCAAAATTAGGCTTTTCTTACTTTTTAGTGAAGACTATAAATTATTATGAAAAGAGAGAATAAAGTAAGACCATCTCTGGTTAGATTATATGAATGGCTCCAAGACACTTTCAAGGAGGCCAAGGTCATTGGAGATTTCTCAAAGAACACCTCTGTCTGTTCAACAATCTCAAAAGCAGATCCAGCTAATTTTCAAGGGGGGACTCGGTATGTATGAAGAAGTCAATGTAAATCACTGCCACTTCTAGATAAACAGGTAGATGGTAGCAGCATCATCTTTACATGAAGAAATAACAGAAAAGCATTTAATCAGTGAATATTTATTGAATGCCAATAGTACTATAGTAGGCAGCTGAAGTACATTTCAAATTAGACAAAGTCACTAAACTTAAGGAGTTTAATATTCCAAGTTCAGAGATAAGACAAACACATAATAATAAAAGATATACATATAAGTATAAAAGTACTTTCCTAAGAGAACAGGTTTCCTAAAATAAACTGAAAATCTCTAAACATGAATGAAAATTACTCATGCCTTTCTGGAAGACATGACTACTGAGTTGGTATTTAAAGAAACTATAGATTGATAAAGAAATGAAGGCATTCCATACATTTAGAAGAGCACAGATAAAAGCTCAGAAGAGGGAAATCCAACTCCAAGAAAAACAGAAGTAGACAAGAAGTTCAAAAGTATATGATAAAAGAAGGCAGGTAAAAACAAAAAACTGGAAGGGCAAAACTTTTTATTACCTTCCTCATCATAATTAGACATGTCATCTGCAATCATTGTACTGAAGTCTAGAAGAAGATTCCAAGTATCTTTTGGTATGGATCGTTTATGATGTTCCTATTTAAAAAGAATCCAAATCACTAAAAAGAGTTGTTTTTTTTAAGTCCAGATGATACTAAATACAAGAATGCAAACCAATTTGTGTATAGAAATTTTACTAATCAAATTTCTCATTCTATGTTCATTACATGCTCTGATAAGAGTCAATCATGCTTTAAAATATTTATTTTCAAACAAAACAAAATTTTAGAGAAAACAAGAAACTGCAGAAAACATGAACTTACCAACAAAAATTTATTCCATAAGTCTAAGAATTTAAATCTTCCATTAAGCACTAAATTCCAGTAGGCAATGGCCATTTCTAGATCTGTAATATTAAAAATAAATTATGTCAAATGCCATGAATATTCGTCCTTAAAAACAAAAAAAAACAGGTGAGACCAAAGAGACTTAAAAAAAAAAAAAAACACCTAAAAGAAAACACTAACCCTTGTGCTCTGAATACTAACATATTAAAATTCCCTGAAAGAAATAAGCCCAAGGTTTGTATCCTGGGCACCAATGGACAGTCCATGGGGGCAAGAAGAATACCACTTACCTCAAAGGGTGTATCTGAAGTTTCAATTAGATAATGTAATAAGCATGCTTGACTAGTTCATCAGTACTCAAATGTTAATGCATACCAGTATTTCCCAACCTCAGCACTTTTGACGTTTTGAGCCAGATAATTTTTTGTTGTGGAGGGATGCCCCATGCATTTTAGCAATAGCAGCATCCCTGGTCTCTAACCACCAGATGACAGTATCAGCTCCATCCTATCCTTGGTGGTGACCACCAAAGATGTCTTTAGACATTGTCAAAGGTCCCCTGTGAGATAAAATTGCCCCTAGTTGAGAACCACTGACATACACCTACAGTTGTAATGCAAAGAATTTCTATATACAATCCTAACCAATTTTCCAAGATGTTAGCTCTCTGATCCTGTCCTTGAGGAGACTATTAATTTTTATTTAAAAATTAAAATAAACTGAGATTTGTTTTAAAAATTTGATGAAATTATATAATGCCCATTTAATTATGATTGTAGCAGAAAAGGGTAAAGAAGCAATACTGCCACATGACAAAGACCTATTCCTGTCATATGACAGAGAGAAAGACCCATCATTTCTTTCAAGGAACTAAAGCAGTTAAAGTACCAAGCTTTAAAGAGTAAATTTACATCTCCAGCTCAGGAAAAAGTACATCCTAAGTAACTTAACACAACGCGGGCAGATCACGAGCATTCTCGTGTTTTCCTATTACACAGTGTTTTACATAAATGTTAAAGGCATGCCTTAAAATTAAACACCCATTGCATTTTGAAGTTATTTATTACATGTTCTTACAAGCTAATATCTTTTTAAAGTATGATATTTTGTAAAATGTTTTTTGTATTCGTTCAATAGAAACTTATCTGGCCACTGGGTAAAGCTAGCAATAAAACTACTGGTGTGCAATGTGTTAAAAGTCCTTTTAGATATTATCTCCAAAACACTCTTGATAATCTGGGGAATCATGAGAGACCAGGAAGGACTCCAAAAAGACTCACATCCTACCTTAAAGGAAAATATAAAAAGGCCATAAGGACAAAAAAAAAATCCCATCTTCATAGGATCTCAACCACTTCAAGGACAGGGACTACATATACGCAAACTGGCAGATTGAAACACACAGCCATTACTGAGAAACTGCTGAATGAATGCCACTTCCTATGGTCCCACGTGCAAATGTACTTACCTTCCTTTAAACTCAATGGAGGTTTTTTCCTCCTATCCAAAGATAAGCCCCTAGCACCACTATTCTGGGTCCAGTACCACCCTGCCTCTTCAAGGAATCTTGTCTATTGTCTTTTGATTTATTTTCCTCCCTTCCTACATCTTCAACTTTGCCTTCTTCTGGCTTTCCCCCTCAGGTTATCAGCTATGTTTAAAAAGTATTTCTTGGGTCTTTCATTACCTTACTAGCTAAGCTCTTTCTCCTTCCCTTCATAGATAATCTTCTACTGTTATACGTAATGTGTTCCTAAAATATGTCTGAAAGTCAAACTCAAGTCCCCATGTTTTAAGAGAACTAGAAATATGACACCACCAACTCCTATCACAATTTCTTTTTAATCTTTGTAGTCTCTACACCCAAAATTCCTTCCAGGTTCTTTCATTTTGTCCTTTTCTTTATCAACCAATTGTCAAGCTTTAAGTGCAGTTAAAAGTAAAACTACTGTTATTAGCAAGCAGAACAAGATCTGCTGTTATTAATATGCTTAATAATTTTCCTCTGCACTTCAAATGCATTAAGTGTATAAGAACTAAGCTCATTAGTGTTACATTTTTTCTTTTTAACTAATTTTAACAAAATAAGAATAAGAAACAATGAAATATTCAAATAACTGCAAAACATGAGACACCTATAAATGCCCATTTGTCAGCTAATACCTAACCTAAGACTCTGACAAGAATAGGAGTGTACATGTCTGATGTTTGAAAGTTCAGGTTGTAAAAGAGAACTTTTTGTCATCTACATTCATTACCCCATTTCCTCACCTCCCACACACTATTTAATTGTATAAACCAGTCTCTACCTCTACAACTCACTCCACTAAAAAGTGATCTCTGGAGGGTTACCACACCCTTTTGGTTCCCAAGTAAACACTTTTATGTCCTTAATTTACCTCGCCCTCTGCAATATTTGACAGAACAGAGCACACCTCCTAGATGGAACTTCTTTCAGCTTTAATGGTAGTACCTTACTGAATTTCCTCTGTCCTCTCTAGCCCTCTTACTCCTTTTTACAGGCTCCTCTTCCTCCATTCATCCATTAAATGTCGGTGTTCTGTAACACTTTATGTCAGCAATAACCATTTCTACTTCCCTCAGATTTTTCAAACCTTTACCTTTTTTCACACTAACAACTCCTAAATCTGAAACTTCTATCTCTATTTTTCTAGATTCATATATCTAATTGCCTAAGCAGCAGTTCTCAACCTGTGGGTCATGACCATCGGAAAACACAAATAGCATTATCAGATATTTACATTATGATTCATAACAGTAGCAAAATTACAGTTATGAAGTAGCAACGAAAATAATTTTACAGTTGGGGGTCACCACAACATGAGGAATTGTATTAAAGGGTCGCGGCATTAGGAAGGTTGAAGACCACTGGCTAAGGACATCTTCAAACGGGTAGCCACAAAAAAACTCAAATTCAATAGGGCTCAGACTGAATTCATTATCTCACCTCTACAGACCTGCTATTCCATTTCTCTTAATAAATAGCATCACCCTACAGTGTTTCTCAATGAAACGTCTCATTCTGAGGAACTGTCCTATGTACTGCAGGACATTTAGCATCCCCTAATGTCAGCAAAAACCCTCAGTCATTATGACACCCAACAGACATCCCCCACGTTTCCAAATATCCCTAAAGTGTGTTGAGAAATGTAGGGAAACCCCTCTGTTCTTCATCACATACTTCCAATTGAAGCTCTCTCATTCTAACTTCTCCATCTCCACTGGCAAGGCCTATACTAGGGTCATCTTCATGTCTAGCTAAATCACTGCAACAGCTTTATAACCAGTCTCTCCCTCTAGTTCTGCCCTTACTCCTTTTAAAGGATCAACAGTGCTTTCAAATGAAGCTTTCTGGCACATTAATTTGGTGTCACTTCCATGTTAAATTCTTCAATGATTAAAACAACAAGATACCACTACACACCTTTTGGAACGGCCAAACTCCCAAACACTGATAACACCAAATGCTGGCGAAGGTTTGGAGAAACAGCAACTCTCATTCATTGCTCATGGGAATGCAAAATGGTACAGCCACTTTGGAAGACAGTTTGGCAGTTTCTTATAAAACTAAATATATGCTTACCATAAGATCCAGCAATCACACTCTGTGGTAGCTATCCAAACGAAGTGAAAACTTATGTCTACACAAACACCTGTCCGTAGATGTTTACAATAGCTTTATTCCTGCCAAAACTTGGAGGCAACCAAGATGTCCTTTAGAAGGTGTACAGATATACTGACTGTGGTACATCCAGATGAAGGAATATTATTCAGTGCTAACACAAAATGAGCTATTAAGCCATGAAAAGACATGGAGGAAAATGCATATTAATATTACTAAGTGAAAGAAGTCATTACATATTTGTCCAAACCCACAAAATGTACAACACCAAGAATGAACCTTAATGTAAGCTTGAACTTTGGGTGATAATGCTTGGGGGTGCAGAGGGGAGGGTTAATATGGGAGAAGCTAAGCATGTGTGAAAGGGGGTATATGGGAAATCTCTGTACTTTCTGATCAATTTTGCTATAAGCCTAAAACAGCTCAAAAATTTTTATTGAAGCCCTAACCAGTTTGGCTCAGTGGATAGAGCGTTGGCCTGCGGACTCAAGGGTCCCAGGTTCGATTCCGGTCAAGGGCATGTACCTTGGTTGCAGGCACACACCCAGTAGGGAGTGTGCAGGAGGCAGCTGATCGGTGTTTCTCTCTCATCGATGTTTCTAACTCTGTATCCTTCTCCCTTCCTCTCTGTAAAAAAATCAATAAAATATATATTAAAAAAAAATTTATTGAAAAATGTTTACAATGATTTCATTTTCTATTGCCTTCAGATAAGATCTACATCTCTAGTCAAATGAACTTACTAGCAGTTTAACTCTCAAAGGTGCTCCATCTCTCTCCATATTAGAGATGACTTCTTTTTCTTTTGTCCTTGTAACTGTGTAATTCAATCTTTGAGAGACTTCGCAAACTCACCCAAATAGACAGACTTAAGATGCTCCTGACACCACGCTCTCAGAGTAAGCAGTCAATAAATGTTGAATGAAAAAGGAATACTCAAAAAGAAGTTAAAATTAAGAGTTGAAACAGGGATAAAATTAAGTTGAACAGAGATAAAATGTTAACTGCCACAAGCACAAGAAAAAGTATCTTTAGACAGAAATGTTTGAGTGACAGAGAGAATAGCCTAACTAGAGAGAAGTGCTTTAACATAGTTTCAGCCTCTTAAATTTCAACTCTAGCACTAGATAATGATCTTGGACAACTGAATTCACGTCTCGAATTCAGTTTAAAATAATTGCATGTACTCTCACAGGTTGTTGTTAAGGATTAAATGAGTTAATACATATAAATCATTTAAAATGGGGCGTGGTAAATAATGACCTTACTATTACTTTTTTTTTTTTTTTAAATATATTTTATTGATTTTTTACAGAGAGGAAGGGAGAGAGATAGAGTCAGAAACATCGATGGGAGAGAAACATCGATCAGCTGCCTCCTGCACATCTCCCACTGGAGTCGTGCCCGCAACCCAGGTACATGCCCCTGACCAGAACCGAACCTGGGACCCTTCAGTCCGCAAGCCGACGCTCTACCCACGGAGCCAAACCGGTTTCGGCTACTATTACTTTTTTAAAAATAATTTAAAAAATGTATTATTATGGGTTCTAAAGCAGTATTGAAAAGAACAAATTCAATAATAAGATAAAAGGAAATAAAAGCAGTTAGAATAGAAGGAAAATGCAGAGAAAAAGAGATAAGCCCTTATAGTAAAATTAGAAATGCAAACAGAGCCCTAGCCAGTTTGGCTCAGTGGATGGAGCTTGGGCCTGCAGACTGAAAGGTCCCAGGTTTGATTCCTGTCAAGGGTATGTACCTGGGTTGCGGGCACATCCTCAGTAGGAGGTGTGCAGGTGGCAGCTGATTGATGTTTCTCTCTCATCGATGTTTCTAACTCTCTATCCCTCTCCCTTCCTCTCTGTAAAAAATCAATAAAATGTAATTTTTTAAAAAATGCAAACAGAGGTAATCCCTGTGTCATTCTTTCAAGTAGAATCAAAAGGCCAATGTGGGATTTCATAAAAGATGATCAACTGAGTGCCAGATGAACATGAAAATGAATTAAGATTGGATCCAAACACTGTCCCTACAGGAAACAAAATGTTGCCAACTCACTAGGGAGGACAGAATAGTGATTAAAAATCCTATTCAAAATGTTTTCATTTACTTAGAAATATCTACAGTTAGCACAACATAGTGTAATTTTAAAAATGCAAAAATTGGAGTCAGATCTGAGGTTGAATCGCAGTTCTCACATAACTCTAAAGTTATGGGCTTTAATAAGTCAGCCTCTCTAACGTGATTTTCCTCATCATGAAAAGAGGATAACAGGTTTCTTTTTACTTAGCAGGAAGGGTTGTTACAAGAGCCAAAGAGGATTTTATAGATGAAAATACACTTTAAAAATAATCAATTATTAAAGTAAATGTTTAACAATGTTAAAAACTTTTTAATCATTTAACAGGTGTAGAATTCTACCTGAAAACCACAGTTTACAAGAAAATAACCTACAGACTTTAGCCTAATTAAAGTTCAGGATGGTCCTCAAAATGACAGGGCCACTAAAGAACAAATGCCATTTTTGACCAAATAAACAATCAGCCCCACAAGAAATAACAGACTCACGGTGTTCCACATTAAACAGCCTCGGTCTGAGGATTATGTTCAGCCTCAAGAGCTCTATTCTGAGAGAAACTGAAAGACTAAAAATGTGTCTCCAAGGGACAATAACCGGAATAATAAAGGTCTCCTCAAATGAACAGTTAAAATAATTAGGATACGGACCTGGAACAAAGGCGAAGGGTGATAGTGACCTTTTAAGGTTAGACTTCCTCTGTGTTTGAGGACAAATAAGAGCAATGATGGAAGTTATAAAGACAAAGATGTGAGCTTGTAAGGAAGAACTGTGTGATAAGCGTATCCTGTGAGAGAATGGACCACTTCCTAAAACAAAATGCCCACTTTCCCTATGTTCAAAAGTAGAAGCTAAATGAACACCAGGTACGGATGCTACTTTAGATCTAACAGAGGACTTATGAAGTCCCTTTCAAAAATTTAAGATTCAGAAGACTATCAGAAATTGTAGGTGACTGAAGCAGCTGGTGATAAAGGAAGCACCCCATCCTACTATTATAAGAAATAAGGTTACAGACAATGACAAAAAATGGAAACACCAGCTCTTACTATCACTAGCACAGCTATCCTATATAATAATCCTATATAATAAAAGGCTAATATACAAATTGTCCCCTCGACTAGGAGTTCAACCAGGGGGTGGGGACAGCCAACCACCTGCAGCCCCTCCCCCCAGGTGGCCCTGCCCCTAATCAGCCCCCCCTACCCCAATCAGGGGCAGGGCTTGCCCGCCAACTGCCCACGGCTCCTCGCCCTAGCCAGCCTGGCCCAATCAGCCCCAATTGGGGCGGGCCGGTCAAATCCCACCCATGCATGAATTCGTGCACTGGGCCTCTAGTCTATATAATAAAAGCCTAAGTGACTGTTACAGCAGAACAACCAGTTGCTATATGATGCGCACTGACCACCAGGGGCAGATGCTCAATGCAGGAGCTGCCCCCTGGTATTCAGTGTGCTCCCCACAGGGCTCACAGCTGGCAAGTGCAGAGCAGTGTCGGGAGCCTCTCCTGACTCTGCAGCAGCACTAAGGAGCAGCGAGCCGAGTGGTACGGAGTGGCGAGCAGGCAGGCGGTAAGGAGCGAGGAGTCCCGGACTGTGAAAGGGAACAGGCTGGGCTGAGGGACAACCCCCTCCCCCAGTTCATGAATTTGGTGTACCAGGCCTCTAGTATATGATTAAACCACAGTGCTGTCACTGTTACTCTTGCCAATTTGTTTTGGACCTCACTTCCTCTCCTATGATTTTCTAATTACTCTCTGCCAAATACACTTCAATATATGAGCCCTGTAAACTCTTGGAAAGGCTATCAAGAAAACTGTTTTCTTTTTAATCAAGTTCTTCAACTAAACAAGTCATTACATTTCCTGACAACCAACACCATTGCAAAACAAAAAGAGAAACTATGACTTACTTTTATTACAGTTTTCTTTTTTGAATTAGGACAATTTTAGTTTTAGTTTCAAGTTTATGGGGAAAATTGCAGGAAAAGTACAGAGAGTTCCCCAAAACCTCTCCTTCCCTTCCCCTCATTTCCAGTATTTTTAACATCTTGTAATTGATAAGCCAATATAGGTATATATTACTAGCTAAATACCGTATTTTACATTAGGGCTCACTCTGTTGTACATTCTATGGCTTGGAGGAACTTAAAAACAAATTTGAAAATTGTGGTTAAACATACATAACATGAAATGTATCATCTTAAACATTTTTAAGTGTGCAATTCAGTAGTGTTAGGTACATTCACACTGTTGTATAACTAATCTTCAGCACTCTTTTCATCTTGCAAAACAAAAACACTATACCATTTTTCTTAAGCTCAATACCTACTAGATAAAAGAATAAACATAATTTTTAAACTTAATTCTTCTGCATAATCTTTTTCTCAGTTTTGTCTGTAATCTAAAAATCAAATTTACCATCATATTAATATATCCAATAGCTAAAAAAGTTCAGTTTTGCTTTATTTTCATCATATAATAAAAACTAAGATTCGCCGAAACCGGTTTGGCTCAGTGGATAGAGCGTCGGCCTGCAGACTGAAAGGTCCCAGGTTCGATTCCGGTCAAGGGCATGTACCTGGGTTGCAGGCACATCCCCAGTAGGAGATGTGCAGGAGGCAGCTGATCGATGTTTCTCTCTCATCAGTGTTTCTAACTCTCTATCTCTCTCCCTTCCTCTCTGTAAAAAATCAATAAAATATATAAAAAAAACAAACAAAGATTCAATATCAAAACTACATATTCACCCAAAAATATTATTTATTTTGTACTCCAGTAAGAGCTAAGGGATATAAGTAAGAAATAGATTCATCCCCTTTAAATCATCATTGATATTCACATTTTGTTTAATCTTACCAAAATAATGTGTTATATTTCTAAACATAACAAAAATAATTATCTTAGTATATACATATACATTAAACACCTTAATTGGTTTTTATGTGTGGAAAGCAAAAGAAGACTAGAAAAAATAGCCCAGTTATCTGGTTGCCACAGATATAAGATAGAGAAACCAACCCTAGGTATACTAGCTTATTTTATCTGCAAAATGAGAAATTTTTCTGTAAGAATATCCAACCTAAACTGAAGGATCAGTTGGAACTGAGGCTTCACTGTTTAGAATTTTGCTTTACAGATATTTTATAAACCAGTTTCAGGTTGGTCACTCTTTAGGCCAATTCTTCCATACAAATGTTCTACATTCATCCCTTCCTCACTAATGTTCAATCACTTCCTCAGTCTAATCCCTATCCACATATCTTTTTCTCAATGCTTTTCCCCCCCTCTAACCTAAAATATAAAGAAGAATTAGTACAAAAGACTCCTAATAGCCTCTCCAACTACTGTATATTCAAAATAAAAAAACAAACTCACTTCCATCAATGGGTAACTTATTTAACCTACCTGTGTCTCAGTATCCTTATCTGCAAAGTAAGGATAAAAAAATGGCTAGTGCTCTATTATTATGTACTTGGGACAGTGCAAGTGGTAAATTATTGAATGAAATAATAACTTCATGAAGTTGTTAAACATTAAATGTGGCAGTGTATGTAAAGTCCTTAGCACACTGCCAGGCATACTGAAAGCTCATGTTAAATGGAAGTTACTGCCATCATCAAAATCTTCAGTGCCTCCCCATTGCCCACAAATTCTAATTTAAACCTTTCTGTCCTGTTTTTAAGAGAAGCCTGTTGTTACTGAGCCTTAATGTGTTTCACCAATTTAATCGCCAAACAAGCACTAAAATCAAGTCAACATTTTCTGGCTTCTACAAAGTCAAGTTTATTTCTCAAGTTTCAGACCCTCATTCATAACTACCCTCTCACTGGAACACCTTCTATCTTCCCTTGCCCAGCCAAAGCAAACCCTTTAGTCACATCCCATCTTCCCAGGAAGTATGGCCCAACCATTCCAGCTTTTACTCATTTCCACTTTTATCTAAAACCCTCACACATGTTATTTTATATTATCTGCTACTGTCCAATCTTTCTGGGTAAACGTAAATTATACTGTAGCTTTTAGTTCCATATTCTCTCTGCCATCCCCAAATGTATGGATATTACATACAGTATAGATTAATCTAAATTGTTAACAGTAGTTATTTCAGGTTAAGATTATGAATGATAATCATCTTTTTTAAAATTCTTTCTTATGGTTTCCAAATAAATCATTTTATGATTTACAAATCCTATAATGCTATTCTACAGATCCATAGTGAAATAACTTATGATCCTAAGACCTTATAATATCTTCTGGGAAATAAACAAATGGACATACATATGTCAGGGGAATTTTAACAAGTATTTATTTTCTGTACAGTTCTTTAAAAAAAAAAAAAAATCAGTGGTTCACATGTGATATCCAGGGTAACCAACCCTATTCTGAATGTGCTCAGTATTTTTCGAGTAACCAGAAGTTCGCTGTTTCTCACTGCTTTGCAGGAACTGGTATTTTCATATTTTTTGCTCAAAACACATAACTTTCTATTACAAAACAAAAGTGACACTGTCAATGTATTTGAATGTATTTGAAACACCAAATATATTTTTTAAAAATTCTTACCTAATCCTTTTTGTCCTGGATTCTTTGCAAAATTAAAAGTAAACTGGTAAAAATCCTTAAATCGTCCTGGTTCTTTCAATTCTTGTTCCATCTTGGGTATCTGGGCCTTTAGTTTTTCTATGCTGTCACATCTACATTGTAAAATTAAATTTATAAAAGATAAAACTTTTTCACTATAAATTAAGGACTTAACTTATTCCTATGATAGCTTATCTTTATTTCATAGAACTTTTTAAAAATCAGACAGCTGTCATTCTTTTTACATTATATAAACAAGTATGGGTTTAGTTAGAGGAAGAAAAGGTCTGAAGTGATTAAATGTTAGAAATAATTACTACTTTTAAAAGAAATGGGCCATTACTTTTAATTACATAACTCACTGGACTATTAACACACCTGAAATGTAGAAGTCAGCTGTTGTGAACAGATGAGAATGTATACTAATTAACAACCACCACCGGTTTAAACTGTAGTAGATACTCCTTTGATGGTAACAAATCACATGTCTAGCTTCCAAACTAACTGAAAGCATAATTTCTTACTTCGGTGAGAATGCACTTTTCTTGAAAAGTTACTTTTTGTTATATATAAAGTATAAGTATCTGCTGAGCACCCTACTATTTCCAACTGAAGTTAGAATCCACAGTAAGCTTTTTCTATTTTTTGCAAAGCATTCAACTTCTAAGGGGTTGAAAGGGTCCAAGTACTAGTCTTATTTTCCATATAACAGCCTTAAGGTAGAAATACTCTATTTCTTATAGAGTCTACAAAAGCAATCACTCCACTTTTTCTTCTGATCTTTTTGCTTTTATTTTCCTTCTATGTTCTCTATAATGCCTCCCAGATCATTATTGGTATATTAAAATTTAGATTTGGAAGTTCATCATATTGTACATAAATTCAGTTTCAAAAGAAAAAAAAGTGCGTTTTAATAACATCTGTCTTAGCATAGAAAATTGCAAGTTCAGGATGGGGCTAGCTTTGGCTGTGGAACACAGTGTCTAGGCCAGTTATTAATTTATTACCTCTCAACTTTAAACCCACTCTTCTTTGCCCTAAATTGTGACTATCTGTAGTGGACTATAAATGGTGAGATTTTCTTTTTCTTGCCAGTTGGCTCACTGTTAGGTTCTACCAACAGAGGGCAATGAAAGGCTGAAAGAGGAAAGGAACTTTTCCTATCCCAGTCTGTTTCTGCAGAGAGCAAGGGTTTCAGCGGCTCACATGGCCCCACAGCAAGTGGCCTCCAGCCAGTTTCTCTTCATCAGAGTGGCAGACAAGGCAGGCACCACAGGCTCTGTGTTCTGCAGCAGCCATGTCCTCTCCTCTGAGATCCCTGTGGGGATCTCTTAAGTGTCTAGGTTCCTTGCTTATTCATTTCCCTCCGTTCCAGGGGTGGGGGCAGTTTCTTGCAACTGCAACCTCTGTTATACCTCAAAGCTTTCTTTTGCTCCTTTTACATAACACAATATTTTTAATTTAACCTATTCAAAGTACTGATATATTTTTGTGTCTTGTCTGGACCCTGATTGATTTACAGTGCACCTCAGGCTCAAGGTCAGAATGCCTGGGTTCAAATCCTGACTTTAATACTACCTAACTCTAGTTCTCTGTACCTCAGTTTCCTCATCTCTAAAATGGGGATATAAATACTTCTCAAACACAGTTATTGTCAAGAGGTAGGTGAAGTACTTACTTAGCACAGTTCCTGAAATAAAAAAATGTTCAACAAATGTTAGCTATTATTATTTAATAGTCATCCGCTAAAAACAAAGGACAGCCTGTTACCTATCCACAGACTGAGTATTTCTGCAGCCTCATTAAATACAGACAACTAGAGGCCATAGGTAAAACCTCTACCCATGACTTTTCAATTTATTTATCCCAAGTCATTTAAGCTAATCAGATATCAAGATAAACTGAACAAAAAGTGATTGGTAACTTCTAAAATTTTAAATTCTAAGAGCTGTTCATAAATTCAGAATTTGCAGCCTCACATTAGGAAATACCTTAAAACTTGCTCATTTCAATATTATGTTAAATATTAGTAATTTTATTAGTAATTAAAATAATTTATTTTAATATAAGTACAATGTAAATGGAATAGGCTGTACTAACTATACAGGTAACTTGACAAACCCAGAAAACTGGATAACATGGGAAGGAATTAGCAGATTAGCCCATTTCTGTTATAACAATGCTTGTGGGCTGACAAATTTATGTTTACATTAAAAAACTCATACCATAATTCATTTCCATAGTAATTCTCATAGTAATGAGCCTTAATTTCCTTTGATAATTATGTACTCACACTAATTCTGTCATGCCGTCCATGAACTCTTGCTTGGAGAACTCGCACTGTGTTGCTGCTCTGAACTTCCATGCAATGATCAACACACTAATGCTGGCTGGATCGAGGGCCAGGTCATCACAGAACTGTTGTATACCATCTATTCCAATTTTATTTTCATCTTGAGGATCTTCACAAATAACAATGCAATATTAAATTAATGCCACACTTTATTATACTATTCCTAAAACTAAAAAGGTAATGCTGTATGCTCCATTAAAAAATAATCACATAGATCAAAGATGAAGCAGCATTACTAAATATTTCCTCCCTGTAATATTCAAAGCCAATGTGCCCTCAAAATAGCACTCTTAATATGAACAGGAGGTGGTGGGGGGTGGAGAGAGCCTAATATACGGTGACAGAAGATGGTTTGACTTTGAGTAGTGAGCACACAATGCAACATACAGATCATGTATCATAGAAATGTATACTTGAAACCTATACGACCCTAGTAACCAATGTCACCCCAATAAATTTAATAAAAGTGTGAAAAGATGGATTCACACTTCATGCTACATACTAACATAAACTCTAATAGAAGGATGAACAGGAGAATACACAGGTTGGGGCAAAAGCAGGTTTATAGTTGTGAGTACACAAAACACAGAGTTCATTCTTGTGTTATTAATTATTGTTTTTTTCCCTACAAACAACTGCATATCTACTTTTGCCCCACCCACTTTTATATAAGATGGACACGTGACTTTTAAGTCTCATTTATTCATATGAAAAATGTCCCATACTCATACACATTCAGAAAATCAGACAGTCTATATAGAGATAAAGGATTTTTACTGAACCTATCCATATTTTAAGTAAGCATTCTAAATTAACAGTATTCTATACAAAAAATCTTTTTTTCCTTAAAACTAAGTTCACTCTACCACGGCAATTAGTCTTGAGAGTATCAGAAAAACTATAAACTCAGCAATTAAATCCTAATCTCAACAATATAAATATCTGTTGTTCAAGTTAAAGAAAAATACCAACCATCAATATTTACTTATCAGACAGAAAAACCTTTAAATAATGACAAATACAAGGAGAAAGAGGCACTCACACGCTGCTGCCAAGTGTGCTTTGCTAACATCTCTAACAATAAAAAAAAAAAAGGTGACTTTTCTGATGTGGGAGAATGAATTATGCATAAAATATCCCATTTTTGAAAAAAATTTTAAACTGTGTACACATATTTCTGCATAAACAAAAAAGACATGGAAGGATCCACACCAGAATTAAATGCTGGTTCCCTCAAGAGAATAAATAAGGAAAAAATGGAGAAACTATTAACTTTTTCTTCAATCATCTATTTTGTATTGTTTAAATATTTTAAAGAGTATATTACTTATAAGTTCTTTAAAGGTTATTAAAGTTATCATGCAGGTTTTCATAAAATCAGTTCAGCTGAGTTTTATGAAATGGACGGGGGGAAGGAAGGCCCCCAGCCCCCCTTCTCAAAGGCTGTAGAAGGGAAGTATACCCCCCAGCCCCCCTTCTCAAAGGCTGTAGAAGGGAAGTATACCCCCCAGCCCCCCTTCTCAAAGGCTGTAGAAGGGAAGTATACCCCCAGCCCCTCTTCTCTATTTCCTCTCCACCATGGGGGAGGAAATAAAGAGGCTAAGAAAAAATTTTAGTGGAAAGAGAAAAATAATTTCTTAGATCTCTTTGAAGTAATTCTAAGATCTACAGAGTTCTGTTAAGATATCCACCTATATCATATGTCCTATGTATTATACATATATATAAATACCTATAAATATGTTCTATGTATTATTTCTCACAAGCAGCCTATAGCTTTGGAACACCTGGCTCAAAATATTTAAAGTTACAAGTAAACACTCACCTTTGTATCTATTGTATAGTTGTTCTAACTTCTTCCTGTCCAATGATCCTTTTACACTCTCTCGTATATAAAGTTCAGGATTTTGGAAAAAATTGTCTGTTGCAACATCTAACTTCCAGTCATTTTGAGACAGGCAACTTACTGCTGTTTTTTCACTAGATTGTGTGAAGATCATAAACTGACGAACTTTATCCTTCTGCGATGATTTCAACTTGTTCTATTGAAACCAGAAAATAAACTGAAACACTATGTAAAAATCACAGAACACTAAAGTGGTATTCCTATATGCCTGACTAATCACTCATCAATACTTTTTCCTCATAAATTATTAAAACATTTTAGCTCAAGATTTATTTTTGATCTACTATTAATCAGAAAGACAAATTTTTAAGAAATCTAAAACACAAAATTTAGTATCATTTTGGAAAAGAAACTAGGACAGAGGCAAAGGAAGTTCAACCATCCTGCATTTCTTCTAAAAGTGGATCCTGAGAGCACTATAAAGGCTGTAGAAGGTTGCAACCCCTTTGGGGGTCGAACGACCCTTTCACAGGGGTCGCCTAAGACCATCGGAAAACACATATATAATTACATATTGTTTTTGTGATTAATCACTATGCTTTAATTATGTTCAATTTGTAACAATGAAATTGGGGGTCACCACAACATGAGGAACTGAATTAAAGGGTCATGGCATTAGGAAGGTTGAGAACCACTGTTCTAAAGGTATATACATATAAAGACTGGTGGGGAAGGTGACATTATCTAGCCAGCCAGAACAGGCAAATGACCCTGGGTAACAATGCGATTAACAGGTGTTTGTTGCAGTCCTAAAACCCACTATAAAAAACATAGGATACAATTCTCCTCCCAACCCTACCCCTTGTTTTCTTGCTATTTTATAGCAAATGTGAGAAAGTAACAGACTATGAGTAGCTTCTATTTCTCCTGGTGGTGTTCAGAAACCAAGATAATTACCAATAAAATCTCGTATTTTCATTCAAATCAGAAGCCCTGAAATATGAACTAACATGCATCCTTCCAACAAAGGTAAGCAGGATTCTCCCTTTTTCCCCCTGAAAGAACCATCCTTTCCCCCTAGCCTGAGCCTAGCATAGCCTCTCTCCAAAATGCCTCTCTACTGTAATAATAACCTTTTCTCACTTGCCTTATGTTGATACTGATTCATTTCTCATCTGGCCTGAACCCTAAGCAAAATGAAACAAGGCAATTAGGCCCTGCACTCTCTCCCACTATAAGGACCATGTTCTCCCTCCTCTCCCACCCAAGCTAGTCTCCTATGGAATGTCAGCCTCTCCACTATTATTCTTGTCTCCTAACACCATCTCTCAGCAAAATGCTTGGGTTAGCCCTGGTCAGTGTGGTTAGGGTGTCTGGAGCGTTATCCCATACACCAAAAGGTGTAGGGTTCAATTCCCGGTCAGGGCAGATAGCCTGGGTTGCAGGCTGGATCATCAGTCTGGTGTGTATGGGAGGCAATGGATCAATGTTTGTTTGTTTCTTTCTCTGCCTCCCCTTCCTCGCTCTCTAAAAAAAAAAAAAAAAAAAATCGAAAAAAAATTTTAAACTTGGGTTTTTCCTGAGCTTCTACAGCAAATGAAGAAGGGAAAGGGATGTATGATGTATGTATGGCATACATTAATAGATACAGAGTCCTGTGGTATAAGCAACCATCTGAGAACCCCAGAATCTTTTATCTGACAGATCACAAACTTCAACCCCCTGACTGTACAGATGAGAAAACAGACCCAGAAGTTTAAAGAATTAGTTCAAAACTTAACCAGGTTATTATTAGTGGAAACGGGACAAGAACAGAAAGGTCTTATAAATCCAAATCATAGTAATCTTATATAAACCACATTACTTGTTGTACAGATTTATAAGCCTTTTGAAATTTTCAGGAAAAAGACTACCAAAAATATATTTCCACCTATCCCAAAGTAAAAATAACACTATACAAAAATCAACCATGAAAAACGCTTATGCCCTGGAATCTGACCTGTCAGCCATGCTCCTCTCTGGAAATATGCTACTGCTTAATATTACAGATTAAAATCTCAACCTCTGTTCATGAAATCTGAGGAACTATAACTCCACTAACCTTCTGTTACTTCACTAATAACTACCACCTCTGGACACTAGTAACTCATATCCCATTATACAATACATCTCTTAAATGTCTAAGGTTCTTCCATTTTGAAAAGTGATTCTTCAAGACATAATTCAATTGCAACAAACCCACAATGAAATCAAATCCCAAGGAAGATTCCTGTCTTATTTAACATACTGTTTAATTAAAAGGAAGCCACTTTGATTTCAATTTTTGTTAGTAAAAACTTTTTTTTTTTAATTTCTATACCTTTCTCCCTGGGAAGATACAGTATCCTAACATGTTTCAATCCTTTGAAGAACAGGGAAGTATTGAGGGTCCCTATGGCCATCAGTGACCACTGTATAATGTATAAGGTGTCGAAGATTAACTGAGAAGAGTAACTACTGGCCACATCCTGGAAATTATTTTTTAATTAAACCTGATACAACTTCTTTTGCATAACTTTCCCCCCATTCTCCTAATTGTTGTTGGAGGCAGCAAAACAATCAGGATTATTTGGGGTTTCATCATGAAGTATTAAATCCAATGCACTGTTCCCTGGAACTTGAACCACTTTTGTTGAAGAGAAGGAAAAACACAGCTTAAGTCAATTCTGCAAGTCAAAAAGAGCTGTTCACTCTCCTAATGACTTCCTGTCAGAGAGCAAGGTATTAGAAAGTTGGGGAAACAAAGATAAAAAAATCATCTTACCCACACGAACTAATAACAACATTATACATTTATTTACAATTATTTAATTCCAGGTCACATTTTATTTGAAAAAAAGTGTGTGTATTAAATAATATCTATACATACACATAAACTATTTAACTGGTTTAAATTTCCAGTATATGGGCAATATAAATATATTTTCAGAAAAAAGGCTGCAGCTACCCATTTCTAGCACCATAAAAGCTAATGAGTGATACCTGGTGGAGAACTGATAATATGGGTTCCTGCGAGGCCAAGTAGTAACAAGCAATCCCATTCCTGCAAATTCTGATCAGTATCCTCTGCCTCCTTCTTGGATTTATCACATACACTTATCATTTCTCTATTTACTCTCTGTACCTAGAATAAATCTTAACACCTGTTGTCCTACTGAAGAGGATGTACTCAATTCTGTGATCTCAAACGCGTCCTAGAGTAAAGCTGGAGTGGACTACGTTGACCTGCCCTTCTCCCAAGCCTATATATGAGAGCTGTAACACTCGCACCTCCTTTTCCCCGGCCATCTGGGGGCACCAGGCAAGGTGTTTTGAGAGTATGGTACCAAAGGCTGTAATTTTTATCAACTTAAGGAAGAGAAAAAGGGTATCTAGCCAGCAAATAATTATTTTATAGGAGATGAGAGGATGGACAGAAAACTGAAGTGGAAAAGAAACAGATGGATGTTTTCTATTTCTACTATAAACCCAGTGGGGAATCTTCCTAAGACCAAAAACATATGCAACTACAATGACTCAGCACTCAACTGTCGTATATGCCACTTACTTTAAGATCTACTTAAAAAAAACTAGAGTGGTCACTAAATAAAATTAGGCAATACAATATTCAGTACTCAAATGTAAAAACTATCTAGATATTAAGTTTTCAAGGAAATTCAATAGTGGTATGTAAAATGTATAAAATACAGGATACATTCTGATTATTTTTTATTTTAGAAAAATAAAAGGAGAATGGAGGATGAAGAGGAAGAGAAAGAAAGGAAACGAGGGAGGAAAGGAATGCTGTCTCTTATAATAGAAGGCTACTTACAACTGTATTGAAGATTACCAACATTAGAAGTTCTACTATAATCTGGACAATAAAAAGCACTTATTTGTTCATCTTGCCAAAATAAAAATAAAAAATGGTTGTTAATACATATTATCTAATACTTAAATCTATCACATGCTTGTAACTTTTTTCACTCAAGAAATGTAAAAATCACATTTAAAATAATAGATTATCTAGGGAAAAAATCACACAAATACTTTGAATGTAGCCAAGAATCATGTAAATAGTCAAGTATTTTTTACCACTGAATCTACAAAGTCCACTGTGATAAAATACGGACTCAAGAAACGCTCTATGGTAAGAAAATAATAATAATCATAAAGTTAAATTTCTCACGTAAGTATTTCTCTCAAGAAAAATAATAAACATGGTAAATGATTTTCTAGTTAACTAAGTCCTGACAATTTGAAATGAAATAATTTTAACGGGTAAGTGATATTTTTAAAAGCTAAAAATTAAGACACATTTTATTATTTCTATTATTCTAAATCTTCATCTTCTCACCCTTGACTTAATTCTAGTTATCTCAGGAGTTGATGAATATAACTCACAAAAGGCAACATTTTAAAAATCAAAACACTGTAATGACCACTCATAATTCTCACTAAAAGCTCTGTATGTTGATTCTGTGTTTTCCATATGATTAACAGTTTAACTTCATCTGAAACTTAAGAACTAGTTTAAGTCCAGAAAATGATACTTTTCATATATGATACATAGTATTCAATAGTTAAAGCCAAGTTTTACAATATCCCAAACCACTCATCTATAAAAAAAAACTTCCCATAGATTAAAGGTCTGAAATCAAAAGTGCAGGAAAATAATCAATTCAACTAACAAGCACAGTTCTGCAAGAAAGCCAGGCTAAGAATCTGAGGAATAGCTAGAAATCCTATTACCTTTCACCTGTACAGAGGAGGTATATGGTTAGTGAAGAGTGCAGACTCTCAAGCCAGACAGGCAGCATTTCAATCCTACCTGTGCCTCTTAATTGCTGTGTGATTTGGGGAAAATTAATCTCTGATCTCTGTGTGCTTCAATTTCTTCATCTGTAAACAGGGTGTGAAGGTTACATTAATTCAGGTTAAACTCTAAGAAATGTAACTAGCACATAGTAAGTCCTCTTTACAAGTGCATGACCAAAGAATAATAAATACTCCAGAGAAAAAAAGTAATTCTATGTAAACAGTAAAGTAAGAAAGATGATAACTATAATCAGAAAATTAGCAGCTAATATTTATTTGAACTCCTACTGTGTGCCAACTATGCAAGGTGGTTATCTTTGATTCCATTTTACAAACGAGGAAACCAGGCCTCAGAGCTCAATTTATCTAAGGACACAGACCTGTCTAAAAAGCAACAGAGCCTGGTGCCTAACTTCAAGGCATGATCTTTCCATTTATTCTATCATCAAGTAAAAGAGGAAAAGGGCAAAAGTGCTAACATTGACTATGTGTGCACTGGGGGAGGAGGTGAATTGTGAGCAATATTTCTTCACATCGTTTTACAGAAAAGTTCAATAATCAATTGACCTTTCCCCTTACAAATGTAAACAATCTGCATTCTGCTAAAATGTACCCATTACGCTTATAACCTAACTAAAAAGGCTAATTTATGGAACTTGCCTTTTAGAGTTTCCTGGGAAGGAAAGGGTGGGAAAAGAGAGGGATAGGTTATTTTAAGGTTAAGTAATTCAACAGGAAGAAAAATGTGTTTGTAGTCCGGTCAGTCTGTATTTTAAAACATGACCATATTCTATAACTTTAAATGTGCAGAGGAGGCAATAAGAGTCAGGGTTTCCTTTTCCAATGAGCAGACTTGAAACCCAGAGGAAAATACAAATACATGTACAGGCTATGGCCAGAAAATATAAGCAAATGTGTACAATTTCAAATATTAAGAAAAACAAAACCCCTCAATATTCTTTTAAATGATAATCTGCAGTTTAGAAACATTACTTATGGTTTGGCCTGTGACGCTTATCATTCATCTGTAAACTTCCTGCACTCTGAATGACAAAATGAACTCTTTTTTAAGAGGTGCTATACTACTATTACACCAAATCAAATATGGAATAATGTATAATTATTATATACTATACAATTAGTATACCCAATGATGTTTTATATTATGGCAATTCACCTGGGAAAAAGTTCAGAAAGTATACTTGTAAGATCCAAACTTACAATTCGTATTTTTTTAAAAGAACTTTTCTCACAGGCTTAAAAAAATTATTCTGTTAATGAAAATTTAAAGGATTTCCTCTTCCCCATTCACAGAATTATTATTTAAAAGATGACTACCATGTAAATAGAATGTTTTGATTCTGGTTCAGAGAAAACTGTTTTGACTATTAAAAAGTTATTTTGCTAATTCCAGATTATCTACGATAATAGGATAGAAATTACCTCCTTAAAATACTTGTGTTAGTTATCACATTTCAATTGATTCTTCCAAACTTACTGCTTCAATTTCTAACAAGCAATCAAGGTAGCTAATTTAAATTTGCTTCTCCTCTCCATACACATCCTTTCTTTATTTAAAAAAAAAATATTTTTTTTTATTGATTTCAGAGAGAAGGGAGAGGGAGAGAGACAGAAACATCAATGAGGAGAATCACTGATCGGCTGCCTCCTGACACCCCACACCTGGGATCGAGCCCATAATCCAGGCATGTGCCCCTGACCAAAATCGAACCCAGGACCCTTCAGTCCGCAGGCCGATGGTCCATCTACTAAGCCAAACCAGCCAGGGCAGACATCTTTTCTTTAAAAAAAAAAAAAAATCAGTCCTAGCCGGTTTGGCTCAGTGGATAGAGAGAACGTTGGCCTGAAGACCAAAGGGTCCCAGGTTCGATTCCAGTCAAGGGCACATACTTCGGTTGCAGGCTCCTCTCTGGCCCGGGGCCCTGGCCGAGGCGTGCAGGAAGCAACCAATCAATGCGTTTCTCTCACAGTGATGTTTCTCTCTCTCTCTCTCCTCTCTCTCTCTCTCTCTCTCTCTCTCTCTCTCTCTCTCTTTCTCTCTCTAAGAAATCAATAGAAAAATATCCTCGGGTGAGGATTTAAAAAAAAAATCAAAGTACAATAATGTTACTAACAAGAATTAAATGAGAGTTTTAAGTTCCATAAAGAACTTATGATGACTAAAACAACAGTCACGCAATATGTTTCATAAGAGAATAAATGATCCCTGAAAAAATGAAATCTCCTAATTCTAATATTTAGTAAATCCAGAAATATAAGAATCCTATGAATAATAAATAAGCCTCTAAATGTTTATTGAAATGAAAACTATAACAAAGGAATGGGCCATGTCAACTTATCTCTGTTGCTGAACACTATGTTCAGTGTTGAGGGTTGAAAAGTATATTGCAAGAGTGCTTTTCTAAAGTTAAGTTCTTTTTTTAAAAATATATATTTTATTGATTTTTTTACAGAGAGGAAGGAAGAGGGATAGAGAGTTAGAAACATCGATGAGAGAGAAACATCGATCAGCTGCCTCCTGCACACTCCCTACTGGGTGTGTGCCCGCACCCAGGTACATGCCCTTGACCGGAATCAAAACCGGGACCCTTCAGTCCACAGGCCAACGCTCTATCCACTGAGCCAAACCGGTTACGGCTAAAGTTAAGTTCTTTAGAAAAAACTCTTTAAAAGTAAATCTCTTCCATTTTTACAATGAAAACAAGCAGCCTAATCACCGATTAGGCACTAATTATATAAATGGGTTTCCACATAGTGATAAAAGATGATTTAGGGACACTTTTTCCCTTCTGTTTTTGCTTTTTCTTAGGTGGGGGGTATACACCTAAAGTGACTAGGCAAACTAGATAGTCAGCAGGTTAATCAAGAGCTTGTTTGTGTCCACAAAGCAACTGAATCCTATTTGGAACTATTTCTCTTCTTCAAATGTCATGGCTAACACTATCACAGGGTGAACAATACATACTGAAACTTAAAAGGGGGATTTCTCACAGATTTTTACTATGCTGGACCTAATCTCTGAGGCCACTTGGCTTAAATGAGCTCAGCTGTTTTAAAACTTAAAAAGAAGACCACTACTGCAATGAGTTTATTTTACATTCAACTTTTTTACTGTATGCACCAAAAGAGTTTTAATTTTTCAATTACTTAAATGTTTAAATGAGATAACTTGATTATGTATGGAAACAACTATTCAGTATAAGAAGAAACCAGAGTGAAACTAATAAAAAAATTCCACACCTATACGAAAAGGATGCTTGCTGAGTTTTTGTTGTTGTTTTTTTAAGAGGAGGGGGTACAGTGTGTAATGAGAGACCAAGCTTCTCATCCCTGCTCTGCCACATACTGGCTCTTTACCCTGGTCATAGCACTTAGAACTGATAAATATGCATTTCTATGTATGTTAAGAAGAAGTAGCAGTAACTACCTCACAAATTGGAATGGAGATTAAATAAAATAATGGTGGTAAGTTAACCAACAAACAGTATGTTCTCAATAAATGTTAATATCCTCCTTTCTCCCCAATGGCCCAGTTTTCAGCATGTAGCCACTAAACTATACACAAGCTACTATAACATATTCAAAAGCAAGCTATGAAAGATATTTCTGTGCTGTTTTAACTAGGTAAACTCAACAGTCAACTAGTTTTTATTAAATATTGGACAGTCATTTTAAAGAGAACTCAAAACTCACAGAAGCTTCATGGTAAAGAAAACTATAATATGGGTTTTGTCTTCAAAAACTGCTTTAAAAATAATTATTATAATATTGCAGTAGCACACTATGGGACAGCAGAAACAAGGTCCATCATACCACTCAGAATCCTTCAGTGGGTTCCCAATTCTCTTGGAATAAAAACCCAATAGCCTTTCAATGCCCACCCCCATGCCCATCTCCACTCCTCACTCAGACCTCATCTGCTCCAATGCCAATATGACACTGTATGGGGGAGAGGGAGCCCCATACAAACTGCTCCAGCAACACGATCTCAATGTTCCTCAAATCTCTCCCCACCGTGTTTCTGTGGGACTCCCTCCTTCATCTCCTAGTCTGCTCAAAATTCACCTCACCAGTAGTGAAGACACCATTTTGCAACCCCACTTCCACTGCGCCCCCTCCACTCTCAATTCCCCTCCCTAAAGGGGCTTTTCTCCCATAGCACTTAACACCTTCTAACATAGTAAGGAAGAAAAAGATATACGATGTTTATTATCTGTCTCTGCTGACTAAAATGTAGCTCTCACCAGAGCAGGGATTTTCAACTTTCAGTGAAACAAACTATACATATACATATACATATACATATACATATACATATACATATACATATCCCCAGTGTCTGGAACAGTGCCTGGCACATAATAGGTATTTAATAAAAAATCATCAAAATTAAGGCCCTTCTTTAATTTGCTTTTATATATATAGTCAAACAATTGTAAAACAAGTCCTTAAAGAGACCATCTTGAACAGGCCTATAGTCATTTGGACGTATAAACACTGGTATTTGTTCAAAACACAATCTTAAATTTCGAAGTCCACGCATTTAAAAAAATTAAAAAACAGTAATTAACATCATTAATTATTCATTTAAATTTTGTTATTTAAAATATTCATTAATAATACTTGGGTTTTCATGTTTGAGTAATATATTTTATTTTCAAATTCAATTTTCAACCATTTCTAGCGACTTCATGTGAGTCAGAAGACTGTATCACAAACACTGGGGGAAATAGTAAGCCAGGAGAAAATAGTTTCAATTCTACAACAAACAGTTTTGCAACCTTGAACCTCAAAACCTCCTTGATCCTCAATTTCTTCTTTTGTGAAGGGGGAGTAAATAGATGATCTCTTAAGTCATTTTAGGTCTAAAAATTCTATGATACTTTGAATCAAAAATCTAGTAGGTTACACAGTCTACACACTTCTCACACCTCTAATAAAAATCATGAGGGTGGCTTAGTGATTGAGCTTTGACCTATGAACCCGGAGATCACAGTATGATTCCTGGTCAGGGCACATACCCAGATCATGGGCTGGATTGCAGACTGATCCCCAGTGTGGGGTATGCACAAGGCAGCCAATCAATGATTCTCTCTCATCATTGATGTTTCTCTTTTTTTCTCTCTCTTCCCTTCCTCTCTGAAATCAATAAAATATATAAATCATTATAACCAAAATTTTCATAGTTGAATGGAACTTTGGAAATCATCAAATCCAATTATGTCATCTTACAAATAAGAAAACCCAAATATTCTGACCACTTTTTAAAAGATTTTCAGGAGTAACAGAATATTGTCTACTTTCTGAATTATTTTTAAAGTTATCTGAACAATTTTTTTCTTATACAAAATATTTCGATTATCCCATCATTTAAACTTGTCCCCAAATTGGCAACGTGTCCTAGCAGTGGGCTGCATTACACACACAGCAAAGCAAAACAACACACACACACACACACAACAAAAAACATGAGTCCAAAAATTACATCGAGAAGCAGTTATAAGAAGTTTATAAGACAATTTTTAAGCAGAAAATTCTTATGGCCTAACTTCTAGTAGGGCCCACGGTGATTGAATTTCTAAACTAACTAGAGCACTTCAAGACAATTCTAGTGACATGATCTGAGTTCGGCCACAGAAGGGCCTTAAATTAGTAATATCTTGTCACTACTGGTACAATTAGATGAGTTATGGCTAAATTCCAAAACTAGCTATTTAATATTAACAAAAGGATAGAAGCTTACACGCTCCAATCCAAGCTGAACTCTCAGATGAAGCACACGAGAAACCTGAATTCCTGAACAGGTGATGCGCATCACCGAGACCGCGGCTCCCCACAGGATGCTGCCGCCCGGAGATCACCAAGAACAGAACACATTTCCATGCGCTCTCGGGGTTCACAGGGGGTTACTGCTCATCTACAGGCCAAGAGTCTGGGAACCCGAGGAGTAATGTCTATGACAGTCATAATACCAAGAAACTAGAAACTGTCTGACGCCCTAGACATAGGGCGGGGGGGGGGGGGACCTTTGAACACTGTAGTATCAATCCCAACACCGACCTGCACTTTATGACAAAGTTTTCTTGCAAGCATGGAACCTCCCCTAGGATAAAAACCTTGAACATACGGCAAGCTAAGCGACATATCTTATATACGACACCAAACTTTTGCCAAGTTGGAAGCTGGGGCTCGATAAGTGTCATTCAGCAGAAATAAGACCAACTAAAAACAAAAGGCACTGGGCATTCCCTGAGCGCGCGCGCGCGCACACACAGACACACGCACGCACCCTCCTCAAAGAGGCCTTTATGCTGCCCCCGAGCCCGCGGACAACAATATCATTTTTACTGTCTATTCATACAGCAACCTGCCTGGAATTCAACTCATGCTCAGACTTTCAGGCCAAGCAAGCATCGCTTCTGAAAAACAAAGGGAGTCCCACAGAGTCAGGTGCATCATCACCAGAATGTAAACATAACTTGACCACCACGTTAAACATGGTGTGTGTGTGTTCCCACCCCCCCCCCCAAACAAAAAGAGAGAGGGGAATCACTTGACAAACTGTCTTTTAAAAAATCACAAGTGTTCTCTTAAACTGGCGTAATAAAGCAATCACTCCTCCCACCCCAAGCACATACAATATGGGCTCAAAGGCTAGCAAGTGTGCTTCTCCGCATTTCGTGAAATGAGAACAGGTTGCACTTCCGTACTCCCCCCCCCGCACCCCCGCACCCCGGCCCCCAGCCCGGCGGGCTCCGGGCTCCCCGGGGAGGGAATATCCTCTCCTCCAGCGGCCAGGACGCGCGGAGGGGATGGAGCCAGAGGCAGACCCCCGCTCCAAGCAGCTGCCCGAGACCCGCGGTGCCGGCGCCGGCGGAGGGGAGCCCGGCAAAGTCCTTCCCCCTGCGGGGCGGGGGAGCCTCCGCACCCGGAACCGCGACCCGGTCCGGGCCAGACACAATGGAGCCGGCGGCCCGGCAGGAGCGGGGCCGTTGCCGTCCCCTCCCCCCCGCCCAACGCCTCCCCCCGCGCCCGGCCGGGCGAGAGCCCCGCGGGCCGCTCCGCGCCCCAAACTCCCGGGCTCCCGACTAGGCCCGGCTCCGCTCCGCCTCCTCGGCTCTCGCGTAGCGGCGGCGCCGGCGGGAAGGGGCGCAGGAAGCAGGGAAGGCAGGAGCCGAGCGGCCGGGGAGCGCAGCGCAGGCCGCGGGCCGGGCGCGGGGCGGCGGGGTCGCCGCGGGGCGGAGGGGCGGGCGGGTGCGCGGCGGCGGCGGCGGGCGGGCGGCCGGTGCCTCACCATGTTGGTGTCCTCCAGGCCTCTCCCCTCCTCCTCCGGCTCCGCAGCGAATGGACGGCGGCGGCGGCGGCGGCTCCTCTCACGGGCTCGCCGGGCTCCCGCTCATGCGCAGTGCGGCCGGCCCGGCGCGGCCCGAGGAGGCAGCCCGGGGCCTGGGAGGCGGAGGGACGGGCGGGGGGCGGGAGCCCCGCGCGGGGGTTCCCCGGGGCGCGGGGTCTCCCGGGCGGGCGTGGGGGGGGGGGGGCGCTGGGGCGGGGACGCCGGCGGGGCAGGGGGCGACGCACGCCCTCCGCGCGCTGACATCCTCCCGCCGCCCGCGGGCTCCGGCGGGGAGGGGGCGCTGGGCACCCGCTTCCTGCGCTCCTTCCGCCGGCGCTCCGCGCGGCCGGGTCTACACGGGCTCCGGGAGGCGGGAGCCGCGGCCAGGGGTGCAGCGAGGGGCGACTGGAAGGCATCGGACTGGGCGCCCGCTGCATCCCAACCACCCCATCCGTGCAGAAGAGGCGGAAAATAGTGCAAGCCTCACCCCCCGTCCTCCTCTCCCCTGCACCCCCAGGTCCAGTAGCTGGACGGCATCGGGTCCCCCACGTGCATGTCCCGGAGGAGACCTCCGTCCCGCCGCACGGGACCTGCACTGCCCTGGAGTGGCGCGGGCTCTTCCCAGGCGTCAGCGGCCACGCGGGACCGGGAGCAGGGTCCTGGGGTTGCGGGAGGAGGACGGGGCAGTCCGCACCCCACGCTTTGGATGCGGCTAGTGGGGAAGTTGCGGTATCAGCGTAGCTGTTTGCTCTAAACTCCCAATCAGTTCCCCCTTGCTAGGATCCGTTTTGGGAAGTAATGAGCATGCTTTTCACTGACGACGGGCGGACGTCAGGGTGGGTGAACCGTCCAGGCTTGGTGCTAAGTCTCGTGAGGAGGAGGGCGCCAGGATTCTGAGCTGGGGTCCAGCGGACAAGTATGCTGCAGGCAGCACAAAAGACTCCGGAGTGGTCCCCGCCCGAAAGAAACTGACTATCCTGCTGCAGAGATGAGACCCTTTTCACACACAAAGGAAGGAAATAGATAATAAAGCAAACGTCAGAAAATCACAACCAGGACTCAGCCGAAAGTTAAGGTGTTTCGGAGCAGAATCAACCTCATTGGAGGTGTTACTACCCTCACCTCTCACGCCCTGATCCCACCCCCAACATGACCAGGTGTAAGCTACCAGATCAACAGTATAACTTCATGACTTTGAAGTTCTTATTAAGGCAGTAGAATTTGGGCAACTCCTGGGGGCCTCCTAATGCTTCCTGGAGCCAACCACATATCAGGAGTTCCCAGGACTCTGCCAGCACAGGCATTCATCCATTCTTCCCACTGATCTTTAGTGGGCACATCCTAATGGCCACCCCGCTTGCTAGGCTTTGGGAAGTCAGCTCTGTGAGGACAGGCCAGATGTGCCTCATGCAGCAAGCCTGAAGCTGGGCCACATCCATGGCCTTTGACCTGAAATAGCAACTACAGCTAGGGTCTTAGTGAAGAAGCTTCCCTGTATCGCTTTCCCCGCACTGTTATATTTCACTGAGATATTAGCTCATAAGTTTTCTTAAGCGTTTGCCTAATTGCCAACTCCAGCGGACAGTCCTTAGTTCACATTCTATTTGCCTCTCTCTTGCATTTAAACATTTCCTCAAGTTTCCTCTCCAGGATTTTCTATGATCCACTTTCTTCCACATTTCCTCCTTCCCCTGTGAGCACTCTCCTTTGGGGACTCAACTCTCATAGGCTCTTAAATGCTGGGTTTTCCAGAACCATCCCCGAATCTCTTCCTGCATACAACCTGTGTCATGCTCTCACATTCCCACAGTGTCAACTGCTACCTTTTTGTTGTTGTTAATCCTCACTAGAGGATATTCTCTCCATTGATATTTTTAGAGAGAGTAGAAGGGAGTGGGACAGAAAGAAACATCGATGTGAGAGACACACATTGATTGGTTGCCTTCTGGACGTGCCCTGACTGAGACCAGGGATCAAGCCTGCAACCGAGATGCCCTTGATTGGAATTGAACCCAAGACTCTTCAGTCCTCAGGCTGATGCTCTAATCTCTGAGCACTGGGTAAGGCTCAACTACTGCCTTTATCTGAGAAGTCCTAAATCTTGGCTTCTAGCTCATTTTGGTTATTCCAGAAGTCCATCAATATTGACAAATCCAAACCTGCTTTTCCTCCTATCTTTTTACCAAATCATCCAAACTAGACATGTAAGAGTCCTCCACAATTTCTTCTACCTCATCCTCCTTAACCTAATCGGCCACCAAAACTCATTTTTATCTCCTAAATAACTTTGAATCTGCACTCTACCCTCCCCATCCCTCAGCCAACCTGTTATTATACCTCTTCTCATCTTATCAGTGGCCTCTTGACTCTGGCCTCTACTCTCCCTACCTCTCCGGAGTTGTCTTTCTGTAATACAAATCTGAATTTGTTCCTTAAAATACTCCAGTGGCTCCATAAACTTGAGCCTCTATGGTGTGGCCTATAAGGCTTTCTCCCCATAATCTGTCCGCTCACCTGGCCATTCCCCACCCCCTTCCACAGAACCTCAGGTGTCAGTTTTAACAATCCGAACGTGCCCTGCTCCTTCATGCCTCCTTGCTTTCTCTCCTTCTGCTGTCCTTGGCATACTTGCTAACACTGACCAGGGGCTTTCCATGTAGCATGGACTAATTTAAACCAATGATACATACTCACTCACATAATCCTCACTTCGATCCTATGAACTATGCCCGGTGACTATGCCTATTCTGCAGAGAAGGCCCTAAAGCATAGGAGACTAAATAACATGCCTAAGGCTCCGCTGCTGGTGTGCAGTAGAGCTGGGATTTAAACCCAGATAGTGTGTCTACAGAGTCTATTCTCTTAACCACCACTCTGTATTTCCTACCAAGTCCTCATACTCAATTCAAACACCACCTTCTCTGTGTCTCCTGACCTCATTCCTGAGTCTAGCACTGCTGTGACACCTTGTGTATACTTTGTTGCACTTATGACATCATATGATAATCATTTGCCTACATGACCACCTTCCCTGCCAGACTGTGTACTGCTCCAGGCCAGAGCTCAGTTGCACACATCTTCAAGTTTTCAGTGTCAAAGCGAATGCCTGGCATATATGACACATATATGCTACATGGTAATGGTTGGATAAATTAAAAGAAAGAAGATGTCTAACTGATATCTGTCGATATGTTTAAGACTATGCCTACATTGTTTTTTTATTGTAATGGAATGTCTGTCCTCCTTGGCAGATGTATATTATACCATATGGTCAGATGGTAAACGTAGTAGCAACTGTATCCTTTACTGCACTTCCAGGCTGTAGCAGTGAATGTGAAATGGAGACTTATTACTCAATCACTGTTATTGAGTGAGGGAAACATATTTGTTAAAGTTATCCTGATTATTTTTAAAATAGAAAAATCCTGAAGATAAAGCATAAATTACAAGATTTGATTAAATAAAGACTATTCATTAACATGTTCATAGTACTTTTTTTCATCAAGAATTTTCAGATAATTAAGGCTTTGAGATTGTTTTAATCACAAAATTCATAAAGATTATCTTCTGTGGTGACAAGCTCAATACAATAATAATAAGATGGAAATTTCTAACTAAAATCCACTATCCTCATTCTCCCTCTCTGTAAAGATAAACATAGATATACATTGTATATCTCTATATACACACATATATCTGTCACATAGCTCATACACACATATATATTCACTGTACACCTCTAGCTATATAAACAAATTGGTACAAAGTGTTTGTAGATAGTGTAATTTCTTTCAAGGTAAAACAAGCAACTATTTGAAATAACTGTTACCTGAGATCCTTAAAAAATCCATTTAGGCTAAATATATTCACTGATAAAATTGTTGCAGCTCTGTTTAAAGAACCGTGTAAAACCAAGAATTCCATACTTTTGAAAATCTGTCTTTTAGCAAAAAGAAAGAGCAAGGGTGATCTGAGAAGACAGACTGCTAACATGTCTGGTGGTGAGCCTGCAGGGTAACTGTGTGTACATAGCCACAGTTCAAAGGCATTATCCTGGGATGCACAGCCACCACCTTCCCACACTGAACTTGGGTGGACTCAGTTTTGCCAAACACATCAATTGTAAGTGCTTATTGAATTCAAGCTTGCCTGTTTATAAATATGTAAGAGTAAAAAATGTTTAAGGGTGAAGCAGACAGGAGCAGGCCTGGGGGCAGGAGTAAGCCCAATGTAGCTGCAGGAAATCTAACGTGAGGGCCAGAGTCCCAAATTCATGCCAAACTCACCAGAATAGTGGAAGCCTTTTGGCTCTCCCCTTCCTGACAAGCGTTACCGGTGAAGCCGAAGAAACGACTGACTGCCTGGGACTTTCTCCCCCACATCCTGAACCATTTGAAGAGGAACCCTTAATCAGGACAAAGGGATAAACCTCAAGGACTGTCCCTAGGAAACTGGGCACCATTGTCCTCTTCACGCAAAAGGACCAGCAAAAGCAGTGTTCCGGTGGGTCACCTTCTAAATAGGAAAACGGGGATATTTACCAGAGCCAGTCTGTCACCTCAAGGTACATGTGGGTCTGTTGATTTTAGCTGCTCCACACTCATGGTAGAGGAATGGACTTGCGGTAACAGCTAAGACTGGAGGGCCAGCAATGAGAAACCAAGCCCATCACTGATGATGTCACAATGTCCCACTGTCCGAAGGTATTCCTCCTGGACCTCCCTGCCCAGCCCAGCTTTGTCCCTCCTACTTGAGACTGTGGCTCAGCCTGGTGTCTGTCTTGGACAGCTCTAACCAGTTGCAAAGAGTGAATTCATTGAAATCGTAATGGCTTTGAGGTTGTTTTAAGCCATTACTGTACTACTCGTAGTAGTACAGGTAGATGATTCAGTAGTACTCTGAAATCCAGGCTGTTTGTCCCTGGATTCTTCCAGTATCCTCACCAAGGCATTTTTCACTGGTGATGAGAAAATGCTGGTATTGAATCAACACCTTGCTTTTCTCTCTTTATTCGGAGGGTAGTGCATAAGGCTACCCTCTGGGACTCCGTATTCTCAATTACAACATGAGGTTGAATTGTATTATTTTCTATCAAACCCTAAGTTGTTTTTTTTTATTTTATCCCGGTAGACTATTATGAGCTGTCTTTACAGATCAGGAAAGAATAGCTTGTCTCATTCCCCCATTCATTCATTCATTCATTCATTCATTCATTTTTAAGTGTAGGGAGCACCTAAGCAAGCACTCTCTGACAAATGTAATGCAAGCCACAATAGGAGGCACATAGGAAATTTTAAATTTTCTAGCAGTGATGTTTATAAAGTAAAAGGAAACAAGCTTCACTTGTTTTGTTTTTAATATTCAACCTAAGGTATTGGGAATACCAGCATTTCAACATGTACTCAATATAAAATAGTAGTCAGATATCTTACATTCTTTCTTCACAGCATGTCTTTGAAATCTGATGTGCGTTTTACACCTAAAGTACATCTTCATTTGGACTAGTCACACTCCAAGTGCTCAGGGACCACATAAGGTACTTGCTACTATATTGACCAGCACAGGCCTGGGCAGTGGCTGGCCTGGAGTAGATGCTCAACAAATGGGAGTAATAAGTACTCTTACTTTCAGGAAATAGATGAAAACCTGGGATATCTATAGCTAATCAATAGTACGCATAAAAATATTTAGCATTTAGGAAACTAGTGCAATTTAGTTGGAGGAAACATGTATCTGGGATAAATGTTTTCAGTGTATATAGCAAACTAGGAAAATTACCAGTGCAAATTTGTCTACCAAGCACCAATAATGTGCCTGACCATGAACATGTCTTCCTGTTAAATGTGATTTCTGTATAAGAATTGTTCAACCAAAATAAGACATATATAAAGCACTGGAACATATCCCACAGGTACATTAGAGTTTTGAGGTGTGTTTTTCAGGGTTGTCCAGTAAATAAGTAAATGGCATTTTCTTTAAGACATGTTACCCTTTTCAAAGAAATTATTTGGGATGGATGAAGAGAGAAGAGTTTGGTTCAAGGGAAGGTTTCTGTGCAAATATTGTAAAACTTTAAAAAGGTTAATAGAAGGGTCAGGTTAGCCTGTAGCACTGTGAAAGAGAAAGACAAAAATAACAAAATACGAATATTATGAGTTATCATTTTGAGAATAAATACACAGGAAGAAGAAGTCAATGAAAGTATCTAATTATGAAGCCTAAATGGGTCAAGCTGTTGTGGGAGATCAGGGAGAACCCCTCAGGATATTTGAGAAAGAAGATTCGTCAAAGTTCTTTAGAGATAAAATGTGATGTGGCCACTCTTAATTGACCAAAAATGAAAGAAAGGAAAGTGCTGTGGCTAAAGATCACCACTTCAAAATAAAATAACAGATTTGGGAGAATTTGAGGAGGTCTCTTGATTTTGTTGACAACCTGACCTGGAAGCAGGGTGTGTGGGATGGGGGTTGCGTGGAGAGGAAGGAAGCTTGAAGGTCCATGTTCAGGCCGGACAGGTGAGCTCTGGGGAGGCGTCGGTGACAGCACAATTGGCAGAGCAGGTCTGGCTGGAAAGAACACCCCCGGGAGGGGTCAGGGGAGAGGAGGGATTCTTTTCATTCCTGGCGGATGGCATATAGCTCTACAGACTAGCAACGTAGCTGTGAAACGTGTAAGAAAACAACCCGCTCAGGCTGGGCACATGTGATGGGGCCACAGACCTTGGGTGAAATGCATGTGTGGCTCAGAGCCCGGGTTCTTGGGCCAGGTGTGTGTTATTTGGTTGATTTTGAGAAGAGTCTGAGAATTGATTCCAGTCCTTCAGGTGAATGATTTCTCAAAAACAATAATGAATAGTATTAAATCAATTGTGAAATCGTTGCAGTTGACATTTTTTTTTTTTTGCTTTTAAAATTTTTTTATTTTTTCCCTATTTTTTGTTTGTTTCATCTTTTTTCATTTTTTTTGTTTTTAATTTTCTTTTCTGCAGTTGACATTTTTTTCCTTCAATGTTATCTTTACATTATTTGAAGTTCAGATCCTTTGCTATTTTCTTTTCACATATGTGTTGTCTTCTTTGAGCCTCAATTCCTCTGACTGGAAATTTTGGATTAGAGACATTTTTGGTTTGCTTCCAACTTCAAATGTAAGCTTTCCTAGAAATTCCAGGAAGTATGCCCTGGCCTGTGTGGCTCAATTGGTGGGTGTCTGTCATCCTGTACACTGAAAAATTGTCAGTTCAATTGACGATCTATGTTTTGCTCTCACATCCATGTTTCTCTCTCTCTCTCTCTCTCTCTCTCTCTCTCTCTCTCTCCCTCCCTCCCTCCCTCCCTCTCCAAAAAAAATCAATAAAAATATTTTTTTAAAAAAATATATCTTTATTGATTTTAGAGAGAGAGAAAGGGATAGGGAGAGAGAGATAGAAACATCAATGAGAAAGAAACATTGATCAGCCACCTGCATGCCTCCTACTGGGGACTGAGCCCACAACCCGGGCATGTGCCCTGACTGGGAATCGAAGCAGTAACCTCTGGGTTCATAGGTCAATTCTCAACCACTGAGAAACACTGGTGGGCTCAATAAAAAGATTATTTTTAATTCCAGGAAGTATAATTGTTCTCACTCGGTCTTCTATTTCAACATTCATTGAACACTTGTCAGTGAATACTTGTCACAACAGTAAGAAGCCCTAGGAATACAATGAAAGAACCACAGTCCCAGCATCCCTGCCCACACACCCCAGGAACTCAATGTGGAAACTATGAGAGGTGGAGAGGGTTGTACAAGCCTTGCATCTGGGAAGCCCAGCAGGACTGTGGATAGAGGGGAGGCTGTGTGTAGTCAAGAGCGTGGGCTTCCAATAACCTGAATCTGTGCTTGGGCCAAACCCTACCATTTATTATGAGGGTGATGTTGGCATATTTCTTAATGTGAGCCCCAGTCCCTTCATCTGCAAAATACCTACCTCAAGGTATTGTGTGAGGAGTAAATGAGACAGGCACTGGACAAGTTGTGGTTGCTCATATGAACAGACTTCGAAGGAATGAACAAGCAATGAGTCTCAAGCTGAGATGACTTGGTTTTCAGAACAAGTAGTGATGCTTAGAAAGGAGTAGTTCTTTCCTGTTACATTTGGATGTCTCTTTAATCAAAAGCCCCCTCAAGTAGAGCATTGTGATTGCTCTTTCACATTTCATAGATGGTAAGATAACCCAAAGCAGCCATGATCATAGTAAGTATTAGGGTTACATGATGAGGCAAACACAAGTTAGATCATCAGTGCCCTCCAAACACCATATCAACACAGATTCTTCTGACACTCGATGTGGCTCTGACATCTGGAAACACTTTGACCAGCACAGCCAGCTTGATTGGCCACACACACACACACACACACACACACACACACACACATTGTGATCACATTTCTTCCCCAAACCTCAAAGGGCCATGATACAAAGTTAATGATAGCCAATGACTACTCAGAAGACATGTTGCAATCCCCCCCCCACCCCGCCCCATGGTGCAGAAGAGAAGCAGAAGGTGGCAGCTCCCTCCTCTCCTGTCTGTGATGATGGGTTTAGCAGTTTGAAATGTGTAGGTCCTGGCATGCCATCTGTTTCTGCTCATGTCTGCAATAGACAGACAAACAGTGTGACTAGAGGACTCTGGTCAGGTGCTCAGATGAAACATTGATTTTATTTCGGTGGCCAAACCAGTAGATAAGATCTGGTTTCTACTTTTAAAATAACTTGTGAAATTTGTTTCTCAAAAGGAAAAAGAAACAGTTGAATAAATGCAGAAATTACAATAATACAAATTTTTATTTACACATGTCTGTAGAAGCAAGGCAGATGTCAATCTCACAAGACCAGTATTTCCCTGATTCAAAACAAACAAAAATACATCAAAGAAAATGAAACTCAGTTTGAGGTGAATATCCCTCAAACACAGATATCAGCAAAAACCATTTTAAAATATTAGCAAACAGCCAAAACCGGTTTGGCTCAGTGGATAGAGCATCAGCTTGCGGACTGAAAGGTCCCAGGTTCGATTCCGGTCAAGGGCATGTACCTGGGTTGCGGGCACATCCCCAGTGGGAGATGTGCAGGAGGCAGATGATCGATGTTTCTCTCTCATAGACGTTTCTAGCTCTCTATCTCTCTCCTTTCTTCTCTGTAAAAAATCAATAAAATATATTTAAAATAAAATAAAATAAAATATTAGCAAACAGAGCCCTGGCCAGTGTGGCTCAGTGGAGAGAGCATCAGACCTCCCACCGAATGGTCTGGTCATGGTTTCAATTCCCAGTTAAGGGCACACACTTGGGTTGCAGGTTCAATCCCCAATTCCTGGTCTGAGTGATTGCAGAGGCAACCAATTGATGTGTCTTTTTTATATCGATGCTTCTCTCCCCCCCCCCCTAAAAATAATGGAAAAATATCCATGGGTGAGGATTAACAACAGTAACAGCAAAAATTAGCAAACTGAATTAAATAATGTATCAAAAGGATTATGTACCATCACCAAGTACCTAGGAATGCAAGGTCGATTTAATAGTTGAAAATTAATGTAATACCATAACCTATAAAATAAAAGCATAATATGCTAATTTGACCAGACGTCCTTCCAGACGACCTTCTGGACGAAGCCGGGGCTGCAAGGGAAGCCCAGATCCCGGGTGCTGGAGGGAAGCTGGTGCCAGCAGCCAGGGGAAGGAAGGCCTACTCTTGCATGAATTTCATGCATTGGGCCTCTAGTAATAGGATAAAAGACAAAACCACACAATCATCTAAACCAGGGGTCCTCAAACTTTTTATTTTTTTATTCATTTATTTATTTTTATAATTAAAAATTGTAAATTTCTTATTGATTCATAAATTATACAGTATAGGGTTATGTATGGAATAGATATTGGGTAAATGACCTCCACGGCACAAAAAACTGGATTATCATGTCATGATAGCGAGCACCATTAACTGTCCTCAAACTTTTTAAACAGGGGGCCAGTTCACTGTCCCTCAGACCGTTGGAGGGCCGGACTATAGTTTTAAAAAAAACTATAAACAAATTCCTATGCACACTGCACATATCTTATTTTGAAGTAAAAAAACAAAACGGGTACAAATACAATATTTGTATTTGCATGTGGCCCGCAGGCCGTAGTTTGAGGACCCCTGATCTAAACAGATGCAGAAAAAGCATGTAACGAAATCCAACAACCTTTCTGGTGTAAATTTTCAACAAAGTGGAGATAGAAGGGAAGTTCCTTACCTGATTACAAAAACCTGATGCTAACATCATACTTAATGATGGAAGATGGAATGTTTGTCTCTAAAATGGGAAAAATGTAGATATTTGCTCTCATCACTTCTAATCAACCTTGTACTGAGATTCTGGCCAGTCAAAAAAAAATTTTTTAAGTCATCCAGATTGGAAAGAAGTTAAAATCATCTCTATCCTCAGTGACATTGTCCTCTATGTAAAAAACCCCAAGGAGTCCCCTGCCCTCCACCCCAAACTGCTAGAATTAAAAAATGAATGCAGCAAGGCAACTGGATACAAGATCAATATTTTAAAAATCAATTGTATTTCTATATTCTAGCAGTAAACAATCCAAAATTAAGAAAACATTTTCATTCACAAGAGCATCAAAAATAAGACTTAGGAATAAGTCTAACAAAGAAGTGAAATGTGTATACACTGAAAATGATCAAATATTGCTGGGAGAAATTAAAAAAGATTTAAAGACTCATGTCCATAGATTGAAAGACTCAATATTGGTAGGATGGTAGTTCTCCCCAGATTGTTGTACAGATTCAATGCAATCCCTATCAAAATGCCAGCAGTCGATGTAGAAATTGACAAGTTGATCCTAAACTTTATATGGAAATTCAATATCATCAGTCCTTAGGGAAATGCCAATTAAAACTCAATGAGATAATTCTGCATATCCACCAGAATGGCTATAATTTAAAAAGACAGGCCTTCTGAAGTTTGAGTGAGTAGCTGGAGAAAGTGGACCCCTCAGGCACTGCAGATTGTAATGTAAAATAAAAATTTAAACTGTTCTTAAAATTTGAACTTAGTGCCCTGGCTGGTAGCTCAGTGGTTAGAGCATTGGCCTGTGCACTGAAGGGTCCCAGGTTTGATTCCCGGTCAAGGGCACATACCTGGGTTGCAGGATTGATCCTCAGCTCCATTTGGGGCATGTGCAGGGAGGTAATCAATCAATGTGTCTCTCTCACATCAATGTTTCTGCCTCCCTCCATCCCTCCCACTCTCTCTAAAAATTAATGGGATAAAATATATTCACAAAAAAAATTTTTTTTAAACTTACCACCCTGGCTGGTGTGGCTCAGGTGGTTGGAGCATTGCCCCAACCACCAAAAGGTGGCAGGTTTGTTTCTTGGTCCAGGGACGCAGCCAGGTTGCAGGTTTGATCCCCAGTCAGGGCCCATATGTAAGGCAACTGATCAATGTTTCTCTCTCTCTCTCTCTCTCTCTCTCTCTCTCTCTCTTCCTCTCTAAAATCAATTTTTTAAAAATTGAACTTACCATATGACAAAGTAATTCTCCCACTAGGTACTTATCCAGGAGAAATATGAGGTATACCAAAATGTAGCATTGTACATAATAGATAAAAACTGGAAATTATTCAAATCCTTATACATTGGTAAATAAAGAAAATGGGTTATATTCATACAGTAGAACCTATTCAGCAGTAAAAAGATGCTTCTGTGTGGCCCCTGCTTCTGCCTACTCTCTTACACATTGGAGTCTCCCTGGATGGAAATCAAGTGAGGAGTGATCTACTGGCTTCCAGTAGGAACCTTCATGTGGAAAATTCCCCAAACACAGAAAGGATTTTCAATGACTATTGTTGGGTGTCACAAAACACAACAAATATCCACTGTGTTCTCTTCAGGACCCCATCTAGGGTCACAAACTTGGGACTTTGACCCAGGGCACTGAAATTTCCAGGGCTCAAAAAAAGGGATGGGGCAAGCATACCAATGTCAAAGGCAGGCAATGCTTTGAATGTAGACCTGCCCTCTTCCCCAAATGCACAAAAGCAAGCTTTGTGCCCTGGCCCCCAGCAGTAAAACTTCTAGGCATGGCTCTGCCACTTCCTTTCCACTCCAGCTTCCTGGACCCCCTTGCCTCCACTTACTTGGCAATCTGAGCTCCCCAGTCAGGTCTCCAATCTGTCCTGCCTACCACTACAGTCTCATTGTCCTCAAGGTCAGTTCACCCTTGTCACTTCTAGCACACACACAAAATAAAAAAAATTAAAAATTCCAGTGGCCACTTACTTATTGTCTGTATCACCCAAAATCTTTTGCTTGATTTTCAGAAGCTCCATACTCTGGGTACAACTTACGATGGCTGACATCTGACCTACGTTTTCCTTTCCTGCATGCTTCCCAGCAGGGTGGGCTGAAAGGGAAACTCCTGGGAGAGTCGGAAGCAGCAGCCATTTGGGACTCAAACACATTTCAGCTGATCTGCTGAGTCATCTTATTGGCATGAAGCAGCAACTAAGCCTACCAGTTCTCTCCTTTCCCCTGGATCCTCCTTCGGCTCCTTTAACACAACAACCAGGTGTCTGTGCTCAGCTGTGTGACATAGGGCCCTCGCTTCTGCAGAACAGCTTGACACCAAGGTCAGAGGTGATAGGAACTGACGCAGCTCTCAAGTTCATCCTGTCAGGCTTCAGCTCATGCTCACGGGTTCCACCCTTCTCTTGATCTTCCCCACTTTACACTCATCATCCCTTCCTGACTACTTACACAGTGGACTTCAAGTGTCAACATTAGACATGGAGACAATAGCCTTACAGAGATTGCTTAACCAGCTCTCACAACTGTGCAAGGCCAACTCCCTGTAATGATGGATGATGGGTGGATGGGTGGATGGGTGGATGGGTGGATGGATGGATGGATGGATCTCCTATTGGTGCTGCTTCTCTGTCGGGTATACATTTGTCCCCATCTCTACCTTCTACAGGTGTCCTCTTCTTTCAACACCCAGTTCTCCATGAAGCTGCCCCAGGACCTAGAGCTAAGAGTGACCCCCACACATACACGCACAGAGAAAAAGTTGTGCCGCCCATGCCGGCTATTTGAGATCCCTAGAGCACTGGGCTAATTTTGCCTCATCTCTTAGATATTTATGCCCATGTCACTTTTCCTCTATTAACTACTTGTCCCTCCAAGGGCAGGGACTGTGTGTCATACATTTTTAGGTCTCCCAGAGAATTTTCGACTGGCCTAGGACTCTGTGCAATGAACTAAATTGAATGGGACTAAAAACTCAAGGGAAAAAGAGGGTTGGTAGGAAGATAAGGACTTCAAAATAAACTACTTTTAAAAACATTCCCACCTGCCTGCCTGGTGAGTGCATGCCCACATGTCAGTCTCAGAATTCCTCTTCTCTCCAGCCACAGCCGGGAACATCAGCTTTCTAGCAAGGAAACACAGAATGAAAAGAATGTAAGAGCGCGTACCTTCCTCCCCCAATTATTTACTAGTTCATGCAATTTGATGTGTAATAATGCCTGTCGATGAGAAGTGGGAGAAATCACCTGCAATATGATTTTTCTTTTTTTTGGCTACCAAGGCTCTTTTACAAGGAGCCCTGAATGATATGATTTAATGAGTAGAACTATTATTCCAACTACTGTCTGCAAGTAGTAATATGGATCAGAGACCATTTTCAATATGTAAAAATGTCTAACAGTAATGTTTGGATAAAGAAAAAAAAGCATTCTACTGTTTACAGACTAAATGTTTTGGCAGGGACTATTTTCATTCAGGGGGTTAATACACATTACTCCAAGCTCATTATAAACCCTATATGTTCTTCAATTACTTTAATAAAAGGAGAAATTACTCGATAACTTTTTAATAAATATATGTGGTTTGTTAGGGAAATTGTTTTAACATCTAGTGTCCCTTCACTTGAAATAATTGAGGAGACTCTAAAAGGATAAAAAGGTTCAACCATTATACTAGATATTAATACATACTAGAATAGATATTAAAAACTGAGTCTTCAAAATATTAAAAATTCACTCCCTTATTGTGTATAGTATAAATTTAAAATCAAATAATGCAATGAATTAAAGGAAACAATTTCAACAAAGAGGAACTATAACAAAAGAAATAGTTTCTGATAGTATTACAGGTTTATACTATCAATTTCGATTTTAATTCAAAACAATTTGAATTAAAAAAAACAAAAAAGTGAGTCATTTTCACCTGACTTGAAAAATTGCAGAGAATCAAGCTTTTGTTTTGTAATTTTCCATTTGTCTTATTGGAAATTTTTTATTTTTATTTTTTTGTTCTGTTAGCTGTGTGCTCTATTGATTAATTCAGTCGAATGCCAAGGAAGAGAGGAATCAAGATGCTGGCAGATGTTGCTGCTTCTCACAGATAGAATATATAAGAGAAGAGCCAACTGGTTTCTATGTTGTGTTTCAATTAGAGCTTAGAATAAATAAACTCATCCAAGAGAATTCAGGATTCCACTGACCCTGAGGAAACTCATAAGATGAATCATTTTTCTGTTTTATTCCCAAATAAACATAGATTTTAAAGTTCAGACAGGAGTCAAGTAAGCACAGTTTCTCACTAACCAAGCTTCTGTGTCATCATCTCCCTTCCAGGTGGATGCCTCTAAGTAATGCAGGACGGATACTGCGACCCCAGCACAGGGTCGGGGAGAGACCCAGGGAAGAGCACAGGCAGGCAGCTGGGGACATAAAGATGGAGAGAGCGTCAAATGGTGTGTGGTGGATTAGCGGGGCTCCGGTCATATTTAGAATTTACTGGGAGTCAGTAAGGGATAATTATGCAGTTTTAAAAATTAAGTGATGAAAATCATGTAGCAACATGGAAAATGCTTATGATATGTCAGGTAGAAACAATCAGGATTGGAACTTTAGAAACACTATGATTTTAACCATGTGAAAAGTGTGCTCATAGCCCTAACCGGCTTGGCTCAGTGGATAGAGCGTCAGCCTGCAGACTGAAGGGTCACAGGTTCGATTCCGGTCAAGGTCACATGCCTGGGTTGCAGGCTCGGTCCCCAGTGGGGGGGGGCATGCAGGAGGCAGCCGATCAATGATTCTTTCTCATTATTACTGTTTCTATCGCTCTCTCCCTCTCCCTTCCTCTCTGAAATCAATAAAAATATGTTTTTTAAAAGTGTGCCTATAAATAAAAGGTTGAAAGGAAATGCAATCTACACTAATAAAAGAGAAACATGCAAATTAACCATCACTCTGCCACTCCGCTACACCCACCAGCCAATCAGAGTGACTATGCAAATTAACCCAACAAATATGGTGGTTAATTTGCATACGCAGGCGTGGAGCAAATACTGAAGACGACTGAAGATGGCGGTGGCCACGGAGCTGGAGGAGCAGGAGGTTTGAGTTGCTCCCAGTGATGGAGGAAGCCAAGCTTCCCGCTGGCCCTAGACTCCGCTGAAGGAGTGGCTGGGGGCCTGGGCTGGGCCAGCTCTGGCCTCTGCTAGAGGAGCTGGAAAAAAAAGGAGGGGCTGGGAGCAGCCGGAGGAGAGAAGCCAAGCCTCGCTGCTGTGGCCGGGCCAAAGGCCTGGGTCCCGGGTGCCGGAGGAAAACCGGTGCTGGCAGCCAGGGGAAGAAAGACCTATTGCGTGAATCTTCATGCAACAGGCCACTAGTAAAATAATAACAGTGGTTATGTTAATGTAGGGAAATTATGCATGATTTTTAAATTATGCATGTCTGGTCTTTAGTAGGTACCAACCAATTCTGTTTTTCTGTTCCTGCTACCTAACATTTTTTTAAATTGTATGATTGCAAATTAAACATCTTTAAAGCTAATTACTTTTCTTTTTAAAGCCTGTATCCAGTATATGTGTATTTATATTTTTCTTTTATATGTAAAACAATAGTAAAAGAATACAATTAACTTTTTAAAAAATTCTCACACAAGGATTTGTTTACTGATTTTAGAGAGAAAAGGGGGCGGGAGAGAGAGAGAGAGAAACATTGATGTGAAAAAGAAACATCAATTAGTTGCCTCCTGTATGCACCCTGACCAGGAATTGAACCTGCAACCTTTTGATATACGGAATGATGCTCCAACCAACTGAGCCACCTAACCAGGGCCAAGATTAACTTTTAAAATATGGCAAAATAAAATAAAATATAGGTATTTTATTTCTTTCATTAAATTTTACTTAAATATTAAATAGCAAATAATATAATGTATTTAATAACACAATACCTAGCAGGGATCTTACACATTTAGGCCTTTGATATATATATTGGTTGAATAGACTTGAAATCAGTCATTCATTTGTTCATTTATTAAACAAACATTTATTGAAGACCTACTTCACCCCCATAAAATGAGTAGTTTTGCTGACTTAGAAAAGGACCAAATGATTTTCTAAGTTATAAAATACAGTTGTGTACTTAAAGGTGCAAACAACATGTGTACAGTTAATCAAATTGTTGTAAAATGGCCCTAGCTGGTCGCTCAGTGGTTAGAGCATCCGCCCATGAACGGCAGGGCTGTAGGTTCGATTTTGGTCAAGGGCATATACCTCCATTGCAGGCTCAATCCCCAGGCCTGGTCTCTCTCTCTCTCTCTCTCTCTCTCTCTCTCTCTCTCGCTCCCCTCCACTCTCTCTAAAAATTAACAGGAAAAATATCCTCGGGTGAGGATTAACAACAACAAAAAAGTTGTAAAATGAATCCCCTTGTAACCAACCTTCCCACCCAGGCCAAGAAGTAGAACATCGCCAGTGCCCCGGAGCAGTAACCCTCTGGCCCGACCCCAACCTCTGCCTGTGCCCCAGCGGTCACCAGGACAGAGGCCAGTGTGCCCGCAGCTCGGGAAGCTCCAGGGCCCTTGCTTCTGGGGGCCTTTCCCAGCACATTCACTTTTTGTGAAGTTTGCGAAAGGAAACTGTTAGGGTGGCCGAAGGAGGAATGCACCAGGCCAAACGCAGTAAAGGTTTATAAGCTCGTTAGGTCATCTGGAGACCAAATGGGCTGAGGCCCCAAATGGCGCCAGCACCCATGGAGGAGGAGCCGGAGGTTTTGAAGGACTCCAGGCGGGCTTTTTCGGTGGGGAACTCCCTGGGCGGTCCGGATCCCGGGAAGGTCCGGAGGGGAAGGATAATGGTCTCAGTAGGTGGAATGTGGTCTAAGCGAAAGGGAATGTCGGCTGTGAAGTGGCCTAAAGGCCAGTTGCCAGGGGAGGGGGTATCGATTCAATTACTTGATCAGACCTGCCATAAACATTTTCCCACATTCAGTTAAGACCTCTCTGTACGTTCATAACTAATTCATCATGTCACATTCTTTTTCTTAAATAGGGTTCCCCCAAATTGTATTAGCTTCAGGGCCCACAAAATCTAGACCTGCCCCTGGGCCCACTGTCATGACGATGAGGCATTCTTTGCTTCCAGATGGATTACACAATGTGAAACTGTCCATGTCCCATTTTAAAATGTTCCAGTATCTCCATGAGCTCTAACCCTTGGCTGCTCGGGGAGCTGCTTAGAGAGAATGGACTGGCTTTCACAGCAGCACGGTGTATGGTCTGGGGTTTGTTTCACAGAAATGAACCGCTAGAGCCGCTGCTTGGCTTTCTCTTCTTTATGAGACAGCGGTCACCTCCCCGACTAGTGCCTGAAGGCAGAGTCGCTAACAGAAGGCTAGCTTGTTAGACACAGAATATTTACAAGTTTGAATAGTCTGCCACCATTTAAGAGTCAAAAGATTTCACGCAAAACATTGGCTTCCTGACTTCCTCTGAGCATGTGGGAGATGTGACCACTCTGGTCCACATTCCCCGAGGCGCTGACTGGGCAGAGCTGAGGAGCAGCTGCTTACTGAGGCCATGCCTCCTCCCTGAGCCACCGTTCCCTCACGGAGGGGTGTTATCTGAGTGTTTGGTCCCTTTAGGCATTTGGGAACACGCTCTAACCTAGTATCTTGTGTTAGAACAAAATGGTCTCTTCAGTGATTTTGGAAAATTAAATTTAATGACAGCAGGAACAAGTTCCCCCAAATACCACCAGGTGCCTTTCTTGCCAATAGTTCCTGAGATCTTCACAAAGGTGCATGTAAGGAACCTCCCCAAATCGAGTTAAATGATCTAAGTGTACACATGAATAAAATTAAAAATGTACAAAGGTTCATCTCAAGGGAAATAACTTCCCACTTAGAAGCAGTAAGAAGCACTAACTCTAACTCTGTGGTTCCTGAATTTTTGTGTGAATCAAAATCTCACCTGGAGACCTACAAACAGATGGCTGGGCCCATCCCCAGAGTTTTTCCTGGCTCAGTAGGTGTAGAGTGGGGCCGAGAGTGTGCCTTTGTAAGAGGTTTCCCAGCTGCTGCCCATACTGCGGGCCCTGGAGCACTCCTTGAGAATCCCTGAGGAAGCCACTCAAAATGTGGTCCCCAGGCTAAATGCCCGGAAGCTGCCAGGAATGGAGACCCTCGGGCCCTGTTTAGACCAGTGGAATCAGGATCTGCAGGTGGTGTGTAGGAATGTTACATGTTGAGGTGCACCAGACCAACTTGTCCATTCCAAAACCTTCCTGGTTAAAGAAAAAAAAAGCACAAAAAACAAACCCTTGGGCCATTTGCTAAATATACAGAATACCAGGCCTTTCCCTTAGAAATTCTTACTTAGAAATCTATTTTTCCAACCATTCCAGGTGATTCTTATCATGAGAAAAGTTTACGCTAAGGATCATATTAATAAATCTAAAGAAAGAATCTATATAATATGAAAGCCTAAACTATCTGAATGTCCAGAATGACTGGTCGCTATGATGCGCACTGACCACCAGGGACCAGACGCTCAATGCAGGACATGCCCCCTGGTGGTCAGTGTGCTCCCACAGCCAACCTCCCCGGTCCGGCCAACCTCCCACAGTCCCTCCTCCTGGCTGGCAGGGCCCAATCACCTGATTGGAGCTGGGCCCTGGGCTGGGACAGGGAACCGGGGGTAGGTGGCGACGGGTGTAGCCCCTTTCCCAGGGGGGCCGAGGGCCAGCTCCCTCCTTGGGGATGGCGGCCAACCTCCCATGCCCTGTCCCTCCCCCCAGCCAGCAGGCCCTGATTGGCCCACTGCCCACCTGCTGTGGTGGCGGTGCAGCAGTGAGGGAAGGAGGAGGGGGGAGGCGGGGAGCCATGTGGTGGTGGGTGCCGATGATGGTGGTGTCGGCATCCAGTCCATTCCTTCCATTCCTGGCCCAGTGACCATTCCTTCCTCTCTGGCCTGGCTCTGATCAGCCTGGCCCCAATCGGCCCTGATCACCGGCCAGGCCTAGGGACCCCACCCATGCACGAATTTCATGCACCAGGCCTCTAGTATGTTAATAAAATGAGATGAGCAAATTCTATATAATAAAAGGCTAATATGCAAATTGACAGAACAATGAAATGACCAGTCGCTGACACACACTGACCACAATAGGGCAGACACTCAATACAGGAGCTGCCCCCTGGTAGTCAGTGTGCTCCCACAGGGGGAGCACCACTCAGCCAAAAGCCGAACTCACAACTGGCAAGCGCAGCGATGGCAGGAGCCTCTCCCACCTCCGTGGCAGTGCTAACAATGTCCGACTGATGCCTTAGGCCTACTTCCATAGTCAGAAATCCCCCAAGGGCTCCTGAACTGCCAGAGTGTGCAGGCCTGTCTGAGGGACGCACCCCACCTCTGCCCCCGAGTGCATGAGTTTCATGCACTAGGCCTCTGGTGAAACATAAAAAAATGGGAAATCCCAGGGGAGAAAATTGGTAGCATGTCTTCAACCATGTGGAGCTCTGTAGCTGCTGGTATGCATTCCTTTTGTAGAGAGAGACACATCAAATGGTCAGATCCTCTAACAAGCACCAAGATCCTTTTATCTGGGTCCCTTCTCCTCAAGAAAACTTGTCATTACAATTTGGCTTCCATGTGCTTTTAAAGCCAGGAGAAACACACCAGTCAAATCAATACTCTAAGTATTCTGATGTGAGTGACAAGTACATTTCTCACTGGAAATCAAGAAATCAAGGTGTTGACATATTTTTCTGTAGGTTCTATTAGTGCAGCGGTTCTCAACCTGTGGGTTGCGACCCCTTTGGCGGTCAAACGACCCTTTCACAGGGGTTGCCTAAGACCATCCTGCATATCAGATATTTACATTACGATTCATAACATAGCAACATTACAGTTATGAAGTAGCAACAGAAACAATTTTATGGTTGGGTCACAACATGAGGAACTGTATTTAAAGGGCCAGAAGGCTGAGAACCACTGTATTAGTGCCTCCAAGAGATCAAAATACCTTTGTTTGAATAACAAAATTAAATTGCTAGGCATGTGTTTATCTTATTTTATTTGAGGAAAGGACAAATAAAGTAGGTCTCACTATGTCGTTTTTAACTTTTTAAATAATACATTCACTTAAGCAAGTCGAATTTTTTGGAAAGGAAAATTACATTAGCAAATAATAGAAGTGTGCAAAATATACAAGAAATGAAACATCTAAAAAATAGTGGATGATGAGGAAACTATCTTTAAATTAATAAATTCCTCAGTTTTGCCCTGTCTGGTGTGGCTCAGTTGGTTGGGTGTCATCGAGCACTGAGGGGCCCTTTCCATTCCCAGTGGGGTGTGCTCGGGAAGCAGCTAGTCGATGTTGCTCTCGCTCTCCTTCTCCCTTCATCTCTCTTTAAAAACATATTTAAAAATTCATTGTTTTTATTAGTGAAACATCAGCTTTAGTTAAGTCACATTTTCCTCCTTCACCTGTCTCCACAATTCTCCAGGAGGAGGGTGAAATTTTGCCCTTTTGCTTTAAAGAACTAAACCATCACTGAGTCCACCTACTATACATTTTTTCCCCCCAGACATCAGGTATGTCCGACATCCTTTTGCAAATTCCAAATCTCTGAGAGTTGCACTCATTGCCTGTCCATCCACCACTCAATCCCACCATTTTCATCTGAGAGATTAGCAAACTCCCTGTCAATTGGAAGCATGGTATTTCTATTAAGGTTTCAAGTGAATAATCTGATTCTAGAAAAGAAGCAATCAGAGGACCAGTTTGTCTGGAGGATGTTTGTCGGGAGGAGTGCTGCACCCATGAAAGGTGGTGTCTGTGTGTGGGGAGTGACTCAGCACAGGAGTCCCTCACTCCCTCCCCAGAGCCACAAAGGCCAGTCTCTCCTCACTCAACTCCACTTCACTCCACCCTCCCTCCACCAAACCCAGGGGGCGTGGCTGAGAGGGAGACTTTGTGATTGGCCTTTTAAGAGGGTGTCTGTGTCCCTAGCAGACTCCTGTCTGTGCTGGAGTACAGAATCCCCACTGATTTTCACAGCCAGATGTTATGTGGGTGCCTCTTCCTGTCTCGGGTGCTCTGGGCTAGGAAGCCTGGTTTGAGGTTGAGACCCCACCCTTCCCAGGGGAACTTTGCAGCTGGGTCTCCCTCCAGAATCTCAGCCGCCACCGGTGGGAGCAGGGCCAGCCCTTTTCACATCTTCGTCCTTCCTACCGGTCTCGGTGTGGCTTTTTCTGTGAATCCCTGGTTACAAGACTTCTCTTCAGCTTGTCTTCCATTGGCTATTCAGGCTGACTGCTCTATATTTAGGTTGTAATTCTAGTTTGGTCCTGGGAGGAGGTGAGTGTAACCTACCTTTTAATATATACATTTTTATTTGGAACCATGGGAATGTACTATCTATTCAAAAATTAAATTAATACTTCTTTGGGAAGAGACTAACAATATTTACATGACCAAGGCACTAAAGGCCTATGGCTTATCATCCTATAATAGATCTTCAATAATTATTTGATGCCTTGTATTAATGGGAAATGACTCTGGGTGAAGGTGTGTGATGGGCCAGGCCTATGAGAGCAGAAGGGAAGGTCTGGGGCCAGGGCTGCCCGTCATGGAGGAGGCAGTCTGCTTACACTGGCACACCCAAAATGGGCGCTCCAAGTGGGGCCGGGTGGGCACTAGGGGAACAAACTTGGGCGAATGCCAGTCTAAATTACAGTGAACATGAAGCCTGCTTTCAGTAACAGAAGAAACCACATGCTCTTATGATAGAGGTGGTAACGATAAAGGAATAGGAGTAATTGAGAGAAGTCCCCAAGTTATCTTTTTGTTGTTGTTTTTTTGTGTGTGTGAATTTGGAGTGAGAATTATAATTATTTCTAACCTAATCAGAAGGGTGGTATGTATGAAGAATGATGTTAGCCACCTAGAAAGGAGGGAGGTACAGCAGGGCTGTGGCTTGGAGGTTTAAGGAGGGGTACTCACTGTACTTACAACTCACTGTGAGAGATTGAGCCAGTTAAAGGCTCCAAGGCATCCTGATTCCTGGGATCCAGAAGGTGGGAGACAAGTGTCAGGGTGACAGGGTAATCACTAGTATCAGAGATGTGATGCACCCCCTGCTCCAGAAGCAATGGTGTCCCAGGGTTACTCACAGGGAGGGGGCAGTGTGACTGAGAGCTGTGGGCCGCCCCCCCTGGGATGCCCTAAACACAGTCTGGTGGGGAAGTACCACGAATGCCCTCGGAGAGCAGTGAGTCATCAGTAGGAAGAAACCAGTGACCCAAGGCTCCCTGCTCTGGGCAGGGAGCAAGCTTTTGGGCACATCCAGCTTCTCCTCTCTCACCATTTCCCTCTTTCTGGGTCTCTTGAAGTTTAGTGTGAATATCAAGAGTGCTTTTTGAGATCCTCTGATGAAAGGTGCAACAGAAGGGCAAAGTATTACTATTAACACTGTAAATATTTTAATGACAAGAGCAGAAGTGCCACAGGCAGGCAGAACATAGATGCATATTTCAACTTCTAATATTCCTAAAAGAATGAGTGAAGAATAGCAAGAGTGAGAAGAGAAGTTGATTGTGGAGGAAAAAAAGATGGTGAGTTCAACTAAGGAAGAGACCTCCTGCTCTGGTCCCAGCAGAAGTGGTGATGCCCACCCACCCACACTGAGGCTGAAGCCAGACCCCAGGGTCTTTCTTCCTATGCACACGTGTGACAACTGATGGGGCAGATGGAGCGAGTCCAGGCCCAGGCTTCATGCAAGAGGTGAGCTGCTTCCGGGCGTGCTGCTGTCCCGTTAGCGCACAGGCCAGCCTGGGAGCAGTGTCCCAGAGGGAGGGGAAGATGGGGCTTCCCCTGACAATACCACTTGGGAGACATGGAGCAGGCTAGCGCTGTGGAGGGAGCAGAGAGGGGACAGGGCGATGCATGTCCAGACAGAGTGTTTCACCCCTGCAGGACCTGGGCATTTTGCTGGCAAGAGAAACCAGCTGGCTAAATTTAGAGCAGTTTCATAATTGCTCTCGAGCAAATAACTGGAGTTAGAAATTAATAATAACTACCAGTTGAATATAAATGATGTTCCAGGCACAGCGCTAAAGGCAACCTCTACATTTTCTCATTTACTCTCCAAAACAACCCTAAGAGGTCGTGCTGCCGGCCCATTTTACATGGAAAGTGTCTTGCCCAAGACACGACTATAAATAGCATAGTTAGGGTCTGAATGCAAACATTTTAACTTCAAAATTGCTTGATGACAATGCTATGCAGCCCCTCCCAATGGTTAAAAAGCAACCACCAGGACTCTTAAATTTTGTTATTTTCTTGCTTATTCCAGGCCTGAACACATCGCATTAAGAATGCTATTGTCAAAGATAAGGTAGCAAATTGCTTTCTTCCAACTATATGACTCTGGTTTTGACCCATGCCTGCAATGGGTCTTATCCAAAAGAAGAGCTACTCTTCCCCCCCTACCCCCCGCCCACTGATTTTTAGAGAGAGCAGAAGAGAGCAGGAAAGACAGAGAGAAATATCAATGTGAGAGAAACACATCGATTGGTTGCCTCCTGTACGCACCAGGAGTAGGGCCTGGGCGTGCCCTTGACCGGAATCGAACCCAGGACCCTTCTAGCCGCAGTTGATGCTCTATCCACTGAGCCAAACTGGCTAGGGCAAAAGAAGAGCTACTTTTGTCTAGAAGATGTGGACCGAGGTCTATCTTCCCTACCAGACCGCAGCCCAGGCTTCCATATTTGGTGACTCTTTTGGATTCACCGTCTTCAGTCTCTACTTTCCAATCTGTGCTCCAGACTGTGGGCTGAAATAGCTTTGAAAAACTTGCCCGAGAATCTCCAGGACTCCCAATTGCCTCCAGAATAAATCCTTTCCCTGCTGGGCAGCCACTCCCCAGCCCCTCTGCCACACCCCGGTGGTCCAGGCCTTGCTGGCTCTCTCTGTGGCGGACACAGTGTGCTTTCAGGCCTTAGTTACTAGCCCTGGCCAGTCCCTCCTCCTGTAACGGCCTTGCCTTACCTCCTTTCTCCACCTGGCCAATGGCTGTCCTGCAAAGCCCAGGCCCAGTATCGCTGCTGCTCCATCAGCTTCCTGACCCAAAGTGGAGTTTCTTATTCCACTCGCCTGGTCCACCATGGCACCTATAGCACAGGTGTATTATATTACTATCAATCAATTATACGACCTATTTCTGTACAGCTGGATTCTGTTTCCATTAATTAGGGTGGGAGCAAAACCTACTTCTTACCATCTTTGTTTCCAGAGGCTGTAGAACACAGCAAATGCTCTATCTTTGGAAGAAACAGAGGAAGCCACATATCAGGGAATTGCTTACACAGCGCACAACTGGCGATGAAAGGATTCAGCCAGTAGGTGGGTAACTGGCCTAACTGGCTTCAAATTCCTTCTTACACATTATCACCCGTGAGCAACACAGCCACTTAATGAAATAGAGAACTCTACCTTGTTCCACGGACGGATATGAAAGAGTGAAAAAGCAACCCAAAATTTCTACCAGAGGACCTCTGCTTTTCCCTCTTGTAAATACAGTTTCGTTTGGACAGGGGAAAAGATTCTGTTGCTGAGACTATAGTTTAAAATGCACTGATTTGGATGGCCTAGTCCTTACCTCTCTCCCACCTGTGTATCTGTAAGAACTTCTTCCTAACTAGTTTCCCAGCTGATAATTTTTTCTTCCTCCATCCAACTTGCATATTGCGTATTTGAACTATAAAAGTTTACATGGAACATGTTAATTACAAAACAGAATTGTATAATAAACCAAACCAACCAACCACCCAGTCCTACAACTAAAACACTCCTGGTAGCTTACATCTCCCTGCATCTACCTCACCAGTCTGAACGCTGTACCTGATACCTGGAGCTAATCACCGTCTTTCACTTGGAACTTTCCATTCTATAATCACGCATTGCTTGACAATGGAGACACATGCTGAGAAATGTGTCATTGATGATGTTGTTGTGCGAACATCATACAGTGCACTTACACCGAGCTAGATGGTATCGCCTACTTCACACCTGGGCTGTATGGTCTAGGGCAGCCATGGGCAAACTACGGCCCGCGGGCCGAATCCGGCCCGTTTGAAATGAATAAAACTAAAAAAAAAAAAAAGACCGTACCTTTTTATGTAATGATGTTTACTTTGAATTTATATTAGTTCACACAAACACTCCATCCATGCTTTTGTTCCGGCCCTCCGGTCCAGTTTAAGAACCCATTGTGGCCCTCGAGTCAAAAAGTTTGCCCACCCCTGGTCTAGGGCCTAGACCAGTGATGGCAAACCTTTTGAGCTCAGCGTGTCAGCATTTTGAAAAACCCTAACTTACCTCTGGTGCCGTGTCACATACAGAAATTTTTTGATATTTGCAACCATAGTAAAACAAAGACTTATATTTTTGATATTTATTTTATATATTTAAATGCCATTTAACAAAGAAAAATCAACCAAAAAAATGAGTTTGTGTATCACCTCTGACATGCGTGTCATAGGTTCGCCATCACTGGCCTAGACTCTAGGGCAGCCGTGGGCAGACTACGGCCCGTTTGAAATGAATAAAACTAGGGCCAGCTCCCAGGGGTGGGCAAACTTTTTGACTCGAGGCCCACAATGGGTTCTTAAACTGGACCGGAGGGCTGGAACAAAAGCATGGATGGAGTGTTTGTGTGAACTAATATAAATTCAAAGTAAACATCATTACATAAAAGGATACGGTTTTTTTTTTTTTAGTTTTATTCATTTCAAACGGGCCGGATCCAGCCCGTGGGCCGTAGTTTGCCCACGGCTGCTCTAGGCTATAAACCCGTGCATCATGTTACTCTACAAAACAACATGAGATTAAATCAAGCTCAAGAGAAAATGATTTAATCAAGAGACTCCATGAAGAAAAGATGTATGAGGCTGCTGCTGGTGTGACATGGCACACTTTTACAGCAAACTTTTTATAAGTAGAAAGAGTACATTCTAAAATAAGAATACAGTAAATACATCAACCAGGAGCAGTTATTTATTAGTATTATGAACTCTATGTGCTGTATATAATTGCATGTGCTACACTGTTATGGGACTGGCAGTGCAGGTGTGTTTACAGCGGCATCACCACAAACACATGAGTAATGCGTTGACACTATGACAGGTGGGAGACAGCTCCACTATAATCTTACGGGACCACCATGTGTATGCAGTCTGCTGACTGCAATGTCACTCTGCTGCCTGTGACTATACATGCATGTGTATATGCGTACACAAACACACACATATGTTTATATATATATATATATATATATATATATATATATTATATACTCTGTGCTAGAATATATTATTAATATTTAACTTGGATACATTTAGAAAAAGTAATTTTACAGAAAGTGTGGCTAAGTGTAGAAAGCCTCACTGTGCTGAATACTTTTTTCATGCTTTCATTAGAAAAAAGAAACCTTTCTATTTTATTTTTGTCCAGATCAGCGGTTCTCAACCTGTGGGTCGCGACCCCTTTGGGGGTCGAATGACCCTTTCACAGGGGTCACCTAAGACCATCGTAAAACACATATATAATTACATATTGTTTTTGTGATTAATCACTATGCTTTAGTTATGTTCAATTTGTAACAATGAAAATACATCCTGCATATCAGATATTTACATTACGATTCAAAACAGTTGCAAAATTACAGTTATGAAGTAGCAACGAAAATAATTTTATGTTTGGGGGTCACCACAACATGAGGAACTGTATTAAAGGGTCGCAGCATTAGGAAGGTTGAGAACCACTGGTCTAGATCCTGTTTGTTCCTATTACTAATAGATATACGGCCCTCTGCATTTTCACATTTCCACTGAAGTATTAATTGTTTGTTGAATGAGTTATTGCTGCATATGAGAGTATATTATATGTTATGGAGAAGACAAAGAACTATAAAAGATGGCCTCTGCTTTAAGATGCCTATGATTTAATTGGGAAAATAAGACATAATTATGTCAAAATTTACATGGGAAACATCAGGTTCAAAATTACTCTGTCTCCTGGCTGCCAAGGAAGCAATTCCACTGTCAAGAAAGTGATGAGAAAGGTACCAAATACTAAAATTGGAAACGCTGAGTTCTCAGATAAATCTGATTACACAGCTTGGTTAGAATGTTCATTTTTCCAATGAGGCAACGTGAAAGTCAATACCCTGAGATGTGAGTGGGGTGAAGACGGATGCCATCTGACTGGTGCAGAAAACAGGCATTTCAGGAGCCGGGTACAGAGTTCTGTGAGCAGCTATGATCAGGTAGCGTTTATATAGGAAGGAGAACCCAGGGGGCAGTAGTGGGGGGTGGGGGGTGGAAGTCAGGGATTCTCTGTTGAAAATGAGCAAGCTGTGTTTGTTCTACATTGAGGAGCAGACCTGTCCAACTGGAGTGGGAGGTGCTGCAGGGGGTGGGGGGGGGGGAGGGCACGCTAAGGGAAAGGTGTGAAATTTAGGTTGGGGCCTGACTGAAACTGGCAAGGAAGGGCAGGTTTGGATTTCATCTTGCAAGCAGTGGTTGCATTGAATTATTTGTCAGCAGGGAAGTTTATCTGGCTACTAGAGCCCCTTTAAGAAGCTGACATCATTTCACAAGGTTGAGCGTGTGCTACCCTAGGACCTAACATCCACTTTTATAAATGCGCATATGCACTGGTGCACTAAGAATGTGCATTGCTGCCCTGACCAGTTTGGCTGAGTGGATAGAGCATTGGGCCGTGGACTGAGAGGTCCCGGGTTCGATTTCGGTCGAGGGCATATACTGTACATTGGTTGCAGCCTTGATTCCCAGTAGGGGGTGTGCAGGAGGCAGCTGATGGATGTTTCTTTCTCATCGATGTTTCTAATTCTCTATCCCTCTCCCTTCCTCTCTGTAAAAAAATCAATAAAAGTATATTAAAAAAAAAGAAAAAGAATGTGCATTGCTACATTCCCCACAATAGCAAAGCACTGGGAACAATCTGAGTTGTTCAGCAGGAGAAGGGGTGAGGACTGTGGTTTGGGATCCACTGGAATACTATGTAACAAAATAAACCGGCTAAGAGCATCAACAGGGGTGAATCTTGGAATCACAATACTGAGTGAAATAACATGCTCCAGGAGATACAGTATGGCACTACTTTTACAGACTTCCAAAATCATCAAAATCAACTATATGTATAAATATATGTAGACTTAAATTTTGACTTATTTATTCTACTTTTTTTTGTTTAATCCTCACCTAAGAATATTTTTCCCATTGATTTTTAGAGACAGTGGAAGGGAAGAGGAGAGACAGAGAGAGAAACATTGATGTGAGAGAGACACAGCGATTGGTTGCCTTCTGCGTGCACCCCAACCGGGGCCAGGGAATTGAGCCTGCAACCCAGGTATGTGCCCTTGACTGGAACTGAACATGGGACCTTTCAGTCCATGGGCTAACGCTCTATCCACTGAGCCAAACTGGCTAGGGCAATTTCTTCTACTTTTTAAAGAATATATAGTAAACTATATTCTTAGAAAAGTAGTCGAGTGCTGCACAATGATGTTTTTGTCAAGGACTGATTACATCTATGACAGTGGTCCCAGAAGAAATGGAGCTGAAATTTTCCTATCGCCTGGTGACATAGCCATCGTAGCATCATAGCGCAAAGGCTGCAAAAATCAACAGGGCTGAGGTTGCCATGGCAAACAGCTTTTAGCTGGGTGTGGATGCGGGTGACATTGGGGCGCTTCTAGAGGTGTGCCTGAGGAATTAGCTAATGAGGAGTGCATAGCTGAAGAAGAGGCCAGAGAAAAAGAACCGGCAGAAGAAAAAAGAAGGCCCAACCCCCAAGGAAATTCTTAGTGAAAGCTGTTAGCAGAAGCTTTTGCAGATTGCATCAAGCTCCTTAAAAAGTTTGAAAACACGGACCCCAACACTGAAAGCTTTTCATTAATAGGAATGTTCATGATGCCTTACATACTTGCAAGCAAATCTCTGATTAAAAAAAAAGAAAAAGAAACAAATGAAGTTAATGACCATGGACATATTTCTGAGGAGCACCCCCCCCTCAGGAGAGCCTCGGGCAGTCTTTCCGGAGGTGCTCCAGAAGGCACTGCTATCGTAGGTGACAGCCCCGGAGTGTTACAGCCCCGAGGACACTGCAGGGGGACCAGGGGCGGACGTGGAAGACACATCTTGATGATCCTGACTCTGAGTAGGTCTTGCTAATGTGTGTTTTTGTCTTAGTTTTTAACAAAAGGTTTAAAAAGTAAAAAAATAAACTTAAATAGAAAAAAGCTTATAGAATAAGGATATAAAGAAACAATATTTTCGTACAGCTATATAACGTGCTTGTGTTTACCACTGTGTTACAGTTGCCTACAGTATTCAGTACAGTATCTGCTGTTAAGTGGTGCGAGATTGTATATATATTTGTACAACCTTAGAAGGTGCAATAAAGGCAGAAGCAGTCTAGACAGAAACTTTCCAATCAAAAAAACAAGAGCTAACACCCATGCCTGTAAACTCCCCAATAAACTCCCTAATAAGGTGAAAACAAAACCTTGGTTGAATTTAGCTCTAGCCATCTGGCCCTGAAATGTGTTACTGTCATTTTTATCATTTTTATCCTGATTGTAGCTGGGAAATAACCCACTGAGTTAAATGACCTTTTCTCTTCCACTCATTCTCTTCTGATAAAGTTGCGCCCGTCTTCCTAAAAGAGACCACATGGTATACAATTTGAGGCAGAAGCAAGCCATATTAGCTTCCAATAAAAAAAGTGTAATTCAATTTTATTAGTATGAAACATTTTAAGATAATTTATTATTTGTGATCCAAGTGTATGATTCTCAAATACGAAAGGGCTTTAACATAATCATAGAATCATTTAATAAAACTGCTGTTCCAGACCCCGAGAAAAGCAGGAAGGCACTTGCTCTTTTTGGTGTAGAGATACTGTACTTAAGATAATGTTTTGCCGGCCATCTCTTCGATAGGAGTGTATTCTGCTTCCCTTCCGTCGGATTCCTCTCACTCAAACTCGACGAGAGGAGCGTGTCTGTTGGCCTGAGCGCCTTCCTTGTAGAGCACTTTCTTGATCGTACCGTCCTCCGGAGCCTTTATGGTGTGCTGCAGGGACAAAGACACGGCCGGTTGTCACACCAATGAGGACCGAGCAAGTACGGAAGTCAGGGTGAAAAACGAAGCCAACCGCTTTGATGTTTTGTTGTCTATCAATGTTTCCCAACCTTGTTCATGTCACAGAACAGAGAAAATAACATGTTCATGGTGTGCCAGTGGGCTGACACACCTGCAGCCCACTCAAGGGCACCGATTAGGAAGCTCCCCACCTTCACAGTAGAATCGCACCTGGAAAGCTTTTAAAAAGCTTTGGGCCCCTTTCTGGGAGATCCCAGTTCAACGGGTGCAGGAAGTCATTTTGAAAAGCTCCCACGTGTGGCTTACAAAGTGTGGCCAGGTCTGAGAACCACTGGCCTTTAATTTCCAACCACGTGAAAACCTAAAGAGCTAATTGAATGTGACTGAGGTTTTCACTTTGACACTGAGCGCTGGCACCCTAGGTTTGGCCCTGGAAAATACCCATAGCTAATTCTCAGTTGGGTTACTGCCTGAATCTAAGATATTAATAATTTCATTAATTTCAGAATCATACAACAGGTGCGATTTCACAAAACTAAAATGAGAAGAATGTTTTTTTCTGCAGTTAATGCTTTATCAGCCCATGGCTCTTAATATGTAAAATGGCCTTAACTTACTAAATAAGGGAAAAGAACAGCTAGGTCTGCTCACCGCCCACAGTTTACCTGGCAACGGACCTCACGATTGCACGTACTTACCTCCATCTTCATGGCGATCATGACCATGAGAGAATCTCCAGCTTTGACCTTGTCTCCAGCTTTTACGAACACCTAGAGGTCCAGAGGGACAAGTCAATCCTTGGAAACACAGAGGTCCTCTGTGGTCCACAGAGCTGATTCACAAACGAACACGGTGGACGCATGAGCATGTGGTTGTCCTGTCTGCCAAAGACAAAGGCACCATCGGAGACCTACAGGGCAGCCTGGCATCGCTGGCACTGTTGTCAGAGGGAGGCCCTACTTGGTTCCCCATTCCCACCCCCAAGCATCTAGTTTTCCTTGAAGCAGATTAATATATCTCATATATCTTGAGACCCTTTTGTTTTTTCCATGGGTGTACAGACAAGACACACCACCCATGTACATGGACAGCAGTGTGGTGATTGTGGAGGGAGGCAGGGTGGGTGGAAGAGGGCATAGAAGAGATAAATGGTGATGTAATAAATAAGTAAGTAAATACATACATACATACATTCATTCATACATACATACATACATACATTCATACATACATACATACATACATTCATACATACATACATTCATACATACATACATACATACATACCACCAACTGGCGAGAACTACTGTACTTGACTGTCTTCACCATAGTCAGAGGAGGAGGCCTTGCCTCAGTTTGTCTAGTTTTTAGGTTGTCTAGGACATAGTGTTTCAGGTCCTCTGGCCCCGTGCAGTAAATGTATAGACTATCTTCAGGTGAAAGAATTATACTTATTGGCAACCCCAGAAAAATCTCTCTATTTTCCTTTTTACATGTATAAATGAACTCATGTAGCCCGTATGGTCTCACTGTTTGTTTTTGTTAACAGAGTTATCAAGGATGTTTGGAAACACAATAAACTTAGGCTCTACAGTCAAAGTGTAGAACCAAAACTATGAAGAATGAGAAAGAGCCTTGAAAGCCCCCCAATCTGCAATGCTGGGAGAGGCCTTAGTGTCAGAGGAAATCAATGGTCTGGGTTTAGGGCCCAGTTTTGGGGAAAACATGCATCTTTACATGTAAGACCCTGTTCTGCACCCTGTGCAGCAATGCCCACGTCCTGGGAGGCTGGTGGGGACTGAGAGTGAATGAGTTAGAGGCAGACCGGAGTCTCCAGCTCACACTGCCTCTCAGGCAAACATTTCCAGGGGAACGTTTGGTGAAATCACTCAAACTACTTAAATAGTTTTTTCCTTCTTTTTTTGGAGTGGTACCAAGAAGACACAGTTGAATTTTTAAGACTTAAATGAATTTGAGGGGATGCTACTACATTCAAGTATTTAAAAGGAGACTTCTGACCTATAACCACTTGAGGGTACATCAGTATGGATCTCAACTCTGGATACATACTGCACTCAACACCAAACCACGTTGTTCTCCACCAATACCAGTCTTCCACATTTTAACACTGATGCAGTTAGTAAATTAGAGAAAATGTCACTATTCATGATAAATTGTTGTTAAACTTAACAGTACAAAACAGTCCTTTTGCCCTGGCCGGTGTGGCTCAGTTGGTTGAGCATCAAGGTCACCACTTAGATTCGTAGGCAGGTCACATGCCTGGTTTGTGGGCTTGATCCCCAGTAGGGGGCATGCAGGAGGCAGCTGATTGATGTTTCTCTCTCTAGTTGATATTTCTCTCTCTTCCTCTCCTTTCCTCTCTCTCTCTTAAAAAAAAAAAAAAGTCAATGAAAACATGTTTAAAAAAGACAGCCCTTTTGAATAATGCTTGGTGAATACTCTAATTTTAATCATAACAAGACAATTTAAATTATTTGTACTTTTATGGAAATTCCCATTTTCAAAATTTTTGTTAACAGTGTTTATTGTACATTAGGTAAATTGGTATTTTCACTGAAGACTGTAATATAGAACTTGAATCTATCATAGAGTCCTTTGATTTCTTAAAATGAATGCTTTCCAATGAGTGACATTTAGAGAGGAGAAAAAGAACATATATGGCATAGTTCAGCAAAGACGTCTATTGGGCCTTATTGGGCATTATTCTGCACACGTTCGCATGGTTACCTTCTCAATGGTTCCAGTCATGGGCGCTATGGCACCTCCCTGAGTTCCTTCTGAGCTCACTGAGGACAAGTATTTGGGGACTGGAATGTCAAACTGAACAGTTCCTTCCTATAAACAGGAAACAAACCAGAAATGAAATCAATATCTTGTTCCTGTAATTTTACTAATATACCTGACGTGATTATTTTCAAGCTGTCTGTTAAATGTTAGTCATCTTTAACACCAGGGTTCTAATCCAGCTTTGTGACCTTGAGAAAATTACTAAACTCCTTGGTTTTGGTTCCCATTATGCAGGAGTAATGGTATACAAGCCTCAGAGGGGATGCAAGGGATTAAGATATATCACTGTTGGTAAAAGACAGCCACTGTCTGGAAGCTATTTTTAGTAACATCTCCGCCATCAAGTGCTTAGTCTGAGGGGGAACTGTTCTTAATAATTATATAATTGTCACAATAACCTTATGAGGTAGGTATTGTTATTATTCCTGTTTATAGATGAGGGAACTGAAGCCCAAGGTCACACAGCTGCTCAGTGGTTTGAATTTGAATGAAAGCAGCTTCATATTCCAGAGCGTAAGCTCTTCGCCACTCACCATCCTGCCCCTTCCATCCTATGGTCACAGCACACTGACTACGGGAAGGAATGCCTGGCAAAGTGAGATCATCCTCGACTCCATAGACTTTACTTCATCACTAAAGGCACCTCCTCACTAAGGACTGTGATCTGTGAGATGGCTCCCACATGTGAGAAGACTCTGAAGAGACCACAGTATAGTTGCTAACGCATGCAGAACCCTAAGGTCCCTTGATAAACTCCTAGCCAAATCCATGCAAAGCCTGCCTCAATCATCTGCCAAGAGAACACCCCTCACCCCACTCCCTTCCTACTGACCACCTTGCCCACAGGGAACATCTGGTCCAGCTCCTCTCCCAATAGCCACCTCCTCCCAAATCCCCAGGGTTTCAAGTTTCAGGAGGATGGCGGTTGGGGAAAGGGTTAAGGTATCAAATCCCCGAGAGAACAGGCCCACTGAGCAGGGAGATATTCTGACAAGAAGGGTGTAAGGACATGTTTCAGAATTAAAGGAAGAAATGAGTATGTGTCTATCAATGAGAATCTGTGTGAACAAAAGAACAAGAGAAGGCCGGAATACGGCAAAGAAAGAGAGCGGAGAGGGAAACAAAGAAGAGATCGAAGGAAGTGGGTCTTTCTAATCCCCTTGTCTCTACACCAACAGCGTTATTACAAAGAAGAGACCTTACCACAGAAAATAGGTAAATTGTGTTTTCCAGGGTAATGAACTTAGTTTTACTAGAAACTCCATTTATAGAACATTTCAAGTAAGTACAGTCTCCCTCACTATGAAGATCACCAAGGACTTGGAAAGTTTTATCTCCAATCTGAAAAAAGAAGAAACAGAGAAGATCCTTAAAGTAAATGAACAATACTACATAATTAATACAATCAGAATTGGTTTCAAAAGGTAACAGGTAAACTTTAAAAAAAAAAAAAAGTCATGTAGAAACTTTCCCCTTAAGATTCATAAATGAAATGCTCTCGGTAGAAATGTAGTAAGATAATGAAAGGAAAGCATAGTTACATGACATATTCATAGCACTCACAATGCCACAGATAAAGGCTCATGCAAGAATAGCAATACATATGAAATAGAAGTATAAATCAAACAAAATTATTAAAATTTTGTTGGAGATATATATATATATATATATATATATACACACATATATATATGTGTATATATATATGTGTATATACATATATATATGTATATATATATGTGTGTGTGTATATATATATATATATATATATATATTACATGTTTGCATTCATTTCTGAGTTTCCAAAGTCAAGTTTAGTTTTACTGTGCCAAAGTCAGTAGTGAAAAAAGCCAGAACCACATAATTAGATGGTATTTCTTTTATCTCACCAGCATGTAGATCCTATTTATGGGTTTCAGTTATGATTTAAGAAGATAAGTTAGCTGGATACTGACCACAATTTTCTCTAAGAGAGAGAGTTCCAAAGAACAGATTTTACACTTAATCTTTCAAGGCAGCTGGCAAAAGGACATGAAACCATTCTGTTTTAAAGAATGTTTTCTCTCATATATACTCAAACAAAATTCCCCTTACATACAGAAAATCCATTTAAATCTCTCTCTTTATTTTTCATCTCAATTCCCCTGATGTTAGTGTCAAAATCCCGCAGCTACTCTTTTCAAATATATTATGTAGGCTAAGGTGAAATAGGTTATACTGCAGTATTTATACACTGCTTTCATCTATCCTAAATTAAATATGCGTCGTAACCCACTCAAACGGCCATCTGAAACTTGGCAAAATTCTCAGGACATAAAGGTTAGATTGGGAACAGTTTTGTTTAAAGATTTACAATAGCACATTGTAAATTTGTGAATGTAGTTCCATGAGCAGATTAGAACAAATGTGCCAATTTACCATTTGTCAAGGGACAAAAAGGGGTCCCCAAACCAGTATTATATAAAATTTATTATATAATATTTAAAATACTCAGAAAATTCTCAATTTTGGGATATTGAATGGCACAGAGACTCCCCAGATACCTTTAGGAAACCGAAGTTATTTTAAAAAGGGAATGAAGGTCACAGGGGTGTAAAGTGCAGCACAGGGAATACAGTCAATAATAGAATACAGTGGGGCCTTGACTTACGAGTGTCCCGACGAACAAGTTTTTCGAGATGCGAGCCGTCTCTTGGCCGATTTTTTGCTTTGAGTTGTGAGCTAAAATTCGGGTTACGAGCCAGCTTCAGATACCCCACCGCTAGTTGGCTCAGCGAACGTCACAGTGAACGCCACAACATCAGCCCAGCATCACGTGTCTCACTTGTTCACTTTAAGATTTGACATACGAGTAATTTGAGTTACGAGCTCCGTCACGGAATGAATTAAACTCGTAAGTCAAGGCCCCACTGTATTATAATAATGCTGTATGGTGCCAGATGGGCACTAGGCTTATCAGGGTGGTCACTTTGTAAGTTATCTAAAAGTCTAATCACTTTGTTATATACCTAAAACTCATATGATACTGTATGTCAAATGTAATTGAAAAATTTAAAAGGAAAAGAAATGTACCAATATGAATTACAACTCTTACAATTAAGGGAGGTAGACTTCCCATAATTTTTCTGACAGAAAGAAAACCACTGTGTCTCTCCAAATGTTGGGCAATCTAAAGCTTATCATTAATAAACCCATTTTGCAGGATTTAAAACCTCTTAGGTCTTATTAAAACTAGAGCCCAGTGCACGAATTTGTGCACCAGTGGGGTCCCTTGGCCTGGCCTGCAGGATCGGGCCAAAACCAGCTCTCCAACATCCCCCGAGGGGTCCAGGATTGTGAGAAGGTGAAGGCCAGGCCGAGGGACCCCACCAGTGCACGGGGCCGGGAAGGGATGCAGGAGGTTGGTCAGCCAGGGAGGGACTGTGGGAGGGCTCCAAGGTGTGTCTGGCCCATCTCACTCAGTCCCAATCAGCCGGATCCCAACAGCAAATTAACCTACGGGTCAGAGCGTATGCCCCCTGGTGGTCAGTGTGCGTCATAATGAGCGATTGAGTGACCTTAGCATATCATTAGTATATCACACTTTGATTGGTTGAATGGCTGACAGGATGACCGGACACTTAGCATATTAGGCTTTTATTATATAGGATGATTTATTCAATTCTCTGAATTTGTACCTTACTATAGGAATTTGCTTGAGTTCTCACATTGTTGTTTAACTCCTTCAGCATTTCATTTTGCCAGTGTAATGGACTTCTTTTACTTGAGGGCTAGTATAAAAATTTTGACCACACCCTGACCGGTTTGGCTCAGTGGATAGAGTGCCGGCCTGCGGACTGAAGGGTCCTGGTTTTGATTCCAGTCAAGGGCATGTATCTTGGTTGCAGGCACATCTCCAGTAGAGGGTGTGCAGGTGGCAGCTGATCGATGTTTCTCTCTCATGGATGTTTCTAACTCTCTATCCCTCTCCCTTCCTCTCTGTAAAAAAAAAATCAATAAAATATATATATAAAAAAAAATTTTTTTGACTTAAGATTCTCAAAGAATGACCTGTGGATCACTTGGGGTTCTTTCAGGGGGTCCATGAAATCAAACTATTTCATAATAATACTAGTGTAATTTGCCTTTTTAACCCACATTCTCTCATAAGTATACAGTGGAATTTTTAGAGATGCAAAGCATGCGATAATGTTATCACTCTGTGGCAATGGAATGTGCTTGTGTAATCTTAGGTTCTAAACTTGTCTCAATTTATCCTACAACTCAACAATAAAAAAAAACACCAATCTGATCTTTAAAAAATGGGCAAAGGACTTGAACAGACATTTCTCCAAAAAAGATAGACAAATGGCCAATTAGCACATGAAAAGGTGCTCGACATCATCAGCCATCAGATAAATGCAAATCAAAACATAATGAAATACTACTTTACACCCATTAGGATGGCTTTATAAAAAGAAGGAAAAAAAGTTGGCAAGAATGTGGAGAAACTGGAACCCTTGTGCACTGTTGGTGGGAACGTTAAATGGTGCAGCCGCTATGGAAAACAGTATGGTAGTTCCTAAAAAAATAAAAAGATAGAACTACCATATTTATGATCCAGCATTTCTACTTCTGGGTAGATGCCCAAGAAAACTGAAAACAGTCTCAAAGAGATATCTGTATCCTTATGTTCATAGTAGCATTATTCACAATAGCCTAAAGGTGGAAGCCACCCAAGTACCCATCAATAGATGAATGAATAAAAAAATGTGGTATACAGTCAATAAAATATTAGTCAGCCTTAAAAAGGAAGGACATTTGGACACATGATACAACATGGGAGACCCTTCAAGACATTATGCTAAGTGAAGTAAGCCAGTCACAGAAGGACAAATGCTGAGTGGTTTCGCTTATATGAGTCACCTAGCAGCCAAATTCATAGACACACAAAGCATCATGGCAGTTGCCAGGGGCTGGGGGGAGGAGGAGCATGGTGCGCTTGTTTAGTGGGTACGGCGTTTGAGTTTTGCACGAGGAGAATGGTTCTATGGATGGACGGTGGTGATGGCTATACCACAACGTGAATGCAATGCCACTGAACTGTACACTTAAAATGGTTAAAATGGTAAGTTTTGTTACTTATATTTAAAAATATACACCAAAATAATTAAAAATGTTCTCAGTTTAATTTTCCATACAGTAAAAATTAACAGATGTAACGAATACAAACAAAGCTCTTTAGGGAGTTTCAGTGATTTTTAAGAATGTACAGGGGTCCTGAGACCAAAAAGTTTGAGAACTGCTGCTTTAGATATAAATATGTCCACACACCTCAGTGTCTGATTCAAAGCTATTATATTTTGCCAACTTTTGAATCACAGCCAAACTGAGTACATAGTCAGAAAATATATAGGGGGTAGTTTTCTCAAATTGGTCTGAAATAAAAGCACATGACATTCCCTTAGTATAGACATAACAGTCAGTGGCTTAAGAGAAACCGGAGAGCATAAAAAGATCATTCTTAGTATGAGAGAGATCAGATGTAGAACAAAACCGGTAAGGCTTACCTGCATGCTATATGACCCATCCTGGTTGTATGTTACAGCGATGGCTACATCTTCAGAGGATAAAAATTAAACAAAATTAGAAGACCTTCATTTATTCAGTAACTGAGAGTCCAAGAATCTGACTTTCAACATAAAGATAACTAGCTGTTAGGGATAGCAACATCTGTTAACTCCCTGGCAATAAAGATTCAAAAACAACAACAACAACAAAAACACAACTTAGGCAGGTTTCAAAAAAGGTGAATTTCAAACTTTTCCTTTTTAGAAATGGAGTTTTAGCTTTTTAAGACTGTAGGCTATTTTATTTTATTTTTTATTTATTTATTTTTTTGTAGGCTATTTTAGATATTTTTTTTTTCTCTATAAGAAAGGCTGCATTGTTATAGTAAAAACTGTAATTAATTGGGAAAAAGAAATTCTGGTTTAAGATCCAAATCTGCCATCTGTGTGGCACGATCACCTCTGTGATCTTGACTAAGTCACTTAAAATCTCTGGGTCTTGGTTTTCTAATCCATTTGACCCATTGAATGGATGAGATGTAACAATGATGACATCAGTGTGAAAGTATAAACTGTAACAGACTATACAAATATGATATACAATATATTCATTATTATGTGACTATAGAATTGGTTAAAGACTATCTAGGGAGATGGAAATCGAAACTTTTGTGGGTTAGAGAATGAAGACCAAAGTCATTCCATCTAGTCCTGACACTTCAACCATCATGTTGATGCCGCCAGCTCCTATCTGTTCCCAGTCTTTCTGCAGAACTCTAAGTCATGTCCAGCTAAATGTCCCATCCGTACTTTAAAATGAACATAGTGTGTCCAACAAATCCTCTCCCGCCTCCGCCTGCGTCCCCTCCTGCCCTGTGAGCGCCATGACTGGCAATGTTATTCCCCTTGTCATCCAGGTTTAAAACCCGTCATTCTTACCTTCTCCTTTGCTTTCTACTTCCAACCGCCACCACAGCACTGCCAAAGTCTTCCCTTGGGATGCCTGGACCACCCATTTCTTCCGCCCGCCCCTGATTCTGACAGCGGCCTCCGGCCTGGCTGACCCGAGGAGGTCCTGCCAGCACTTCCTGCTCCCTGTCCCGAGCCTCCCAGCTGATTCCTAGCATGTCCCCACCACAGTAAGAACACTTGGCTTCGTGCTGACAGCACCAAACGCTGTCGTATTTCCCGCCATTCTTCCACACAGCCCTGTGTCCGACCAAATGGGAAAACGGGCCAATTAACATCCTCCAGGTGCCTCTATCCTTCGCCTCTCTGTGCCCTTTGCCCAGGCCCCTCCCACTGACGCCCACCCCTCCTCCACACTGCGCTCGCTGGGGAAGAGCCTGTCCGGGGGGGGGGGGGGGGGGGGGGGGGGGGGGATGAACCATTTAGACTTCTACATATAAACACCATCCGGATTCTCCCCTCAGCAGGGTATGATAGAGTGGTTTTTCTCTTTATCAATTGTTTTAAAAAACTGCAAAAATAAAAATGTTCACGAGGCCTAAAAGTCCTCCCGATTGCCCGGCTGTCAGTCCTATTAAACGTTCGAACGTGTGAATGCTTTCGGGCCTTTCAGGATACACATGCAGGTTTGTCTTTTTCTTTTATAAAAATAGGGCATCGCTATACATGTTGTTCTGCAACCGGCTTTATTGTAGTTAACATGTGACACACCGACCTAGTTTGTTCTTTTAACAGGAGCTAGGGAACAGTTTAAGGTGATGATGATGATGATGATGACAGCTGATGTTTGTTGACTGCTTGCTACATGCCATTCAATGAGCTAAGTGCTTTGCACATGTTGTTTCATTTAGTATGTACAACACCACAAGGAAGTGACTGCCACTGCCGCGCCCAGTTACAGCGGAGGACAGTGGATGCTTACAGAGCACGTGACTTGCCCAAGGGTCACAGAAAACAAGCGAGCCAGATCCAAACCCACACGGTCTACCTCCAGGGCCGCATCATTACCACGACGCCATCCTGCTTCCCAACACACCCTTCTCCTTTGCCCAGTGGCAAATTCCTTAAGAGAAAAACACAGGAGCAAAGACATCTTTTCTCTCTTCTTCACATTGTTCAGAATATTTATTGTTTCATAAACTTTGTACTGGACGTATAAGTGAATGAAACTTCTCTATCCTGTATCTTGTCAATAACTTTAACTCTTTTTAAGAGAAAATGCAGGGGTCGGGGGAAGGGAGGGAAGGGTAAGGGAGGGGAGGAGAGGGGAGATATTTGAAGATGCTATGAAGCTGTCACACCGCCAGCTTTGAAGACGGAAGACAGAGGGGCCTCGAGTAAACTAATGCGAGCCGCCTCTGGAAATTGGAAAAGGAGCCAGTTCTCTCTTTGGGCCTCCAGATGGAGCACAGGCCCGCCAGCACTTTGATTTTTAGGGCCCCTGACCTCCAAAACGGTAAATTTGTGTTATTTTAAACCATTAAGTTTGTGACAATCTGTTACAGCTGCAAAAATAAAATAAAATAAAAAATCACATCTTCAAAGCCTTCCTATTCATTCTGCCATCAGAAAGATCATTTTGACTTGAATACTGGATTTGCTTATTACCTTGCCTACATTGTTCTCCCCAGGATTAAATCAAAATGCTGGCATATCACATAAAGCTCCTTAGTCTCGGCCCCTCCCATCTCCCCAGTCTCATCAACCACCACTCTCCCTAGGAATACTCTGCTTCCCATTTAGCAAGACGTTCTTGATTTCCCAACATTCCACACTCTTTCCAGAAGCTGTGACTTCTGCCCCAAGGATTTTCCTCCTCATTATTTAGCAGGCCCATCTCTACTCATTCTTAATGTATTAAATCTATCATTACCTTTTCTGCAAAGCCTTCCCTGACTTCCTCAGTCAGGATGCAGACCCTCTCTTTGAAGATCCCATAAAACCTGAATTTGCAGAGTATATTACACATTTTCCCGTGAAAATCTGCCTCCAACTACTCTGTGAGCTTCTCGAGGGCAAAGTTCATGGCCCTCTATTGGTTTACGCCCCTTTCCGAGTAAATATTAAGTACTCAGTCAGAGCTACTGAATAAGTGAACGAATACGTACTTTAATGTTCTCTTAATCATAATACAAGCTTTCCAGTTCACCCTTATATACATTTTTATCTTAAATCCTGCCAATATTCTCATTTATCATTTTGTCTTTAATGTGTCCTTACATACTTAAACACAATTATTATTCTAGTAAAAACAAAAAAAGAGAGAGAGAAAATGCATCTGACTATCCCAGATCAGTTTTCTTTCAATTTATAAAATAAGAAGTCTTTTAATAACATGAATGCCAATAGAATCACAGTAAAGACATCACCAGAAAAAGTCTAAATTCTTTTATGTATAGTAGGGTAACTCAACCTGTTCCCCTCTCCCCTAGATATCTCTTGACTGCCCACAAGAGAATTTTAAACACCTCTTATGTATTTAATAAAGTATGAAAGTTTAACATGATGCAGTGTTAGGTAAGCACATGCACCTTGAAGTCTGCGTTCAAATTTTAGCTCTACCAATTCCTTTCGGTGTGATTTTAAGGAAATTATCATTCTCTCTAAGCCTTTTGCAAAGGTTTTTATAAAGTTGACACTAATAATAACACCAATTTCATTGGCCTGTTCTGAAAATGCAAAAGAAATAATTCATGGAAGGTGCTTAACACAGTAGCTCACATACACCAAACACTAAGTCTCAGCTATTATTCTTATTATTATTGAGGGCAGGGCAGGGTTCTGTGAAACATGGCCACTAGTAACAAAGTGAGAATATCTTTCAAGTCTTGATTATTTGAGATACTTGGCCATTCTCACTGAGACCATTAAGAGCTGGTTCTACTTTATATTCATAAATGCTTCTGGGCCCTTAGGCTTCTTGTTTGGTGCACTCTCATTCAACCACAGTCACTGCGGATTAGCATAACATTTCTGAAAACTGTGACATGCGGACCTGGGTTATTGCTGAAAAATACTGCCAAAAGGAAGTAGTGAACAGCAATTGTGTTGGCTCTTCAATTATATTTATTTTTAAAAATAAAAATAAAAATCCAAGAAATGCAATATAATTCAAAACACTGCTCGGTGCCTCAGTGAAGATCCATGCCAATAACACAGTTGGCTCATCTGAATTATAATCACACAGGCTATTTTTCTGTTTAATTTAGATTGAAGAGGCCACTTGAATTTTATTGCTGCTGATACTGTATTCAGCATATTCAGCCTAGTGTAAGATACTTTTTTATTTGGGAGGCTGTTTTTTAGGATGAAATGAATAAATAAATACACCCGCATAAAATGGATAGCTTAACCATTTGCAGAATGCTACTCTACAAGGGATGTTTGCAAACTTCCTTTCCAAGCACTCTGTGCACTTAAGGTAATGACCATCTAGGCTCAGGATGAAAAGATATCTAAAGAGCTGTAACCCAGTCAACTGTGTGAACAAGGAATTTGTTAAGAAGTGAGTGGATGTCTACATAGAACTGGGGTAGAGAGGAGGGTGCTGTGATGAGCTGGCAGGAAGATTCTGTTCTACCTGATAGGCACGTTTTATAATGGAGTTGTCACAGGTCAAGGATACCTCACCTTCAAGGTTACCCAGTCCTTCCTGCTCTGACTGCATCCCTCTGGCTTCCCATGCAAACTGTATTGCAACAGAAGGCATACAGCCACCAGCTACCACATGATTCTGGTCCCTCTGGTACACTGTTCCAGCCCAAATTTTGTGTCAGCCTCTCCTAATTTGTTACAATAAATCAGCTCCCAACCTACTCAAATTAGTGTGCAATCAAAAATCAATTTGCCGTATAGGGGGTAACGTGGGGATAAGGACACATATGTAATATCTTAATCAATAAAAATATTTTAAAAAAATCAATTTGCCACTGGAAAAGTGGTGGAAATAGCATATGAATCAGGGTCAGAAAGATTAGGTGTCAAACATTGGCTCTGCCACTTACTAGTCTTGAATAAGGTACTGTACCTTCCATGCCATTGTTTCATCAGCCATACGTGGCTATAACAGTGACTCCCCCTTATTAAATTATGAAGATAAAATTTACATGTGATAAGGCACATAATAATAAATTACATTTCTTTATTAACCCACTTCCACCTTAGATACTGCCTGAGTAGTGGGTAATCTTTCTTGTTTAGAGTTTTGGATATTGTTTTTCTTATTTAAAGGAATACACTCTCACCCTGGTTGGGTGTTCACTGGTTAGAGCATCGGCCTGTGAACCAAAGGCATGTGCCTCTGTTGCAGGTTCGATCCCTGGCCTCAGTCCTGGACGGGCATGTGTGGGAGGCAACCAATTGCGCTCTCTCTCTCTCTCTCTCTCTCTCTCTCTCTCTCCTCCCATCTCCCTCTTTCTGTCCCTCCTTCCTCCATCCCTTCCACTCTTTAAAAATCAATGGAGTGATTTAAAAAAAATCCATTGAGGATTAAAAAAAAAAAGTAATACATTCTCGGGAGGGAAGAGAAGGGTAAAAAAAAAAAAAACCCAAAATATAAAAGTACTGCATTCTCACTGAAGAAATACAAAGCAAAGAAAGTACAAAGAAGCATGGGGGGGGGGGGGGGAAAGACCGCCTCAAATCCCACCACCCAGTGGTAACCTCACTAAAATGTTGGCAAATTTTACTTTAGTCAGTTTGCTATGTATGTTTTTTAACATATTTTTAGAATATTTACAAAACACAGAAAAAGTGTAATGAAGAAAAAAAAATCAACTCTACTACCCAGAGCAAATCAATTCTATCATTTTGGCATACTTCCTCACAATGTTTAGGCCAGGGATCTTTGAAAAATATATAATTGAATGACTGTGGCTGAGCTGAATCCATTTTTTCCCAGGTAAATGTGATCTATTTCTATAAAGCACATTTCCCTTCTAATAAAACGTTACTTACTGTTTTCACCATCCCTAAGAGTCATGTTTCTGGTGTAAGAAATATTCAGTCTTCTTCCACTGCTGGATGCAAAAGGAGAATATTGATCTAAAAGAAAATTCAAGAGCAAATTTACGAACATCAAGCCTACTAAATTTATACCTTACAAAAGAAAACAGGAACACAGTTCCTATACTGGCAGCTTGTATGTGTTTTCTTTGTTCTTCTCGTTGCTTTAAATTTAAATGAGATATTTCAATTTACTTCTCAGGAGGTTGCATATGAAAACTCCCAGTTTCTCTTAAAAAGTGAGATTATGTGCAGCCTAAACTCTCATCCATTGGTGGCATGAGCTGCATGGTGTCCATCCCTTTTGATGGGGCTACTGCATTCCAGGGCACTCAAATCCCTACCTCTCGCCATTTCCCTTTCAGCTGGCCTCTCTTATTCTCCTGTTACTGGTCCACCTAGAGGGGTTTGAGTGTACAGCCTCTGCTGGACAATATCCAGAAGCTACAGCATGACTAAATTGAAGCAAGTTACTCTGAAGTTCCTATCTGTGCTGGTTATAAATTTTAAAAAGAGGTGAGAGTAAGAAGACACTCCATTCTAAAAAGGCTAAGAACAGGCAGGCTTAGGAATGCCATGTGGAGCACACTTGGATGCATTTCATTTAATGTAACAGGACAAAATGAGGAGAGAGCACAACTCTCCTAAAGATGTAATTATGTGCTTTAAGCTTTCAATATAACGTTCTTGAATGAATTTAGAAATTAATGATTCTAGGACTCTCATAGCCAGTTAGCCTGGAGGTCAAATCACCCCTGGTATTGCCGACAACAATCAAGGCTTAATTACAATAAGACTGCGCACAAAGACCACTAAGGGGTGCACCAAGAAAAGATAAAAAAATGCAGAGACAAAGAAACAGGACGCAAATGTCAGAAATGGAAGATATAGAGTTCAAAACCACACTTTTAAGGTCTCTCAAGAACTGTCTAGAAGCTGCCGATAAACTTAGTAAGGCCCTCGAAAAGACTGGTGAGACCGCCGATAAATGTAGTGAGATCCTCAAGAAATCTAATGAGACCCTCGAGGTTGTGATAAAGAACCAACTAGAAATTAAGCATACACTGACTGAAATAAAGAATATTATACAGACACCCAACAGCAGACCAGAGGAGCGCAAGAATCAAGTCAAAGATTCGAAACGTGAAGAAGCAAAAAACACCCAACTGGAAAAGCAAAATGAAAAAAGAATCCAAAAATACGAAGATAGTGTAAGGAGCCTCTGGGATAGCTTCAAGCGTACCAACATCAGAATTATAGGGGTGCCAGAAGATGAGAGAGAGCAAGATATTGAAAACCTATTTGAAGAAATAATGACAGAAAACTTCCCCCACCTGGTGAGAGAAATAGACTTACAGGTCCAGGAAGCGCAGAGAACCCCACACAAAAGGAATCCAAAGAGGACCACACCAAGACACATCATAATTAAAATGCCAAGAGCAAAAGACAAAGAGAATATCTTAAAAGCAGCAAGAGAAAGAAACCCAGTTACCTACAAGGGAATACCCATACGACTGTCAGCTGATTTCTCAACAGAAACTTTGCAGGCCAGGAGGGAGTGGCAAGAAATATTCAAAGTGATGAATAGCAAGAACCTACAACCAAGATTACTTTATCCAGCAAAGCTATCATTCAGAATTGAAGGTCAGATAAAGAGCTTCACAGATAAGGAAAAGCTAAAGGAGTTCATCACCACCAAACCAGGATTATATGAAATGCTGAAAGGTATCCTTTAAGAAGAGGAAGAAGAAGAAAAAGGTAAAGATACAAATTATGAACAACAAATACGCATCTATCAACAAGTGAATCTAAGAATCAAGTGAATAAATAATCTGGTGATCATAATAGAATCAGGGACATAGAAAGGGAATGGACTGACTATTCTTGTGGGGGAAAGGGGTGTGGGAGATGCGGGAAGAGACTGGACAAAAATCGTGCACCTATGGATGAGGACAGTGGGTGGGGAGTGAGGGCGGAGGGTGGGGCGGGAACTGGGAGGACGGGAGTTATGGGGGGAAAAAAGAGGAACAAATGTAATAATCTGAACAATAAAGATTTAATTAAAAAACAAAAAAAAATAGAAATTAATGATTCTAAAATTAGGATCCTATAATCCTATATAATAAAACCTAATATGCAAATCGGCCGAACAGTGGAACGACCAGTCGCTATGATGTACACTGACCACCAGGGGGCACACACACAGGGGCAGCGCTGCTCAGTCAGAAGCCAGGCTCACAGCTGGCAGCGGTGGTGGCAGGAGCCTTATCTGCCTCCACAGCAGCACTAAGGACCCCTCGGGAGATGTCATGCAGAGAGTGGGCCTAAAAAACGTATGGTCAATAATCCTATATAATCCTGAGGGGTCCCAGACTGCGAGAGGGCACAGGCCGGCTGAGGGACACCCCCTCCCCGCAGTGCATGAATGTCATGCACTGGGCCTCTAGTAATATAATAATCCTAATAATAGTGAAGAGATAAGTGAATTCCATTTTTTTCCCCTATTACTCCAAAAGTCAGTTAGCGTAAATAAGTATTATTGAGCAAGTTTGGGAGAGCTCAGGTTTTGCTCAATTGAGAGGGAAGAACTGTTTAAAGGAGAACTGACTGAAACTGTAATAAGCTAGTGAATTTTCATCATGAATTTCCAGCTTCCGGGGTGTTAGGAAGTTGGACACTGACTTAGTGAGATGCTGAGGCAGCCAGTCAGGACGAACCTCTGCCTACCTTTCCCAAGCTCCGACTCTATGACATGATGGAGTAACTAGGTCTTCAGTTAGTCAGAAATTTGATCACAGAATAATCACAGAATAAAAAAAGAGTGGAGAAAATAACCATAAATCATGGGTAACCCAGTGGAATCCGAGTGCCTCTGGGACCTGGGAAGTTGCTGCAGGTACAGAGGCTACAACAAAGCAGGCCACAGGGAGTGCTGGATAAAAGAAGCTGGAAGGGATTGGCATAGGCTGCAGCAAGTACTGGTGTTTGGTTGAAAAGAGAGCCATCTCTACGTTGTTGGGTGATTAGTTAAGATATATCTAAAGGTTAGAAGTGTTTATGGAATGTATCCAGAATATGTGAAGAGCTCTCTTCGTACTAAAAACCACATTAGCAGAGGATGGTGTCAATCACTGAGAGAAGAAAGGGAGGTAAGAGTGGCATAAAGAAAAAAAAGTATGGTCAATAATCCTATATAATAAAAGCCTAATATGCTAAGTGTCCGGTCGTCCAGTTGGCCGTTCAAGCAATCAAAGCGTAATATGCTAATGATATGCTAAGGCTGCTCAACTGCTCACTATGACGTGCATTGACCACCAGGGGGCAGACAGTTGACCAGTCGCTATGACATGCACTGACCACTAGGCGGCAGACGTTCCGACCGGTGGGTTAGCTTGCTGCTGGGGTCCGGCTGATCAGGACTGAGCGAGACAGGCCGGACACGCCCTGGAGACCTCCTGTGGTTCTTCCCCAGCTGGCCAACCTCCCACATCCCTCCCCGGCCCAGATTGTGCACCAGTGAGGTCCCTCAGCCTGGCCTGCATTCTCTTGCAATCTGGGACCCTTGGGGGATGTTGGAGAGCTGGTTTTGGCTCAACGGCAGAACGACGGGTTACTATGATGCGTACTGACCACCAGGGGTCAGATGCTCAAAACAGCATCTGACCCCTGGTGGTTAGTGCTCTCCCATAGGGGGAGCACTGCTCAGCCAGAAGCCAGGCTCATGGCTGGTGAGTGCAGTGAGAGTGGCGAGAGCCTCTCCTGCCACCACAGCAGTCAGACATTTCCCAAGGTCTCCCTGATTGCAAGAGGGCATAGGCCGGGCTGAGGGACCCCCCGCCCCTGAGTGCACGAATTTTGTGCACCGGGCTAGTCCATATATATAAAAGCCTAATATGCAAAGTGTCCCCCCTTGGGAGTTCGACCAACCAGGAGTTCAATCACTTGCTATGACGTGTGCTGTCCACCAGGGGGCGGTGCAGAACGAAGGAAGGCCCTGGCCGGTGGCAGGTAGGGACCCTACCTGTGCATGAATTTCGTGCACTGGGCCTCTAGTTATTCATAAAATCTTGACAAGCAGGGGAAACAGAGATGCATTCCATACCTTGTGTCTGAATTTGAAAAACATCTGACATGGCTTTCTCCTTGAGGATGAGGCCCAGAGCTGCCTGGCATAAAAACTCTTTGGCTGTGGCCTTCTGACTGGGCAGCAGTTCTTCCCGGTGCTGAGGGATGAAGTCAGTGTGCACATTTCCAGCTTTGAACTCTGGGTGGCCAGCCAGCCTGAGGAGGAAGTCAATGTTGGTGTGCAGTCCGACAATCTAGAAAGAGAATAAAGCCCACGTCCCCAAGGAGTGGGGAAAACAACATATTCAGAAAAGCATTTGTATGGCTTCTGCTCCTTTTGCTGAGTATCTTCTACTATTGGCAATTCTCAAGCAAACAATAAAAACCCTACTTCTCCATCACTATATTCTGGACTTAACACTTAAAGCTACCTCTACTATGATAAAGAGGCCACAGGAAATGGTGTTAGTGTAGGTAGTGTGGAAAGACATTTAATTGACTTGGATTAAGAAAGCAATAAATGTTAAGAAACTTAAATGAAATTTATTGGCAAGTCTTTGAAGATGTGCCACTCAGAACACTCCTACAGCAGAAGGCACGATTACTACATTGGGGAGGGGATTGGGTGAAATTACCTCAAAAGAGGTTATAACACTTAAATCCAAATTTTACATACCGATATGAAAATAAAAAGGTATAAAACATAACCCAGTAAACGGAATCAAGGGTAAAGCCAGCTATCTGGGCCTCGAGTTTGTTCATTTGTTTGTTCGTTCATTAATTCACTTGCCATATACTGAGCACCTTTTAGGTGCCAGATCCTCATCAAGATACTGGGGACACGCCCTAACCGGTTTGGCTCAGTGGATAGAGTGTCGGCCTGCAGACTGAAAGGTCCCAAATTCGATTCCGGTCAAGGGCTTGTACCTTGGTTGTGAGCACATCCTCAGTAGGGGGTGTGCAGGAGGCAGCTGATCGATGTTTCTCTCTCATTGATGTTTCTAACTCTCCATCCCTCTCCCTTCCTCTTTGTAAAAAAATCAATAAAATGTATTTAAAAAAAAAAGATACAGTGGACACAGTGAAGAACAAAGCACACAAAGTCCTGGCCTCACAGAGCCTACATTCTAGAAAAAGATAATAAACAATATCTATAAAAAAAATTCTAATATAATGTCAGGTGATATGAAGAAAAATAAGGCTGTCTAAGGGGACAGAGAACAGCAAAGGGTTCTATTTTATTTTATTTTTTACTACAGGCCCGATGCACAAAGTTCGTGCAAGAGTAGGCCTTCCTTCCCCTGGCTGCCGGCACCGGCTTCCCTCTGGCACCTGGGACCTGGGCTTCCCTCACAGCCCCGGCTTCTTCTGGAAGGTCCAGAAGGACGTCTGGTCTAATGAGCATATTACGCTTTATTATTATGTATTTTATTGATTTTAGAGAGAAGAAGGGAGAGGGAGAGGGAGATAGAAACATCAATGATGAGAGAGAATCATTGATCAACTGCCTCCTGTTTACCCACTACATGTCCCCTACTGGGGATCAAGCCCACAACCAGGCCATGTGCCCTGACCGGGAATCAGACTGTGACCTCCTGGTTCATGTGTCGATGAGCCACACCGGCTGGGTAAAGGATCTTATTTTAAATGTGACAGCCTTGACATGACTCTGAGGAGGTGAGCAGTGCCTGAGGGTGGTGGGAGGGAGCCCTGTGATCATGTGTGGGAAGAACATTCTGGAGAGAAACCAGGAGCACATGGCACAAGCTGTGTGTGTCTAACGAATGGCAAGGAGGTCAGTGTGGTTGGAGCCACAGAGATCAGCGGTTTTTAATGACATATAATACTTAGAGGATCATGGGTTAAAAAGCAATCCTTCCGTGAAACTAAATCAGCTGGTACAGGACTTACTGCACCAAGAAAATTAATGTGCTACAAAACAGCAACAAACGATGAAATGGATAAAACTAAACATCATTATTTTCCTTTGGAGAAAATAATACCAACTGTAGGGCACATTTGTATAGCGACCACGTTCCCGTGGTGTAGTGGTGATCAAGTCCGCTCACACACGTGTGGAGCTGGCCTTACCTACAGGATCAAGAGGAATTTCCTATCGATTTCCCTGAAGTATAACATGGACCCTAATAGTTTCAGTCCTGCAAGCTTTCTCTTCCAGCTGGAATCAAGAAGTCGTCAAGCCCACGGGAATTCTCCCACATAAAATGAATCTGATCGTGACAGATGGGCGGCTGGTGGAAATAAGTTGACAAGGACAAAGGCTGACCACTCCTGACAGACGTGCTTGGCTGTGGCGATACAGAGAGCATCAGGGTCACCAACACGGCCCCGTCACTCACATGGTACTGACGAAGGCTGGACCGCAGCTTGGTCAAGGCCGCCTGGCGATCTGCGGCCCACACAACCAGCTTCGCAATCATGGGGTCGTAATGCACTGACACTTCATCCCCTGGAATTGAAAAGCCACAACAACCTCTCAAAGTCAAAACCAAAGGGATACAATGTGATAGCAAGACGTTCTGCTGTGGCTTTATGCACATTTCACACCCAATCCTCACAGACCTCATGACAGATATTGCCCCCACCATTTTATTCATGAGGAACTGAAGCTCACAGGGTTGAAAAACTTATCAAACGTCCAAGGAGGGTGTGGCCATCCTGTCTGTTCAACACCGTGACCCAATGACACCCAGGCCGGTTTCCCCATCCTATCTTCTTCTTGGAAGTCAGAGCAAACTCCCTCTACCTCTCATATCTCAATTGCTCTGCCCTCAGCATTCCCTTCCCCCCACCGTTTCCCTCATCAGACAAATGAGGGTAACCATTCCTCTGTCCTGTGGTTGCTGGGAGGACTGACAATAAAGTGCCAAATGTTGAACCTGGCAGAGCTGATAAACAAATAGCAGTCATCATACAAATCTCAATCACTGGTTAGAAACTAGGTCAATGCAAAAGGCTGTGGTATATTACAGACTACTGTTCTAGACCCTTGTTGTGATTTTGACAGGTCACTTGACGCCTCTAAAACCCAGGGTCTCCAGATGTAAAACCAAGGGGTTGGATTACACTCCCTTATCCATCCATCCACCCTGCCCCCCACTTGCCCACCAACACATATTGAACACCTTGTAGGCCTAGGTTTGAGCAAGGTACTGCAAATATACCATAGAAGACGGCCCCTCCCTTAAGAATCTTACAGTCTGATGGGAAAATAGGCAAGGAATAGGTGACCATAGATAATATGATAAGGGCCAGGCCTGAGGGATGCATGGGACACAGAAGGGGAGTGCTGGGAGAAGCTCCCTGGACTAGGATATCCCTCCCAGTGTCACGATGGGACCCTGGGAGCGCGTCTCAGAATTACGTCTCTTATCCTTTGAGCCCTTTTATTAAGTTACACTGCAAGCTTTGCTGGCCCTACAGGTTTTTTCGTTTCTATTGCAAGGCCCCTCTTTTCTTTCCAAGATGTTCTGCTGTGAAGTTAAAAAATGTACTGACTACCAAATCTTGCTGTGGCTTAGGCAAGAGCTATCAACGTGTTGTCAGTGTATCATCAAGAAGCCCCAATTCCTCATTTTGGCTTTCAAGACCCATACGATTTGCTCTCAGCCTATGTCTGTCTCCAGCCACATTGCCAACGACTTACCATCCTACACCATTTTCCCAGCCACATATTTTCTTACAGTTCTTCAAGTTCACGTTTCTTTAATGTGTTACATCTGCCTACTCAAATCCATGCTAGATTTCCTCTTTTAAAAGTGTCTCACATTAGCTCTTAGTCCTAGAACTGTTAGCACTGCTCTGCAAATTAAGTTAAGGTGGCAACAGACGGTGGTGGCTGAGAGCACAGACTCTGGAGCCAGACTGCCTGGGTCTGAGTCATGGCTGCAAGGGTGATCCTGGGCAAGTCACGTAACTTCTCCGTGTCCTGGTTTCGTCATCTAGAAAATGGGGGTGAGAACACCTACTCATAGGACAGTGCTCCAGGTTAAAGGAGCCTGTACGAAAAGTCACCTAGAACAGCACCTGCACATAGGCGCTAAAGGACTGTTAGCTCTGACCATCGTTACTGGTCAACGCTGAACTGTGAGAGCTCTTGTGCTGTTAGTTTTTACTTTTAACTCCTTTTATTATTGTTTAGCTTGCACTAAGTTTTCATATTAATTCTCCAGCTTGACTTGAAGGCAGGGTGCCTTAGGCATAGCGAATATCAGTCACCTTAAATCATGTTTGGAACCAGGCAAAGTAAAAAATATAAAACAACACACACAAAATTGCTTAAGTTTGATCAAGTACTGCTGCACTTGAAAAAAGAGCCTATTGATTAAACCACTAGTCATTCTTTAAAAATAACTATTCCAGAAGGAAAAAAAAAATGCTGCGAAATCAATTAAATCCTTTATTTTAAAACATACTAGACATTCCCACAAGACACAAGGAAAAGACCCCCATCCATAAATAAGAATGCACTAAAAGTTAAAAAGACTTTGTTTTATTTCCGCTTACCTTGCCGCACCCCAGTCTCAATCCTAGTGGAAAGGTCCGCTGGAGGGGTGGCGAGATGCACCAGTGGTCCGGCCCCCGGCATGAAGTTATTTTGAGGGTCTTCTGCATATATTCTAGCTTCAAATGCGTGGCCCCGGAGAGTTATTTCTTCCTGGTTCAAAGGAATCTTCTCTCCTGCTGCAACCTGGTGACAGAAGAGTATGTACTTCTTATAAAAATCCATCTTAAAGCAGCTATGAGACTAGCAAGTTGATGGTCTTGCCTTTTTTATGGAAAATGTACATTTGGACTTCACAATGAAGCCACATAAAAATTATTATTTTATCCACTGCCTCGAGTATTGGGCAGAAAGAAGATATTTAAAAACAGATGCAGCTTGCCCAGCTGGCATGGCTCAGTGGTTGAGCATCAACCTATAAACCCGGGGGTCACAGTTCGATTCCTGGTTAGGGCACATGCCTGGGTTGTGGGCTCAATCCTCAATAGGGGCGTGCAGGAGGCAGCCTATCAATGATTCTCTCTCATCATTGATGTTTCTACCTCTCTCTCCTTCTCCTTCTCTGAATTCAATAAAAATTAAAAAACAAAACAAAACAGAGGCAGCTTGAAAATAAAGTATTAATTACAATGGTCTTCTAGAGTTTTTAAATAGAAAATGCAAGCAAACTGCTGACTAAATTATAAATATAAAATCAGTGTTATTTTCTATATAATTGAAACTAAGATTTCTTTCTGGCACCATGCTCTCAGTTTTCATCTAAAACATTAGCATTCAGTTATAAAATCAATCTTTTTTTAAAAAAACAGTAAATTATCTGTTGGTGTTCACAGCTATAGGTAAAGTGTAACATTAGACATCTTTGTAATTTTAATCAGCAAGTGAGTGATAAAGCAAAACAGAAAGGGGAACATCATGGTTTTTCAATTTTATTATGTTTATGTACATTGCATAGCACTAGATTATAAACAGAGGAAGGCTATTGGAAGACTTGCTGCTACACTTTCCCTTTAAGTTTTCCTCCAAGATGAGAAAATGACACCCTGAGAAAGCAAAAGCTACAGGGAAAAATCTCTAAGTAACTTAGCATCACATTGAACTAAACAGGTAAGCATAAAACAGAAGCAGGTTCCATCTCTTTAAATATGTAAATAAGGAAAATCAGGAACCACAGCAGTTAGGAATTAAAGGAAAGCGGACGGAACTGAATGTCTTTATGGCACGGTGTTCAAACCACAGACTCTGCAGCCATATTCCCTAGGAACCTTTTATCCTCTGTGATTTCAACAATCTGGACTCTTTTGGGTTACTGCTCCAGAAAAAAAATCTTCCTTTTCCTTGAATTGTGGAAGCATAAGCACTCTTTCCAGAAGATTCTAAACCAACTGCAGTTTTCCTGACACTCATGAACACTCACTAGCCTGATGTGCCTGGTTTTCATTAGCTCCCAAGGCTATAGAGGCCCAGAAGAGTCTTTTGGCTCAATTAAAACCACCAATCAACCCCAAGGAAATTGAAAAAGAAGCATATTGTCCACAGAAGTTCCGAAAAAACCAAAATTATCAAAATAATCAAGACTTTAGCATCACAATATGAAAAAACAATTTAAATTCAGGATATACTGTATATAAAGAACCAAGAATCCCACAGAGATTGACTATTCATCATATGACTTAAAAAACTTTTTTAAAAAAGAAGGCTGAGATACAATCTATTGTTTTCAATAAAGAGAAAAACATGCGAAGCTATTATTAATATTTGAAATAATATGCTTTGTGCACCTCTGGTTTAGGCCAGTGCTTCTCACACTATTAAAATAACAGTTGTGGACTTAAAACTTTTGTAAAACCAGTAGATATGTCACAGCGATGCCAAATTGCTTTACTTTTTTAAAATATTTTTTAAATTGATTTTAGAGATGAAGGGAGAGGGAGAGAGATAGAAACATCACTGATGAGAGAGGATCATTGATTGGCTGCCTCCTGCACGTCCCCTATTGGGGACAGAGCCTGAAACCAGGGCATGTGCTCTGACTGGGAATCGAATCAGGACCTCCTGGTTCACAGGTTGATGCTCAAACACTGAGCCACACTGGCCGGATGCCAAATCACTTTAAAAATTTCTAATCATGTACTGTGACTGTCTCATACTTATCCCACTGTGAGCCAGCAACAGTGTTTAAGTCAACACTTGCCCATGGACCCTTCCTTCCCAACTCTGTGTTAGCTCGTTTCATCTGTCCTGCCTCTAACACCTAATGACAGCCTGGCCAGAATGATGTGGCCCTTGGTAGAGTACCAGGTTTTGGTTTTGAGACCATGTGGCCACCAGCCATCGTCAATAGCAGCAGCTCACCTATTGGCCGCCCCATGCCTGAAGGGAAATGATGGCAACGAACAGATTGGGAATCTGTGTCCATAAAGTGACAATAATGCCATAGCATGAACTGCAGTGTCATCTTTAACCTCCCATTTTCCCGTTCCCATCACAACCAGTAAGAAGTGAACCCTTATCCAAAAGGACACTTTTCTTTAGGAGGCCAGAAGGTCACGCAGTTTCCAAGACTGATATTGAATAGAAAAATCATTCCCACCTTAATCTGCCACTCCACCAAGTCAGTTCCTGTGATCATCTCAGTAACAGGATGTTCCACTTGCAGCCTTGTATTCATCTCCATGAAGTAGAAATCGTGCTTGGAGTCCATAATAAACTCCACAGTTCCTAAAAGTAGAATACAATGATCACATTTCAATAGTATGTAATTAGTAGCCAAGTAAAATATTCCTTGATGTAACAGTTTTACCATTGCGTTCATTCGATGGTACTTTGTATTTCATGAAAAAAATATCTCACATGTTGTAGCAGCAAATGACTCTCAGTCAAAATAGGGAGCCACATGAAATTTTGCAAAAGAAAAATATATTTGGGGTTTCGAGCAAATAGTAAGCCCAAGATATGAAGAAGTGTCAGCTCTCACGCAGTGAGAACATGACTGCCAGGAGTTATTGCGTCAGTTCACCCAGGTCCTGGGAACTGCACCCTGCGGCATCCCATTTCACTCGAACCCTCTGCAGAAAAATACAATATTTTCTCCTTAGTTTTGGGCTCTTGGAAATTTCCTTTAAAAGTCCTTTTGCTGGTGACACATTGAAAGGTTGCTTAGCAACTAAATCTTATGTTAATAATGTATTACCTATTGGCATTTTATTAGGCACTACAAAACTTTTCCAGCTTTATCTATATATATGAAAGGCTAATATGGAAACTGTTCCCTCAGGAGTTCAATTGGGAGACTGGGTGTTCGATCAACCACTATGACGTATACTGACCACCAGGGGCCGGTGCGGAACAAAGGAAGGCCCCAGCCAGCAGCTGGCAGCCAGGGAAGGAAGGCCCTGGCTGGCAGCTGGAAGGCCCCAATCTGCCCTGATCGATGGCCAAGCCTAGGGACCCTACTCGTGCACAAATTTCGTGCACCGGGCCTCCAGTTAAAGTATAAAAATTCATCTACTTTGCCTGGCTGGTGTGCCTCAGTGGTTGAGTGCTGACCCAGGAACCAAGAGGTCATGGTTTGATTCCTAGTCAAGGCACATGCCCGGGTTGCGGGCTCAGTCCCCAGTTGGGGGTGTGCAGGAGGCAGCCAATTGATGATTCTCTCTCATCAGTGATGTTTCTATCTCTCTCTCCCTCTCCCTTCCTCTTTGAAATCAATAAAAATATATTTTTTAAATGTCTTAAAAAGAATGAACCCTAATGTGAACTATGTTCTCTGAGTGATAATAATGTGTCAGTGTAAGTTTACTTATCAGAACAAATGTACCACTCTGATATGGAATGTTGATGGGGGGGAGGCTGTGTGCGTGTGGGGACAGGGAAAATCTCTGTACTTTCTGCTCAATTTTGCTATGAAACTAAAACTGCTGTAAAAAATAAACTTTATTAATTTAAAAAATCAATTTTGTAATTTTTATTTCAAATAAGACAGAAAATATCGAATAGCATTATACATATTAGGATAAGCATTATTTAATAAAATCCTTTTTTCAAACATATATGAATATAAGTATACGCACACACAAACACATATGGTCTCAATATAAAATATGAGTGTGTGTGTTTTTTTTTTTTTTCCTTGTGGATCTGGTCAAAAAGGTTTGAAAGCCACTGATATAAAAGCGATATGTTTCTTTTGCCTCTAAAGCATACATAAATTATTGCTTCTCCTTCTCTTTTAGAAACAAATCTTAGCATACCTGCTCCAACATAATTTACAGCCTTAGCAGCTCGGACTGCAGCTTCCCCAAGCCTTTTTCTTACTTCAGGTTTAATACCAGGCTATGAACAAATATTAAATAAATTTCCATTAGTACTTTGTCCCACTAGAAATTTCCACTCAGATCCAATATTATATATTCATGTAGCAAATATTACATTCAAGAGATAATAATAAAGATAAAAAGCTGTCACAATACCAAAGTTTAATGGTTCTGCTAGTAATTTCTATGAATTGCACATATTCCTCAGCATAATGATATATCTGTGTCCCTTGTTCCTACATAACTTTTATAACTATATGTCTACTTAAAATTAAATGTGTCAATATAGAAACTTTGAACAGTCTCTATTTTAAGATGATAAAGCAATCTGTATCAAGTTGCAATAATTATCTTGGAATATGGTAAACCTTGAGATTCCAAGTTAAAAATGGTTCAGAAAAAGAAATGTATGTCAATAAATAGGCAAAGCTTTTACAATTTTAAGAACTGAGCTCTACAGATATATATTTAAGCAGTCACTGTTCAAAATAAGGCTTTACTGAAATTATTGTTGTTGACATTTACTTCAAAAGGTATAATATACTCTACAACAGAAATCAAAATTTTAATATGCGAATAACAAACTGATTACCAGAAATCTCAGATCCCTGACCTGATAAAACTACATACTGATGAAAACATGCATGGTAGTCTCCCCTTATCCATGGGGACATGCGCAAGATCTCCAGGGGAGCCCTGGCCGGGGTGGCTCAGTTGGTTGGAGTGTTGTCCTGTACACTGAAAGGTGGCAGGTTTGATTCCTGGTCCAGGCACATACCTGGGTTGTGGGTTTGATCCCCAGTTGGGGCACCTGCAGGAGGCAACCAATTGATGTTTCTCTTCCTCTCTAAATCAATAAAGTACTTAAAAAATATATATATATATCTTCATTGGATCCCTGAAACCACAGAGAGTACCAAACCCTATGTCTGTTTTTCGTATACATACAGACCTTTTAACTTAAAGGAAACAATTACAGCTTCTCTTTGACATATCCAAATTGTCAGCATCATTACTCTTGCACTTTGGAGCTATTATTAAGTAAAATAAGGGTTACTTGAACACAAGCATGTAATGTGATAGTCGATCTGATAGCTAAGACAAATACCAAGTGACTAACAGGCAGGTTAGCCTATACAACGTGGATACACTGGACATAGGGGTGATTCACATCCCAAGTGGGATGGCATAAGATTTCATCACACTACTCAGAATGGTGTGCAATTTAAAACTTATAAATTTTGAGGAATTTTATTATATTTTTGGAATTTCTGACAATATTTTCAAACCACAATTGACCATGGGTAACTGAAGCTCTAGTTAAGGGGGGACTACTGTATATAAGCTTGAACAAGAAAAGAAGCCTGCGGCAATAGCAGGCTCTAAAGAAATGTAAATCCAAAAATAAGTAAAACCACACCCGGATGGTGTGGCTCAGTGGTTGAGCATCGACCCATGAACCAAGAGGTCACTGGTTTGATTCCCGGTCAGGGCACATGCCTGGGTTGCAGGCTCCATCCCCGAGGGTGGGGGGCAGGGGGGTGTGGGGGCGTGGAGAGAGGGGGCTTTATCCTTATACTACTACTTGGAAGCAGCTGTCCAGCAGGACTTTGGGGGAGACACTAGCTTCACAGATTTCTGATATGAAAATCAGAGTGACTAGTGTTTCCATTACAGAGAAGATTGCAAACTTCTTTACAAGGTCCTTACCCCTGGGGCTTCCTCAATGATCTTCTGATGCCTCCTCTGGACACTACAGTCTCTCTCAAACAAGTACACAGCATTGCCATGGTGATCACCAAACACCTGGACTTCTACATGCCTATTTAAAAGCAAACACTCATGTTAACATACTTTCCTAAGGATGAAAAGTATCACATTCCACAAGCCAGGCTATTGTCCAAGGTGACCAGGATTCCTCTATTTTTATTTTACACATGATGGGATATTTTTACCTCAAAACAGAGAATATGAATTTAGAAACAGAACTACAGCAAACCTTATAAACACCCAATGAAAAACGTTCCATTTACTGGATGAACATTAAAGAAAAATAAAATGAAATAACTAGGAAATAAGAAAAGACAGAAAACACAAAAGACTATATAGGTTGTCCCAGAAAAATGTATACACACTTTGAGAGCTGATAGCTTAATTTTTAAAGTGAAACGTACTTAAATAAACACTGCCTTTATAATTATACAAAGTGTGTGTATAGATTTTTGGGGGAACACCCTATATTTATGACCTCAGAGTGGGGCAAGGTTCAAAAAGTGCAAACTGTTAAGGCAAATACTGGTAAAGCTGACTATTTAATAATTATAAGTTATACTCTTATTTCATATATCCTCAAAAAGCCAATGAAAACTTTTTTATGATCAGGATATTTTTTTTTTAATCAACTCTTATAGTCTGATTTTTTAAACTATGACAGATTGAAAATTTAAATATTAAGAAATAAATTAATATGGCTCATTAGTTTTTAAGACTATACTAACATTAAGTCATAAAAAAACAAAAAGGCACTTAAATGTTGAGTATAAAAATAGCAAAATTATGAGAAATCATATTAAGAGTAAACATACATAACACTTATGAAAACAAGGCTAACACAGACCATCTGGTGAATGAATACAAGAAAGCATTCTTCTCAGTAGGCTTATTGTGATATGTTCACACTGTAGTTCACCTCACAGACACACCACCATAACACAGACACGAGTGATCAGCAAATGTTTCCCCCATTGACTAGTTAAAACAAAAACTGTCAAACCTAGAAGAAAATTTTAAAAAAACAGGAAGTCAGAGACGTGGGGAGGAGGGCATGGAGAGATTAACCAAAAAACTTATATGCATCTATGTATGCCCAGGGACACAAACAATAGAGCTGTGAAGGCCCGGGGGTGGGGTTGGGGTGGGGAGTGGGGCAGTGAAGAGGGGCAATAGGGGGAAAAGGGAGGGACATCTGCAATACTGTCAACAATAATTTCTTTAAAAACAAAACAAATAAACCAGGAAGTCAGTTCTGGCCAAGTGGCTCAGTTGGCTGAATTAATTCCCAGGGAGGGCACATCCCCAGGGTACAGGCTGGGTCCCTGTAGGAGTGTGCAGGAGGCACCCAATTGATGCTTCACTCGAACATCCATGTTTCTCTCTCTCCCTCTTCCTTTCTCACTCTCTAAAAAAAAAAAAAAAATCTTAAACACACACACACACACACACACACACACACACAAAACAAGAAGTCCCCTAAATGTCCTGTTCAGCAGTGGCTCAGAGCTGTTCCTTTCTGTTCATTCCATAAAATACTTCATTAAACCACTTGGGAAAATTAATTTTCTTGATTTATCAGTTCCACTGGATGGGCCATTCGGAAATCTTCCTACCTGTCCAACACAATAGAAGTTGATTTCTTCCTTTTGGATTTGCCTTCTTGACCTTTCCTCCTCTTTTTATTTATCCTTAAGCTAACATCACCAAATACACTCTTCTTATTATTTTGAACAAATTGTCTAATATTCTTAGGTCCTTGTCTAATATTCTTCCTTTATTATATCTGAGTTTCTAATCTGTATCATTTTCCTTGACAAATTGCCTCAAATTTTGTCTGAGGACATGTTTATTCCTCCTGCATGTCTGAGGGTAATTTCATTGCATATAGAATTCTAGGTTTGTGTTTTTTCCTTTCAACATTTTATATAGATTCCACTCCACTTGATTCTTGCTTGCATGGTTTCTGTGAGATGTCTGATGGACTACAGGAAGTTTCGCCTCTCTGGCTTTTTCTAAGATGTCCTATTTGTCTTTGTTTTCTTTTTTTTTTTTAATTGATTAAGATATTACATATGTGTACCCTCTACCCGCCCCCCCCCCCGCTCATCCCCTCACCCCCCCGTTGTCCGTGTCCATTGGTTAGTCCTATATGCTTGCATATTAGTCCTTTGGTTGATCCTTCCCCCTTGCCCCCACCCTCCCCTACCTTCCCTCCAAGGCCCGACAGTCCAATCAAAGCCTCTCCGTCTCTGGATCAGTCCTTGTTCATCAGTTTATGTTGTTCATTATATTCCACAAATAAGTGAGATCTTGTGGTATTTATCCGCTCTCCAGTTCCATCGATGCTGTGGCAAATGGTAAGAGTTCCTTTTTCTTCTTCCTCTTCTTAAAGAATACCTTTCAGCATTTCATATAATGCTGGTTTGGTGGTGATGAACTCCTTTAGCTTTTCCTTATCTGTGAAGCTCTTTATCTGACCTTCAATTCTGAATGATAACTTTGCTGGATAAAGTAATCTTGGTTGTAGGTTCTTGGTATTCATCACTTTGAATATTTCTTGCCACTCTCTTCTGGCCTGCATGGTTTCTGTTGAGAAATCAGCTGACAGTCGGATGGGTACTCCCTTGTAGGTAACTGACTGTCTTTCTCTTGCTGCTTTTAAGATTCTCTCCTTATCTTTTGCTCTTGGCATTTTAATTATGATGTGTCTTGGTGTGGTCCTCTTTGGATTCCTTTTGTTTGGGGTTCTCTGCGCTTCTTGGACTTGTAGGTCCATTTCTTTTACCAGGTGGGGGAAGTTTTCTGTCATTATTTCTTCAAAAAGGTTTTCAATATCTTGCCCTCTCTCTCCTTCTGGTACCCCTATAATTCTGATGTTGGTACGCTTGAAGTTGTCCCAGAGGTTCCTTACACTATCTTCATACTTTTTGAATCTCTTTTCTTTTTTCTTTTTCGGTTGGGTATTTTTTGTTTCTTTGTATTTCAAATCTTTGACTTGATTCTTGGGATCCTCTTGTCTGCTGTTGGATCTCTGTAAAATATTCTTTATTTCAGTCAGTGTATGCTTAATTTCTAGTTGGTCCTTTTTCATGTCCTCCATGGTCTCACTATACTCCTTGAGGGATTCATTAAATTTATCGGCGATTTCCATAAAATTCTTGAAAAACCTTATAAACGTGGCCTTGAACTCTATATCCAGTCGTCTGTCCTCCTCCATTTCTGACAATTGTGACCTGTTTCTCTGTCTCCGCATTTTGGCTGCTTCCCTGTGTTGATAGAGTGTCCCTGCACGCCAGGTGTCCTGTAGGGCCCAGTAGCTCAGCCTCCCCAGTTACCTGGGGTGGACACTCTTGGTGCACTCTTGGTGCCTTGGTTGATGTAGGATCACTGGGAGGAATTGACCTCCAGGCCAATTGGCTGTGGGAAGCAGCTGTGTCTGAAGTGGGAGAATGGTCCCCCTCTGACCACTGGGTACAGTGGCTCCTGTATCTAAGGAGGTGCTAATTCAGCCCCTGCCTGAGGCCTCACAGCCGGGCCACGAAGAGGCTCAGCTGTGAAGCAATGCAAGCCGCTGCGGGGCCTTGGGCCTTCTCTTGGAAGTTCCGGGTCTGGCTGGCCCGGCTGCAGTTAGGTAATTATCAGGTTGCAAAGGGCCGGGGCATTCACATGCAAAAGCCTCTGCCGCAGCCTGGGTGGGGCGGGGTCTCAGGGAGTCAAAAGGCCGGAGAAAGAAGCAATGGCTGATTCTCCACGCCCGGAGTCGCGCGTCTCAGTGTCCCGGTAACGGCTGCAAGCACCTCTGAGGGAAATCCGCCCTCAAGTTCGCCCGCTGCCGCCTGAGAGAGCAGCCTCTCCCCGTATGTGTCCTGGGTCCCCAGAGACTTCCCAGAACCGGAGATCAGAGCAGTCGGGAGCTTGTGATTCAAAAAGACAGCCGCGTCCTCAGGTGCCACCCCCTTTCCGCGCGCGAGCCGCCGCCGTACCTCTGCACGCAGCCTCCGCAGCTCCTCTGGCTCTCAGCGTGCTTTTCTTGTCTTCTAGTTGTAGAAATTACACTCAGCCAGCCTTCCTGTTGTTCTGGACGATGTTTGCTCCGTCCTTTGGGATAATTTTCAATTGCTGTGGGAGGCGACTATTTCCCGGTGTTTATGCCGCCATCTTAGTTTCTCCTGTCTTTGTTTTCTTATGTTTGAATATAATTTTAAAATTTCTTTGACGGTTATCCTCTTTGATGTCCTCTGAGCTTCCTGGTTCTGTAGTGTGGTGTCTGTCATTAATTTTGGGAACATTTTGGCCATTATTACTTTGAAATAGTTCTCCCATTCCTTTTTCTTCTTGTATTCAAATAAGCACATTACACCTTTAAAAGTTGTTCTGCAGTTAGATAGTTCAGTTATGTTGTATTTATTTTCATTCTCACTTCTCTTTGTATTTGTTTGGGAAGTTTCCATTGACATATGTTCAAGGTCACTGATTCTTTCTCCAGCTGTGTCTAGTTTACTGATTAGTCCATCAAATGCATTCTTCCTTTGTTATGGTGTTCTTTATTTCTAGCATTTTCATTTGATTTTTTCTTAAATTTCTATCTCTTTGTTTATATTACCCTCTGTTCTTGCATGTTTTTTTTACTTGTTCCATTAGAGCACTTAACATATTAACCACTTACTTTAAATTCCATAGATAATCCCAAAATCTGTGTCACATCTCAGTCTAGTTCTGATACTTGCATTGTACTTCAAATTGTGCTTTTTTTTTTTTTTTTTTTTTTTTAGCTTTAAGGCTTGGAATTTTTTTTTAAAAAAATCCAGATGTGATGGTCCTGGCTGGTGTGGCTCAATTGGTGGAAGCATCGTACAATACACACCAAAAGGTGGTGTGTTTGATTCCCGGTCAGGACACATATCCAGGGTGTAGTTCCATTCCTAGTCAAGATGCGTGCGGGAGGCAACCAATCAATGTTTCTCTCTCACATGGATGTTTCTCTCTCCCCTCCTCTCTTTAAAATCAATTAAAATAAATATACAAAAAAGGAAAGGAAGGAAGGAGGAAGGGAGGGAGAGAGGAAGGGAGGAAACCGGATGTGATGTATCCCATACCAGGAACGGAGGCACAGGCCTTTAATGTTTAATGTTGATCCGTTTGGAGGCATGTTGTGTTCAATGTCTGCGGCAGCTGTCGGTGCCAGAGGCTTCACTTTCCTCATGTCCTTGGTTACTTTTCTTGCTCCTGTTGTCTTGGGGCTTCAACGAGAACTGCTTTCTGGACAGGGTCTGCGTCCTGCACTTCTTTCGGTTGGAACCTCTGTGATTACACGGGAGCCCTGGTGACATGGCAGGGTGTAGGGCAGGGAAAACACCCTATGATCTAGGATTCAATCTCAGTGTTTCACGTGGCCTGACCCTGTGCCTCAGCAGTGTTTCCTCACACTTTTCACCCTTAGGTACAGTGGGCAGGTTAGAGGTTAGACTTGGCCGGCTGCCCTTCCCCCAGGACAGAAACGGGTCTGGCAGTTTCCCTGGGAGTGTTGGCCTTGGTTTCTGAGAATAGACTGCTCTGGGCCTATTTCAGAAGGTTACTTTTCTACCCCCCAACCCCAAAATTTTAAGAAATGTTGCTTAGATTTTCACTGTGAGAACTTGGTGGGATTCCTGGCAATAGAACGAATGAAAAGTTGGGAGGCCCCCCTAACACTGGGGCTTAAGGATTTTCTCACTATCAAGCTCGTCCACAGTCAACCTCCGGCAATTTGTCAAAATTCCCATTTCAGTGTCCCTGTAAGTCTAGGGCTCCAGCGGCTTCTGCTGCCGGCAGGCGGATCCTGACTGCTTCTCGGTGCTCACATGCCTGCCAGACTTTGGGATGGCTTCCCTGTGCCCTCAGTTCTCTTCTGGGTCTAAGTCACTGACTTTCATTCTGTCCAGCTTTCTGCTTGCTCTTCAGATGTAACAGCTTCCAAGCGCTTTCCACGCTGGAGCCGAACAACCTGATTTTCAAATTACAATGATAAATGTCTACCTTCTCCGGACCCACCCTTATCTTTCAGCTGCTCCAGAGAGGACGGCACTGTAGCCGGGGCTCCAGGTTCAGGAAGGAACGTGCTGGGGCCACACCAAGAGCAGAACACAACAGTTTTTATTCTGAGGTCGCAAAACTTGGGCACAGTTTTCCCACGGCTGCGTGCGAAGGAAGATCACCGAGGACCCGTGTTTTCCGTTTTGATTCTGTAATCACCAAGTCACTTGTGTCCTTTTCCTTTTTTTTTTTTTTTTTAATTGATTTCAGAGAGGAAGAGAGCGATAGAAACATCAATGATGAGAGAGAATCATCGACTGGCTGCCTCCTGCACGCCCCCTACTGGGGATCCAGCCCGCAACGTGGGCATGTGCCCTTGACCGGAATCAAACCTGGGACCCTTCAGTCCGCAGACCGGCGCTCTATCCACTGAGCAAAACCAGCTAAGGCTCGCCTTTTCCTTTTGCTGACTCATCTTTTCTGCTGCTTGACCTAAGGTAGAGGATCTGGAGCACCATCTCAGAACCAATCCTAGCCGCTCCAGCCAGCCACTGGGGGTCTGGCTAGACTAGATTCTGGTAGGTGGACACAGCTGGATTCTATTAGGAATGCCTTGATATTTTCTAAAAGTTCTAAAGTTGTTATTTTCCTAGTGACATTTTAAATTCACATAGATTATTTATTGACTATGAAGTGAGGACGGAATCCGGGTTCTCTTATTACCCTCCAAATAGTACACTTTGAAGACCATTTTCTGTCCCAGCCTTTCAGATAAACACAGTAACTGATCAGATCTAGAAAACATCCTGTATGTACTTTTCTCAGTTACCAGCATCATCTTGACAATTTTCTCACACTCCACTAATTCAACAGGTAGCTATTTAGCAGGATATAACATACTACATTCAGAACAATTATCATGATATTAAAATATTATTACTAGAAAATACAGCACAGAAATATATAGAAATGTTAATATAGAGAACGAGATTATGAGTGAGTTTGTTTTCCAACTCCTGTATTTTCCGAAAATTTGTAATGTATTCACATTACTTCTATATTTAAAAAAATATTATTGATGCCTATCATGAAAGTAGTGTGCCAGGTAGTAATATATAGGGGAAAAGGAAAAAGAAATATACTAGCAGGTCCTTGATTCCCAGGAGTTTCCCAGCTATTGGAGGAATAAATTACAATGTGAGGTAATATGTAGCTAACGTTTCCCAAGGAAAGAATTTACAGCTTCAAAAAATGTTGGAGCATGGAGTTACAGTCACCGAAATAGCTGGCTGATGTGTCCACAGCAATCTAACTCCAGAGTATGCCCCTTGGAGAGTCGGCCTATTCTTCTGGAAAGATGCTGCAGGAGGAAGCCCTGGTTTATCTTAGATTCTCCTCTGTCTTTTCCTGGCTTCCCACTAGCAGGCGGCATTATGTTATGTGCTCCTAATCAACTGGCCGATTTTAAGGTTGACCTTTTTTTTTTTTTTTAACAAACTCTAAATGAATTTAATTTGCTGTGCCATGTTCAGGGACAGTTCTAAGCTTGTATGGTCTGAAACAAAAACTATTTGGGGGCCCTCTTTAAAAAGAAGACACAATTAGGTACTGGAACTTGGAAGAGGTTCATGCAAGGGAAGCTTCAGCTCATTACCTTCAAGGTAAATCCCTCTCTAGTCTTTATCAGGTCACTGGACATACAGGATAACTATATCTATATCTATATAAATTACCCAAAAGCCTATGAAACAGGAAGCTTTTATAACCAGTACCTTATTTTGAGCAATAGGCATAAAAAGAAAACTCCAGAAAATAAAAATTAGATATTTACATGGCATTTGTTATTGTGGTACCTGGAGTAGCAGTTTAGTGCAGTGGCTTAGAGTGTGAATTTTAGAGTCAAACTGCCTGGGTTGAAATCCAAGCTCCACTACATCTTAGCTGGGAAACCTCAGGCAAGTTATCTGATGTGACTGTTCTGTTGCTCAGTATCCTCACTTGCAAAATGGGAATACTACCCATCTAAAGGGGCTCTTGCAAGAATTAGATTAGAATTTGGACAGCAAGATTAGTTAGTATATGTAAAATATTTAGGACCCAGCATATGGTGAGTGCAATAAAAGTGTGAGCTGTTAGTATTACTTGTTAACACATCACTTACAATTATAATTCAGTTGGGTAACTATTTCCATTTTCTGAACATCTCAACTGATGCTTACAGAGTTCTGTAAAATATAGCTTAATTTCTTTTTTGTTTTTGTTTTTAGAAAGGTGACATGGGCACATAGTAACCTAAAGATAGATGAGGTGTGATTGTGCTAGTGTGCTCTTGAAACACATTGGTTAATCCTCAGTCAAGGATATTTTTCCCCCCATTGATTTTTAGAGAGAGTGGAAGGGGCGGGGGGGGGGGGGGCGGGCAGGGGAGAGAAACATCGATGTGATAGAGACATCAATCGGTTGCCTCCTGCACACGCCCTGACCGGGCCAGGATCTGGCCTGCAACCTAGGTACATGCCCTTGACCGGGAATCGAACCCGGACCATTGGGTCTACAGGCCGACACTCTAACCACTGAGCAAAAGCAGCCATGACAATATAGCATAATTTCTTACAGGAATTTTTTTATTTTAAAAAGACCTTAAGTTACATCAAAAAGTAATGGACTGAATGAATTAATGGCATCTTAATATTATGGAACCAATATTAAGGTCAACAAAAAGAATGAGATCTATATTTACTGACATGGAAAGATCTCTGATATAATATTAACATGCAATATTATATAAGATTTGATTCACTGTTCTGTATGTATGTTGTATTCTGTTTGTATATGTATAAATGTATCTATTCACATAGAAAATGCCTGGAAGTACGCATACCATAACATTATAGTGGGTACATCAGGGGTGGGATTGGGGAATGTATGTACTTATGTCCTACTAGAACTTTGTATTTTATATAATGTGCATGCATTTTTTATAATTTAAAATATCTGAGTCAGAAAAAAAAAAGCTAACCCCACCTTGGAGTGTCCACAAACTTCTCAATCAGCATAGCGTCATCATTGAAAGACTTCTTCGCTTCCCTCCGGGCTGATTCCAACTGTTCTTGAAATTCTTTTTCCGATCTAGCGATCCTCATACCCTAAGACGAAAGGTAGATTTGACGACAACAGAAATAAAACAAAGGAGAGTAGCCGGAAATGGAAAACATGAGCGCGCAGTCTTACTTTTCCTCCTCCACCACGGACGGCTTTGATCATGACGGGGTAGCCGATCCTCCCAGCATGCTCTCTCAGGCACTGGTCTGTCTGGTCCTCACCGTGATAACCTTCCACTACAGGCACTCCAGCAGCAGCCATTATGGATTTGGATGTACTTTACAACAAAAAAGCCCAAGATACCCAAATTCTATGAAATTTCATACAAGAGAAACAAATACAGCCCAGTCTACAAAATATAATGGAACTTTTAATTTTATGTTTAATTTTTTCTTTTTTATTGAATTTATTGGGGTGATATCAGTTAATAAAATTTTATAGGTTTCAGGTGTATAATCCTATAATATATCATCTGTATTATAATGGAACTTTTCAAAGAAAACATCCCATAGATAAAGAAAAAAACTATAGTCTGAGATAACAAATATTAATACAAATATTAAAATATCTGTTGATTTCCCTCAATCCAATTTTTCATGTGGTAACTCATCCTACCTTGTTTTTATCCCCCCGAAAGAATTAGCATGTTGATTAGAAATAATAATTAGCTGAGTATTTTTCTGAAGTGGCAGATAAACAACTTATGGCTATGACAACAAAAGTGTATTATTAGCATGTCTATTATAGGTAAAATAAATCATTTCAATTGACCTTATTTAAAAAATATACACTCATACCTCTTTATACCCATGTCCCTAATTGCAGATGAGGGAGGACCTATAAAAATAATTCCTTCTTGCTTACATAGTTCGGCAAATTCCATGTTTTCTGAAAGAAAACCGTACCCAGGATGGATAGCCTAGAAGCGAGAAATGAAAAGACAAATTTACTAGCATTCCACTGGCAAACTGGGATGCAGGCGGCATCTCTTTCCTGTGGGGAGGCCTCCCTGTATGCTGGTGATGCCTACACTACGCTATCAAAGCCTGTTTCCAAGCAGACATCTGAAACATTCACACTGAAGTTCTGAAGTCTTACCTGAACCAGAAGAATCTGTATTTCTTTTTGTTGTGGTAATAAATACATGAGATAAACCTCTATTTTAACCACGTTGACGTGCACAATTCAGTGGCATTAAGCACATTCACCAGGCTGGGCAACCATTACCAACAACCATCTCCAGAACGCTGTCATCACCCCACACAGAAACTCTGTGCCATGAAACACTAACCCCCCACTGCCTGGTAACGTTCCGTCTCACAAATTTTACTTTCCGTCTCTATGAATTTGTTTATTGTAGGAACCTGATATAAGTGGAATTGTACAAACTTACCCTTTTGTGTCTGGCTTATTTCACGGAGCAGAATGTTTCCCAGGTTCATCCATGTAGTAGCATGAATCAAAATTTCATTCCTTTTTTAAGGCTGAATAATAGTCCCTGTATGTATATATTCGACACTTTGTTTACCACTCACCTGTTTCCACCTTCTGGCTATTATGAAAAAAGCTGCTATACACATTGATGTGCCCGTATCTCTTTGAGTCCCTGCTTTAAATTCTTGTAAGTATAAATCTACAAGTGGAATGGATGGATCAGAGGAATCTGTATTTTAATTTATAATAATACTGCTTTTAGGGTAGAATGTCAAGGAGGATAAGTAGGAGTAAAGGTAATGGGGATTTCTTGACTCTGCCTTCATATAGAGCTGGCTTAGAACTGAAACTGTGGAACCCACAAGCTGAGAAGAACACACTACCACAATCACACGCCATCTATCTTCAGGTTGCTATGTGCCCATGTCACCTCTCTAAAAAGATAACTAAGAAGCAAACAAAAAGTCATATGCTAAAGCCTGTATATACTTTAGTGAAAGAGAACCACCTCAGACTTTTGCCTAGTTACTTGCAAGTTCCTCAGAGTTTTAACAAATTTATGTATCTGGATTTCTCGCTCACCAAAGGGGACAATCGGTGACCCAAGAACAGTGTGTTTTCTTAGGGCAAACATGCCAACAGCAAAGAGGGAAGACACACAGGGAAGCAAACAGTTGCAGCTCAGATTGTTTGGTGAGGGATTAAGCAACTCGGTCTCCCACTTCAGTAGCCCTCAGGACATCTGCTCTTCTAAAATAATAATTATAACCAACTGAATATAAAAAGAAAGCTCTGCCAACCCTATTTCAAAATAGTTGCGCTTAAAGGACATTTCAACATTAAAGCAGTAAGCTCCCAATGTCTGGGAAACTCATGTGAATAGAAAAACCTGTATCTTACTGATGGCAAACAACAACATGCTAAATACTGAATAAAATGCGACACGTCACATTTTGATGTCAGTTTGGAATTTTGTTTCTTTCACACCAATGCTCAGTTTCAGACATTTTCTATGAAATGGTCAAATGTTATGTATGCTAGGCAAACTGAAAAAGATCTACATTCAGTCCTCCCTGGTTTATAAACAGCTTTTCTTTTTTATTTTTTTTCGGTATGATTTACATATATAACATTCACCCATTTATAGTTTCATGAATGTAGTAAATTTATACAATTGTGCAACTATTACTACAATCCAGTTTTAGAACACTTCTTTCACTCAAATAAGTTCCTGTGTGCCCATGTGCATAACTAATTAATTCTTACTTCTAGAACCAAGCAACTTACTGACCTGCTGTCTCTATAGTTTCACTTTTTTTTTAAAGAAATTTCCTAGATACGTAATCATACAGTACACATAGTCTTATGTGTCTGAATTATTTAACTTGGTGTAATTTGGGGGGGAGGGAAACATTTTAAATATATTTTTTTATTGATTTCAGAGAGGAAAAGAGAGGGAGAGAGAGATAGAAACATCAACGATGAGAGAGAATCACTGATCGGCTGCCTCCTACACACCCCCTATTGGGGATTGAGCCCACAACCCGGGCATGTGCCCTTTACTGGAATCGAACACAGGACCCTTCAGTCTGCAGGCCCGACACTCTACCAGCCGTGGGCAAACTACGGCCCGCGGGCCGGATCCAGCCCGTTTGAAATGAATAAAACTAAAAAAAAAAAAAAGACCGTACCCTTTTATGTAATGACGTTTACTTTGAATTTATATTAGTTCACACAAACACTCCATCCATGCTTTTGTTCTGGCCCTCCGGTCCAGTTTAAGAACCCATTGTGGCCCTCGAGTCAAAAAGTTTGCCCACCCCTGCTAGCCACTGAGTCAAACTGGCCAGGGTACTTAGCATAATTTTTTTTAAAATGTATTTTATTGATTTTTTACAGAGAGGAAGGGAGAGGGATAGAGAGTTAGAAACATCGATGAGCGAGAAACATCGATCGGCTGCTTCCTGCACACCCCCTACTGGGGATGTTCTCACAACCAAGGTACATGCCCTTGACCAGAATCGAACCCGGGACCCTTCAGTCCGCAGGCCGGCGCTCTATCCACTGAACCAAACCGGTTAGGGCAACTTAGCGTAACTTTTTGAGGTTCATCCTTGTTAATTGTCTGCATCGGTAGTTTATTTCTTTTTATAGAATTGATTCCACTATGATATGCTACATTTAGTTCATGATTTCATTTAGATTTTTTTCCAGTTTGGGGCCATTATGAATAGTGCTGTTATGAACATTCATACAAGCCTATTTTTCGTTTCTCTTGGGTAAATGCTCAGGAGGGCAACTGTTGGGTCAAAATATGGGTAAGTATATGTTTAAATTTTTAAGTTTTCTAAAGAAGCTGTCCTATTTTGCATTTCTACCAGCAGTATCTGATGGTTCCAAGTTTCTCCAAATTCCTGCCAACACTTATCTGTCTTTTATATTTATAACATCCTAGTGAGTGTGAAATGGTATAGAACTGTGGTTTTCATGTCAATTTCCCTAATGACTAATGATATTGAGTATCTCTTATTGGGCTTATTGCCATTTGTGTATCTTCTTTGGTGATGTGTCTATTCAAATCTTTTGCCCATTTTCTTCAATTAGGTTGTTTGAGTTGTAAAGTATTCCTTAAAAATTCTGGATACCACTCTTTATCAAATATATGTTATGCACATATTTTCTCCCAGTCCATGGCTGATCTTTTAAGTTCTTAATGGTTTCATTTGAAGAGCAAAAGTTTTAAATTTTGGTGAAGTTTATTTTATCAATTTTTTCTTTTATGAATCTTGCTTATATTATATTGAAGAAATTATTGCCTAATCCTCTCAAAGATTTTCTCTTACGTTTCCTTCCAGAAATTTTATAGTTGTAGGTCTTCCATTTAGATATATGCTACATTTCAAGTTATTTTTGTTTTTTATGAAAAGTGTAAGGTAAGAGTGTAGGAACTAGATGTTAGGTTCATCTTTTTGCATATAGATAGCCAATTGTTACAGCACCATTTGTTGAAAAAACCACCCTTTCCCTATGACATTACTTTACCTTTATTCAAAAATTAATTAACCATAAATGTGCAACTTTCTATTCTGTTCCACTAACCTGTATATTTATCCTTCTGTTAACACACTGTTGGTTACTGTAGTTTTATAATGAGTTTTGAAATAGAGGGTCTAAATCCTATACCAAACATGTCACACTTGCAGTTGGTAGGCTGCATGCCTCGTTTAAATGCCCTACAATTTGTTAGTCTTTTCAAACTTGTTTTAACTATATGCTAGGCCTTTAGCTATTTGAGGACCAGGCTTGTCAAGTTCTATAAAATAGCCTGTTGGGATTTTGATATAGAGTGAATTAAACCCATCAGTCAATTTGGAAATAACTGCCATCTTAACAATATTGAGTCTTCCAGTGATTTATCTGCCTGTTTATTTAGGACTCATTTAATTTTGCTCAGCAATGTTTTACTCTTCAATACACTGGTCTTGAACTACTTTTGCTAACCTTGTTACTATTTGATTTTGATGATAGCATTTATCACTGTAACTGTTTCCTTCATTTCATTTTCAAAGTATTGCTAGCTTCCCTTCTTTTGAACAGATATTAAATTGATAGAAGTCTGATGAGCTAGATAAATACTCTCCCTTCAAACTAAAAAGAAAAGCAGCTATCTGCTTGTGAATGTATCGAGTTCAATCACACGTTCTGGAAATGACCTCAAGAAGTTTAATTTCTCTTAAGAAGAATAGCTTACTATATCCAAACCACAGTATTCTTGGGCATTTGAATGGATTGAAAAAGAAAAACTAGCCATACTACTATACCACCAGTGGGCAATTTCCCTACCCATCAGGCATACCTTTAGCTGCCAATTCACCCTGGTGGTTCACAAAATTGCAAGCCTGTTTGGATTGTTCATTCCATATTAATGTTTTTAACAGGAAAGATAGAAATTGGGAGTGGCTAAAAATAGAAAATGTATTCTCTACATAATAAGGAATTTTGTGAAAATTGGGCAACACGTTTACTTTTGTATTGTATATCTCTTCATCACCCTTACCTGTGCAGCAGAGATCTTGGCCACTTGAATGATCTTCTCCATAGATAGGTAGCTCTGCTGAGAGGGAGCAGGACCAATGAAATGCGCTTCATCTGCCTGTTTAACAAATGGCATATGTTTAGAAAACCACACACCTAGTTCTCTATATAGGACTGCTTCAGGGACATAGAAATAGAGATAGAAATAGAAACACAGAAATGCTGGCTCCCCAAGAACAACACAAAAGTACCAGCTCATATCTAGGCTATAAAAATAAGCCACTGTGGCCCAGACAGTGTGGCTCAGTGGTTGAACATCGACCTATGAACCAGGAGGTCATGGTTCGATTCCTGGTCAGGGCACATGCCCAGGTTGTAGGCTCAATCCCCAGTCGGGGGTGTGCAGGAGGCAGCCGATCAGTGATGCACTCTCATCACTGATGTTTCTATTTCTCTCTTCCTTTCCCTTCCTTTCTCTGAGAGCAATAAAAATATATTAAAAAAAATAATAATCCATTTTGAAATCTTTTGCATTAGCAGAATGCCCAAACTTGATTTTTATGTATAATATATGTCGCACACTAAAGTAAAATGAAAGTGGCTTAGGATAGACAGCAACAGGCATTCACAACATGAGACAGAACAGTGGCTAGAAAGCTGCATGGGCCTACTATGCAAAGCTGGAAGGCCAAGCGAAACTCATCATGGTGGACTTGTCAGTGCTTGGGGATTTGCTGTGGACGTAACGAAGGACGACAGCTGAATTCACCCAGGCCTGGTTCTGTCTAAGGGATAAAGCCAGTTACAATTGCTAACACGTACAAACCTTGGGGGAGGAAGGTCCCTGTAGTTATAATTTTCCAGTTAAGCCAAGTCTCTGAAACATTGAGTGACTTGTCTAAGACCCTTGGCCAGTAAGTAGTAGTTGCTAAAACTAGAATCTTGATCCTTTTCCTTGCACATCAGGGATGTGGATAGGAGCCCCTCAAAGTGTGGTCTGTGCATCAGCCACCTTCTGTGAACTGCTTTAACCAATCCTACTGACAGGACCTGGCCTGTAAATCAACTACATCACAGAGTATTCTGTTTAGTTCCACTGGTGACTTAGTTGGAAAATGTCCCCAAAAGGAATTATTAGTGAGCAGCTGAACTTACCTACTGCACACTGTTAACACTAGCAAATACAAACTGTCAAGAACTAAAACACTGACACACTAACAAATATGATCACTTACAAAATCTGATTTCCAGTTTTTAGCAACATACCATATCCACATGCATGGAGTTCCTGTCAGCCTCACTGTAAACAGCCACGGACTGTATACCCATTTTTTTAGCTGTTCGCATCACCCTGCAGGCGATTTCTCCTCTGTTGGCAATGAGGACTTTGGTAATGTTGCATCCTAAAACACCATAAAAATCATACAAAAAATATTACTGGGGAGCAAGGAATAAAAAGGCAAAATAAATATTTTATGATATTAACAAGCTGATAAATATTTATGTTGGTAAAATCAGCAAAGCAGAGCCTAAAATAACCATTTTAACTAATATTAGACAGTGCATTTCTTGTCATTGTAATTCAAGATATCCTTATTAACACAAACTTTTAAATTACTCAGATTTTTCAACTTAAAATAAAATTAAAAGATGCTTGTTATGCCAAAGATCAAAATAGCTTAAAAAATCATAGTTAATAATAATCTTTTTAAAATTTTGTTTTTCAATTACAGTTGACATTCAACATTATTTTATACTAGAGACCTGGTGCATGAAATTCATGCACTGGGGGGCAGGGGGCGGGTCCCTCAGTCCAGCCTGTGCCCTCTCACAGTCTAGGACCCCTCGGGGAATGTCCGACAGCCGGTTTGTGGCTGGATGGCCTTTTGCTGCTGCACAGCCTGCTGCTTGAGCTTCAGCAGCTGCTGCATGTGCACAGGCTGGGCCACCATGGTCTGTCCTGCGAATACCATCGAGTGGGTGACTCAAGTGCGGAGGCAGGTTCACCCTGAGTTCCCTGAGTCACTGAGTTGTTCAGACTGACTGCCTTCTACAGAGAATGGCACCAGGATTGGGCCTAAGCCGGCAATCGGACATCCCTCTTGCAGTCCGGGACCCCTCAGGGGATGTAGCAGTGCGCCAAGCGGCAGGTGGCCAGGGAGGAGCCCGAATCGGGGCCAGGTACCACGCCACTCACACACTCATCACAGCCCACTGCACCTGCTGCTGCTGCCATGTGCACTTGAAAAGAATGTATATTCTATTGCTTTGGGGTAGAATATATAAAATATTAAATCCGTCTGGTGAAATGTGTCATTTAAGGCCACTGTTATCCATTTCTTCCACATTGTTCAATATGTAGGCATATAATTATATCGAGAGGTTCCCAACACTGTGGCAGCTGCGTTTGCCAGTCGTGAGCCCAGCTTCTGGCTGAGTGTCACTCCTCCTGTGGGAGCACACTGACCAACAGTGGGCAGCTCCTGCATTGAGCGTCTGCCCCCTGGTGGTCAGTGCGCATCATAGTGACTGGTCGTTCTGGTCATTCCGCCGAAATGGTTGCTTAGCCTTTTATTATATAGATTAGTTTCCGGTGTACAGCATAATGGTTAGACAATTATATAATTTACAAAGTGATCCCCTGATAATTCAAGTATCCACCTGGCACCATACATAGCTAATTACAATATTATTGACTATGTTCCCTATGCTGCACTTTATATCCTCATGACTATTTTGTAACTACCAATTTATTCAGACCTCTCAATCCCTTTACCTTTTTCACCAAGCCCTCCAACCCCCTTCCCCCAGCCCCCTACCTCCCACCATCTGGCAACCATAAGTTTGTTCAGTGCATCTATGAGTCTGTTTCTATTTTATTTTTTCTTTAGATTCTTTACCTGACATTTGTCTTTCTCTGTTGGACTTATTTCATGTAGTATAATACCCTCTAGATCCATCCATGTTGTTGCAAATGGTAATTTTTCATTCTTTTTTATGGCCCAGTAATACTCCATTGTATATATCTACCACTTCTTCTTCACCCACTTGTCTACTCAAGGACAGCTGGGTTGCTTCCATATCTTGGCTATTGTAAATAATGCTGCAATGAACATAGAGGTGCATATATTGTTTCAAATGAACATTTTGGGTTTCTTTGGATATATACCAGAAATGGAGTTGCTGGGTCATAACGGAGTTCTATTTTTCATTTTTTTAGGAACCTCCACAGTTTTCCATAGGGGCTGCACTGATTTGCATTCAAACATTGTACGAGGGCATTCCCTTTTCTCAACATCCTCCCCAACACTTGTTTGTGGATTTATTGATGACAGCCACTCTGACAGATGTAACATTATTTTTAATTTACATTCTCTGATAATTTATGACATTGAGCATCTTTTCATATGTCTAGTAAGCACCTGCATGTCCTCTCTGAAGCAGTGTCTATTCAGGTCCTCTGCCCATTTTTTAATTGGATTGTTTTTCTGATGTTGAGTTGTATGAGTTCTTTATAAATTTTGGGTATTAATCCCTTAGCCAATACATCATTTGCAAATATCTCCTCTCATTCAGTGGGTTGTCTTTTCATATTACTGATAGTTTCCTTTGCTGTGCAAAAACTTTTTAGTTTGATATAGTCCCATTTGTTTATTTTTTTCTTTTGTTTCCCTTGCCTAAGGAGATATATCAGAAAGAATATTGCTAAGAGAAATGTCAGAGTTTACTGCCAATGTTTTCTACTAGGAATTCTGTGGCTTGGGGTCTTACATTTAATTCTTTAATTCATTTTGAGTTTACTCTTGCATATGGTGTGAGAAGGTGGTCTAGTTTCATTTTTCTCCTGTTCAGTTTTCCCAACACTATTTATTGAATAGACCATTTTTACCCCCAATGTATGTTCTTACCTCCTTCATCATACATTAACTGACCATATAGGCAAGGGTTTTTCTGAGCTCTCTATTCTGTTCTATTGATTTACTGTCTGTTTTTATGACTGAACCATGCTATTTTGATGATCTAGCCTGACAGTATAGTTTGGTATCAAATAGTGTGATACCTCCAACTTTGTTCTTCTTCCTCAAGATTGCTGTGGCTATTTGAGGGTCCTCTGGGGTTCCTTATAAATATTTGGATTATTTGTTCTAGTTCTGTGAAATATACCATTGGTATTTTTTATAGAAATTGTGTTGAATCTATAGATTGCTTTGGGAAATATGGACATTTTAACAATGATAATTCTTCCTATCCATGAGCAGGGTATATGCTTTCATTTATTTGTATCTTCTTGATTTCTTACAATTTTTCAAGTAAAGGTCTTTTACCTCCTTGGTTGAATTTACTCCTAGGTATTTTTTAATGCAATTGCAAACAGAATTGTTTTCTTAATTTCTCTTTTTGATAGTTCATTTATTGATGTATAAAAATGCAACCAACTTCTGAATATTTATTTTATATTCTACTACTTTACTCAGTCATTTATCAGTTCTAATCGTTTTTTGGTGGACTCTTGAGGGTTCTCTATATACAGTATTATGGCATCTGCAAATAATGGCAGTTTTATATCTTCCTTTCCAATTTGGATGCTTTTTACCTATTTTTCTTGTCTGATTACTGTGACTAGGACTTCCAGTACTATGTTGAATAAGAGTGGTGAAAGCAGACATCTCTGTCTTGTTTCAGATTAAGGGAAACACTTTTAATTTTTGCCCATTGAGTATGATGTTAGCTGTGGGTTTGTCATAAATGGCCTTTATGTTGAGGCATGTTACCGCTATTTCCACTTTAGAGAATTATCATAAATGGGTGCTTGATTTTATAAAATGCTACTCTGCATCTATTGATATCATCATATGATTTTTATCCTTCATTTTGTTTATGTGATGTATCACGTTAATTGATTTGTAGATACTGAATAAACCTTGCATCCCAGGAATAAACCCCACTTGATCATTGTGTATGATCTTTTTTATGTATTGCTGAATTTGTTTTGCTAATATCTTGTTGAGGATTTCTGCATCTATGTTCATTAGGATTACTGGCCTATAGTTTTCTTTTTTGTAATGTCTTTGTCTAGTTTGGGAATCAGGATAATGCTGGCCTCATAAAATGAGCTTTGGAACCTTCCCTCTTCTTGAATTGTTTGGAATAATTTGAGAAAGATAGGTGTTAAGTCTTTTTTAAATGTTTGATAAAATTCAACTGTGACTCCATCTGATCCAGGATTTGTTTGTTGAGAGTTTTTGTTTATTAGTTTTGATTTCACGTAGTAGACACCTGTTCAGATTTTCTTCTTGATTCAGTCTTAAAAATGTTTATATTTCTAGGGATTTATCCATTTCTTCCACATTGTTCAATATGTAGGCATATAATTATTTGGAATCTTTCTTATAATCCTTTGCACTTCTGTGTGTCAGTTGTTACTTCTGGTCTTTTATTTCTGATTTTATTAATTTGGGTTCTCTCTCCTCTTTTCTTGATGAGTATGGATAAATGTTTACCAGTTTCGTTCATCTTTTTAAAAAATCAGCTCTTGGTTCATTGATTATTTTGTATTGCTTTTTTTTTTTTTACTCTATTTTGTTTATTCTACTCTGATCTTTATTATTTCCTTTTCCCTTCCTTCTACTCACTTTGAGCTTTGTTGTTATTTTTCCAGTTCTTTTGAGATTTTTCTAGTTTGATGAGGTAGGCTAGTATTGCTATGAATTTCCTCTTATGATTGCTTTCACTGTGTCACATAGATTTTGTGTTTTTGTGTTTTCATTTTCATTTATCTCAAGGCATCTTTTGATTTCTTCCTTGGTCTCACTGTTAACTCATTAACTATTTAGTAACATGTTATTAGCCTCCACATGTTGGTGTGTTTTTAAGGGTTTTTTTGTCTTGTAATTGATTTCTAGTTTCATACCATTGTAGTTAGAGAAGATGCTTGATATGATTTCAATCTTCTTCAATTTACTGAGACTTGTTTTGTGGCATAACGTGGTTTATCTTGGAAAATTTTCCATGTGCACTTGAAAAGAATGTATATTCTACTGCTTTGGGGTGAAATGCTCTTAAAATATTAAATCCATCTGGTGAAATGTGTCATTTAAGGCCACTGTTTCCTTAATGATTTTCTGTCTGGAAGACATATCCATTGATGTCAATGGTGTATTAAAGTCCCTACTGACTGTATTACTGTCCATCTCTCCTTTTATGTCCATCAAGATTTGCTTTATATATTTAGGTGCATAACTGTTTACAAAGGCTATATCCTCTTGTTGGATTCATTCCTTTATCATTATGTAACGTCCTTCTTTGTCTCTTATCTCAGCCTTTGTTTTAAGTTCTATTTTGTCTGATATAAGTACTGTTACCCCAGATTTTTTTTTCTACTTGCATGAAATATGTTTTCTAACCTTTTACTTTGTGTGTGACTTTTGATTTAAAGTGGATACCTTTTAGACAGAATATACATAGAGCTACCCTATATCTTTTGATTGAAGCACTTAATTCATTTACATTTAAAGTGATTATTTATAGGTACATAGTTATTGGCATTTTATTATTCATATTTATGTTCCTCCCACCGCCCCCTCTTAAAGAAGCTCCTTTAACATTTCTTGGTTTGGTGGTGGTGAACTCCTTTGGCTTTTTCTTTCTCTCTCCTCCAATTTTAAATGATAGCCTTGCAGGCTAGAGTAGTCTTGGTTCTAGCTTATTTTTCATCACTTTGAACATTTCATGTCAATCCCTACTGGCCTGAAATGTTTCTGTTGAGAAGTTAGCTGGCAGTTTTAAGGGGGCTCCCTTGTAAGGACTATCTTTCTCTTACTGCTTTTAAGATTCTCTCTTTGTCTTTAACCTTTGCCATTTTAATTATGATGTGTCTTGTGTGGGCCTCTTTGAATTCATTTTGGGGGGGACTCTCTGTACTTCCTTGACTTGTATTTTTCCTTCACTGGGTTAGGGAAGGTTCCAGTCATTATTTCTTCAAATAGGTTCTCAATTCCCTGCTCTCTCTCTTTACCTCCTGGTACCCCTATTATGCATATGTTATTACACTTGATGTTATCACAGAAGTCCCTTAAAATTTCCTAATTTAATTGTTTTTTCTGCTCTGATTGGGTGTTTTCTGCTACCTTGTCTTCTAAATCACTGATTAGACCCCCTGCTTCATCTAATCTGCTGTTGATTCCTTCTAGTGTATTCATCATTTCAGTTATTGCAGTAATAACCAATCTTTAAGTAAGTACACTCTATGCTCCAGGTCCTGTGCTAAAAAGACTCTATCTAGAGTTAAGCCTTCACAATAATTATATTAAGTAGATATGATTATTATTATCTCAATTTTTCAAATGAAGAAATTAAGGTTGAAAGAAATGTTACATTCCCAAAATTATCTAGCTAAAGAAATGGTGGATCTAAGATTGAACCCAGGTTCGCTTCACTCCAGAATTTGAGCTCTTAGACCAGTGATGGCAAACCTTTTGAGCTCGGCGTGTCAGCATTTTGAAAAACCCTAACTTAACTCTGGTGCTGTGTCACATATAGAAATTTTTTGATATTTGCAACCATAGTAAAACAAAGACTTATATTTTTGATATTTATTTCATATATTTAAATGCCATTTAACAAAGAAAAAATCAACCAAAAAAATGAGTTCGCGTGTCACTTCTGACACGCGTGTCATAGGTTCGCCATCACTGTCTTAGACACTTGGCTCCCCTACCTCTATCACTCTGAGCCCAGGGATGTATGATTCTCTTGTAATATAAATATTGCATCAGTTCACTGTCATCAGTGCTATAATGACATGATATTATACTAATACACGAAATCCACTTCCATCATTACACACATATCTTTCGATTGGAGCACTTAATTCATTACATTTAAAGTGATTATTTATAAGTATGTAGTTATTATTCTATGAAAGTTCATGATAGTTATTTTCTCAAAAAATAAGGTTATATATAATTTAAAACAATGTTTTTAAATAAGGATCTATAGAGCCCAAGAGTTGTCACAGGTCACAGGGGCTGTTGGGATGAAGTATACATTTGTGTTTAGTGAGGAGGGGGAGAGAGCTACACCAATCACCTACAAGTTATATTTAAATATGTTTTATAATTGGGGATTTCATGTAAACTTTTATTTGAAAAAAAAAAGTCCTGCTACTTAAAATGCATGTTATAAAGCACTGATTTAGATCACCACAGTTATGTTTTTCCAATTCAATACACTGAGTCAGATAGAAATAACATAAATATAAAATATATTTTCCTACATATTTTATATACAACAGCAAGATATATGACATAAAGAAGATAAAAATTATGACAATACTTACTAAAAAAATTTATCACAAAAATCCAAAACTTCAAAAGTATATGAGAACTACTTCTATTATGCACCAAAGGATTAAACATTTCCGTTTCTTACTTCACCATCTGAAGCAAAGCCAAACAGTACAACACAAACTGTTAATACCTGTGGTTGTTGCATACTTCATGGTTCTTTGCTTCCAAGCCCATCTCCTATAAAATGAGTCCAAATGGAGTTATAATTAAATAGGATATGCAAGTTCAGTCAATATTCTTTCAAATAATCTCAATTTTTAAAAACCTGAAACCAAGTACAGATATGACCTTAGTTAAACCTTAACCCTACAAAGTGATTTACTAAAACATTCTTTGTGGAAAGAAAACTAATCTAGAAATCAGGAGTTACAGTTCTGGCTGTTCTCCCTGGCAGTCTGTGTCCTTGAATGAATCATTTAATCTACTTGCTCCTGAGATTGGCATTTGACCAGAGTCAAAGATGATGACTGGAAAGCCAAGGTGCTTCAAGATCATCTAGGTCAGCCCGGCCTGAGGGGCTCAGTTGGTTGAGCATCTTCCCGTGCACCGAAAGGCTGCTGGTTTGATTCCTAGTCAGGGCACATACCGGGTTGCGGGGGTATGCAGGTCACATCGATGTTTCTCTCTCTCTCCCTCTCTCTAAACATGTCCTTGGGCGAGGATTAAAATAAAATTCGAGTTCAGCTTTTTTCAAACTCTTTTTTGACTAGAACCCAAAGTAATACTGAATCAGTATTTGACTTCATAACCAGGTATGGACACAAAACAGAAGTTTCCTAAAAGAAGACTTTCCCTATATTTTGATTTTCTATTCTATTTTGTCCTATTGCATTTTATTAAGTAAAATATGCTGGTTTAACTACAGTTTGAAGAATACCAATCCATCTCAACCCTCTGATAAGTTAGGTTTGAACAACTGGCCCAGAGAAATACAAGGAAGGAGCTGAACAAGGGAAGCAGAAAGAATGCTGGCTGTGGGGCCTGCGGGAGGAGCCACCCACTCCAGCTTCTGGGGGTCCTGCACAAGTTGCTTTACATCGTGTTTCTCAATCTTTTGTTTTCATTACCACCCCCTAGAAAATTTAAATACTAAGGAATAAGATTTTTGTAGCAGTGACTGAGTTTGGAGTGACCACAAATCAAGTTAATATCTGTTAAAAAAGAAAACCACAGCCCCAAAATTGGTTCACTTGTGCTAAAGCCCATGACAGCAAACCTAGACTTAACACCTGGTCTAATTCCATCAGTTCCATCCTTTCTTCCCAAAGAAAGAAGAGGCAATCTAAGGATTAAAAATGGCGGCAGAGTAGGTGGATGCTGCACGGACATGCTCCCAGGAACAAGCTGGAATTACAACTGAAATACGGAAAGGTTTCCTGAATAATCAACGGAAAACTCACAGGAGAGAACCCTTCTACCCAAGGACCAAAGGTGGAGACTGCATAGAGCAGTAATGGCGAACCTATGACACGCGTGTCAGAAGTGACACACGAACTCATTTTTTGGTTGATTTTTCTTTGTTAAATGGCATTTAAATATATAAAATAAACACCAAAATATAAATCTTTGTTTTACTATGGTTGCAAATATCAAAAAATTTCTATATGTGACACAGCACCAGAGTTAAGTTAGGGTTTTTCAAAATGCTGACACGCCGAGCTCAAAAGGTTCGCCATCACTGGCATAGAGACTGGTAGGAGGGGTGGAGGCGCAAAAGGGCTAGCCGGGCACCCATAGACAGCAACTGAAGTCCCAAAGAGACATCTCAGCTGGGGGTGGGGGGTGGGGGGTGACACTGAGAACTCTGGGATCTAATCCCGAAGCTTGGCTCTCTAGCAGAGAGCACCAAATCTGAGGAGGGTACCCACATAACATCTGGCTGTGAAAAGCAGCAGGGTGCTGTCTGCCAGGGAGTGGCAGCTGAATGTTAGGGCACCCTCAAATGCACAAAAATTCCCCGTGGAGCCACCCACCTTGTGCTCTGGCAGAGGGAGGATGAAGTGGACTGGAGCCGTGAGAGCAGAACCCAGGACTGGGGACTCGGGGGATAGAGCTCAGAAGGCAGACACCCCAAGTTTCCTGGGCTGTCATTCCCTCACACAGCAGAGGACATCTTTCCCACATAGACATCTGCCTTGCCTGGGGGAAGACAGTTGAGTCACCCTATTGGAAAACACCTTGCCCTGAGGCCACTTAAGAGATTAAAAGCAACAATTAGCCTCCAGGCAGAAGAAATGCCCCACCCTGTTGAAAAAAAACTCTCACTACACCTGAGACGATTGCCTGGGGGCAATTCAAGTCGGAATCCTATTAGTCTGTGTAGACAGAAGAGGTCTCTGGAGGCTTTGCCTGATCCAATTAGTCAGAAACAGTCTTTATAACGCTGTCCTGCATAGAGATTGGGAGGTATAAAGGATCTACCTAATACAAACTCAAACAGACAACCAAAATGAGGAAACAAAGAAACAACCCCCAAAATGAAAGAACTAGAGAATTCTCCAGAAGAGACAAATGAAGCAGAGATAAGGAATTTATCTAAAACAGAGTTCAGAGTAATGATGGTAAAAATGCTCAACAGTATGAAAAAAGATATAGTAACTATGAAAAAAGAACAGCCTGAGATATAGAATGACATAACACAAATAAAACAGATTATGGAAAGCTAAGGATCAAATCAGTGAATTAGGCCCTAACCAGTTTGACTCAGTGGATAGAGCATCGGCCTGAGGACTGAAGGGTCCCAGGTTCGATTCTGGTCAAGGGCATGTGCCTGCGTTGTGGGCACATCCCCAGTAGGGAGTGTGCAAGAGGCAGCTGAATCGATGTTACTCTCTCATCGATGTTTCTAACTCTCTATCCCTCTCCCTTCCTCTCTGTAAAAAATCAATAAAATATCAAATCAGTGAATTAGAAGACAAAGTTGAAAATATCACTCAGTCAGAGAACCAAAAAGAAAAAACATTAAAAAACAGGAGGACAGCTTAAGGGAGATGTGGGACAATGTGAAATGTAACAATATTAGAAGAGCAGGTGTGCCAGAAGAGGCAGAAAGGAAAAAAGGAATAGAGAAGGCGTTTGAAGAATAATGGCAGAAAACTTCCCTAACTTGGTAAAGGAAAAACTCACACAAGTTCAGAAGGCACAGAGAACCCCAAACAAGAAGAATCCGAACAGACCTATGCCCAGACACATCATAATTAAAATGCCAAAAATTAAAGACAAAGAATCTTAAAGGCAGCAAGAGAAATGTACAAAGGAGTTCTCATAAGGCTGACACCTGATTTCCCATCAGAAACTCTACAGGCCAGAAGGGAATGGCATGAAGTACTCGAGGTAATGGAAAGCAAGGATTTGAGATCAAGATTACTATACCCAGCAAGGCTATCATTCAAAATAGTCAAATAAAGAGCTTCCCAGACAAAAAAAACCCAAACAAACACATAAAAGGCTAAAGGAGTTCATCACCACCAAGCCAGCATTAGAAGAAATGCTAAAGGGATTGCTGTAAGGGATTGCTGAGAAAAAGAAACAGAGAGAGAAACCTAGCCATACAGAATTAAAATGGCTATAAATAAGTACCTCTTTGATATTTTATTGATTTTTTATTTAGGGTTATTATTTTAAATAATAACCCTAAATGTAAATGGATTAAATGCTCCAATCAAAAGGTGTAGGGTAGCTGAATGGATACAAAAACATGACCCAACTATATGCTATGTACAAGAGACCCAACTCAAAACAAAAGACACAAACAGGATGAAAGTGAAGGGATGGAAAAAATTTTTCATGCAAATGGAAAAGAAAAAATAGCTGGAGTAGCAATACTCATATCTGACAAAATAGACTTTAAAATGAAGGCCATCACAAGAGACAACAAAGGTCACTACATAATACTAAAGGGATTGATCCAACAAGAGGATATAACCATGGTAAACATATATGCACCCAATACAGGAGAACCTAAACATATATATGTGTGTGTGTGTGTGTGTGTGTCTATATATATATATGGTCCTGTGCACAAATTATATAATATATATATATTAGAGGTCCTGTGCAGGATGATGGGGTCCCTCATCCTGGCTGGCAATCAGGGTCGATCAGGGCCAATCAAGGCCAGCCGGCCAGGACAGGTTGGCCAGCCATGGAGGCTGGCTGTGGGAATGCACTGACCACCAGGGGGCAGCTCCTGCATTAAGCATCAACCCCCTGGTGGTCAGTGCATCCTCATAGAGACCGGTCATTCTGTCAGCTGGTCATAACTGTCCCTTAGGTTTTTATATATATAGATATCTAATCTAATAAAAGACAAACATGCAAATTGACCATACCTTCGCTATGCCTCAAGCCATGCCCACCAGCCAATCAGAGCAACTATATGCAAATTAACCCAACCAAGATGGCAGCTGGCAGCCATGGAGCTGGAGCAAGCAGGAGTCTTGGTTGCCCCGACAATGGAGGAAGCCAAGCTTCCCGCCTGCCATGGCTGGCTCTGGTCTCCACTGAAGGCAACAAAGTTTCAATTACAGAAGACAAATAAACCCCAGGTACCTCCTTCTAGCCAGTCTCCACTGGGAGTTTGGGTGGCTAGGGGCCATGGCCAGCCTGCAAAGAGCCATCAGCCCCACACCTAGGCTGGCCACACCCTCACGGGGTGAGGGTCCCCACTGGGGGGCTTGGCCAGCCTGCAAACAGCCATCAGCCCCTCACCCAGGCTGGCCAGGCACCTCAGGGGAGACCACCACTCTGAAGGAGCTGTGGCCAGTACGCAAACAGCCATCAGCCCCTCACCCAGACAGGCCAGGCACCCCAGCAGGACCCCCCACCCTGAAGGGGCTGTGGCCAGCCTGTAAACGGCCCGCAGCCCCTCACCCAGGCTGACCAGGCACCCCAGTGGGACCCCCACCCTGATCCGGGACACCCTTCAGGGCAAACCAGCTGGCCCCCACCCATGCACCAGGCCTCTATCCTATATAATAAAAGGGTAATATGCAAATTGACCCTAACAGCAGAAGGACTGGGAATGACTGGTCACTATGACACACACTGACCACCAGGGAGCAGACGCTCAATGCAGGAGCTGCCCCCTGGTGGTCAGTGCGCTCCCACAGGGGGAGCTCTGCTCAGCCACAAGCCAGGCTGACAGCTGTCAGTACAGCGGTGGTGGTGGGAACCTCTCCCACCTCCTCAGCGGCGCTAAGGATGTCCGACTGCAGCTAGGCCTGTTCCCCGCTGGCAAGTGGGCATCCCCCAACGGCTCCTGGGCTGCCAGAGGGATGTCTGACTGCCAGCTTAGGCCCAATCCCCTGGGGAGCAGGCCTAAACCAGCAGGTGGTTATCCCCCGAGGGGTCCCAGACTGCAAGAGGTCACAGGCCAGGCTGAGGGCCCCCCCCCCCCCAAGTGCACAAATTTTTGTGCACCGGGCCTCTAGTATGTATATAAAACTTCTAGAGGACTTTAAAGGAGAGATTGACAATAAATAATACAGTCATAGTACGGGACTTCAACACTCCTCTGACTTCCCTGGATAGATCTTCCAGACAAAAACTTAACAAGGAAACAGAGTCTCTAAAGGTCACACTGGATCATATGGATTTCATTGACATTTATAGAACATTTCACCCAACACAGCAGAATATACATTCTCCTCAAGTGCACATGGATCATTCACAAAGGTGGACCACATGTTAGGACACAAAACAAGTCTCTACAAGTTCAAGAAGACTGAAATCATATCAAGCATCTTCTCAGATCACAGTGGAATGAAATTAGAAATCAACTACAGTAAAAACACCCCAAAACATTCAAACATATGGAGGCTAAATAGCATGCTATTAAACAATGAATGGGTTACCAACGAGATCAAGAAAGAAATCAAAAACTTCCTGGAAACAAATGAAAATGAACACACAACAACCCAAAATCTCTGGGACACAGCAAAAACAGTCCTGAGAGGGAAGTTCATTGCACTACAGGCATACCTGGAAAAAAAAAAAAACACAAGAAAAAGCAGCAATAAATTATTTAACCCTACAACTTAAAGAACTAGAAAGAGAACAATAAGAAAAGCCCAGAGTAAGTAGAAGGAAGGAAATAATAAAGATTAGAGCAGAAATAAATAACACAGAGACAAAAAAAAAAAACCAATCTAAAAAATTAATGAAACCAAGAGCTGGTTCTTTGAAAGGATAAACAAAATTGATAAACCATTAGCCAGACTCATTAAGAAACAAAGAGAGAGGACCCAAACAAATAAAATCAGAAACGAAAGTGGAGAAGTAACCACGGACACCACAGAAATACAGAGGATTGTAAGAAAATACTATGAACAACTATATGCCAACAAACTGGACAATGTGGATGAAATAGACAAATTCCTAGAAAAATACAATCTCCCAAAACTGCATCAGGAAGAATAAAAAAACCTGAATAGGCCAATAACACAAATCCCAGAGACAAACTCAATACCTGTTGGGAAAGTCCCTTCCTGAATCCCATAATAAGCCTCGAACAATCCTAGAATGCCTCACTTTACTGACACGGGTACTTCAGTGGAAATCCAGTGTCCCTAAAAGGGAAAAAGCCAGCCAACCTATAAATGTAAATGTCCTGATTAGTTAACCCCAGCAACTTCCGTGTTCCCAAGGAATAAGCCCCACATTCAAGGTGTAGAACCTGAGGCCCTACCTTAGTCTACTTACTCTCTGCAGAGCCTCAATAAATCTGCCTTTGCTTTTTATCAGGGTCCCTGGTCTAAATTTTTTTATATCAGGAGACAAGAACCCAAACTCATTGGTAATATTCTTATTTCTAAAATTCTACCACTAGATTTCGTTTCTCCGTGTTAGTAGAAATGTAAATACCCTCTACACTGATAAGGTTTTCAATTCTATATGCCATTGCAACTCTAGTACTTTCCAGGTGACAGCTACATGAGAACAATTCTATAACCAATTGCTAAGGTTTGAGAGGGAAAGGAAAGAGAGAAAATATGTCTGCATAGTATCATGAAGAGCCCCCCAAAACCTAAGCAAATGAAACTCAGGAGAACGAGAAGAGCGCTAATACTGCTTCTACTGTCTTATTCTGCTCTGGGGCGAGTCCTACAATTATGTAACTGAAAATCCAAAGCATTGACAGTAATTTGTGGAAAGCAAAAGCAAACAAGAAACTTTAAATGGTTTCATCTGCAAAAGGCGACATCTGTTGATTGATTCATATGCACCAGATTCCATTTAAGCCTCTTTCCATGTATTCATTCTTTTAATTTGCACAATCCAAAGTACTAGTATTACCTCCTGTAGGTACTAGTGTCATCCCCTCCTCCTAGGTCAGAAAATCCAAGCACAGAGGTATTAAGTAACCTGCCCAAGGTTGCTCCCACACCCAGGGAGTAGCAAAGCTGAGACCCCTGACTTCTGAGCCTGTGTCCTGCAGCACGAAGCTATACTGTCTTTCCAGAATGATGGAGGATGACGATGATGAGACAAAGGAAGAAGAAGAAGCCTGCCGCCTGGAAGCAAGAGGGTATATTTACTGCAAAAGTTATTGTCACAGAAGCTTAAGCTCAGAATTTGGAAATGATCTGGAGTCGGGTTAGCTATGAGTCATCTGGCAGCTTTCTTTAAATCTGCATACGGAGCTTCTGATAAAACATTTCTCTGCCCACAGGAAGGTGAATTGGCTCCTGTTAACTTGATTCTTTCCAAAAATGAGCAAGAACTCCGGCAGTCTTTGTCTGACCTGGACACCTTCGGAGGGAAAGCTGAACCAAAGGGGACTTTGAGGGCGTCCTGGCTCCACCACTTACTACTCGTGTCACCTTAGGTGAGTCGTTGACGCCGTGGTTTCACTGGAACTGGGATTACAAAGCTTCCCCCCCCCCCCCCCCACACACACACCCCCACCGCCACACACACACATACACGGAATGCATGAAAGCGCGGGGTACACACGCGTTATTCTAGCCCTTATGGCGAGCGGAGCAGGGGATGGCAGGCCCAGCCCCATCCCTCCCCCACGCTCATAAATGAAAAAAGTAGGGGCAAACCCAGCGCTGCAGGGTGGATGAGGGGAAGGAGAGGAAAGGGAACGACTGGGCGTGGGGACGTCTCCCTCTCTGTGCGTGGCCTGAAAGCAAACCCCCTCCCAAAAGGGGCTGCTACCTCGGCGGCGGCAGCAAGCTCGGGAAACGCTGCCATTGGTTCCTCTCCGCCGCCACCAGCCGCACCGACACCACCGAGGTCGCCGCCATGGCCCGCAGCCCCGCGGCTCTCCTGCTCGTGGGCGCGCGCCAGCTGCGTCCCGCACTCTGCAAAAGCTCTGCTCCGCGCCGCAAGCCTCTTGTCCTTCGTCGGCCACCGTCCAGGTCAGAGCCGTGCGATGGGCCGAGCCCAGCGTGGTGGGCGTCTCCCTCGAAACCAATCAAAACACAAGGCAGCGCTTCGGGGCGGCGATTGGCCAATCGGGCCGGCGATTGGCCAATCGGGCTGCGTGCCCGCGGAGGTGTGGTCCCTGCCGCCCCCGCCCCCTGAGTTCCGTGGCGAGCAAGGCGGGGGTCGTGCTGTCCCGGGTCTCCCTGGGACCTGGGGCTTCGGAGCGCGGTTCCTCCCCGCCCGCGGGCTCTGCTCTCCCTCCGCTCCGGATACAAGACCCCTCCCTGCGATCTGCGTCCTTAAAGCCGTGGGAAGTAGCGGAGGAGGAGTCTTGGGGCAGAAGCCAAATGGGGTGGAGAGCAGCACACAAAATTCGTGTTCTCCAACAATAACTTTTGCAGTAATTCGTGTTCTCCAAAAGTAAAATAACTAAAATAAAAATAAAGTAAAACCTCCCGAGCTTTTGAAAACGAGTTTTAATTGAAATATTGGGAAAAAGAAGTTACAACCGGAGTTGCAGAATATCTAGAAAATACAGATACTGAAAGCACGACGCGTAGATACTGATTCACAGTGAAAGTAAATGCAACATCCAATTCAAGGGTTACAAAGATACAAAAGCAAACACAAGGAAAGCAGGAAGAGAAACGAGTAAAGATGAAAGAAGAAGAAATGAATTAAGAAAACTAATACCAAAGGAGTAATAAGTCCAGGGATTCGGAAAAAACACACACCAAAATCTGATAAAATAGATGGTTAATTAATGTAATCAAAAGAAGGGGGCGTGAACACTTGCCACAATTAAAGGGCGGGGGGGGGGGCGCGGGGGGGAGGCTCAGATCTACAAACGTAGATCAGTAAGAGGCTAACTTTGGCCCTGACCGGTTTGGCTCAGTGGATAGAGCGTTGATTCTGGGGGCTGACGGGTCCCAGGTTCGATTCTGGTCAAGGGCATGTACCTTGGTTGCGGGCACATCCTCAGTGGGGGATGTGCAGGAGGCAGCTGATCAATGTTTCTAACTCTCTATCCCTCTCCCTTCCTCTCTGTAAAAAATCAGTAAAGTATTTTTTTTTAAAAAAAGAGACTAACTTTGCTCAATTTAAGCAAAGAAACTTAAACACCTGGATGAAATGGATGATGTTACAAAAAAATACAATTTACCTGAACAGATCCTGGGAGAGATAGAAAATCTATCAAGCCATTCCCGTAGAACTAGAGCATATTATATTTGTTATTATTATTATTATTATTATTATTATTAAAGAACCACGTTTCCTAAAGCAGGTGGCCCACCTGGGCTCAGCGGGAAATCCTACCCACGCGGTAAAGAGGTTGACTCCAGTGCTGGGAGCCTGTCCCCAGCGCAGGGGAAACTGAGTCTTCCTCATTCTTTTTATGAAATAAGCATAACATTGGCACCCACATCTAGCAAAAATAGGGTGCACACACACACACACACACACACACACACACACACACCCTGTAGTTCAGTTTTCCTTATCATGATCAATGGGAAGATCATTGATCATTGATGGTACAGCATGGTGGCCATCGTTTCTAACACCGCGGTGACACTTGAATTTGCTGAGAGAGTAGATCTTAAGGGTTCTCACCGCGCGCACTGTGCGGGTGATGGTGTGTTAACCTGATTGCGGCCATCACTTCACTATGTGCACATATACAAAATCATACACACCACACTTCAAATCTGTGCAATTTTATGTTTATACCTCAATAGAGTCCGTAGAGCTGGTGGTTGAGGGAGGAACTGAACAAGTATAAAGAAAAAACAAGAGGCGAGGGCGTGCCAGCCAGGCTGCGGCCAGCCCGGGCTCCTGCGGGCGCTGGTGGTTGAGCCCCCACCATCCCCGCTTCCTTCCGCGGTCCCGGGGCCCCGCGCGCACGGCTCCTGCTGGCGACCTTGGCGTGGGAGGCTCCGAGGGTGAGAGGCGGGTCCAGTTAGAGCTGCGCGTCTCACCAGGTGGCAGGGAGGGCGTCCTTGGCTGCAGCCAACAAGGGCAACCAGCCCGGAGCCCGGGCGTATCCGCTTTGCAGCAGGTTATGATTATTACAATCGTTTTATTAACTCAAAAGCATGGCATCACAACTGTCAACCTACTTTTGCCCACCCCGGGGTGTGTGTGTGTGTGTGTGTGTGTGTGTGTGTGTGTGTGTGTGTGTGTCTTAAATAATTACGTTTTGGAGCAATTTGTTATACAGCGAAAGATAAGAACTGATACACAGAATGTGTACTTTCACAGTGAACCTCCATCACTCAACATAATGTCTTTAAATTTCATTCATGTTTTATGTATTTTTTTTTTACATGAAAATAGCACAGTTTGTTTACCCAGGATCCTAAGGATGGGCTTTGGATTGTTTCCAGTTTGGGATGATTACGAATGAAGCTGCTATAGGTATTTTTTTCCTCACCTCTTTCTGTGAACATATGCACTCATTTTTCATGCATATACACCTACTTGTCAAATTAATAGCTCCGCAAACTCTGTCTTGTGGTCCTGCCACTGTTTTTTGTAAATGATGTCTAGTGGAATACAGCCATGCCCGTTTGTTTATGTACTGTCTATGGCTGCTTTCATGTTACAGTAGCAGAGTCCTGTGGTTGCATAGAACCTGGCCCACAAAACCTAAACTATTTGCTATCTTGCTCTCACAGACAGGGTTTGCCAACCCCTGGATTGTTACGTGTTCAAGTTTATAAGAAACTGCCAAAAAGTTTTCCTAAAATGGTTGTATCATTTTATTCTTCTACCGGCAATGAATGGCAATTCCTCATCAGCACTTGGTATGGCCAATCTTTTCCACTTTAGCCATTTTGGAGGTTGTGGAGTGGTTTCCCATTGTGGTTTTAATTTGCAATGGCTAGACTGGCCTTGGTAAGTGGGGTTCCCTGCTGTTGAGTCCATATAGCGCTTCTGCCCCTGCCACCATGCCCACCCCATTCACGTGCCCAATTTGCAAATCCTGGTGTGTCTGTGACAAAGGCTTGCTAACTTCACGGCTGAGTCATCTTGTCGACTTGGTTGCTCAGTGACCCTTTCATGGTGGACGCTTTCTGGTGGACATTAACATGTGAAGCAAAACTGTTCACACGCTACGCCTACGCTAATGTGTCCATCCACACGCCTCTATCCCAGAGCTCCTTGTCTCTGATCGTCCAGTCCTGTTCTTCCCAGGCCCCTAACCAGATGGCCAGGCCATGGCACTGTCCAGGACACCGGGCATATTCTCACCCTGGGCCACCTTCCCTTCCGCACAGATTTGGATGGCCAGTGCCCTGCTTGCTGCTGAGCCCACTGGGAAGATTCCCCTCCCTGTCTTTAGGGTTCACTTCTGAAGGTGGCTGTAATGCAGCCACTGTCCAGATTTACTTTGTACCCACGTACCAAGCCAACTGATCTGTAAACCAGTTTGGGCTTTCCTCTTTTTTCAAAAGGTGGCATGCGTCCCCTCCCCCCACAGGGGCGCTGGTGCTATGCTGGTGGGTGACACGAGCGCCTGGGCTACCTACCCAAGAAGCCTACTCATGCCCTCTAGACCTGCTCGGGCTAGAACCTGGATATACCATTTCCAGCTTATAACTGGCTACTGCTGAGACCCGTCTGACTTTATTACTGAGTGGATTAGACATAACCCAGCCCAAATGGGGCCAATTCTGGATATATAGTCACAAGGTCAAGTGTTCCAGGACCCAGTGACATGCCAACAGCTGTTTCTCTGCTGCAAATGGCATGGGCTTGGTCTTGCTCCAGAATGCTCAGGGTCTGTGCAATGATTCTCCCACCAGTTTGTGTCAAAAATTCATACTGTACCTTTCCCCACCACTGCCACCTCTGACACCATAAGGTCTGCCTGACGGATGACTTAAGCAGCAGGGCTGATTGCAATACCTGATGGCAGGCCTGGAGTTGCTTTGCCACCCTTCCCTGATCTGGCCCCTCTCAGAACTGATAGCTTTCTATTGTTATGGGTTCACTCAGCGAGATAGACCACCAACTCAGAATTTAAATTTAAGAGCCTTTATTAAGCTGGCCAGCTGACTACAGTCACAGCACCCCACCAAAGCAAAGGCTGAACTGCAGCCCAGACTACAGGAATTACAGTATTTTTATTTGCAAAAACCACAAAGTTACAAAACCTTAGTTCCCGACACAGTATAGTATCAGTACCTTCCTATCTATGTGTTTTAGGAACAGAGAGTACAGCATATTGAGAAGGGGCCATGAGACCATATCTCAAGGCCTGGCCTGATGTCAGTACCTTCCTATCGATGTGTTTTAGGAACAGACAGCACAGCGTGCCCCGTCTGGCTGAAGTGCCAGATATGCAGCCCAGTACACTGTCGCCTAGTAAACGGGCCAGAGGGATTCTCCTAGCTGTGGAATGCTGCCTCCAGAACCTGGAGAGGCCTACCTGCCTTTGTGTGGGGAGCCACTACAGTGTTTGGACAGGTTCAAGCCTTGGGCTGATGAGAGGGCACAGTCCTCTCATTGCCACGTGCAAGTCCCAGCTTGGAGGGCAGGGCCCTCCCAGCACAATTACAGCCAACAGCTGTAGTTGTAAGCTTGAACCTATGTTTGGAACACGTGGCCCCACGTGTCTGAGTGATGGAGGCTTGGTAGAATTCAGGTGCATGTCATTGAGTAGGATCGAAGCCCATGAGAATGTTGTAAACATCTTGATCACACCCTTACTTTGCCTCGTGGCATCTGCTATAAAATAAAGACACGGCTTGTGGGCACTGGTGCTGTCTCTCCATCAGCGGAGCAGCGTACCACCAAGACCCAGCTTTCATTCTCTTGTCTGTCTTTTTTCAGCTGCCCGCACTCAGGTTCACCCTTGGCCATGCTGGCGCGGCACAGCTTTGTGCTGCCTTCTTTGTGGAAAGGATGCAAGATGCAAAACATGTGTCTTTTTTTTGAAGTAGACTTTCTGGCATGCCCCTGAAGCCCTGGGTCACTGAAAACTTCACTGAAGTAGTCAGTGCCTGAATCTTGATAGGGTTTGTGTCCTACCTCCTGGAACATGTGTCTCCAGCATACTGACGGTTTTGTGCTTATCTTATCTAATAAGCATGACGTGATTAATGTAGTGGTTCGGTGTGATGTCCCATGGGATGTCTGTACGGACCAGGTCTCTTTGGATTATACCATGAGAGAAGACAGGAGAGTTAATAAATCCTGAGGAACAGCTATAAGTGAGTGTTGTAGAGCAATGGGACAATGATCAGCCCCATGGAAAGTCAAGTCAGCCCGAACCGTGGCTGGTCAATGGACTGTCAGCACCAGGGATTGAGAGGGTGCTCTCCTAGGCAGGTGCTACACCTGGGGCAGCGTTGGAAGCAGGCTAGAGAGCAGCCTGCTCTTATCACCCTTCGTATAGACGCTTATTAAGTCATTGTTCTTAGTGTGCATACAAGAATTTATTTACCTGAGTTTCCCAAAAATGTAAGCCACTAAATCCACAGTATGTACCTGGACAATTGACCTGGGATAGTCAGCATCCAAGATGGCCCTCCTCCATTTCCGCCTCTCCCGGCATTCACACCCTGTGTAGTCCCCTCCCACACTGTACCAGGGGTGCTCCATGTGACCAATAGAGTACAGTAGAAGTGTTGGTATGCCACTCCTGTGATTAGGTTGTCAGTCTCCTTTTTGGATCATTCGCTCTGGGAAAAGCCAGCTGTCATGTTGTGAGCCTCCCTATGGATATGCCGCATGGTGTAAACTTGGAGGCAAATCCTTTGGCCCCAATTGAACCTTCAGATGATTGCAGCTCTGGCCACTCAGTGAGAGATCATAAGCGAGAACCTCCCAGCTAAGCTGCTTCCAGATTTCTGACCCTCAGAAACTCTGTGAGATAATAAATGTTTGTTGTCTTAAACCGCTAAGTTTGGGGGTAATGTGTCACACAGCTATAGATAACTAATACAGGACATCTTCTATATCTCAGCCCCTACCAGGGTGTCTGGCATTTAGTAAGTCCTTAATCAATGTTGATTGAATAAATGAATGAATGAATGAATGAATGAATGAATTATGAGAGCCTTTAAGTAAAACAGTAATCCAATCAGGTAGTCTGGACTGAAATGAGAGATTTAATTTGTAACTTTAACGTGGTGTATCTTCTCAGAAATTAAGTTTATCTCAAATGGGTCTTCCTACCTGGTAATAATGTGGCAATGAAGAATAGAACAAAATAAATTATTTATAGAAAGATGTCTTAACCTATTAACTCAAGTTACAGCCTCCATATTCAATGCCAACCACTAAGATTGTAAACGAAAATATTTATACAACAAAAGCTGAAAAACTGAATTATAAGAAATAAGTGAATCTCCAAAATATGTTTTTATTAAAAAACAACATTTAATACAATTCTATATTCTATTAAGACTAAAATCAGGACCTTGCCAATACTCTTGACTTGAATCATTCTTTTACTAAAGAATGCTAGAGGCATGTTATCTTTATGTTAATGTCCTGACTTAGTTCCTTTCTTTAGCAATAAAAACAAGCATGAAAATTATTATTATTATTTGGGGGGGGGGGTGCAGGCTGCTCTACAGAATAAAGTGAACTAAAATAGATTATGTGGCTATGAAAGTGCAGAAGTAGCAAGTTACCACTAGAGGGGGATCTACATTCAAGAAAGAAAAGTTGGTTAGCCGTTAGAATATTGCTGTTTTCAAAGAAATAAAAAAATACCTTGACTTTACTCTATTTCGTTATCTGTAGAGCCACAGCTAAACAATCCCATTAAAACAAGAAGCTGACTGATGTGACAGAGCCCCCCCAGGCAGCACTTAGGATAATTTGTTCCTGTAGGCAACTTGGTGTAGTGAAAACACCGGAGACCTTGGTACTAATGGGAAGTCTAATCCTGGCTCTGCCACCTGTCAGCTGGGTGGCATTTAAGTGATTAATTTTGTTCAATCTGAGTTTACTGTTCTAGGAACCATGAGAATTAAGTGATGTAAATTACATAAATTAAATTATGTGTACCTAGTGTCTGGCACATATATGTTCAATAATTAAGGGTCATTATTACTATTTCTTGCTTGTTACTTTATTTTGTTGTTCATAGCTATCTAATTCTTAGTCTTTAGTGATTGTGGAACAGAAGTTGTCCAGATAAAAAGTAAAGCTGATTTGTTCCTCTGCTGGTGTCAGATAAACACCCTAGGCTACCTGTAAAATGTTCTTTTTGATAGGCCTTTTAAAGTGGAAAGGATTTAGTAGATTGCCAGGCATGTTTGTCATATAAAACATAAGCAGTAAAATATTGTGGTTCCACTTTTATAGACAAAAAGAGGCATTTTTTTTTTAAATGGAAAAAATCAAGGATAGGATAAAATCCCTAATGTGAACACAGGTAGCATTCATTACACTTGATGCTTTGGTAAATTGGAGGCATATACCACTTTACATAAGTCATGTTAATTTAATATATCTCAAATGTTGACCTTGAATGGTTAAAATATTTGTAAGGAAACTAGGAAATACTCTTAAACAGTTCACTAGATCTTACATAAAATGAAAAAAAAAAATCTTAGAAATTGATGTGCTGCTTGAAGTTAAATCAGAAATGACTTAGTTTTTGTGAGAGGTGGTTGACATTGCTGGAAGGACCCACACTCTAAGGGAAGCCCCCAATACCCTGGAAACGACGAAAGAATTCTCTAAGCTCCATTCTTTTCTTTCCCCTGGGAACCCATTAGATTCTCTGGTATCCAGATGATTCACGCCTTAGGCGGATTCCATAGACAATCAAACCCACAGCGCAGAGACCCAGCACGATGGCCCCAATCACAGGAAGGACAATTGTGTAGTCAGAGGAACACTCGTCCACTAAGAGAAAAAACAAATACAATAGAGCAGGTGAGGTTTGATGAGGGCAGACTGGAAAGCAGGCGAGAGTAGGAAGTCTAAGCTTTGGAGTCAAACCTGGGCTTGACTCTTTTTTAATTCCACCACTAACTAACTGTGTGAACTTGGGTAAGTTATTTAACCTTGCAATTTTCTCTTTTCATAAAGTAAGAAACAATATATAAGACTAGTAGCCATATGGATGAATCAGTGTGCCAGTAGCTCTCTGTAAGGCCTGGCCGCTCCATGCCCGCTGCCCAGAGGCCCTCCGTGGCCAGGGTGGAACGCTTGCCTTGTCACCGCAGCGATGAAGCAAGCATTCCTCCTGGCCGCTCATGCTGCCTGCTCTCAGCAGCTGCCCCCCCTGGGCTGGGGGACTCCGGCAGGGCTGAGAGGACTGGACACTGCCAGCTTTGTGACAGAGTGACGGTTAATTTGCATATTACCATTTTATTAGATAGGATTGTTGGAGGATTAAGTAAGATAACCTTATCTTCTCAGCAATAGATATTCAACAAAGTTAGTTCCATTTTCTTCCAGGTGTGCTCTCTGCAAAGTGTGATGTGCTTACATAAAAGAGATTGTGTCAGAATGATACTGTTGTAATAAACCTAGTTATTAATATCAGGAAAGCAGCGAAGGGAAGGCCCGATAGTATAGGCATGCCATTTGTGCAGCTTTGCCAGAAGCTGCAGTTTAACACACCCGGGAAGCCACTGGTCTGTTCCTGACAGATCGCTGGGGGAAGGGACTGGACAGGGGGAGAAAATACACGCATGCCCAGTAAAGTCTGGGTGACCTAGGGAAGGGACTTGTCAGTCACCCCTGGGAACAGGTCATTGGCCAGAGTAGGCATGGCCCCTGCAAGCACGGGAAGCTTTGGAATATTTAATCCACTAAACAAAGGAATTCCCTCTCTAAGCTCCTGGTGCTCTTGGTTCTCCTGGGACTCTTGTGGCAGGGGGCACGCTCTCTTAGCTCCCCTGCACTCACCCCATGGCCCACAGCCATGTGGGCCCCACATACTGGACAAATGGACTGCAACTAGCCTAATGTTAAACCGGACCCAATTCCAACAAGGAATGAAAAATCTGGAGCTGGCTTTGCTTCTAGCCCTACTGAAGCCCCGGTTATGCTTCTCCCAGGACTGGATTAAGGAAAATGGGCCTTGGGAAACCCAGGGGTGTACTTCCACGCAAATAAAAATCACGCATCCTCCCGTGCACGTCTCAGAAAGTTCTTTTTCTTGAGCTATTGTAAGGACCCCACCCCCAGCACCCAGGTGGGGAAGGGGATACCCAATATTTACTAGTTATTCAAATGAAACCTTTGTTCTTTTTGATGACTAGAATGTTACTTCAAAATAATTTTATGGGTAATTAGTTTGGGGGAGTGGGGTCAGGTAGATAACAGGAGTCTACGGAGCAGTCATCACCTCAAAGAACTCATTACAGATGACAGAAAGGAAATATTAAACCTAAGTGAGCGGGCTCTCTTTCCCTCTCCTCTCGATTTGAATTCCATCCGCTGTGGAGACGTTTGGACACACTAGAAGATGAACCTCCTGTTAGTCATTCTGGTTAGTGGCAGGCTGAATCAACACCTCGTGCTCTGCAGTATGGGACCTTCAAGGCCACCGGAGGCAGGACCGGAAACGGGATCCAACAAGGGGCACATGGAGAGAGATGGCATCTCTCCAAAGCCAAGCCCTGGCTGTTGAACCCGAGTCACTTTGGAGAACACCGGGTCCTCACAGCCCCGATTTTTCATCAACATCTCCTGCTCTAAAGGACTTCCTGACACTCCTGACGCTGTCCGGGGCTCTCGAACCTTCTTGAGGCTGCTGTGTGCCCTTCCCACCGCCTCACTTCTGGAAAGTGGAGAGAGCTGAAACACCTCCAGGGAATGCCAGCACACGTCCTAGATAAACAGTGGCTGTGGAGTTGTTGCCAACTTTCATAAACCTGCTGTGAAGAGTAATGAATAGCACCTTTGGAAAGTGTAGCAAAACAAGAAACTTCCTGTTAGTAAAGGCGGCGAACATCCAGACAGCCATGACTCGCCTCTTTCTCTAGAATAAAAACCCCACTTCTCCTGTTTAAACAGACCACGTAATAGAAAACCAGGAACAACATGCCAAGCCTTATTTTAATAGAACTTTCCCTCCAGATAGCAATCACTCCCAATCAGGAATTTCCCAGTTTATAACATTTTTTTTTTTTTTTTGGTAAATGTTTGCTAAAAAAGGGAAGTGGGACACAATCTGGGTAGATCTACCCCTTCTGCTGGCCAGTTCTGATTGTTTTCAGGCTTGGCCCCCCCACCCCACCCCGACAATGGCCCAAATCAACCAATTTATGAGGATAGACTAGAATAAGAAAAATAGAGAGAAAGCAGAAAAAAACGTGTTAAGAAGACAGACAACAAATGAAGGTGAAGGAATTAAAGAGCTAACATTTATTGAGTTTCTTTTGTTTGCCAAGGTATTTAGTACACGTTTTACATTTAAAAAAAATGAAGAGTTAGAAAGTTTCCTAGTTTTTAATGAATAGTACATTACAGTAGTGCAAAATATGTCTTTTATAAAAATGATAGTCTATTAAGACTATCTGTAATTTAAGTAAGTCAAAATTTGGGCAAAACCAGGAGTTTAAAATCAGTTTAGAGTGTATTTTGAAATGGATTGTTTTTGTAAAAAGGTAATATGCATAAAAAATACTGGGTAGTGAGACTCTTAAAAATGTATAAGAAAAAGCAATGCAATACGAAGGTGTCCTTCCCACAGTTCTCCCTTCGGGTGTCTGCTTTGTCCTCACACGCACCCTACGCGTGTCCCTGCGGCTTGTTCCCAATGCTCACCGCCAGGCCCAGGTTATCAGGCGTGGAGGATGGAATTCGAGCCCAGGAGGCCGGCCTCCCCACTCACAGGAGAAAGCAGGAGAGGCTGCATTTTGGCCAACCTTTGGGTGGCCTTTTAGTGGAAAGCTGGGTTTCCTAATCAGACTGCGAGGGTGGGAGAGGCAACTAGAAGAGTTGAGCCCTTCGCTTTGGGCTGAATATGAAGCCAGAATTCCCGAGGCCTTAACCCCACACATTCTGAAGGAGCAGGGGTTTCACATGCGTTCATATCCTCTACCGGGCCTCTCTCTGGCCACCAGGCATGCGGTTAGCAGAACGCCAAGCAGTCCTGCGATACTCAGACCCACGGCCACAGGGATTTCTCTCTTGTTTTTGTCTCTGAAGCACTCGTCCACTGTAACTGAAGTCAGAGTAACAGGTGTTACAGGCTGGCACGACGCTGGGACCCATCCTGCCCCTGCCTGCCTCCGCTTTGCAGAGAAGGAAACCAAGGGAGGGAGGGAGCTGCTGGGCCTCCCCTCCCACCTGCTGCCTCCGACATACTGATAGGTGCAAACCAGAAGGGGAAGGGCCAGCAAAATGGTCTGACTGTGTGCTTGGGGTCACTTAAGGAGTGTAGGTGTATGACATTGTAGATTCCTAGGCCCCACGTGGGGCCCAAGAAATGATGATTCAGTGGGTTGAGGTGGGGCCAGGTCATTCTGATGCAGCTGGGAGGCAGAGCCAACTGGGAGGAGCATTGGGGTGGCCTAGAGCAGCGGTTCTCAACCTGTGGGTCGCGACCCCTTTGGGGGTTGAACGACCCTTTCACAGGGGTCGCCTAAGACCACCGGAAAACACATATATAATTACATATTGTTTTTGTGATTAATCACTAGGCTTTAATTATGTTCAATTTGTCACAATGAAATTGGGGGTCACCACAACATGAGGAACTGTATTAAAGGGTCGCGGCATTAGGAAGGCTGAGAACCGCTGGTCTAGAGGGTCAGGAGCAGAACTGTGTCTTGACTCCCAAGTTCCGGTAAGCCCTGGACCCATGGTTCCCAACGCGGGAGACAGGGACGTGCACCAAATCACACGGCCCAAGTTTCCCATTCAAACTCTGTGCTTCTTAGCGGGGCTGCTGGACAGCCTGGGGCTCCAGGATTTGAGGGAGGAGGGGGTGAGAATGTGGGAGATAGGAGCCCACTGTTTGGGATGACCATTCTCTGTGGCCAGAATGAGCATTTACACGTGAGTTATTATGAGGGGGGCGTTTCAGAAACTGAAGTTCAATGCCTGGACATACGTAGAAATCCTTGTAACACTGTTTTTCCAGCAAAAAGGGGCTTTTGGGGAAAGTTACCCTGGTCTGTCCCTGGCCTTCCTTCTAGGACCTGCTTCCCTCTGCGGCGGTTAAAACTCAAAGCAGAAGTTACATGGAAACTAACTAACTATGAGGAAATGGTGTGCGATTGGGAAGAGGGGGTCCAACCGAGCACATTTCTATCTTGGATCGTGCATTTTTCTCTTTTCCCTCTGTAAGTGGGAAAGAATCTATTCTGAAATCTTGAATTTTAGACATCACTAACACTCAGGATCTTTAAAGTGTTCTCCAAACACACCTGAGTTTACTAGTACTCAACAGCTTATAAAGGGGAGGTTGAAGATGGTGTTTTCTGGCGTGTGTGTGTGTGTGTGTGTGTGTGTGTGTGTTTAAATGACTCAGACAAGGACAGTATATTCTGCTATGGGACAGCAGTAGACATGAGTGACTTAAGGTATCTGGTTCTGTGGTTGATATTGACTCATAGAAAGATGGTAGGAGGGAGGGTTGGCCCTAAGAGCTTTGTGGAATCATACTGTTCTAGAAAGCTCATGCGACTCTTGTCCCTTTGACAGCTTCAGACAAAAATAACAAACAAACAAAAAACATACCTTGAAACTACCCATGGGTCTCTGAAGTTTATGTTTGTGACATGGCGAGCCCTTAACTTACCATTTCCAAAGTGGTCATCTTCGAAATCGAAGGCTTGAAGCTGGACATTCATTGTCTTCAGTTGAAGGTGGGCTGACAGCTGGATGCTCTGCTCAGCCACACACTTGAAGGAATGCCCGATCACCGTCTCAAACATCATCGCAGAGCTCTTCATTCCTTGGTAAATTTTCTCTGAAAACAAAGGTGAAATAAAGGCATATAAGAATCTCAGCATATTATCTATTGAGTCCCAGCGATTGCTGGGTGGCCCGGGTGCAGTTAAATGGCCTTCCTTAGATGTGGCTTTCTGGAGTTCTGCCTTCTCCTCATGAAAAAATCACCACTCTCCTGCATTTCGGGGACTTTTTCTGGTGCCCTGTTTGCAAATCTTGTGTGAATTTTGGGACACCCTATATAAACCTGGCTTTCCAGAGACACACTGTAGACTCTTGCATTTGTACCTGCAAATGTCTTCTATGATGTACTGAATTATCTGTGTACACTGCTGTATCACGTGTTATATCCCAGGGTAGGCTACTACTACCCCCCACTTGCTAACATTACAATGGTCATTACAACTAATTACTCTTACTAATAGCCCCACCACCACCTACATGAGCATCATCGTTACTGTGATATCATACGGGTACAGCTCCAGTGCTACTGCTGAGCCTTGCTGATTAGACCCAGAGTTGTTTTATCTCCTCCCTCGGCCTCTAAATTACTTTCTGGCCTTACTTTCCTTTCCCCTGCCTCTTGAGACATTACTACCCTATTATTGGCTAAAATTTGGTCCATGCCTAGTGATAACATTAGCTAATTTATCTTAGCAGTCACAGTATTTATTCCCAGCCTATATGAGTATACTCGTCTAAGCGAGGTAATGTATGTGAAAGTGAGTTATTGACTGAGACATCCGACATACATTTTACCCATAATCATTGACCACACTCTCCTGAACAAGATCAATATAATATAGCTCATATTTAAAATAGACATTTCTCTTCCTGGCAGGTTTGGCTCAGTGGTTAAAGTGTCAGCCTGCCGACCAAAGGGTCATGGGTTTAATTCCCAGCCAGGGGCACATACTTCAGTTGCAGGTTCCATCCCCACCCTGATCCAGGTGTGAGCAGGAGACAACCAATCAATGTGTCTCTCTCACATTGATTTTTCTCTCTCTCTCCCCTTCTCTTCTCACCCCTTCCACGCTCTCTATATAATCAAGGGAAAAGATATCCTTGGGTGAGGATTAAAAAATAAATTGATTAATAAATAAAATAGACATTTCTCCACATTTTCATTTCTTGGCACGTCTCTTTAGTATAAGTTCCTTACTAAGATAATAGAATTTTCAAAAGGAGAAAACAGACATGGAAACTCCTAGTACAGTACCTGGCACAGAGGAGGTGCTCACTAATGATCTTTTTACATAGGGTGTCCCAAAATTCACGCAAGATTTGCAATTGAATTGAATTGCAAATCTTGTGTGAATTTTGGGACACCCTATATAAACCTGGCTTTCCAGAGACACAGCTGAGGCCTCTGAGAAACTCACCGCCTTGATTGGGAGCATTGCTTTTCTAGGAGCGAACATTATACAAGTCCTCTCAACTTGCCCCACGGGGCAAGTCTCCATACAGCAACCAGGTGAACCTTTAGACATGTAAATCTGATATGCCATTTTTCTACACCAAACGCTCCAATGGCATCCTTCTACACTTTAGGATAAACTCCATAGTCCTCGCCTTGCTTTGCCCACAGGCCCTGCCTGCCCTGGCCTGGCTGCCATTCCCACCTCATCTGCTGCTTGCTCACTGGTCTCTACTGGTCCCTGAACACACCAGCATGTTCACTCCTCAGGCCCGGGCACCCGTTGTTCCCGCCAGCTGGAAAGAGCTCCCCCAGGCCCAGAAGTCCCCATATCCCTCTGCTCAAACCTCACCTCTTCAGAGAGGCCTTCCTCCCCAGAGGGCTCCCCGAAGGCCCTTGCTAAGTAACTTCCCAGTCCTCCCCAGCCCACCCTGCTTGTGTTTTGCTCATAGACCTTATCACTACTTAACTGTGTATTATAATTTAATGTGTCTGTTTACGGTCCTCTCTCCCCTTCTGGAATGAAAGTTCCCTGAGAGCAGAGATGATATGCTTAGATAATAATGGATTCCCACTGTATTCCAGGGCTTGGCACTAGCTGGCACTACCTACATTTTTGTGGGATGAATGCATGATTACAAGACTATAGAATAAAGTGCACCATCAACAATAAATCTGTCTAAAGTCACTACGCTCTTAACAGTCTCTGATAATGATTTCTGACATAATGTAGTCCAACCTCCTTTGTGAGCAGATGAGCAAACTGAAGTACTCAAAGAGGTACGAAATTCCCCCCAAATTATAAATATTGTGGGCTACTCTCTCAGACTGTTTCTCAAAAGCGGCATCAAAGACTCAAGAATTCAAGGAGGTGAAGAATGAGCTAACCAGAACCAGTGTCCTTGCTGGTAGACCAGCCTTCTCTAGCTTCTTACCTGGATTTGAGATGGTCAAATAGGCTCCCACTTCATTGATATAATATGAGTTTTCATCCTGTAAAACATCACTGTGTTAATCGTTGGGTAATCTCTGTTTTTATGTTTATGATTCTGGCGTACAAACAGGATCCCAGCTATTAAATCTTTGATATAAGGGTTTGGGCTGTGATGGTATGGAGCCATAATTGTGTTTGAAATTTTTTTTTTAAGAAGTAGGTATACTACACGATAAACAAATAGTAAATAATGGCTTGCCCCTGGCCCAAAATTTCTCTACTGCATGCTTGTTGCTAAAGCCTGACATGAAATTTCCACCAGCACAAGTTGAGTCCCTTCAGTGGTGCCAAATTCCCCCCCTAGAAAATGTAAGTCCATCTGGAAGCTGGATGAGTTGGAGGAGCATATAGTAAGCTTTTGTAATTAATGTTTTATGTTGGGATTCAAACTGAGACCACTCATCCTTAAGGCTGCTGCAGGTGGATTTTATCAGGTCCATAAACTCTCTGGGGAAAATAGTGCATGAAAAATTTTGCCTGCATTTTTCTGGGTAGAGTGTCAACTACTTTAAACAGATTAATTGATTCATGTTTCCAAAATGGTAACATGCGGCCACAGCGAGCGAAGCTGGGAAGAAATGGTTTACCCTGAGATCACTGGGTGTTCCCTACAAGAAGACCCCAGAGGGTTGTGCTCAGCAATATGCCCAGAGATTGTCCTTTTTGGGAAAACAAAACAAATTACAAAACAGCCCGATAACTTCTAGAGCAGGGGTGGGCAAACTTTTTGACTCGAGGGCCACAATGGGTTCTTAAACTGGACCGGAGGGCCAGAACAAAAGCATAGATGGAGTGTTTGTGTGAACTAATATAAATTCAAAGTAAACATCATTACATAAAAGGGTACGGTCTTTTTTTTCAATAGTTTTATTCATTTCAAATGGACCGGATCCGGCCCGCGGGCCGTAGTTTGCCCACGGCTGCTCTAGAGAGACCGAGGGAGTGAAACATTAAAGGGAACTAAACTGAGACATGAAAAATTAAGTTAAAAAAGAGGTTTTTACTTTTTAAAGTAGGTGATTATTGTTTTGAAACATTGTTATTATTTTTGAAACATTCATTAGAAAACTATCCACAAATAAGAGGGGCAAGAAATGGTAGAGCAACGAGAATTTCAAATTGAATTACCTTTAGAAGTTTCAAATCTAGGCATTAAAGAAATTTAACAATAATAATCTTGACTACAATACAGCCCATTTGTATGTTGTTAGTGGATGAAATAATTCCTTATACAATATAAGGGTTCCAGAAATACAAACGCTTTTAGAAGATCACTGCTATTGATACACTGAACCCTAGACTTGCACAAGGTCATAGCCCTAATAGGTAGCAAAAAAATATGACCTCAAGCTGCCTGTCTCCAAATGTAGCCTTTGGCCTCTCTTACAATCACTCTAGGCCAGGCATTGCTATAAGTCTGGGGAGAATAAGAACTGGCTCCTTCCTTCAAGGTGCTCAGTCTCAGGTCTCAAAGGTGAGTTGAACAAAGTGCTTGGACCATCCATTCATTTTAGCGAGGAACATCTGCGAGTCAGTCCCTTCTCAGTTGCTTTCACATACTGTTCATTCAGATTTTATCTGGGTTCCCTTTTAGTGCAAGAGACACTTGGATACACTTCAGTGCCCAAAGTCACTCTTGCAAGACCCCTGCTCTATCCTAAAGGCAGGGCGATCCATTGTAAGGCTTTAAGCAGGACAGTGACATGAGCATGACTTTGGGAAATTGCTTGGGCTGCCATGTGAGACTGATATAAGGAGCAGCAGGAAAAAGGTGGTTGAGGCCAGTTCTGAGCCCCATGAGAGACCTCCTGACTGTTCCCCTTTATTGTGGCATCTCCTTGATCCATCCTCACATGAAGAAAGGATGCTTTATCTATCCTATCTAATAAAAGAGAAACATGGTAATTGGCATACGACCGCTACCCTTCCCATTGGCTAATCAGGGAGATATGCAAATTAACTGTCAGCCAAGGTGGCGGCTGGCAGCCAGGCAGCTTGAAACTAACATGAGGCTTGCTTGCTTCAGTGACAGAGGACTCCAACGTTCCCCGCCTGCCGCTGCAGGCCTCTGAGCTGCAAGCAACTATGTAACAAACATAGAAGCTAAACAAAACCCCAGAAACCTGCCAGGCTTCAGCCAGCAGGATCGCAACATTGTAAGCAAAGGCCAGAAACCTACTTTCAGCAGCGGAGGCCTAAGAGCTGGAGCCAAGCCTCAAAGCTAAAGCTGGCCCAGAATAAAAAAAGGAAAAAAGAAAAAAAGGAGCGGTTGGGAGCTTCAGTCACCCCCAGCCTGAAAACAGCCCTCAGCCCCTCACCCAGACTGGCCAGGCACCCCAGTGGGGACCCCCACCCTGAAGGATGTGTGACCAGCTGCAAACAGCCATCATCCCCTCACCCAGGCTGGCCAGGCACCCCAGTGGGGACCCCCACCCTGATCCAGGACACCCTTCAGGGCAAACCAGCCAGCACCCACCCATGCACCAAGCCTCTACCCTATATAGTAAAAGGGTAATATGCCTCCCATCACCGGGATCAGCGGAGCCGCGAGGCCTCCTGGCACCGGGATCAGTGTGACAGGGGACAGCGCCCAAACCCCCTGATTGCCCTGCGGCTCTGTGTGTGACAGAGTGCGGTGCCCCACCCCCTGATCGGCCCTGCCCTGTGTGTGACAGGGTGCGGCGCCCCAACCCCGCCCCCCCCCCACGGGCCCTGCTCTGTGTGTGACGGGGTAGAGCCATAACCTCCCCATCGGCCCTGCCCTGAGTGTGAGAGTGGCGGCGCCCCAACCCCCTGATTGGCCCTGCTCTGTGGGTGATAGAGGGCGGCACCCCAACCCCCTGATGGGCCCTGCTCTGTGCGTGACAGGGGGCTGCGCCCCAACCCCCTGATTGGCCCTGCTCTGTGCGTGACAGGGTACAGAGCCCCAACCCCCCTGATGGGCCCTGCTCTGTGAGTGACAGGGGGAAATGCCCCAACCCCCTGATTGGCCCTGCTCTGTGCATGACAGGGGGTGGCGCTGCAACCTCCCCATCGACCCTGCCTTGAGTGTGACAGGGGATGGTGCCCCAACCCCCCAATTGGCCCTACCCTGAGCGTGACTGAGGGTGGAATCACAACCTCCCGATCGTCCTGCTCTGTGTATGACAGGGGGCGGCGCCCCAACTCCCCAATCGGCCCTGCTCTGAGCCCAACCAGGGGCTGCACCTAGGGATTGGGCCTGCCCTCTGCCACCCGGGAGCAGGCCTAAGCCAGCAGGTGGTTATCTCCCAAGGGGTCCCAGATTGCTAGAGGGCACAGGCCAGGCTGAGGGGCCCCCTCCCCCCTGAGTGCACAAATTTTTGTGCACCGGGCCTCTAATTATATATATATATATATATGCCTAAGCGATCGTAAACCATTCGACCGGTAGCTATGATGCGCACTGATCACCAGGGGGCAGATGCTCAATGCACAGGCATGGAAACATGGAACAGAGTGATGAATCTCAGAGGGAAAGAGGGAGAGGGAGGGTGGGAAGAGATTAACCAAAGATCTTATATGCATACTAGAGGCCCAGTGCATGGATTCATGCACCGGTGGGGTCCCTCAACCTGGCCTGCGGGGATCGGGTTGAAACCAGCAGTCTGACATCCCCCAAGGGGTCCCGGATTGCGAGAGGGCACAGGCTAGGGCAAGAGACCCCACCAGTGCACGAATCCATGCACAAGGCCTTTAGTAATTCTATAAAAGTTTCACAGTTTACTAAGCACATGCTTTTACCTACACTGCCTCCTTTGATCTTCGTAATAACCCCCTGAGACAGAATAAATATTATTAGCTTGTTTTACATCTGAGAACAAATAGGCTCAGAAGTTAAGCATCTAGCCTCAGTTCTCATTGTTTGGAGGTCAGATAAAAGAAGCACTGGTCCGCAGGATCCTGCCCTACATGTTCCTCCATTCTTAGCTTGCAGGTCATATATGTTTAGGGCATTGGTCGGCAAACTGGCTCGGCAAACCGCGGCTCGCGAGCCACATGTGGCTCTTTGGCCCCTTGAGTGTGGCTCTTCCACGAAATACAAGCTCTTCCATAAAATACCGACTTCTGCACATGGGCCACGAAGTTTCAATCGCACTGTACATGCGTGCCCGCATGTGGTATTTTGTGGAAGAGCCACACTCAAGGGGCCAAAGAGCTGCATGTGGCTCTTGAGCCACGGTTTGCCAACCACGGGTTTAGGGGATGGGCTGGATTTGGTCTGGGGGCCATAGCTTGTCGACTCCTGGTCCATACCACCAATGAAAAACAAGGTTGCTAAACCAATCAATTGCTAATGAAATGATATAGAGTGGCTTACCTCCTATTTGGGAGAATAACATGTTACTAAAATCCTTTTAATACTATTTTGAAAATATCTCTTTGTTCCCTTGCAGCCTAGTTTGGATTGTTGAATCTTTGTGAACATTGTCAAAATTTAATTTTTTTATTTACTTAGTGGAAGAATGGGGATCATAATAACAGGATTTACCTCTTAGGTTGATGGGAGGATTAAATGAAGGAATCCATGTAAAAAACGTATCACAGAATCTTTACTCAAATTTTACCTGGTGTTATTAATAATGCAACAATAAATTAGATTGCCCCTCCCCAGTAAACTTCTCTCACTGAAGTCAAATTATATATTTTTTAATCTATTTCCTAGATTCAGATCTATAATAGAAAAAGAGAGCAAGCCAGTAAGCTAAGCTTCCATAGCTCTATTGATTAAAGAGACTGAAAGCTCAGCTCCAGGGGATAGGGGTCGGTGGACGGGGACAAGGATGTGGGAAGCTTCAAGCAGGTGCCAGACTTAACCTAAAACCCAAGGGAAGTTACATGCCACACGTTCTTCAGTTTACAGTGTCTGCTTTTTCTTTGACGCCCACACCCGTGCAGTCATTCTCTGCCAGATGTTTTTCTTCTCTGGGGTTTGGTTTGGAGAATGACAAACATCTCCCATGCCAGATTCGTGACAGACAAAATGAAAATCCTTTGTGGACCCATCAACATGGACAAAAGGGGGCCAAGGTCTCCTAATGTCATATATGGCACTTACAGCAGGGCCATTTGAACCGACCGTTTGCAAAAGTCCCATCTCACTACTCAATCAATGGGATGCTGACACTGCCAGTATCAAAAGAGAGCTCTGAAATATCTCATCAAAGAGATCTTAATTCCTCAAGGAACCTAAACACCCTCCTTAGCAAAGGACAGAGTCCAGAGCAGACGGGGCCTAGAGCAAGCCCGCCAGTCAAGCCTGCTCAGGAAGGCAGCACGCCATTGACCACAGGCCCGGGGTCCTCTCCTTTGCTTCTGCAAAATGTACTGTAGGAGTTTCATAGTTACAGATGTTCAGGATGTGAATTTTGTCTTCAACATCGGTCAGGTCTTTTTGCTCAGCATTGTGTGACTAGTGCAATAGCCAAAGGGCCCAGTTCTCTGTGAAATTTAGACTCACTCCTTTATTGATTTATTTCATCATCAAACACTTGCTATGTGCTATGTACCAAGTGAGGGCTGGGCACTAGAGAGAGAAATGTGAATGTCATAGACTTGCCTTTGTGATGGCAGAAAGTGTGACGAGGGCCCTAATGGAGGTGGCGGAACAACAGATGGAGGCTCAGGGAACCAAGAGAAGAGTCTCCCAGTTTTACCTGGGATGGAGGTAGAGTGGGGAGACTTCTTAAGGAGAAGATAATTGAGTTGAGCCATCTTAAAGGATGAAAGCAAAAGGGGGGGTGAGGGGTGGAAGGGGCATTCCAGGCAGAGGGAAAGTGAAAGGGAAAACAGAGCATAAAATGGTACCATATACTTGGGAAGCTCTAAGTAGTGCCCACTGTGCTGGTAAGAGTTCTCAGGAGTCTATAAGCAGGACCCTGGAAACACTAGGTGGGTTAGCAGATTTCCAGACCTGAGCTGGCCAATGCCCTGTGTAGCCCTGTTGCCCCTCCCCGCTGGGTGACTGGTTTCTCCCATGCCCTGGAGCTGCCCTGCCAACCAGGCGTCGTGTTGAGCACAGAAAGATGAACTCTACCCAAAGTTACTGAAAGGTGTTTTTAAAATGAACTATCTGGCAGGAAGGAAGTTGGCAGGGGACGGAAGGTATATTTATCTTGCACCTGAAGGGTCTGAACAACTTTCAGCAAGTCACTTCAGTCAAATGAGAATTGTCCCAGAAAGGTTTTCGGTTCTTTAAAAAAAAAAAGGAACTAAAGAAAATAAGAAAGGAAACCTACCTCTCCTAGCCCGACTATGGGCCAGAGACCATGCTTAGCACTTGCACATATGCTAGCCCACTGGCCCCACCAGCCGCAGCTGTGCTGTGGCTGCCTCGCCTGGGGAGGACAGGCACTCCCTAGCCTTCCTTTTGCCTCCTCTCTACAGAGGCCTTATTAGCACCTGCACATGCGCTGGCCCCCGTTCCCCTGGGCTTGGTGAACTACACAGGAGAGGAAACAGGCTCAGAGACAGTGAGCAGCTTGCCTGTGGGCACATGGAAATCACAAGGGAAATTAGAGTCTTGACTGGACAATGGCATCAAATGACAGTATAGGAGGCAGATTTCTCTGTTTCTGTCACTATATTTAAATTTTTAAAATTACAAATTATTGTCCATGACCTAGAACCTGCAGCTATAGCTTATATTTCTTTTCTTTTCCTCCATAATATCTAGCTCAGTAAATTCTTATTGATAAATTGGTTGAAAAGCAGGCTAGCTAATCAGCTTCCATTTATCATTCCACAATCTGGTTGTCACTTATAACATTTACTAGAGGCCCGATGCACAAAATTCATGCAAGGGGCTTGGCCCCCTCCATCGTGGCTGCGGCCCAGGAGCCTCTGCCTCACCCCACTGCCTCGGCCCTGCTGCTGTGGCTTCGTCTGGAAGGTCATCCGGAAGGATGTCCAGTCTAATTAGCATATTATGCTTTTATTATTATAGATTATATTATAACTAAAATATACTCCTGTTTTCCAAGGCTCTCTTTTTCTCTAGAGCACAGGTTCTCAACCAGGGGTGACTTTGCCCCCAGGGGGACATTAAGCACTATCTAGAGACATTTTGGGTTGCCACAACTGGGGTTGGCGTCTAGTAGGTAGAGACCAGGGATGGTGTCCCCACAAGGTAAAGGAACTACCTTTTTCTATTCTTTATATAAACTCTATTGTGTTGGGTCTAACAAGGCACTATTTTAAAATGTGTTGTTGTTTTTTTATTTTCTCCCATAGCACTTAAGAGATATTTTGTAAAGACTTTGCTGTAAAGATTTTGTAATAAAACGGTCTAAGAACTCCTTATCCAACATTATCATTTTAAAAAAATGTTTTAAAAGGCTAGAAAACAACTTATGTATATTCTGTATATATATAGCAGCACATTTCATTTATGAAAATATGTTCTCAGAATATTTATTTACTAATATATTTATCTTAAGCCATGTCTTATGTTGAGAGTGTGACATTGTTGGAATAATCATTGAAAATGACTAACATGAGGCCCTGGCCAAGTAGCTCAGTTGGTTGGAGTGTTGTCCTGATACGCCAAAGTTGTGGGCTCAGTCCCCAGTCAGGGCACATACAAGATGCAACCAGTAAATGCATAGATAAGTGGAACAACAAATTGATCTCTCTCTCTCTCTCTCTCTCTTTCTCTCTCTCTCTCTCTCTCTCTCTCCCTCTCTCTCTCACCCTCTCCCTCTCTCTTTCTCAGTTCAATCATAGTTCCTGGTTATTGAACATCTATTTTCCTTGTATTGGACAATGCTCTTCACAGAAGTGAACTTGAATTCCCTTCCCCCATTTTTCAAACGATACAATAAACCTCAGACCAGTTGAGTTGCCTGCCCGATGTCACAAGGAGAACGAGTGACGCTCTCGCCTCACGCCCGTGCTCTTCCATTCTACTCTGTTGTTTACGCCCTCCCAGGAAATGGTCTAGAAAACCAGGGCCTGGTTAGTCCCTGAGTTTTGCCTGCTGTGGCTGGAAAGACCCATTGTGACATTTGGTTTTTGTCTCAGACTAATCTTGTTTCTCTGGTGCTCGCTGGGAACTCCTCTGGGTCTATTCATCTCTACAACTTCCTCCTTGGGTGGTTTGCAAAGGGCACCTGCTGTGGGTTCCCCAGGCCAAGTCTCCCCCAAGAGGCATCAAAAGGCCTTCTGAGCTGCACAGAGGAGGCGGGAGGGGGCCGAAGGCAAACATAAGATGTCGACACTTTCCTCCTCTCCATCTCCATGCCCCTCATTCTTATCAGAGAACATCTTAAAAGGCCCTGAGATCTATTTCCCTGGAACTCAAAGTGAAGTGTGGGCCCCAGAGGGAGCAGGAGGGAGAGGTGTTGAAGCCAGTTCCTGTGAAGGAGCTCAGTCCTCACCTTGGTGAAGGTCAGGTTCACAAATCCGCCCTGGAAGTTCAAGAGAAGGTTGGAATTTCGGAAGCCACAGTTCCCAGAGGCTTGCGTTGCATTGGGGTCGATGTTGAAGTACCTCTGAGGTGAAAAAACCTAAACCAGATAAAGTAGATCAGCTCATGTCGATACAGAAGACAAGTCTAGCCTGGGGAAGCAAAGGCACAGACTAATAAGCGAGCCTGAAACTCAAGGCTAGCGGGGGTTCACTTGAGAATTTGAAAGTCCCTGCATGACGCCTCACACTTCCAAACTGTTAGGTTCAAAGCATTCTTTAAAGGAGTTCTCCCTCAGAGAGGAGCTCCTGGGTAGATAACTCATGGCAGGTATATTCCTGATAAAGATTTGCTATGTAATGTACTTCAGTTTCAAATGCGGAAGTTCTGTTTGAAATCATAAAAACTGTGCAAAAAAGCCTTAGCCGGTCTAGCTCAGTGGATAGAGCATCGGCCTGTGGACTGAAGGGTCTCGCGTTCAATTCCGGTCAAGGGCACGTACCTCGGTTGCAGGTGTGGGAGACAACCAGTCGATGTGTCTCTGTCACATTAATGTCTCTGTCTCTCCCCCTCCTATCCCCTCTCTTTAAAAATCAATGGAAAAATATCCTTGGGTGAGTATGAACAACAATAAAAAAAAACTGTACAAAAGAAGAAAGTACAGTTTTGTGGTGATTCCTTTAGTAAATCAAATCATCTCAGTTTCACCTCCATCCCCTCCAATCTTCTTGTTAATCTGGATTTGCCGTATTCATGTCCCAGCTGGCTGGAACCACGGAGACCACCTAGTCCAAACCTCTCACTTCACAGGACAAGTTGCTGAGGCTGGGAGGCCATCAGGCGGGCAGGGCGGAGTGGGATCAACACCGAGCACCCCGAATGCTCTGCCTGTGGTGGCTGAACGGGAGGGGAGTGTGCGGGAGGCCACTGCTTTCCCAGTACTGCCGTAAGAGTGCACCAAGGAACGCGGAAGGCCCATGGGCCTTGGGCATTAGCAGGGCTGTGTTGAGATAGCGGTGGCTTAAAGCAATTTCCTGACCTAATAGCCTCAGAGTAAATGTTTACTGGACCTTACTGATGTTTGCTGATCTTTACTGACCTCAGAGGCGGTCTGTCTGTTACCTGTTTGCCGTGCTTTACTAAGGGCAAGATGTGTATCTAAAACGGAATAAAAAGCAGATAAGGCCAGGTTTTGGTGTGTCACTCCAAGAGAGAGGTCTCCACCTGCCCCCCCGTACCTTCTAAATTCATATTTCTTGTATAGTATTTCACTTGTGCATCGGCCCCTCCTGCAGACCCCGAACCCTAGCCGTGCAGGTTGCGGCAGGTTTGCATATTTAAATTTTTGGTGAGTGCCTTCCTCTCTCCCAGCTGTCACTGTCGGTTTCTATTTTTACACATATTCTAAAACAGATTCACCTACACCTTTGGAGCAGCGGTCGCCAACCGGTGGTCCGTGAACCACTGGTGGTCTGTGAGGTCCGAAAGGTTGGCGACCGCTGTTTTAATGGAGCACCTTGGAGGAAGGGGTGTTCACGCTATTTATTTCATGAAAAGATGCGGGATGCAGGGGAATGCTCATTCTTGGCAAGGAAACTCCACTCAAACCTTTTGAAGACAGCGTTATAGTCCCGAGGCCCCAACTTACCGACTCCGTGTCTTGAACCATCAGCTGTATCCCCATCTCTGCTTTGATACAGAGCCTGCTTCCATTTAGAACTTGATAAATTCCAGTCTTGGCTGGTGATGGCTGAGGTGCCAGGGTGGGCCCTGGAGCTATGGTGGCAGGGGAGGCTGTGTGGGTGGCATTGTGTGCAGCTGTGGTTGTGACCAGGGCATGGGTGGGTTGAGTGGGCTTCTGACTGGTTGTGTTGATGTGTGGTGAGGTGGACAAAGTTGCTGGAAGGGTGGTTTGGGTAGTCTTCCCAGTTGTGTGGCTGACAGTCGATGGGTTGGGTCTAGTTGTATGGGCTGGTGGGGTGATGGTGGGGGGCAGTGAACCAGGAGCTGTACTGGGGCCGATTGTAGCCTCGGTGACGGGAGCAGCCGTGTGTGAGTTATTGGGTGTGGCCAGGGTTGTGACTGGAGTGTGGATTTTTGGGCTGGTGGATGGGGTGCTGTTTGTGGTTATCAGAGAGGTTGTTGTTAGAGTTTTTATTGTCGTGTCTGTCGTTGGGGTCTCAGAGTTGGAGGTTGTGGCAGCTGCTTGAGAGGAGACGTGACCACCCGTTGAACTTGCTGCTGTAGTTGTGTGAGGCACTTGGCTAGTCCGTTTCAGGAAAGAAGGTTTTGCTGTGGCCTGTACTGTTGCTGCTCTTGTAGGTTGAGAAGAGCCTGTGATTTCTGGAAACCCTGTTGCTCTTACTTGACTGCCATGATGCAAAATCACTGCAAATTGGGGAACAAAAGTGATAACATTCAACTAACAGCTCACAAAGATCTCCCCCCATTCTTCGTTAAAAATTAACATACATATTTCCAGATTTGGGGGAAAGTTAAAAGCATATAACGGTCAAGTGAAGATCACCCAAGATTCTACCACAAGGCCACAACCGTAATTGTTTTGGTCGTACCCATGTTTTTTTTTACAAGGATGTGATCATATTGCATCTAGCCCCTGTGTCTTCTCTATCCAACCCCCCTTGTCTAGATGGGGTGTGGTGCTAACACACCAAGTGATCACACTCAGCGAGACAGCTAAGTGTCCATTCTTCTTTCCCCATCTTCACCTGTGAAGACAGTTCCTGGGAAGAGGGTGTTCCTGGGTAGAGCACAGCTGTGTTGACCTGACTCAGCTGGGGCAGTGTGAAGGGTGGTAATAAAGAGACACAGAGTTGTACATAAAACAGAGTTTGCATAAAACCATATAATCCCAGATTCAAAAGGGATCTTAAAGATCTGCTAGTCCAAACACTAATCAGATGTGTAAATTGGACCAATGAGTGGCCATGTGTTTATCTGCTCTATGCTTGATTACCTCCAATGATGGGAGAGTCAGTACACTTTCATGTTTTATCTTGCCGCCAGTCTTTCTAAATATAGGTCAGTTCCTGTCATTTCCTTACTTAACCTCTGAGTGGCCTACCCTTTCTCAAGTTAGAAAGAAAATTAAGCCATAATGGCTTTGCTACACCTGGTGGGCTATCCTTCATGTTTTGGCTTATAAGGGGCGGGCAAAAGTAGGTTAGATTACCAGCCATCATTACCTAAAGGTAAGTCATAAGTAAGAATACAAGATAATAACAACAATAATACAAATAAATAAGACAATAACTAGTAAATAAATAATAATGCAAGGATAAACTGTGTTTTGCATACTTAAAACTGTCAACCTACTGTTGCCCGCCCTGTATGTCAGCTCCTCAGAGTCCTCCCTGTCCCCCTTATGTAAACTAGCTCCCATCCATGACTCTCCGTCACAGAGTTGTATTTGTTGCCTTCACTGCACTGATCACAACTTGTAATTCTATAAGGGGATGGAAGACAAATAGTTAACGATAAGCCTGGCCAGACAGTGTGTCCCAGCAGAATATCAGCTGTGGTTAAATGCTTACTTATTGACTTATTTGTTGATTGCACACCTCTCCCAGTGGATTAGAAGCAATCTTGAGGTGGGAACGGTGCATATTTTTTCACCACCAGTGTCTGTGCATAGGGAGCATTCTGTGGCTATGGATCAGATGAATAAATAACTGAATGAGTGGATGAGGGGAAGAGGACTGTAGACCTCCAGGATGTTTGTAAGGCTCAAAAGACTTGGTTTAAGTGAAAGCCTTCATGGAGCATTAAGCAGTGTGTATTATTGCCACAGGCTCTTGGGCTATTCCTGAAGAAGGCCTGTGGCTCTTTTCAACCAATAGCTCTACCCTTATCTCCCTCCAGGCACCTCGCAAGCCAGGAAAGGGGACCAAGTGCAGATGATGTTCCTCGGGAGTTTGTGATGAGGTACAGCGAGAGATGGCGTTGTGTCTTCAAAGCTGTGATTTCATTGCATTTTTATACGCATTGGAGATGTAGCTGCCTGGTGCTAGGCAGCGACTTGGGAAAAGACGAAGGAGATCTCTCTCTGAGGGTATTTATAGAGTCCCGAAGTTCACATCTAATGAAAACCACCCCTAAACTCCTTTTTTAAAAAACATATTTTTAGCCAGTCAGCATGGCTCGGTGGTTGAGGTCGACCTATGAACCAGGGCTGATTCCCAGTCAGGGCACATGCCCGGGTTGCCGGCTCAGTCCCCAGTGTGGGGAGTGCAGGAGGCAGCCCATTAATGGTTTTCTCTCATCGTTGATATTTTTACCTCTCTCTCCCTCTCCCTTCTTCTCTGAAATCCATACAAATATATTTTTTAAAACGCCAACACTTAAAATATATATAGGCAGTGGGCAGAAGTAAGGGCAGGGCATAACTCAGAACCTGTCGACCCTCCCTCTGCTAAAAACAACGACACAGCCACGGAGTCACACACTGATTTGCCAAGCCCCTCGCCTCCCAGCATCTCCTCTCCAGAATTCAGGAGACTCAGCAAACAAGTACCCCAGGGCCTGACCCAGTACTGACTGGGACTCCTCTAGAGAATGAGCCGCAGGAAGAGGCGGGAGAAGGTTTTGGTTCTCCGACAACCTGCAGGCTCTGGGAAAGTCAGTGGCCACACAAGGGCCTCTTCTCTAGGTGTTTCCCAGATGGTCAGTCCTTCCCAGATAGCCTTTGTTTGGCTTCCCTGCTGCGCCCAATTCCCCAAAAGTGTAGAAGCCTCCTGTGAGCCAAGCTTCATGCTGGCGCTGGGGGCACTTTGTTCTCAGGGGCTCAAAGCCTCAGGAGGCAGAACCCCCTCCTTGAGTGGTCTTACTTGACTGCCATGGCCAGTCACCCCCCTCCACGTGACAAGTGCTAGGAGGTGGGGGAGGAATCCAACTGGAGGAGAAGTTCCTATGTGCCTATGGGCAAAGGCACCGAGGCCTCAGAGCCTGGCCCGGTCTGGAGAAGAGCGGGGGATCAGCGTGGCAGGGACATAAGGAGGGTGGGGAAGGGGGGTGTGGGAACGGGGAGGTGGGGTGGAGGCACAGCAGCAGGCCGGGCAGGTCTTGGGGCGACACTGTGCACGTGGTGGCTGGAGCTGCAGCTGACCTCCAGAACCAGGAGGAGACTTTGGGCAGAAGTCGCACATAGGATGGTGGGTCCGTGGTCATGAGCCCCCACATCAGACCTGGCCCGTGTTCCTTCCTCTGGGCTTGTTTTCACATCAGAGAGAAAGGAACATTTATCCTGTTTAATTCACTGTCATTTGGGGCTTTTCTCTTATGTGCAGCTGAACCTAAACTTTAAATGACACAAATTCGATGCCCTCGTTCCATGAGGGCGGAATTTGAGACAGGGAAGCAGAGGGACTGGACAACGCTTACCCAGCTAGTTTATCTCAAAGCTGTGCCTCTCCTAGCAGAATGCCTAATGGTTTTCTCATCTCCAATTCCACAGGTATTTCTCGAACCCACGTGTGCAGGTGCAGTAGTGCAGAGCCTGGACCGCAAGCCGGGCTTTCTCGATGCCAGTCTCAGGGCTGTCCCCCTGAGAAAGTGCTCTGGCCAGCGGAGGGGCCATGAGCAAGTCCTTACCCAGCCTCAGGACCCGCCTGTGGCAAACGGGGCCCCTTCGCAGGCTTCATTCACTCAGGTCCCCTCTGAGAACCCGCAGCAGCTCCTCTCACACTGCGTTTACCCAGCGCCCGGGGCATTCCTGGACCTGTCAGTCATCGGTCAGCCATGGAACTGGCTCTCATGCTCCGGTCAGCGAGGCTTACTGCCAGACTGAGATCTTCTGCTCTTCTGTTAGCTTGCCCTGCTAAGTGAAATGGCGACTTCCCTTCTGCCTCCAGCAGAATGTGAAACTCTAATTCTGAAAATGTGGCCCCAGAATACACAGCTGGTCCGATCCTTCACCCAACTAACTCCCCTAACAACTGATGTCACACTCCAGTGCCGCTGTGTCCCCCCCTTGGAGCCTGTCAGCAGGGCCGCGTGGACAGGGCTCGTCCCCTCGCGTGCTCAGTGCAGTGGTTCTGGGAGGGACTGCGGATTAACCGGCAAACCTGATCACGGCCCCGAGAGGACTCCGTGTCTTAGAGGGAAAGCGTTCTTGGTGAAAGCAGCGGGTGGGGAGATAAAACAGTCACCGAAAGCTCAGCTTCCCAGACAGGCTCTCTGATCCCAAGTATAACGGTGACATTTAAAAATCTTTGACGCCCTGGCTTACCCCTTCTGGAAATGGCGCGATTTGTCAGATCACACCTCATTCATCTTCACAATTCACTGCCTATGTAGTATCAACATGGCATTTCCACTTGAGGAAAACAGGAAAAGCAAGACAGGGGGTGCTTTCCCCAGGCAAGGTAGCAAGAGCCCCATGGCTAAGTCCCGGCTCCCAGCTCCCTCTCTTAAATATAAGCGATCGCCACAGACTCTCCCTGAGAAGGTGCCCCAAACCCATCTGGGAACCAGGGCCAGGGTCACTGTCTTCTGGGGTTGCCACCTGCTCTGCCCAACGCACAGAAAACCACTCCACACATGGAAGCCCTTGGAAACAATGAAGTGCGCCCACCTGTGTAAGCTAATAAGATGGAGACAAGACGTTGGGAGCCACATGCCCGCAGTCAGGGAAGCTACCACAGCTCCCCAGTGTGTCGGTCTCACCTTGGTCAACGGCACCAAAGTGCAGTTCAGTTTACTAGGACCAGGCATTGGCAGGGTCCCTGTGCAAAGGCATGTATGTCACTCACCGGCCAGGGACAGGAAGAGCGCCGTCGCTGCAGGGAGCTGCCAGGGCATGGCTGGGAGCCGGGGCCTGGGACTCCGGAGGCTGGCGCTGCTGCTTCGCGGGGCCTTGCTCAGCGCAGCTGGGTTTCCTGAATGGCCCGAGGCTATTCCAGTCGGCTTCCTCCTTCAGGTGTGGCTGAGAAGCCGGTCATTTACATAGTGAGAAGTCGCTGAAAGGCCCGCCCCCAGGGGGAGGGCACCACAAGTGTCCCTGGGGAGAAAGCAGGCACTTTCATCTCAGGCTCTATATAGTGGTTCTCAACCTTGGCTGCACATTAGAATCACCTGGGAATCTTTTTAAAATCCTGATTTCTGGGCCTCATCCTCCGGAAATTGTGTTTCTTTGTTACTAATGTTGTGGCCCCACCCCATAACAAAGAAACAGAATTTCTGGAGGATGAGGCCCAGAAATCAGGATTTTAAAAAGATTCCCAGGTGATTCTAATGTGCAGCCAAGGTTGAGAACCACTGCTCTAGGGTTTGGGAGGGTGGGGGATGGGGTGTGGGGATGCCCCTCCCCCTAATTTGAAGGGCCTGAGATCATTTCTCCACCAGAGGTGGGAGTCTGAGGCAGCGCCCGCCCATTCTCTCTTACGGTGGGTCTTCCTTTTCCTTAAGACCTTGAATTAAGCCAGAGATGCCTCTCAGCCAGGGGACCGTCAGCCCCTCCGTCATGAGGGTGGGCAGGAGTCTTAGTGGTTAGAGCTCAGTAGCATGGTCCCTCTCCGTGAGCTCACTAAACGTCTGAGGCAGCCATGGCCGCCTCACCTGGGGCCTCACCTGGTGAGGAGCAGGAGAACTGAGTGTGGAGTCAGGGAGATGTGGGCTAGAACCTGGCCTTTGCAACTCCGCAGCTGTATGACCTGGGGTGACCCCTCGGGCCTCGGTTTCTCCTGCTGTATAATCTGCTGTATAATGGAGAAAACAATGCCTATTCCCAGGTGGCGTTACAAACCCAAAGTTCCTGGGACACGAAAACGACTCAGTATCTTTGAAAGGCAACCTTTTCATGTCTTATATCCTTCCTCTATTAAATTAGCCAAAACAATGGAGGATTATCTCTCAGGCCTGTGCATCTGAGTGAAGAATATACATTCGTGGCCTATAGTATTACTATCAATAGAATGAGATCAACACAACACAGGGGTGTGTGTGTGTGTGTGTGTGTGTGTGTGTGTGTGTGTGTGACAATTCATCCCGTAACAACGGTCTGTCCTGTTAAATGTTCTGTGTGCACTTAAGAAGACTATTGCTGGAAAGAGGCCCTGGCCCTGTGCACATCTGCTGGGGCTGGCTGGCAGTGTGTGGGTTCTTGACTTTGTGCAGGAAACATCTCACAACATGAGTCCAGGTGAATTTTAGAGGATGTTTATTAAGGCAGGGACAGTGAAACAAGGAGGGACCTAGGACAGAAGCAGCAGCAGGGGAGGGCAGGGTGGGGAAATGAGCCCAGGCTGGGCAGCTTTGGCTCACTGAGAAGTCAGAGAAAAGGGGGCCTTGGAGACAGGGTCAGGGGGTAAGGCTGGGATGGGCGTCTGCTGCCCACTGCTCCCCTGGTTGCAAGTCTCGTAGGGACCCTTAGAGTTTAGAGATTCGTGCCTGTGGGGGAAGAAGCCGAGGGGAGAAGGGGAAGGAAATGTTTTTCCTTAAATGTCAGGTTAGATCTTGCCTTGTGAACTCAGCTCTCTCATGAGTTCAAGAAAAGTTGTGCATTTGTGCATTTTCCAGATTTTTTAAAATCTCGCACGTGTGGAGGTAGTTCTCCTTCTAGCTTTCCACATCTCAAGCAGAAGATATTATTTTTAACAGCAGCATGGGGTTCCAATTCATGTCAGGACAATACTTTATTAACCAGCTTTTTATTATTTAGTATTATATCTGTTATCCATCGTTGCTTAACAAATGACCCCACAACTTAGCAGCTTAAACCAAACATTTATTATCTCATGATCCCCTGGTAATGAATTCACAAGCAGCTGAGCTGGGTTCTTCTGGCTCTGGGTCTCTCATGAGGTTTCAGCCACGAAATCAGCTGGAGCTGAAGCCGCCGGAAGGAAGGCCTGGCTGGGGCTGGAGAGCCCACCCCCCAGGTGGCTCATTCACGTGGCTGTGGGCGTGGGGCTTCAGTTCCTGCGTGTGGGTCTCGTCATGGGGCAGCTTCAGTGTCTTCTCAACACGGTAGCTGGCTTCTTCCACGGTGACTAACTCAAGAGGCAGAATGAGGAAGAAGGCAAATGCTTTTTATAACCCAGTCTTGAAAGTCTGTTACCATCACTTCCACCACATTCTATTGAGCACAGTCACTGTCACAGCCCACACTCAAAGGGAGAAGTACCAATTCGGGGATAAATTTTAACACTACCACAGACATTTAGGTTGTTCCCCATCTTACGCTACCTGTTTTCCCATTAAAAGTAACGTGAGCCCTAGCTGGTTTGGCTCACTGGATAGGGCGTCGGCCTGCAGATGGAAGGGTCCCAGGTTCGATTCCCGTCAAGGGCACATGCTTGGGTTGTGGGCTCAGTCCAATGTGCAGGAGGAAGCCAATCAATGATTCCTTCTCATCATTGATGATTCTACCTCTCTCTCCCTCTTCCTTCCTCTCTTTGAAATCAATAAAAACATACATTTTTTTAAAAAAAGCAACGTGAAAATGAACACCTGTCTATATCTATATATATCTTTGTTGTTTTGTTTATCATTAAAATAAAGTCTTAGAAGTGGAATTGCTGGATCAAATCATATACATATTTTAAATTTTGATAGCCATTGCAGATTTTTTCCTAAAATCTAGTACTAATTTACACCCTCACCAGTGGTGTATGACAGTTTTGGTTTTGTTATAGTCTCTCCAGTCCTGGAGGTTATCAAAGTTTTAAATGTTGGACTGTCTGTTAATGAAAAAAAGATTATCTTATTGTTTTGCTGCTTTTTGTATATTTATTGGATTTTAAATTTCTTTCCTGTGTATATTCATGTCCTTTGCCCATTTCTTTTTCTATTGTTGTTGTTATCTATATATATAAAAGGCTAATATGCAAAGTGTCCCCTCAGGAGTTTGGGAGAACAGGAGTTCGATCACTCGCTATGACGTGTGCTGACCACCAAGGGGCAGTGCGGAACATGGTGGGCAACCAGCAGCGGTGGGGTGCTGAGGGAGTGAGGGAAGAAGAAGGCGGAGAGGCAGGGAGGCAGGAAGGTGGGGAACCTAATCAGCCCTAATCACCAGCCAGGCCTAGATACCCTACCCATGCATGAATTTCGTGCACCGGGCCACTAGTTGTTATTGATTTGTAAAAGCTCTTTATGTACCAAGGAAATAGTCAGAGACATATGTTTTAAAAATGTATTATGGCCCTGACCAGGTGGTTCAATTGGTTGGAGAGTTGTACTGTGCACCAAAATATTGTGGGTTTGATCCCCTGTCAGGGCACATGCCTATGTTACAGGTTTGATCCTTGGTTGGGGCATGTACAGGAGGCAACAGATCGATGGATCTCTCTCTCTCTCTCTCTCTCTCTCTCTCTCTCCCCCCACCATCTTCATCTCTCTCTTAAAAAACAATAACAAATAAACATCTTCAAGTGAGGTGTTAAAAAATGTATTAATGATTTGACCTTTTGTTCTTTTTTCTACATATAAGTTTTTGCTTCTTACATAGCCTAATTAATCAAAATTTTCTTTTAGTTTTCTTATAGTTTTCGTCTGGAAAGACTTTATCCCATTCAACATTATATTTTAAATGCTTTGACTTTCATGATTCCTTTAAGTTACATATTTGAACAATATGAATTATACTGAGGGATGAGGCAGACACTATTTTTTCCACATTGCTATCTAGGAATCCCAGCAACACTCTCACACATAGTTGATCTTTTTTGCTGTTGTTGTTCAGAACTAATTTGAAATGCATCTTTCCATACTCTAAACTCTGAGATGTATTTGGGTCCATTTCAAGATTTTTATACTCTGTTCCTCTTATGTTTATTTATTCCCATAGCACAGTAAGTCCTCACTTAATGTTAGAAATAGGTTCTTGGAAACTGCTGCTTTATTTTACCATAGGCTCATTGATATAAACAAGAGTTAAGTCCCTGACATATTCTGGTTACAAAAACATCACAAAACTTCTAAATAAAGACCCCAAATACTTCTAATATAAAAGATTAAAATAAATGTGAACTATGCATACATTTAAGAAAGATGAATAAAAACATCACAAAACTTCTAAAGAAAGACTCCAAATACTTTTCATGTTAAAGATTAAGGTAAATGTGAGCTATACATACATTTAATAAAGATGAATAAAAACAAAGAAGATAATTGTTTTCCAATCCACTTCCTCCAGTTCAGGTGGAGAGGGGGCTGGAGCCTACCCCTGCCGCTCAGGGTGCAAGGCAGGAACCAGCCCTGGACAGGACACTCTTCCACCACAGGGCACACTCATGCACACCTGCACTCACTCAGACTGAGGCAACTTAATATGTTGTTATTGATTTTAGAGAGAGAGGAACATTGATGAGAGAGAGAAACATCAATTGGCTGCCTCCTGCACATGCCCTGTCTGGGAATCAAACCAGCATGGGACAAAGCTCAACCAATTGAGCCATACCAGCCAGGGCCTGGGACAATTTAGATACCTCACCACATGTGCAAATCTTTGGGAGGAGACCAGAGTACCTAGAGAAAACCCACGCAGACATGGGAGAACACGCAAACTCCATGCAAACAGTGGCCCCTGGGCAGGAATCGATTTTTTTTTTAACATCATCTGTGAAACCACATTGAATGAAACATTGTTTGAGGACCCGCTGTATGTGTTCTCTGGCAAATTGAAATATTATGATATAAACCTATAGTTTTTGCTACTTTAATAGCCATATTCAAAAATTTATCCATAAATAAAAACTGCTAGCAAATTAAAGATGCAATTGATATTTTATAGAGAATCAGTGAAATTGTGTTTTATAAAGCGTCCTATCCTCATCTGACAATAAACTTGAACCCAAGAGGCACTTCATACATGATGGAGGAGTAAGCAATGCTAATGTGGTAACTGGCATCCTGGGTAGGAGTTGGGAGATGTGGATTCTAGTCCCTGCTCTGCTGCAGGCTGGCTGGGTCACACTGACACATGGTAATAAAATCGCAGGTGGGCAATGTCCTCCTAGCTACACTCCCGGCCCCTCTTGTAGCTGTTGTGGCCATGCAACAAGGCTTTCACTAAAGGAATAGAAGGTGTGTGCCGTTTGCGGAGGGTGCGCCTTCCAACACTGCACAGGCCATCTGCCAAGTTCTCCCCCCTTGCTGCGAGTGGAAGTCGGACACTCTCACACTTGCTTTTGACTCTGCAGCCAAGGACAATGTTCTAGGGCAGCTGTGGGCAAACTACAGCCTGCGGGCCGGATCCGGCCCGTTTGAAATGAATAAAACTAAAAAAAAAAAAAAAAAAAAAAAGACTGTACCCTTTTATGTAATGATGTTTACTTTGAATTTATATTAGTTCACACAAACACTCCATCCATGCTTTTGTTCCGGCCCTCCGGTCCAGTTTAAGAACCCATTGTGGCCCTCGAGTCAAAAAGTTTGCCCACCCCTGTTCTAGGGAATGGTGGGAAAACCAGAAGGAAGGAGCCTGGGACACCAGATGACTGTGTGGGGCCACGCAGCCTGCATACCCAACCAGGGCTGTCTCATGAGGAAGGATATTCTTTCAGTCACTATATTGTTTGATCTTTTTGTTACAACAGCTTAAGCTTTCCCTTTCCCAATACATACTGGATATTATAGTCCACAAAGAAAAGTGTTGAAATAAGCTTGGGAGATGATGAGTTTAACAAAAGTATACACACTTCCTTTCTTCAAGAGTTCTCAGATCCTTTAATCTAGTTGGAACCAACTAAGAGAGGAACAGAATATGTCATGTTTTAAAAATGTATTTATTATTAGACTAGAGGCCCGGTGCATGAATTCATGTATGGGTGGGGTCCCTCTGGGTGGCCTGCAGGGATCGGGCCAAAACCCACAGTCCAACACCACCTGCAGCTCCTACCTGTCGCTCCCGCTCATCCTGGCCCCACTGTGCCTGCTGCAGGCTTGCACCCAATCAGTCCTGATCGGGAGAGGCTCACGCTACTGCAGCAGCACTCGCCAGCCATGAGCCCTGTGTCTGGAGCCCTCCCAAGGGGAGTAGCCTGTGGGATCAGGCTGAAACCAGCTCTCAACATCCCCCGAGGGGTCCCAGATTGCCAGAGGACACAGGCCAGACTGAGGGACCCCACCCGTGCATGATCGGGCCGGGGAGGGACTGCGGGAGGGCTCCAGGGCATGTCCAGCCCATTTCATTCAGCCCTGATCGGCCAGACCCCAGCAGCAAGCTAACTTATTGGTCAGAGCATCTGCCCCCTGGTGGTCAGTGCACCTCATGGCGACTGGTCGACCAGTTGACTGTCTGCCCCCTGGTGGTCAGGCAATGTCATAGCGAGTGGTTGAGCAGCCTTAGCATATCATTAGCATATTATGTTTTGATTGGTTGTTCTGCCATTCGGTCTATTTGCATATTACTCTTTTATTATCTATACTAATAATAGAGAAATATGCAAATTATCCATTACAGCACCACATCATGACCGGATTAGCAGGCTGCGTTTCCGCCCTCTGCTCAGGCAGCTGCAGAGGTTCGGGGTGGGATAGGATACGATCAATAGGAGGGGATAAGAAAGGAGAGGGAGAGGCCGAGACCGGTTTGGCTCGGTGGATGGGGCGTCGGCCTGCGGACTGGGGGGTCCCAGGTTCGATTCCGGTCAGGGGCATGTGCCTGGGTTGCGGGCACATCCCCGGTGGGAGATGTGCAGGAGGCGGCTAATCGATGTTTCTCTCTCATCGATGTTTCTGACTCTCTCTCTCTCTCCCTTCCTCTCTGTAAAAAATCAATAAAAATATATTAAAAAAAAAAAAAAAAGAAAGAAAGGAGAGGGAGAGGAAGGCAGACCTGCATGCAGACAGGCCAAGAGGAGAAACAGAAATACAGAAAGGGAACAAGAAAAAGACTCAGGAATGGAAAAGGGAAGGAAACGCGGGGCTGCACGCAGGAGGGGTGGCAGGTGCGCCTGGCGAGGGGCGGTGGCCCCTGGCGTGGGCCATTGGCGGGGAGGCGCCCATGGGTCTGGGATGGAGTGGTGGACGTTCTGAGGCCTTCTGGGTGGAGGTGCTCTTGCTTCACTTTAAGAAGGGAGGGAGGGAGGGAAGAACTTTATAAAGGAGTAGTAGAGAGCAGAGTTAAAGAAGGAAAGAGGATGTATGAGTGAACTGTAGGAGCTATAATGAAAATCAAGTATAGTTGTGTACTGGGGACAGATTTTAAAAGTAGGAGTCAGAAAAGAAAAAAGATAAATGGTAGTGAATAATTAGGCAGGTAGATGGATAGATATGAAAACAGTGGAAGTAAGTAGAGAAGAATGTATGGGAAAGGTAGGATGAGAGAGAAAGAGGGAGGGAAGAAAAGTTTTAAAGGGGAGCCGGTAGAGCTTAAAAGGAGAATGGGAAGAAGGAAGAAATGGGGCAGGGAGCAAAGCAGGTCCGAGGGAGGAAGTGAAGAAAAAAATTAAGGTGGGAAGGAAGGAAAAGGGGAGGGGGGGTGGTAAAGATGAAAGAAGGAATGTGGAGAGGAGGGTAGGAGAAAGATGGGAGGAAGGATGATGGAACAGAAGTAGGAAATAAGGAGGAAAGAAAAGTTTATAAATGATGAGTCAGTAGGAAAAAGTGTTACATAAAAGAGAGAGAAGCCGAAACCGGTTTGGCTCAGTGGATAGAGTGTCGGCCTGCGGACTGAAAGGTCCCAGGTTCAATTCCGGTCAAGGGCATGTACCTGGGTTGCGGGCATATCCCCAGTAGGAGATGTGCAGGAGGCGGCTGATCGATGTTTCTCTCTCATCGATGTTTCTAACTCTCTATCTCTCTCCCTTCCTCTTTGTAAAAAATCAATAAAATATATTTAAAAAAAAGAGAGAGAAAAATTGTGTGAGAGGGAGAAGCCAATAAGGAAGTCAAATACAATTGTGTGTGAATGGGATAAGATTAAAAAAGAAGTTAATAGGGGTGACCAGGTCAGCAGGGGAGGGCAGTTAGGGGGATCAGGCCGTCAGGCAGAGTGGTTAGGGCAGGCAGGCAGGTGAGTGGTTAGGAGCCAGAGGTCCCAGATTGCGAGAGGGATGTCCAACTGCCAGTTGGACATCCCCTGAGGGCTCCCAGATTGGAGAGAGTGCAGGTCAGGCTGAGGGAACCCTCTGCCCCTGCCCCGTGCATAAATTTCATGCACCACGCCTCTAGTATAGGATAATTTTGTTGTTAAACTCTTACACTCTTCTGCCTATTCTACAAAATATATTCTAGAAATGCTGGTTTAGAGGATCTCTGTTCCTATCTATGTCCTAATGCACGGCAGGTGTTTAGTGTGGACTCAGACTCGGGCCGGATTTCACAGATCTACGGCCGCTTTTAGTGCAACTGCTTCAGCCAAGGCCCTTGCATTTGGGGTGACTGCATTGCCATGCCTCAGCGGCATGTTGAACTCTGGGTCCCTCTAGTGGGCAACAGGCAACATTGTAAAGCCACGGATGGTTTGAACAAGTTGTGAAAGGAGGCTGGAGGATTTCACCTGATGGGTTTGCATTCTTTCCCATTTATTGAAATGGAAAGATGACACAAACTTCACTCACAGAGGAGCCCCCTCCCCCGCCTTTAAGAAGTCTATTTCCTGAGTGAGCCGTGTGTCCAGGCCTATGGTGCCCCCAGCCCCTCCTTGAGTAGCCTGTCCCTTAGCATCTGCCCTGTGCTGGCCACACAGTCAAAGGGCTTTTCTTATGAGCAAAGTGAGTCACTTATTTTTGTTTTTCTTAAATCTGAAGTGATTTTCTTGAGCCTCACAAGAAACGCTTCTCCCCGTACTTGTTACCCACTCCGTTCCAGAAACAAACCAAGGCGCTGGAGACTCGGCCAAACCTCACGTCCAGCGAAAAGTTAAAATCAGATCACCCTAACGATTCCAAAACTAACTGAATCCAAAACGAAAACTAAATAACTCCAGAGCCCGGCGTGCTGGGTGTTAGCTGTGATTTCTTAGCTGCGGGCCTACACTTCTGTTCTCTGCTCTGTGGTACTGGGCCACTCGCCATGCCTCCTTCACCAGCGAGCGAGCTGCTCCCTGAACGGTTCGGTCCCAGGGCAGACGGATCAGAGGCTAGAGGAGAGGGGGACACGCTCCTTCCCCGGTGCCTGGGTTCCCATTGGCATCCCCTGGCAACTGGTCTTCACCCTGAGAGCCATGGTGGTTCCGCAGCTGCGGTCTGCCTTCCCCCAACACCTCCACACCAGCCTCATCGCAGCCCTTCAGAGGCAGCAGCGCCAGCCGGAGCAGCCCTCCTCTGCAGTCAGCTCCTGGGACATCTGTCCCATCGGGCAGTGCCTTCTCCTCAGAGGGGAACCCCAGCCTCGGGGCCACCTCCCATCCTTCCCTTTGTTCCCTCAGCCCTTGTGGGGAGAGCTGCTTCTTGCAGTTAGAATCTCCATAACATCTCATTATCACTGTTGTTTTTCTCTTAAACATCGCTACTAGTTGAATAATGATTCTTTATATTAAATTCTCTCTTAAAAGAACTGCTATGGTGTCTCGCTGTTGATTGGATCCCGACTGACAAATTCTAAAGTAAATAATTCTGAAAATAAAATGAGTAAAAATACAGAACAGAAAAAAATTAAAATGGCAAAAACATAGCTGAAAAGAAATAACCAAGAAAATGAAATAATTTAAAAACAAAATAACTAAAAAAACCTAAATGACAAAATGTAAAAGTAAAAAGCCCAGAACCCCAAATAACTAAACAACTGTGAATGTAAGTCACTTTAAACTAAATAACTAGGAGGAAACCCTAAAACAACTAAAAACATTTTACTCTAAAAAACATGTCAGTCCCTGACCGGTTTGGCTCAGTGGATAGAGCGTCGGCCTGCGTACTGGAGGGTCCCAGGTTCGATTCCGGTCAAGGGCATGTACCTTGGCTGCGGGCACATCCCCAGTAGGAGGTGTGCAGGAGGCGGCTGATTGATGTTTCTCTCTCATCGATGTTTCTCTCTTTCCCTCTCCCTTCCTCTCTGTAAAAAATCAATAAAATATATTTTAAAAACAATATGTCAAATAACTAATTTGGAAATATAACTCTTAAAACGAAATAACTATAAGTAACTGAAAATGAGTAACTAAAAAACGAACCTTTAAAATAAAATGATTATCAACAGGTGACTTTAAAGCTATGACATTAAATAACTAAAACTAAAAACAAAAAAATAAATTAATTAAAAAACGAGCAAATCTAAACAGAAATATGCCCGAAGTTAACTTGTAACCAACCAATCCTCTGTGAATGGAAACAAGCCTGGAGCAAAGTCACCACAAGCATCACCGCCCCCCCCCCCCCGCCCGCCCCTCCCCGCCCAGGGACCCGAGGAGAAGAGGAGGCGGCAGGGAGGGGGGGGGGGTCTTCCGCCCCGTCGGGTGGAGCGGCTCAGGTCCTCCAGCCCAGAGGAGAGGCCTCAGCGGGCCCCGCCCCCGTCCCCCGCGACCCCCCCTCCCCCGGTACCCCCACTCGGGGAGAAATTTGGCAACATCCGAAGGCGTGTTTTTGATCGTCACAGCTTGGGTGAGTGGGAGCTACGGCCCGTGCGGGGAGAGGAGAGGCCAGGGCAGCTGCTACACACCCTGCAGTGCGCGGGCCAGTCCTCGTTGGGAACTGTCCGTCCCACGCGTCACAAGCGCGAACCCCGGGAAACCCTGGGCTGCGCCCTCCGGCGCCCGAGCAGCGCAGGTCTCCGCGGAGTGGGCACCGAGCCGCGCGCGCCCGCCGGCGCCCGTGCAGCGGCGCCCAGGCTCTCCGTGGCGGGGCCCGGGCGGCTCCCGAGCCCCCGGGAAGGCGGCCCGGCGCCGGGCTCGGGAGGCGGGTCCGCGGGCTCCGAGCCCCTCCGCCGAGGGCGGCCTGGGGCGGCTCCGCTGAGCGAGGAGGCGCGGCTGTCTGCAAGGAGTGCCAGTTTTCTGGGGGTCCCCTCCCCCTCTCCCCTACAGCCCGCCCGCGCCGCTTCTGCCCAGACATTCGTCACCTCCCCGCAGGGGCGAGCCCCCAGCGCTCGCCACAGTTGTGTCCATTGCCCTGAATTCCAAGAAGAAAGTCAGAGAAGCGCTGGCCGATGAGTCCGCGTACCCACCTTCCTTCCTCGTTCACACTCGCGTGTCCCTCTGATCGTCGCCTCCCTTTTCTCCCTGGATGCGTTCTCCCGCGTCCACACCAGACGTGGGGGAACAGGTGTCATAACTGTCGTCCAACTGGAAAAGCCCCGAGAGCTGGAAAGGCGGGGGCAGGGGGGCACCCTCAGCGTCAGCTGGGGTGCCAGGCCAGGCCCACGCGCGGACTCCCCCTGGCAGAGCGCGTGCACCCCGGCTCCTCTTCCACCCCCGGCTCGCCCACCCCGGCTCGCCCACGGGGCCACTCAGGGTCCCACAGGCGCCCCCTCACTACCGCCAGAAACCAGCGCGTTGCTAAGGAGCCGGCGCTGGGGGGCGCGCTGGGCCGGGAGGTCTGAGCCCCTCTGCACCGGCAGTGGCCTCAGCTTCCCGGACTAGGCCGGGTGCTCACAGGGTAGAATCAAGGAAAGGAGGGCGAGGGGGTGGGAGAGGAAGAGGGGGCCGGGGAAGCTGCTGAACAGGAATGAGGGAGACCGGGAAAGAGGCAGCAGGAAAGAAATTACACCCAGAGCGCTGCTCTCCTTCTCCATATCTTCTGCCCCTTCACCGTCTTCAAAGGTTTCCACGGAGATGCTCGCCCCGCCGGGGCAGCCTGGGGGGAAGAAGGGAAGCACTTGGGCGGGCTGTAGGGGAGAGGATGGGAGAGGGTGGGAGAGGGTGGGAGAGGGTGGGAGGGCCCTGCTGCCAGGGAGGGGCAGCGCCTGCCCCAGGAGCCCATTCTCCCACCTCTGACTCCCACCCTCCCGGGGCGCACTGCTTCACCCTGGGGGGGGGGGGGGGAAGGAAGGGGGGGCGGGGTTCTGTGGCCTCCAGGTTCCCCTTTCCAGCTCTGAATTCTGTCACTGTGACTGAGAAGTCGTGTCCACACGCTGCTCATAGCCCCACTTGCTGTTCTCCCAGAAAAAAACGCGCTCACTCTTTCTGTGCTGGACTGCCTTTCCACCCGTTCCCTTTCTTGCTCTTATTTCTCTCCCGGGGTGACTGCCCGCTTCCTTAGCAGCCTCTGCCAGTGTCACTGCACTGCCCATGAGGACCAGGAGGACATCCTGCCGCTCTCTCCAATGAATGGGTTAATTAACCAACAGTCACCACTGTGCACCTGCTGTGCCCAGGGCTGTGAGCCGCGGTGCGGAACAGCAATTCCCACACTGAGGCTGCTGGCGCCTGGGGCTGTGTCAGGACAGCTGCACCAGGGCCTTAGCCCATTTTACAGATGAAGAAACCGAGATAAAAGAGGAATAATCACTTGGAGAAATTCCCTTGGCCGGTGAGCACTGCAGCTGGCCTCTACAGCATTCCTGCTCTGCTCCACATGCTCTCAGGCAGACTAAGGAGGAGCAGAAAGATCCCACGTGGCAGCCCCAGGCCAGTGTCAGCCCAGTAAGCAGAGCTCTGGAATCTGAGGCTGGAGAATTTCTGTTCGGTGAGACTCAGAGGGAGGGGGCCACACACCAGGAGGGCGGTCGTCTGGACAGAGTAATGGCCTTGAAGGGGAGCAGAAGGAGCTTGCAGCTTGGGGTGCACTGGAGGCTCATTATCTGGGGGAGCAGCCATGGTCATATGGGAGGTCCCCAACCTGCTACCCAGAGTCCCCCCAGAGCAGGCCAGTGGGGGCTGTGTGAGCAGCGTGGGAGCTGCTGTCAGCCCCCTTCTGGAGGCCTCCAGAAACCCTGGTTTAATTCCTGGTCCCAGCACGTGCTAGGGGTGAGGCAGTTGAGGGTAAAGTGAGAAACTGGTTCTGGAAGATGCCTCCCACTGTCATCCATATGTGACTCAGGGGCATCTGCTGTGACCCCTAGAGGTGCCTCTTCAGGGCGATCATCCCACCCAGGATGCCTATGCCAGCAGCAGACCGTGAGAGAAGGAATGTTGGTCCTGCAGGAAGGCTGTAGCGGGGATGGGAGCAGCCAGGTCCTCGACCCCCTCCTGGGTGACCCGAAGGGCTGTGTCTCCAGACAATGCTGGTTCCAGAGACCAGAAAGCCACCCGCTGGGAGGATGGGGGTGGGGGTTCTGGCCTCCATCAGCTGTAGAACCCCCACAGCCTGCAGAGGGCATGGCTGGAGGCAACTTGGGGACTGAAAGACCTGACAAGTTCCAGCTCCTTCTAAGTGCACCTGAAGGGAGATGCAAGTTTTATATCCCAACACAACGCACACACATAAGTGCATTTATAAAGTTAAAACACAAGTTTATGGAACCATATTACTCTCACAATGTGTGATGTCTTTATTCAACAATTATTATTTTTCTTAAATATATTTTTTATTGACTTCAGAGAGGAACGGAGAGGGAGAGAGAGAGAGAAACATCACTGATGAGAGAGAATCATTGATAGACTGCTTCCTGCACACCCCCTACTGGGGACCGAACCCACAACCCGGGCATGTGTCCTTGACCAGAATCGAACCTGGGACCCTTCAGTCCGCAGGCTGATGCTCTATCCACTGAGCCAAACCAGTTAGGGCTCAACAATTATTCTATTCTTTTCTATTCTGCCCTACTCTGGGAGATAGAGGAGGAAAGGGGCTGTGGGAGGGGGTGGGTCGCCCACAATCACCTCACAATTGAGGGAGACTTTCTTCTGAGACCAACTGCAGATGCTCTGCTTGTTCCCCCAGGTGTCTCCCCAAAGGGCCCTGGGCTCAAAGCCCTATTCACCCAGTATCCTCCTGGGAGAAACCAGACTTGGCAGAACCTGGCAAACCTTGGAGAAAGTCCCTCCGTCAAAGCCCCTGGTTTTACAGGGAGGAAAGTGCAGCTCAGGGCTGCCATTGCTGTACCTCTGTCACGTCCACATTTAATCCCTTCCTCCTGGGCTCCCTGGCCATGGGCTCTGTGGCACGAAGAGTCTTAGGAGCTAAGCCTTCGGTGCTGCGGAGGTGGCAGCACTGAGGGGACCCCAGAGCCTCGGGCCCAGGGTCTCCGGGTCCCAGGCACGTGACTGAACAGGTGAGACCCCCACTGACCAGTGGGAGGAGCAGGGGTTTGGAGTCAGACCTGGGAGCAATTCTGACTTTGCCAAGTGATCTCGGGTAAGCCACTTCACTGAGCACCAGCTCCTTGTCTCTAAAATGGGGATGATGGTTTCTATTCTGCAGGGTTGGTGTTAGCAAAAATGTTTACAAATGTCTGGCACATCGTAGGAATTTAACAGATAACACTGTTATGATTATTGTTAACAGTAATTGTGATGATACTACAGAGAAGGTCTCAGACCAGCACTCCAAGTGTGGGTTATTATTACTCACATTCAGGGGTGGTTTGTCTGCCATTGTCTTCATCCTCATAAACATCTGGGGGAGGAAACAAATTATAAAGGTAATAAATAAATGGCTTTAAAAGGAAACACAGAGCACACACACACACCAGAAAACCCACTCCAAACATATAGGCCCTGGACAGACGTTCAATGTGAGTACAGCAATATTTTAAGTGATGGTTGCATTCTTAGAAAATGAGCCGAATGGTGCGTTGGCTCCAGTACCAGCCAAGGTCTGGCAGCATGTTGGGAAGATACTCTCCAGTTCATGTACCAGAATGAGCATAAAGCATCTCGGTGGAGAAGGGCGAGAAGGATGGGAAAGGTGGGCCATGAAGACTCATGCCGGTAAGGACTGGGTGGCTGCTCTTCCCTCAGCGGGCGATCTTTGCCGCACAGAGCACCTACCTCCGAACTGGTTTGGGGAACTTAGGTGGAGTTTTAGCACTTAATGTTTAGAATCCTACTCTTTTGGTTGCTTAAACTACTGAATGAAATTTGTTAACAAGTGAACCCATTAGTGAGTTTAAACGCTTTTGGCAAATTACCAACCTTGGTGATAAAACTATGGCTTTTCCCTTGCTGTACACTAGATGGCGCAAAGGGACCACTGTAGCTCCAGTGAGTTCGGCGGCAGCTCCTACCCCACAGGGCAAACGATTTTTATTTTCTTTCAAACTCGCTTTTTCTCTATTCCTTACAATCTGCGATGGCTTTTTAAGGACCATCTCTATCACATAAACTGACGTACATCATTTTCACTTGGGGGATGGGGTGGTGGTGGTGGAGAGCCCAAGCCCCTGGAGGAACAGGTGTGGGGAACTAGTTTCGAAAGATGCTAACAAAATGCCTAAGTCATCTCATTTAATCCTCTCAGGAAGACTGTACAGCATTACCTCCGTTTTATAAAATAAATGCTGAAAAGACCTTAAGCACAAAGAGGTTAAGTAATTCACCCAAAGAGATGGAGCTGGATTTGAGCTGGGTCTGTAAGCCTTCAGTGCCCGAACCCTTAACTGTTGTGCTGTGCTGCTCACCGAGCTCCTTCTTGGCCATCTAGGGGTTCACGCAAGGGGTCACTTCCTGCTTAACCCATCCCAGGAGCTCTCCAGAGTTCACAAAGGAGCTCCCTCTAGGATCTTTCCATGGGTACTAGGCTGGATGAATATCGTTTGCTTGGTGGCCCGGAGTGTAAACTTGGACATCTAGGCCAGCCTATGTCTGAAGCTTCCATTTCCTTTGCAAACCTGTCTTTGGCCCAAAGGAAGGGAATCACTCCTAAGCATCCAATCAATAGTTCTCAGATTTCACATATTCTTGTGGCCTCCTTCCCACCCTCCCTCCCTCCCACCTTCTTTCCCTTCCTGTCACGCATTTTCTGTTGCTCAGGTCTCTGCCAGCTTCTAGGGAAGTCTGAGCTGGCTGTCTAGTCTTTCAGAGCTACTAAGAACTGGAGTCAAAGAAATGTTACAACTGGGAAACCACCTCTAGCTCAACAACCAGATGCTCTCAAATGTCTGGGTTGGAGTAAGCCCATAGTGGGGTGGTAGGCGGCAGGCAGGGGGGGGGGGGGGTGAGGGGGGGGGAGCCAAGCTGATGTGTCTAGTTGAGTCTAGTCAAAGCCTTGCCCATTTCCTCGGAGATTTGATGGGAATTTTTCAGTAAAACTAAAATACAAAGCTCCCCCTCCCCCCAATGTGTATGGCTCCAATTTTTTTTAAAATATGCATTTTTATAGACAAAATGTCTGAGGTGAAATGTTTACAGTGGTTATCTAGGTTATGTCTGATTTGCATTTCTGTATATTTTAAACGTTTGATAATCTACATATATATTCTTTTTATAAGTAGGAAAGGAAATTTAAAATAGTTAAAACCAATTGGTCAAGCATCTAAAATAACCTGCAATCTCACCAGAAATGACTGTTTGCTAGAACTTATTTTCTTCATCATAAGAGTGCATGAAATAATTTTGAATAACAATAAGGTAATAATAAAAATAATGAAAGTAACTACATTATCTAGATATGAAAGGAATTCCCACAGGTATCAGCAAACAACCCTTAAGTGCTACACTAGAGGGTTATAGGTATTAAAGCAGTTCTTGGCTCCACCAATACCCTGAGGGACCAGATAAGGGACCCACAATTAGGCCTGCACCCTGCAGGGGAGGGTGGAGCCAGGGGGGCTGTGACTTAAAAGGGTTATAGACAGGCTCTTCCGCTGATACCTTTGGGGCAGAATGGTTATTCAAATGTTATGTATCCTTCAGTGGGCAAGGCTTTGCAAATCGGGGACAAAAACTGAATTCAGAATTCAGAATTTTCAGCACAATTCAAGCTAGTAAAATACTCCTACTTAATTCTCTTATGTTTACCAGTAGCACCAGGAATAGCATGTTCATCTGTTCTGTGACTGTTCCTCATGACGTTGCTTGGGTTCTCAGGAGAATTCCCACCTACAGCCTTCCCCCGCCCAGGCTTATTGCTCCTGGCAGGAGGAATCCTAGCACCATGTCCTCATGCCAGTAGACGGCAGGCAGAGAAAGCAGTTGTCACCCTGGGGGGAATAATTGTACTGATCATCATGAGGGTGTCGGCTGTTCCTAGAGGAAGGTGTCTGGCATCTGGTGTCTGGTGACTCACCAGGACATTTCACAACCCTCTCATGTCATCACTTGTAACTGTAAGTGGGCAAATGAAAGAGAACAATGGCCAGAAAAGAGTCTGGGGCGCCCACTACACATATCACTAGAATTGCCAGAGAAGAAGGAGGGGGGTGTAGAATTAGTGGGAGGGAGATGATGACTGAAAGACAGAACCCAAGGACCAGCAGCAGCAGCCGGTGGGAGGCAGAGATTTAAGTAGGACTCTTACTCTGCCCCCTGGTGAAAATATCTTTCTTGGGAACCACTCCCTCTAGAGCAGCGGTTCTCAACCTGTGGGTCGCGACCCCTTTGGGGGTCGAACGACCCTTTCACAGGGATCACCTAAGACCATCGGAAAACACATATCTAATTACATATTGTTTTTGTGATTAATCGCTATGCTTTAATTATGTTCAATTTGTAACAATGAAAATACATCCTGCATATCAGATATTTACATTACGATTCATAACAGTAGCAACATGACAGTTATGAAGTAGCAACGAAAATAATTTTATGGTTGGGGGTCACCACAACATGAGGAACTGTATTAAAGGGTCGCGGCATGAGGAAGGTTGAGAACCACTGCCCTAGATCCACTGAGGCTAAGATTGCAGGGACAGGGAGGACAAATTCCCCGTGTGGATATTCGACAGGAGTGTGCTAATGAATAAGGTCACAACTTATTTGACCTCTTGGCTCCCAGATTCATATATGCTGCCTCCTGGGGGCCTGGTGCGATTGGTTTAAGGTTAGCACCCCCACCCCGCAGGGTCATGCCCAATGCTGCTGCTCATCCTCGCTTCCCAAAGGCTACTCCATGGCTCTGCCAGGCTGGCCGCTTCTGAGCGGGGTGGTGTGTGGTAGGACTGGTGGGTCGATTCTGTGATGTATGCACATGATGAGTCTCTCCATCAAAGCAATGGTCTATGGCTGATCAGACACCACACAAGTCCCTACAGTGATGCTCACTGAGGCACTGTGGGCAGGAAAGCACACGTGTCAACCCCGCTCAGGATGAATCGCTGTACTTTCCAGCCTAGAACGGGTCTCATGAAATCAACTCATGGGATGGTATCCAACTGGGGCTCAGCTTAGATCTCCGTGCTGGTGGTTGGACAGTCAACAGCGGAATTGCTACATCGGTCTGGATGGCAGGGAGCCCATGCCGCGGGGCCCATGCACAGCCTCCCATTCTGCTGCCAAGACTTCTCCACGTAGGAGCCCACGGTGCGGGCACTGGGTGCTGAGGGAGAAGCTGGCTGGCACTTGCTGGCCACGCCATCCAGTGCCGTTGGTTGTTTGGTACCTTTTCTGCAATGGATATTCTCTGATGGGCATTCATGCATGACTCAAAGATCCTCACATTTTGAGCTTATGTCCATACGTCCATGGGTCTCTTCCCAGTCAGACCATGTTGTAATTTGATGTTAGCTATTGTTCTGAAACAGGTCAGGAGTTTTCTGCATAATCTTGGGGGGCGAGGGGAGGAGAAGGGTGTATCTTCCAACAAGGGAGAGTGGGCCACATCTGCCAGCCCAGGGGAGCAGGGACATGTACCCACACTCCTCATCCCAAGTTTTAGGGGCCCATGTCTTTCCTACCAGGGCCTGCCTTACCTGCTCATCTGTTGGCACCAGGAGCCCAATCTGGTCAGCAGCAGACTGGCCTTGGCTGGGAATTCATCCTTCTGGCAAGTACTGTGCTTTAGGAGATAAGGGGCTGAACATGGGCAAAGAGGTCCTCACACTGTGCTTTTCAGTTGATGATTAATCTGCGCCTGTCACTCTATTCTGTGCACCAGTGCTGCTTAGCAATAGCAGCCCAATTCCACAGTCCTGACAGTTGATATTTCCCCCAGACTTCTCAGACACTGCACCAGTTGGCACATCCCTGTCCACCTACTTCTGATCCCAGGTCACCACAGGTGAAGGTCTCAGCAAATGGACTGCTGCAGCCGACCAGGAACCAGGGTTATCCATAGCACTCATGATGGGGAGGCCAGCAAGTAACCCAACACCAGAATCCCATCCTTTCTAGGACCTTGACTGGTGCTAACAATCTTAGGTCAGGTTTCTCAGAAGCAGATTATGCAAGCAAGTTATAGAGAAAGGACTTTTACTAGTAGATGAAACTGTGAGGCAATGAGGGCAAAGACAGAGGAGGGAGGAAGCCAGTTACAGGTGTGGGTTCAGTTGACGTCTAACATCAGCCTGATGCCCCGGGAAACCCTGGGGCAGGGATGGTACCACACATGTCCCATCTTGAGGCAGACGAACCAGTCAGTCATTGGCTGGTGCCAGTTATTGCTCTAGAAGAGGTCGGGAAGGGAGGCGGGACACACCCCTTACAGGAGGCCATCACCGCTGATGAAGTTCCTGGTGACGGGGTTCTGGGGCAATTCTCAGAATGCCACAGCGGTGAGCTGTTAGCAGCTAACCTCACAGCAGCTGAAAGGCGGGTGTCCCCTCCTGATAAAAAGAATTGGGCAAGGTGTCAACAGCCTCTACTGTACCACTGTGTGTGGGCTTTCTTTTTTTAAAGAAAAAAAATTTAATAGATTCTAGTTTTAGGTTTACAGAAAATATGAGCAGAAAGTACAGATAATTCCCATATAAACCATTCTCTCCTCACACAGCTTCTCCTATATTAACATCTTGTGCCCAGCCCGTGTAGCTCAGTGGTTGAGCTTTGACCCATACACAAAGAGGTCACCGGTTCAACTCCCAGTCAGGGCACATGCCCGGGTTGCAGGCTCGATCCCCCATGCAGGGGGCAGTATGTTTCCATCTCTCTCTAAAAATCATTAAAAACACATTTTTTAAAAAACCATTTTGCATTAAGGTGATACATTTGTTACAATTGGTAACCCAATACCGATGCATGTTAACTGAAGTCCATAGCTTACATTAGGGTTTATTCTTTGTGCCTATAGTTATGGGTTATGACAAATGCATAGTGTCATGTGCTCATCATTATGCCATGTAAATAGTTTCATTGCCCTAAAAATCTCCTTGCTCCATCTATCTACTCATGTCCCCACCCCCAAACGTCTGGTAACCACTGATCTTTTCACTGTTTTTATACTTTGCCTTTTCCAGAACTGGTATAAATACAGATGTAAGAAGACAGAACGAAGAGAGACAGAACCTAGGCACAGAACCTACACAGAACGTTCTCTAGAGACAGAAGAACTTCGCTGGAGAGAACATGGCAAAAGATCCTGGACAGAAACTGGCCTCAGAACCTAGAGACAGAACCTAGCGAGAGAACATGGCAAAAGATCCTGAAGTGAACCTGACTACAGAAATTGGCAAGAGAACCTGACTAGAACCTGGTGACTGAACCTGGCTGGAGAACCTGGACAGAACCTGGCTGGAGAACCTAGCAAGGGAACTTGGCTACAGAACCTGGCTGGAGAACCTGGAGAACCTAGCAAGAGACCATGGACACAGAACCTGGCTGGAGATCCTAAACAGAACCTCTCTGGAGATCCAGACCAGAACTTGGCTGGAGATCCTGGCTGGAGATCCTGGCTAGGCTGCTGATCAACTGAACACTGTCTCCGTGTCCTTCCTTCTTCGCCGACTCCGTCTACGCCTTTGGGAACCCCTGGACCTGCTGGGGTTGGACCCCGGCACAGAATGTCATATAGATGAAGTCATACAGTATATAGTCTTTAAAAACTGACTTCTTTTACTTAGCAATGTACATTTAAGTTTCCTTATGTCTTTGGTGACTTGATAGCTCATTTCTTTCCGTTGCTGAATAATATCTCATTGTATGGATGTACTCTAGTTTGCTACTCATTTGAGTAAATACCAAGCAGTGAGATGGTTGGACCCTATGGCAAAACTGTCTTTAGCTTTTGTAAGACGCTGCCAAACTGTCTGTACCATTTTGCATTCCCACCAGCAATGATTGAGAGTTCCTGTTGCTCCATATCCTCACCAGCGTTTGTGAATAATTTCAGTGAATTATACTACTTTCCACAACATCACTGGGTTTTTTTGAGGTTTGGTCGATCTCCTGACGAGCTGACGGTTTTTATGAACCTAACCAGCGAAAGCATCACCAAAGCTCATGTTGACGTGATAGTCATCCCACTGTTATTTTTCTGTCTTCTGCACCCAGCCTGCTTTCCTAGCACTGAAAGTATGTGCATGCATGTGTGCGCACACACAGCTACATGCAGACATATGGACACATCTGGACAAATCCACATCCTTATGTTTGGGATGAAGAAGTTTAACCCTATCAATTTGCTCATATCTGCAGATTGGTAGATTGCGCCATGTTGGCCCTCTGTCCTCAAGCGAAGGGTCTTTTAAAGCTCTCTTTAAGGGATTCTTGGCACATGGAAAAGAAGGGGCTAAATGCCTCAAGAACAAAACATACTCTATGACCAGGTAAGGTTGAGGGGCTCACTTTTCTAACAGTTTTTGATAATTGGAAGAGTCTCCTGTTACATAAATAACCTGTAGGTTGAGAATGGAATTCTGAGTATATACTTCACTCATCTTCAGGGGATTTCTCCCCCCCCCCCCGCCCCCCCGCTCCCGCCCAAAAGAGGAGTCCAATACCAGGGGTCCGTCTTCCTTCATTTCAAGGTTTTCAAAATAGAAAAGGAAGCTGGGATGTGGCTTGATCTGAGACAGGATTGAGGGATAAAGCCAATTATTTAGGAGATAAAAATATGATTTTACTTTTTTTTTTTTTTTTTTAAAGTTTTCACAAGCCAATACAAAGTATCCCTGGAAAACAAAACAAAAATTTCACACTGAGGCAGGATAGTGAGAAGCTAGGAAAATTCTTTGGCAAATGGAATGGGGAAACTGAGACAGATGGCTGAACAGACTGGTCAAGTAATTTACAGTCAGATAATAAATCGCAAGGTCTTATCTTCCCTAGCCAAGGACACTTAGGAGCAAATGGTTTACACATTCCAGGCTGTGCTGGGACACACCTGCCTCGGTCCCTCTTCGGTGACATTGTTGTTGTTTTTTATACTCATTGGAGGATATGTTTATTGATTGTTTTCTCTTTTCAGAGAGAGAGGAAGGAAGAGAGAGGGAGGAGAGACATCGATGTGAGAGAGAAACATTGGTCTGTTGCTTCCTGTACACTCCCCAAGCGGGGATCGAACTGGCAACCTAGGTATATGCCCTGACTGGGAACCAAACCTACAGTCTTTTAGGTAGATGGACGACCCTCCAACCAACCGAGCTACCCGCTGGGGCACTCAGTGACGTTCTTAAGATGAAACTGACCAGAGAATGATCCTGACCCCTCCCTACGCTCATCTTGATGACTCAGCATATTGAAGGGCACACCTGGAAAGCTGTGACTATTCCACTGAGACCCTCCCCTGAGAACTCCCCTAAAATTCCTGCCTTTAGAAAACAGATTAAAACCCCTCACGATACAGGAGGCCAGTGCATGCTCTCCTTGAGCACCCCCGCTTCCCCCCCTTTTCTCAGGCCTGTACTTTTGCTTTCTTAAAAATACATATTTGTATTGATTTCAGAGAGGAACGGAGAGGGAGAGAGATTGAAACATCAATGATGGGAGAAAATCACTGACCGGCTGCCTCCCGCATGCCCCCCTGAGCCCACAACCTGGGCATGTGCCCCTCCTATGACCTCCTAGTTCATAGGCCAACGCTCAATCACTGAGCCATGCAGCAAGGCCTCCACTGTCTTGCCTTTGCTTAGAGAGCTGTCCATGAACACAGAACACTAGACAGAATGGCAATGCATTCCTCCTGTACTAGCTGGAGTGGGGCTGGTTCACCAGGTTCTTCTGGTCTCAAGGGCCTCCTTCATCCTCTTCCTTCACTTGAGTCTGAGACCTGCCCTGGCTGTATGACACCCAACAGGGGAGTGGTCAAGGGACACCGCTTGCTGGATGCTACAGTTAACATCTGACTGGCTGCAAGTCTTAGAGTGGGAGAATCCCCTTTCATCCTCTGAAGAGCCGTTCGGTTGGCTCACAATAGTTCCCTCGTTCTCCCTCCCCTGTCCTGAAATGCCAACTATTATAGTAACCTTTGGGGGTTAGATTAGCTCAACAAATAAACACTTACTGGACACTGGAGGTCAGAGATGGGTAAAATGTACTTTCAGCTAAATTTCATCGGAGTAGTTTGCTAGCCTGATGTGATTATTCAGCACCTATACAAGTGCCAGGCCTTTGTATACTTTGAGGCCTGAGGGAAGCTCAAACTAGTAAGACAACTCCCATGCCCTAGAAGAAAAATTCATGTTCTGGTGGAGAGGGAAAAAATCCACATCATCTATAATAATAAAAGTGTAATATGCTAATTAGACTGGACAGCCGAATGACCTTCCAGGAGAAGTGGCAGTTACGGGCGATTAGGCAGGCAGGCAAGCAGTTAGAGGCGATCAGGCAGGCAGGCAGAGTGGTTAGGGGCGATTAGGCAGGCAGGCAAGCAGTTAGAGGCGATCAGGCAGGCGGGCAGAGTGGTTAGGGGCAATGAGACAGGCAGGCAGAGGGGTTAGGGGTGATCAGGCAGGCGAGTGGTTATGAACCAGTGGTACTGGATTGCGAGAGGGTGCAGGCCAGGCAGAGGGACCCACCCCTCTCCCCCATGCACCAATTTCGTGCACTGGGCCTCTAGTAAAATTATAACACAGCATGTTAAATTCTGTACTAGAGTGCTTCATAAGATACAGTGGATACAGAGGGGAGAGAGAGGGACTCAGCCGTCTCCTCACCCCTTCCCACCTCTGTCATCTCTTTGTTTTAGGTCAGAGGTGCCTCCATTAGGGTCAGGCCAACTGAGCTTCTCCCCTGAACTGGATCACAGTTTCCAAGTTCATTTGATAAGTGTTTATGAAATGCCCGCTGCGTTCCTTGCATAGGGAGAGGAATTACAGATGAGAAAGTTTCTAAGTCGGCAGGAGCACCAGCGAGAACTTAACCCCGAAAAAGGTGTGAGTGGGTCTCCCTCCCAGACAAGGAGAAATGAAGAGAGAAAGAGTGGTGATCAGGGGGTGAGGGAAGCTGGTATATTTGGTGACTCTGTAAACTAGGAGGCGGGGCAGCCCGGTGCAAGTAGCAGTAGAATTGGAAGTTCTCATTTGAAAGCTCAAGAGAACAGCCAGGAAAAAAGGGGTAGTTAAGGGATGTTTCAAAATGGCAGGTCTGAGCTCACCTGACAACACAGCAAGCAAGCATTAGGAAAGATGCCCCAGGCTGGCAGTGGGGTTGAAGAACTATCATGTGTGTTTTTTAATTGAAAATCCCTGCTAATAAGTTAAGTGTTGAAAGTATCAATAAAAGAAATCATGTAGAATTAATATGGACTATGTACAATATTTGACACTTTTTAAAAAGACCTCACTACACACCTAGCACTTGCTTCAAACTGCAGATTCCCTTGGCTTGAGATTAAAAAAAACACAGCACTGTCAAACGTAATCCAATTTGATTTGGTTTTACATATGGATTCTATACACACATGTATACTTACAGAGAATACTATAAGAACACATGAGAGTGTGTAGATCTGCCTTATTTTCCCAGCAATTCACAAACATCCCTGCAGTCCTGGCTGGTTTGACCCTGGCCTCTTCTTCTCCTTCACTGTCCCTCCCGCGGCATTCCCTGCGAGCCTTGATTCTGGGTCCCTCCCGCTTTCCACAGTTAGCGCCCTTAATGCTGAATTAAGGAATAAACTATGTACCCATTAAGTGCTCACTTTTTCCACCTGAGCCCAAATTATCTGACTGGGTGAGGGAAAGATCAGCTCTTTCAGGGGCAGTGTTCAGAATCGCATTCTTTGCCCAGGTGTTGTCCCAGCTATTAGGACAGCACCAGGTCTCAGCCTCCAGCGGCTCCCCACTGCCTTCACCAGCACACAAGCCAAACTCCTCAGCCTGATACATATTTGCAGCCTGCCTCCCCTCTCCCGGCCTTATTTCCTCCACTCTACCTGTGAACCGCTCAGGCAGGGCTGCAGATCCCCACGGAAAGATGCTCACTGAGAGGCAGCTCAGTGATTTTCAAAGGTTCCTGGGTCCACCCTTCGCCCCGTGTGACTGCCATGAGTTGTCCAGTTGCTAGGATGGGCCTGTGTGGCCTTCATTTCCCAGCCCCGGGCTCTGGCTGTCAGCACCATATCCCACGCACGGCACCCCACGCACTGCACTGTGCTGTCCCATGAAGCTGCCTGCCCCCGAGCCCTTCCCGGTGAGCATGATGTTCCCCTCAGTCTCCCTAGGCCTTCTGGTCACAGGTGGTCAGGCCACAGATGAAGAGGTTGTCCCAAACCACAGAGCCTGCCTCCCTCCTTAAACTGTCCCACTGCTGTGTCCCACCCATCAGGCCACACTCGACTCTTCCCGGCCCAAGTCCTATCTGACTCCCTCAGGCCCTCTGAGCACAAGGCCCCTGCTGCCTGGCTGTCTGCAGAGGCCTTGTCTCCACATCCTCAGAGGCTGCTGTGTCCTTCCTGTCACCTTAGCGGGCCCTGTGGCTGGGGCCCATATATGCCTTGCCCAGAAGGCACAGAGTTATGTATGCCCACCTGGGTTAAAGGTGGTGTAGAGCAATGCAGGAGTGAACTGGGGTGATAATGTTGTATGTGTCAGGGCTTCATAAAGTGCTGGACAGACATACAGTCCTAGTATTCCTAATCTTAGAACCTTCCAACCCCCCTCCCCTGTTCCTTGATGCCCCCAAGTCTGTGTTCTGCCCCTGGAGTCTTGTCTTTTCTCAGGGACCAGCCCAAGGCTCCGCTCCTGCTCACACACAGGGTGCAAGGGCCCCTGCGAATTCCTAGAGCTCTGGCTGTTGGCTGACTCACAGGAACATTGCAACCAACCCTGCTCGGTGAGCCAGGCTCAGAAGACCTGGTTCTGCTGCTGAAGTAAGGAATAAACTATGTGCCCATTAAGTGCTCACTTTTTCCACCTGAGCCCAAACGTTTCTATCTCTCTCTCCCTCTCCCTTCCTCTCTGAAATCAATTATATATATTGATTTTCCTTTAAAAACTCCAATGATCTGATTTGAAGACTTAATAGAAAGCCACAGCCAATCAAGATAGTAATCAACGTATTGCTGTCAAGATAGACAAGTAGATCCATGGAACCAGAGCATCCAGAAATAGGTGCACTGATACAAAGTCAATTGGAGAAATGGTAATGGAACAACTGGCCTTAAGTAAGCAAACACCGAACTTTAACCCACACTTCACACCATACACAACAACACAACAAAACCTCAAAATGGATCAGAGACCTAAATGTAAATCTTAAACTACAAAACTTCTAAGGGAAAACATAGGAGAAAATCTTTGTGACCATTAGACAAAGATTTCTTAGGCACAACATCAAAAGTATGATCCACACATTTTTTAAAACTGGATTTCACCAAAATTAAATTTTTTGTTCTTCAAAAGGCACTCCTAAGAGAACAAAAAGATAAGCCACACACTGAAAAAATAATATTTGCAAAACAGATATCTACTAAGGACTTGTGTCTAAGAAATAAAAAAAAAATCCTCTCAAAACTCAATAATAAGAAAATAATGAGCAAAGATTCAAACAGACACTTCACCAAAGGAGATATTTGGATGGCAAAGAAGCACACGGAAAGATGCTCAGCCATTAGCTACTAGGAAAAAGCAAATTAAAACTCCAATGACAAACCACTACACATCTATTAGAAAGCTTAAAAAGACTGACAATACCAAGTGCTGGTGAGGATGTGGGGAGCAAGTGAAACTCCCATACACTGCTGTGACAATATAAGGAAATAGTTTAGCAATTTCTTAGAAAGTTAGACATGCACCTGCCACATGGCCTAAGCATTTTACCTGAGAGAAATGAAAACATGTGTTCACAAAAGATTTTACCTGAATGTTCATAACAGCGTTATTCAAAATAGCTCCCCACAGTGGAAACAGACCCAATGTTCATTAACAGGTAAATGGATAAAGAAATTGGGGTATATCCAAATAAGGGTATGCTACACAGTAATGTGCTATTGTTACACTAAACAGCATGAATGAATCTCAAAATAAGTATGCTGAGTGAAAGACACCTTCCCAATAAAGCACATGTTATATGATTCTCTTTATGGAATTCTAGAAAATTCAAACTAATCTATAGTGACAGAAAAATCACTGATCATCTGAAAAGCAGTGAGAGGTGAGAAAGGGGTAGGAGAAAGGTAATAAAAAAGAAGCATGAGTTCGGCCAGTGGTGCTCAGTGGTTGAGCATCAACCTATGAATCAGGAGGTCACAGTTTCAATTCCTGGTCAGGTCACATGCCTGGGTTGTGAGCTCAATCCCCAGTAGGGGGTGTGCAGGAGGCAGCCGATCTTTCTCATCTTTTATTATATAGGATAGAGGCCTGGTGCACGGGTCGGGCCGGCTGTTGAAGGGTGTCCTGGATCAGGGTGGGGGTCCTGCTAGGGTGCCTGGCCAGCCTGGGTGAGGGGCTGATGGCTGTTTGCAGGCTGGTCAAGCCTCCCAGTGGGAACCCTCACCCCATGGGGGTGTGGCCAGCCTGGGTGAGGAGCTGATGACTGTTTGCAGGCTGGCCACAGCCCCTTCAGGGTGGGGGTCCCCACTGGGGTGCCTGGCCAACTTGGGTGAGGGGCTGAGGGTCGTTTTCAGGCTGGCCATGCCACGGGCTGGAAGTAGATATCTGCTGGGATTTATTTATCTTCTATAATTGAAACTTTGTTGCCTTGGTCAGGCTCCCAGCTCCTCCTTGAGTGGAAGCCACGCTGGCTGGAAGCAGGTATCTAGGATTTATTTACCTTCTATAATTGAAACTTTGTAGCCTTGAGCGGAGCTCAGGGCCGGCAGGGCAGGCGGGAAGCTTGGCTTCCTCCATTGCCAGGGCAACTCAAGCTTCCTGCTCACTCCAGCTCTGTGCCATCATCATCTTTGTGACAGAGTGATGGTTAATTTGCATATTACTCTTTTATAAGATAGGATAATAAAAGGGTAAGATGCAAATTGACCCTAATGGCAGAACGACTGGGAACGACCAGTCACTATGATGCACACTGACCACCAGGGGGCAGATGCTCAATGCAGGAGCTGCCGCCCCCTGGTGGTCAGTGCGCTTCCACAAGGGGAGTGCCACTCAGCCATCAGCCGGCTCATGGCTGGCCAGTGCAGTGGTGGTGGCGGGAGCCTCTCCCGCCTCCATGGCCGCACTAAGGATGTCCAACTAATGGGGGGAGTGCGGGCCTAGGCCATTAGTCAGACATCCCCCGAGGGCTCCTGGGCTGCCAGAGGGATGTCTGACTGCCAAATAGGCCCTTATCCCCTGGGAGCGGGCCTAAGCAGGCAGGTGGACATCCTCCAAGGGGTCCCTGACTGCGAGAGGGAGCAGGTCAGGATGAGGGACCCCCCACCCTGAGTGCATGAATTTTCGTGCACTGGGCCTCTAGTACTTATATAAATTAAAATCGATTATGTACTCTTGTTACTATTTCCTGGCAGAGGCCTACAGTTTAAATCAAGAACTGGGTCACTTGGTTGTGGTTTTCCAGTCACACTTCTTAATCTATCTTTTCTACATGACGCACACTCACCCTCGCTTCCTCCTGACCACTTGGCAATCACAGCAGACACAGAAAGGATATCAAATGGTTTCATTATAAATCTGAATCTAAATCTCCAGAGACAAAGCTCATCTTTTCATATTTATATGATTTTCCTCACCAAGTGCAGAACAACATGGCCAGTATAAATGATAGGAAATAGATTTTTCCATATGAGATCCACATTTCTTAACCCCAGCAACATAACCTAAAGGAAATATTAAAACTCAATTGATGAAACTTGTGGATTGTTCTACAAAATATCCCTGCTGTAATGAGGGTATATTGAAAAAATAAAAAGTGACAGGGTGAAGCCCACTCAAAGATGACTTTTAATTCTGAAAAGGACTACAGCAAGTGACATTTGTGAAAATGGTGCAAAAAAAAAAAAATACTATATTGTTCCAAAAACTCCACATGAAAGCACGGAAAAAAACTGGCAAAACAAGCCGGAAACGGTATTTTCAGAACACTGGGAATTAGACAAAGGCTGGCAGCATTCCGGACATCACTGATTTAAGAGAAATGGCTGCATTTCAGCGTGAACGGTGAACTGCGTGGTATTTTAGTTGCCCTGTCCCATTCTTCCCCCAACTCTTGGTGACAGCCTTGGACACCAAGGACCTGAAATCTGTCTTGAGCTTTAGCAATCATGAGGAGGTTTAGCAGGATGATGAGGTTCAGCAATCATGATGAGGTTCAGCAATCTGGCCGTCACCGGAGGGGCAGCACAGGATGGTAGCTCCTTCAGAGTCTCATCCCAGAGAACCGTCATTATTCATTTGTCTGGGGGTTCCTTGCAATACCCTCATTGCAAATTTGTTTTATCAGGACCGATTCAAAGCTTGGCCAGTGTAGAAAGCCTTTCCCCAGGGGCATTTATAGAAAATGAGTGGAGGCAATTGTTTAAATTCCTCAAAAGTTAACACAGAGTTACCATATGGCCCTGCCTATATACCCCAGGGAATTGATGACATAGGATCACACAAAAACTTGTACACACGTTTCCATAGCAGCATTACGCACAATATCCAAAAAGTGAAAACAACTCAACTATCCGTCAACAGGTGAATGGATAAACAAATATGGTATGTCCATCCAATACACTAGTATTCACCTGTGGAAAAAAGTGAAGCACTTATTCATGCTACAACAGGGATGGACGCTGAGAAAATCAGGCTGAATGAAACTGGACAGAAAGTGCCACATTTTATATGATTCCATTTATATAAAATGTCCAGAATAAAAATGTACATAGAGACAGGAGGTAAATCAGTGGTTGTCAGGGGCTGGCGGGAGGAGATGGGAAACGGGTGTTAATGGTACATGGTTTTATGGCGGGGGTGGGAGGGTGACAATATTCTGGAATTTGTCACGCGGCGATGGTTGCACAACCTCATGAATAGACTAAACCCCAATGATTTGTACACTTTAAGAGAGTGAATCGTATATTAATTATATTTCAATTTTTTTTTTAGAAAAAGTAGTACAGCTTCTGAAAGTCGTATTGGCCATTTAAATTTCCATGAAAATTTTCTGGGGTGGCTTTGAGCTATTGGGTTGAGAAAGTTAATCTTGGCAATTACATATGTGGGGGAACACAACTACAAGGACCACACACACACACCACACACACACACACACACACACACACACACACACACAACCACAAAAAATGCATACCATCTAAAGCAAGCCCTTTACCTTCCAGGTACTCAAAAGTGTGGCCACAGTTATTTTCCTGGCAAACCATTTTCTTTAACACTATCTCCAATCTGCACACCCTCCACAAGGTTGGACACAGTATAGCTCTCCAGACTGAAGCCAGCAAGGGTAACCCTACCTTTATTATTGTTTTGTTGTTCCATCAATAATTTACTTATTTCCGAAAACCAACAATCTCTGATTTCCTTGGAAGCTGCCTGCAATTACAGATAAGAAAACACTGTGAGTATCAGATCAGCTGGAGGATGAATTGCACAGGGCTTTCATCCTCTGGGGGACCGTAGGAACAATGAGATAGAAAACACGTGTCCAGCCACGGGCACCCCTCTGGGGAAGCCCCGAGCTTTACCTGCAGGATGTATTTCTCAAGTCCATTTCGGTCGACAAGTTCAAACTTTCTGTTGCCCCCCCTTTCAAGTTGGTGAATCGAAAGTGTCGTCCACTGTTACAAAGAAAGAAGAAAAATGTCCAAACCATCGTTTTCTGATTTCAGAATGGTCACTGTCAGCTACCCTAATCCTTTCTACCCCTGATGTCTCTCTTCTGCCATCTTCCTTCCAAGTGTTTTGCTGTCTTCTCTTAACGGCTCCAAGGAGCATAAAACAGTCTGGCACAGAGCCATCTGCCTCGTCTGTTTCAGAGGATAACAGGCTATATCTTCCTATCAGTAGAGCTGTAGCCTCAACCTTTAAGCAAAGATCATCTCTTCCGTAACATAGGCTCTACTCACCAAGTCTCTCACTCCTGTGCCCGGAGGAAATAGGCCCCTTCCCTCTACTTAGCACGAAATCCCCTCTCCTCCAGCTCTGCCCTGTCTGCTGACTGATTCGCAGCCCGACTCTGGAGTGAGACGTGGGTGTGGATTCTCGCTCTGTTGTGCGGCATTTGGCAAGTGAGCCCCACTGCTCTGTGCTACAGCTTCCTGTCTGTAACATCAGATCACTGTGTTTCTCTCCATAGGCTGTGCAGACGCCCAGGGGGACAGGAGCCCTTTACCTTCATAGACTTCTTAAAGCTGTAATGAGGGGCCGGGCCCTGGTCACTGGGCTCCATCCGTATCTTGCAGAACACGATTCCCCTTTCAAACAGATAGAGCTGCCTCTGGCTGGGCTTAAAGCGAATGAAACCCGTCACCTTGGAGCGCTCCTTGTGCACCGTCCAGACGCTGAACGCGCCGTGCCTCCGCAGCCTGCCCAGTTCTCCGATGTCCTCCTTTAAGGATCACAGACACACACAAAGCGGAGCTGCTCAATGACTCGCCCGGGAAAGAACTCTGAGGGGTCTGTTTTCCAAGGAGAAATCGTGCTTATTCGAGGTCCACGATCTTCGAAGTGCCCCCCAGGCGAACCTGCCGCTAAATCAAAACTGCAACCTTGTAAGCTTCACTGAGCAGGACGACACCCCTCAGTTACATCAGGAAATAGCTCAGCTGCGCAAGGGAATACACAGACAGCACGTGGGCAATACCGGAACTAAAGATACTGGGACTCTGATGCTTTGCCTTGTAATTCAGTGTAGCTGGCAGAATTCCACGTCCTCATCTTTGTTTCTGAGCCACGGCGCTACTTAACAAGGGCAAGAGACTAACATGGGAATTGTGCTCAGAAGAGACAACATGTTTTGCTGCATCGTGGATCTCGGGTAATCCACGTGCCCCATCTGGTTCATGTCTATGAGAACCTGGGATCATGAGATTTGTTCTGAAAGGAGGAAGCTTAATACGACCGAAAGCAGGGGTGGGGAGCCTTTTCTCTGCCAAGGGCCAGTTGGATATTTATAACATCATTCGTGGGCCATACAAAATTACCAGCTTAAAGACTAGCCTGCTATCTTCGGTCAGACATTTAATTAGCTCAGCCCTAATGCCTTGGCAGGGCCAGACCGAATGATTTCTCAGGCCTTCTATGGCCCGTGGGCTGGGCTTTCCCCACCCCTGCAGACAGAAAATAACTGAGGAAATTAGGGCAAACAAATTTTTAGAAGATGAAAAGGTTATACGTAAAACCCACGCAATAAAGCCATGTACCCTTGCTGCAGACTCAGCTCTGACCTCCCAGCGGACAGCACCGAGGGAAGCACAGCGAGTTATACGAATCATTATGTCCCAAGACATACCCAAACCAGTTGTTCAGGAAACACATGGATTCCTGTTAATGAGACATGAGAGAAATTTCTCCCATGAATCCTCATACAGGGTCACTGAGTCACATGCTGAGCCCACCCTCAAACACATCCCAGAATAGATGGATGAATGGATTTTAGGTAAAGCGCTTTCTAAGGACACATCTGGCGAAGGTGGAACATCACTTCATAGGCACAGCTGTAAAAGCAATTCTAAAAGAGGCCAGAACAATGGGGGTGTGAATGAGCCCAGGTGTGCTCTCTCTAATGACCTGTCGAGGGCAGGGCCATGTTAGTAAGGTGTCTGCCAAGGCCATGGCCAAAGAAGCTGCCGTGGACAGCGATGCTTCTGTCGTTACTCACCCCTGCACTTTCCTCCTCACCACACCTGCAGCCACAGCCGTTTGCATGTTGGGAGGCAAACGATCAAAGGATGTGAGGCCAGTGAGGTGCCAGCCCCTGACCACAGGGGCCTCATGTGAAAAAGATGCCAGACAGTCAACCTGACCCTTGTCTCAGCTGAAGAGTCCTGAGGAGGAGGCAGTGAGCAGCAGGGATTGCCGCTGTGAGATGCTGTATCAGAGGGCAGGTGGTAGAATGAGTGATAAGGAAGCAGAGCATGAAGATGAGTCACTGGAAACTATGAGGAAGGAAAAAAGACGTGGACAGACCCAGTTGCTGCCCGGTGAGAGGAGAGGCAGAGCACATAGGGGAGAACCCCAACTCCCTTCCAGGCCAAGGCCCCAGAGCTGATGGGGAGCCTGCAGTTGCCCAGGTCCCACGTCTGGGAGCTCGGCGCTGCCACTGTCCTGACTCTACCTGAGGCTCTCAGTCACCTTTTCCAGTGAGCCCATCATCACGGGGAGTCACTGGGGCCGATTGCTGGGTGTGAGTCTGGCTGAAATGGACGAGCTGCATATCCTCCAGGTCGTCTTGCATAAACTTTGTCAGAACCATGCCCCTGACAGGATTAAACAGTCAGGATGCCTGTCTGTGTGGAGGCCACCGCTGCCAAGGGGAACAGGGAAGGAGATTCCTCAGAGAGGGACCAAGGATGACTGGGCCATCTTTTCAACCATGTCTATCCTTTCTTTCCAATCAGACTGTAGTCTGGTCCCAAAGCCAGAGACCACGTGCACAACCTCTCACAGATATTGGTCCCTTAGAAAGTATTTAATCATTGATTGGCATTTAGTGAGGGGTGGGGGGAGGGGATATGACGCTGAGTGCTCAGCACTATGACGAGGGAGTTAATGCAGTGAATAGCATCTCCTCCAAAACCCATGTCCACCTGGGACCTCAGAACGTGACAGTATTGAAAATAGGATCTCAGATGTAATTAGTTAACATTTGGTCATACTGGATTAGGGTCGACCCTAACCTGAAGGCTGATGTCCTTATGAGAAGAAGAAATAGAGACACGGAGACGCACACATATAGAAGACAGTCATGTGAAGACAGGGACAGGAATTGGAGTGATGTCGCTGAAAGCCAAGGAACGCCACGCATTGCCAGAAACAGGAGCAAGGAGGAAGAGCCTTCAGAGAGAACGTAGCTGTGCAATACCTTGATTCTGGATTTCTAACTCCCAGCACTGTGAGAAAATAAATGTCTGTGGTTTTAAGCCACCCAATATGTGGCGTATTGTCATGGCAGCTCCAGGAAATGAATTACCCCCAACCAGTTTTTCCCACCAGTGACGTAATGGTGTGGCCCTCACTTTGGTGTGTTGATGAACCTAATGGATCTGAACTCAGAGATAGACTAGGGGCTACCCTCCACTCAAATGAGCAAGTCAACAGTCCTCCTCCGTATGGGAAATGATGGCAAAGATAAACTAGTAAACACTACCATTTTCATGTGTGGACAATTTGTAGGTAAGAGCTCTGATATAAGAATTTCACATGTGACCACATGGGCCAAAAGAAGGATCTGGCTGAGAGAGAATCTAGGGAAGCTAGCCTCCAGAAAGAGACGGGGTGCCCAGGTGTTCACTCTTGGCTGTGACAGAGCTATGCGCTTCTTGCACAAAGAATCAGGAAACATCTGGATAAGTGAATCAGCACAAAGCCTGGTCCAGAAATGAAAAGCAGAAACTGTGGGACGGAGAAGCCCAGACTACAGTCACCAGAAGCAAAGGGGTTTCTTCCTTCCCAGTCTGATCAAAGACCCAAACAAGTCACCCCTGGGGCCCTGTATTCAGCACCTACCAGGCACCAAGCAAGGTGCTAGGTGCCTTAAACATGATTTAATCTTCAGTGACTCCACTTAGAGGTGTCGTGAGGGTGGGAAGATAGGCAAGGCAATTCCACTGAGTCCTTAAGATTGTTTGCTCAGCCTTATTTCTGTAGCCAACATATGGTAAGGAAAGTGGAAAGTATCATAGAAACAAAATACCTGGGCCTAGCCCACAATAAACTTGCAATAAAAATACTCCCTTTAATAAATTATAAACTTTGTTCCAGAAAATTAAAATGTTTTATTCAGCCTTTACTATTCAACTTTGAAACTTGTTCCTGGCAAGTCAGGATTTAAAAGGACTCTAAATGTTCTTCTATTTTATACATTGGATTGAAGAGGGGAAACTTTTTTTGGCAAATAGAGGGAAGTAAATTAAATCTCAGTGTTCCATAAAACAACCTTTCTTTAAAAAATAATTTTAAAAAAGTTTTTGTGATTCAATTAAACCAAGAATTGAGTCTACACAAAGAGAAATGTAAGTATCAGAAGGGATTTTTTTTTTCTAGTTGCTTTAATTATGAAGTCACCCACTCAAGTTCAATTCCTTTCCTTTACAAAACCAGGTTAATATTGGGTGTCAAGTAGAGAAACTAAGAGGTTAAGCTGGATTTATTCACCCGTACAACACATGATGGCAAACACCTTGTGACAAAGTTCCACAAAGCTGAGGCCAAGACTCTCAGTTTCACTGGATCTGAGTTAGCAGTAGGGGAGTTGTTAGTAAACTCTAAACAGAACCAGATGAAGAATATGTGGAGAGGGTGGTACCCTGGCGAGGGAGTGAAGAGATCCAAGACACGGTGCAAGCTGATGACCGTGTGATCTTCGGCGAGTTAGCTCTTCTTTCCATGGATCTGTTGCTGAAGCAGAAAGTTGAAAATTCCAATGCCTGCTCTATCATTCAATAGAATGATACAAAACTGTCACGATAAATTAGCCAATGTACGAGGTGTAAAGCAAGTTAGCCTTAGCAAAAAAAGAAACCACAGAGTGTACTATGTGAAAGGTGCCATTCTGAGGACACATGGGGGCAAAAAAGACGTTTTGCACTTGCTGTAAAATCTCCAAAATTCTATAAACCGGTCCATCTGATTTGCACACAAGCCGTGTGGAGGACAATTAAAGTAGATTGCAATCTACGCACGTTTCATTCATTCTTTTCTCATAACTTCCTCCTCTCATGTTACTTACATTAAGAGGAACAGCTGGGAGTCTCCTGCCCGGTGTAACGTTCATTTGATTCAGGCAAATATGGGTATTTCATAGGGGCGGCTGACACATGTTCAAAGGTAAAAAGAAAACAACAGACAGATGTCCCCAAATGATGAAACAACTTGCTTCTTTGACTTTAGCTGAAGAAGGAAAAATTAATACCAAGGAAATCACCCCGTGTGGTTCAGGAGTAGCCGCCTGAGTCTGGCGTCAGCAGGAAACAGAGTGCACGGGAGTCCCAGGGACCGAAACAGCATCCCTGCCTGGGTCACAGCAACCCCAGGGGCTGTTTCTGAAATGCCGGCCAGAGAAATACCAGGAAGGAACGAAAAGAATCACAGTTTTTGCCCCTACTTAATTTGCATGGTTTGATTTATGACAAGGAAAGATAAGAAAGGTCATTTCATCTGCCCAGACCTCAATAAAAACAGGTAAAAATAAACAGGAAAAAAAGAAAAAAAAGAAGGAACGTATCTGAAATGCAGAATGCTTGGTCCCTGTGCAGTAAGCATAGCCTCCCAAAGAGGTCCAGGCCCGAATCCCTGGAGCTTGAGAGTAGGTCAGGACACATGCCGAATGTTTCAGATGGAATCAGAGCTGTTCGTCAGCTCACGTTGAGATGGAGAGCTTATCATGGACTACCTGGGTGGGTCTGATGGAATCGCAGAGTCTTTAAACAGTCAAAGAGAAGCAGAAGAAAGGGTCGGAGGGATGCAATCAATGTAAGAACTCAACGACTGCGATGTTGCTGCTTTGCAGTGAGGCAGTGGCCGTGAGCCAAGAAACACGGGTGATTTTTGTTGTTGCTGTTTTTTAAGATGGAAAAGACAAGGAACAGATTCTCTCCGAGAGTCTCCTAAAAGGAAGGCAGACACTTTGATTTTGGCCCCTGGTGAGACTGTTGTAGTTCTGCCCCGTGGACCTATAAGCTAAGAAACTGGTGTTGTTCTAAGCCACCAGACTCGTGGTGATTTGTCACCAACAATGATAGAAAACTAATATTACTGAGCTAAAATCTAGAGTACTTCACAGTGACTGTGAATATTAGTTATGTTCCAGATGAATATTACTTATGTTCCAGTCCCAGGCGAGCACACAGCAGAGAGGACGGTTTGCCTGGAATGCCCAGGACGCGCCTGCTCAGGATTAACCCGAATGCCCGAGCGGAGACGGCTCAACTTCCCAGCATTGCCTCTCTTGGTATTTTCCTTCAACCACCTGGATTAAGGCAAGTATAATACATGCTTGTTGGGCCTCTTCTGGGATCTGGGATGTAAAATGGGGTGAGACTTTCACTTAGCAACCATTTTCAAAGTAATTTTCATGGAGAAAATTTGATCAAAAAGGAGAACATTTTAAATTTTAATAGTGCCAGGAGTCCAAATGAATTACCCTTTTAGCCATTTCCCCCACCCATATATATTCTGGCCCCTGAGTTCCTGGTTTTTCCAGAGCACAGGTCAGGCTCAACATTCTGGACCACGAGGAATACAAGATTCCTGAAAACCCTGAGGGGCTGCTGGGAATCTCTGAGCACAGGTGTGCTGATGGATGCAGGCTACTTTCCCAGAATCAGATTCCTCTACCATACATCGTTTCCCCTACTTGGCCACAGCATCTCCTACTGTGTTTACACTGCGCCTGCTTCTCAAGGGAAACCTTCCAACCACTGTTATGGGACATAACGTACCGGGCATCCAGTGACCGCGGCCAGGTCCACGGCCAGTTCACAGGACTGGATCAGCTCCTCTATCATGGCCAAAGCCTGCTGCAGTTCCGCCAAGAACGCGGGATCCTTGGTCCTCTTAGGCCCGTCCTGTGGAAACCAAATGCCTTGTAGGGAATCAAAAGGTAAACCATCTTCCAAGTGAAGATGGAAAACAGGACCGAGATAAGGAGCCACTGATCCAGCCAGCGCGAAGTGTCTGAGACGCTGGGGACACCCATCTGCTCTCTGGCTCGCAGAGAATGGTGGCTAACGGTATTTGCTGGTTTACCATCAACCACACTTCTGTAGATTGTACTAGTGAAGAAAGAAGTTCATAAAATCATGGGCATTATACTCCTGCTCTATAAGAAACATACTGAGATTTTTTGAAGCATGAAAAAAACCAAACAAACCCAAAACACAGCCCCTTTAAATTGACTGCCCTCTCCTTTATACTCCTACCCCTGCGGCCCACGGAAAAGTACAATTCATATTCCTATATTGAATGTGAAAGTCTTATTCTTATGGGTAAAGTTATGCTTAAAACCTTCCCAGAGGAGAATAGTTTTAAACTCCTGGAGAGAAAGAACGGGCTGCCAGTGCAGGCTGACAAATGATTTACCTGTAAACGCTGTAAGGGTTGCGTTTCCATAGCTCTGCCCTTCCTCCTCTCACACACGACTGCCTTGAAAGTTACCAAGGAGGTCTGCACCTCCCAAACATGAAGGCTCAGCATTAAGCAGAAAAGCCTGAACTGCTAATTCAGGAAACCAATGCTTCCATTGTTAGCACTGTGACACTGAGGACATACGAGGGATGGTTCTTACAGCTTGAAAGGCTTTTGCTTAGGTTTTCAGCATTTGATTCCCCACTACTTACATAACATATTTATGTCATCTAGTAAGTGCAAACAAAAAGATTTTGGTTTCTTCCATGTTTTTTAAACACATCAATTTCTACAACAAAGAACTGATAGCTGTTTGCTGCCCCATAGAGCCCCACCTCTTTTTGCCCCCTACTGCATGATGTCAGGGAAGGGTTGTGTATTTCCATAACCTCTGCAGAAGCAGCAGGAAGTAGCATTGTTGGATCAGAGACATGAGTGACAGGGCTGATGAATGGAGCAGATCATGCTGCCTCCACTGAATGACCTGCCAAGGAGTCTTACCTTCTCCTTCGTAATAAACACGCTCTGGTCCTGGTGAAAGACGGCAGGCTCTCGCCTGACCTTACAATAACATCAGCAAAGGGTTAAAAGTTCTTACCCTAGGCATCATCCTCTTTACTCAACATGTACAACTCAACTTTAGAGACTCAACTCCCCCTGTACTTTCTCCTCCCTAGTCTTGCTTTGCTAATGTGGGGCTCAGAAAAAGCCTTACAAACATTACTAAGCCCCTCTCCCTCAGGCCAGCTCCCCTAGCTCCCCTGTAAAATCATTACCTGTGTCTTGAGCTTCTAATTTCAAGGGGTCCCCCACACACATTCTGAGCAGAGAAGGCATGCAAATGACTTTGAGACACATGCCTCGGGGTTCTCTTGTTAAAACTGGAGTATTTAATAGGAAATTTATAAGAAAGGCCACTGCTAAGCCACAAATTTCTTCCTAATCGGGTTGGCTACCATTTCCTTCAAGGGAACCTTGGCTGTCTCTCTTAGAACACACACACACACACACACACACACACACACACACACACATTTGGAGAGGAATGGGACACAATGCATACAAATTAGATAAACAAAGAAAGAAATATGAATCATTCATAATCCTACCGTGAAGGAAAACCACAGTGCAGATTTTACCACACTGACTTTCAGTCCTTTATGTATGCATTTTACACATTCCTGTTTGTATTCCTGTTAAAACATTTTTGTGTGAAAGGAAGAAAATACAATACCATTTATCCTGCTACAAATCTCCACTTTGAAATTGCCTTTAATTATTTTGTTTCTTCCTGACTATGAATTATGAAATACATACAATTTTACAAAACTTAAACAATTGAGATCTTAAGCAAGGAAAACAAAATCACCATAAATCCTCCCACTCTTGGGCAAACACCATTAACAGTAAGATAAAACAATATTTAGCATCCAGTACCTTAGCCGCACCTCCTTCTAGGCCACCTGGGTCTACCTCCAAATCCTTAGGAGACTCAAAATCCAGCAGGCCCTGCAGTAACCCAAAAGCCTTATTGGAAATCAAAAAGTGGAATGCCAACTAAATGTACTGTGCAATCTCCAGACAAATGCTAAAGTAACTGAGAATGTATGCACATTTGTCTGTCTGTCACGAGTAAGAGGGAAAGGATGAATTATCTATCTGGCACAGTGTTCTTTGCACAAATAAAATCATATTAGCCACATCCTAATGTAGCCTGCTTTTTCTCACTCAAGGCATATCATGAATGTTTATTTTCTCATGACATTACATACTTTTAAAAACATGGTTTTGATTGTGTCAGCGTTGTGTCCTATACACACATCCTAATTGATTCATCTTTTCTATTGCTAAATATTTTGATTCTGTAATTTTTCCTAAAGATAGCTTCCTAGAAGTGGAATTGTCAATCTTAAGAGTTTTGATGCATATATCCAAGTTCCTTAGAGAAGGACTATGTTCCCGCCAGCCACTTATAAAACCTGGCTCACCGGCCATTTAATCAAAATGTTCAACCAATTGAATTAACAGGTCAATCCCACCTCACTGCCTTTTAGTTTGAATTTCTCAGATAATTAGTGAGGTAGAACTTTCAAAAAATGTTTGCTACTAAACATTTCTTCTTCTTTTGTAAAATGCCTTCCTTCATTTATTATTACTATTATTTTAATTTAATTTTATTGTTTAAAGTATTTACATATGAACAAATAGTACATATGTCTCCTTTTTACATTTTTATTATTAATTTCTTTTTTATTGAGGTAGACCTGACACATAAAATCGTTAGATATGTAAAGTGTACATCATGATGATTTGATATATGTATACATTGTGAAAGGATTCCCCCATCTAGTTAATTAACACATCCATCTCACCTCACATAGTTATCATTTATGTGTGAGAGAGAACAGTTAAGTCTACTCTGTTAGTAAATTTCAGTTATACAATACAGTGTTATCAAACTTCATGTTTTACACCAGAGCCTCAAACCCTATTCATCTTACAGCTGAAAGTTTGTAACATTTACCCACCTCTCCCCATTAATTATTTCTTTAAATAGTAGCCTATTTAAAACTTTAAAAGAAGAAAAATGAATTTTGCTCTTATGATATGAGTTAGTTTATACAAGAAATCAGCATGAGTATCTATCCTAGAATAGCTTTGTAATAAGCAAAACTTATAGTAAACAAATATTGCACCATTTTGCAAACCATATCTTAATTCAACAAAATCCAGGGGGAAAAAATTCTCTACATTAAATTTGGTAGTTTCCAGTCCTGGCTAGTGCTGCTCAATGATTAGAGCATCATCCCACACACTGAAGGGCTGTGGGTTTAATTCCCTGTTAGGGCACATACACAGGTTTTGGGTTGGATCCCCGGTCAGGGTGTGTATGGGACGCAACCAATTGGTGTTTCTCTCTCTCTCTCCCTCTCTCCCTTCCTCTCTGGAATTAATGAAAATAAAAACGTCCTCGGGGGAGGATTAAAAAAAATTTGGTAGTTTCCCTCCATCACTCAGCCTGTTTGACAGAAACCATGAGTTCAATGAAAGTGCGTTCCTGTTGCTGATACCAATGTATGCTGATAATAATATAGTAATATTGTTTCATTAACTTGCCTTGACTCATTAGACATTATGTACTAAAAATCTCAGATAAGATAGTATGCATTTCATAGACATGCCTTTTTTACTTTTTTTGTTATTCATTTCTATGAGCTCATTATTAAGCATGCTGACCATTGGTCACATCTCTTGCTAATATATATTTCCCCCATTTTTTCATGTGTCTGTCCTTATGGTATAATCCGTCCTTCCTTCCCCTTTCTTTTATACTTGGATCAGCTCTCCCACACCAGGATTCTACAATCCTTTCAAAGCCGCGAGGCAGTCTGCCCAACACCCATGCTTTCAAAGAAGCTGCAGAATGAGCTCAGTTCCTCAGGACGGAGACAACCACAACGGTCCTCCTTTCATCATAGGCCTGCCAGCGGTTCAAACGTGTGTTCCCGGGCATCTAGCAGGCTTCTCCACGGGGAAAACTGGCCGGCCCTGAGTCGCCTCCCATGGTTTTGCACAGACCCCCAAGGAAGATTTTATAATCATTCCGTCTCTTGTTTCCTCAATAAAGCTAACAAAATCTTCTAAGTATTTTTAACATGTATTCCCTCTTTTAATGTTTCCAAAAGGCACACCAAGTACCATTACTACCTTTTTTTTTTTTTTTTTTTTTTTTACAGGGGAGGAGCCTGAGACTGAGAGCAGGAACCTGCCTGAGTTCACACAGCTGTCAGAGCCTGGATCCACACCCAGGATGTCTGGCTCCCGACTCTGTGCTTCTGGTCGCTGTGCCCCAAGGTCCTCTGCAAATGGAACTTAGCTATTGTGTCAGCATCGCGTCAGAGGGAAAACTGGAGCCCTCAGTCCCGGATGCAGCCAGGCCAGGGGGTGAGGCCCCCCTCTTCCCGAGCCTCCCTTAGGTCCCGCCCCCTCCTCCTTGGGCCCAGTGGTAGGACTTCATGACCAGAGTAAGGATGGGACAGTCAGAGGCATGTGGGGCCCTAAGAGGACGCTGTATCATTACTCGCTCACAGATACTACTCGTGTTGGGAGGCAGTGAGCCATCATCCTCACTCCCACACTGGCGTGGCATCTCCAGGTATGAAACAGCGCTACCTGTCACGGAGCTTCCTGGGGCTCAGCGCTGGGCAGCTCTCTGCAGGCATCACTCACTGCTTTCCCCAGCGAGGAGGTGGTTCTGGCATCCTCATCCACTATGAGAAGACCTAGGCCTAAGAGGTCCAGTAATCCCAGTTGGTAGCAACAAAGCCAGGGCAGCCTAGGCTGGGGCTGTCGAGGCAAAGATGAAAGAGCTCACTTTTCCCGAGAGCGGAATATCAGACATGAGCTTAACCTCCATGAGCCTCAGTTTCTGCATACTCCAGAGCCTGCCTGACACATCTGATTGCAGGATTAAGTAAAAAATATGTGTGGGAAGGCTCCCAGGTCCCTTTTAACTCTCTGATTCCTTGGTCTTACCCCTCACTGAGGAGGGCCGCGTGAGACTTGGAGGACAGACAAAGCTCCAAGGGCAGAAATTTTACCTCAGACGACAAAGTCACAACTGTCCACGTGACCACCTTAGTGCATTCACCTGTTTTCCCAACACAGAAAAGCACGGTCTCATTGGCTTTACCTTCAACAGCATCTGGTATTTTATAAGCCTCTGGCTTGGGCCTCTGAGATACTTGAAAAGGGGGAGACTGTGATCCAGTTGGCGCTGGCACACCTTTCAGAAACAAACAGAAACAACATCAACCAAAACAAACAACACACCAGAGAACAAAGGTGGCGGCATTGAAACACCAGAAACGAGCCGGGCTCTTCATGGACGAGAGGGGCAGTGGTGTTGGCCAGTTTCCTAAGGCTACTGAGTTGCTCAGTCCTTCAGCAACAGCGAGTGAAGTGAAAGGAAGGGGGAAGGGGACGACTTGGCTAGTGTTTTTATAGGCAACCAGGGAAGCAGGGCCACTTATTTCTTTTAGAAGGCAAGCCCCTAGAAGACAGCGGGCATCTCAGGTCCTTCTACACAGGAGGCAGCCTGTCTCTGGGTCTGGGCGAGGGGGGGTCCATTGAGGTCATTTGAGTCAGTAGGATACATGATGGCTTATGATATCATTCAAGAGAGTCCCAATGTCTAATCTTTTGGACTTAATTCCATTTTCAAAACCACCTTAGAAGAGGACTCTGGTTTCCGCACCAGGCTCCTCGCAGACCCGCTCTCAGAGACCCAGGGCAGCATCCAAACTTCCAATGTACGACTTCAACATAGAAGAGACTTTGAATAAACATAAATCCCAGTGCCAAATTCTTCTGCCCAGTTCATACTTTTGGTAGCTTAAAAAATTTGGTGCATAATGAAAAAAATGAATTGACCAACAAAATAAGACCCGGCCCTGACCAATTTGGCTCAGTGGATAGAGCGTTGGCCTGAGGACTGAAGGGTCCCGGGTTCGATTCCAGTCAGGGGCATGCACCGTGGTTGCGGGCACGTCCCCAGTAGGGAGTGTGCAGGAGGCAGCTGATGTTTCTAACTCTCTATCCCTCTCCCTTCCTCTCTGTAAAAACTCAATAAAATATATTTAAAAAAAACAAAAAAAAACACCCAGAGCATGGAGGCATGGAACAGACTGACATACCTCGATGTGAGGTTGGGGGAACAAGAAGAAAGAAACCAAAGAACTTATATACTTATATGCATAGCCCAAGGACATGGGCAATAGGGTAGTGAAGACCTGGGGGTGGGGTGGATAGGGGCTGGGAGAAGGGGGGTGAAGGGGGAGAAAATGGGAGATATATGTAATACTATCAACAATAAAAATATATTAAAAAATTTTTGATGCACATAAACATTATTCAGAGAAAACAGTTTGTGGGAGACCTTGTAATCTCAACATTACCCCAAAGAATGCGCAGTCTTGACATTCTTGCCAGATTGCCTGAGCTCGGGGCAGATTCTTATGGTATTTAAAATATATCTGAAGATCTTCTTTCTGAGTGGGAAAAAAATTCAAACACATTAATCAGGTAGTATTATCAGTAAGTGGATAGGATACTACAGTTTATTTATTCATCCAACAAGCCCAGGTCTTTCAATGTGTGAGAAGCTGGGGAAGCACAGTCAGTGGCCTTGCGATGGAGTGAGTGTGTGATGGAGGGGATGGGGGCCACAAACAACCATCCGTACTAAATACAGATTGGAACTAAGTGCTGTGGGAGCAGTTACAGGACATTCATGAACAGGAGTCGGTCTCGATCTGTGTTGCTTCTCCTCTGCTTTTTATGCAAAACACCAATGTCTCCCCTAAATAGTTCTTTACCCCGCAAAAAAGGTGTTTACTGAATGGTAAAACGGAACACCCTCTCCGATTTACCATAATCATGACTCCAATTCCAGGGGGGGAAACCCAGAGAAACAACAGAGAGAAACACCCCAGCAGGAAAATGTGGCCATTCAGACAAAACCACACAGATCTAAATCACGTGGGCAAGCCCCAAAGTGGCAAGCTCTGCCTCAGTCATCGCCTTCACCGGTAGCACAAGATTCAAGAAGGAAAAGGTACTCAACTGTCTCAGAGCTAGAGACCAACAGCGATCCGAGTGCGTGCGCGACCTTGAGAGCATGCAGAGGACACATATCTGCCAATGTCCCAGATGGAAAGGACACCCTAAGCCAGTGATGGCGAACCTATGACATGCATGTCAGAGGTGACATGCGAACTCATTTTTTGGGGTTGATTTTTCTTTGTTAAATGGCATTTAAATATATAAAATAAATATCAAAAATATAAGTCTTTGTTTTACTACGGTTGCAAATATCAAAAAATTCTATATGTGACACAGCACCAGAGTTAAGTTAGGGTTTTTCAAAATGCTGACACGCCGAGCTCAAAAGGTTCGCCATCACTGCCCTAAGCCAATGAAGCCAGCTGCAGCTTTGCTCCATCAGGAGAGCCTGGTCCATGGGTGCGGTGCTTGCCCCAGAGCCACGCCGCTCTGGCAGAGAGGCCCACGTGGTTTCTTCCTTTCAGATTTCGTGTCCCTCTCTTCCTACTAAAGGCCAGTTCCGGATGTCCTTCACATGCACGTGGGCTCTCTTCCCCTCACTGTGTCAACGCTGTCTCTTCTACTTCTAAACACAGGGCTCTGGTGAATGAGTTCCATTTTGTATCTCTCCCCCTCTCCCCATGGAGTGTAAGTGGTCATTTCACTACAAGAACTATAGCAACTCTGTCTTTTGTACTCTCTCCAGAAAAAATTGCGCACGCACACACACATTTAGTAAAAGAGGTGGCCCTTGAGAAATGTTGTTCAGACTGGTTAAGGAACTAGAATAAGAATTCAAAGCTTAACAATAATATATTCATTATGCATTCACTCAGCAACTGTCTACTGAGTGTTTTTGGTGTGCTGGCACTCTGCTGAGTGCATCTGTTAAACTCAGTGGCTCCCAAAGCATGGCAGACTAGATGTGGGACACATTTCTGCCATCCTGAAGGCCAGGCTTACAAAACATTACAATTTACAATTTGATTCAGGCATCTCATCTACAAGTAGTCTGTCAGAGCACAAAGACATTGGCTGCTAGCTCCTAAAACAGTGATGGCGAACCTTTTGAGCTCGGCGTGTCAGCATTTTGAAAAACCCTAACTTAACTCTGGTGCCGTGTCACATATAGAAATTTTTTGATATTTGCAACCATAGTAAAACAAATACTTATATTTTTGATATTTATTTTATACTAGAAGCCTGTTGCTTGCAGCTCAGAGGCCGGCAAGGCAGGCGGGGAACGTTGGAGTCCTCCGTCACTGAAGCAAGCAAGCCTCATGTTCGCTTTAAGCTGCCTGGCTGCCGGCCGCCATCTTGGCTGGCAGTTAATTTGCATATCGCCCTGATTAGCCAATGGGAAGGGTAGCAGTCGTACGCTAATTACCATGTTTCTCTTTTATTAGATAGGGTATGGCCTGAGGTTATTTAACCTTCCTACACCTCAGTTTTCTCACCTGTTAAGTGGGCTCACCACAGCAGTCAATTCCTATGGTTGCTGTGAGATTAAATGAGATGATGTATAGAAACCTCTCAACAAATGCCTGATACATGCAGAGTACCCAACAAATAGTAGCTATTGTCACAGCACTTTTTACTTTGTCTAACCCTTCTGCATGCATTATTTTATTTGACTTCCACAACAGCTCTACGTGTTGGTATTATTAAGCCTGTTGTATGGAGGAGGAAAGCGAGACTCCAAGGGTTTAAGTGACTTACTTGAGGTCAAGCAGATAGCAGTTCTCAAGCACAAATACATGATCTAGATAAGAAGTTCCATTTCCCAAGTCTCATCCATGCTCTTTCCAGAGAGCAAAGGAAACTCAAAGTAAACCACTGACAAATAATATTCTACATGGAGCTTGGTCTCGGGGGCAGAATCTCCCTGGGCGCTATAAGTATAGAGTCTGATTAAAACACTTGGCCAGCATGGCCGGTGTGGCTCAGTGGGTGAACATCAGCCTATGAACCAGGAGGTCTCAGTTTGATTCCCGGTCAGGGCCCATTCCCTGGGTTGTGGGCTCGATCCCTGGTGAGGGGCATGCAGGAGGCAGCCAATCGATGTTTCTCTCTCATGGATGTTTCTCTCTCTCTATCCCTCTCTCTTCCTCTTTCTAAAATCAATAATAATAATTTTAAAAAAAATCTTGGCCAGAGCAATATTTCGAAGTTCATATGTATGATTAGTGTCAATCTGCAAATACTATTGAGAAAAGATAAACCGCTATAGTAAAAAAGGGATGATAGGCCCACCTTATTGGCTAACAAATACAAGTCTTTGTACAGCAGTAGCCAATACTCTCAAGGATTCTCAAAGATTAGATAATTGCAGTTTTAAGATAAGAATTTATTACCTGTATTTTGTCTCCAACATCATTAATCATATAGGATTATATACAGAGTTTGTGGTCTGGGTTAATGATTTCTAAGGTGTCTCCCAACATGGAGAACTATAAAAAGCTTGTATAACTGTAGGAGAGGAATTCATCCAAGAAAAGATGTTTAGTTGGCAACTCCCTGACTATTTCCTCATACTTAAACAATTTTTATGTGATTACACCCATTTTCCCCCATAGGAATTTGGTCCTTTTCTCACTCAAAAAAATGTAAATGTCTTTGCAATCCTATATAATAATAGGGTAATATGCAAATTGACCAAATGGCAGAATAACCAGTTGCTATGATGTGCAGTGACCACCGGGGGCAGATGCTCAATGCAGGAGCTGCCCCCTGATGGTCAGTGCACTCCCACAGGGGGAGCGCTGCTCAGCCACAGGCTGGGCTGATGGCTGGCGAGCGCAGCGGAGGTGGCAGGATGGCAGCACTAAGGATGTCACTGCTAAGGGGTGCAGGCCAGGTTGAGGAACACCCCCCCTGCCCCCCCCCCCCCCCCCAGTGTTCGAGTGTTGTACACCAGGACTCTAGTAATGATGTAAGCATTTATAAAATATTTCTAAACAGTGAAACTAGATTTCACATTGGTGACTTAATAAGTGCAAAGTTGCAAAGTAAGAAAAAACACTAATAATCTGTAGAAACAATTCAAAAAGGAAATCATGAGATTGAATACGAAACCGTTTCCAGCACTTGATGCTTGGAAAGTGCATGCAGGGCCATGGGGGGAGGGGCCTTCTAAGCTGGTTAGGAGCTCTGAGGGTAGAAAGCTCTGTTTTTCCACAATGTCCAATACCGTGAAACCTAGGGGTTCTTGTTTGCTTGCTCTCAGTTTACACAAGTATTTCTCTTAAACGCCTCAGTCATAATTTGGGTTGTTTAAAAATTTGGAAGTTCTTCGATCTGTTGTCTCAGACTCACAAAAATAAAAATAAAAACAAGGAAGAAATGGAAAAGAATGGCTGAGAGAGAAGAAATGGGAAAGATTTAGGAAGCTAAGGGCAGCAGGATCATCTGCAGTCCTCCTATGGGGAGGGGAACACGTGGGTGCCAGCACCCAGGGAGCACCACTGACCCCAACAACCTATTTGTTGCCCAGAGCAGCGGTGGAGAAGTCTGAGTGGGAAGAGGGCTGTGTGGTTGGAAGGGGAGGTCGTCAGACGTATGTGGTTGTAGAACAGGAAATTCACAAATCGGATGCGATACGTCCGAGAGGCCGTAGAGTTGACATTTTCTAACCACCCTCTACGCTATAAAACATCAAATGGAAGTCAATACATTTTCAGGGATTTTCAGTTTAACACCAGTACTACTTCTCTTGAGAGTACTAACACAACTAGTGAGGAATGAAAGTGTGACTCTGGTCCTAAAAGAGTTAGGTTAGTCATGCAGAGTTATTCAGGATCAGCTGCTTTGGCTTGCCTGGGGGCCAGTCTTTCATGTCACTGGGCTTTGCCGGAAGCCAGGCTTATAAGGCCCCCACCCATGAGTGAGCTCAGACTGGACGTGTCTCACACCGGGTGGCGGTGTGCAAGGGACTTCTGCTTTGCCTTGCAAAAGCAGTTGTATTTTTAGACCATTGGCGTTGCCATTAGCCCTTGCCACCTACACAGCAAATTAAGGGCTGACTTGACTCACAAGGTTATTCTGATTGTTTAGGAACGCAGACTTACTCTCTTGAGAAAGCAACGAGCCAGAAGTTCAGGATTCTCAGTGCACTTTTCCAATTCTTTTAGAAAAGTCCTGGGGGGTGGGGGAGGGGGAAGTATAATAATGCTTTTAAAATGACATTTGCATGCATTACATTTTTTTAAAAGTAAAATCATATAAGGTTTTAAGAGGTACCTAGAAAAACATTGTTTTCTAAACTTTATTGCTCTTGATTCATCTTCAACACACTGACTTGGAAGAAAAAAAGTATATTCTGTGACATGGGTAGGATCCCCTAAAACAACCACATTAAATTCCCTGATAATTCTAAGCACGAGCCACTGCAGATGGGATGCACGATGCTTCCTGCCACCCATTAAGGTTAATGAGAACGGCTGCTGTTGCTGCTGCCACCACTGCTATCACCTGAGCTTCCTATGAGCGAGGCATAAGCTGAGTGCTTCACAAATAATATCTCATTTAATCTTTCACCAAACCTTGCAAGATAGGGTTTCATAAACCCGAGGTTAAGAGAGGCTACATAGCTTCCCAGGGAAAGTATTAGAAATGAGATTTCCATTTCGGTTTTGACAACAGACCAATAGACATAAGATGTGGTTAGGAAACAACCAAGGTTCTTTTCCCTTCTGGCAATTAGATGTGTAATTTTGCAGTCAGTCTAGTGAGTAAAGTGAGGTTTACTCATCTGCAAAATGCAAGGGTTGGAAAATGATTTCCAAAGTCCTTTTGTCCTCTATTTCTCTAGAACTCGGCATTTAAAGTGCCCTGGGCTAAAAGGACGACTTGTTTGACCGGTTAGCATTTCTAACACCCTAGTTCCCAGCACTACCCTTTGGTAATAGGCATGGTCATCTTTGTATTCCCCATGCAGAACAGGGTCTGATACCCAACAGGTGCTCAATGAATGCTGATGCATAAATAGATAAATTTGCAAAAGAACGCAGGCACAAATACAACATTGATGCCTGACACCTAGTTCAGGCTTCATTAATGTCTTTTCTCTCTTCCCCCAGCAATCTCCTAGCACTTCTCCCCTCCTTCACATCCCATCCCAACCCACTGATTCTGGACTACTTGCTTAAGCCTGAAAATATCTAAGTACTTTCATGGCCAAATTCCATCAGTCTGATTTCCAGCCTTCTCTTACTTTCCATTTTTCCTGGTAATTTGAATTATTATGTACCTGTTGTGAAATTCGTAGAGTTCTCTAATATTCCCAAAGAGAAAGTCCTTGTTATTCTGAAGAACGTCTGGAATCAGATGCTTTAGCCAAATATAATCCATTGGAGTGATATATCCCTGCAGAGGTGCAAACAAGGTAGGTTTTACAGATAGAACATATGAGAGATGATCTGAATTAGCTACTCCAGGGAATACAACTTTAATAAAATAATTGGGGGAATATGGAACACATATCTCCTGAAAGCCATTCATCAGATTCTTTTGATATTATTTTCCTCATCGGTCCATCTTCAGAAGAAGACGGTTTATTGGGAATGATAATAAAAAGGCATTTTTATAGGAAGAGCAAATATATTTTTAAAAACTTACCTATCATCTTATGACCTGTTGCATTTACTACCATTTTATTATATTTCCTGCATGACTTTTAGAAAGCTTATTTTATATGGTTATAATCACCATACATAAATAAATTGTATTGTTTTGCCATATACATTTTAGAGTCTGCTTATAAATTTCTACATATATGGTTTTTAATGTAATCTTTTAAGCATTTTTCAGTGTTGCTACAAATTATTCAAAATAATCATTTGTAACAGTTGAATAATATTTCACTATCATTTAACTGTTACAAAATAATTTGCATGTATATTAGACTTGATTAACCATTTCTTTCCTTTTTAATTGGATATTTGGCTTTCTGATATTTTGTGGTAAAAAATTATATTGTAATTTTGTACATATAATTTATTCCTCAAGATTATGCCCTTAGGAAAATACACATTTTCACTAGTAAGAAAAATGTGCTACTTAAAACAATGAGAAACAATACTCTCTTATTAAATTATCAGAAACATGTCATTGACCATCTCCATTTTTTGGCAAGCATTGGTGAACTTAGTTGGGCAGTACCAGAATCAGTATGAAGTGGCACAATCCTTTAGAAGGTATTTAGTTACATGGATCAATAGTCCTAAGAATGTGCTTATTCCAGCTGGAAAAACACTTGCAATATTATAAGACCTAAAACCTAGGGGGGAATTCCAGAGACACATGGCAACTATTTTGGTTCTCTGTGTAACAAAATTTCTTCAATTTGAACACATGTTTAACATCCCCCTCCCCAATCTACTTACATCAATTATGCTCTTCATTTCTTTTATATAAACCTCTTCGGTCTCAAGCAAGTCACGTATAAGGCACCTGAATCAGGTGGGAAGATGAAAGAGAAGGAGGAGGAACAATTCTTTAGGATTCTTTTAGAATAATGCTCATCAATAGTTCCTCTTAGTGGCTCACTTACTTAGTCAATTCATTCTCTTCTATGGACTACCCATGGCCAACAGCTCACAAAACCACACTCTGATCAGACTGACGTTAGAGGAAATGGCAAGGTTGGAGGACTCAAAACCCGTGTGTGCAGCTGGCGAGTGACTTGTCCTCGGTGTGGGGGTCAAGAGGGCAGATGGTGGAGTAGGAAATGCCTGGTTTGGATCCTTGGTCAGGAGAGTTTGACTGAGCCCTATGTTGTCCATGTGGTTTCCTAGACTTTATCTCTAGCTTTCTGCTGTTTCATCGCTCCCTTGGATCTGGGACCCACTTGGGTGTATTGTGTGCACAGGGTTAGACAGATGCCAGTAATGCCCTCTGCTTCCGGCATTCGATGTTTCAGGGGGATTGATTCCCTCAGCCAGGTGACTGGAGCGCCATCTGCTTCCCTTGAGGAAAGCAGGTGGGGAGTGAGGTCAGCAAAATTCTAAGATGATCTGCAAGATACCTGGCTCCTGCTATACACACCTTCTCCCCGTCAGTCAATCAAACACTAATTTACGCACTGCTGTGATGCGATTTTGCCATTCTGATTTGTTCCAGATCAGCTGACCTTCGGATAGGTAAATGACCCGGGCGGGCCTGTCCTCATCCCATGATATCTCTAGATCTGGGTCTAGAAGTAGAGAGATTGGAAGCATGAGGAGGTGACCTAAGGGAGATTCTCCTTTGCTGGCTTTGGAGGGGACGTGTGGCCAGGAGCACAGGCAGCTGGGCGTGGCCTCCAGCTGATTGATAGCATGGAAACAGAGACTTCAGTCCTATGATTGCAAGGAACTGAGTTGCAAATACAATGGCGTGAACCTAGGATGCTGAGTGCAGCCGGCCAATGGCTTGATTTTAATCGGTGGGACCAGGGCAAAAAGCCGGTCATGCTGTGCCCAGACTCCTGTCCCAGCGAAACTGTGAGCTGAGCTGCTAAGTTTCTGGCCATTTTTTATGCAGCGATAGAAAACTAATAGAGGGAGGCCAGACTCCCACATCCCTCTCCAGACAGACTGCTTTTCCTCTCTTCTCAGGCTGCGAGGCCACACTTTCATTTCAAGGCTTTCTTTCAGGCCTCCAAGTGGGTCCATCAGTGTTTGTACAAGTGTTCGTGTGTGGAGTATGCACACTTATGGTTTCCTGTGAACTGTCGGCGGTTATCTATTAAACGGTAACCCAGCCTAGTGAATGGTTTCTTCTCCTTTCATAAAACGGACATGGCAAGAGACAAATAAAGACCATGATTTAGGAAATTCACACAAATATACAAATAGCTATTAGTCTTATGTAAAAAAAGAAAAAGAAAAGCTCAGGGCACGTGAACCTAACAAAGACATAGTAAAAAGAAGTCATAATTTTCAACTACTAAAATGGCAGAAATTTCAAATCTCAAAGGAAGACCGATTGGTGAGCATGTGGAAACACTCTCAGACAGTCTTGGCGGGAGTGTAAATCAGTGCGCAATAACTTAGAAACAGCTCACCAGATTGAAAACGCAGCTCCTTGACTCCGTAATTCCACTTCTAAGAATGTGTATTGTTTGTTACGAGACGAAAGCACGGTAGCAACAACCAGATATATGTGGGAAATTACTTAAATCAGGGGTCCTCAAACTTTTTAAACAGGGGGCCAGTTCACTGTCCCTCAGACCGTTGGAGGGCCGGACTGTAGTTTAAAAAAAACTATGAACAAATTCCTATGTACACTGCACATATCTTATTTTGAAGTAAAAAAACAAAACAGAAACAAATACAATATTTGTATTTGCATGTGGCCCGCGGGCCATAGTTTGAGGACCCCTGACTTAAATGCTCGTCAATCAATTATGGTGCATACCTATGATGACATGCCCTGCAGTTTTTAAAAGAGCAAAGTCAATTGAAAAATGCTGATCTGATGGTCATTTTAAGTGAATTTAAAAAAAGAAGCAGAAAAGTACGCATAGTGTGCAATTTGTGTAAAACTGAGTGTACACACATACATATATGTAAAACTATATATGCTTAGAAAATTCATACAGAGAAACATAAGCCACTGTCAACAGCGATTGCTTTGGGAGAGTGGTACTGAAAGCTGCAAAACAGGGAAGGAGAATTTCTTCATTTCACTCTACAATTTTTTTACAATATTTGATTAAAAAACTTTATTTTTTTATTATTAATTAAGGCTTTATTGTTCAGATTATTACATTTGTTCCTCTTTTTTTCCCCCCATAACTCCCCTCCACCCAGTTCCCACCCCACCCTCCTCCCTCACTCCCCACCCACTGTCCTCATCCATAGGTGTACGATTTTTGTCCAGTCTCTTCCCGCACCCCCCTCACCCCTTACCCGCCCCCCCCCCCCCGAGAATAGTCAGTCCACTCCCTTTCTATGCCCCTGATTCTATTATAATCACCAGTTCATTCTGTTCATCAGATTATTCATTTGATTTTCCGGTTCACTTGTTGATAGATGTGTATTTGTTGTTCATAATTTGTATCTTTACCTTCTTCTTCTTCTTCCTCTTCTTAAACGATACCTTTCAGCATTTCCTATAATACTGGTTTGGTGGTGATGAACTCCTTTAGCTTTTTCTTATCTGTGAAGCTCTTTATCTTTCCTTCAATTCTGAATGATAGCTTTGCTGGATAAAATAATCTTGGTTGTAGGTTCTTGGCATTTATCACTTTGAATATTTCTTGCCACTCTCTTCTGGCCTGCAAAGTTTCTGTTGAGAAATCAGCTGACAGTCGTATGGGTACTCCTTGTAGGTAACTGACTGTCTTTCTCTTGCTGCTTTTAAGATTCTCTGTCTTTTGCTCTTGGCATTTTAATTATGATGTGTCTTGGTGTGGTCCTCTTTGGATTCCTTTTGTTTGGGGTTCTCTGCACTTCCTGGACTTGTAAGTCTATTTCTTTCACCAGGTAGGGGAAATTTTCTGTCATTATTTCTTCAAATAGGTTTTCAATATATTGCTCTCTCTCATCTTCTGGCACCCCGATAATTCTGATGTTGGTACGCTTGAAGCTGTCCCAGAGGCTCCTTACACTATCTTCGTATTTTTGGATTCTTTTTTCATTTTGCTTTTCCGGTTGGGTGTTTTTTGCTTCTTTGTATTTCAAATCGTTGACTTGATTCTTGCAATCCTCTAGTCTGCTGTTGGGAGTCTGTATAATATTCTTTATTTCAGTCAGTGTATGCTTAATTTCTAGTTGGTCCTTTATCACAACCTCGAGGGTCTCATTAGATTTCTTGTAGATCTCATTAAGTTTATCAGCAGTTTCTAGAAAATTCTTGAAAAACCTTAAAAGTGTGGTTTTGAACTCTATATCCAGTAGTTTGCTTTCCTCCATTTCTGTCATTTGTGTCCTTTTTGTCTCTGCATTTTTTATGCTTCCCTGTGTTGATAAAGTGGTTTTCTGTGCTAAGTGTCCTCTAGGGCCCAGTGGTTCAGCCTCCCCAATTACCTGAGGAGGACACTCTTGGTGCACCGCCTTGTGGTCTTTGTGCACAGTCTTGTTATAGTTAAGCCTTGATTGTTGTAGGTATCACTGAGAGGAATTGACCTCCAGGCCAATTGGCTGTGAGTATCAGCTGTGTCTGCAGTGGGAGAACTTCTGTGCTGGAGACACCCCTCTGGGGCAAGACTTGCTTCAATGGGGCTTTGGTGCTCACTGAGTCTGCCCCCTGAGTGTGTCTTTTATGGTTCCATGGAGCTGCAAACTGGATGGTCTCACTCTGACCTCTGGGTTTCCTGGCTCCTGGATCTCTAGGGAGGTGCTAATCTAGCCTTTGCCTGAGGCTATCCCCAAAAGCCTCCCTGCCGGGCGTGGGTGGGGCAGGTCCCATGGGATCAACAGGGCGGGGCTAGCAGTTATGGCGTCTCCACTTCTCAGTATCCTGGAAATCTCTGCCAGCCCCTCCGAGAGAAAGCTGCCCTCGAGTTCCGACCGCTGCCAGACAGTCCCACTTCTCCCGTATGAGTCTGGGTCCCTAGAGACTCACCCGGAACTGGAGCTCAGAGCCTGAGACTCCCTCCAGATTGAAAATAACAATTGTGCCCTCAGCCGCCAGCCCTCTCTGCATGCACCTCCGCACCTTAGTATTTTACTTCCGCACTGCGCCTTCTCTGAGTCTCGGTATGCTTTTCTCTTTCCTTCTAGTTGTGGAATTTCCCCTCAGCCAGCCTTCCTGTGGTTCTGGATGATGTCCGTTCCGTCTTTTAGTTGTATTTTTGAAGTGGTTGTTCGAGGCAGCAACTATGGTGTTTACCTATGCCGCCATCTTGGTTTCTCCCCAAAAAACTTTAAACATTTACAACTTTTATAACTGAAGGAATGGCTTACATGGCACCTTAAAATTAATGTAACGAGAGGTAATGATATGTAAACCCTATTCGAAGGCTATATGTAAATTCTACAATTTACATATTTTAGAGCTCAACAGTTATTTTTAAAATGACAATCTTTGTATCTATTTATAAAAGCTTGTTATAAAACAAGACTGATGAAGGATAGTCACTGACATAGGATATGATTTCACAGAGAAAGACTACCAACAAAGTTACTTTAAGATCATACTTAGCAAACAGTCACTGAATAAGAGGTTTCTTCGCTTTCTATAAATCATCCTGAAATGATTGTCATAAGGAAACATAGGCCTTGATACCAACCTATTTCTATGAGCTCTGACATCAAGTAGAACCACAGCAACAGTGAAGCATTCATAGAAAACCAGAGCACAGCCAGCCTCTTATGCCCTCTTGAAGCACTGGGCTTAAGCAACTTGGCAAGTCTGTTTAAGGATGAATTGATGATTAAATGAAGTCCAAAGGTAGAAATAACTAGGTGGTGAGCAGAAATCCAAGTTATTACCCGACAGTTACTGTTGTAATGTACCCCGCGAATCACAGAAGGACGCCTCAAGAAGTCAAATTAAAGAGTCACATTTATTGCAATCCGGGACTATGAGGGGGCATTTCGCTCTCCCAGATCTCATAGTGCCCTTCCCAGCCCCAACATCAGATTTATAGGCAAAGATCACAAAGGTATTGATTACATCCCAGGGTTTGGAATGAGGAACATGGTTCGCAAAAAAGCAGTTTACAGAAGCAGAATTAAGCATGTTCTCTAAATTACAGTTTGGGGTCTCCGGAACACTGATTCAACAGGGACGCGTTAACTGGAGCCCTCTGACCTTGGGATAATTGTGCTGTCCTTCCCAGGTAAAGGAAAACGTGCTTTCTAAGACCAGTATGACCACAATCAATATTCACATTACAATCAATAGGGTATTTAATCGAATGGGATAATTTACATAATTCAGAAAATTAAAATAACTTTTCTATTATTTTAGCAAGCAAACAAGTACAGAAACCAAACAGCAGGGTTAAAGTTAAAGTTAAATTATAGTTTCTACCTGAGATGATTGCTACCATACTTCATTACCTAAGAACTTAGAGACCCTTAGGAGTTTTAAGAATTTGACACAAAAAACATATTCACAACTTGGAAGAAAAAAAAAATCCCTCGTCAGGTTATATCCCAGATTATAGTTTCATCCAGCTACTTCATTTTATTCTTATTTTATTTTTTTATTATTGATTTCAGAGAGGAAGGGAGAGGGAGAGAAAGAGATAAAAACATCAATGATGAGAGAGAATTATTGATTGGCTGCCTCCTGTACATCCCACACTAGGGATCAAGCCCACAACCTGGGCCTGTGCCCTGACCGGGAATTGAACTATGATCTCCACCTGGTTCATAGGTTGATGCTCAACCACTGAGCCATGCTGGCTGGGCCACTACTTCTTTTTACTTGTGTGAGTCCAACGGATAAAACTCCAATGATAACAAGTCCCCTGAACACTGGCCACCTACATTTCAGTTCAAATTAAAAATAACAATAACCCTCGGGTCACTGTTAGCCATTCTTTCTCCTTTCCTCTCCTTTGTTTTCCTTTCAAATAAGGATAGAATGGGAGAAATTTTATGATTCTACCTGATGATTGCCTGCTTTATTATTCCAAAGCACATATGTTTGTTCATAGAAAAAGACTCTCAAGCATTGAACACCCAAAGTCAACAAGTATACATATGTAGATGAAGAACAGAAAACACTGGGAGTTCTCAAGTAATTTAAAAACCTTTAAACACCTCAAGCAATTATGTCCTGATGGATATCTACCCAGAGGTGGGGCTGACCTGCACATTTGGGCTCTTTGTTTTACATTTAAAAGGGGGTCTGTCCCCACCTCCCGCCCTGGGCCTTAGGGAAGGAATGGAGGCATGGTTGTTTGTTCTATGCTACCTTCAAATATGGTACCAGAGCTTTGGCTATCTGGTTCCATTCCACATGATACCTTTTGTTTGTCTCAGATGATACCATAACCAAGGGGCATGAATGGAACCTTTTAAAATAATAAATGCAATCTTATTTGGTAAGCAAGATCATTGAAGTACCTACATGTTAGGATTTCCTGATAAGTTTCTCTTTGTCCATGCATCCTAATCTTTCCCCCTTTTAACCTAGCTCCTTATCCTCCCTGCCTCCTACTGGCCTTCCTCAATGTCCTGGCTCTCCAATAGAAGAGTATCCTTTTGGGCACCAGTTTGTCAAAAGTATATTTTTGCTTATTAATTGTAAACACAATTTATCACCAATTTTCATTTATACCCAATACTAGAGGCCTGGTGTACAAAATTCGTGCAGGGGGGGTGGGAGGTTCCTCAGCCCGGCCTGCATCCTCTTGAAATCCAGGATCCCTCAGGGGATGTCCAACTGGCAGTCAGACATCCCTCTCGCAATCCAGGACTGCTGGCTCCTAACTGCTTGCCTGCCTGCCTGCCTGCCTGCCTGATTGCCCCTAACTGCCTCTGCCTTGGCCCCTGCCGCCACGGCTTCATCTGGAAGGACGTCCAGAATGACGTCTGGAAGGTCGTTCGACTGTCTGGTCTAATTAGCATATTACGCTCTTATTATTATAGATAGATCACATTACACACATCAGCAAGTATTAGAGATTTTCACTTATTACCATCTTTGCCAAATTTGGAAGTTCTGTTCTTATCCTTCTCAAATTCTAGAACATCTGACATAATGGATGCTTACCTTCTTAAACCTTTCTCTTCCTTTGGTTTCTCTTTAGCACTCAATCTTTAGTCACCTCTCTGTTGCTTCCTTGCTTCATCTGCCTCCTGTCTAATGTTGCTGCTCCCCAAAGGTCTGAACTCAGGTTTTCAGGCTTCCTTCCTTCCTCTTCCCTCATGCTTTTGGCTCCTTATCTTCCTCCCAGACCTTTGGCCACACCCAAGTCCATGTGGCAAGCCACATCTTCACCTGGCTGCCTCCCAGACACCTCGTTCACCTCACGTTTGAAATAGAACTCATTAGATAGCAAGAGCATGCACATCAGTGGATCTGCCATTTTCCCAAGGTCCCCAACACAGTTGTCATTTCAAACTCCATCCTTCCATTATCGCTTATATTCCATCTGTCACCAAGCCTCATCATTTCCTCTGTCAGCATGCTTCTCTACTTCTGGTGCTGCCAATGGAGCAAACTCGCCATTCCTCTTATCTTAAAAACTTTGGTGCACTCCTAGCATCTCATCCTTGCCTCTGAGAACTCGTCCTCATCAATCTATTTTGCAAACCACCAGTCTATGTATGCCCTTCCCAAAGCTCCATTTCCATCACGCTCTCATTCTCCCTCTTTAAAGGCTTAAAATGGCTCTCAAGTGCCCACAACTGCCAACAGTCCCTCCAGGATTTCAAGACTTTCCATTCACAAAATAAGACTCTTGCACTACAGGTAAATCCAGACCTACAGGCTCCGAATGGGGAGTGGTGGATGGGAGTGACAGGTGGAATCTGTAACTTTACAAGCACCCCAGGTGATTCTAGCACAGTTGTTCTGCTATTCAACTGAGCAATACTGATCTGATCCACTCCTGGTAGCCACCTTTCCTCCTTTAGTTATTGCTGTGTTATCATTATTTTACACTCCCTTCAAAATTCTAATCATTTTTGGAAACTCAGTTCCAATTCTCCTTCTTCCATGAAAACTCTTTTTAACAGCTTCAGATGAATTTAGTACTACAGTCTCAACCTTGTTTCCCAGGCACAAGCAATTAGATCCAAACACTTACTGGCTCTCTGCTATGACCCAGGCACCATAAACAGGCACTTAGGCTAGAGAAATGTACCATAATCCCAGGCCTCAGTCAGTTCACAGTCTAGTGACAAAGACAAGAAACCAGTGACTCCAGGACAGTGTGATAAGATACCAGAGAGTAGAGAGCAAGCAGGTACAGAGAAGAGTGCAAGGAGAAGGGGACTCAACCTGGCTGGAGAGGTCTCAGAGAAGGGGACTCTGAACCGTCCTCAGTAAGAGGTGAGGACTTGGCCAGGAAGACAGGAAGGACTCCATGTGTAGGAGTCCTGGCCACACAGGGGCTTGTGGGAGCCCGGCTGCTGGGACAGGGTCTGTAGGGGGGGCATGAGGGCAGGGGGCCCGGATGGAGGAGATGCTGTCCTGCCAGGCTACCCTGAAGACTCGATGCAGGAGCCCAGGGGAAGGTGCAGGAGGTCGATTTGGCCAGCAGGGCAGGTGTCTCTCCAAGAGCCCATTTCATTAAGCACAGACTAGGTTCAGACTTAGTCTTACATCCCTTTTCTATTTCTTTCTTTTTTTAAAAATATATTTTATTGATTTTTTTACAGAGAGAAAGGGAAAGAGATAAGAGTTAGAAACATCGATGAGAGAGAAACATCGATCAGCTGCCTCCTGCACATCTCCCACTGGGGATATGCCCGCAACCCAGGTACATGCCCTTGACCAGAATTGAACCTGGGACCCTTCAGTCCACAGGCCGACGCTCTATCCACTGAGCCAAACCGGTTTTGGCATCCCTCTTCTATTTCAATAAATTCCCCAAACTGCACATGGTAACAACAAAGAACACTTTATGTGGGCCAGCAATTTTCACCTGGTGTGCCGCAAGAATTTTGAAAACATGCAATACCTGACTATTTAGTCAGGGGCACTGACCTTTTTCCCCCTTAGATTGTCAAATTAAAAAATGACAACAGTCAATAAAACAATAGTCAACTGGTATGAATGCCTTGTCTTTGACCATAAATATATGTCATATATATTGTATTGGTCACGTCGAATAATAAGATTGTGTCTGATTGGTTCATTCTTGGTACCAGAAATCCTCATATACAAATATGAATACTGATTTTTTAAATATATATTTTATTGATTTCAGAAAAGAAGGGAGAGAGGAAGCGATAGAAACATCAATGATGAGAGAGAATCATTGATCGGCTGCCACTGGGGATCGAGCCCACAACCTGGACATGTGCCCTTGACTGGAATTGAACCTGGGACCTTTCAGTTCGAAGGCCGACACTCTATCCCCTGAGCCAAACCAGCTAGAGCAAGATACTGATTTTTTTTTAAGTCACCTTAAAGCAAAGAGAAGGTAATTACTAATATTATTTTGTAAATCAATCAAAATTATACCTATTTTTGTCAGATTGGCAAAAAAGATATTTTTTGGTGTGCTGCAGAATTTTAGTAATTACTATGTGTAGCATGAGATGAAAAAGTTTGAAAATCATTGCTCTAGAGACTCATACAATGATCATGCTGAAGCCAATGATATTTTAAGCATTTATAAAAGGTTTGATGAATATCAACAGTTCCCTGGTTCCTGGAAGGCTAACAGTTTTGCTCAATAGCTGTTCATGCTTTTTCACTTTTGTATCTGTTTCTATATTTTGTCTTACGTTAGTTAATTACTCTGATGTAATTACCTCAAATTGTTTTTGGAAGAGGATGGGGTATAAATAAATTATTATTAAAGTTTACCCAGATGGATGCTTGCTCTTCAGTATCACATAATAAAGAATGACAAAGTAATTTCATGCATACTTCATTTTTTAAAAAAGAGGGGTTGATTATAAACACAATCCCGTTAATCCTAATTCAAGCTAACAATCCTTCATTTGTGTAACATGTTAGGCATTATAAAGTTTTTTTAATTGTTGCAAAAATATACATGACACAAAACTTAACCATTGAAACAATTTTTAAGTGTACAATTCTGTGGTACTAAGTACACTCACAATGTGGTGTAACCATTACCAGAACATTTCCATCATCCGAAACTGAAACTCTGTATTCATTAAACACTAACTCCCCATTCCTCCCTGCCACCAGCTCCTGGTAACCGCTATTCTACTTCCTGTCTCTCAGAATTTGCCTATTCTAGATACTCCAAATAAGTGGAGTCATACAACATTTGTCCTTTTGTGTCTGACTTATTTGACTTAGCATAATATTTTCAGGGTTCATTCATGTTGTAGTATGTGTCAAAATTTCATCCTTATTTAAGACTATCTTTCATTATTTATATATACCACTGTTGTTTTTACTCACTCGTCTGTTGATGGAAACTTGGGTTGCTTCAACCTTTTGTCTATTGCAAATAATGCTGCTATGATCATTGGTGTGCAAGCCTCTGCTTGAGTCCCTGCTTTCAATTCTTGGGAATATATGCCCCCAAATGGTCTTGCTGGACCACATGCTATTTCTATTTTTAACTTTTTGAGAAACCACCGTACTGTTTTCCAAAGCAGCTGTACCATTTTGTAGTACTACCATCAGTGCACCAGGGTTCTAATGTCTCCACAGCCTCATTAACACTTACTATTTTCCCATTTTTAAATGATAGCCAGCCTATTGGGTGTGACGTAAGGTGTCTCCTTCAATGTGTTTGTTATATTCCTTGAGCCACCCAACACCTGATAAAGAGCTCGTCCAGGACAGATGTCCTGTCTTACTCATCCTTGTCCCGTGACTTCCAAGCAGGTAAATTCCCAATAAATGTATGGAATGGATGAATGATAGATTCAGGAACAGACGGACGCCAATTCTGCGAGTAATAGTAGGCACTAATTGTTATTCTCATTTCACAGAGGAGGAAATTAAGACTCACAGCAGTAAGCGGTTTGATTGAGATCAAGCTGCTGGCTAGGCATGGCCAGCAAGACTTCTCTAGCTTTAAAACCAGCGGCGGGGGAGCTGATATGCCAAGGGTGAATGTCAGTCCACTAACTGACATAAGTGATAGTAAGGACACAAGTGGGGTGGTGGGGAAAACTGGCTCAGGCCATGTGTGTTCATGTTTAGGATTCAAGGAATTGGGCTGACGTCTCAGAACCATGGTCCACAGGCACATCTTCCATCCAAACATAACAAGATGTAATGTGAGAGATTGCTGGTATACCAAGGAAATTCATGGAATACTGCTGAGAGGAAAATCATTATCTGTTCAGTTCATAGGAAAGGGTACTACTGGTACTAACTCCATCAGGAGTCTCCAAATTACTCAGTAATCTTCCGTAAAGAAAAGAAATTGTGAAACAGTTAATAAGCTTCCACTTCATGCAAATAAAAAGAAATCTATTGAAAAAAAAAAAAAAAAGGAAAGCCCCAAAGACAGAAAAATGTATAAAAATAGTCAAAAATAAAAAACCTTGGGAAGAGACACACTGCTCTTTATATATATATAAAGACACACTGTGTCTTAGCTCTATATATAAAAGCCTAAGTGACCATCTGATCGTTCAACCATCCCACTGGTAGTTATGATGTACAATGACCATCAGGGGGCAGATGCTCAGTGTAGGAGCTGCCAAGCTGAGGTGACTTGGCAGCTGCGGTTCTCGGGTGACGCACCCGGAACGAGAGAGAAGGGAGCCTGATTCGGGGTGTGTCACCTGAGAATTGCCTTCTCGCAATCTGGGAACCCTTGGGGGATGTAGGAGAGCTGGTTTTGCCCAATCCCCGGAGGCCAGGCTGAGGGACCCCACCGGTGCATGAATCTGTGCACCAGGCCTCTAGTTTTATTTTATTTTATTTATATATACATATATATATTATTGGTTTTTTTACAGAGAGGAAGGGAGAGGGACAGAGAGTTAGAAACATCGATCAGCTGCCTCCTGCACACTCCCTACTGGGTATGTGCCCACAACCAAGGTACATGTCCTTGACCGGAATCGAACCTGGGGCCCTTGAGTCCGCAGGCTGACGCTCTATCCATTGAGCCAAACCGGTTAGGGCCAGGCCTCGAGCTTTAAATAATTAACTCAATATAAATCCCAGGCAGGCCTATAACTGTCTGGTTTGAGTGGGGTTTGAACCACATATGCTTCATAAAGCAGGCAATGAACAGTTAGAAATTTTTAACTATTAAGAAAAGAAAAACAGAGAACTCTATTTCAATTGTCCTTAAAATATCAGCACAACCAAACTTAAGTGTAAAACACAAATGGTTGCATCTGGGCCAGGCCTGCAGCCTCCATGTTATAGTCAACACGATTTCCTGGGCACCTGCTCTAATGTTCTCGTTTTCTCAGCACCGCCCCATCAAAGGACCCAAACCATTGTACTCAGTTTAGAGAGCTGGCAAGGCTGATACCAACTGTCTTTGAAAATATAAGCATTAGTCAGACAACATTCAAGATTGTCCCTACACAGATGTCATCATTCACTCAAGTTGGATGTGCCCTCCTGAGTAGGAGGCAGGAGATGGAGTTAGAGGCAGCCCCCAGAAACTTTCCCAGAACCCTGACGGCCCTGGGAGTGTGAGGCGTGTGTCTGATCTGCAGGCGGGGTGGGGAGAGAAATGCTGGCAGAACCACTGTCAGGGAGTGGGCCCAGGCCACTGCCACTGGGGCTGTCTGGGCATTTGCAGCCTGGAGGGAGACCTGTGCCACCTCACTCCACCCCACTCCTCTTCCCCACCCCTCCCCCTGCGAGGCCACCCCATCCACACAGCACAGCTCTACTGGACCAAGGAGGGTCCCAGCCTCCAGGACCTGCCTCTCAGAGGCTGCCCCTGTCTGTGCGGGGCCCCTGCTGAGGTTAGATGGGCACATAGAGAGGCCCTATGTGTGATGGAGGAGGTGATGGGTGCAGCAGGCCCCTTCCTCGTGCAGAGGAGAGAAAGGAAGGCAGTGGGTTCTGAGAATGGCCTGCGGTGAGTGCCTCTGTGTCCTCGGCTCCCGGCACCTTCCTGCTCCAGGTGTACCTCGTGTGGCTTCATCCAGCGGCCAAGCCCCGGAATGGAGGGAGGATGCGGACTGTGCCAAACCACAGGAGCAGAGGCAAGACTGTGGGGGAGCGAATGCCTCAGTGTCAGCTCTGGGGCCTGCTGGCATCAGGGAGGAGCACACTGGGGCCACTGTCCTGCGGACGGGCTTCCTGGAAAGAAAGTTTGAATATGTGATGGATGTGGGGAGCGTTCAGCACACATTCAACTCAACCAACGGTCAATACACACGGATCCACTCTGTGCAGAGCCTGTGGGGGATCCTTTGTGGGAACTGGAGACGAGTGGATGTGGGTCCCCCCTCGAGGTCTGAGGCCTCTCAAAAGAATAGGAAACAGACCCGCAGACAATTTACACAGTGACACAGTGCCAACTGTTACTGACACCAACGCCCTGGGCTGGGCCCGCTGGTGAGAAGAAGAGGATTCTGGCCCTTGGGACAGTCAAGTTCCATCCAGTCAGCGTTTCACAAACACGTGTTTGGTTCATGCATTTTAGACGTGTCAAGCTTAGGGCTTGTGTGACACATGTAAGTGAAGACATTCACGTGTGGAGCTCAGAATCTATAGAAAAATAAGTCAGGGATAAAGGCCACGGACGAGACCACCAGGGAGCAGGTGTGGGGAGGAAAGCCCAGCCGAAGGACTGTGGGTGGAGTGGTTGGCAGGCAGCACAGGAGGAGGCAGCCAGAGATGGTGCATTATGTGAAGGGGCAATGCTGTATTAACAGATACGTGGCACACAGCAGGTCCTTCTGCAGCCATGATGATGGGGCGCAGCATGAAGGCACCTCGGCCAGCTCACCAGTGAGAGGCGCTTTCTGCAGCCGAGGTGACATGAGGGTGAAGGCGTCCACCCAGCCCGAGGATTGCCGAGCTCGGCCCTTCATGCACATAATTGTTATTGCAGTCAGTCCTCACTGCACCCTTCCAGGCAGGAATGGCCTGCGGTGTGGAGAAGGTGGGTCACTTGCCCAGATCCTGTGGCCGGCAGGAAGGAGGTCAGGATTCCAGCCCATCCCTCTCAGCTCTGGCCTTGCATGAACACTCAGCAGTTTTAGAACACAGCCTGTGGTGTGTCTGAGTAGGACAGGGCCTGTACAGGGTCTGTGAGGACATCTCCAGCCTAAGAGAATCCAGAAAGTGCAAATTACCCAAAAACAGTCAAGCCTGGCTCCGTGTCGAAACGCTTAAGTTGTGGAGGAGCACACTGGGCCATTGTCCTGCGGCACTAAGCGGATCAGCTACCAAAACTGCTTCTCCATTATTTCAGCGATGCATTCTTCTTTCTCGGGTCTCTTGCTCCCACCATCTCCTAGGTTCTCTTGTACTTGGGGTTCAAGTCTTCTTTCCCAACAAGTTGTGAGACATGCCTTTCTGCCTTATTCTCTGGTCCTGTCTCCCACATCTGCTTCTCCTCTGCTCTTTCTCTGCCTTATCTTATTCTTGCTAAATCTAACACGCAAATTGCAATTCCTCTCATTTTTTCCAGTACGTTCTGCTGTTCTCTAGTGCTCTGTGAAGCAAATTCCTGAACATAGTGGTTTCTGTTCACCAGCAGCGACTGTGGATAAAGAGGGCAAGGCGACCCTGTCTTCTTTCTTTGAGATGGTTAAATCAGCATCACCACTATCATCTAGTCTTGTTTCTAATTAATTTCAAATTTTTCATGCACTTCCTCCCAGTTAAATAAATTGAGGGCTCTGTTCTTAGCATCAAGCCTATCATTCTCTTTCTCCCCCTCTGAGGTAGGATGGGGAGCCAGCCTGGGGTGGGAAATCCTCCCACATGAACAAAGGAGCCTCCCAGACTGTTGCCCTCTTCCCTGTGTGGTGTGTACAGTGGGCACCCGGGCAGACGTTCTGGGCTACTCTGTTCATCCTCATCTCTCATCTACCTCCTCTTTCCATGCCCCCCACCCCCCGCCCACCAACAAAAGCCACACACATCCTCTCATCAATCTCCTGACTTACACTGGAAATTTACCTGCCTGGGGCATCTAGTTCCATATGAGATGATATGAATATGTGATTTGCATGTATATATCAATGTTCTGGTCACTTTGTGAAACAGTCCTCTGGGTTTGTGCATGTGGAATGCTCTGGGGCTGACACATGGACCTGTGTGGGCCTCGCTCCACATGGCCTAAAAGGAATATAAAGGTAACTGAACATTTGCCCGTAGATATGGCATACACATATGACAGATGGGAAGAATGTATGTGAAATTAGTCAGGATTTCATTTTGCATAGGCAAAGAAGGGAGGTGATTTGCATGAACAATGAGTCAGTTTCCTTAAGGGTCCCTGTCAGTGACCCCCTTACAGATCATATTATATAAATATTTCTGTCTGTGTTCTGACATGCATATGGCACCATAACCTCTCCGTGGATAATAGCAGTTCTGAGTCATTCTCTCTATGGGATATATATATATAATTGGATGGCTCAAAATAAGCTAAGGGGCTTACAGAAAACAGTTATAAACCATCTGGAAAATTTAATTTGAAATAACAGGTACAATACTGTAATTACAATTTCAAACTCGGATTCAGTAATCTACTTTTAACCCACTACCTGTCTTATTCCTTTGACAATAAGAAACACAAAGCTTTTAATTTACTTGATGTGGGTTAATCTTTTTTTTTTCTCATGTTCAGAAATATGTACAATTACAAAATTGTTCAAAGTACTAATGACAATGTTAAATGATGATGTTTGCTAAGTGATAATGCTTGTTCTATAAGATGGCTGGAACATCTGAGGAATAAGAAACCAAACACATAAAGGATTTAGTTACCCTCTCCTTCAGTAGAAATTTACATTCTTCTGATTTTTGTCTAGAGGTGCGCATTAAGTACTGTGAGCAAGAAAAGCAGCTCCAAGACATTCGTGTGGATTCTGGCTCACAGTTGATCATCTGAGGATATATTCTCAATTAACTAACGAGGCGCCGGGAAGCACTTCCTGGAGTGGCCTTGAACCCATTGGAACTGAATCCGGTGGGACCTACCCATCGACAGCAGCACATCATCACCACCACGCGGGTGGCGGCGGAGGGGCAAGCAGGCTGGGCTTCGCAATGACCCACGACGCCAGGAGGTGCAGGGAACTCGCGCCCGCAGCCCGCGCCGTGGGAGAGCCTCCCGGGCGCCGCGCCCCCGCCCTCCGCAGGCGCCCCTGATTGGGTCGGCTCTCATCTGCCCACTCCACTCGGCTCCCCGAGGAGGAAGCCAGCGAGTCCGGTCCGCGCTGACTGCCCAGGCCTTGCCCCGGATCAAGCGGGCACGTTTTGTTGCTGAGGCCAAAGGCCTTTGCTGCGATGTCGGGAGGACAGCCGACCTCCGACTTGGGAGTTTAAGGAGCTGGGCTTGGATTTGGTAAGTTGTGCTTTAAGCGCTCTTTGAAATTCAACTGGGCTTGGAAGGCAACTCCGTGGGGGAGGGGGCGATTCCCCTCTCTGCCTTGCATTTTTCAAAACGAACCGCTGGGGTGAAGCTTTAGTTTTCCGTGGCGTTTCCTTTTTGTCACTGAGGCTCCTGGCATCTGCGGTGCGCCAGGAGCTCTTTCTGTCCCGGCTCGCGCTTGGAAGAGTTGCTCTGAACAAGGAAATAAAATGATGGGGCAACGGCAGCTCAGCCGAAACTTGCCTCCCAGAGAGGAGTAGCTGCCGCTCGTTCCGAACGAATGGACTGCTCGTCTAACAAATTGTATCTCCCGATGGAACTGTATCGAGACCAGTCGCTCCAGGGCAATTAACTAGAGATCGACGGTACGATTTTTAAAAAATGCTCTACAGCCGACGGCGTCCTAAATGGGGTGACCCTCCCACCCCGCCACCGGGTGGAAATGGGGTCCTCCCGCTCTGACCACTGAATGGGGGAAGCGCTAGCGCGCGTCTGGGAAACCTCAACTCCCTGATGAGTTGTTCTTTGTGCCCGGGAAGCGGAGACCGAGAGCAGCTCCAGGTCCGCGGTCCGGGCTCGGGCCGCCCAGCCTGCGCCCCGCCCCTGCCCGGCCGCCCGCCCGCCGCGCCGCCCGCCGAAGGGAGCAGCCCGGGACCAAGGAAAGGAGGCTCGCAGGCTCTTCTGTCCGCCCGGGACCTGACGAGGTTTCGTAGGGCGGGAGGGGAAGGTGGCGAGGAGGTGAGGGCGCGCACGTTCCGGAGGGCGGCTGCAGGACTCCAGGTTGGAGCGCGCGCCGGAGTCGGGCGCGCGGCTGGGCGTCGGGAAGCGGGAGCGGCCCCGCGCGCCACGGGGTCGGGCTGGGGCCGCGGGAAGCGCGGCGGGGAAGGGGGGCGCGTTTCCTCCCGAGCGCCTTTGTTCGCTGCTGCTTGGGGGCGGGCGCCGACCACCGGGACCCCGGGCCGAGCCGCCGCCCCGGCGCTGCAGGCGCAGTTAGGCTGGGGGGCGCGGAGCTCCGCTGGGGGGTAAGTTTCCTGGGGGGTCTGGCGGGTTCCCCCACCCGAGGGAGCTCCGGCGAGGCGCCCGCCGCGCCCCGCTGCTGAGACCCGCCCGAGCGCGGGGGACCCGAGGCCTCCGATTTCGGCGGGGGTCCCCCAACCTTGCGCTGCCCCGAGGCTGCGGGGGTGAATTCGGGTAGGAAGCTTGCGTCGTGGTGGAAACGAGGAACCGCCAGACTGAGGAAGCTTGCGTGGCTGGGGAAATGGAGACGGGGAAGTGGGCCGGCTGGGGGGAGTGGGGAAGGAGACCTCTTCCTAGCGGGAAGGTCTCTGCCACTCTGTGGTTTTTTTGTTTGGTTTGGATTTTTTACTCTGCTGAATTTTATTTTGCATCCCAAAGTGACGTCCCATATAGGTGAAAGTAGCAACTTTTCCTCTGACTCTGACTACACACCCTATCTTTTTTCTTTCCCAGTGCTGGTTTTCATAGGTTGTGGATCATGTTGAAGTGACACCTACGTTGAAGTTACACAGTGGTGGGTGGGGGCTTGTAGCTCAGATTTAGGGTAATTCTCTGATGAAAGGACAGCTATTAGAACTGGACTTGGTCCTCTGTGTCTTTATTTTGGGAAACGTTGCCTGGTCCCTATGGGGGAGGGGAGAGAGATGTGAGAAGTTGAAACTGACCCAGAAAAGGATGACTGAAGGTAGTTGTATTAAGTAGTGGCCCTGAAAAGGTCCCATCCTGAACTTCCTGAAAGGGGACTGGTGATGAGCAGTTAAGGTTTTACTTTCTCGAAACAAACTTATGGTAGATTTTATATCTTGTCACAGGGGATGGGGCGCTGCTTTTTTGGAGTCAACTCTTTTATTTTAAAGCAAAATACACTCAATATCTAAAATATTTCCTGTATATACTTAAAATGATCCTTCTCTCTCCTGCTCCTTCTCTCTCCCGCCCCCCACCCCCCCTCCGTCCCACAGGCATTCTCCTTGAGTATTTACTGAGCACCCTCCCAGGGTGAGGCTGACTCTAACCCACATGAGTCCTCCAGGGGCTCACCCTGACACCTTAACATGGGGATGAGTGCGATGACAGGGGAAGGTCAAGCCAAGCGCAGAGAAACTGTTCTCCAGGAAGTGAGAAATGAGAGATGATTACAGACAATAGTCTGGGGAGGGCCTGGGTTGGAGCAGGGGTTGAGTGGAGGGGGGCAAAAAGGGAAGAAAATGAGAGACATCTGTCATACTGTCAACAACAACAGCAAATGTGAAAAAGGAAACAGAGGCATAAATGATATTGGACACAGTGCTTGGCCCCCTCCCCACACACACAAAAAAATCTCAAAAGGTGAAGAATTTTCAAAATAAAGTGTAGGCTATAGCAAATAAACTTTATATTTCACTAAAGTGGAGACCGAGTTTCCCTTTTATAAAAGACTGATTCAAATGATGAGACTGTAGGAAAAGAAAATAACTTTCTCTCAAATATAGCACAGGTTGAATCATAACTCATGGGTTTTGAAATGGGTCATCTTTTAAAATGGGTCACTTTGGCTAGAATCATTGCACTTGGTGACTTTCAAATTGAAAAAGTGGAGTTCTTTCTGAGGATCAGCTGCACTAGAATCTACGTAACAAAACAGGACATGGTAGTAGAAAGAAACCGGGAGAAATTCAGAAAGAACAGTGTAACTCTAGACCAGTGGTTCTCAACCTTCCTAATGCCGCGACCCTTTAATACAATCCCTCATGTTGTGGTGACCCCCAATTTCATTGTTACAAATTGAACATAATTAAAGCATAGTGATTAATCACAAAAACAACATGTAATTATACATGTGTTTTCCGATGGTCTTAGGCGACCCCTGTGAAAGGGTCGTTTGACCCCCAAAGGGGTCACGACCCACAGGTTGAGAACCGCTGCTCTAGACGATCACAGTATGCATACACAGGGTGAGGCAAAAGGTTTACAATTGTTTGTATAAAAAATAATAAAATACTTAATAAATAATAATACAAGACTAAACTCTGTTTCTTGTATTTACAACTGTAAACCTACTTTTGTCCCGCCTCATACATAGGTATAAGTATCTTATCATGTTTAAAGATAAGAAAGTTGGTCTAGTGAGATGACCAAACTTTTTTTAAATCCTCAACTGAGGATATGTTTTTATTGATTTTAAAGAGAGAATGGAAGAGAGAAACATGGACTGGTGGCCTCCAATAGGGGCCCCAACTGTATGCACCGAACTACGTATCCTGACCAGGGATCGAACCTGCAACCTAGGTATGTGGCCTGACTGGGAATCGAACCTGCAGCCTTTTTGGTGTGCAGGTTGATGCTTCAACCAACTGAGCCACCCAGCCAGGGCAAGATAATCACACTCTGAATAAACAAAAGTGATTTTTTACATTTTAATGCCGGAATTTCAGAGGCTGACTTTGATCTGAAATTTTTACGATTATCGTCGATAGTGAAGGCTTTGACACTCTCAGAAGCCAGTTTTCTACAGAAAGGAATGAATGTTCTACCAATTCTGCAGGTAATAAGCTTCCCAGTTCAAAATACTATTACACAGCTTAAGATCCACCTAAGATTTCACATTTCGTATTTTATTCCTTTCCTCTAATTCTTTCTACAACTTTCTGATAGTTCTCTAGACAAAGTATGTTAAAAGGTTGACTGAAATCAGGTTTCCTCCATAATGTACAGGGTCTTAGAACCTTTGGCTTTGCCATCGTTGTTAAAATGTATTTTTTAAGGGCTTGTGGAAACCATATTGTTCTTTCCTGTCAAGGACAATAGAAGACTGTGGTTAGATGTTAGTAGTAAGTGCCTTTAGCAATCAGATCAGTATTTTAAAAAACTCATATCTAGTGAATATTTTGCTAGAAGAATATTAGGAGTTTATCTCATCGTTTTTAAAGGAAAATAATCCCAAAGACTATCAGCCATCTTCTGTCTATACCATCACAGTAAAGACCCATGAACAATTTCTAGAGAAAGGAAATTAGCGTACACTGAACACCTGATCTGCACCATTTTTTGGCAATAAATTATCTCAAAGGATCTTCAGAAAACACGGTGTAGTATACGGTTTGGAGACAAGTCAAGCTCATGTGACCAGTAAGTGGAAGCACCACTTTTGTTCATATTCTGAAACTCGTGGTTGCTTCACTCTCTTGCCTCCATCAGGTGGAGTCCAGGCTGCACCAGAACGTTTACTCGCTCTGGTAATGGATACACACTGGAAGCATCACTGAAGCCTTCCGGCATCCCACCTACCACACAGTAAGTGAGGGAATTAATATTTGTTGAATTAATTAACTGTAGGCATTATCTACTTCCAGGGCTGCCCAGCATAATGTCTGAAGCAGGGTAGGTGCTTAATAAATGGTAGTTAACTTATTATAATAAGTGTTGACTAGCTGAGACAGAAATGTATTATATATACACATTGTGTTTTACACCATTATTTTTGTACTCTGTAGACCTTCAATCAAATGTTGTTTCCCAAATATAATGTCCAGAACAGGGCATATGAACTGCCTTCGGACAACAGGCTTATATGTATAGTTTATATAATAGGTTTATATGGGGTTAGATTGTCAACTTATTTCTAAATCACTAGTTTTCATATCAGAATTTGACCTCAGCTTTGTGTGACTCGTTCATTTCATCCAATACTTATTCAGCAAATACTTGCTTAAATCGTGCCCTCTGAGTCCTATACTTTTTCTCCTTCCCTCCTTCTCACTTCTTTTTTTTTTTTTTTAACCTCCTTTGCCATTTTGGCTCCCCTCCCTTAAATACCCTAATCTTTTTTGTGGAGGAAAGGCTTTATACACACACAAAGGACCCGGACTCACGAGGTCCCTGGGTGCTCTGGGATGAAGAAAAGGAAGGAGGAAAAGTAGAGATGGAGGGTCAGTAAAGGGCTATGTTACAAAAAAATGAGAACAAGCTCGGACAAGACGCAGGCGGGAGGGAGCAAAACATAAGTGACTCCAAACTTCACACAGTGAAGCAGGTTCTTTGCTTTCTTGAGTCACTTCTCTTGGCCCTGCCCCACCTGCTCTCCTGCCCTCCCATCCTGATGGGAGCTCCCGGAAGGGCAGCCTTGCCAGGGCTGGGAAGGAAGGGCAGGGGAGGACCTCAGGGAGGGACCAGGGCCTCAGCTGGAATTTATGAGGTTACGTGGTGAACCCCAAGTCTCGGGACTTCAGTTTCTTCTTCTGCAAAATGGGGAGATGATTTCTCCCTCATAGGTTGTTGTGAGAGGTAAAGGGCCAGTACATGTGTCAGGCATTCCGAACGTGCCCGCTGTGCAGTAAACACACCCATGTTAGCGACTGTTGCTAGAGTGGGCAACGGAGAAGTTTGCTCCTTAAGTGGGCAAGCACAAAACAAGAACTGTGTCTAAAAGAGCAAACAGCCCTGTCAACCAACAGCTATGCTCAAGAATGAATACAGAAGGCCAAGCTTAGAAAGGCAAATGTTTGACCTTTACGAGGCCTACTTTATAGTTCAGCTTCTTTGTTTGTTTCAAATTCTGTATACTCAGACTCGTTACTGGAAATGTTTAATGACTTTTAATATAACTCCTGGAATATAATATCTGCTCTGTAGTCCTGTGTTACCAGTTTCCTTAGCACCTGTCTTTACTTAAGTCCTGTCTTTGTTTGTTTGTTCACTTGCTATTTCCCTGTCTTTATTTTTCCCATAACCAGCAAACAGAAATCTATACCTTTGTGTGACTTATAAAGAAGCATATAACTTAGTTTACATGGATGAGGCTTATTACTGGATTCACATGGTTGGTTTTATAACCTTGCTCTTTCTCTGTCCCACATCCATGCTTGCTGTGTTGGCACTGAAAGACTTTCGACCAACACTGAATCAAGAATTAACTCTTTAAATGTATTCTTTGTGGAGGGATAACAACTCCAAAAAACTTCTAATCTTTGTCCAAGGTTTGAGCAAAAGTTTCATAGCTACTTACAGCCACACAAACACCTAAAAATAACTGTTGGGTAGAATTTTTTACAGGCCTTATGTTGAAAACAATTATTTTATTGCAGAGAGAGAGAGAGAGAGAGAGAGAGAGAGAGAAAGACTAACATTGATCAGTTGCCTCCTGCACGCGCCCTGATTGGGGATCAAACCCGCAACCTGGGTATGGGCACCAATCTGGAATCGAACCCACCACCTTGTGGTGTACGGATGATGCTCTAACCAACTCAGCCACACCAGCCAGGGCAACACCCAATTTGATTAAATAATAAAATAAAAGTGAGAGAGTATGTGAGTTGTGTATTCAAATTTCAGATTGCTTCCTTCCTTCTTGAGCAAATAAAATAGGTAAAGAGTACTAAACAGAAACCAGTTGTGTTTCTCAGCACAAGTTACTACAACTAATGTGATCAGAAAAATCTATGGGAATCAAATTATAGCCTTTCCAGTAAATTCAGGGCTTTTTATTCCTGATTTCTTTTAACATGGAGGTTTGGCTCCTGAGGATTGGTCCTAGCTATGTTTAACAGGGAGGAGAGGATCAGACAAGCCAGGTAAAAATTCTTGAAATGTAAAACAAAATGTAAAGATGGGACAGAAAATATCAACATTTTTCCTTTTGTGTTATGCCCGGACAGGAAACAAAAACTGTGTTTCACTGGGACTTTGGCCTAAAAGTTTAAATGTAAAAGGTACATAGTACTTAGGCTTTTTAAGAAAAATTGTAACTTTCTGGAGGAGCATTATTAGTTCATAATCATACTTGCATCACTTTTCAATGATCCTGGCCCTGACCTTCAGTATGCCTCAGGGAGTGGAGAGGGCAGGAGCCTGGGAATCCGACACACACATGGGAATGAGACGCTGACAATGTGTGACTCTTCTCCTATCTCAATGAGGCAGGAAGTAAACACATCAGCTAAGAGTGAGGAGGACAGTCCTCAGAGAGGGGAGACTTAGCATGGCTGGTGAAGAGACTGGGAGAGGGAGAAGGGCGGGACAAGTGAAAGACAGTCACACAGCACGGAGTGCCCTGCCCACAGCTGGGTATGGCCATTGGCAGGGATGCTGCCTGCGGGTGTCACACCTTCCCCAGCAGCCTGGCGGGTGTTGTAGGAGCAGAGAAGACGGGGGTGACCTGAGGTCTGGGGCTGTCGGGGTGGAAGGATGGGAACCGAGGAGAGGAGGGCGAAGGTGCCAGATGGTTCCTCATCCAAGGCAGGGAGGTGGGTCAGGAGCTCGCTGGGTGGGGTGAGGGGGTTGGGGGCAGGGAGAGGGGGGCAGAGTGTTCTAAATGAATATAGAGGTGGTGGTTGGAGATGAGTGTACTGGAGACTATGTGTACTTGACTTTAGAATTTAGAGGGAATGAAGTTCCAAGCGAAGCCACGTAACGAAAGTGTGTAGCGGGAAGGAAATGTGAACACAGGGTGCATACATCATAAAATAAGGCTTCCTTAAGCTTCCGAGTGTCTTCTTCTTGCTCAGAGCGCCCACCGCATCTTCAGTCCTGCGTGCCTCCCTCTCATGACCTGCGGGACTTCTCTACCCGCTGTGTCCCCAGCACCTCACACTCAATACAAATCTAAAACCGAACACGTTCCCCCCTCACGCTAACTAATGAAACCAGTTTCCCTCCTCTGTCAGCAATGCTTGAAACTAGATCCCACCCCTCCTCCTCCTCCTGACCCCCGTCGCAGGTCACTCAGCAGGTACTGCTGGTTTCTGTTTTCCTTGAAAGGGTCTTCTTTATCCCCCCCCCCCCGCCCCCCTCTACTCCCACCACGCAGGCTGGGTCCTCTCCACCTTGTGCTGTGTCAGCACGAGGCCCCGATGAACCAGTGTCCTGGTCTCCAGGCCTCTGCGTCCATCCCGCATGCCATTGCCAGATCAATCCGAATATTAAGACAATTATCAGCTACACACAGACAGTTATCAGCAAGAAAGGCCTGTGTGTGGCTTCACTTGGAACTTCATTTCCTCTAAATTCTAAATTCTACTACACATACGCTCCAGGACACTCATCTTCACCACAACCTCATGCCATTGCCAGATCACGAGAATATTAAGGAATCTGTTCCTTCTCAATCCGAATATTGCAAAAAGCTTAATTCATTTTGACAAGGGAGCTAGTAATAAAAATACAATCTCCTGTGACTTACTGCTGCCCTATTATTATCAAGGTTCTGCTTATGCAGGCCCCAACCTCCCTGCTTTCAAATTCATCCCTGTTTCTCCAATATTGGCCACACTTTGATTCTTTCTTTTTAAACATTTTTAAAAATATATATTTTTATTGGTTTCAGAGAGGAAGGGAGAGGGAGAAAGAGAGAAACATCAATGATGAGACAGAATCGTTGATCGGCTCCTCCTGCACGCCCCACACTGGGGATTGAACCCGTAACCTGGGCATGTGCCCTTGACCAGAATCAAACCTGGGACCCTTCAGTCTGCAGGGTGATGCTCTATCCACTGAGCCAAACCAGCTAGGGCGATTCTTTCCTTTCTTGCCTGAAATACACTGCCTCCCTTCCTGCAGCCACCTACCTCCTGCTCATCCTCAGGCCCTCTGACCAGCTGTCACTAACTCTCCTCCCAGGAACAGTCTGACTGTGCCTGGAGCTGGTGCCGCCCAAAGTCGGGCTGACACACGGTCTGTACCTTCTGTGGCGTGTTGATTGTCACCCCTGGGAGCTGTGCTTTTATGCGGGCACCATGGGACTTGTCTCAACCATATTGTAGATGCTCTCAGACCGGAGACTATAAAATACTACTTCACGACTCCCACTGGGCCTGGCACAACTATTTCCACAGCGAGGACTCAGATACTTGTAGGATTCATTGAAACATTGGACACCGAGATTGTTGACCTTAAAGTGCACACCTCACCATCTTGATGTATAGCATCAAAATGTATAGCAGGTTTGCATGGTATTTTAGGATCACGAAAGGAGACTCAACAAAGAAATGAATTGATGGCCTGGGTGAAGCAGGATAAAATCGGGGGTAGTTTAGGGAACCTGGTTGCCTGTACGTGCACTAACTGGGTTTTTCCAGCAAAGTTTAAGGAGCTGTGCCCGCAGTTAAGAGTAATTGAGGGGCACAGCTCCCAGACTAAAAGGTATTTGGGGTGGGGTCTGCCACCTTCTCTTTTGATGCTCCTACTTCTGTTCTTTCTTCCTCTGACTACTCCTGTCTATTAGGGAAGAGAATATTAAGGATATCTGTTCCTTCTCCATCCCAACAGAAGCAAACCCAAGTTGCATCCTGAATATTTGAATATTTTCCTTTAAGCAGTTCTTTGCCCTGTGCTCCCTAAGGTCTTTCCTGTTTCCCATTTCCAGCAGGCTCTGAGTCACCTGTTACTTCTCTATGCCCTCAACTAACCATACATTGATATCACCTCCCATTTGCAGATGAAGTCACCAAGTCAGAGTGTACTGAGGGGTGTCCGAGGTTACATGATAAATCTGGCCCCAAAGCTGGGTAGCCCTGGAGTTTCCCGCCTGTGGATTGGTCACTGCACCGAGCTGTGGGCACACAAAGGAAGCTGCACCCACAGCATTCTGTGTGGTCGTGCTGAGCTTTGCAAGCATTGTGGGGATGGCTTTGTTTCCTGGAAGGCCCTGCGTGTTCTTTCCCCAGGCCGGGCAGGTCTGTGGGCTTCTGCTCGGTTCCCTTTCCTGCAGGTTGAATACGGAAACTAGAAGATGTGCTCTGGAAAAGCTGTAAGACTGCGAGTCAGAAGAGTGGGGGGCAATTGCATGTGCATGGTCTCCGTTCGCAAAGCCAGAGTTGGGGGCAACATGGTCTCGTTGTAATTAATGAATTTAGATCCCGGAGGTGCTCTTGCTTTTGGTTGGGAAAGGCCGCCTGGTGACTATGTTCAGTGTGGAGGAGTTCAGGTGTTCTTTTGTTAGAAAGAAGAAGCTGGGTACTCTAAAAGAGTAGTTTACCTTTCCCAGATCTCCCCCTCATCCAACCAGGACTATCCCTGGCATGTATTTCTGATGGATATAAATGGTGGGTAAACAATTCAAGCCCGTACAGGTGAAGAAATCTTGTTTTAGGGCTTTACTTGCGGTCCAGAACCTAAATAAGCAGCATGGGTCATTAGCTTCATGACAGGTTCTTTGTCATCTTTCATAAAACTGTTCTGACTCTTTGAGGTCAGTTGGAAGAACTATGGGAAATTAAGGTAAATACATATGGGGTGCGAGGATGGGAGATAAAATAAATGTTGTGGGCTGGCTGCTAGGTTGTAGTGACGTTAGCAGCAACACACCCACTGGATGAGTAATAGATCGCAGTTCCTTGGAGAGATACCAGGGCAACTGAGAGTCAAGTGTACATGAGGAAGCTGAGGAGTTAGGCTTGTGGGCGGATTGTCTAGCAAGAAGGTCAGACTTGTAAACCACTGTGAATGTGGGCCGAGGCAGCTAGCCCTGGAACGCACTAAGCACAGCTGCTCAGATATGGGGAGCTAGTCTGTGCCTGTGGTTCCGAAGCTTACTCCTTTGGTTCCTTCCCAGGGTCCTTAGGAATAGACACCGCAGGTTAGATTCAACTGAGAATTTTCTCTGAATTCTTTTTTTTTCCAAATGTATTTTTATTGATTTCAGAGAGGAAGGGAGAGGGAGATGAAAACATCAGTGATGAGAGAGACTCGATGATCGGCTGCCTCCCGCACGCCCCCTACTGGAGATCGAGCCCACAACCTGGCATGTGCCCTTGATCGCAGTGAGCCTGGGACCGGATGCTCTATCCACTGAGCCAAACCGGCTAGGGCTTTTCTCAGAATTCTTGAACACATGCTGTCTTAAACATCTGCAGATAAGCAATCTCTGTTACTTTGTGGTAAGCCTCCAATTCCTTCAGTGTGTCTGGGGCAAGCTTTATTGGATCTGTACTATTATGAACTTGCTGTCATCATTCATCTATTTTGCCTTGAACTGTATAGTTACTTTCATCCTGACTCTATTTCAAATCAATATAGTCTTTGATGGACCCATTTGAGAGATTTAAACTTTTAAGTATATACGATGTTAGCCATTTTAGAGGGCTTTTATTTTTTATTTTTTTTAAGGTTGAGGAGAGAAAAGGGTCTCTGTATTCTGAATGGGAAGAAAGTAGAGAGTGCTTCTTTCTTTTCCCCTCTACTCCCCTTTAAAGAAATAGGCAGCTGTATGTCTCTCTAAGTGCTTGCTGCCTCGTTACCCTATCCAGGTCAGTCCAATTACATTTAGTTTGTAAGGAATTATGAGTAGTTTATTCCTTTCGGCAACCCATTCACTTGTCATCTTTCCTTGTCTCAACTCTAATAGGCTACACTTAACTTCCGCAGAAGGAAGTACATGGGATACCTGCTCGAAGCCAGCCACCGAACTCGATGAAGGATGCCGGCCTGGGAACATACTGATGTGCCAGTGTCCTCATCCTATAGGGTGTTCCATTCTTTTGCAAGCTCAGCAAAAATGGTCTTCAAAGAAAACATTTTGTGACATAAGAAGCTCCTTTTACATTTGTAACGACCAGCCTGTCTTAAGATGAACATCGGTTCTACAGAGTACGAAGCTCTGCGGTCTCGAAGAAGCAAATGCCCATTTTACACGGAGCCTAACTAAGAACGGACGTCAGAATGTTTGTTAGTGGCAGAAGAGTGAAAAAATGGCAGTTTGTCCAGTTATTTGCCACTTGTTTCATACTGAGCCTCATGTTTTTTTGGGAACCGTTTGATAACCACATTGTGAGCCATATGAAATCCTACTCTTACAGATACCTCATAAACAGCTACGACTTTGTGAATGAGAGCCTGTCTCTCAAGCGCAGCGAGGATGGGGCTCCTCGCTACCAGTACTGGATTAACCACAAGGAGAAGTGCCAAGCACAGGATGTCCTCCTTTTACTGTTTGTAAAGACTGCTCCTGAAAACTACGACCGACGTTCTACAATCAGGAAAACGTGGGGCAATGAGAAGTATGTTCGGTCTCAACTTAATGCCAACATCAAAACTCTGTTTGCCTTAGGAACGCCTTCAAACCCACTGACGAGAGAAAAACTGCAAAGGAAATTGGTTTGGGAAGACCAGATATACAATGATATCATTCAGCAAGACTTTGCTGATTCTTTCTACAATCTGACTCTTAAATTACGTATGCAGTTCAGTTGGGCAAATACCTTTTGTCCACATGCTAAATTCCTTATGACTGCTGATGATGACATATTTATTCACATGCCAAACCTTATTGAATACCTCCAAAGTTTAGAACAGATGGGTGTTCAAGACTTTTGGATTGGTCGTGTTCACCGTGGTGCCCCTCCCGTTAGAAACAAACACAGCAAATACTATGTCTCCTATGAAATGTACCAGTGGCCAGCTTACCCTGACTACACTGCTGGGGCTGCTTACGTGATCTCTAGTGATGTAGCTGCCAAAGTCTATGAGGCCTCACAGACACTCAACTCTAGTCTTTACATTGATGATGTGTTCATGGGCCTCTGTGCCAATAAAATGGGGGTAGTACCACAAGACCATGTGTTTTTCTCTGGGGAAGGGAAAACGCCTTATCATCCCTGCATCTACAATAAAATGATGACATCTCATGGACATGTTCAAGATCTTCAGGACCTTTGGGAGGATGCCACAGACCCTAAAGTGAAAACAGTTGCAAATGGTTTTTTTGGCCAGGTATACTGCAGGATAATGAAAATAGTTCTCCTTTGCAAGTTGACCTATGTGGACACATATCCCTGTAGGGCTGCCTTTGTCTAATAGTACTTGAATGTTGTATGTTTCCACTGTCACTGAGCCAAACCTGGATGAAAAACCTTTCAATGTTTGTCTATACCTTAAGTGAAAGGTGAATATGAACAAAACAAAGAAATATTTTGAAAGTGCAGTCTCTCAGAATTTTTCTTTGATTATAGAAGCTATTCAGTATAACTTATCTACTTCATTGCCTAAATCCATTTCAAGGAATTTATATTTAGAAAAGGTTTGTGAAAACAAAACTAAAGGGAATTCAAGTTCTCAATGCCACACATATATCTGCAGCATAAAGAAGTTATTAAGGAACCACAGTGTTAGTAGAAGAACTGCATTGGAAAGTACCAACCGAGTGTAGAGTATACCATTTCAAAGAAAGGAATATATTGTTAAACTAGGTATACAAGTTAATTTTTATTAAAGAGCACTTGATGGAAATGGTGGGGGCAGTGGAGGATTGGCATAAGAGAAAGTACTGCATCTGGTAAAGGCAAGCCTCATATTTTTCAGAGGAGATTTAGGAAAATGTATAGCATGTCCTCAAATAACCTGGTTTTGTCAAGCATCATTTGTTACAGCACTGATAAGATTTTGTAGGAACTTGACTCTTGTTTATATCAATTAGCCTATTGTAAAAAATTTTCATTATACATTGTTCCACTGCAGTTCCAACTTACCGATAATGTCAAATGAGGACTTCCTGTACACAATTTACTTATAAACAGCCAAATCACTATTGTCACATCCATGTAGATAGTATTGGGGCCATTTAAAACATATTTATGTCTTTTTCCAAAGTTTAATGTAAAATTGGAGAAGTCATTAGCTCTGCCCTAACTGGTACTCTCTATCTATTTATCATTAGAAAATGACATAAAACATGGCAGCTTGCTACCGATAGGGTCCTTCTGTAGGGAGAAATCATTGTTTATTCAAATAAGCTGATATTAATTTTAATTCAATGAATTTTTCAACTGGTTCTTAAATATTCAATATCGGTCTGTTTTTAAGGTAGTTATTTGAATGTAGTTTGTATAGAGGCATAATATAATGAAGACTTCAAAAGGAAAGGTAGAATATTAAAAACTTCTTTTCTCTATAAATTATAAAATAAAATTCTTAATATCTAAATTATTGTAATGGTTACTAAAATTAGCCTACTCCTCCCCAACAGGTCTCATAAACCACAGTATTTTGTTCCAGTTTCAGATTTTAAAATTGAGAGTATTAAACGTCACACCAATACTACAGTAACTTCAAAAAATCGATTTCATCAAAACAACCATTAGACGTATCTTTGACTTTTAAGTATTTCAAACTTGAAGTCAGAATGAAAGTTGTCAGAATGAGATTGAAAGCATTTGTAAAGCCATATGTCCCTTATAATCAAGGAGATGTGGCTGAGATAGAACAGAGGGAGTTTCATTTCTTTTACAAAGCAGGATAGAAAGGTGGCCATGGTGCTAACAGCTTCCCCTCACTGCAGAAAGAACGGGGTGATGCCTATTATTAGGGGGATCATCTGAAAGCCAAAATAGCGACCTCAGCAAAAGTAGTTGTACTGATTATAGAATCTGTCTGCAGAGGTGCTTGATAGGGAAAACGAAGAGTCTCTCGTGTACTTAGATGATGTTTGAAACATGGAAAACAAAAGAAAACTAAAAAAAGAATCCTCAGTAAACACAACTAGATGATGGCATATACAATTATTTTTTTGCAGGTAGCTTTTTAATATTTACAGAAATCTTTTTCTCTATTTTGAACATTGAGGCTTGTTTATGTTGATTGCTGAGATAATTCAGAATTCTTAACTAATGTCAAAACTACAGTGTCAACCATTGTAGTTTATAGTTCCCTTCAGAGTAGATTCGGGGTTTTTAGATTACAGCTTGAAATTTGTGACCAATTTAAAAAACTGGGGAGAATAAAATCACAGTTTGATAAAGCAGATGTATAATTAATTTTCATTGGTTGCGTCTTTATATAACAGCTTGCCTTTTGGCCATACACACCCTGTGTAGCTATACTTGTAACTGTCTAAATTTTTCATTGGTTGAAAATATCCGCATCTCCCTGGCCATTGAAACTATCTTGTTTGTTTACAGCAATACTTCTGTGAAACAGTTATTTATTTGCGAAAGAGCTCTCCTCAACTGTGTTCATCTTTTTCCTTTTTGCTGAGAATAGAACAGATTTAAATTTGCAGGAAATATGAAGGCCCTTCCTTTTTGAATAAGAAGGAAATTGCCAGATGCTTCTTTCATCAGACTTAAAGTACTGAGAAGACTATTTGTAAATACAATATAAGGATTCCCGCCTTTTAAAAAGGAAGGTACAACTTTGGTGCTTCAATGCAGGGCTGTCTGAAAACTCATAAACGAAGGGAAAATAAACAATCAGCCTGGACGGTCACTTGGGTAGAAGACGGTTGTACACAGTGTTATTGCTAAAAACGTTTTACCTCTTGGTTGGTTCGCATCTTTTTTTCTTTCATATTATTAATTTGATACCAAAATGTTAAATATTTATATTATTTGAATTTTGCTTATATGTTAAAATAATTAGTGTTTTTTTAAAAAAAATAAATAAATCTGTGATTTACAATAAACAACTTGGAAATTGTCAGCAGATGTGTATTTTCACAAGGGTTTTTAAACTCCTGTGTGAACACCATTTGTTTATATCTAATCAGCTTGTTCTTTGTAATGTCAGAGGAGCCTATGGTACACAGTCTTGCTCCAGCTTGCTGCTGTGCCTAGGATAGATGTGTCCTCTGCACACTGGAGCCCCAAAAATGCTCCTTTTGTTTGTTAAATGACTGAGGTTGGAATGTCTGAGGGAGGGAATTCCAGATTGTTTATGATGGGCTAAAGTAACATGTAGCCATAGTGTCTTAAGACACCATTTGAAATGGTCATATTTTCCTTTTATTTGATACTAGAGGCCTGGTGCACGAAATTTGTGCACTTGAGGGTGGGGAGGGGAGTCCCTCAGCCCGGATTGCGAGAGGGTGCAGGCCAGACTGAGGGACCCCACCAGTGCACGATCCGGGGCTGGGGAGGGATGCAGAAGGTTGGCCAGCCGGGGAAGGACCATGGGAGGGCTCCAGGGTGTGTCTGGCCCATCTCGCTCAGTCCCTATTGGTCGACCCTAGCAGCAAGCTAACCTACTGATTGGAGCGTCTGCCCCCTGGTGGTCAGGGCATGTCATAGCCAGTGGTTGAGCAGCCTTAGCATATCATTAGCATATTACGCTTTGATTGGTTGAATGGACGACCGGACACTTAGCATATTAGGCTTTTATTATATAGGATCCTTAGCCACCTCCAAGTAGATTAAAATTTAGCCCTGGTCTTGTAATGCCAGGAATGTTCTCAGGTTCCTCTTGGAGTGTTTGGTGCTTCAGCATATTTATACATAGTATGTTCTCATCTGCTTTTCACCCGATTCCTGCTCACTTCTTAGAATATGCTGTGAGTCATTCTATATATTTTTTTAAAAACTTGAAAGTTATCTGAATTATTTGGTTGTAGTAGAACTTTTTACTTGCAAGGCACGGTTGAGGTGTTTGTACTCTGGACTCAAATGATGATCACTTGGAAGAATTAATGAACTTGACCTATATGTGGGACTTCAATTGAACTCCATAGCTGCAATGAGAATCAGACCAGAGAACTCTTGATATGCACAGTGATCCATTCCGCTGTAACAATCAGAAAGGATAGGTGCTCCCTGGCTGTTTCCCTGCAGTCACCACATGGTGCAGTGAAACAAGCCTCAGCCACAGCTTTCCCTCCGGTAAACCTCTGCTCCAGACCTCCAAGACTCCTTACTGCCTCCAGCATCAAGTCTAGTCTCTTCTACCTGCTCCCCAAGCCCTTATGTTATGTTCCTTTCCTTCTTCATTCCCTATAGCTTTATTTTTTCCATTGCTACTCTTATCCATCACAAATCTCATTCAATCTCATACATGGATAAGTTCATTTCCTTTGCCAAAAACACTGTTTCTCCTGTAGCTACTGAAATCTTGGCAACTCAAAATTAACTGTTCTATAAAACATCTCCTACCCTCCCCCTCAAATATCTACACTAATAAAAGAGAAACATGCAAACTGGTGTCACTCTGCTACACCCACCCGCCAATCAGAGCGACTATGCAAATTAACCCAACAAAGATGGCAGTTAATTTGCACGTGCAGGCACAGAGCGAAGACTGAAGACTGAAGAGGTTTGGCTTCTCCCCTGCGGCCGGTCCAAAGGCCTAGGTCCTGGGTGCCGGAGGAAAACCGGTGCCAACAGCCAGGGGAAGGGAGGCCTATTGTGCGAATCTTCTTGCAAAGGGCTTCTAGTATACTTGTAAATGTACACTTACCACACATATTACTATTACCTACTAATTGTTTCATGTGTTTTTTTTTCCAACTAAAACTGAAGGTAGGGACTGCACAGTGCTCAAAAATCATTATTTTTTTTAATCATTATTTTCAAATATAATAAAGTAATGTCATTTTGGCAAGCCATCCAGATATGAAAAGAAGATTAATTACTAAAACCCTAATGGACATTATCTGACATAACATTTCACCTATACTATTTAAAAGTTTATAATTTATTTGATGAAATCTGAATGCTTACCATATACCAAGCATATTGTATCTATCAACTTCAGCCCCAACAAATTTGTATTAGTTATGCATAAACATGCAAATGTATAAAATCAAAAGTGAATCAGAAAATATAAACTGTTGCAACAAAGATTAGTGATTCTAAGGTATTCAAAGCTGGTGGTAAAAACAGGTTTATAAATTCTGTCTTATGTTTAATCCACTAGCTATTTTTGCCTTTTCTCGAAGTTCTTTTGCAAAAATCAAAGGTATTTTTGTTTCACTAAATGCTGTAACTTTTCCTTTGTAGTTCTCATTAGAAGTATAATTTAATGGTCTACTGTAAATTAATACAACAACTCACTTAATTGGACCTATTTAATTAGTCAAATTCATTTACTAAATTAATAGTTCAATTAAAGGGATGATTTAACTAATACTTTTATAAAGATAAGATTTATAATTCTAAAAGTAAAATTATAATGATAAAAGTAGGCAGGTTGTAGTAATAGTTAGAAAAGTCCCAAAAGATATACCATCACTTGAGAAAAACCAGAGAACTAAACACACTTTCAGATATGCTGAATTCAGCCATTTACTTAGACTCAAAGATATATTTCCATCAGTAAGAGCCTACCTGTTTCCTCTAGTGCACCTTAAAGTGAAAGAATATCAAGTAGTCTAATTAAATTAATACTGGCTTTAGTCAAAAAGCACGTTCCTAAAGATGTTTGTTCATTCATTCTACAGGCACTTTTTTAGAGGCATGTTAAGAGCTAAACATGACAGACCCTGGGAATAAAAACAACTCACAAGTCAGTAAGTCAAATGGTGTGAGTATAAACAATGTGATGAGTGCTAGGACAGAGGTAATGATGGGGATTCTAAATAGAGAGAGGATTTTTTTAAAAATGAATTTCCCCTTCTGCTTTTGGTCTTCTCCACTGAACTGCTGAGCATTCACATGAACGCCAACACCTTTTGGTACATCAAAAATAGCATTAAGTTCGTATAAATTGTGTCTTTTGGGGACCTATTGCCTTTAAGTAGGTTTAAATCAATAATTCAGTTAATAGCAACAATAGTTTGCATTTACTATTTTCTTGATAATTCATTTTTTTAAACACAGTATCCTTGGAAATGTGGTTTATGAGATGTCATTTTTCAGTTCTTGCTTGTTGCTTTTATGAGATCCTTTGCTTTTATGGGTTTTGTTCTCAGGTAGATAAATGAAGATTAGTATATAGAATAACTGTGATTTTATCTGGGAAAGATAAGTGATGAGATTTAAAACAGAGGATATTCTATCCTGCCCCCCTACCCCAAGGGGTTAAAATGACTTCTCTAAAGGGATCTGCAATCTTACCTGCTGGGGGAAAGATTTTCAGGACTGTCGGGCTGCTCCTGCTCCCCATCATGACTGCATTCAAGTATTTCTTCATTCTGAAGTGAAAGAAATTTTGGTAAGATACTCTACATTATTTTGGTAAGATACTCTACATTATTTGAGCCCCAAATCTATATCTTTCTTTCCCCCAATTTCTTTGTTTGGTATTGATTTTGCTTTTACTTCTCCAGACGAACATCATATCCAGGTTCTCATCTTTTTCTTTCTTGGATCGTCCCCAATCATTCTGTGGATCTGTTACTGTTGGCCCTTCACGATTCCTTTAGGAACATCGAAAACTCATCCTGAAAAGCATGTATTCCTTTTCCTTAATGATGGGCTATTAACATTGTTCTCCTCCTTCTTTCCTGATGATTCACAAAAAACGGTTCAGAGTCTGAGCTAAAAGATAAAGAGATCATTTGACAAAATATCTTCTTTCCTTTTCTTCTCTTTCTGGGTAAGAAATCAAAGTCTGGAGAAGTTGCGACCTGCCTGAGGCCAGAAAGAGCTAGAGGCAGAGATGATGTAAGTCTGGTGTCCACTTTTACAGGCTCGGTATCACCTGTCTGTGCTAGCGCTCCACCTCCTAAAGCAGCTGGTTCCTTAGGATGTGCAATGTGGCCACCAGTGCAGGCCCTAAGCCAGTTGGTTCAAAGCCCTGCCACACAACATGCCAGCTGAGCCCTTGGGCAAGGTCACTGAACATCCTGCCACGGCCCCTCTGCACTGTCTACCTCAGTAAGGCTGTGGCTCTTTTTCAGAACCATACTAGGCATTTAATTCTCAAAAAGAGGCAAGATTCCTGCTCAGTTTGATGTCAGGAAAATATAATTTTAACAAGGAAGTGAATTGGTATAACATTGGTAGCAATGAGCCTATCATAAAAGTGTTAACAAATAACGAGCAAATAGATAATTAGCTATCATTTGAGTTCTTCTGCCTGCCAGGTTCTGTTTAAATGAATTATTTTACATTCTATAAAAGAAAGGACAGATTTGGAAAGGGCTCTCTTGCAAAAGAATCGTTCGGGAAAATTTAATGAATAGACATAAACATTCCCGGTAAACTAGAGCTGGAAGTTGAAGAATGAGCTTTCCCCAGACTAAGAAAATGATAGGGAGTCTTGCAAAACAGGTGGGAGTGAGATGCTTCCCAATCTATTGACTGTAAGAAGATAGTCCTCTCCCCGGATTAGCAGCAAAGTTAAGGTTCCCTTAGTGTTCACAATGCCAACCACAGGGACAGCAATGAAAAAATGTCCAGTAGATGAAAGAAAATCGCGGGTCTTCCATCTTTTTTATAGATGTCTTCTTGAATCTGGTATCACATCCTGAAAGCAAGCTAACAAGTAAAGTAGTATTTGGGACACTCATTCTGCTAATTCAACTCTAAAATACAAGGGGGATCTTATATTCCAAGTTTATGTATATTTTTTCTTTTAAAATAGGATATCATTTCAATAAGAATCTAAATTTTTCATTTCCTCTGTTACATATAGTTGACCAGAGACTAGGATATATTTTTCATTTCGGTTAATATATAGAAGTAAATGCCAATCCCTGGATTCAAACCAATGTAGTTACTTTCACCACACCATCCAACACAGCTCTTTGTTCACATTTTCTAGATGATGTTGAATTAATTACCATGGCATCCTTTTCTAGTTCTTCCTGAAATGCCTGCTGGACTTTGAGCCCCAGCCTTATTCATCGTTGAATAGGCCCTTAACATGAATCCAGGACCTTCATGTAGAGTAACCACTGCTATTAACAAAACTTCCTCTCACTGTGAAACCACTGCTGTTGATAAGATGGTCTGTGCTCTTTCCAATTCTATTGATCCTTGAAAGTGTGGTGGCTTGTAGGGTCTCTTATTTCATGACAACTTAGTGATGGAAAAATAACAGTGACTCAAGGTGTAGATAGGGACTTTGTTATCTTTTACACTAAATGATGACATCCCTCTAATATATACACTTTGTCATGCATGGAATGTCCTCATGAGCTTCCCGAAATGCCTGGGCATGGACTTGGTTGTGTCAACCCATGTTCCTGTGGCTACACGTCAGGCAGCTGATGTCAGGGTAGAGGAAGAGTCCTCTGCCAACCGTTTGATGGAGTACAACACTGAGTACGATTGAGATGTGATGGGAAGGATCCACAGCAGATCTGAGGACAACGTTAATAAAAACCTGCAGTGAGGATGTTAACTATAGGCATACCTTGGAGATGTTGTAGGTACTGTTCCAGACTATGGCAATAAGGTTAGAATCAAAATAAAGTAAGTAATAATATTTTTGATGGTGGAGGATCTTGCCTTCAATTTGTAAAAAAATGGAACATCTGTGAAGCACAATAAAATGAGGTATGCCTTATACTAAGGTTTTGCTAAGGTTTAGACAGATTAGTGGTGTTTTAGTGCAGTGGCTTTCGAATTTCAACCACACCCACAAGAAAAGCGTTTACATCATAACACACACACATTTCCTGGCACAGAGCTCCTAAACCCTTTGGAATTTCCTAAATAAGAGCAATAAAGATTCTTGATAGTCATAAGAAACCCTTTCAACCACACCTGAGTTTATGTTCATGAGGTGATTTCTGGAAAGTCCCTAAGGATGGGGGCTGGTTACCAGTGAAACCAATCACATAATTAGAGGGTTTGAACTTACAAGTCCCCCACCCCCGCCCCCTACCCTGCCCCCACCCCCGCTCCTGCTCCCCACCACCACCACCACCACTCTCTCACAGGGAACAGAGAGAGGCTGGAGATTGAATTCAATCTCCAATGACCAATGGTTTAATCAATCATGCCTATGCAAAGAAGTCTCCATAAAAACCCAAAGAGAGATTCCTGGTTGGTGAACAAGTGGAGATTAGGGTAGAGTGGCTTACTCAGAGAGCATGGAAGTTCTAGCACCTTCCCACATATCTTGCCCTATGCATCTCTTCCATCTGTCGGTTCCTGAATTACATCTTTTCATAAGAAACTGATAATCTTGTAAAACGTTCCTTGGAGTTCTACGAGCTGCTTCAAGTTAATCTAACCCGAACAGGGGGCCCTGGGAACCTCTGATCCATATATAGGTGATCAGTCAGAAGCACCAGTGACAGCTTGGACTTCTGACTGGTGTCTAAGGCGGTGAGGGAGGTTTATAGGACTAAGGCTTTAACCGTGGGATCTAATGCTATTTCCAGGTAGACAGTGTCAGAATTGAGTTAATTGCTTGGTAGTGTTGGGGAAACACTTGGAGTTGTCCTCAGGGCATCCCGAAGGGGGCATCTTCTCGGCCAACTGGTGCTTTAAAAGGGAACCAACCCATAAACTACCCTATGGGGAGGCCAATCAGGTGGAAAAGCCCATCCCCTTTATGTTCATTTTATTCTGAAGAAAAAAGGTAAGGTGGCAGGCAAGCTGGCAACTACTGTGGGCCCAACGTCACTCTCCACACCTTCATTTCCACCCCAGCCTCTGTCCCAGTTCAAAGTGACACCAGCCGAAACCGGTTTGGCTCAGTGGATAGAGCATCGGCCTGCGGACTGAAGGGTCCCAGGTTCGATTCCGGTCAAGGGCATGTACCTGGGTTGCGGGCACATCCCCAGTAGGAGATGTGCAGGAGGCGGCTGATCAATGTTTCTCTCATCATCAATGTTTCTAACTCTCTATCTCTCTCCCTTCCTCTCTGTAAAAAATCAATAAAATATATTTAAAAAAAAAACAACAACAAAGTGACACCAACCCCCATACAGCCTGTCTAGCAGTACCCTTCATATGACTTCCTATGTCTTCCCAACAAGCATATAATCTAATTGTTTTGTTTCCCCTATATTCTGAAGAAAGATGTTTTAAAATTGAGAAAACAGGGTAAGTGCCTAGCTTGAAGGAATTTTGTAAAAAAAAATTTTTTTTATTTCTCTGAAGAATATATATTTTTAAAAGTATTAATCAACAAGTACCCATAATCTTTAATAGCTAATTTCCAGTGGATTATTAAAATTTCTTTTTCTTCCCCAAAGGAGAGATAGCAACATTTGAACTGAATCAAATTAGTTTTCCTTGAAGTTAAATGATTTCATTTTGTGATTGTAGGGATGCTTGGAAAGCAATTTCAGCTCCAACTCTTTTAAAGTGATGATGTCTCGTATTTAAGATGAAAGCATTATTTATTACCACATTCTTAAAAGGAGATGCTATTAGACCTCACTCTGAGGAAAGGTAAAGCAGGTAAGGGGTTGAACCATTTAAGGTAAGAAAGAGTGATCATTCCAAGAAGTGTTTAAGGTTAAGCATTCTCTGGCATTGTAAATTATGAAAACCCAAGAAAATACATACAGTGTTATGACAAGAATCACTGAGAGATTATAGATCGGGGGTGGGGGGGGGCCGGTGTAGGTGAGGATAGTGGGAAAGACAGGAAAGGCGACCTCTCCATCGGGCAGTCCTCTCTGGCCTCAGTCCGATGGTCTCAGAGACACAGTCCAGGGGGGAAACCACCAGTCTTGGAAGGGCTGGCTCTGCCGCCCCTTCTGCATAGCTGGACCTGCTGGGGAAAAGGGGAAGCCTGCTCTTTTTCACTTGTTTATTTTTGAGATTTAGTGGGTTCCGATGTGTAGAAGAGGAAGAACTTTTGAAAAATAAGAACCACTTAGAAAATCTATCCTGGGAGTGGATTCCCAGCTGGCAGGTCTGCCCTGTTTGTTCCCTCTCTCTGACCCTTTCCAGTACATCTCCTCTTGTCCTGCTCTTCACTGATACTGCCGGAAGAAGGCATGGCCTGAAGAGTCCTTTGGATACGAGGGCGGCCTCTTTAAAAATGGCAAGTACAGCTTTGGAGGGTTAAGGGGCTGTCTTTCACTCATCACCCACACATTGCTGTGAACCAGCTCATTCAGATTTTCTCCTATCTCTAGTCCAGATCAGCTGCATTGGGTGGGGCTTTCAAAAGAGAGGGGAGGAGAGGAAGGTTTTAGGACATTTTATGGACTGAAGCCCTTTGGAGAAGGGCAGGCTTAAGGAGACAGGCTTGAATGGTCTTTATGTTTTGTGGAAATGGGAAATGATTAGAGAAAGATGGGGGAATGGGTCCCACATGCAAATTTTGCCTATTTCAAAATTTCTCCAGGGTCTGATTTACCTATCATCTTAAATTTCCCAGCTAGCATTGCTAGTAATTAGTTCAATGTTTTACTACTTAAACTGGTTTTTATAGGCTGAATGAATATTCTAAACACTATTTGTAGTATTTTGTTTATGGGGGAAATAACTCCTTAAAAAACTGCGAACATTGCAACGTTATTTTAACAATGATTTGCAAGTCTGTAGTTCTGAATAAATTATCAGAAAGTGAGGAACACATCACAAGGTACCTTTCTCTCATTTCCAAACCAAGAAATGTGAAGGAAATACATATATCAGAACATTAAAAAGAAGTTCCCCATACATTGGGAATTTTCTTTGGCTGTTTGAGTTCATGTAATTTTAACCTCAATGCATAAATGTCAATGTAATTTAATTTTTATATGTCTGTAAATCTTAGAACCTAAATAAAATCACAAGTTTGGGAAAAGTGTTTTACTAGAGTACTCTTTGGTCCCTAACCTAATTCACAAATGTTTTCCACATAACCTCAAAGCCAATGGGTTGATTCTCATTGCTGTGGGGAGGGGGCCAGCCTCTGGGGCAGAGTTAGCTCAGGTAACAGGAAGAGAGGGTGTTGGTTGCTGTTACAGATCTATAAAAGTCTACAAATGCTGGACTCAGCCTTCATAAGACCTCACTTTCTACTCTTCCCCCTGAGTACTCTATAGTGGCCAACAAATTCATCCAATGAGGAATCTAAGATGAAAACCTCAGTGTTATCTTCAATATCTTCCTTTCTTCCCTTATTGTCTTTCCCCTTTTCTTCTCTGCCTTGATCTACTTCTTCATTCATCAAGCTTTCTCTGACAATGCAGTGTATTCCAGGTGCTGGGGAGAACATCTGGATTACTGGGTGTGAGCCCTGTCCATCTCCCTTTTTGATGCTGCCATTAGTAGGCCCTCAACACTCACCTAGACGGTGACAAATGTGGGCAGCTGGTCAGTCTGCCTACCTTCATCTAATCTCCTTTCCATTATCTTACCAGAGGGATCTTTCCAATGCATAGGTGCCCTCCCTGGCAACAACATCCACCAAAACCTTCAGCAATTTGTCTTTGGTCTATCTTCCTAGCTTTCTCAAACCATTCCCAGAATAGCCTATGCCCCTTCCTGGAATATCCTTCTCCATCTTATAGTTCATCTTTCAAAGTTGTATTTATTCTTTAAAGTTAAGTTCAAATGCCACCTCCTAAAAACATTCCAAATATACTTGTTATGCACTGCCCTTTAATATGTTATATTCCTTTTTTCCCAGAGATATATCATTTTGTTTTATAATTATTGGAAATATGTTGTTTCCCTCATGAAACTTATAAGTTTCCTGAGTTTAAGCCCCATGTTAGAATTGTTTCCACATGACCCAGAACATTGCTCTGTTATATATTAAATTGAGCTGAATAAGCTACCCTAGTTGGACCTATCAAATATTTCAGTTATGTCAATTTTTTATTGGTCAAAGAGAAAAGCTAACAGTGGTCTTACTATTATTTTCTCTTTTTTAGCTCCTTTAGTGAAGATACATTCTCATAGATTAATATAATCATGGCTTCCTGCCTTGAATTCTGGATTCTATCTTATCCAAAGAGTTTCATATTCCCCTTAATGAGTTCACCTTTATCCCAAGTCCTCATGGCCTATGAATATAGCCTCCAGTCAATGTGACCAAAGGTGGTCCTTGTAGCACCTGCATTCTTGCCACAAAATGTGCAAGTTAAAAATTCAGATTCCTAGAACCTACTCCTGAATCAGAACCACTGAGGATGGGGCCAGAGAACCTGCATTATTAATAAGGGCTGCAGTACATAGGAAACCTTGAGAATCTTCATTCTAGAAATCCTTCAGAGAGCTTGGTTGGGGACTGCTTCAAGAATTTGGTGGATTCTCTGAATCTCTTATTAGCTCTAAGAATGACTACACTTCAAACATCACGGAAGGTGAACACTGAAATGTACTTATAGTTCATACAGTTCTCTTGCTGAGAAGTAGAAAGGCAAATGAAAGCTCGTAGGTTTCAAAGGAATGAGAAAGAAAGGAACTGAGTTTGGCCCTAATCTGTTATCATTGGGCAAAAAGGTACATATTTGAGATTAGGAAAAGATATTCAATTTAGGACCTGCATCTGACTTTTCCTTCAGCTCCTTTTCATCTTTTACACAGAGCATCCTATCTACACTAATAAAAGAGAAAAATGGTAATTGGCGTACGACGATACCCTTTTCATTGGCTAATCGGGGTTATATGCAAATTAACTGCCAACTAAGACTGGCAGTTAACTGCCAACTAAGATTGGCAGTTAACTGCCAAAAAGATGGCGGTTAATTTGCATATGTAGGCACAATGCAGGGAGATGAAAGGGAAAGCAGGAAGAAGCCCCCTGCCACTGACAGTGATTGGAAACCCAGGGGGGAGCTAAGAGCTGGGGGACAGGGCAAAGGCGGCCCTGGGGCTGCCTTTGCCCTGCCCCCCAGCCATGATTGGAGAATCAGGCACCTTTGCCGCCCTGGCCAGTGATAGCAGGAAGTAGGGGTGGAGCCAGCGATGGGAGCTGGGCAAGGTCGAAGCTGGCAGTCCCGGGAGCTAGGGGTCCCTTGCCTGGGCCTAAAGCGGAGCCCACGATCGCAGGGCCGCTGCAGCTGCGGGTCTCCGCTGGCCGGGCTGGACGCCTAGGCCAGAGGCGTTAGGCCTGGGCAGGGGCGGAGCCTGCAATCACGGGGAGCTGGGGGTCCCCTGCCCAGGCCTGACACCTCTGCCGAAGGCCTCAGGCCTGGTCAAGGGGCCGATCCGGTGATTGGTGATCGGAGGGTGATGAGGGTCAACTCCTCTGGCCGAGGCATCAGGCCTGGGCGGGGGGCGGAGCCGGGGATTGGGGGGATATGATGGTCCCCTTGCCCAGGCCTGAAGCCTGGGTCAGAGGCGTCAGGCTTGGGCGGGGGGTGGAGCAAGCGATCAGAGGGAGATGGGGGTCCCCTGCCCAGGCATGATTCCTGGGCCAGAGGCCTCAGGCATAGGCGGCGGCCAGAGCCAGTGATCGGGGGGAGATGGGGGTCCCCTATCCAAGCCTGACAACTCTGGCAGAGGCGTCAGGCCTGGCAAGGGGCCGATCTTGCGATTGGAGGGTGATAGGGGTCAACGCCTGAGGGCTCCCAGTATGTGAGAGGGGGCAGGCTGGGCTGAGGGACACTCCCCCCCCACACACACACCCAGTGCACGAATTTCGTGCACCGGGCCCCTAGTCTATAAATATTAGACTAAATGGGAAACTAAAATTACTAAGAACCTGCTCAATGCCAGGCATTGTGTGAGGTGCTTGCCATATATTTCTCATTTAATAGACCATCTGCGAGGCTACTTTTTTCATCCCCATTTTGAAGAAGAGGAAATTTAAAGTATGAGAGATTAGGCAAACTGCTAGGTAAGTAGATTAAGTAAGTAATCAAGTGGATAGGTTAAGTTAGATAGGTAAGTAAACTGCTATTGAAAGGGCGAGTTCTACGCCCTCCATCTTACCCTGGTTCCTCCATTTTTGGGCAGCAGCCTTAGCCATGTGCTCGGCAAGGAGCTTCTTCCCGGAAGCCCAAGCCTCTGCTAGCCACGCCCAGGATTTCTTTAAACTAACCAATGACAATCAAGGGACGTGCGCGCCATAGATATGACCGCATCCTGTGTAACAAGACACCGACTTGCGCCCGGCCAATCGGCAGGGCCCACAGTTCTCTCTCCTCCCCTTACTCCAACCCCCCTATTAAACCGCTCTTCCCACGGGGCTCTGGCGCTCTCTCGGCCGCTTGCCACTGCGTCGGCGAGTGTGGCTGACGGGGTGCCCAAGCTAGTTTGAATAAAGACTCTCTGCTTTTGCATCGGACTCGGCTGGCTCCCTGGTGGTCTACTGGGGATCTTGAAATCTGGGCATAACACTATTACATAAATGGCTAGTTTCAAATCCCAGTTCCACCATATACTAGCTGCATGACCCTTGTGGAAACTCACTGAACTTCTCAGTCTCAACAGCATCAGGGATAAGACGAGGGACACACATCATCTCACTCACAAGGTGCTGAGGACTTGCAATGACATGGGGTCCCTACACCGCCCAGCACAATGTCTGGCCCTCAGTCAGTGTCAGCAACCATTCCCTCACCTCTTCCAGCCTCGGCTTTTTTTGTTTTTGTACATTTTTGCTCAGAAGCCTGAAAAGGCCTCTGCTACTTTAAATAATGCTAATAGGTGCGCAGGGGCACTGTTGGCACTCACAGTCAGGAGTACTTCCTTCATCCTGAGGGTTCCCTCAGGAAAAAGGAATTCTCATTTGCCTCTGGCTTCTTTCCAGCTCCTCAGAGGCTGTGATGTGATGTGAGCAGCCGGGGAAAGCAGCCCCATGAGTCATGCTTTCAGCTTCCAGCTGGCCGAGGGAAGGACAGGAAGTACTGCATCACCACTGCCAGCAACCACAGCCAGGCTCCACCTTCCCACCGCAGGGCTCTCCCAGAACAGGTCGGCGCATGGCCATGCGGCTGCCAGATGGTCCCCAGAGAGTCTCGGCAACTCTGTCACGTTTAATTTGCCAAGTTCCTGTGACTCTGGATGACAAGGATCGCTGACAGAACACCATTTTTTAATCCAATGATGATAAAATCAGATCGTGATTATGTGGCAGGTAGTGAGTACCAGTGACTCTAGTAGCAATCATGAATGGTTTAGGTTTATAGATATTGTTTTTTTCTGTGAGTATTTCGTCTTGAGGACTGTTAGGTCGGAGACAGCCCAGGATCGGATACATGCAGACGTGTGATGAGATAATGGACTCCCCCTGGCATTTCTAACCAAACAGCGTGCCAGACACAGATACCGACTTCTCCCTGAATCAATACGACCCCCCACACAGATACTGACTCCTTCCTAAATACCCCTGCTGACCCCCTGCAGCAGAAACTTCCTCAGCTGAATACCTCAGCTCATGTCCCCGCCCCTCACCCAACCGCAGTATAAAAAAAAGTGTCCCCCTCCCTGTTGGTGTGAATCCACGTGCCCTGTCTTTGGGGTCTGTGGGTCTCCCGGGGACACAATAAACCAGCTGTGGGCAAACTACGGCCCGCGGGCTGGATCCGGCCTGTTTGAAATGAATAAAACTAAAAAAAAAAGACTATACCCTTTTATGTAATGACTAGGGGCCCGGTGCACGAAATTCGTGCACTGGGTGTGGGGGGGGGGGAGGGAGTGTCCCTCAGCCCAGCCTGCCCCCTCTCACATGCTGGGAGCCCTCAGGCGTTGACCCCCATCACCCTCCGATCGCCTGATCGGCCCCTTGCCCAGACCTGACGCCTCTGCCAGAGTTGTCAGGCTTGGACAGGGGACCCCCATCTCCCCCCGATCACTGGTTCTGGCCGCCGCCTACGCCTGAGGCCTCTGGCCCAGGAATCATGCCTGGGCAGGGGACCCCCATCTCCCTCTGATCGCTTGCTCCACCCCCCGCCCAAGCCTGACGCCTCTGACCCAGGCTTCAGGCCTGGGCAAGGGGACCATCATATCCCCCCAATCCCCGGCTCCGCCCCCCGCCCAGGCCTGATGCCTCGGCCAGAGGAGTTGACCCTCATCACCCTCCGGTCACCAATCACCGGATCGGCCCCTTGACCAGGCCTGAGGCCTCCGGCAGAGGTGTCAGGCCTGGGCAGGGGACCCCCAGCTCCCTGCGGTTGCAGGCTCCGCCCCTGCCCAGGCCTAACGCCTCTGGCCTAGGCGTCCGGCCCGGGCAGCGGGGACCTGCAGTGGCAGTGGGGGGCGCCGCGATCGTGGGCTTCACTTTAGGCCCAGGTAAGGGACCCCTAGCTCCTGGGACTGCCAGCTTCGACTGTACCCAGCTCCCATCGCTGGCTCCACCCCTACTTCCTGCTATCACTGGCCAGGGCGGCAAAGGCGCCTGATTCTCCGATCATCGCTGGGGGGCAGGGCAAAGGCGGCCCCAGCTCTTAGCTCCCCCCTGGGTTTCCAATCACTGTCAGTGGCAGGGGGCTTCTTCCTGCTTTCCCTTTCACCTCCCTGCATTGTGCCTACATATGCAAATTAACCGCCATCTTGTTGGCAGTTAACTGCCAATCTTAGTTGGCAGTTAACTGCCAATCTTAGTTGGCAGTTAATTTGCATATAGCCCTGATTAGCCAATGAAAAAGGTATTGCCATACGCCAATTACCATTTTTCTCTTTTATTAGTGTAGATGTTTACTTTGAATTTATATTAGTTCACACAAACACTCCATCCATGCTTTTGTTCCAGCCCTCTGGTCCAGTTTAAGAACCCATTGTGGCCCTCGAGTCAAAAAGTTTGCCCACCCCTGCAATAAACCTTTCCTTTTCTTTTCTTTTCTGATTCACTCGACTCTTTATTTCTTACACCGCCTCCTGAGCCACCTAACCTAACAAGGACAAGGAAGGGCATTTATCACAATGTTATGGTTCACGCTTCTAGACTGGCTGTAGTTTCACTTCATTTTTGAGTTCTAGGCTGAAAGCCAAAAAGATGTCGGAATTGTCGCCTGGAGTCCGATGCACGTTCGCCCTGTCTTGGTCATCTGTGCTGGACAGTGGCCACAGAACACATGCAGCAACAACTGTTCTTCGTGTCAGTCACCCTCCTTCTCTCCCTCTTAATAACCTATGTGTTAGAGAGACAAGCGCCTCCAGGTCTGGGCCTTCTTTCACATGCTATTTTTGCTAAAAGTTAAAATGTATTTTGCAGACCAGATGAAAATAGGATGAGCCTGACAAGCCCTCAATCAGATATTGTACGTGTAACCAACTTCAAAGAAGCCAACAGGTGCCGCCTTTCTCTGCTGGCACCGTCGCTGCTCCCCGCTGCTCCTTAGTCCATTGGAGGCTTTTGTTTATAGGATCTTGTGGGGCTCATTTTGGTTTTAAGGAAATGCTATCTAATTACAAATAGCTGTAGATGACCAGGTGCTTCTGATGAACTAAAAATATGTATCTGATCTATGGGAAACTTCATGCGCTTCCCCATCAATGCTCTGGTCATGTAAATGCTGACATATGGATACATTAAAAAAATAAGAAGAGTGGGTTTTTTTTTCCCCCTTTAACTTGAATATTACCCCTGTATATTGCATTGAATGAGAGCCTTCCCATGTTTCCATCAGAGTAATATACTTGCTTTAATTCTTAAGCATAAATGAATCCTGTATAATACAAGGCTAATATGCAAATAGACTGAACGGTTGAACAACCAAACAACCGGTTGCTATGACATGCGCTGACCACCAGGGAGCACGCGCAGAACATGGCCGGCATTGACCATGGCGGGACGGTGGAGCAGGTGAATCGGGGAGCCAGACCAAAGCAGCACGCGGGTCACTGTCATCTGGGCAAGCCTCTGGTGGTTACTGAAAATTCTTTGCTCCTGCGCTCCGCGGTCCCACCCGGCGCTTGCACTTGCTGCTGGCACCCGGCGGTGGCCCCAATTGCTCAGTGCCATCAGTGGGTGTGAGCAGCAGCTGCTGACCCCAATCATCCCTGAGGGCTTCTCTACCTTCCCCTGCTCCTGAGGAGTGATCGAGGCAGCAGCCACCACTTGCACCCACTAACAGCACTGGCCCCACTTGCATCTGCTGCTGGCGCCAGCCCCAATCGCTCCACGCTGTCAGCAGGTGCGAGCAGGGCTGGCGCAGTCAGCACATGGGACTGGCGGTGGTGGGAGTGGGGCTGCCAGCAGACAGGGGACCCAGGGGCCGTGGCAGGAAGAGCTGGGTGGAAGCGCGGAGGATGGGCCAAAAACCACCCCTGTGTCCACCGTAGCCTTGCGGCCCACAGTTCCTTTCAAGGTGCATGAATTCGTGCACTGGGCCCCTAGTATGAAATAAAAAAACATGTGCTGAATGATGTATGAAGAATGCATTTAAAGCTATTTTAAATATGTTTTAATTGGTAAGACATTACTTATTAAGAAATTGGTTATTGAAGGAACCAAGATGGCAGCATAGGTAAACACCTATACTTGCTGACTCTCACAACCACATAAAAATTACAACTAAAAGACAGAACAACTATCATCTAGAACCACAGGAAAGCTGGCTGAGTGGAAGTTCTACAACTAGAGAGGTAAAGAAGAAAGCGCATTGAGACTGGTAGGAAGTGTGGAGGTGCAGAGGTGTGGAGGCGTGGAACGGGCTGGCACCCGGGTGTGCTGCTTTTTCAATTGGGAGGGAGACACAAGCTCTCACTTGCTCTGAACTTTAGTTCCGGGCGAGACTCTGGGGGACCCAGACACATACGGGGAGAAACTGGACTGTCAGGCAACGGGACAGGAATGGGAGGGCAACTTTCTTTCAGATGGAGGTGCTCGCAGTCATTTTTCCTGCACCAGGACCTCTCCGGTGCAGGACTGACTGGCAGCCATTGCTGTTTGCTCCGCCCAAGAGATTCCCTGAAACCTCGCCCCAACCAATTTACAACCCCATCCAAGCTGTGGCAGCAGCTTTTGCATATGAATGGCCTGTCCTTTCTGGGCCTAAAACCTGTCAAACAGGCACCAGCATCAGCATGCCTTGCTACATATCTGGGCATCATCTGGGCACTTCCAAACCCGATACAAAGAGGAGGAACCTGCAGATCTCTCTGTAGCTCCTGCTGGGTGGCTCCAGGCAGTGGCTGACTTTGCACTTCCTTGGAGATCCAAGAGCCAGTGTACCCAATGGTCAGTGTGAGACCATACCAGATTACTACTCTTCACATCCATAAGTTAACACTCAAGGGGAAGACTCAGTGAGTACCAAAGCCCCACTGAAGCAAGTCCTGCCCCATAAGCTCTTCCATTGTAGACACAGCTGGTCCTCACAGTCAATTGGCCTGGAGGTCAATTCCTCCCAGCGATACCAATAGCAATCAAGGCTTAACTACAACAAGACTGCACACAGCCCACAAAGGGTTGCACCAAGAGTGTCTACCTCAGGTGACTGGGGAGGCTGAGCCACTGGTCCCTATAAAACACCTACCACACAAGGCCATTCTATCAATTCAAGGAGACTTACCAGCTACCCAATACATAGAAACAAACGCAGGGAAGCAGCCAAAATGCGGAGACAAAGAAAGATATCACAAATAAAAGAAATGATGAAAGAAAAATACTGGATATAGAGTTCAAAACCACAGTTATAAAGTTACTCAAGAATCTTCTAAAAACCTCTAAGGAACTTAGTGAGACATTCAAGGATCTTAGTGAGAATGCCAAAAAAAAAAAGGGAAAAGGACCAGTCAGAAATTAAGCATACACTGACTGAAATAAAGAATAATATACAGAGATTCAACAGTAGACTAGAGGATCCCAAGAATCAAATCAAAGATTTGAAGTACGAAGAAGTAAAAAACACCCAACCGGAAAAGCAAAAAAAAAAAGAATCCAAAAAATGAATATAGTGTAAAGAGCCTCTGGGACAACTTCAAGCATACCAACATCTGAATTATAGGGGTGTCAGAAGGAGAGAGAGAGCAAGATATTGAAAACCTATTTGAAGAAATAATGACAGAAAATTTCCCTACCTGGTGAAAGAAATAGACTTACAAGTCCAGGAAGTGCAGAGAACCCCAAACAAAAGGAATCCAAAGAGGACCACACCATGACAAATCATAATTAAAATGCTAAGGGCAAAAGACAAAGAGAGAATCTTAAAAGCAGCAAGAGAAAAACAGTTAGTTACCTACAAGGACGTACCCATACTACTGTCAGCTGATTTCTCAACAGAAACTATGCAGGCCAGAAGGAAGTGGCAAGAAATATTCAAAGTGATAAATGCCAAGAACCTACACCCAAGATTACTCTACCCAGCAAAGCTATCATTCAGAATTGAAGGTCAGATAAAGAGCTTCACAGATAAGGAAAAGCTAAAGGAGTTCATCACCACCAAACCAGTATTATATGAAATGCTGAAAGGTATCCTTTAAGAAGAGGAAGAAGAAGAAAAAGGTAAAGATAAAAAATTATGAACAACAAAGTGACAACAATTACATATCTATCAACAAGTGAATCTAAAAATCAAATGAATAAAAAATCTGATGAACAGAACAAACTGGTGAATGTAATAGAATCAGGGGCTGGAAAGGGAGCAGACTGATGATTCTTGGGGGGAAGGGGGTCTGGGGCGTGTGGGAAGAGATTGGACAAAAATCGTACACCTACGGACGAGGACAGTGGGGGGGGGGGGCAAGGGCCTAGGGTAGGGTGAGAACCGGGTGGAGGGGAGTTATGGGGGGGGGGGGAGAGGAACATCTGTAATAATCTGAACAATAAAGATTTTTTAAAAAAACAACCCAAAAAAAAACTTTAAAAAAAAGAAGTTGGTTATTATACTTACTGTCCTAATCTTGTGGTAAAGGTAGTCTTAAGAGTTTGCAAGTACTTCAGATTTACAAAACGGAATGAAAGAGAGAACATTATACAACCATCCTGCTGTGCCTTTAGTGCAATACAATAAAACTCTGAAATCAAGATTTACTTTCAGTGCATTGTTTTAAAGATTACAGATAGCAATTTCATGAACTTGCTTAATCCACAATAAAGACATATTACTGTCAATTAAAATAATAATAAGAAATCAATATGGAATTGACTAAATAGTATATAAAAGCAATGGCTACGCCACCCTTTAGAGGAGACAGAGCTTTGGCTATGAATCCTGTCTCCTTTACTTGTTACAAGTAAATAAAACTACTTTGCAACAACCATGTCTTGTTCTTGAATGGAACACCCCAAGTGGCAAACCCTTGAGTTTGGTAACAAATTTGGTGATTCAGATGGAACTCTCCTAAGTGACTCGCTCTCCGCCTGGTATGGATGCTTGGCGAAGCAGTCAGCAGTGGCAGCTCATCTGGGGTTTACTTGCTTGCGTCTCCACTGGACAGAGGGTCTGCTCTTTAGGAGACTCCCACCTGGTGCTGACCATGGGAGTGGTTGCCTGGCCCTCCTCGACAGTGAAGTGGAGTGGCCACCTGAACCTGCTTTTTCAGGACTTCAGAAGGGAGGTGGGTAGGTCAGCCCCTGTGGCCACTTTAATTGGTGTTTCTATTCCCATTTTGGTCATGTCCTGGTAAATGATTACATATGGATACATTAAAAAAATAAGAAGAGTGGGGTTTTTTCCCCTTTTAACTTGAATATTACCCCTCTATATTGCATTGAATGAAAGATTTCCCATGTTTCCATCAGAGTAATACACCTGCTTTAATTCTTAAGCATAAGCGAATCCTATATAATAAAAGGCTAATATGCAAATAGACCGAACAGTGGAGCAACCGAACAGCCAAACAACCGAACAACCGGTCGCTATGATGTGTGCTGACCACCAGGTAGTTTTGGTTCTGGGTCACTTGGTTTCTGGTTGGTCAGACAGGATCTGCCTCCAGGATGCCGAATTAAGGGACCAAACTATATCTTAGTCTGGAAGGTTGCGGAATGCCTGCAGGACAATCCAAGACATCCTTGAGTGACAACCCCTGGTCTGGTACTCTTTGTGCATTGGCCTTGTTTGTCTTATATGTCAATGTGCCGGCTATGGGAAACTCAAATTTGATCCGTAAATGCAGCTCCCTGGAGTGCATTCTTCAGGGCTGGATAAAAAGAGCCATTTATTTGACTTAAAGAAATTAAACTCCGACAGAAATGAAGAAATATAACAAATGTCAATGGCATGCAACTGCCTGTCTTGTCCCAGGCAGCCTTGCACCAAGCTGGGTTTGGGAGGCATTGTTTTCTAACTGTAGCTTCTTTGTTTCCTCAGGTTTCAGCATTTACTAACCATACACAGCTTCTCCCCTGAAACTCCGCTCTGCTTCCCCCAAGGAATGCACTTTCTGGAGCACCCGCAGCCAGTATGGAAGTCATGATGAGAAATGGAACTGGCACCCCAACAACCTGAACAACCACGAGGTTCCCATCAGACAGGTGCACCACCTTCACCAAGGAAAACAAGCAAGTGAGCTCATGGTTTCCAGAGGAAGTGATCTGAGACCAGCAAGACTGGGTGTCAAAGGTTTGGCTGTGGGACTCAGGGGCCAGTCTATCTAATGGTGTAAAAATATATGCTTGGGGTTCTAAGGGAACCTATAGCTGTTTATCTATGAGCTGTTTAAATAAGACTCCCACTGCTTCTCTTCAATTTTTCTTCAGTGATTTATAATTTTCTGAGCACAGGACTTTTACATCCTTGGTTAAATTTATTCCTAAGTATTATTCTTTTTGAAGCAATTGTAAATGGGATTGTTTTCGTAGTTTCCCTTTCTGATAGAACACTGCTGGTGTAGAAAAATGCACTGATTTCTGGATATTTATTTTGTATCCTGCTACATTGCCGAATTCGTTTATTAACGAAAGGAGTTTTACTTCCTCCTTTCCAATTTGGGTGCCTTTTATTTCTTCTTCCTGTGGCTAGGACTTCCAGTACTGTGTTGAATAAGAATGGTGAAAGCGGACATTCCTGTTTTGTTCCCAAACTTAAGGGACACACTTTTAGGTTTTGCCCATTGATATGATGATGTTGGCTGTGGATCTGTCATATATGGCCTTTATTACATTAAGGTATGTTCCCCCTATTCCCTCTTCACTGAGAGTTTTTATTATAAATTGGTGCTGAATTTTATAAAATGCTTTCTCTGCATCTATTAATATGATCATGTGGTTTTTAATCCTTCATTTTGTTTATGTGGTGTATCACATTAATTGATTTGCAGATATTGTACCAACCTTGCATCCCCATAAATAGAACATAATATTAAAACCAAGAAAATGACATTGGCACAATCCATAGAGCTTACTCAGAGTTCACCAGTTATACATGCACTGTGTGTGTGTGTGTGTGTGTGTGTGTGTGTGTGTGTGTAGCTCTATGCATTTTTTTATGTGCTTTTTTGTACATAAACTATACTCTGTTCTACCATTTTTAATCCTCACCTAAGGATATGTTTTATTGACTTTAGAGAGAGAGGAAGTGAGAAAGAGAGAGTAAAACATCCATCAGCGGCCTCCCGCATGCACCCCAACTGGGCACCAAACACGCAACCCAGATATGTGCCCCGGCCAGCAACCAAACCAGCAACATTCTGGTGTATGGGATGATGCTCCAACCAACTGAGCCACTTGGCCAAGGCTGTTCTACCAATTTTAAATATGAAGTCAGATGATGAGAATGAATAAAATGACTTCCTTCAATAAAACATTATCTACCAACAATTACGTGCATGACCAGTTTTCCATATTTAGTTGTAATTAAGAAAGAAAAGGAAGAAATCCTACAAACCTCAGCTCTTGGGAGCACTAGTTCATGCTAAATGCCTTTATAGGGATATTTTCTGGAGCTGATGATAGGCATGAAACAGGGGAACCTGATTTATTGATAATTATGGCAGCAACAGTCTCTCATGTCAGAAACCTCTATCGGTAAAAGGAAGGTGATCTTACCTTGCCTTCATATTTAGTCTTGTCATCTTCCTTTACCAGGGAGTCCAAATCTGTCTCTGCATAAGGTTCCACGGATGTTTTCTGAAGAGGAGCTAAAGGGACAGAGAAAACTGACCATTAATTTGGTGATTTGGTTTATTAACTCAGTGCTTAGCCTGAACAAGCAGCTGGACTGTGCTGAGGCAGTTGATCAGCAAAGCTAAACTGAATTGCTGTGATGGTTTCTGAGGTGGTAGGTAAACGTGGAGACGAAGGAGAGATGCAAACGTGGAATAGAGTCCTTGACTCCAGGCACTTGACATTGATCTGAAGAGACAAAGTCACATCCAACACCACTCGAAACATCCAACCACAACAAATCAGTAAATGATGTGATGTGGTAAAAACCATAGCTTCCACCATTCCTATTTGTAAGGCCAGCTAAAGTATTTATGAAATCTTCCTTGACTTTCAAACTTCACAAATTCCTTTATGCACTGCTGCTTGAGCATTTACATTTGTACTGTATTTGATGTTATTTTTGGATTTGAAAAGCTGATTCAAGTCTAGGTATCACATACTACTGAATATATTTTGCCATTGTACAGGCAATTAATTTGTGCTCATTATAGAAAATTTGAATAATACTAAAATTGTACTATTCTTGACCACTACCACTTGGTATATTTCCTTATAATCTTCTTTGAAATGCTCTTGCTCTCTCTCTTTACACACACACACACACACACACACACACACACTCATTCATTCATACTATGATTTTATGCGGGGATGTCCACGCATGCCTTAGCCAGAAGGAGTTGTTGCTAATGTGATGATCTAGCAGTTGGATTCCAGAAAAGATGGAATCACATTTATTAGTGGATAATATGACCGTGGGCAGAACCAGTGGCTGAGTCAGGAGGGAATTGGGCTTTCTTGCTCTTGCTTTCTTCTCTCTGTCACTCTATTTCCCTCTCCCCTTCTCACTGGCTTCTCAGACATCTGGGAGATAACTTTTTTTCAGGCTCCATGGCCACTGGCAGTAAGATTGGAACTTACTGAGAGGGATGCATTGGGGGTGATGGCTACAAGGCTAATATGTAAGTGGTACTTTCGTTCTTATTTATCAGCGTCACTACCTTGTACCTATAGTTCCCTTGAGAAACTCAGAGGATACAGGTGATTAACCTGGGACAGGATTTGAGCATCTCTAGGTCCCATGGCCAGAATGCCATCCATCTAACGTCACAGTTATATCATCCTGATTCTTATCTGTGGTGGCCTAGATGGAGGTTGACCATATAACTTTCAGAAGCCCTTTGCTACCCTCCGGTTCTGTGAGCCAACTGGAAGCAGCTTGGCCTTGCTATGGGTTTTTCATGGAGGTCATATTGAAATATGGAGTGAAGTACATGTTTGCTGTCCCAGGTTATATGACCACTGAAGCTACTCTACAACAATGGGCAATCCTCTGGGCTCCTCCCTTACTTTCTTCAGGATCTCTGTAAGCTGAGAGATTCCAGGTATGACAACTGCTAGAAATGCATTCACTATAATTGGCAAAACCCATGACTGAGAAGCGCCTGCTCTTAACACTATTAAGTACAGTGACAAAATTAGAGGAAGGGATGTGGGAGCCATACTGCCATCATTTAAGTCTTGTTCTTTCATCTACGAGATACACATTATGGAGGAATCTTTGTGCCTTAGCTTCTTCAACCAGAAAGTAGGGGATAATGAGAAAGCCTATTGGATCAAGTCACTAGGAGGCTTTAATACAGCCATGGGCAAACTACGGCCCGCGGGCCGGATCCAGCCCGTTTGAAATGAATAAAACTAAAAAAAAAAAGACTGTACCCTTTTATGTAATGATGTTTACTTGGAATTTATATTAGTTCACACAAACACTCCATCCATGCTTTTGTTCCGGCCCTCCGGTCCAGTTTAAGAACCCATTGTGGCCCTCGAGTCAAAAAGTTTGCCCACCCCTGCTTTAATGAGTTAATATGTACAAAGTGTGTAGATCATGGTAAGCACTCAGTACATTTTAGCTATTATCATAGCTCCATGGCATTAAAAATATTTTTCCACATTCCTTGTTTAATTTCAGAGAGGTTAAATGTGGTACCCAAGACAACCAGCTAACAAGAGTCAGACCTGGCCTTTCAGCTCCCATCGCTAAGCTCCCTGCTATGTTCCTTACACTGTGAAATGAGTTTATCTTGGCACAGACTCAGTTGCTAAGGAATCGGACAAATGTGTTTGAAAATCCTGTGAGCGACCTGCCTGGGTAGAGTCCACACTCAGTAATTACTCTCCAAAACAAAAGCAGAGGATTGTTCTGCAGAAGGAGCGCGTCGGTGGACCAAGGTCAGTGGTACCCGTTCAGACATGATGAATCTCTATTTACCTGAGCAGGGTCATTACCTATTTTGAAATCATGTATTTGAAAAGCTGAGAAATAATCCATCCATCATTCCTGCTTTGATTATTTGTAACAAACACATATCCCTTAAAATAAGGAGAGAGGCAAATTATGTTTAGAAGTAAACATAATTTACTTTTGGCAAAGAGCCCTAGATGAGAGATCAGGAGAATCAAGTCCTGTTTCCAGCCATCCAAGAGGGATGTCTCCATGGGTGCCAGTGTTTGTGCGTATCTGTGGTATGTGCCTGTAAGTGTGTCTGAGTATGCGTGTTGAGTGTGTTGTGTATGTGTGTGTGTATGGAAAATTCAGGAAAGAAATGCACTAAACTATTTACAAGGCTTACTTCTAAAAAACTGGAATATATAAGAGACAGTTGTACTAAATGGAGAATTATCAAAAGATCCCATAATTTTCAGATAACTAACAAATGAAAGAATTAGTTGCAAATAACGCTGCACAACAAGAAATGCTAAAAGAATTTTTTCATCTTGAAGTGAAATGACACAAGATGGTAATTCAGTTAAAGGAATAAAGAACACTTAAAATGGTGACTAGGATGGTAATTATAAAATAATATATATATATTTTCCTTTCTCTTGATTTCTTTAAAAGATACATGATTGCTTATAACAAAAATTTATAACACAATATTGGGGAATTTAACATATGTAGTTGCAAGGTTTATGATAAGAATAGCACAGAGGATGGGTGGGAGGTGTGAAACTATACTGCTGCAAGTTTCCTATATTTTACTACAACATTAACTCAAAGTAGATTGACACAAATTAAGGATGCATATGATAATACCTAAGAGAAGCATCCGGGGAAAAACAGTGCAAAGATGTACGTATGCTAAAAAGTCAATAGAAGGATTAAAAAGGAAGACTACAAGAATTTGCTAACCCAAAAGTAAGTAGGAAAAGAAGAGAGAAATAAATAAAACATGAGGCAAGTAGACCACAAATAACAAAATAGTAGCTCTAAATCCAACTGTGTCCTTAATTACATTGTATATAAATAGACTAAACACTCCAATTAGAAGGCAGAGGTTAACAGAATGTATTTAAAAAAGCAAGATCCAACTATATGCTGCCTACAAGAAGTATACTTTAAAAAGAAAAACAAATAGAAGAATGGAAAAAGTGTCTGACGCAAACACTAAGCATAAGAAAGCTGGGATGGCTGTATTAATATAGACTTTAAGACAAATAGCTTTACTAAAGACAAGGAAGAAAGGAGAGACGTTTTATAATTATAAAAGGGCCAGTATATCAGGAAGATAAAACAACTATGAGTGTGCATTTTCTCTTTTTTTTCTTTTTTAAAATATATTTTATTGATTTTTTTACAGAGTGGAAGGGAGAGGGACAGAGAGTTAGAAACATCGATGAGAGAGAAACATCGATCAGCTGCCTCCTGCACACTCCCTACTGGGTATGTGCCCACAACCAAGGTACATGCCCTTGACCGGAATCGAACCTGGGACCCTTGAGTCCGTAGGCCAATGCTCTATCCACAGAGCCAAGCGGGTTAGGGCTGAATGTGCATTTTCTTAATAACGGCATTTCAAAATAATGAAGCAACAAATGACATATGCATCATTTCCAAGAGTGGTTTCTCCCAGAATGTAGGATTGTTTTAACACTTCAAAATAATCACTGTAATCCACCATATTAACAAAAAGGGAGGAAATCATATAATCATCTCAATATATAGCACCAAAAAAAGCATCTGAAAAATTTGACAATCATTCATGATGAAAACTTTCATCAAACTAAAAATGGAAGGGATTGTCCTCAACCTGATAAAAAGTATCTATAAAAAACTTACTAACATCATACTTTAAGTGAAACATGAATTCTTTCTCTTAATATTAGGAAAATGCAGCAATGGCTGCTCTTACCACTTCTATTCAACATTGTACTGGAGGTCCTAGCCATTAAAATAAGACATGGGGGGGTGGGGGGGAGTCATAGGGATTGAAATAGAAGAAGTAAAATTGTCTCTTTCATAGATAATATGATTGTATTTTCATTTAGAAATATATTCCTATTAAGAGTTATATATGGTAATTCTATTTACTATAGGGTTAAAAAACATTAAATTCATAAGATCTTTTCATTACAAACTACTATGTTGCCAAGAGAAATTAAAGAGGACCTAGATAAATGGAGAATTATATAATATTTATGAAATTGGAAGACTCAATATTGGTATAATAACAGTTCTCCCCAAAGTGATCTATATAGTTAATGCAATCTCAATCATAATCCCAGCAGAAATCAAAAGGGGATTCTAAGATGTATATGGAAATGAAAAGATCCTAAAATAGCTTTAAAAATCTTGAAAAAGAACAAAGTTGGAAGACCTACACTACCTGATCTCAAGGTTTAGTAATAAACTATAGTAAGACCATGTGGAAGAATAAACTCAAAATGGATAAAAGACTTATCTGTAAGCCACAGAACCATAAAAGTCCTAAAAGAAAGCATAGAGAGTAAAATCTCAGACATCTCTCATAGCAATATTTTTGTTGACATATCTCCTTGGGCAAGGGAAACAAAGAAAAAAATAAGCAAATGGGATTACATCAAACTAAAAAGGGTTTGCACAGCAAAAGAAACCATCAACAAAATGAAGACAATGCACTGAATGAGAGAGCATATTCGTCAATGATACATCTGATAAGGGGTTAATTTCCAAAATATATAAACAACTTATACAACTCCACACTGGGAAGACAAAACAACCAATTAAAAAATTGGCAAAGGACCTGAATAGACATTTCTCCAAAGAGGACATACAGACGGCCAACAGACATGTGAAAAAATGCTCAATGTCACTAATAATCAGAGATATGCAAATTAAAACCATGATGAGATATCATCTTACACCTGCCAGAATGGCTATCACCAATAAGTCAACAAACAAGTCTTGGTGAGGATGTAGAGAAAAGGGAACTCTAACATACTGCTGGTAGGAATGCAGATTGATGCAGCCACGGTGGAAAACAGTATGGAGTTACCACAAAATATTAGATAGAAATGCCTTTGAACCAGTGATCCCACTTCTGGGTAAATATCCTAAGAAACCCAAAACACAAATGCATCCCTATGTTCACTGCAGCATTATTTACAATAGCCAAGATCTGGAAATAGCCCAAGTACCCATCAGCAGATGAGTGAATAAAAAAAAGCTGTGGCCCTAGCTGGTTTGGCTCAGTGGATAGAGCATTGGCCTGTGGACTGGAGGGTCCCAGGTTTGATTCTGGTCAAGGGCACATGCCCTGGTTGTGGGCTCCATCCCCAGTGGGGGGGGGGGGGGGAGGCAGCTGATCAGTGATTCTCTTCATTGATGTTTCTATCTTTCTCTCCCTCTCCCTTCCTCTCTGAAATCAATTTAAAAAATATATAATTTAAAAGCTGTGGTACAGTTACACAATGGAATACTATGCGGCTATAAAGAATAGGAATTCTTACCTTTTGTGGCAGCATGAATGAACCTGGAGATTATTACGCTAAGTTAAATAAACCAGTCAGAGAAAGATAAATGCCATATGATCTCATTTACATGTGGAATCTAATGAACAAAATAAACCAATAACAAAATAGAAACAGAGGCATGGTTACATGGAACAGACTGACAACTGTCAGAGGTGAAGAGGGTTGAGGGATTGGATGAAAGAAAGTGAAGGGGTTAACCATAGACACAGATAACAGTGTGGTGAAAGCCAGAGGCTAGGTGGAGGTGGGCAAAGTTGGGGGGAATTGGGAGGGAAAGAGACTTTGCTTGGGGCAATGGGCACACGATGCAATGTGCAAACGATGTTTTATTGAATTGTACACTTGGGACCTGTATGGTTTTGCGACCCCCAATATATTAAATTAAAAGAAACCTTATGTGGCATTATAATAAGGGCTTATCTATTTCTTTAATCTTTTCAAAGAACCAACTTTACCACTCCATTACTAATAGGATCTGGTGGGACTTTCAAAGGTCCTTAATGGAGTCTATTTATGCAGATGTTACTTGCGCATTTATATTATTCCTCTGCTAGACTATGAGCTTCTCCTTGCATCTAAGGCACTTAGTTTTATCAAACTTTATAAGTTCCTCAATGCCTGTAGTATTTTATATCTGTGGTTTATTTTAAATACTATCTGTCAAAACAACAACCACTGTTCATCTTAAAACAACCACAATGTCTACCCTCATGAAACAAAGCCATAAAGCTTCCTTCCCCAAACAACCTACCCACAGCGGAAGGCTGGCTGGTTTTTGGTGACACCCATTTTGGGGAGGACTCAGGATGGGGAGCCACAGGTTGAACTGGACGAGTCTGTCTGGCTGCCAGTTTCATCAGACTCACTTGCCTCTTGTGAAAAATTTCCTGTACGTCTCCCAGCTTCTGTAGGACTTTCTGGGCGTTGGCCTGCAGGAACAAAAGCAAATCATGAGATTGCTCTGCACTGAGCCTGAGGACATGACTCATTCCCTTTCACCCATCTCCCCCTTTCCCCACGCCCAACCTTCCTCATAGGCAAGTCATCCATGTCTCACATTGCACCAGAATGTGCTTCTAGGAGTCTGAACCTCCCATTGATTGGCAACGACTGTGTTTCACTACTGCATCTCCAGAGCAGAGTAGTACTCGCTAAATACACGGTGAGTGGATAAATGTTCACTCAGCCCTGTCTATTAATGTAGAAAAGGATGCCATAGGCCATGGACGAAGGGCATTAGGACAACTTACAGAACAGGGGAATTTAAAAATAAAGAATGTACCCTGAATGTACCCTAAAAGAGTTTAAGTGTTCTGGGGGAAAGAATTGGGTAAGTTCTGAAACAGAATCAAGAAAATCACAAGCGATTAGGAGAGGTCCGAAGATGGCGGCAATATAGGCAGACGCGTCCCAGGTTGTGTCCCGGAGCAAATGGAGTGAGCAGCTGAAACTAATAACACCCACCCCGAATTGGCGAAATCACTCAGCTGGTAAGACGGTTTGCAGCCGGGAAGGGCAGAACTCCCCTGGAAAGGTAAAAAAAACAGGGATTTGGGCAGGAAAGTTTGCCAGACCTTTGAGCCCAGAGGGTCGGAGGGAGACAGCGTGGCAGACAGCCGCGTCCCTTGGGACAGGCACAGCCCCTGACTGGGGAAAGGAGATCTGCAGGATTCCTGACACCGGGGGATTTGAGAGCTGGGTTCTGTGATCACGGAGGACTGAGCCTAAATGGGGCAGCCTGAAGAGCTGACCAGACCATGCAGTGCCGGTAAGAGAAGAGCTTACAGAAACCAAGCCTTCCCCGTTTCCGCAGCCGGCGTTTGTTTGTTTGTTTTCACTGAATCCCTGTTTATGGGACATTTCATATACAGACACTCACCTGTGCTGAAAGAGGGAGAAGGTGCGGACGAGTGGAATCTGGGGAGAGACTGAGGAGAGAGGGGGGGCCGGGAGAGGTGGCAGTGAATTGAGTGCTGAGACACCCCTGGGGCCAGGATCCGGGCAGCCATTCTCTCCAGAGGGTGGTACTCCTCCACCTAGCCCCCAGGCAAGGAGCACAGCCACACCCAGATTCCACCCTGAACAAGATCAAGGATTAAAATAATCTGATCAGTCCCTGGGAGTTAACAGGGTCTGGCCTATAGAGGGATTTTCAATCCCAGCAACAACACAGAGCGGGTAACTATTAAGGAACCTGCTCTGGGCAGTGGACTTCCCCAAACCAGTTTTAAGTGCAATAGAGACAATAAACCCAAGCTACTGGACAGAGAGGCCCTCTAGCCTCAGAGGCCAACTCAAAAACACTGCCACCCAGAGGCTGAGCCACAAACTGACTCTTAGCTAAATACAAATTAAGGCAGTCTGGGACACAAATACAGCCTGCTTTAAAATCAGGACTGTGGTTTACAACACGGAGGGACAGTGTATCACAGGGAAATTCAACACTCTCCTGAATACCTGACAGGACTAAGGCGAGCCAGACTGACGAGTAGAAGAACCGAAGGACCTTCACTACTGCAAATTTTTTTTTCTTCTTTTTTCTTTTTTCTTTTTTCACCTTTTAACTAAGAAACCAATTTTTTTTCTTCTTTATCCATCACCTGATTTTACCCTTTTAATTACTACATTTTTATTTTTAACCAGTATTATTACTACTACCATTTTACCATTTTTTAAAGTTGCATTTTATTTTCTCTTTATTTTATTTTGGGATTAGTGTTCTCCATTCTATTTTCATCGTTCCTTTAGCATCAATTTTCCCTACCTCAATTTTACCTCTATGCTAAAACCCTCTCCCTCACTTCTCCCCTTTTATTGTCCTGTTTCTCTTACCCTATTCCTGCTTTAGATTTTCCCTATTCCTTCTGTTTACCTCCTGTCAAAATTTCACCCTACTTATATATCCTATTTCCAATCCACTGCTCTAAATCCTTATACACATATCCCTTATCTTTCTTCACTATCCAAATTTTTTTTTCTTCTTTTATCTTTCTATTGTTTTGTTGCTGTTTGCTTGATTGTTGAGTATATTGTGGGGTTTTTTTGGGGGGGTTTTGTGTGTGTGTGTGTGTGTGTGTGTGTGTGTTTTAGGAATGGTTGTGAGGCTGTTTTTCTTTTTCTTTTTCTTTTTTTCTGCTGGTTTTTCCCCTCCCTCCACCTCAACACCCCCCCCACCCCCCCTGGTTATTTTTGTGCTTCTGTTTTCCCTTGCCTCTCTTGATATTATTGGTTGTTTCTAGTTTGCATTCATCTCCAGGGAGCTGTTGCTGGAATTTGTTGGGATTAGTGGTGGTTCTATAGGAGTTTTCTCCTCATATACATAGTCTCTTCCCCTCTTCTACTTCATTCTCTCTTTCCGCTCTTTTTTTTTCTTTTCTTTTCTCTTTTTTTTTCTCTTTTCTTTCCCCCTCCTTTTTCCCAATTTCATTTTTGCACTCCTTTTTTTCTTCCCTACTTTTCTTTTCTTTTCTTTTTTCTCTTTTATCTTTTTCTCTTCTTTCTTCCTTATCCCCTAATTCTCTTAATTCGGGTGGTCACCTTTGTTTGGGGTTATTAATATCGTGAATATATTTGTGTTTAGTGCCTGGTACATGGTGCCTTGTTGTGTTGTATTTTGTGCCTTTAAATCAACGCAGCAGATCCAAGCAACAGCAGCCTCCTGAGCACCACACCCTCTGTCTGAGGAACAGCAGCTGTACGTGAAGCTTCCCCCCACCAGCCAGAAGAGCCACCACAGCTGTGAACAGCACCCACCAGAGGAGCTGCTGCCAACTGAGGAGCAGCTGCTACCGCAACCGCACAAGGAGCGACCACAGCCCAAGGAGCCACTGCCACCCAGGGAGCAGCCACTGAATGACTCAATGTCTAGATATGTCAGTGAGATCAAACATGGGTAGACAAAGAAACCCCCAAAGGAAAGAGAAGGAGGACTCTCCAGAAAAGCAGCTAAGTAATACAGAGGCATGCAACATGACAGAAAAAGAATTCAGAATAAGGGTCATAGAGTGCATAAACTGGATGGAGGAAAAAATCAACAACTTCTGCAAGAAGCTAGAAGAAACAGATGAAAAAGTCAACTACCTATGCAAGAAGCAAGAAGAAACAGATGAAAAAATCAATAACATATGGAAGAAGCTAGAAGAAACAGATGAAAAAATCAACAACTTAAGTAAGACCCAAGAAGAAATGAAGAGTGATATAGATGCAATAAAAAACACCATTGAAAGTATCAACAGTAGACTAGGAGAAGCAGAGGACCGAATTAGTGAATTAGAAGACAAGGAAGCAAAACACACCCAAAATGTACTGCAATTGGAGAAAAAAATTAAAAGACAGGAGGAGAGCCTAAGGGAGCTTTGGGACAACATGAAACAAAACAACATACGAATAATAGGGGTGCCAGAACAACAGAAAGATGAACAAGGATTAGAAAACCTATTCGAAGAAATAATATCAGAAAACTTCCCTGAGGTGGGGAAGAAAAAAGTCACACAAGCCCAGAGAGTCCCAAACAAGGTGAACCCGAAAAGAACCACACCAAGACATCATAATTACTATGGCAAATGTTCAGGACAAATAGAGAATCTTACAGGCTGCAAGCGAGAGACGGAAAGTTACATACAAGGGATCTCCCATTAGATTATCAAATGATTTCTCAACAGAAACACATCAGGTCAGAAAAGAATGGACAGAAATTTACAAAGTGATGCAAAGCAAAGGACTGAATCCAAGAATACTCTATCCAGCAAGGCTATCATTCAAACTTGAAGGGGAAATAAGAAGCTTCACAGACAAAAAAAATGGCTAAGGGAGTTTATCACCACCAAGCCAGCAATGCAAGGAATGCTAAAGGGACTGGTGTAGAAAGAAGAAATAAAAAGCTCAGAAAGAAAACAGCCACACAAAAAAAGAAATGGCTACAAACAAGTACCTTTCAATAATAACTTTAAACGTAAACGGACTAAATGCTCCAAACAAAAGACATCGAGTGGCTGAATGGATAAAAAAACATGACCCATACATCTGCTGTCTACAAGAAACCCACCTCATTAGAAGGGACTCACACAGACTGAAAGTGAAAGGATGGAAAAATATCTTTCAGGCAAATGGAAAGGAAAAGAAAGCTGGGGTAGCAATACTTATATCGGACAAAATAGACCTCAAAGTGAAGGCCATAACAAGAGATAAGGAAGGCCACTGCATAATACTAAAGGGATCAATACAACAAGAAGATATAACCCTGGTAAACATATATGCATCCAATGCAGGAGCACCCAAATTCATAAAAAAAAACTCCTGGAAGATATCAAAGGAGAGATGGACAACAATACAATCATAGTAGGGGACTTTAATACACCACTGACAGCACTGGATAAGTCCTCTAGACAAACAATCAGCAAAGAAACAGCAATCCTAAATGACTCACTAGATCAGATAGACTTAATAGACATCTTCAGAACACTTCACCCCAAAGCCACGGAATATACATTCTACTCAAGTGCTCATAAGACATATTCAAAAATAGACCATATATTGGGTCACAAGCAAAGTATACCCAAATTCAAGAAGATTGAAATCATAAAAAGCATCTTCTCAGACCACAATGGCATAATATTAGAAATAAACTACAATAAAAACAACCCAAAATACTCAAACACCTGGAAGCTGAATAGCATGTTATTAAATATTGATTGGGTTACCAATGAGATCAAAGAAGAAATTAAAAACATCCTGGAAACTAATGACAATGAAAACACAACAATCCAAAACCTATGGGACACAATGAAAGCAATCCTGAGAGGGAAGTTTATAGCTCTACAGGCCTATCTCAAAACACAAGAAAAAATGGTAGTAAATCATCTAACTCTACAACTCAAAGAATTAGAAAGAGAGCAACAAGAAAACCCCAGAGTGAGCAGAAGGAAGGAGATAATAAAGATTAGAGCAGAAATAAATGGCATAGAGACCAAAAAAATAATACAGAAAAACAATGAAACCAAGAGCTGGTTCTTTGAAAGGATAAACAAGATTGACAAACCTCTAGCCAGACTCACCAAGAAGCAAAGAGAGAGGACCCAAATAAACAAAATCAGAAATGATAGAAGAGAAATAACAACAGACCCCACAGAAATACAAATGATTGCTAAAAAATACTATGGACAGCTCTACTCCAACAAACTAGACAACCTGGAGGAAATGGACAAATTCCTAGAAAAATACAACATTCCAAAACTCAATCAGGAAGAATCTAAAAATCTCAACAGGCCAATAAGTATGGAAGAAATTGAAGCAGTCATCAAAAAGCTTCCATCAAACAAAAGCCCAGGACCAGACGGCTTCACAGGGGAGTTTTACCAAACATTCAAGGAAGAACTAAAACCTATCCTCCTCAGACTACTACAAAAAATTCAAGAGGAAGGAACACTTCCAAGCTCATTCTATGAAGCCAGCATCATCCTAATACCAAAACCAGGTAAAGACAACACAATGAAAGAGAATTACAGGCCAATATCCCTCATGAATATAGATGCCAAAATCCTCAACAAAATCTTAGCAAATCAAATCCAGCAGTACATCAGAAAGATCATACACCATGACCAAGTAGGATTTATCCCAGGGATGCAAGGATGGTACAATATCCGCAAATCAATAAACGTGATACATCACATAAACAAATTGAAAGAAAAAACCACATGGTCATGTCAATTGATGCAGAAAAAGCATTTGACAAAATTCAACACCCATTTTTGATAAAAACTCTCAGTAAGGCGGGAGTAGAAGGGTCATACCTCAACATAATAAAAGCCATATATGACAGGCCCACAGCCAGCATCATACTCAATGGACAAAAACTAACACCATTTCCCCTAAGAACAGGAACAAGACAGGGATGCCCACTCTCACCACTCCTGTTCAACATAGTACTGGAAGTGTTAGCCATTGCAATTAGGCAAGAAGAAGAAATAAAAGGCATCCAAATTGGAAAAGAGGAAGTAAAACTGTCCTTATTTGCAGACAACATACTATACATACAAAACCCTAGAGACTCCATCAAAAAGCTACTAGACTTAATACATGAATTTGGCAATGTAGCAGGATACAAAACTAACCCCAAGAAATCTGAGGCATTTCTATACACCAATAGTGAACTTTCAGAAAGAGAGATTATAAAAACAATCCCATTTACCATTGCACCAAAAAAATTAAGCTACCTAGGAATAAACTTAAGAGGTAAAAGACCTCTACTCAGAAAACTACAGGACGTTGAAAAAAGATATAGAGGAAGACATAAACAGATGGAAGAACATACCGTGTTCATGGATTGGTAGAATCAACATCATTAAAATGTCCATACTACCCAAAGCAATCTATAAATTCAACGCACTTCCCATTAAAATGCCAACAGCATACTTCGCAGATCTAGAACGAACTCTCCAAAAATTCATCTGGAATAAAAAAAGACCCCGAATAGCTGCAGCAATCCTGAAAAAGAACAAAGTAGGTGGGATCTCAATACCAGATATCAAGATGTATTACAAAGCCACTGTTCTCAAAACTGCCTGGTACTGGCACAAGAATAGGCATATAGATCAATGGAATAGAATAGAGAGCCCAGAAATCGGCCAATATGCTCAATTAATATTTGACAAAGGAGGCAAGAACATACAATGGAGCCAAGATAGTCTCTTCAATAAATGGTGTTGGGAAAATTGGACAGATATATGCAAGAAATGAAACTAGACCACCAACTTACATCATACACAAAAATAAACTCAAAATGGATAAAGGACTTAAATGTACGACAGGAAACCATAAAAATTCTAGAAGAATCCAAAGGCAACAAAATCTCAGACATATGCCGAAGCAATTTCTTTACTGATACAGCTCCTAGGGCACTTGAAACTAAAGAAAGAATGAACAAATGGGACTACATCAAAATAAAAAGCTTCTGCACAGCAAAAGAAACCATCAACAAAACAACGAGAAAAACCACTGTGTGGGAAAACATATTTGCCACTGTCATATCTGATAAGGGCCTAATCTCCAAAATTCATAGGAAACTCATACAACTTAACAAAAGGAAGATAAACAATCCAATCAAAAAATGGGCAAAGGACCTAAATAGACACCTTTCAAAAGAGGACATTCAGAAAGCCAAGAGACATATGAAAACATGCTCGAAGCCACTAATCATCCAAGAGATGCAAATCAAAACAACAATGAGGTACCATCTCACACCTGTCAGACTGGCTATCATCAACAAATCAACAAACGACAAGTGCTGGAGAGGATGTGGAGAAAAAGGAACACTTGTGCACTGCTGGTGGGAATGCAGACTGGTGCAGCCACTATGGAAGACAGTATGGAGTTTCCTTAAAAAACTGAAAATGGAACTCCCATTTGACCCTGTGATCCCACTTCTAGGAATATATCCCAAGAAACCAGAAACACCAATCAGAAAGGATATATGCACCCCTATGTTCATAGCAGCACAATTCACTATAGCTAAGATCTGGAAACAGCCTAAGTGCCCATCAGTAGATGAATGGATTAGAAAACTGTGGTACATCTACACGATGGAATACTATGCTGCTGTAAAAAGAAAGGAACTCTTACCATTTGCAACAGCATGGATGGAACTGGAGAGCATTATGCTAAGTGAAATAAGCCAGTCAATGAAGGAGAAATACCACATGATCTCACTCATTTCTGGATAATAGAGACCATTATAAACTTTTGAACAATAATAGATACAGAGGCAGAGCTGCCTCAAACAGATTGTCAAACTGCAGCGGGAAGGCCGGGGAGGGTTGGGGGGCAGGAGGTAGGGGGGTAAGAGATCAACCAAAGGACTTGTATGCATGCATATAAGCATAACCAATGGACATAAGACACTGGGGGGTAGGGGAGGCTAGGGGACTGTCAAGGGCGGGGGGGGGGGGGGAAGGACACATATGTAATACCCTTTGTAATACTTTAAGCAATAAACATTAGTAGAAAAGTTAAAAAAAAAAAAGAAAGAAAAGAAAATCACAAGCACCTGTAATTAAAAAACACACACAACAGCCCAGTTGTTATGGATCAGTGGTTGAGCATCCACCTATGAATCAGGAAGTCACAGTCCAATTCCCAGGTGGGGCACATGCCCGGGTTGCTCACTACATCCCCAGTAGGGGAAGTGCAGGAGGTAGCTGATCGATGTTTCTCGCTCATCATTGATGATTCTATAGCTCTCCCTCTCCTTCCTCTCTGAAATCAATAAAGAATCCTATATAATAAAAGGCTAATATGCAAATCGACCAAACGGTGGAACAACCAGTTGCTATGACGAACACTGGCCACCAGGGGGAAGATTCTCAAGGAAGGAGCTGCCCCCTGGTGGTCAGTGTGCTACCATAGGGGGAGCGCCGCTCAGCCTGAAGCCCTGAGCCCGACTCACAACTGGTGAGCACAGTGGCCGTGGTGGGAGCCTCTCCTGCCTCTGTGGCAGCACTAAGGATGTCCAACTGCCAGCTTAGGCCCCAGTCGGACATCCCCCAAAGGCTCCCGGACTGCGAGAGGGCACAGGCCGGGCTGAGGGACCCCCCCCCCCAAGTGCATGAATTTCGTGCACTGGGCCTCTCGTATATATATTCTAAAAATCCACACAACACATTTAAGTGTTATTCAGTGTGACTCCTCTCTATACAAGTAGGAAAGAAAGAAACTGAAGAAATACCAGGGGAGAAATGAAACTCACAGACATTTCCAAAACTAACTACGTGGCCTAAAGCAGGGACTCAGGAAATAAGAAACAAGACCCAAATGTCTTTGAGTTTCACCAAGGCCTGAATTCAGCTGAATGTTTCTTTTGGCCTCACTTGCAGCATGACATCCCTCTAGCTCTGGTGGATCAAGGAAAGTGGGTACCTTTTCTTTGTCCTGCTGACTCTGACATCTGTCTCGTGGATGATTTTAACCATCAAAAAAGGGATCCAGAATTAGAAGAGTTATGCAGGGTGCTTCGAGGATGCCTAATTCTGAAAGTACAAGCTCAGCACACACCCACGGAGGTTGCCACATTTTGCAACTATACAAGTAAATTTGTCTTTTTTTTATGCTGGGCCATCTTCTGAGGGAAGGAGCCAGTATCTCGGAGGCAGGACAGGAGTGTCAGTTATAGAAAAACTGTTCCACCCTGTCAAGGCTGACCTCTGCACCAAGAGCTGGGGCTCATCTCACTCTTTGCAGGGCCTGAGTGCAGACCTACACTGTCCATCTAGTAACCACTAGCCCAGTGATGGCAAACCTATGACAAGCGAGTCAGAGGTGACACGCGAACTCATTTTTTTGGTTGGTTTTTCTTTGTTAAATGGCATTTAAGTATATAAAATAAATATCAAAAATATAAGTCTTTGTTTTACTATGGTTGCCAATATCAAAAAATTTCTATATGTGACACGGCACCAGAGTTAAGTTAGGGTTTTTCAAAATGCTGACATGCCAAGCTCAAAAGGCTCGCCATCACTGCACTAGCCTATGATGATGTACGCTGTGCATCCCTGGTGTGAGGTCAGTGCCACATGCTAGACCCCAACGACTCACCATGTGGACCAGACAGGACTCGAATCATCTTTGCTCTTTTGCATCTATCCCTTAAGACCCAGAGTGAACCCTGCAAATGGTTCTCTGAATTAAACTGAGGCATTCAGAAGAGACCCTAAATTCCTAAGCTCAAACCAGGGGGAGGTTGGTACAAGATTAACAACCGTATTTCCCCCTTTTCTCTTATTTTTACTTGCAAGTCCACTCTCCATACCACAATCTGAATTATCTTTTTCCTTTTTTTCCAGAATTATCTTTCTGAAATCTAAATCTGATCATGTAATTCACCTGTTCAAAAGCCCTGCAGTGACACCTCACGCCTCATCCTGCGGCACCAGGCTCTTCATACTTGATCCTGACCACTGCCTCCCTTGTGTTACCTCTGTCTCTCCATTTTATATGCTCTTGGACCTAGGAGCATTGCTAGGGAAATGTTTGTCTTCCACTCCCTGTCAGCACCGTGACTGCAGGCTCTATACTAGTCTGTATTCTCAGAATAAAGCACAAACTGGGTACCCAAGAAACATTTGAAGAACTGAATTTTGCAATTTGCTACTTAGATTGTGTCATTCTTTACATGGGGCGCTGAGAGAGAATGAGGGAGAAAAATCAACACAGCGGCACTAAGGGGGCAGCTCAATCACCATGTACTAGGGAAATACCTCGAGGAGCCTCAGACAGAGACAGGTGGCTGCTACAAGAACAACAGTGTAATGGCTGATGTTGTGTTGATAATCGTTATGTCTGAAATGTAACAGATTCAACCTTTTAGACTTAGAGTACTAGCTTTTTAGAAACAAATTTTATTTTTTAGAATAGTTTCAGATTTACAGAAAAATTGCAAAATAGCATAAAGAGTTCCCATATACTCCACGGTCACTTTCCACTATTATCAACAGCTTACATTACTATGGTACATTTGTTATAATTAATCAATCAATACTGATACATTATTCTGATTTTTTAAAAATTATTAAATAAAGTACATACTTTATTAAATAAAGTACAAAATTATTAAATAAGGTACATTACTATTAAATAAAGTACATACTTTATTAGGTTTCCTTACTGTTTACCTAATGTGCCTTTTTCTCCCCCAGGGTCCCATCAAGATACCATATTACATTTAGTTGTCTTGACTTTCACTCCTCTTGGCTGTGACCAGTTCTCAGCCTTTCCTGGTTTTTGATGACCTTGACGCTTTGAGGAGTATTGGTCAGGTATTTTGTAGACTGTCCCTCGGTTGATATTTCTCTGATGTTTTTCTCATGATTAAACTGAAGTTATGTTTTTTGGGGGGAGAAGACCATAGAAGTGCCATTTTTATCACATCACATCATACCATGTGCATGACTTAATACTGTTGATGTTGACCTTGATCACCTGGCTGGGGTAGTGTATTAGTTTTCTCCGCTTTGAAGTCATTCTTCCATCTCTCTCTTCCCATACTGTACCCTTTGGAAGAAAGTCACTATGTGTAGCCCCCACTTAAGGAGGGGAAGTCTTGCTACACCTCCACGAGGGCTAAGTATCTACATAAATAACTTGGAATTCTTCTGCATGTGAGATTAGTTCCTCTCCCCTATTTATTTATGTATTCCACCATTTATTTATATCAGCATGGAGTCATGGAGATCTATTTTATACTTTGGGTTGTCATCCAATACTACTCTATTAATTCTGTTGCTCAGATGGTTCCAGTTTTGGCCATGGGGAGCTCTTTCGATTGTCTCCTATGTCCCATCACTGTGGTTTGTTTTGCTTTTAAGCAATTCCTGACTTTTTGACATTCTACCTGGTATGATGTTCCAAGATCACCTTGTATATTTCCTGCCCCAGTCCTAGAATCAGTCATATCTCCAAGGAGCCTGGGTCTCTTTACTTAGAGAATAATATTAGAAACCAAGCTCTGGGTGCAGGTGTGCTCATTGATATTGGTGTCTCCTTGTTTCTAGGCCCTCTCTGCTACCCAAGTAAAGAGAACCACGTGTCTACACCAACCTGTGTATATACATATAACTTGGAATATTTTTATATGTGTAAAGTACCAGATTTGACAACAAAGTCATTACCCCTCAGTGGATAAAACATTCTCTGACACATAGTATATTTAATCTTATAACCTAGAATTTTACTTCAAACTAAAAGAATAGATAGGCTTTGGGGATATTTTGGTCTGTTTCATTCTTTTTAAAAATTATATATTTTTATTGATTTCAGAGAGGAAGGGAGAGAGAGATAGAAACATCAATGATGAGAAAAAATCATTGATTGGCTGCCTCCTGCAGATCCCCCACTGAGGATCCAGCATGCGACCCAGGCATATGCCCTTAACCAGAATCAAACCCAGGACCCTTCAGTCTGTAGGCCGATTCTCTATCCACTAGCCAAACCGGCTACAGCTGTTTTATTATTTTTTTTAATAAAAAATTTATTTTAGAGAGAGAGGAATGGAGAGGGAGAGAGAGAAACATTGATCAGTTGCCTCCCAAATGCACCCTGACCAAGGATAGAACCCACAATCTGGGTATGCATCCTAACTGGGAATCGAACCTGTGACCTTTCAGTGTAGTGGTATATATTTCTCCACCAGTGTCTAGTATTCCTCTGCCCAAGGCCACAGCCTTTACTAGCTGCCTCTCTTACAGTCACAGCTGCGTCGCTTCCAAGGACCCCTTTGTCTTTCAGGATTAGGAGTGGTAACTGCTCCCTGTTTCTTGCTAGCCCCAAGAGGCTTCACCATCCCTGTTGGATTGCCTGTATCTTTGTAAAAACTGCCTACATCAACTCCCTAAAAATAGGTGAATCAGATTCTCAAAAGGGTCCATGACTCAAAAGAGGTGAAGAAGCCTTTCGAGCAGAGGTACGTGCAAAGTGATGTGGGTATCAGAGGAAGGCGTGCTATCCGTAACTCGCTGGCTTCACAGAAGAGTGCTCCTCTCAAATGCAAATCAGATCAAGTTATTCCCCTGCTTAAATTCTGTAGTGGCTTCCCGCAGCTCTTAGAAGAAAGGCCAAACTCCTTAAAACGGCCCACAGAGCCCCACCTCGTCTTTCCCTCTCTATTCTTACCCCAAACATTCTTTGTCTGCTCTCTGTACTCCAGCCACCCTGACCCTTGAGTTCTGCAGTTGCACCAGGCTCCCTCCAGCCCTGTAGCCTCTGCACTGAAAAGGACCCCCATCTTCTCTACTCATTCTCTAGGACTTGCTCCATGTGACTCCCAGGCCAGGTCAAGTTCCGCTGTCACATACCCGATAGGGCCCTGAATCCCAACTCCAGAGCACTCATTTCAGCTTGGAACACATTTTTGTGTTTTGTGTTTGACATTTATTAATGTCAGCCTCTCCCACTACACTGTAAATTCCATGCGGGATGGAACCGTGTCTATTTCTGTTTACTGTTGGTTCTTGGCACAGTGCACGATACATGAGAGATGCTCGTGAAGATTTGTAGAGAAATGAATGACTGAGTCAGACTGTGAAAGGTCAGTCTGCCAAGAAGCAGTTTGCAAGGAGCCTAAGAGGCCCCCTGAGGGCTCAAGAACTGGTTAACCTGCTCAGTATATCCTGCCTGGACTTTCTTCAGCAACAGGCAAAGGCCCCCAATGCCTCCTTCCCAACCACAGGATGAAAATAACCCACTAACATTACCTTTACATCAGGGGTGAGAATCAGCTCAAACTGGTTGTAAATCTCCTTGGGGCTGGGCAGCTGCTGCTCCGTCGCTGTGTCCAGGAATGCCTCGATGTCGGTCAAGGCAACGTCAACACCCTCTCGAGACTGGCACTTGTCTACAGCTTGGGAAGCCAAGAGGTAGATTCCCGCCTCACACCACCGGCTGACCTTTTGAAAAGAAACACAGTGCCCTGTGCAGTTAGCCTGACCACAGCTCAGCCACCACAGTCCCTTGGGAGGTCTGCGCTCCTCTGGCTCTACCAGGATTCCGAGATACTGGGAACTTGTTGTGGGGTTAGTTGAGAGGTCTAACCCCTGTAAATACAACTGTGAGGTGGACAAACCCAAACCAATTTTACGTCTGTCCACTTCTCAGGGAAGTCACCCAACCAGTAAAATGAATCGTGTAAACATTCGTGTCCCTGTATCACCTGCACCACAATCATCTGGGCCCTTTTCTACTGACAGCAATTACTATCCCTCCAGGAGGAGAAAGGCAAGTACTTCTAAGTTTGGTCTCGCTATAGAGAAATGTAACCAATGACTTCTTGGGTTGACCTTCTAGGTCACTTGTCTTACCTCCTAACTGGTTACAAGAGCACAGAGTAACTAATGAGGCACCAGACCTGGCCCCTACATGCTTTGCTTGCAGGAGGGACTGTCTTTTTAACAAAAACACTTTCCTCTGTCCGCATTTGCACTTATTGTCATTTGTCTTTCCCACGGAAGCATCCAAGAATGAAAAGTTCTGTAACTCAGAACAGCAGTACTCACACTTTCCAGAATGCTGGGATGAAACCAGGTAGGTGATGAATTCTAACAGTTCAACTTTTTAAAGACGTACACAGAAAGACAAGGGCCCTGGTGATGCCTGAATATTTACATGAGCTGCCAGAGCAAGTACACCTGCATTTCCATTCCAGGTGACCTGAAGGGCTATGTCAAGTAACTATACAAGGAAAAAGCACTCCAAAGGAGTTATCGCTAAGTGGGAAATTACAGGCAACTTAAATCTGTCTTTTATTTTCCCCCTAAATTACCTACATTGAATGTGTGCTACTTTTAGAACAACAAAACAAAAACCACACACACCAATAAAGGTATTTAAAGGTTAATCATTATCACTGTGTGAGGATGAGAAGGGAAGCAGGATGTGTAGGCATCCACCAGTAACTTCTTCCCTCCTCTTTCCTACATTTTTGGATTTTCAAAGTAGTAGGAAATCATGCTTTAATATATACTGTGAAAACTTTGTCTTGAAACATCATGACTAGATCTGCAGAAAACATTAGGCTGGGGTATTCTGTAGTCACAGCAACTACTTGCTTTCCCAGACACACACACACACACACACACACACACACACACACACACACTCAGCTCAGTGTTAGACTGTTATCTCTGGAGCAGATATGTTCTGAGGGAAACAGTAGTTGATCCTGCAGAGAGCTCAGCCCACAGAGCAGGCTGCGCACCAGGTCCCTCTGAGCCGCTTGCTTCTGGAACAGCTGGACTTCACTGACATTAAAATCCCTTTAGCAATGGGATGATGTAAACAGCCTGGGTGGGTGCCCCGGCCACTGCAGAGAAAGAGCTACAGGAATGGAGCTCCCCACTCATGGCCATGAGCACGTGCTGCCTGGGAACAGCTGACAGGGAAGGCTCCAAAAGTCACTGCCCCTGCTGACTGGGCATTTGTCCCAGAGATCACTGCCAAAGGGCACCAGAGGCTGCACTCCCTCCCTGTGAGCCCTCTGCTCACACAGCATTGCTGTCTAGTCTCTGGAGCCTGGGGTTTGAATTTGGCAGTCCTGACTTCAAATCCACAATCCCCTACCTCCTCCATGTGCGGTCTCAGGCTGTCACTTATCCCAGCGTTTCTCAGTGTGTCCCTGTATCACCTGCACCACAATCACCTGGGCCCTTGCTGAAAACATGGATTCTACGGCATCGCCCCAGACTTACTGAACCTCAGCCTCCAGAGTGGCAAACCAGGGAATCTGCAATACAGTAAACTCACCTGGCAATTCTCATGCACTAAGTGTTGCAACTCTTGGACTTAACCACGTTGAGTATCAGTTTCTGCCTCTGTAAAATGAGGCCATTAATACCTTCCTCATAACTTGTCTTGAGGATTAAATAGATGACATAATTATGCTCCTACTGGGAACACAGTAGGTCCTCTACAAATGGCAGGAGTGTATAAATGGTCATTATAACTTAAGCTTTTCTCAAAGGATTCACAATCCGATGTCTTCAGATGAGAAGAAGCACTCTGCAAATACAGGGCTTGGTCTCTGTATGCTTGAGGGGGAATCAAAAAAATGTCCCACCAGGCCAAGCCAGAACACACTCTTTTTTTTTAAATCTTCACCTGAGGATATTTTTCCATTGATTTTTAGAGAGAGTGGAAGAGAGAGGGAAAAATGAGGTGTGAGAGAAATACATCAATCGGTTGCCTTCTGCACATGCCCCAACTAGGGCCCAGGCTGGGGAGGAGCCTGCAACCGAGGTACATGCCCTTGACCGAGGTACATGCCCTTGACCGAGGTACATGCCCTTGACTGGAATAGAACCTGGGACCCTTTGGTCCACAGGTCGACACTCTATCAACTGAGCAAACCGGCTAGGGCCAGAGCACACTCTTTAAGTCTGGGTCCACACCCAGGGAAACAGACGCAATTCATTCTAATAGGATGTGGTGGGATGCCTGAGGCACCTTTGACTTTCAATACCCCTGTGACCTAGAACCTGCAGCATGTAATGCCTCTTGAGCTCTGTTCCCCAGGAAGTTCTTTATCTTCTCAGCAACCATGTGGGGCAGGGAGGTCAAGTCTGACTAAGACTGCTTTACAGAAAATTTTGCAGACATCACGGTCACAGCTTTGTTCTGCTCACCTTGTCCAGCTGACTATGTAATTCCAAAGACTTTTCTAAAATGTCATGTTTTTTCTTGTTTTCATTGAAGAAGTCATCGCAGAGGTGCCTGAGCTCCACACACTTGGGCCTGATGGAGTCCGTTGCGTAGTGGTGGCTTTGGATGAGCTGGTCCCCGATTGTTGCAAGCAGCTGGGCCTTTTCCAAGGACTCCTGCAAAGTGAACATGCACAGCAAAGCATCACAGCCAAGTCATGGTGAGGCTGATATTTGCCTGACACGCTGTGCTCCAATCCTAGAGGGAGGCTAAGGAGATGCTGGCTCGGGGTTTAGGCTGAAAGTCTGGGGCTGGGGAATCCGGGCAGGCTCTTCCTTTCCCAAGAAGTCTGGCCTAATCCAGGGCCATTGTCATTCTGAAGAAAAACAAGTCATTCATTCAAGTATTTGTTGAGTTCTGGGATGGGCACTGAGGACATAGTGTTAACAAGCCAGAAACTTTCAGCCTAATGGAGAACTCACATATTAAATAAATTATACAAATAATTAAATTATTAAAATGTGATAACTTCTAGGGCAGAGGTGTTATACTCTACAGAATAGGAGACTCTGAATCCCACTAAATGGAAAAGGAAAAAGGACAGACCTGTGGCCCTGAAGAGAGCTGGTAGTGAGCTGAAGTTAACAAAAGGTAAAGATCTGGTTTGGACAACTCTATGGGGGAGTCATGCGACTTAAGAAATATGTTCCTATAAACCCTTTCCTGTAACCACAGCTCACTGTCTGCTCTGACCTCGTCTGTTCGGCAACCACATCTCCCTCTCTCTGATAGCTTGTTTTGTTCTAACCACATGTGCCATATTTTCCTGTTTTCAATGTTATTGAGGCTTACCATGTGCCAAGCATCATCCAGGTACTGAGGGTTCAGTGGGAAACAAAGCAGGGAAAACCCCTGCCCTTATGAAGCTTACATGCTAATAGGAGACACAAGCAATAAACAAATATCTTAGATAGTGATGAGCGCCATGAAGAAAAGTCAAACAGGGAGGGGAGGACAAGGAGTGCGGGTGGAGCAGTTGCTATTTTAAGTAGGATGGTGGGCGAAGGACCCACTGAGCAGGTGCTCTCTAGGACAGAATACTATCCTAGGAAAGGCCTGCTTGCAAGGTTGGCCTTGGGTGGCATCTAGGAACATCAGGAGGGTTCTATCGTCCCCATGGAGAATGGCTCACCATACCTAAACTGGACAAGCAATATGCTTTATGCTGGACCCCTGCTGTCTTTCTGGGAGTCTGGATTCTGGTATACGCCAGGCAGAGGCTGCCTATGAGACCAGCTACCAATAAAAACTCTGAGCACTGAGCACTGAGCTTCCCTGGTTGACAACACTTTACAGTGTGATCCCAATGCACTGCAGGGAGCGTTAAGTGCATCCCATGGGACACCACAGGAAGAAGACTCTTGGAAGCTTGCACCTGATAGCCTCCAGAGTTCACCCCCTGCACCTTTCCTTTGCTGGTTTTGCTTGGTATCCTTTCACTGTAATAAATTACAACCATGAGTATGCTGAATGCCGTGAGTCCTCCTAGCAAATCTTCAAATCTGGGTGTGGTCCTGGGAACCCTTGACACAGGAGCCAAGACCTGAAGTGAGGGACAAGCCATGCAGTACTTGGCCTAGAGGTTGGGCATGTCTGGCGTGTTCTGGTAGCAGGAGGAGGCCACTGTGGCTGGAACAGAGGAGTGAGCAGGAAAGGCGTAGGAGGTGCAATAGTGAGGAAAGAGAGGGACTGGATTAGGGAGGGCCTTGCTGCTACTGTCAGCACTTTGGCTTTTACTCATTGTGACGTGGAAGCACTGGAGTTTCGAGGAGAGGGTCTCAAAGCAGGGAGCCCAGCGAGGGGCTACTATAGTCATCTAGGTAAAGGATGTGGCTTCAACAAGGCTGGCAGCCAAACCAGCTCCTTCCTCAGGGCCATCCCCAGGATCCCCTCCCAGGGTCACTCCGGTCTAAGCTCTCAGTTTACCTCCTGGCTGGCCTTTCTCTAGCTGCTATTTCTAAAGCCACTCCCTGCAATCCACCCACCCAGGCCCCCTCCCTCACTTTGTTTTCATTTTCTAACTACACTTTCCTCCATCTGAACGTATCTCTGTTTACTTCAATGTACAATTTCTCCCTCCTTTACTCACTCCCACCAATATGTAAGCTCCATAAATATTTGATCACTATAATAATGCATGAATGAATTAATGAATTAATGAATGGGCCAATGCACCAGATGATGCAGTCATCTGCTTGGCTGGATTTGTGTGAAACAACACAGACCTGTGAGTCACCGCAGATGACTGCCACATTCCCAGAGGTCTCCAGGAGCAGAGAGATCATGGCATGTAGCATCTCACCCTCCAGCACTGTCAGCCTTGCTGACACAGTGAGCATCCAGTATACCTTTTGCCCTGGCTTAACTTTTTACAGTAACTCAAGGAGTTTTGATGACTCCCAGCAATGACAACTGGCCTCTTTCTGAACTTACAATGGTTCATGGTTTTAACAATCTAAAAACCCCTCCCCGCTACCTAGCCAGTCATTCACCAAGCCCTACAAGGCCCGCATCCTTCTTAATAACTTTTGAATTCTGAGCCCTTCTCCACCAACTCCTTGTCACTGCCTGTTCAGGCCTTCATGCTTTCTGACTGGACAGCTGGCTTCTTTGTTCTCCTTCAAACCATGCTCCACACTACTGACAAAGCAGCAATTCCAATTTTATCATGTCTACATCCCTCCCAAGCTTCAAGTCCTTTCTTGCTCCCTATGGAGGACTTCAGGAGAAAATTCAAACTCTTGAGAAATGCATAGAAAGCCTTTCATTATCAGACTCAAACCTGTGTCTCCTCATCCTCCACTTCCCTCACCTGTTACCCCACTAACGGCCCATTTGTAGTTCCCCAAATATTCAGGCAGCTCAGACCTCCATGCCTTCTCTCCATGCTCCTCTGCCTAGAAAGCCTCATCCTTCCCTCATCACCCCTGCCACGGCACCCACACTCCTCTGGAGCTAAATCTAAAATACCCTTTAGAGTTCATCTTCTCCAGGATGTGTTCTCTAACTCCACCATTTTATTCTGATGCCCCTCCTCTGTGCCTTTCTTGATATGGCACACACTTCACTGTTTTATGATCACTTGTCTATCGCCCACCATGCCACAGACCCTGGAAGGCACATACCAGCTCTTATTCAACTTAAAACAGTACAAAACACAAATTAGGTACTTACTAGTAAATATAAATAATTGTTGTGCAAAACACAAAGGAGCCATGGCATACAAATCAAGCAGTGGCTATTTAAAAGAACTCGGGGTAAACACCCAGTGCGATAGTTCTGAACAACAAAGGCCCAGATGCACTGGTTGCCATTCCTGAGGGGAGGTTGGGATGGGGATTACTCAGGCCGGATTTTGAATTGTGTTGCTGACTGCTGTGCCCTCAGAAGTTAGAACAGTGCTTAGCATGGCAGGATATCAGGAAATACTTGCAGAACGAATGAAGAATTGTGGGGAAGCACGGGATTTGGTTGGAAAGTTTGTAAGGAGGAAAATTCCAAAAAAAGGAGTGGGCTGAAGGCGGCCCGTCCTGTTTATTGGAATTCTGACTTAGGGGAGTTTGGCCGAAGGCAGCACCCCTAATTGTTCCTTGAACTTTCCAAACAAGTATGTGCACGTGCAGACCCTTGGGTGTTTACCGGAATCTTTAGGTGTCCTTGCTTAAAGGACACTGCAGACTTATGTGTCCCCCCCACCCCACCCCAAGATTACTTACCCTACTGATTGTATCTAAAAGATAAACTTTATCTCAAACTGCTGTTACAATAAAAGCCTGAAGAGGCAGGCAATCGGGGCTGTTTGGTTCCTTTAGCCAGGCAGACCCTTAGCCCTCTCTTTCACAGCAATCCTGTGTCAGAGTAATCATTCATCCATCACTCGGCGTCTGCTGGTCAGCCCCAGCAAAGAATGAATGAGACACTCTTACTGGAACTGCTCAGCCACTGCACACTGAACCTGAGAGACATTCTGTAGCACAGGATAGACTCCACCACTTCTGTGATGTCAGTGACAACAGCTAACATTCAATGAGGCCTGACTACCTGCTAGGCACTAATCTGAACGCTTAAACTATTTCTTTCACTCATCACAACAAACCCTTTAATATGGGTGCTGCTTTACAAGAGAGGAGTGGAGGCACAATGGCCAACGTGGCCCAGGGAGGAAGAGACTGACTTCAGAATCTGGCTCTGACCACCACACACAGGAAAATGGCCACACGGGTGCTGCCTAAGCTCAGAGACCTCATGGAGCTGATTAAACCTGTCTGACTTTAGTCAGTATAGAAACATGAAAACTTGCCAAGGAAATCTCTGTTGACTTTAAAAAAAACACACACACCCAAAAACATTTAGCTGCCTAATTTATTAAGAATGGCCCCAGCCAAAACCAGTTTGGCTCAGTGGATAGAGCGTCGGCCGGCGGACTGAAAGGTCCCAGGTTCGATTCCGGTCAAGGGCATGTACCTGGGTTGCGGGCACATCCCCAGTGGGAGATGTGCAGGAGGCAGCTGATCGATGTTTCTCTCTCATCGATGTTTCTAAATTTCTATCTCTCTCCCTTCCTCTCTGTGAAAAATCAATAAAATATATTAAAAAAAAAAAAAAAGAAAAAAAAAAAGAATGGCCCCAGTTTTCTGAGAATGGGGAACTGCATCACGGGCTATTTTGCAAGAGTCCTGTGGCGATCACAGCGTGCCCTTCACTTGGCATGTAGCATCTCACCCTCCAGCACTGTTCTTAAAACATGTGAGATTGAGGAAAGCTGTGAGGATGGCTGGAAGATCACTGTACTGAAATGAATGGATAACAATAGTAGCTTCTGAGTTCTGACCACCTACTATGTGCCAGGTACTCATTAAGTCCTCACTATGCCCCTAACTCATTCTGTCTTCACAGGGACTCTGTGAGGTGGGAATTAGTATTGTCCATTTTTTTCAAATGAGGGGATAGGTTCAGAGAGGCTAAGAAATTTGACTAGGGTCCTAGGGTCGCATAGCTGGTAGTTGTTAGAGCTGAGTTTTTAAAATCTGGTTCAGTCTGGCTCCACAGCCTGTGTTACCACTTTCCAGCCCAGTTGGCCTCCCAAAATGCTATGAATAACGGCTGTTACAACCACGACTATCAAATCCTCCAAAGTACTTACAAAGAATTTTACTGTCAAACCTCCAAACCACAGCTTATTTTTGAGTCTATACAGTGCCTGCTCATGTTAAATAGACAATAAAACCAAAGTAAAAAAGAAATAGTGAGAAAGAAATTGCTGAAATCTGGGGCTCTGCTCACAAGCCTTTCAGATGCTGAAAATTCCAGAAGGCCAGCTAGTCAAATTGCAATATGTAATTCAAAAATCTTTACTATAACTACAGCGTATTTTTCTCCCCCAAGGACTCTAATGCTATAACGGATGGAAGATGTGTGTGTCTACTGTGGAAGAAAATGGTGAGAAACGGTGATGCTGCCTTATCAGGGAGCCCAGGATGGAACCACAGATAATGGCATAGGATGAAATGTATGTATGGGGAAGTGGGTCAGGTGAAACAGGAAAGGTGAAACATTAATGGTTATTGAAACTGAGCAATAGATACATGGGAGTTCATTGTTCTAGTCAACCTACTTTTGCATGTGTTTGAAAATTTACACACACACACACACACACACACACACAGTCATGCTAGAATATGCCCCTGAGAGGTTAACAAGCTGGATTACATGCCTTCTGGGACACGGTAGTGTAACTGCTGGCCCCTGGCCTTGGGGGGAGAGGTCAAGGCTGAAATCGGGTTGGTTCTCCCTGCCCTGTCCTGGTCTGTTCCTGGCTAGTTAATCACCCAAGGCCCCAGCATGCCTCCCAGCCAAAAACTCTGCAGCAAATTCTGCTTTTAGGAGGAGGAGATGGGGCTGGGACCATTGTTTCTCATAATAAAAAAGGGGCGCTCTAAGAACTGCTACGCCCTCAAACTGGAACAAGATAAAGGAACAGACTCAATTATCATGCAACAGGAATGCAGCAGTGAGCTGGCTCTGAGGTTCCCCATGGGGATGATATCACTGCACAGAATAAGGACGTTAGTAACAAACCAGAAACCAGTGTGTGGCTATGCCAGGAGGGAAGTCGACTCCTGAGTTCTGAGTGAAGGGCAAACCCTAAACAAATTTTGACAGATTCCAGCCAGATATCACCTTGTTCCTTAACACTTGACAGAACAAATGGGAAGATTAGCCAAGCCCTTCTCATCTGAAGAAACAATGCCTCCTAGAAAACTGGCACCTGGTTATGAGGAGATAGCTTTACTCAGTTCACCCAAATGCAGGGGAATAGATCTACTGCATCCTTTAGAAAATGAGTACAAGACAGGGTAAGCAAGGCACAGATGGGTAAAACCAACCTGCCTGCGCTTGCCTGCCGTGGGTTAGTTCAGCTGGTTCCAGAACTCTGTCCAGGGAAGATGTGTCATGGGTTCACAGAGTATTGCTATGTCCCGTGACCACAGATTGTACTCCTAGCTCTAGTCGGTGATCTTTAAAGTATGTACCACGGATCCCAAGTCCAAGGAGGTTGGCAGATGAGAGAATGTGGATGCAGTCATGCAGACCCATCCCCACTATTTAAAACACAATCCAGAGCACCCTGCAATGGCTTCCCGTTCCATAAATATAAACTAGGAGCCACTGCTGCATGGCTGGAAGATCCCTCTGCTGAAATGAATGAATAATAATAACAGCTTCTGAGTTCTGACCACTTACTATGTTCCACGTACTCACTACAGCCCTAACTCATTCAGTCTTCCCAGGGATTCTGTGAGGTGGGAATGACTATTTCAGATGAGGGGCTATGTTCAGAGAGGCTGAGAAACTTGACTAGGTTGAGAATAAAACCCACTCCTCACAGCCATTGCTCCCACCTTGTTCTGACCTGGCTGACTCTGCTCCAGCTGCATTCCTTGAACTCACTAACCTCATTCCTGCCTTGAGACCTGGCATTTGCAGCTTTTCTGCCTTGAAGGCTATCCCCCAAATCTTTACATGGCTATCCAGCTCTCAGATCAAAAATCACCTTCTTAGAGAGGCCTTTCCTGACTACCCTAGCTCAAGTAGCAGCCCCAATCCCTTTCTATGAAATCCTGTTATCTTCTTCATACCACTTATTACTATCTAATACCATTATTTATTAGACTAGAGGCCCAGTGCACGAATTTGTGCACTGGTAGGGTCCAGCCAGCCTGCCCCGATGGGGGCCAATCGGGCCCCCCCACCCCAGTTGGGGTGGGGGGGCTCGCTGGGGGCCAGGGCCAGCAGGGGCGAGGGGCGAGGGGCTGCAGAAGGTTTGCTGCCTGGCCCTACCCCCCAATAGGATTGGGAGGGCATGCTGAGGGGCAGAGCCGGCTGGGGCAAGGGGCCATGGTTGTTCCAGTTGTTCCAGTCGTTCCGCAGTTCAGTCACTGGGCTTTTATTATACAGGATTACTTTTCCCTTTTCTGTCTCTCTCCAGTAGAATGTAAGCTCCATGAAAGCAAGGTTTTGACTTTCTGGTTCACCACCATAATCACAGAACCTTGGGCAAGGAATACCCGGTAGGTTGGTAGCTACCTTCACGGTAGCTATGGGCACATTTTTCAAGCTCAAAATAAAGGCACTGGGCTTGCTTGATGAAGCTTTTTTTTTTCTAATATACAAATGTATATACATGAAAATACATAGTATCTACATTTAATAAGGAGTTCTTTTGAAAAAAACTAAAATTACATAAAATTGGGACTATCTTGGAGAAACTAAGACATATCCGATACATGAAATTGTATCCCTTCATTGTTTGATAAACATTTCTGATGACTGTGCCTCCAACACAAAAGTGTTTAGCTGTCAGTGGTCACGGACAGCAGAAGAACTGCACACTAGGGAAGGATGGGGTTCCTGGGTGAAAGTTGGTGCACAGGTGGGTCTGGGTGTTTGCGCAGGTGCAGAAGACCTCCAGCTCAGAATCCACAACTGACAGCTCTTAGAACCAGCGTGGCCTTCGCTTACATTTGTTACTATTCATAAGGGAATATGTCTCTGTACTGTGCATTCAGTCACCTGGGGATCTTATTAAAATGCAGATTCTGATTCTGAGATGGGGCCAGAAATTCCATATTTCTAACAAGTTCTCACTCAAGTGATATCCATGCTGCTCGCCAGAGGATTGCACTTGGAAAAGCAAAGATCTAGTACTACAAAATTACTCTCAGGAAACATGCCTCTAGACTAGCTCAGAAAGGAAGTGCTAACCATAGAGTGCTTGCTCCCCAAGAAACAAAAATATAGAGAAGCTAATCAAAGAAAAGCAAAAAAGAACTTCTCTGGCAAGAGATGACAGCGTTCTTGAGTCACACTAAGCCAAATGTAGTAGAATAGAATCACTGCTGAGTGCTGACCTGTGTGAAGATCTGGAAAGTTGTTTAATTCTGTTAAGAGAATTGGGACATACACCCTCTTTTGCAAGTTTGATATTTACAGCTCTTGGGGCCTGAGAAAGGAGAAGGCACTGCCAACTCTGTTAGCAACAGAACTTATGTGAACCCATTTCCCCCTTTCCCTGTCTTGCTTGTCACAAACTAGTTGTTCTTTTCTTTTCTTTTTTCTGATTTCCCCTTCTGAAGTTTCCCCTCCCTACCACCAACCCCCAGCCCAGACCTCCACATCCAGCCCAGTGGGTAATGTGCTCATTGTCACCTGCCCGCCCCCCGCCCCCCCTGCTGCTCCTCCACTGGTAGGGACACCCTGAGGAGGGCAGGGCCACCCAGAGCTCTCACCCCATCGGAGCCTCCAGTCTCAATGGGGTGCTTCACAGCCTAAATAGCACTCTGCAGGGCAGGCATTACTCATCACAAGTGTTCATATGCATATCTCCTTGGAGACCTGGGGTGGGAGTGGGGTGACTGACAGGCCAGGCTTTGGGCATTCCTGTGTCCTTTGGCAACCTTCCGACAATGCGTGGGCATCATCTGTCACTGTCCACAGTGACTGCCTCCCCAGTCCACAAAAAGGGCAGAAAAACAAACCTGGCCTTTTCCTTCCAGTTTTTTGTGTTCCTTAAGAAGTCGCTCCACACGCATCACACTGTCTCCGATGTCTGTAAATTCTGCTTGCTCTGCCAACAAGTTGTCCAGGGCAAGCTTAACCTACAAGACACATTAGAACAGTCCAGAAGTAAGCCAATGAGCACCCACCTGGAGGTGGAGGTTTGCTGAACTCTAAGAAAACTCAAAAGTCCTAAAAGGATTCAGGACCAATGGATACACAGCTCATTAGCTTTCAGATTAAGCAGGGGTGGGGTGGGATTGCTGAGACACATGTAGATGGAATAGTAAAGCTACATTCAACAGATTACCAATCAGAAAGGAAGAGAAACCATCACTGAAATACCATGTATGCCAACAGGGAAACTGGATTCTAGAACATTACTATCCCACTGAAAAAGTGAGAAGAGGATGTCTGAGAGGAAAGAGGGGGCTGGTATAGTGGGGCGGGTGGGGGCGGGGGAGAGAAACCCCAATACCCAGAGTTCAAGGCAGAAGAGAGAACTGGTGGTCACTGAATCATAAAAGGAAGCTCTATGAAACAAGAAAAAAACACCTCACAAAAATTGTGCTCAAAGTGCTGTAGTTGTAGGCATTGACTAAGCTTCAGGTGGTGCTTGGACCAAAACCGACTAAAGGCTTTTTCTGTTTCATCCAACTGAACTAGTAACCTGTCAAGAAAGAATGAGAAAGAGACATTGTGGTTAACTCTCATTTCCACAGGAGTCTGTGTAGGTTTATGCAGCTAACATCTATGTCTTTAGTCAGTGTTTTAAATTGTCATAACGTCCTTATTAGGAAAGTCTATGTCACTATGACTTTCTCATGGTCCCACTGCTTCCCATACCTTCCATGTTTCTACCAGGACACCTTCCCTGCCAGGCAGAACCTTTGCTTCAGCGGCTGTGCTTAGAACATGCCCCCGGTGACCTTACTTTTGTGCCTTTTCTTTGACAAAGCACATCACCCAGACAAACTGTAATTTGGAAATGAAACTCAGCCAATGCTACCATCTCCCCTGAAATCCTGGGATGACAGCATTTCACAGGAAGACAGGATGGCATTCTCAGAAAAATATCTCTATAGCTGGATGCCAGATGGGTGCCATCGTTTTCCCATTGTTGCCTCTAATATTATTCTTTCTTGACCCTACCTAGACCCAAGAGTAGTTGTTCTAGTCTGTCCTTGGTTGTTTCAGATCATCTAGTGCTATTCTCTCCTAAAAAAGTATATTCCACCTTCACTCACCTTTCCATGGTAGCTACATTCTCAAGTTGATTGAGACTGAGTTTCCTGGTGGAACTTTTGGTTGCTGGTTGTTGAATACATGACAGCAATGTGGCCCCTTGATTTCCAAGTAATTTTAGCTCATCCTACAGAAAGAGAAATATAGTCTCTCTTAATAGAAATTAATGGGAAAACATTGGTAGATTTGGGGTACGGAGAATGGTATACCTTTCATTCAGGGAAATAAATGCTAACAATTCAAGCTGCAGATTTATAAAATTAATTTATTTATTCTTAATGGGTAATACTACACATGACAAAATTAAAAATATACAAAAGGATATATATGGGGGGAAAATTAGTTTTTTGTCCACAGCCCATCAACTTTCCCTCTCCAAAAGCTACAGCTGTTACGTTTTGTGTGTATCTCAAGCTGTTGTACATTAAAAGCAAAATTAGTTAATGAAAACTGGTTCTACTCCAAGACAGTGACCAGAAACAAGAAAATGACAGGTATTGAATGTTAAATGCTGGGAACTGCCACGCAATAATAATGCAACAATTGCTAGTTAACCAGGAAAAAAAAGAAAAGAAAAACAAACAAAAAAAACTTCATCTGGTCTCATCAAGGAACACCTGCCTCTCCTTCCACCTACTTCCAAAAAGCGCGGCAAGGAGCGCTGGTGGCACAGTGGTTAGCGTGGCTGCCTCCCAAAAAGCTTGGCAGAGGTGGATGGCAATTTCAGTTTGATGTGGAAAGAGTCATACTTCCAAGGCAACTCTATTCTGCTCTTTGTACATGGAGAGCTAGGGCTTTGCAACTGGGGAAGCGTCAGGCTAGCTCCTTCCAAATCCAACAGCTCTTGTCCTCTGCTCCCACAGGGCAGGTGTCTCAATGCCCTGAGCATTAACCATGGGGCAAGACAAAAGAGGTGAAGCTTGGCCTAGAACTTTGCCCCCAGGAGTTCTGGTTTCGATTCCTGGGTCACACAGGATGCTGGTCTGGTATGTTGAGAGTGAAAGTCCCGTAGTTACAGAACAGTCACATCTATGCACATAAACACTGCCTCTCTTCCTCCAGGCCTAGCCACCTCCAGCCTTCACACAGCCTCCGGCTTATTCCCTGTGGGAGGAGTTTTATACTCTTCACTCTGGTCACAAAGAAGGCCGGCACTCTCAACCGCATGCCTTTGCTCCTTGTCTCCCACCCCACTCCAATATTCACGCACTTGAAGGCTTCCATTGTCCACTCTCAGCCTCATGACAGATTTGGTTTCTCTGACCTAGCCCTGCTGTGGCTCTCTCCACTGCCGGTAATGCCTCAAGGTGGCCACTTGGCTGGTATTTCTGCCTGACAACTGACATACCCCTTCTTTTCCATTCTAGGTATCAGCCCTCATTTCTTCTTATCTCATCAATGTTCATGAAATATTTGTAGGTTGGATGAGTTAATAATAGTCTAAAAGAAACCAGGTTACAGGTGAATAGACAAGATAAGCCTGGGAGAGGGGGAAGCACTCATTGGTAGTACTCATAGCTTTTCCCTCCTCTTCTTACCCACTAAAAAGAGTCCTGGCTTCTTTTCCACTCAGTTTCTTAACTGCCCCTGAGCTTCCAGCATTCCAGCAATATTCTGGCATTAGCCATTATTAGCCATAATTAGTGTCTGTAGGTGTGCATGATGCAGAATTGGGAGGAAAGGTTGAGGTGCCCAACAAAGAAGAGGCATATTGATTGCCAGGGGAGATTGGAAGAGAGATACACTGTTCCAATACCATTTGCTAATGTTATCCATTCATGTACCTCTGTGAATTCATGCATGTTGGGGCCCCAGGGGGAGGCCAGTGCCCAGGCACCAGGCAGGCTGCAGGCTGAGAGGTTCGCTGGAATGCCTGAACCAAGGATTCTTAAAAACTCCTAAGACTATTAGGTTATTTCTAGAGGCTATGTAATTCTGATTGTCTTCTTGATTATTTGTTACCTTGGTAATATTGATGGAATTGTCATCTCTGAACAAAACCGAATGAACACTGAATGGAACAAATACTGTATACTAAGCAGTATTCATATTTGTAAAGATTGCTTATCACATGATTGAAGGACCACTGACACTTTCCCCTTTCTCCTTGCATGATGAGAAAAGGCCTATGGGTCTGTTAAACTTATTTTAGCAACAACAACGAAAATGAGAATCTTACCCTCTTTTAATGAACACATGGTACAGTGTCTTAGTTAACTAAAGCACCTAAGTGTGGAAGGCCAATGCCCTGTGTTTCTGGCCTAAATAAGACCAGAAAAGAGGCGAGAATCACCTTTTGGGGGCTCAGGAGAGAAACTGTCTATTTCTGTGAACTGCTTCCAAAAGCTTTAAAAATTCACTGTTCTGAGGAATGAATCTTATATTGGTTTTTCACTTGGAAAAGGTGCTTTCCAAATGGAAAAATTATTTAGTTATTTATAGACCATTTGATAAGTAATATGCTCTAATAAGAATAAAATAATATATTTAAATAACCATAAAAGCTACTAAGCATTTAATAAAAGTTTAAATATATTATTTTTAAAAATATAAATCCTTTCTCTCTTTAAAGCATTTTTGGATGGAAAAAAAGGAAAAATGTAACTCTAGTTTAATTATCTTGGTATCTCTGCTTCTAATTTATAAGATAAGGAACCAAGAAATTAAAATTTATGTTAGATCAAAAATTAGCAATCACAAAAGGCTTTAAAAAACCCTCTGTGTTGTCTTTAAAGGGATAATTAATACTACTTGGCAAAATAAAGACAGAATAATTATATTTTAATCTAAATTCAATTAATACTCTTACTCAAGATAAAGACATGGACATATTAAACTCTTTGGGAATTTTATCTTAAAATAATTATAGGTCTTTTCCAAGATTTTAGGGCAGCACAGAATATAAATGTAATATAACAGTTTAGTTTATGTAAGACTTTGCATTTACTTTCTTACTAAAAGGCTAATTAAATAGATTCTCTTAAATTCCTTTCTTTTGTCTTATTGGTTAGACATGGGTGTTTAACCAAATTGAGATAAGACGGAGTACAAAGTCATTTCTTACCAATGTCAGACAATACCGCAAATTATGTGGATCTACAAAGTTATTCCACCACATAATCGGAGGGAAGTTTTAGCCTTCTTTGTGCAGGGTTGTGTTTTAATACCAACAACAGCTTGTCGCCATGCCCAAGGAAGTGGCCTTATTTCATCTTGGGTGGTTCTTTCCCTCCCCTTCCCGCTGTGGACCGCTTTGCCTGTGTAGACATGATGGAACACCCATCCATCTGCCTTTCCCAGGAACTCTCACTGCACATACAGCAGGACCTCCCTAGCTGATTTTACCCCTCAGATACGTGTCCTCGTCTCAAATAAAAAATGTTTTACCTTTTCCCCAAGGGCCTCCCCGATTGACCACATTGTCATCTCAGTGCTTCTGCCCTGCAACCCCTCCAAACCATCCTTGGATCGAGGCAGAGAGCACACTTGCTCATGAACCCAGGCCCAGAGCTCGGTGCCCAGTGCCTTCCTGCCATGCTCCACATTCTCAACATCACTCAGGTATACCAGCTGACCACTCTGAAGGCTCCCAGGGTCTATGACCTATGGGCTGGGACCACCAACCCTTTTCTGCCTAGACTTCGCAGAGGCACCCTAGACCTGGCCTCTGCACCCCATACCATCTCTTCCAAGGATCATGGGAGGTGAACTTGGGCAAAGAAAAAGGTCAACCGTTTAAGGGATATTTTTAGGGAAAATTATCTAAATGCTTCCAGGATATTTTCCAGCTTTCACAGTTCCCAGCCAGATCTTTTGGTGACTCAGAGTCATCTTGGGGATAGATTTTGAACTCTTTTTCAATAGCAACCTCCATAAAAAGAGAATTAAACAGTGCTCCCTGACACATGGAAGCATTAATTTGCTTCATTAATGAGACTCTGAGATTCCCCGAACTAAACTATGGGTTCTTTGAGTTTGCAGTCTTTGTTTATTTGTTTTTCTGGCAGGTAGTGTTGAGTAGTTGTTAAATGTTCAATAAATGAACAAATAAATCAACCACTTAGCAAAGCATGTTTGCAGATTTTGGGTCACAGACGAGAGTTCAGCTCTTCCCAAGCTCCATGCAGCAGGAGTGCAGGCAATGCCGAGCTGTCTCAGCCTGAGGCAGCTAATTAACTGAGGCAGCTAATCCTCAGTTCGCTGCCCTCTTGAGTTCTGGTCTTCTATGAAATAACAGATCCCACATTCGGTCTGTTTGTGTTTCTGGAGGCAGAAAAGGGCTTGACACCCATGCAGTCAGCCCCAGGAAGACTTCCCTTCACTGCATGAAAGAACCTGCCAAGCTCCCTCGTTGGCAACTCATAAAACCAGTTCTTGACGTATTTTTTGTGAATCACTTAATCGGTGCCTCTCCTTAAACCCAGTTCAGAGCATTTTCCCTAGTCCTCTTCCTCAAATTATTCCCCAAATAAAAAGACACATCCCTGGGAAAGTGAAGCAGTCTGTCAGCTTGGTAGGCAGCCCCAGATTTCACAACAGCCCCAGAAAAGCTTATGCTTCAAAAGCTGACTCCCTGCTCTCACTGCACTTTCAGCCTCTTGCATCTTGCTCTGTCCTGAGCTGCCTTTGAAGGGATGCTCGCCCACCTCATCTCGCCAGCACAAAGCTGAAATGAATTTCTCTTTGCTGGGATGCTTCTCACAGGTCTTAACTGCAATCCTTTTACATCCACCATCCAGTCTCAAAGAGGTTTTCTCTTCGAATAACGCCCACCGCCAAAGGCGGAAGATGTTCGGTGACTTCCAAGTCAGTGGAGAAGAGGGAAGAAGAGGACTTAATTCTACTCCCAGCTCTCTCCAGGAGGCTGACCATCTGCTGGCACAGAGGCTGGACTGTGGGAGGCCACTGACCACTCACCTGCAGCTTGTCCCGCTGCTTTGTGTGGGACATGAGCAGCTCTGCAGTAGACGGCACGCCTCTGGGCAGCTCTGTTGCGGCCAGGCGGGCCCCAAACGTCTGAAGCATCTGGGCAGTGGTCTTCAAGGTCAAGGCAAAGTTTTCGATGGCCTGGGAGGGCATACAATCATAACAGTGTGGTGGGATTAACATGCACCAATATGCTTTATTCATGGAAGGACAGTAGGATTAGCTACCATTCTCTGAGTACCTACAAAGGGCCAAGTATTATACTCAGTGCTCTACCTTTGTCTACCAGCTCAATAATCCAGAGTGGGTATATTTTATCCAGAGAGAGAATCAGTGATCGGCTTCCTCCTGCACGCCCCCAACTATGGATCAAGCCCACAACCTTTCTTTCTTCACTTGCTAGATTTTTAATACATTACTTTAAATTCTGTTCCGTTGTTATGGGGTGAGGCTACAACATTAGTATTTCCAGAGGATGAGGCCCAGAAAGCAGGATTTTAAAAAGATTTCCAGGTGATTCTAATGTGCAGCCAAGGTTGAGAACCACTGCTCTAAAACAAGGTGAATTCTCGTACCTAATTAAATGTAGTTCAGGTGTTGGGCAGCCTGTTTCCAAACTGACCAGGTACAGACAGGTGTGCTGACACCACATGTTGCCATCAGGGTGGGCATGGAGCTTCTGATTTTGCTTAAAAAACCTAATTTTTTCAAGGGCATAGGGGCTAAAAGAGCAGGGTAAGGGGCATGACAACTTTTTATAGAAACACATTATCTGGTGAGTTTCAATTTTACTTTTTCCTCAGTATTTCTGACCCTTCTAGTTTAGCATAATTGCCACAAATATGAATAAGTAGGGAAAAGTAAAACCCTATATAAGTCAGGTGCTTTCACAGCTTCCAGTCTGTCTATACATTAGACTCACCTGGGGAGTTCTGTGAGCCACGAATGGTGGAGACCCATCCCAACTCAAATAAATTAATTTCTCTGAGCTGTAGGAGGGTTTTGGCTCTTCAAAAATTCCCCAGGTGCATTCTAAGTCGAGTCCCCAAGACTTCCGTGCCAGACAAGGAGGTGAGGTGAATGGCGTCAGCAGGAGAAACTCCAGCCTTTTCCCTTCAGCCTACTTTTCTCCCAGCCTGTGGCTTGGAAAACCCAACCTCCCCAGTGGTAGGTAGTCATAGGCAATGACCTCCCAACAGCTGATCTTAATCAACCCTGTCTTCAAGAAAACACGGAGAGACACTGAAAACAGCACACAGTTGGTACTCACAGTTCGATGACTGATCCACTGGCTGTGGCGATATTCCAGAGTTCCCCCTAAGTCCTCTGTTAGTTGGCTTTTGTCAATGTAGCCTTGAAGGTCAGAGACAGAATTTAACATAACGATCTATAAGAGGAAACAAATTAATATATTCCTCACAGACGATTAAATAGTAGCTCATCTGGATTCTACTGTTAAGTAGCACTTCAACTCTGCCTTCTCGGAGATTTATATCCAAAATGGTTATGATGTCCAGCAGACAAAGTCCCTTTCCACTTCCCGTCTTTGAGAGAAGAACGCCGGTCAAAGTGTTGAACAGTCTGAGACAAAACAGCGACTTGGATAAGGGAGCTCAGTTCTAAGCTGCCTAGAAGTCAGGTCTTGCTTGAAGTGAATTTTTGTCCAAAGTTCTGAGGTTAAGGTCTACACTTTAGCCACCAAAATCAAGTGCTGTACTGAGACCTAAACATCTATGATGAGAACCCCAATCAAGGGTGGGCTGGTGAATATCAAAATAAAATTAGAAAACAGGGACCAACTGAGGAGTGTGCACTGAAAAGATTCACTGCATTGATGCACTCCCATGAAGAATGTTGATGTACCCCCTATTTACCCTTATGGAGGAGGTTCGGAGGTAACAGGAAGTGGGTTTTCATAAATTAACAATCCTACTGATGAACACACCCGTGTGTGAATGCCCACACATCTAGAGGAAGGTGACACAGTCCAAACTGCCCCCAGGCAGGGCCCTGGCTCTCTGTCCCAGGCCACACACCACACCTCCTAGTCACTCCTGTTGGGAAGCATGGGCCCCTCCCTCCTATCTCTGAAATGCGTCCCCGGATGCCTTCACTTAATGACCTTATGTTTCTTCGCTCTTTGTTGATTATTTTGAAAATTGATTCTTGGTCAGAGAACATAAGAATATAGGCTTTCACCCTGGCCGGTGTGTCTCAGTGGGTTGACTGTCATCCTGTGCATGAAAAGGTCATCATCTGGATTCCCAGTCAGGGCACATGCCCAGGTTGTGGGTTTGATCCCCGGCTGGGGTTCGTATGGAAGGCACCCGATTAATGATTCTCTCTCTGTCTCTCCCTCTACCTTCCTCTCTCTGAAATCAATAAAAATATAATCTTTAAAAAGAATTCAGGCTTTCTTCTATTATTATATTGTATTAGTCAAGTGATAAGTCCACTTTGGAATGAAAACAATATTAAGTTAGGGCCTAAAGTCTATAGGTAAAAACAAAACTGATGTATTCATCCAACAAATATGCATTGAACTTCTAATAAATGCCAGGCTCCAAGGGATAAAATAGCAAGCATGACAGCCCTGCCTTCAAGGAACCAAGGTTTAGTGGGATGTGAGTGCACAGAGCACACTGTTAACCTCACTGGCCCCAGGACTTTCTCCTTCATTTCTGAGAAAGAGTTTGGGAATTTTAAAAAATATTTTATAATAGGAGAAAAAGAAAACAGAAAAACAATGTGAATCCATCTGTGTCTTTCTTCCCTAAAAATTTTAAACCACTTTTTGGAGCTTCAAAAACATTTTTTAGTCTTTCTACAATTCGAAATTATAAGACACATAACAGGAAATTATCAAGTGAAAAAATAATTTTCTTCTTCTCAGGACATCAGCAGCTATGGTAATACTGGGATTGTTTTTAAATAGCATTATGCAACATCGTATTGGGCAGAAATAACTTTGCCCCACAGCCTGGAGTTTCAGAAACCTATCGTTCCAGGCCCAGGTCTTCCGTGCCACCTCACTGGCAGGACTCCGCTTTCTCATCTTTCCCAAGGAAACCCCAATAAAGACTCTGATCTAGGTTTTCCCCTCCATCCTGCTTCTGCCTTCTGAGCAAAACCAGGGCTTCCCCCGTGGGCTTCAGTGACATGAGGTGACTCCCTCTCTGAGACCTGTGAGTATAATAAACTTCCTCCTTCAAGCTCATTCTCAGTTCCTCCTGGGCACCACCAGCTTTACTGAACCATATCCAACATGTACATTCTTAGAACAGCTGCTATAGATTAAGAATGTATCTATTCCTTTTCAGTATACATTTATGCTCTTATCTATAATTGCTTAAAGCTGTTCTTTCAGGGAGATCTGTGATCATACCATTTTGAAAGAAGCCTTTCCTGTATTCTGTCACACAATCCATGTTAAGAAACCAATTTGTATGACTATAGCCTTAGTCACTTCACATAATTTTCTCAGGCTGCTATGAGGATAGCTGTTTTAGAATAGATAGGTGCCAGCAACCGGCTCTCAGAAACCCTTTGCTATTTCAGAGAAACCCTCTCCTTGGCTAAAGAAAGGCGCGAGGCTAAGTCACTTAACTACCATTACATCCCGGTCCACCTGGTTCTTGTAAGAATCAGGCAAAATGAACTCCTTTCCCCTCACTCAACCTGTGAAAATATAACTATTATCTCACTAGAAATGAGCAGGGAGATCCTATATAATAAAAGCCTAATATACAAATCGACCAAACGGTGGAACAACCGGCAGAACGACCAGTCACTGATGCGCACTTACCACCTGGGGGCAGACGCTCAATGTAGGAGCTGCCCCCAGCCCACAGGCCCCAGGCCAACCAAGGAGAGTGCCAGTGGGAGCCCCCCGCCCCCCACAATCGCCCTGCCGGTCACCCCACAGATCGGCCCTGATTGCCGGCCAGGCCTAGGGACCCTACCCGTGCACAAATTTCATGCACCAGGCCTCTAGTGTTATAATAAGAGAGGACAGGATGCTACACAGTAAAGTGCTAATATCACAATAACATTTTACTAACAAAGTAAAGAAAGCAACAAACAGTTTGAACTGTCATAAAAAGAACTAAATATATTTTGAAGATTGATTCCATCAGCATGGTAACCTAGGACTCTGAATTCTGTGGCACAGCAGAGCTGTGAGGAGAATGCAATCTTCTCTGTAAGTTTATCTTATAGAATAAACTTTTTGCATTAAAAAATACCCTGCTAAATGTGCCAATAGTTTAGCTGACTGAGAGTTTTCTAAAAAGTTGATTTTAGTTTAAAATTAAAAGTATGATGTTTGGGAATCAATACATTACCACAAACAGAAGTAGCTAAAGATATAGTGTCAAGATAAAGCAGGTGTTCATTCTCTCCTTAGTATATAGATGCACCATGTGAGAAGCAGGGCATAAATCACATATGTACTAGTATCTGTGTACATACTATTACATGGAGAGGTGTGTTTTATACACAACCAGGGAAACAAACACATGACATTTAGTCAGTGACAAATGCTCAGTTCAAACTCCTTGTTTGGGGGCATTAGATTTGTCTCAATCACTTACTACATATATGTATATGTATGTATATATCTTTATATGTATATTTACCTCTCGATATATGTAATATATATGTAATATATTACTTACAGTATGTGGAGATAAATATATTTATGTACATATTATATATTATATTATATAGTATTAACATCCTATCTAATAAACAGGGAATATACTAATTGACCCTCACGCCATTGCAAAGATGGTGGCGCCCACAGCCAATAAAGAGGGAATATGCTAATTGACTGCCACGCCCTCAAAGATGGCGGTGCCCACAGCCAATAAGGAGGGAATATGCTAATTGACTGCCACGCCCTCAAAGATGGTGGCGCCCACAGCCAATAAGGAGGGAATATGCTAATTGACTGTCACGCCCTCAAAGATGGCGGTGCCCACAGCCACAAGATGGCGGCGCCTAGTTCCCTCAGCCCAGCTGGGGTGGCAGGCACGTGGCAAGGCCAGGCCCACCCCCAGGCAGGCACAGCCTTGCTGCATAACTGCCTCCAGAGTCCCCCAGTCCCCTCAACCTCCCAGCCACCCAGGGCTGGCCCGAGGCTCAGGTAACCAGGGCCGGCCGAGGCTTGTGCTGCTGGCAGTAGCAGCAGCAGAGGTGTGATGAGGGTGTTGCCTTCCCCTGATTGCCAGGTCGCCTCCCGCCCCTGAGGGCTCCCAGACTGAGAGAGGGGGCAGGCCGGGCTGAGGGACCCCCTCCTCCAGTGCATGAATTTTCATGGACCCCTCGGGGGATGTCCGACTCCAGTCTGGGATCCCTCTCACAATCCTGGACTGCTGGCTCTTAACTGCTCACCTGCCTGCCGGTCTGATTGCCCCTCACTGCCCCTTCCCGCTTGCCTGATCACCCCTCACCCCCCACTCTGCTGACGTGGTTGCCCCTCACCGCCCCACCCTTCTGGCCTGGTTGCCCCCAACTGCCCCTCCAATGGCCTGGTCACCCACAACTGTCCCCCCAACCAGTCTGGTCGCCCCACGCAGCCTGCTGTTCGGTTGTTCATCTGGTTGTTTCGGTTGTGATGGCCCCTGGCTTTTGATATATTAGGATATTAATGTAATGCATGTATTGATTATATTAACATAATATAATATGGACTGGCTGGTATGGCTCAGTGGTTGAGCTTCAATCTATGAACCAGGAGGTCACGGTTTGATTCCCTCTCAGGGCACATGCCAGGGATGTGGGCTCGATCCTCAGTAGGGGGTGTGCAGGAGAGAGCCGACCAATGATTCTCATCATTGATGTTTCTATTTCTCTCTCCCTTTCCCTTCCTCTCTGAAATCAATAAAAACATATTTTAAAAAGCATAATATAATATGTACTATATCTGAAGAGATGTACACATCTATATAATAATATATAGAGAGAAGCAAGTAACAAATAATAAAGCAAGTGGGGATAAAATGCTACCCGGTAAATGAATCTGGGTAAACATCATGAAATATTCTTTACACTATTCTTATTCTTAAAGTTGTTTTCATGAGTTTGAAATTATTTCCAACTAAACAAAAAATATATATTAGAAACTTATCTATAACACTAGAGATTTATCTTATTTATTTTTCTATTTTTTTGTTTTTACATTTTTCAATTGGTATATCATTTACATTTTTAAATGTACAGACTTTAAGGGTACACACATGTAACACCATCCAGTCAAGATGTAGTACATTTTCCCAGAAAGTTCCCTAACACTTCCTTCCAATATCTACTCAACCATACCCTAACTCAGGGGTCCTCAAACTACGGCCTGCGGGCCACATGCAAATACAAATATTGTATTTGTTCCCGTTTTGTTTTTTTACTTCAAAATAAGATATGTGCAAGGAATTTGTTCATAGTTTTTTTTTTTTTAACTATAGTCCGGCCCTCCAACGGTTTGAGGGACAGTGAACTGGCCCCCTGTTTAAAAAGTTTGAGGACCCCTGCCGTAACAGCAGCCACTGTTTGATATTCTATCTACCATAGCTTAGTTTGCCTCTTCTTAAACTTTATATTCATTCATTTATATAAAACGAATCACAGAGTATGTATTTGCTAATGTCTAATTTCTTTCTCTCAAGGGAATATTTTTGAGATCCACCCATTGCTGTTGCATGTATCAGTACTTCACTCCTTTTTAGCGCTTAATGTTATTTCATTATATGAATATGCCACACTTTCTTTTTTTAATTTATTTTTTAAAATATATTTTTATTGATTTCAGAGCGGGAGAGAGAGAGACAGAAACATCAATGATGAGAGGGAATCATTGATTGGCTGCCTCCTGCATGCCCCCTACTGGGGTTCCAGCCCACAATCCAGGCAAGTGCCCTTGACTGGAATCGAACTTGGGACCCTTCAGTCCTCAGGCCGATGCTCTATCCACTGAGCCAAACCGGCTAGGGCAGTGGTCAGCAAACTCATTAGTCAACAGAGCCAAATATCAACAGTACAACGATTGACATTTCTTTTGAGAGCCAAATTTTTTAAACTTAAACTATATAGGTAGGTACGTTGTTATTAACTTAATTAGGGTACTCCTAAGGCTTAGGAAGAGCCACACTCAAGGAGGGCTTTAATTTATTTTTTGTTAAAGTACAGTTGACATGGAGTCATTAATTTCAGGAGTACAACATAGTGATTAGACATTAATATACCTTACCATGTGATCACCATGATAAGTCTAGTAACCATCTGTGACCAGACAAAGTTATTATGATATTTTTGTAACTGGAAGGTTGTACCTCTTATTCCCCTTCACTTTGTTCACCAATAGCCCCACCCCCACCCCTCTAGCATCAGTTTTTTCTCTGTATCTATGAGTCTGTTTCTGGTTTTTGGTGGTTTTTGTTTTGTTCATTCATTCATTTTGTTTTTAGATTCCACATATAAGTGAAATCTTACAGTTCTTACCTTTCTATGTCACAATTTCTTTACTCATTCACCTGCTAATGGACATTCTTGTACATGTTTTTTTGTAAGCATATGTTTTCATTTCACTTGGGTGGGTCATAAGTGAAGTATATGTTTAACTTTATAAGGAACTGCCAACTGTTTCCACTGTGCTTGTACCATACCTTACCACTTCCAATAGCTGCAAAGTATTTAACCAATTGGGTAGACTATAATTTATTTAATCATTCCCTGTTGTTTGGCATTAAGCTGTTTCCAATTACTATTACAAACAATTTGGTAATGAACATTATTGTATCTGTAGCTTTGTGCACATGTATGAAAGTATCTGTAGAATAACTTTTACTGGTAGGTCAAAGAGTGTTTACATTGTAATTTTGATAAATACTGCCAATTAGTCCTTCATATTTGTTATTACCAACTTCATTTCTATCAGCAAAGTATGAAAGGGCTCTTATCCCCACATATCTGCCAAAGTTATAGGTAAAATCTTTAGTTTGATTTCCTTTTATAAGTACCACAATCTTGGTTTTTATTTTCACTCTACAGTTGCCTATATTTATGTCACCCCCATATTTTAGATCCTTATTTTCTTTCACCCATACTACTACAATTTCTCTCCATCCTTTTATCTCCTTCTATAGTCTTGGACACCCACCTTCAGAGTTATGTGACTCCAGTACCATTTACCTAAGTCACTCCTCAACTCAAAAACCTTCACTGGATCCCCATTGCCTACTGAATAAAATCCAGACCCTTATCCTTATATGTAAGACCTATTTCATTTATTCTACCTTTTCTTTCAAAAGATATATATATATATATATATATATATGTATATATATATGTATATATATATATATATATATATATATATGTATGTGTGTATATATATATATATATATATATATATATATATATATATATATATTTTACAACAAGGGGTTCCCCCCTGAACTTCACATAAAGGAAGTGTACTTCCTTCCTCCAAGTCCTTACATACACTGCTTCCTCTGCCCAGATGTCCTTCTCTCCCTCTCTGCCTGTAGAGTCCTACCTTCTTAAACACCCAGCTCCATCCAGCCTGGCCAGCGTAGCTGAGGGGTTGAGTGAAGACCTATGAACCATGAGGTCAAAGTTCAATTCCTGGTCAGGGCACATGCCCAGGTTATGGGCTCCTTGCTCAGTGTGGGGCCTTTAGGAGGTAGCCAATCTCCTCATTGATATTTCTATCTCTCTCTCCCTCTCCCTTCCTCTCTGAAATCAATAAAAATATATATATTTTTAAAAACAGCTCCAGTGCCATCTTTTCCACTTGCCCCAACTAAATGAAGACAAGATAAAAGGTCATGCTCACCGGTACTTTCATTTTAAATTCATCTTGATAGTATTTAATTCCAATGTCAGTGATTGTCCTCTGGATAAAGCGAGATGGACGAAGGATGAATATGAGCTGCAAGTTTCCAGGAAATGCTACCTGGAAGGGTCATGAAAAGTGTCAGGGTAAATATCACATTCACTGGACTCCTCTTGCCTAAGATCACAAATGACAAGGTTAAGGTTCACCATGGATGCCAAAGAATTTGAATACATTTCACATTTCAGAGCTAAAGAGATCTTAGAGATCAGATAATCCAAACCACTCCATAAAAACCAAACTAAATCAAACACACAAAAAATGGTTCTGATTATAAAAACAATTCATACTCTTTATTGAAAAGTTGGGAAATAAAATTATACATTAGAAAAAGAAAACCACTTATGATCTCATAGCCATTTTTAATATTTTAACTGAATTACTTATAAGCTATTTTCTCTGCTTAAACATTTTTATCATGGTTAAACTCATATTATAGAAATATTTTGTAACCTACCCTTTTCATTAAATACCATGAGCTTTTATGCTTGATATTAAAAATTATTTAGAAATATTTTTCATGGGTGCACAATTTATTTAACTATTACTTATTGCTAGTGATTTAGGCTTGTCCATATTTTTGCTATTGAAATAACACTGAAATGAACACCTTTATCCATATTTTGGAACATGTTCTTAAGATAGCTTCCTGGAAGAATTGCTGAGTAAAAGGCTTAGTATTGTAGGGTTCTTGATGCATGTTATTGCCATGTTGCTCTCAGGAAGCATTGTCTTCATCTTGAGCTGAGGTCCTGAAAAATGAGGTAACTCAAATTCATAGAACAACTTAGTGGCCAAGTTAGGAATCTAACTCTTCCTTTCCTCGTGGCTTTCTATTCTTCCAGTGGTTCCCAAAAGCAACCTCCCATGGTGCTTGTTAGAAAAAAGTATCTGGCCTTTGCCCTGGAATGTTCTGATTCATTAGGACTTAAATGAAGTCCAAGTATCTGTATTTTCAATAAGTACATGAAGAGATTCTGATTGGTAGCCAGGGATCCTGCACTACGGTATCTTTATGCATAAAGTGATCGATGTGATTCTTGGACAAATTAGTCTCAAGTATTAGATCAGTGGTTCTCAACTTTGTCTGCACATTAGAATCACCTGGGAATCTTTTTAAAATCCTGATTTCTGGGCCTCGTCCTCAAGAAATTCTGTTTCTTTGATACTAATGTTGTGGCCTCACCCCATAACGAAGAAACAGAATTTCCGGAGGATGAGGCCCAGAAATCAGGATTTTAAAAAGATTCCCAGGTGATTGTAATGTGCAGCCAAGGTTGGGAACCACTGGACTAGATGATTCAAGTGTCTGCTCTGGACCCTGGGAAACCAGAACTCCCCAGAGGTCAGACCTCTGGGATAGTCATGGGCACTGTCAAGTGTCCAAATCCTCCGGTCATCAACCATCGTTGTAGTGACCTCCCCAAAAATCCTGTAACCAAAACTAAACCAGCGAGGTCAAACAATCCACGCACAAAGGAAGGGAGACTTCCCTTCTCCCATGTTTGAAATGCAGCGTCCTAAACAGAACCGTGCGTTTTGTTATGTCACAGCAGGAAATGAGCGGAGACACTCCTTGTGGGTGGCTGAGGCTCTACAGCAACCTGAGGGAAACGCTGTGTGCGTGCAGATCTGTGTGTGTGACTGCCCCTGCAAGGAGGCATAGGTGAGACTTCAAATGTCCCTCTCCTGCCTGGGCCTCTGTACACACATTACCTCCCTGCCACATCCCATCCTCCTCGGCCAGTCCTGGCTGCCCCAGGGAGTCCATGCTTTGGTGGAAATGCTGGCATGGTTTGCCCTGTGGTGTCTCTGCCTGCCCATGTGACCGAGTTCTCCGGTCTGAGGTCCCTACAGAGAAAGGATACATCTACTTGCTAAAAGGCAACAAACAGGGATAAAAATCAGGCTAATAAGATAAAAAAGGAAGCCCATCCAAGGTTGCACAACTTAATGCCAAAAGTAAGTACACCTTCAATCAAGCTACTTAAATATCATTTTGTCTGGCTTAGCCTGTGTCTTTCAGATATGTGAAAAAATAATTTGAATACTGAAAAGAAGACTGTTTTAAAGTGGGTGGCCCCAAAGTAAACTCTAAGACAGGATTTGGGTATAAAGAGTTTATTGAGGAGGTGATCCCAGGCAGCACATGAGGAAGTTGGGGAGCGGGAGCGAGACAGTGATGGCTAGAGAGCCAATACATCAAAATAGGAACTGCTGTGGGCAAGAAGGCTGGGAGGCCCTGGCTGGTGTGGCTCAGTTGGTTGAGTGTCATCCCCATGCACCAAAAGGTTGCCAGTTCAATTCCGGGTCAGGGCACATGCCTGGGTTGCAGGAGGCAGCAGATCGATGTTCTGCTCTCACATAGATGTTTCTCTCTCTCAGTCTGTCTCTCCACCTCTCTCTCTCTAAAAATCAATAAAACTTTGTGTGGTTTTTGTTATTGGTTTTTTTTTTTGAAGGGCTAAAAGCCTCTGAAGTGCTATATGGAATATACCTCAGAAGTGTCCCACTGAAGCTGGGGTATTTATCCACCAACTTCTATGACTCAATAGCTGTAGGTCACTCCTGGGGCATTAACTTCCCAGCATTCTCTACCTACCCCTCTTCAATGACCACAGAAAGAGGTAAAGTAGAGAGACTCAGGAAGCCTCTCACACGGAAAGGAATTCTCTGTAGTGACCTCCAGGTGGCAGAGAGGATATGGGTGTGACATAACAAAGACCTTCCCAAAATTTGGCATAAAATAATCACCTTTTCCCTGTGACTTTGATATGAAATAATTTGAATAGAATATGTAAATTACTTTTATTTTAAAAAGCACAAAAATAAATATTTACAGCTATTCGTGTCAAGGATGCTTTTATGGAGCTCCACTTGTCCCTTCGTCTGTCGATAACAATGACGAACCCGATGCCAGCAGCCTCCACACTGCAAAAGAGGGAGGTCAGTGTCAGAGAGCAGGTGAGACACACGGGTTCTGGGCGGTTCCTCAGGGGATGCAGTCTACAGCCTCCATGGCGCTCCAGGATCATGTGTAAACGCCCTGCAAGGGAATAACTGAGTCTGGCTTCCCTGACAAAGGAACCATCTCCTCATCCCACCTGGCAGCCTAAACAGCACAGAGATAGCTGGTGTCTCAAACCCTCTCACGGCCTCTGTTTCTGGCTGGCAAAGTATGAAACACCCAAGAGCACACATGCTCATGCCTGAAAGAAGATGCAAGTGTCAGTTGAATACCACATGTCCCAATGTAGGCGGGGGACCTCAAGGCGGAGCTCTGCCATCTCCCCACTCCCAAGACTGGCATTCAGGGAGCTGTCAATGTCCTCCCTAGGAGTCATTCTGAGAGGTGCTCAGAAATAACACGGGTCAATGGGAAAAACAACTCCCTCCCAGTGCCTGGCCATAAAAGGCCAGCAAACCATGTGCATGAGAAGGTATCTTCATTAAGACCAAAAGGAAGCTGCCTGGTCTCCTCTTAAGATCCCCAATATTCTCACAAAATCCTTTTAAACTAAAGTCCTACAAGGGAAAACTTTTTTTCTCTCTTTGGGAGGAAGTAGAGAGGAAAGAGCAAGGGCTTTGGGGCCTGGTTCCAATCCTAGTGCTGCCACCTACTGGCAATGAGACTCTGGGGAGATCACTTACCTCTAAGGCTCGGTTTCCTCATCTGTAAAATGCGAACACCACCACCAACAGTAAAGTGGTTGAAAGCACATTTTCTGAAGCCAGACTGCCAAGGTTTGAAACCTGGGCTTCTCCCATTTATAGACTGTGTATTTTGGAGGGGACATTACTTAGTCTCTATAGCTTCTCAGACTCCTCATTTGTAAAACAATAATAGTACCTATCTATAGGGTTGATGTGAGGATTAAGTGAATATGTAAAATATTAAATGAGATGTATAAAATGCTCAGAACAATGCCTGGCATGTGGTAATACTGTATAAGTACTATTACTACTATTTCTTATGTGCTTGTTATGGAGAAGATAAGACATAAAGTATACAAAAAGTATCTGACCTATAATAAACCTTTAATAATTCTCTAATATTGGGAAAAGGTGAGCTTTGCTCTAAAAAGTTTCTGTAGGTGAATAAGGCAGAAGATCTAAGCAAAATCTGTAAGAAAATGTAAGTACTTATCTGAAGTAAGCATCACTAGGCCAGCCCATGACCACAGCCCCATACTGACCCAGCCTTTCTTACTGAGAACATTTTCCAGGAGGGGTGGGCTCACTGGGTGGGTGAGGGAGAGATGGGAGATTATGAATAAAAAAGTGGCCAGGATTTGAGGGGGGTGGTTGTCAAGAAGAAAAACCTCAGAGCCGAAACCGGTTTGGCTCAGTGGATAGAGCGTCGGCCTGTGGACTGAAGGGTCCCAGGTTCGATTCCGGTCAAGGGCATGTACCTGGGTTGCGGGCATATCCCCAGTAGGAGATGTGCAGGAGGCAGCTGATCGATGTTTCTCTCTCATCGATGTTTCTAACTCTCTATCTCTCTCCCTTCCTCTCTGTAAAAAAAAAAAATCAATAAAATATATTTAAAAAAAAAAAAAACCTCAGAGAAGGAACCCTAGAAGTCTTTATGGACATTCCACTTTAATGCTTGTGACCTGTACCCCGCAAGTTTAGGTGAGACTCCAGGAGGCTGGCAGAGAATAGCTACTGCACATGTGAGAACTGATGAGAAATTCTGAAACGTGCACATTCTGGAGATAGACAACTGGTGTTTAGGCCCAGCCAGAAGAGACAGACTTTGATGAACACCCTGTGTATTCAGGTGAAACTCTTATAAAGGCCACATTCTGGCACAAATGAAATACCATCAGAGTTGCCATAGGATTAAGGCTATACTCTAGGGGTAAGGACAAAACAGAAGTTTTGGAGTTGCCCTAAGAAAACCTAAAATCAGACCCCAGAAAGATCAAGGTGATCCACCAGTAATTTAACTGCCTGGCAAATCAAGATCTAATATTATTTGTAAGTAAATAAGCCTCCACAACATATCATCTACCATATCCAGCATAAAATTAAAAAATGAATGGAACTGCAAAGCAGCAGGGAAAAGTAACCAATAATCAAGAGATAAAATAGTCAATAGATACTGTCTCAAATATGTTTTTGTAACTGGCAGACAAAAACTGCAAAATAACTATGATCAATATGCCATATTGGTGGATACACAAAGTGGATTAAAAGCTGCATTATTTCAACAGAGCATAATTAAAATCTATAATAAAGAATCAAGTGGACCTTCTGTAATTACAAAACATCAATACCTGAGATTACGAATGCAGATTTAACAGCAGACTGAACACAAAAGAAAGATCTAAATGTGTTCTGACTCCAAAATACCAGAAAAGTATTGTGAATGTGGTATTTTTCTTAACTACATGGTATGGAAACAGGTAAATATATATAGTTGAGATCTGTATACTTTGCTATATGCAAATTATATCTCAGTTTAAAAACTGAATGAATCCAATAAATTCAACTTGTGAAAAAAAGAACTTGTCAAGCTATGAAATAAGAACTGAGTCCAACGTAGGGCAACCAATCATTCCAGTTTGTCCAGGACTGAGGAGTTTCTTGAGACACAGAACTTTCAGTGCTACTATGGAAAACCAACACGATTGGGAACCATAATTCAAATACCTAATTCCAAACACTAATATGATGGTCACTGGCATACTGCTTTTGGGGCTTCTTACAGAAGGAAATCAAACTACTCTTTTTTAAAAATATATATATATTATTGATTTTTTACAGAGAGGAAGGGAGAGGGATAGAGAGTTATAAACATCAATAAGAGAAACATCCATCAGCTGCCTCCTGCACACCCCCTACTGGGAATGTGCCCACAACCAAGGTGCACGCCCTTGACCAGAATCGAACTTGGGACCCTTCAGTCTGCAGGCCGGTGCTCTATCCACTGAGCCAAACCAGTTAGGGCCAAACTACTCTTTAGGATCATTCATGTTTACTGACAGTTACGCTTTTGAAGAGCAGTGCTCAAGGTTGTTCCTGGTATAGGAGTAAAAAATGATTGACCTATGGTTTATTATTTGTTTGTTTTTAATATTATTCTAAATTCAGAAATAAAGAATTCATGATGCTTTCCAGTTTTTCAGCATCTCTTGGCATCTTCATTGGCAAAATGGTGGGCTGGCACAAGTTTGTCTCAATCACTCCTTTCAGCTTTGTCATTCTATGGTTCTCTAATTCTATATAGTGACTTCAAGTCCCCGCTGCTCGAGACACACCTCATATTTCAGTTTCCTCAATAAACTCTATTAATTGCCAGGCTGGAGTAGCCTGACATTTTCTTCAGTCTTTTCCTGCCCTCCACATATGGAGTAGATTTTTCAGTCTCAGAACTTTTTTCTGGGTCTGAGTTTATGAACAAGAAGTCAATCTTAAAAGGCTATATACTCTATGATCCCAATTATATACCATTCTGGAAACAACAAAAAACCTATGAAGACAGCAAAAGGATCAGTGGTTGCCAAAGGTTGGGGACGTGGGAGGGATGAACAGGCAGAGCACAGAGAATGTTTAGGGCAGTGAAACTATTCTGTATGATATTATAATGGTATATACATGTCATTTACTTTTGTCCAAACTCATAGTATCCTATCTAATAAAAAGGGAATATGCTAATTGACCCTCACACTGTCACAAGATGGCAGCGCCCACAGCCAATAAGGAGGGAATATGCTAATTGACTGTCCCACCCTCAAAGATGGCAGCGCCTTCGGCTACAAGATGGTGGCGCCCAGTCCCCTCAGCCCCACCGGGGCGGCAGGCACGCCTGTCTCTGGAGCCCCCCAGTTCCCTCAGCCCCCCAGCCACCCAGGGCCTCCCGAGGCTCAGGTAACCAGCGCCAGTTAAGGCTTGTGCTGCCGGCAGTGGCAGCAACAGAGGTGTGATGGGGGCATCGCCTTCCCCTGATCGCCGGGTTGCCTCCCGCCCCTGAGGGCTCCCGGACTGTGAGAGGGGGCAGGCCGAGCTGAGGGACCTTCCCTCCAATGCATGAATTTTCATGCACCAGGCCTCTAGTCCTATAAATAAAAGGCTAATGTGCAAATTGTCCCCTTGACCAGGAGTTCAACCAGGGGGCAAGGCCGGCCCACCAACCGCACGCAGCCCCCCCAACCTCCTGCCCTGGCCTGATGGGCCCCGATCAGGGCAGGCCAGCTGGATCCCACCCAAGCACGAATTCATGCACCAGGCCTCTAGTGTACAATATCAAGAGTGAACACCAACATAAACTATAGACTTTGTGTGTCGATGTAGGTACATCAGTTGTAACAATGTACCACTCTGGAATGGATGTTAATGGTGAGGGAGGTTTGCCTTGGGAGATTAGAAATAGATGGGAAATTTCTGAACTTTCCACTCAATTTTGCTGTGAACTTAAAACTGCTCAAAAAAAGTCTATTTTATAAAAACATTTTAGATGATGAAAATTCCTCCAAAAAATTAGTAATTAAGCAAACAAACAAACAAACACATACTATAACATAGCTCTCCAAACAATTACAAACAGGCAGAGATCAGAGATAATTCATAACCTTAAACATTTATATAAAATAAAACTGAAAATATAATTTTCAACTCAAAACAATGACAAAAATTAAGCAAACTGAAAGAAAGTACAAGAAAGAAGATATTAAAGATAAAGGGAGAAATGAATAAGATAGAGAAGAGGAAGGCAATAGACCTAAGTAATATCTAAACACTGTTCTTTGTCCTGCGTATCTTGTCATTCTCTTCTTTGACAGTACCAATTCTTCCTGGTTCTGTGTCATGAACCCTCTGCGAACTGCCCATAAAGATTTTGCAACTGGGCAGGGCTCTGATGCCTGGTAACCACTGTGACACTGAAGAAATTATGAATTTTGATAAATAGGAACCTAAAATGGAAACTGGACAATAAGGTCAAATTCCCCTTTCAGGCTTTCCCCCTTGTCTCTGTTTTATGTTGAAACCAAAGGGTGAGGCAGCGAGACAGTCTGAGCAAATGCTAGGAAGAGGAAAGGGGAATGACTGGTCAAGGGGGCACTCTTTCTCAAGGGACAAACAGCATTCCAGGAAAGAAAAATACTCCCAAGTTTACCAGCAATTATATAAGGAACACAGAGCAGAACAAAGAAATCAGGGCCAAAAAGTAGCCCCTTGTCTTGTCTTATCTTCTACACCTGTGAGGTAAGGCTTTCCACCCCTCGATGCTTCTCTCTACCCTGGTTCAGATGGCATCCAATGTACAGTCCTCCGTGCGACTCCGAAGAGCTGCAAGTACAAAATGAGAGTCACCCGCTTCATTTAGCACATGACTACATCCAGGGATTCAGTCAAATTAGACAGTGAGATTGAAATAAATATAATTGAGGGCCATGGGTACCTGCTGCCCACCTCCCTGCTGTCTTCTTTCCTGCTCCCCACAGAAGGAGAAAGTACTAAGCTGATGGGTGATTGTTTTGGATGCAACTGGGCCAAGGAGGGAGACCAAGCTCAGCTCCCTATAACCCTGGGGGTCAATGCAGGAGTGAGGAAACGGGGTTCTTCTTTCCCTGCCAGTGTCCACCTTCTCGCCCCATAAAAATGCTTTCAGATTGAAATGAATCATATCATACTGGAAATTTGACCAACATTACTTCTTGAGAACCTACTATGTGCTGGGCACTAGGTTAGGGCTACAGACTGAAAAAAGAAAAGAAACAAAGAAACATTGCCCCACTCCCCCCATCTTGAGTTCACAGTCTAATGGAAGAGGTAGAAATCATTTCCATCTACTATGGTGTTTACAAGGGGTAAGCTTTGGGTTCTGTGGAAATAAAAAGTCTGGGTGAGCAGGGTTGGGGTCGGGACGGCTTCCTTGAAGAAATGACATCAGACTGAGTGTTGACGAATGTGTAGGAGCTAAGCCAGTCCTAGAAGGATGGGAAAGGCATTCCTACAGAGAGAACAGCACCAGCCAAGCGTGTCCTAATGGACACCATATGTGGGGATGGGAGGAGGACAGGGAGAGAAATGGGGAAATAGAATTTAAGTAATGAACTTTGAAGAAGTGCATTAAAAATAAACCCATAGCCTCCTCTCAAAAAGTAAGGAGGGTAAAAAAACAAAAATAGTCTTTGGAGTCGATTTGGTTAAAGCAAACTAAGCAACTTCCTAATCTCTGGTGGCCTTTCAATCACTAGGCTGGCATTGACCTCTAAATCTCAGGCAGCAGATGGAAAGCAAGTGCAATAGCGCGCAAGCGCGCGCGCACACACACACACACACACACACACACAGAAAGGGAGGGCAGGAGGGTGGGAGAGAGAGAGGGAGGAACGGGGGGAGAGAGAGAGAGAGAGCACTGTTGTCTAAATCCTACGTGCACTGCATGAACAGAACTGATACTTACTTATCATTGTTTTCTAGTCTCATTCCCCATCCCTTGTCTGTGACTGATGGGTAAGAGAAATGGTACACTCTACGTGCCAGTGTGAGCTGTGCTCATGGAAGATTCCATCTCAACCCAGCCCTGCCACATGGGGAACGTGGAATAAAGCCAGTGACTAAGAAGGCAACAGAACACTTGTCCAGCTCACCTGGGGATGCCAGTCAGGTAGGTCATGACATTCAGAAAGTCCTCATCTGAGATGTGTTTGAAGCCCACAAACTCTGGGAAAGTGATGATTGGGGCACCATCTTTCCCTCGGCCTCCTGCAACAAAAGTGGGTGGTGAAGATGTTAGCACAATGTTTTCATGTCACGCCTCTGCAGGTAAAAGTCTCTGACTAATATCAAGGCAGGAGATGTGCATTGGCTTCCCCTTTTCTATCTATATTACTTCAGAGTAGAATGTGGAGAGGCTGACACAGAACTATTTTAAACAAGTCTCTCTTCTCCTTCATGCTTGCTCAGTGGTATTGTGAGAATTTTATTTTTGAATCCTTTGAAGATAGTTACTGTATAAAAGGTAATACTGACTTAATTATTTAACATGGGTAGAATAGTAAAGAATGCCACAAATACATAATACTTCTGTTCATTTTTGTAGTCACTAAATTAAAAAGTTAAAATGGTAATTAGGAGAGTTAACTCTAAAATCAGTAACCTGGTTGAAATCCTGCTTTGCCACTTAATTTCTATGTGATTTTAGGCAAGACACTTAACCTAAGTAGGATATATATATGTAATACTTGCACCTACCTCAAAAGGTGTTGTGAGAATTAAGTGAAAACATATGAAAAGCACCTTAGCAGAGTGCTTGCTGCATATAGGTACTCACTAAATAGTGAGCATTATGGTTATTACTGTTAATGGAGGCACAATAAGCTGCTGGCACTTTGATAATTTATAAACAGGGATATAAGACAGCCCCGTGAGAATAAAAATGTACAATTAACATTTAAATATTTAGCTCACTGGAGCAGAGGCCACCAGGTTAAATTGAATAGATTTTATTTCCCCATCTCCTAGCAGCTAGATGTAGCCACATGACTAAATTCTAGCTTCATGGTTCCTGTGTCAGGCACCCAGGGAACCACAGTGAACTCACAGAGGCACCATGAATAGTTTAAATTTTTAGGGGAAAAGCAATAGTTGGCATCTGTCACCTGCTCTGCATGGTATTAGCTTGAGATAGTTCACAGTTTCAACATTAAATCACACTAAATTCTTTTGACTAGCATTGTATCTTTGTGAAGGTGGGTTTGGGGTGGCTGCTGGGATAAAAGCAAGTGCAGAATGAAAGTGAGTGTAGAATAGGAAGGGAGGCTGGTGATGTCTAGTTTGATTCCAAGGTTGGAAAGCACTGTAGCTACCAAAGAATGAAATTCTTAGTATTATTTATAAATATTTATAAGACATGAAATTTATAATATTATTTATAAATACTTATAAGAATGAAATTCTTAGTATTATTTATAAGACAGCTACTAAGTTGTTAAAATGTGTAGACTTAAGTTGTTTTAACTGTTCGGTATTGGTTTTGGACAAAAAGGGCTGTAAAAAATTCCTGAGACTAGCTGCTCTGAAAAGCTATGTTTGCATTGATCCTGTGGCTACCTCGCTCTTTGCCAGAGTCCTCCATCTCTCGCTTAAAAAAAAAAAAAATCCAGAGAAACCAAGATGGCGGCAGAGGAAAACACCGGAGTTTGCTGCCTCGAACAACCATTTCAAAAATACAACTAGCCCTGACTGGTTTGGCTCAGTGGATAGAGCGTCGGCCTACGGACTCAAGGGTCCCAGGTTCGATTCTGGTCAAGGGCATGTACCTTGGTTGCGGACACATCCCCAGTGGGGAGTGTGCAGGAGGCAGCTGATCGATGTTTCTCCCTCATCGATGTTTCGAACTCTCTATCCTTCTCCCTTCCTCTCTGTAAAAAATCATTAAAACATATTTTAAAAAAATACAACTAAAAGACGGAACGGACATCATCCAAAACCACAGGAAGGCTGGCTGAGTGGAAATTCTACAACTAGAAGGAAAGAGAAAAGCATACTGAGACTCAGAGGAGGTGCAGTGCGGAAGTAAAATACTAAGGTACAGAAGCGCCTCAGCTGGCGGCTGAGGGCGCGGTTGTCGTTTTCAATTGGGAGGGAGTCTCAGGCTCTGAGCTCCAGTTCCGGGTGAGTCTCTGGGGACCCAGACTCAAACGGGAGAAGCGGGACTATCTGGCATTGGTCGGAACTCGAGGGCAGCTTTCTCTCGGAGGGGCTTGCAGCGATTGCCAAGGCACTGAGAAGCAGCAGGGCCTCTGAGACAGCCATAACTGCTAGCCCCACCCTGTTGATCCCGTGGGACCTGCTCCACCCAAGCCCTGCAGGGAGGCTTTTGGGGATAGCCTCAGGCAAAGGCTAGATTAGCACCTCCTAGAAGAAGATCCAGGAGCCAGGAAACCCAGAGGTCAGAGTGGGACCATCCAGTTTGCAGCTCCGTGGAACCATAAAGGACACACTCAGGGGGCAGACTCAGTGAGCACCAAAGCCCCATTGGAGCAAGTCTTGACCCGGAGGGGTGTCTCCAGCACAGAAGTTCTCCCACCGCAGACACAGCTTATTCTCACAGCCAATTGGCCTGGAGGTCAATTCCTCCCAGTGATTCCTACAACAATCAAGGCTTAACTACAACAAGACTGTGCACAAAGACCACAAGGGGGTGCACCAAGAGTGTCCTCCTCAGGTAATTGAGGAGGCTGAACCACTGGGCGCTAGAGGATACTTAGCACAGAAAACCACTTTATCAACGCAGGGAAGCATAAAAAATGCGGAGACAAAGAAAAAGACACAAATGACAGAAATGGTGGAAAGCCAACTACTGGATGTAGAGTTCAAAACCACACTTTTAAGGTTTTCCAAGAATTTTCTAGAAATTGCCGATAAACTTAATGAGATCTACAAGAAATCTAATGAGACCCTCGAGGTTGTGATAAAGGACCAACTAGAAATTAAGCATACACAGACTGAAATAAAGAATATTATACAGACTCCCAACAGCAGACTAGAGGATTGCAAGAATCAAGTCAACGATTTGAAATAAGAAGAAGCAAAAAACACCCAACCAGAAAAGCAAAATGAAAAAAGAATCCAAAAATACTAAGATTTTTGTCTGGGACAGCTTCAAGCGTACCAACATCAGAATTATAGGGGTGCCAGAAGATGAGAGAGAGCAAGATATTGAAAACCTATTTGAAAAAATAATGACAGAAAACTTCCCCTACCTGGTGAAAGAAATAGACTTACAAGTCCAGGAAGCACAGAGAACCCCAAACAAAAGGAATCCAAAGAGGACCACACCAAGACACATCATAATTAAAATGCCAAGAGCAAAAGACAAAGAGAGAATCTTAAAAGCAGCAAGAGAAAGAAACTCAGTTACCTATAAGGGAGTACCCATACGACTGTCAGCTGATTTCTCAACAGAAACTTTGCAGGCCAGAAGGGAGTGGCAAGAAATATTCAAAGTGATGAATGTCAAGAACCAACAACCAAGATTACTTTATCCAGCAAAGCTATCATTCAGAATTGAAGGAAAGATAAAGAGCTTCACAGATAAGAAAAAGCTAAAGGAGTTCATCACCACCAAACCAGTATTATATGAAATGCTGAAAGGTGAAGAAGAAGAAGAAGAAGAAGAAGAAGAAGAAGAAGAAGGAGGAGGAGGAGGAGGAGGAGGAGGAGGAGGAGGAGGAGGAGGAGGAGGAGAAGGAGAAGGAGAAGGAGAAGGAGAAGGAGAAGGAGAAGGAGAAGGAGAAGGAGAAGGAGAAGGAGAAGGAGAAGGAGAAGGAGAAGGAGAAGGAGAAGGAGAAGGAGAAGGAGAAGGAGAAGGAGAAGGAGAAGGAGAAGGAGAAGGAGAAGGAGAAGGAGAAGGAGAAGGAGAAGGAGAAGGAGAAGGAGAAGGAGAAGGAGAAGAAGAAGAAGAAGAAGAAGAAGAAGAAGAAGAAGAAGAAGAAAGGTAAAGATACAAATTATGAACAACAAATACACATCTATCAACAAGTGAATCTGAAAATCAAGTGAATAATCTGATGAACAGAATGAACTGGTGATTATAATAGAATCAGGGGCATAGAAAGGGAGTGGACTGACTATTCTTGTGGGGGAAAGGGGTGAGGGGGATGCAGGAAGAGACTGGACAAAAACCATGCACCTATGGATGAGGACAGTGGGTGGGGAGTGAGGGAGGAGGGTGGGTTGGGAGCTGGATGGAGGGGAGTTATGGGGGGAAAATAGAGGAACAAATGTAATAATCTGAACAATAAAGATTTAATTAATCAAAAAATAAAACAAAATAAATAAAAAATAAATAATAGATAAATAAATAAATAAATAAGTAAATAAAAATAAAAAAATCCGCTGCATCGGATCACCGTCCTGCCTCACATGTCAGACACGGCTGAGGACACCAGCTCTGAGATCACCACCAAGGACTTAAAGGAGAAGGACATTGTGAAGGAGGCAGAGAATGGAAGAGATGCACCTGTGAATGGGAACGCTATTGAGGAACATGGGGAGCAGGAGGCTGACAATGAGGTAGACAAAGAAGAGGAAGAAGGAGGGGAGGAGGAAGAAGAGGAAGGTGATGGTGAGGAAGAGGATGGACATGAAGATGAGGAGGCTGAGGCAGCTACAGGCAAACGGCAGCTGAGGATGATGATGTTGACACCAAGAAGCAGAAGACCGATGAGGATGTCTAGACAGCAAAAGAGGAAAAGTCAAACATTAAAAAAAAGGCCTTCGTGATATATTCACCCTCCACTTCCTGTCTCAGAACCCAAAGGTGGTCACCTTCGGAGAGACTTCACCTACCTGGGCACTGCCACCTGCAGATGGTACGCACTCACCACCACCCAACCAAAACCACAACGTGAATTTGCAATAGGGGAGGAGAAAAGAACCAAAAACTTCCAAGGCCCTGCTTTTTTTCTTTTCTTGTCTTTTTTTTTTTTTTTTTTAACATATTTTATTGATTTTTTACAGAGAGGAAGGGAGAAGCATAGAGAGCCAGAAACATCGATCAGCTGCCTCCTGCACACCCCCCACTGGAGATGTACCCACAACTAAGGTACATGCCCTTGACCGGAATCGAACCAGGGGCCCTTCAGTCCACAGGCTGACACTCTATCCACTGAGCCAAACCAGTCAGGGCTGCTTTTTTTCTTAAAATTATTTTATAAAGGAAAGTTTGTTTGCACTTTTTATTTACATTTTATATTTTTGTACCTATTGGTAGGGATCGGCCATTTTTAATGATCTTGGGATGACCAAACCAGCCTTTGGAGCATTCTCTGTCCTACTGTTGACTTTACTTGTGGTGTGACCATGTTCATTATAATCTCAAAGGAGGAAAAAAATAACCTTGTAAAAAAAAGCAAAAACAACAACAAAAAAACAATCTTATTCTGAGCATTCCACTAACTTTTTGTGCATGTACTTAGCTGTACTATAAGTAGTTGCTTTGTATGAGATGGTTAAAAAGGCCAAAGATAAAAAGGTTTCATCTTTACCCTTTTTTTACTGTTTTGTTTATGAAGTTGCTGTTTTTGGTCTTTCATTAGCCTGTCTGATGTATGTGTGAAACGATGTTGTCCAACAATAAATGGGAATTTTCTTTTGCTCAGCTAATTGTTCTAACAAAAAACAAACAAACAAAAAATGACTGAGATACAAAAGAACTGAGAACGGAGACAATGGGAAACCTGTGCCCCAGCCATGGGGGTGAGCTGAAGCACTGTGAGTGCCTTCCAGGCTAAGCCCCTGGAGGGGAACCACGTTAAGAGGAATTATGGCTCCCAAGCATAGCCAACTGCTACCAACGTACAAAAGGTACAAAAGTTTGTACCTTTTAACCACCTTCACCCCTTTTCCCTCACCTCCCAGCCCCACCTCTGGCAATCACCAATCTGTGTTCTGTTTCTTTTGAGTTAAAATGGTTACTTAAATAAAACGATTGCATGAATTTCACATGTCTAAGAAACAGGTATCAGTGCAGGGTGTGGTTAGTGAGGATCGTGTGATTACGTGGGTGTGGGATCAATGAAGAAATTATAGAAATCGAGAGACTAAGAGAAACGAAGGTGGGGGGCAGTCTACATGATGGGTCCACCATTACATGAACCCACCTGCTGCTCCAAGTCCACGCCTGATAAGCATCTTTTGCTTACACTCTAACATTCCACTTAAATCTGCTGCAGGGGAGAGAATGCGCTATTGAGCAAACATGACTATTTGTATCACAGAAAGAGAAAGTCAGCATGTGGTTACACAAGTCTCTTGTGAGTTTTGTTTCTGTGAGTGAGTCCTGCGCTCTCGGAGATACAACACTAACGAAGGAAACGTGTGAGATTTGTCTGGGTGGCTAGTCATTCTTCTCCGGGAAGTCCCTCTTTATCAATCCTGTATGCTTCTTTGAAAGTTTACACAAAATATCAAGCTTTGACAAGGAGAGGGAGCTACCTCTTTATGGTGACTGAGAACAATTTAGATCAGGGTCGTACCAGCTTTCACCTAACATTCTTCCTCTTTGCAGTTTCACAATCAAAGGAGGTTCCAGAGAAACCAAAGTTAGGAGAATCTGCATTTCTCATAAGGCTAAGTTTAGATGCATTACAACACTGGATGAACTGCATAACCAATATTTGCCAAAAGAATGGCTAAAACATTCCAGGGGACCAAAAAGTGAAGTCATTAAATGGCGTAATGACTTCACTTTTTATCGTTAATTATGAATTAAAGCTATTCACACCTAAATGGAGAAAGGTAGGTGGAGTTTTCTTATATATTGGTTAACAGCAACACTGAACACCAGAGAAGAGAGGCCCACCACCACCTCCCCAGCTCAACTGAGGACACCTCCTGCTGTTGAATATTATTCATCTTAACAGACAGAAGCACTAAAGCAGCGGTTCTCAACCTGTGGGCTGCGACCCCTTTGGGGGTCGAACGACCCTTTCACAGGGGTTGCCTAAGACCATCGGAAAACACATATATAATCACATATTGTTTTTGTGATTAATCACTATGCTTTAATTATGTTCAATTTGTAACAATGAAATTGGGGGTCACCACAACATGAGGAACTGAATTAAAGGGTCGCGGCATTAGGAAGGTTGAGAACTACTGCACTAAAGAAACAAAACTGAGCCTCCCTACAGCGTGGACAGCCCACAACAAAGCATTCAGTGCCACCTGGTGAGGAAACGTGGAAATACCAAAGGAAGAAAGTGCCGAAGTCCCATTCAAGGAAGATAAAGAAAACCAAACACCTTGTAACTGAGTAAAACGGTTACTTAAATAAAATAAACGGCACTCCTCCTAGTATAAATTTTACCTGTTGGTTAAATGGCACGAAAACTTCACCATACAGAAGAGAATTTGGAATGCTGGGAAATACTATAGAAAGACGGTAAAGATCAACAATGGGAGAGACACGGAGGCAGTTACTGCTCTTTGCCTTCAAGTATCTATTTTCCCTTTCTCTTTCCCAAAAGAAGATTTTAGCTGGAAAAAATGGCCGCCCCACTCTCTGGGAGGCACTTTGAAAATCTCGGGGCCTAGGATACTAAATGATCTGTCCTACATAATCAAGAATTGTCCCACACCCTATGTGATTTCTGAATGTCTACCTAGAATCTCAATGTAAGTGAAAAATCCATTTATAGTGATCTGATCCTAGATTCTAACTCTGCTTTCCATATAATCACAAAGGTTTTTTATATTTTTTCCAGTTTTATTAAAATACTAGAGGCCCGGTGCACAAAAATTGGGCACTGGTGTGGGGGGGGGTGGGGGTGTGTCCCTCAGCCCCACTTGTGTCCTCTCACAGTCTGGGACCCCTTGGGAGATAATGACCTGCTGGCTTAGGCCCACTCCCGGGTGGCAGAGGGCAGGCCCAATCCCTAGGTGCCTGCCCCCCAGCTCCTGGTCGGGCTCAGAGCAGGGCCGATTGGGGAGTTGGGGCGCCGCCCCCTGTCATGCACAGAGCAGGGCAGATCAGGAGGTTGCGATGCCACCCTCAGTCACGCTCAGGGTAGGGCCGATTGGGGGGTTGGGGCGCCGCCCCCTGTCACACTCAAGGCAGGGTCGATGCCTCTGCCAGGTAAAGAGGGACGGTTACAGGTTACAGACCAGCTGGCCTGCTCGTTCCAACCACGCACTGACTCTGAACCCCACGGCGGCTGATGTTCTAGCACACTTGTGGTGTTGCAAATGCTACCCCCGCTCATCCATGCTTCCTCTCACAAGAAGGGCAAACTTGATGACCAAAGGCAACAAGATGACCAAGGAAGCTCAGAAATGAAAGGATTGCCTTTGCCACGGTCAAAGTGCCTTTCCTCAAACAGAGGTGTCTCTTGGTCCCGTGTGAGTTCTCACAGTTCTATGTCCTACATTAAAGAGTGACAATTACCGCTTTCCCTGACTTCATTGTGGCATTATATACTGCATTCACTGTGAGCACAGCTTCCGTTAACTACAAAAACTGTATCACACTGAAAATTATTTTTGGTAATAAACTAAAATAAACATTGCTATTGGGATTAAAATATATCATGAATAAGAAGGTCAAACATGTATTTGGAACGTACAATAGTAAGCATTTTTCACACATTATGTCATTTAATCCTCAAAATTTCAATGATTCCATTCATTATTCAAAAGAGGAAACAGGCCTAGAGAAGAAATTTGCCTAAGGTGATACAGCTAGTCAGTAGCAGAATCTACATTCCTATTTAGGGCTGTTGGGTACCAGTTTGTTTCTCCTATTCTGCCTCTAAGAAATAAGAAAAGAAAGAAATGCCTCAATAATACTCAAAAGAGATCACTTTGGATCATTAAACATATAAGTTAATCATTCTCTGGACTCCTTCCCCAGATGAGCCATTGTGTAATTATATACTCATACACTGAGGCTTAGAGTTTGGGTGTAAAGCTGTAGGAATCCACCCTGCCCCACCCCATCATCCATTCCAGACCTTGATGCACACCAGTGGCCGAGGGGCCTTCTGTGGTGCAGGCCATGGCAGCAGTTGCCAGAAACCCAGATACACTTCCCATCCTGCCTTTGGTGCTACACAATCCTAGGCTCCCTGTGGGAAGCTATGAGAGGGCTCCCTCAGGAAGGTGGTTGGGCACTCCCTCCAGGGCCAGGACTGCGGTGCCTAGAGTGGTGATTCAACAATCAGACAGTCCTGCTTCACAGGACAGACCAGGAGGACTTGGATAATTCTGATATGTTTCAGTCTCCGTTCTAAGCACTGGCAATGCAGGCAGAAATAAGAAACATGAGCACCCTGCACTTATGGAGCTTCCAGTGACTATGTGAGCAGTGACCAATGCGGAGGACAGACCAGAGAATTCACCAGGTATTCTGGAACATATAGGAGGTCCCCACCTAGGATACTACTCTGGGGTGGGAGACAGACCTGAAAAACAAAGTTTAAATTTCCCTTAAACTCAGTAGAATAAGGAGTTTAGAACAGATTAAATATAATTTAGGAAAAGAAAGAAATGTGACTTTTTTTACATCCCATTGTTATAGAGTAAAATCCACACTAACTACATATTCTCTCTACAATATAACTAAGATGGCTTTGTTGCTTTTTTCAGATGAGCTATAAAAGATAAGGGTAGTACCCGACTGGTGTGGCTCAGTGGTTGAGTGTCAACCTATGAACCAGAAGGTCACAGTTCGATTCCCAGTCAGGGCACATGCCCAGGCTGCAGGCTCCATCCCCAGTGGGGGGCATGCAGGAGGCAGCCAATCAATGATTCTCTCTCATCATTGATGTTTCCATCTCTCTCTCCCTCTCCCTTCCTCTCTGAAATCAATAAAAAAAATTTTTTTTTTCAAAGATAAGGATAGTGACTTGTTACCTTATTCCTCTGAGATATGTGTTAAGAACATCTAATCTCACTACCCCATGCTTCCAAGTTTGGTCTAACTATATTTTAGGGTTTGGTATGTACTTCCAGTTTCAGTAATTAATGTCATATCACCCTTCGCTAAGTGAATAAGAAAGAATAATAATCTAGTAATGACAACTTTTCAGGGCTGTGCCCAGGCTCAGAAAATTTCTAGCCTTTTATCAATACTAGCCTCTCTCTATTCCTAATCAAATGCTTAATAAAAAAACAACAACATATTAAAATTAGGTCCTAAGAGCTAAGGATACAAGACAAATCTCTCAAAGAACAAACAAACTCACAATATTCATGAACCCTTAAAACCAAGACTCTCTTAAGGTTGGATCTTATTAGAAGAACATCATGGTGGCAGCTGATGTCAGTAATTATTTCTTTTCTTCCTCAAAATCTTTTCAGCTCTGTTCTTTTCCAACCTCGAAGAAATGTACTCCCTTGAGAAACATCAAATTGCATCCAACAGCTAATGGAATGACATCCATGAGATTCCCTCCCCACCCCCACCCCCAATGCAGCTGGATGCCCCCCCACCCCACCCCCACCCCACCCCCACCGTTCATTCTATCCTGGGTGAGGCTTAAGGAATGACTGAGACTCGCGTATAATGTTCACCAAGATTCAAGAGTCTGGGCCCTCTGAGCAGAACCCCCAATAAAACCTAGAAATACACATGAATTAGCCCCTTACCTGAAAGAATGGCAAATTGTCTGTGAAGTTGTTCAATTATATCCACTGCCAACAAGGGCCTGATTTCCTGCTGCATAATTTCATCTGCACAAATGAAATACAAATTAGGTTAAATCCTTGCAAATTACAAAGAGAAATTAAAAGGAAAAAAGCTCTACTACTAGGGAAATGTGAGACTTATCAAGAATCAAGAGTTGGTTATGAACACATGATTCTCCTGAAAACTTTATTCCTGAGATGCATGCATGGCTCTGGGTTTTGAGTGGTTTGAAGCTGATACACTGAGCACAGGATGCCCTTTCTAGAGCTTCTCCCAAGGTTTTGGGAGGAATCAGTGTAAGGATTGGGCCCTGCAGTTTAAGCTTCAGTAGCTTCCCAGTTAACCTGCTAGGATGGTCTCATTCATTACTAAGGGAGGTACTTAGGTGTCTGCTTACTCCTTTGGGTCTGCAGAAGGATATTTTTTTAAAATATATTTTATTGATTATACAGAGAGGAAGGGAGAGGGAGAGTTGGAAACATCAATCAGCCGCCTCCTACATGACCCCTACTGGGGATGGAGCTCGCAACCAAGGTACATGCCCTTGACCAGAATCAAACCTGGGACCCTTCAGTCCACAGGCCGACACTCTATCCACTAAGCCAGTGATGGCGAACCTATGATTCTCTTTGTTAAATGACATTTAAATATGTAAAATAAATATCAAATATCAAAAATATAAATCTTTGTTTTACTATGGCTGCAAATATCAAAAAATTTCTATATGTGACACGGCATCAGAGTTAAGTTAGGGTTTTTCAAAATGCTGACACGCCGAGCTCAAAAGGTTTGCCATCGCTGCACTAAGCCAAACCAGTTAGGGCCAGAAGGATATTTTGAACACAACTTAAGTTACCAGAGTTCATCTCAAGCTGGGTCATAAAATCAGTCTAGATTTATGAAGGTTCTTTGATCTTTTTTCCCTCCCTCCCTCTCTCCCTTCCTTCCTTCCTTCCCTCCTTCCTTCCTTCTTTCCTTCCTTCCTTCCTTTTGCCTCCCTCATATTTGCCTCCATTTTTTCTTTCTTTCTGGAATACTTCAAGGGGCCTCTTCCCATGGCCAAGCATGTTTAAGGAGGCACTTCTTTATTTTGCTATTTAAAGATGACCCTTACTGAATAAAAGGTTATAGGTTTCCAAGACAAAAATTCAAACCTACAAATGTCCTCTAGCCCTATAATTTGCATTCTATCCATTAGGGAAAGGGGGAGTAGAGAGAGGGGAAGACTAGGCGAAATCCCTTAGCCTGGGCTGGGAAGCGAAAGCCATTTTCATGTTTTCTCTGCCTGAGATATTATTATCCTCATTTAACTGTTTCCCAGGGAATCTCAAAGAATGAACTAGTTATTATTTCTACAACAGTTAAACATTTGGTTAGATTAAGGCACAAACCAAGTAGCCTGTGCACTAACACTAAATAGGAATCTCCTATTAATTCATCTGCAGTCAGGTTAATGCTTTGATATTCTAATTTTGACTAATCAGAGGTTATATCTGGGAAGCTCCTCCTAGAGCCGTGGTTTCTACTTCTCAGCTTTGGTGTGAAGGTTGAAGGAGATGATGCATATGGAGGTGTACACAGTAGGTATTCAGCATTGCTCTGGGCACGTCTTTCCCATACTTGCTTTCTGAAAGTCATATAAGGGATTGGACAAGTGCCAGTTTAAATCCAAAGACCCTTCCTCAATGAATTCTACATCTTTTTTTTTTTTTTCCTGAAGGAAAGGAGGTAAACTCAGGCCAGAGTTCCTTCAGCCCAATACTCTTTCTACTCTGAATTCACCAAAAATTCAAGGAACTCCTACATTACTATTAATTCTGTGGGTGCAATAATGGCATTGCTATTATATTTTAAACAAAGGAAGGGCCTTCTCTGTTAGATACGCAAAGTAAAGTATTTAACAGAGAAAGTATATGAAGTCTGAGACCTGCATAAAAGTACTCCAGCATTCCTCTCTGCCAAAAATTTGCAGGGAGCAGGAGAGAAGACAGCAGATTGACAAAATATGGATAATCACTGAAGCGGGATGATGGGTCCATGGGGGTTCATTATACAATTCTCTCATGTGTTTCAAACACAATTAAAGTATTACAACCACATAAAGAATTTAAGCACACATAGGGCTTATGTAGCTAAAGAGTATTTAGCTACAGAAAACAGTCGCCCAGTAGTCTACTCAAAAATAGAGATAACTTTTTCATACATGAGGGAACATATTTAAGAGGCAATTATTCCAGAGAAAACTAAGATCATAGATGCAATTTATTATTGTTACACCTCAATATTTAAGGTGTGCTTTATATGAAATACTTTAAAGAAGAAAGATGTGAAGGGGACAACAGAACCGAGTAAGCCAACCATCCCTTGCCCCATTTTGTTTTTTAATTATTTTATTTTCATTGAAATATAGTTAACATACATTATTATATTAGTTTCAGGTATACAAGATAGTTATTCAACACTAGAAGCCCGGTGCACAAAATTCATGCATGGGTAGGGTCCCTAGGCCTGGCTGGCAATCAGGGCCCATCAGGTTCCCTGCCTCCCAGCCTCCCCACCTCCTCCTTTTCTCACTCCCACAGCGCCCCTCCACTGCCACTGGTCACTCGCCATGTTCTGCACCACCCCCTGGTGGTCGGCGCACATCATAGCGATAGATCGAACTCCCGGTCTCCTGGTCAAACTCCAGAGCAGACAATTTGCATATTAGCCTTTTATTATATAGGGTTAATATACCTAACAAAGTGATCACTATGCTAAATCTAGGAACCATCTATGATTGTTTAAAAGATTATTGCAATATTATTGACTATATCCCCTATCCTGTACATGCCCATCTCATTTTTTTCTGTCCCTTCCCCTTTGGTAACTATCAACTTGTTTTCTATGTCTGTGACTCTGTTTCTGTTTTGTTTGGTTTATTTATTTGGGGTTTTATTTTAGATTCCACATATAAGTGAGTTCATACATATTTATCTTTCTCTGTCTGACTTACTTCACTTCACATAATACCCTCTAGGTCAGCGGTTCTCAACCTGTGGGTCGAGACCCCTTTGGCAGTTGAACGACCCTTTCACAGGGGTCGCCTAAGACCATTCTGCATATCAGATATTTACATTACAATTCATAACAGTAGCAACATTACAGTTATGAAGTAGCAACGAAATAATTTTATAGTTGGGTCACAACATGAGGAATTGTATTTAAAGGGCCAGAAGGTTGAGAACCACTGCTCTAGGTCTATCCATGCTGTCATGAATAGCAAGGTTTTATTCTTTTTTATCTATATATATGAAAGGCTAATATGCTAAGTGTCTGACCATCCGACTGGTCGCTATGATGGGCACTAACCACCAGGGAGCAGACGCTCAATGCAGAAGCTGCCATGATGTGCACTGGCTGGCACCACGGACCTGGCACCAACAAACCCAACACTCAGCTTCCCCAAGTGGGACACAGGCCCCACCACCACCCCAGAGCGACACCCCACCAAATCGCAGCCAATGCTGCCAAGACCCCATGGTGCAAAATGTGGCCCACAGCCCAGCCCAGCCTGGAAACGGTCACTCTGGGCTCCAGGTAATGATGTCACATAGCAACGACCAGCTTCCTCTCCCTAGCGACTAGCCTCCTTGCAGTTTCTTCAGCTCAAGAACACAAGTTGAAACATTTTACACTTTAACCAAATGTCTCTTCAGCGTTTTCCTGTGCCTCATCTCATTTAATCCTCACAGAAGTTCCTGGAGTAGGTAGATAGGAGACTCAGTGTAATCCTCTTTTTTCTTCATTAGCCAGAAAATAGAGATTTAAAAAGCTTAGAAACTTGACCCAACTGGAAAGAAGAAATGGTGGACCTTGAAAATGACTTCAGGTTTTCTCACTGACCAGAATATAGTCAAACACTACTACAGTTAAATATTTTACCCTTTGTTCTCCCTGCGTGATCTACAATAATAATCTGCTTCGTGTTGATATTTATTGCTGTGTTGCTGACAATTACCTGAAAGACAAGTTGGGGTGCTTCACTGGGCTGGAAAAAGTTTAGCTAAATAAGAAAGCAGGTCTAATTAAGCAAGTTTCATATATATATATATATATATATATATATATATATATATGGCTAAATTGACTTGTGCATGCGCAATACATATAAAGCTCTCGCTGGCGCCAATCACACGCATGTGTTTCGATCTGTCATTGGCAATTGTGAATTTCATTGACACTTCCATTATAGAATAGCAATATTAAAATATTTCTTCGAATTAATTTCCTTTTAATGTTCATGAATTCGTGCACCAGGCCACTAGTTGCTAAGTAATAGTCCATTGTATATATATCATATCTTCTTTATCCATTCATCTGTTGGTGGACATCTAGGTTGTTTCCATACCTTGGCTATTACTAGTAATGCTGCAATAAACATAGGAGTTCATATTTTTTCAAATTAGTGTTTCTGTTTTCTTTGGATAAATATCTAGAAGTGGAATTACTGGATCATGTGGCATGATAGAGCTGCCACATAATTTTTTGAGGCATCTCCATCTGTTTCCCATAGTGTCTGCACTAATTCACATTTCCACCAACAATGCATGAGTGTCCCCTTTTCTACACATCCTTTCCAGCCCTAGTTATTTGTTGATTTATTGATGATAACAATTCTGACAAGCGTGAGATGTTATCTCATTGTGTTTTTGATGTGCATTTCCCTGATGTTAGTGATATTGAGCATCTTTACATATGTCTGTTGGGCATCTGTACACCCTCTTTGAAGAAATGTCTATTCAGGTCCTCTGGCCATATTTTTATTGGATTGGGGGGTTTTTTTGGGTGTAAACTTATATAAGCATTTTATATGTTTGGATATTAACCTCTTATTGGATGTATCATTCAAGAATATCTTCTCTCATTCAATAGGTTGTCTTTTCATTTTGTTGATAGTTTCATTTGCTGTGTAAAAGCTTTTTAGTTTGATACTGTCCTATTTGTTTATTTTTCCTTTGTTCCCCTTCCTTGAGGATACACACACACACACACAAGCGTGCGCGCGCATATATATATATACACACACACAAGAAGCCCTTGCACGAAGATTCGCGCAATAGGCCTCCTTTCCCCTGGCTGCTGACACTGGTTTTCCTCCAGCACCCGGGACCCAGGCCTTTGGTCCGGCCACAGGGGAGAAGCCAAGCCTCTTCAGTCTTCAGTCTTCACTCCCGAAGGAAGGTGGTTGGGCCCTTTGGTCTGAGGGATACGAGATCATCCTCTACATTTCCATGGCAGACTCGAGTGAAGCCTCTTCAGTCTTCAGTCTTCACTCCGGCAGAGGCTTCAGTCTTCGCTCTGTGCCTGCGTATGCAAATTAACCACCATCTTTGTTGGGTTAATTTTCATAGTCGCTCTGATTGGCTGGTGGACATAGCAGAGTGACACCAATTTGCATGTTTCTCTTTTATTAGTGTAGATATTGCTAAGAGCAATGTCAAAAAGTTTACTGTATATTTTTTCCTCTAGGAGTTTTATGGTTTCAGGTCTAACATCTAAGTCATTAATCTATTTTGAGTTTATTTCTGTATATGGTGCAAGAAAGTGGTCAATTTTTATTTTTTGCATGTATCTGTCCAGTTTTGTCAATACTACATATTAAATAGACTGACTTTGCCCCTTTGTATACCCTTGCTCCTTTGTCATGTATCACTTGACCATATAAGCAAGAGTTTATTTCTGGGCTCTCTATCCTATTCCATTGATTGATATATCTGTTTTTATGCCAGTGTCATAGTGTTTTGATTATTGTAGCTTTGTAGTAGAATTTGACATCTGGGATCATGATATCTTCCACTTTGTTTTCTCAAAATTTCTTTGTCTACTTGGGGTCTTTTGTGATTTCAAATAAATTTTAGGATTCAGTTGTTTTAATTCTGAGAAGAATGCCATTGGTATTTTAATAGGGATTGTATTAAATCTGCACATTACTTAAGGTAGTAAGGAAGTTTTAACAATATTAATCCTTTCAATCCATGAGCAAGGTATATCCTTCCACTTATTTATATCTTCAATGTTGTATAATTTTCAGACTAGAGGTCTTTCACATCTTTGATTAAATTTATTCATAGGTATTTTATACTTTTTGATACAATTGAAATGGGATTGTTTTCTTGATTTCTTTTTCTAATTGTCTGTCATTGGTATATGAAACAACAGATTTCTGTATATTGATTCTGTATCCTGAAACATTACTGAAGTCATTTGTTAGTTCTAATAGTTTTTTGGTGGTGTCTTTAGGGTTTTCTATAGTTGGTATCATGTCATCTGCAAATAATGAGAGTTTTGCGTCTTCCTTCCCAGTTTGGATGCTTTTTATTTCTTTGTCTTATCTGATAACTGTGGCTAGGGCTTCCAGTACTATATTGAATAGAAGTGGTGATAGTGAGCATCTTTATCTTATTCCTAATCTTGGAGGAAAGGCTTTCAGCTTTTCACCATTGAGTATGCTATATGGCCTTTATATCATATATGACCTTTGTCATATACAGCCTTTACTATGTTAAGATATGTTCCTTCTATACCCATTTTGTTGACAGTTTTTATCATAAAGGGATATTGAATTTTGTCAAATGCTTTTCTGCATCTATTGGTTTTGATGATGATCATATAATTTTTATCCTTTATTTTGTTAATGTGATATATTGCATTGATTGATTTATGAATGTTGAACCATCTTTGCATCCCTGGGATGAATCATCTTGGTCATGGTGTCTAAACTTTTTAATGTATTGTTGAATCCAGTTTGCTAATATGTTGTTGAGAATTTTTGCATCTACGTTCATCAAGTATATTGCCCTGTAATTTTCTTTTTTTGTAATGTCTTTATCTAGTTTTGGTATCCGGATAATGCTGTCTTCAGAAAATGACTATCTTAAAATATATATTTTATTTTTTACAGAGAGGAAGAGAGAAGGATAGAGAGTTAGAAACATTGATGAGAGAAAAACATCGATCAGCTGCCTCCTGCACACCCCCAACTGGGGATGTGCCCGCAACCAAGGTACATGCCCTTGACTGGAATCGAACCTGGGACCCTTGAGTCCACAGGCTGACGCTCTATCCACTGAGCCAAACCGGTTAGGGCATGACTATCTTTTTTTAAATTTTATTTTAAATATATTTTATTGATTTTTTTACAGAGAGGAAGGAAAAGGGATAGAGAGTTAGAAACATCGATGATGAGAGAAACATCGATCAGCTGCCTCCTGCACACCCCCTACTGGGGATGTGCCCGCAACCAAGGTACATGCCCTTGACTGGAATCGAACCTGGGACCCTTCAGTCCGCAGGCCGACGCTCTATCCACTGAGCCAAACCAGTTACGGCACATGACTATCTTAAAGTAAAGAAATCATCAGGTCAAACCATCATTAGTCAAGGATCACTGAATAATTATGAGCACTATGTCTACAGAGAAAGATTTAAAGTATAATATCAAGGATATAAAAATCATACGTGTGGTGGGATTGCAGCTACATTTGAAAAAAGAAGAAAGCATGTGGTGTGTTTATGTACATGCATGCAGGCATATGAAAAAACAATACATGAAATAGTGTTAGAGTGATGGAATCATACAGTGGTTACCCCTTCTAGTTCACCTAGACAAAAGCATACTCTGATAGCCTTTATTTTTTAATGTTAACAGGACTTTATTGAAGTATAATTTACATGCAGTACAATGCACAGATCTTAAGTGTATAGTTTGATAAATTTTAACAAATATTTACACGGATGTAACCATCACACAGATCAAGATATAGAACATTTGCATCAACCCAGGAAGTTTCCTTGTGACCCCTGCTCCAGGCCCCACATTTTTGAGAGCTCCACATAGCACAACCCTCCCTCCCATAAAGAGATGAGTTAAAGACCACAGGGTGCCTCTGCCACTCATAATCCAGACCTCAGTGCTGGCACAGCACATCGCAGCTCTAAACACCTACTGTCTTAACAGCACTGGTTCCTCAGGGAAATACTTCACATCTCTTGGTCTACATCGTCAAAAGAAAAGGTGACTGTATCCAAACGCTACGAAGGTTTTCGAGCCGTGCCATGGCTGTTATCAGGGACAGACACTGCTTCAGAATGCTGGGAGGATGTGAGCGGTGAGGATTTGAGCAGTGGGAGTGCTTAGGTAAGAGAAAAGACAAAGGAATTAATTTGTTGAACTCATCCTCTCATGTGGCATTCGTGTTTAGATCCTTATATAATGAAAGATCATGCCCAGTACTTCCAAGCATCAACATTCTTTTTTCCCTTTCAATTCGTTATGCAAACATTCGAATTTTGAACTCCTTGAACACAACTACATTTTACTTAGATCACATTTACTTCCGATCACTGCTCTCAACAGAGCTCAAGTTATGTGAAAATCTCAATGTTAACAATACAGTGCTTTTGCTGAGATGAAGGCAAAAAAAATACGTTATGGATTAATTAATGACAGATTATGCATATCGTTATTGCTAATCCAAATTTCACTAGCTAATCAACATGACACTCAGACACACAATAATTCAATTTAGTCATCTTTGCTTTTATGATTTTTAGTCATACATAAACCATATTTTTAAACATATTTTAATTTTGTTCTTATTGTTGTAGGCAATTGGACAGACACAAGTAGAGCACAGTTGATGGGCCAGGTACAGAAGGCCATTAGGGCAGAAAGCCCCAGGTCCCTAGCAGTGGACAATCAATTGTAGGGTAGGACCTCAGCCCCAGGATGATGTTTTAATCCTTAGTAAATCACTGGTCCTGCAGTTTGGACCTCCTGACCTTTCTTCCCTAGAGATAACATCTATGCCTCAAGATGTATGTCAGCTGCAAGCCCAGAAAGCAACAAAACCAGCCTCAGGATCAGCTATACTGAATAATGATGGTGCCGGCCAATCAGTGGAGACCACAACCCTGAAAGGACTCACCAGGAAAACTGCTGAATATTCTATTGAGATCTTTCTCTGAGAGCTCCCCTAAAATGCCCACCCTTAAGACCCTTAGGATGGAGGACCCAGTGTGCTCTCCCTCCTGGGAGCACACCAGTGCTTTTCTTTCCCTTCCTACTCCCCTCCCTACCCCTGGCACCTTTACCATTAGCTTCCTCACTCCCAAGCTCCAAGGGCCCTTCCGTTACCTCCACAACTTGTTTTCTAAGCCCATTTCTTCTAGCAATTGCTTCTACCTCTGTGATTTACCAAATAAATGTTCTTACAGTTTGGGCTTTGGTTCTGAATTCTTCCCCAGCCAGAACCCAAGTACCCACCGGTCAGACACCTGGTGCCCTTCCCACCACCTACAACATTATGAGGGTATGTTTGTCAAGGTAAGAAGCTAGAATATATTTTATTGAACTGTGGCATGTGGACCTCCATTTGTACTCTTGCCCCAGGCTCTGCAAATGCCTGTTTAAAACTGCTTTGAGAACTGATGAAACATTACTAGGTATAAGCATTTCTGTTTTTTAAATGCTTATCCAAGTCCCTTTTCTCCTTTTTTTTCCCATTACAGAAAAAGTTGATACACTTAAAGATTCATAATTTCTACCGACATTTCACTTTGTACCCTTGTGTAAGACAAGCAATACAGAAGTGGAAATTTCTATGCAAAGAGTTTCCTTAGCAACATTCTCCCGTAGCCCTTCAGAACTATTGAAGAGGTGCAACCAGCTCTGGTGCCTGGGCTATTCTGAATAAAAGGCCATCAACAAATGCCCTGAGGGAAATTAAGAAATTATGTGAAAATGCCAAAGTCCTCCTTTCCACAAAGCCCTCACATTTTAGCACTAGATTTCAAAGTGCCCCCACCAGCATTTTTATCAATATTCCCCCAGAGCAGTGCTCCTCAAATGATAATGAATATTTAAATTACCTGGGGGGGTTTTTTGTGTGTTTTTTTAATATATTTTTTATTGATTTTTTTACAGAAAGGATGGGAAAGAGATAGAGAGAGTTAGAAACATCGATGAGAGAGAAACACTGATCAGCTGCTTCCTGCACATCTCCCACTGGGGATGTGCCTGCAACCCAGGTACATGCCCTTGACCGGAATCGAACCTGGTACCTTTCAGTCCGCAGGCCGATGCTCCATCCACCGAGCCAAACCGGTTTTGGCTAAATTACCTGGGTTTTAAATGCAGATTCTGATTCCCTAGAGAGGCTTGGGGAGGGAGCCTTTCCAAGGAACCCTCCTGAGGCTGTGGCTGCTGCGGCTTTAGCCAGCACACATGGACTCCAAGGCCTCAGGCTATTCTTGGCCTTTTCCTGTTGCTTATGAAAATGCAGCTCAAGTGGGGGGAAAAAAGTTTTATTTGGGTGGTCCAAGTCTGCTTCTATTATCATTCAATAAAAATAATCATCCACATGTATCCAAGGTATTCTTGAAACTGAGGCCTAGATGGCGTCACTTTTGGTGAAACATTTTCTTCTGTGTTATTTTTGGAGTCTGCTCCCTGGGAAACAAATTAACCCTGGCTCGAGCACCTGCTTACCTGTCCACCCAGCACATCTCAAGCCCTATCTCAGTGTGGGCACTTAAAGCCTATATTAGCTCACGCTTAGCCCACTTCCAGCCCTGGAATCAATCAAGTCTATCAACTGGAAGCAGTGTCTTGGGTAGAACATGAAGAGATGAGAAGACTTGATATTGTTAATGGGGAAACAGCACCAGATGTTTCTGGCAGAGTTAGACCTCAGTCCTTGAGTCTGGCCAGGAAAGAATTCAGAGCCAAGAACTGAAATACCAGTGAAAGTTTATTTGGAAAGCCAGAGGAAGATGTGAGCTAGTAGGGCTGCGTGGACTCAGGAAATAAGTTACAGAGGAAAAAGAAGAGCCCTTACAGCTTAAGAGAAAGAGAGCAAAGGAATGCACCATGAGGGAAGAAAGGGACAGGAAAGATGTGGACGAGAGAGAGAGAGAGAGAGAGAGAGAGAGAGAGAGAGAGAGAGAGAGAGAAAGAGAGAAAGAGAGAGAGCTGGGTCCTTCATGTTGAGGGTTTTTAAAGGTGAGGATTTTAGGGAAGGCCTCAGGGGAGGATCTCAATAGAATATTCATCAGCTTTCCAGGTGTGTCTTTCAGGGTCATGGTCGCTACTGATTGGTCAGCCCTAGGGTAGGGTCATTAGTGATTGTGTTATCAGTGGGGAGTCCTCCATGTCCCCACCAGTTGTGAGAAGAAGTGGGCTTCTTGTGATGTCACGAGAAAAGGAATTTTCTAAGACTGGCACAGAAGAATAAGGTATTGTAGAAAGCTTTATTTCTGTGGAATTAAACCCCTGAGTTTCCGAGGTCCCATTTCCCTCCATCCTGCCAAGGAAGAAGCCCTGTTTTGCTTTCAGCAGAGCTAGGATTAAAGCTGTTGCCCGGAGTTTCTATTCCATGTTGGAGCACAGTGCAGTCTAGCATCAGGCTAGCTTAGTTTGTTCCTAGCTGTAGTCCATCAGCCCATTGTGTGTGGGGTCTGCATCCGTCCATTGTGTGGGGCTTCTAGGAACATGGGCGAATGCAGGAAACAGGAGCAAAACCAGAGGAACAAGGGCGAGATAATTCCTTTGTCTGGGGATTTTAACCTTCTAAGATTTTGGTTGCTTGCCACCTACTCTGGCCAATTGCTAGGGCTGACCAGCAGACCCTGAGCAACAGGATGAATAGATTACTCTGACACACGTTTCTGTGAAAGAGAAGCCTAAGGGGCTGTTTCACTTTAGGAGCAAAGCAGCCTGGATTGCCTGCCTCCTTAGGCTTTTATTGTAACAACAGCTTGAATTAAAATTAACCCCTAGATACAATCAGCGGGGTACGTATCCTTGAGAAAGCACGTGCTTCAACCAGGTCAGGTTTGAAGACTAAACAGAGATTCCAGTAAAACAACTGGGGGCTTGGACTTATTTGGAAAAGTCAAGGTAGGAGCTGCCGCCTTCAGCAACGTACCCCCAGAAGCCCCCAACCTTTCAGAGAATCCTCCTTATACAGACTTTCCAACCAAGTCCCGTGCTTCCCTACAGCCAATGACCTCTGTTCCAGGTTAGACTGATAGGCTCCTTCCCTACGTCACCCACCTTTACTATGCATGCACCCATCTTCCCTTTTGTCTCTCCTTTCCCCCAGTGATTTGCAGGGAATGGACCAGTGTTTCCCAGGGGAATGTGAAGCTGCCCAGATGGCCATGCATATATTGTCTGGCCACCCTTTGGCTCCTTTCCTACTATTAATAACTAGCTAATTACAATGATAACAATTGCAGCTGGTCCTGATGTCAGCCATGGTGTAGCTTCATCTGGTTTTGCTACTTTTCTGGGTCTGGAGCTAAAACACAACTGAGACCTAGATGTTATCTCTAGTTTGACCAAAACTCTGACCCTGTGATCAGCACACCCAAGGCTTTGTCCCTAAGATTATTTGATGTGGGTCAGAACCTTATTTCCCTGAGGGCTTAATGCTTAAGGGAGTGGATGTGCCCGGGCCCCCTTGTTCCTCCTCTAAGGGGATCTACACCTGGATCTACACCGCATGACTAGTGATATGGTAGGGGTGGGAAAGTTACCCTGGGGGTGAGGGCCCAGCCTACAATACTTGTTTTCCCAGTTTTTCCCCTAGCTAGGCACCCGGGGCTTTCCGCCCTGGTGACCTTCTGTACCTGGCCTATCGTTCCTATTCTGTCTAACTGCCCACTACATCAACATGACTAATGATCATTGAACAGGGCATTCTCCCAAGAGTTTCATTTCTTTTTAAAGCACCTTATAGAAAAAAATATCTTAACATAAATTAATCAGCATTTTAGACATTTTAGCAATATGATGAATATCAATTTTATTTTTGTTTTTTAAAAAAAGGCCCTGGAGGCCTGGCTGATTTGGCTCAGTGGTTAGAGCGTCAGCCCACAAACCAAAGGATTAGGGTTTTGAATCCGGTCAAGGGCATGTGCAGGTTCCCCAGGCCTGGTAGGGGCGGGTGTGTGGGAGGCAATGTTTCTCCCTCGCCACACCATCTTTTCCACTCTCTCTAGAAATCAATGGAAAACATATCCTCGGGGGAGGATTAAAAAAAAAACAAGAAAAAAAGCCCTGGAAACTTTGACCTAACATTCCTTCCTTCCTCTCTCATTAATTCATTCATTCAGGTACTATGAAAATAACCGTACTGTACTTCAACCCAGCTCTGCCATTGACCAGCCCCTCCACCTTCAGGTTCTTCCTCTATGAAATGGGAATGGATAATAATTAATAGTATTTCTTTGGAGAGAACCAAGATGGCGGCATAGGTTAACGCCGGAGTTTGCTGCCTTGAACAACTACTTCAAAAGTGAAACCAAAAAATGGAAGGGACATCACCCAGAACCACAGGAATGCTGGCTGAGTGGAAGTCCTACAACTAGGAGGAAAGAGAAACGCATACGGACACTCAGAGGAGGCGCAGTGCTGAAGTCAAATTCTGAGGTGCAGAGTGCGCGGAGCGGGCTGGCGGCGGAGGGCGTGGTTGGCGTTTTCAATCGGGAGGGAGTCGCAGACTCTGAGCCCCAGATCCGGGCGAGTCTTTAGGGACCCAGACTCAAACGGGAGAAGCGGGACTGTCTGGCTTCGGTCAGAGCGAGTGCAGCTTTCTCTCCGAGGTTTGCAGCCATTGCTGGGACTCAGAGAGGCAGAGCCCCTGGGGACAGGACTGAGAGCCGCCATAACTGCTCTCTCCGGCCCACCCTATTGATACTGTACGACCCGCCCCGCCCAAGCCCTGCACAGAGGCATTTGCCGGATAGCCTCAGGCAAAGGCTAGATTAGCACCTCCCTAGAGGACAGAAGTTCTCTCACTGCAGACACAGCTGATTCTCATAGCCACTTGGCCTGGAGGTCAAACCCTCCCTGGTATTAGCTGCAACAATCAAGGTTTAACTATAAGATTGTGCACAAAGACCACTAGGGGGTGCACCAAGGAAGCATAACAAAATGCGGAGACAAAGAAACAGGACAAAATTGTCAATGGAAGATATAGAGTTCAGAACCACACTTTTAAGGTCTCTCAAGAACTGTTTAGAAGCCGCTGATAAACTTAATGAGATCTACAAGAAAACTAATGAGACCCTCGATCGTATATTGGGGAACCACCTAGAAATTAAGCATACACGGACTGAAATAACGAATATTATACAGACTCCCGACAGCAGACCAGAGGAGCGCAAGAATCAAGTCAATGATTTGAAATGCGAGGAAGCAAAAAACACCCAACCGGAAAAGCAAGATGAAAAAAGAATCCAAAAATGCGAGGATAGTGTAAGGAGCCTCTGGGACAGCTTCAAGCGTACCAACATCAGAATTATAGGGGTGCCAGAAGATGAGAGAGAGCAAGATATTGAAAACCTATTTGAAGAAATAATGACAGAAAACTTCCCCCACCTGGTGAAAGAAATGGACTTACAGGTCCAAGAAGCGCGGAGAACCCCAAACAAAAGGAATCCAAAGAGGACCACACCAAGACACATCATAATTAAAATGCCAAGAGCAAAAGACAAAGAGAGAATCCTAAAAACAGCAAGAGAAAGAAACTCAGTTACCTACAAGGGAATACCCATACAACTGTCAGCTGATTTCTCAATAGAAACTTTGCAGGCCAGAAGGGAGTGGCAAGAAATATTCAAAGTGATGAATACCAAGAACCTACAACCAAGATTACTTTATCCAGCAAAGCTATCATTCAGAATTGAAGGTCAGATAAAGAGCTTCACAGATAAGGAAAAGCTAAAGGAGTTCATCACCACCAAACCAGGATTATATGAAATGCTGAAAGGTATCCTTTAGGAAGAGTAAGAGGAAGAAAAAGGTAAAGATACAAATTATGAACAACAAATATGCATCTATCAACAAGTGAATCTAAGAATCAAGTGAATAAATAATCTGATGAACAGAATGAACTGTTGATTATAATAGAATCAGGGACATAGAAAGGGAATGGACTGACTATTCTTGGGGGGGAAAGGGGTGTGGGAGATGCGGGAAGAGACTGGACAAAAATCGTGCACCTATGGATGAGGACAGTGGGTGGGGAGTGAGGGCGGAGGGTGGGGTGGGAACTGGGAGGAGGGGAGTTATGGGGGGGAAAAAAGAGGAACAAATGTAATAATCTGAACAATAAAGATTTAATTAAAAGAAAAAATAAATAAATAAAATAAAAAAAAATAATTAATAGTATTTCTTTAGAGGGCTGTTGTGAGGATTAATATACCATTTATTGAGCCCTTACTACCTACTAGATGCTGTACTGTAAGCTTTACGTGCATTACCCAATTTAATTTAAAATAACATGTGGAAGCAGTTTGAATAAAATACATTCAATTCAAATAGAAGCCAATTAAATTTATCATTCAGTTATTTGAGCCATGATCCCAAGGATACAACAGATTTTTCTCAAACACCCATGTTATTGTCATGCATTGGTGTTTTGCTTTGAAATTCTGCTCACAGATGCCCCACTGACATCATCTTACCTCTTTCTCTTATATTTCGAAGTAATTTTGATAGAACTTGTAAGTTTAGAAAGACTCAGGAGCAGGACAGAGATTATAAATTGGGAGGCAGTATATGATAAACAGTGGCATTTCAAGTGGGGCCCGGGGAGATTACTTAACGCATGGAATTGGGTCAATCTGTTTGCCATAACAGGACATCAAGTGCAGTCATTAAGAGCATGACCGCTGGTGCCACAATGCCTGGGTTCAAATCCTGGCTCTGCCATTTACAGCAGAGTTACCTCAAGCAAGTTGCTTAACTTCCCTGTGCCTTAATTTCCTGATCTGAAAATAGGGCAAATTATAATATATCCACCTAGTATGGTTATTGTAAAAATTGAGTTAATATATCTAGAGAAGTTTTTTTTTTTAATATATTTTATTTATTTTTTACAGAGAGGAAGGGAGAGGGATAGAGAGTTAGAAACATCACTGAGAGAGAAACATCAACCAGCTGCCTCCTGCACACCCCCCACTGGGGATGTGCCCGCAACCAACGTACATGCCCTTGACTGGAATCGAACCCGGGATCCTTCAGTCCGCAGGCCGATGCTCTATCCACTGAGCCAAATCGGTCAGGGCGCTAGAGAAGTTTTTAAAAATTCTTGGCATATGGTGAGTGCCATGTAAACATTTAATTAACCCACGCCTTGGCAGGGCCAGACCAAATGATTTTGCCGGCCTTATACGGCCTGCTACCTGGACGTTCCCCACCCCTGTAATCTAAGCCATCAAGTTGTGGTCATTTGCTACAGCTAGGAAACTAAAACAATAGGCATAGAAAAGAACGAACAACTCACAGAATAAATAACAATCAAGGAATCTATGCATGTAAGATGCTTAACCTCACAAACAAATGTAAATTAAAACAGAATGAGATCTTTTCTGCCTGATGGATTGGCAGTTATTTTAAAGATAAATAGCATATAGACTTGGCAAGAGTATAGGCAGATTCTCTATAAGTAAAAGTATCAATAGGCACTTTTTAAGACAGTTGATTAATTTGGAAATATCTGTCAAAATGTTAAATATGCAGTCTTTAGCCAAGAAATGTCATGCCTAGAAAGTTAATATACAGAAATATTAAACCAAGTTCAAAGTAATTGGCTACTATGATTTTTTTACAGTATTATTATTCTAGTGCAAATGTCCATTAATAGGGGATTGGCTAAATAAATTATGATACAGCCATACAATAAAATACTATGTAACCATTAAATATAATCTGATAGATCTACATGTACTAACAGGTTAGAAAATTCAAAATACACAAAGTTTTTTAAAAAAGAAAGCAAGATACAGAACAGAACATTATCATTTATGTGAAATTTACGTATCTATATATATAAAATCATAATATGTAAAATAGACCGAACAACAAATAACCAACCAACCAAAACACCGGTTGCTATGACATGCACTGGCCATCAGGGGGCGCGTGTGGGACATGGAGGGTGTTGGCCGCGGTGGGATGGTGGAGCAGGTAAATGGGGGCACCAGATCAAGGCAGGGTGCAGGTCACTGTCATCAGGGCGAGCCTCTGGTGGTTACTGAAAATTCTTTGCTGCTGCACACCATACTCCCACCCGGCACTCGCATTTGCTGCTGGCACTGGCCCCGCTTGCACCTGCTGCTGGTGCCAGAGCCGCCACTCGCACCTGCTGCTGGCTCCGGTGCCAGCTCCAATTGCTCGGCACTGTCAGTGAGTGCGAGTGGCGACTGCCAGCCCCAATCTCCCCTGAGGGCTTCTCCACCTCCCCCTGCTCCTGAGGGGTGATTAGGGCAATAGCTGCCACTCGCACCCACTGATGGCACTGGCCCCAATTGCTCCACGCCATCAGCGGGTGAGAGTGGGGCTGGTACCGTCAGTGTGTGGGAGCAGCAGGAGCAGGGTTGCTGGCATACAGGGGACTGGATCCGTGGCAGGAGGGGTGAGGGGGAATGGGCTGAGACCCGCTCCTGTGACAACCACAGCCTCACGGCCCACAGGTCCTTTCAAGATACTCAAATTCATGCACTGGGTCCCTAGTCTATAATAATAAAAGCGTAATATGCAAATAGACCGAACGGCCAAACAGCAGAATGATCATCCGGACGACCTTCCAGATGACCATGCTATGACACACTGGTGCCAGGCCAGCCAAGGCAGATGCGATACGATTGGTCAGGGGGCCCCATCATCACCCCACAATAGCCCTGCAGAGGGAGGCCCAGGCCACCCTCTGCGGGCAGTGGGGCAAGCGATTGGGGGGGTTCTGTGATCGCCCCACAGAGGGAGGACCAGGCCACCAGCCAGAAATGCTGTGGTGGGTGTGCAGGGCCAGCTGTGCAGGGCCAGCCAGCGATCACCCCGCAGAGGGAAGCCCAGGCCAACCAAGCAATCGCACCCCATGCACAGGGAGGCGACTGGTGGCAGGGGAGGGGGGGCAGCACCGCAGAGGGCAAGCAGTGGCAGCGGCGGGGGCAGGACCAGCTGCTGGCAGCTGGGGGAAGGAAAGCTCTGATAGGCACTGATCACCAGCCAGACCTAGGGACCCTACCCAAGGGATCCCGGATTGCGAGAGGGCGCAGGCTGGGCTGAGGAACACCCCATCCCATGCACAAATTTTATGCACCCTGCCTCTGTATATACATAAGATAGGGACTTAATTTGAATTTTTGCAATGAACAATTGGGGCAGAGATAGCTAACTACCCACCAAAAACTCACAGTTCCTCTCCTATACAATAGAATTACCACTGGAAGGTGACTGCCTGGCAGGGACTCCAGCTCCCTCACACACACCCTAGCTCCTTGTGACTAATGAATGTTAATGGGAAATGAATAAAGATGATGTGGTACTTTTGAATCGGGGTACTTAAGAGGTGGGTGTGTCTTCAGCACTGTCTCTTTCCCTCCTGCAGCTGCAAGGTGACAATTCTGAAGCTAGAGGATCACAGACCCACAAAACAGAAGCAGGTAGGGTCCCCGAAACCCTTCAGGGCAAACCAGCCAGCCCCCACCCGTGCACCAGGCCTCTATTCTATATAGTAAAAGGGTAATATGCCTCCCAGCACCGGGATCAGCGGAGCCGCGAGGTCTCCCGGTACCGGGATCAGCATGACAGGGGGCAGCGCCCAAACACCCTGATCGCCCTGTGGCTCTGTGTGTGACAGGGTGCGGTGCCCCAACCCCCCCGGCACCCACGGGCCCTGCTCTGTGTATGACGGGGTAGAGCCATAACCTCACCATCAGCCCTGCCCTGAGTGTGACAGTGGTGGCACCCAAACCCCCTGATTGGCCCTGCTCTGTGGGTGGTAGAGGGCAGCGCCCCAACCCCCTGACCCCACGGGCCCTGCTGTGTGTGTGATGGGGTAGAGCCATAACCTCCCCATCGGCCCTGCCCTGAGTGTGACAGTGGCGGCGCCCCAACCCCCTGATCGGCCCTGCTCTGTGGGTGATAGAGGGCGGCGCCCCAACCCCCTGATCGGCCCTACTCTGTGCGTGACAGGGGGGAGCTCCCCAACCCCCTGATGGGCCCTGCTCTGTGCGTGACAGGGGGGAGCTCCCCAAACCCCTGATTGACCCAGCTCTGTGCGTGACAGGGGGCAGTGCCCTAACCCCCTGATCGGCCCTGCTCTGTGCGTGACAGGGGGCAGTGCCCCAACCCCGATTGGCCCTGCTCTGTGCGTGACAGGGGGTGGCGCCGCAACATCCCCATCAACCCTGCCTTGAGTGTGACAGGGGGCGGTGCCTAACCCCCCAATCGGCCCTACCCTGAGCGTGACTGAGGGTGGCATCACAACCTCCCAATCCACCCTGCTCTGTGCATGACAGGGGGCGGCGCCCCAATTCCCAAATCGGCCCTGCTCTGAGCCCAACCAGGGGCTGTACCTAGGGATTAGCCCTGCCCTCTGCCACCCGGGAGCAGGCCTAAGCCAGCAGGTTGTTATCTCCCGAGGGGTCCCAGACTGTGAGAGGGCACAGGCCAGGCTGAGGGACCACCCCTCCCCCCCCGAGTGCACAAATTTTTGTGCACCGGGCCTCTGGTCCTATCTAATAAAAGAGAAACATGGTAATTGGCGTACGACTGCTACCCTTCCCATTGGCTAATCAGGGCGATATGCAAATTAACTGCCAGCCAAGATGGCAGCCGGCAGCCAGGCAGCTTGAAACTAACATGAGGCTTTCTTGCTTCAGTGACGGAGGACTCCGCAACGTTCCAACCTTCCCCACCTGCCACTGCAGGCCTCTGAGCTGGCAGTTTGAAACATAGTTACAAAAATAGAAGCTAAACAAAACCCCAGAAACCAGCTTTCAGCTAGTGGGATCTCAGACCTGGAGTTGATACAGAGTTTCGATTGTAGAACCTAAACAAACCAGATACCTGCTTTCAGGAGCGGAAGCCTAAGAGCTGGAGCCTCAGAGCTAAAGCTAGCTCAGAATAAAAAAATAAAAATAAATAAAAAAGGAGCAGTTGGGAGCTTCAGTCACCCGCCAGCCTGAAAACAGCCCTCAGCCCCTCACCCAGACTGGCCAGGCACCCCAGTGGGGACCCCCACCCTGAAGGGTGTGTGACCAGCTGCAAACAGCCATCATCCCTTCATCCAGGCTGGCCAGGCACCCCAGTGAGGACCCCCACCCTGATCCGGGACACCCTTCAGGGCAAACCAGCCAACCCCCACCCGTGCACCAGGCCTCTATTCTATATAGTAAAAGGGTAATATGCCTCCCAGCACCGGGATCAGCGGAGCCGCGAGGTCTCCCGGTACCGGGATCAGCATGACGGAGGCAGCGCCCAAACACCCTGATCGCCCTGTGGCTCTGTGTGTGACGGGGGCGGGGCCACAACCGCCCTATCAGCCCTGCTCTGTTCCTGACAGGGGAAGGCGCCCCAACTCCCTGATCCGCCCTGCTCTGTGCCTGATAGGGGGAAGCTCCCCAACCGCCTGATCGCCCTGCGGCTCTGTGTGTGATAGGGTGCGGCACCCCAACCCCCCCACCCCACGGGCCCTGCTCTGTGTGTGACGGGGTAGAGCCATAACCTCCCCATCAGCCCTGCCCTGAGTGTGAGAGTGGCGGCGCCCCAACCCCCTGATCGGCCCTGCTCTGTGGGTGATAGAGGGCAGCGCCCCAACCCCCCCAACCCCACGGGCCCTGCTCTGTGTGTGATGGGGTAGAGCCATAACCTCCCCATCGGCCCTGCCCTGAGTGTGACAGTGGCGGCGCCCCAACCCCCTGATGGGCCCTGCTCTGTGTGTGACAGGGGGGAGCTCCCCAAACCCCTGATGGGCCCTGCTCTGTGCGTGACAGGGGGGAGCTCCCCAAATCCCTGATTGACCCTGCTCTGTGCGTGACAGCGGGGAGCTCCCCAACCCCCTGATCGGCCCTGCTCTGTGCATGACAGGGGGCAGCGCCTCAACCCCCTGATTGGCCCTGCACTGTGCGTGACAGGGGGTGGCGCCGCAACCTCCCCATCGACCCTGCCTTGAGTGTGACAGGGGGCGGTGCCCCAACCCCCCAATTGGCCCTACCCTGAGCGTGACTGAGGGTGGCATGGCAACCTCCCAATCAGCCCTGCTCTGTGCATGACAGGGGGTGGCGCCCCAACTCCCCAATCTGCCCTGCTCTGAGCCCGACCAGGGGCTGCACCTAGGGATTGGACCTGCCCTCTGCCACCCGGGAGCAGGCCTAAGCCAGCAGGTCGTTATCTCCCGAGGGGTCCCAGACTGTGAGAGGGCACAGGCTGGGCTGAGGGACGCCCCCTCCCCCCCCCCCCCCAGTGCACAAATTTTTGTGCACCAGGCCTCTAGTGTAGTATAAACATGAATCATGTCTCAAGTAGAAAGTAGATAGCAGCAATACATGGACAAAGAAAATAGTGTGGTGAAGGCCTGGGCAGGGGCAGCAGCTGGGTAGAGGGGGGTAAAGGCATGTGCAGGGGGGATAGGGGACTGTCAACAATAAAAATATTTTTTTAAAAAGAGAGTATGTGGCAAGAATGGTTAATTTATTTTAAAAGCACATTTCTCCATTCAATAATTCTCTTCTCTTGAAGAAATAGGTTCCAAGAATAAAGCAAGAGTAATAAGAAGGACAAAGACATTGGCTTTAATCACCTTTCCCAGCTTGTGATCCAGGGTGGGGTTGGGGGAGGTGGTGGAAGAAGGGGAATGTATTATTAACATTTTCAAGGCAAAAAAAAAAAAAAGTGAGAGTATATTAATAAGCCCATCCGTAAAAGAAGCAGTCTTAGAAACAAAAAGTAACCCTGACCAGTTTGGCTCAGTGGCTAGAGCATTCGCCTGTGGACTGAAGAGTCCCAGGTTCAATTCTGGTCAAGGGCATGTACCTTGGTTGCGGGCACATCCCCAGTAGGGGGTGTGCAGGAGGCAGCTGATGGATGTTTCTCTCTCATGGATGTTTCTTTCTTTCTTTTTTTAAAATATATATTTTATTGATGTTTTACAGAGAGGAAGGGAGAGGGATAGAGAGTAAGAAACATCTATCCACTGATCCAAACTGGTTAGGGCTCTCATGGATGTTTCTAACTCTCTATCCCTCTCCCTTCCTCTCTGTAAAAAAATCAATAAAAAAAAAAAAAAGAAAGAAACAAAAAGTAGTTGCTTCAGCTCTTAGAGCACTGGCTTCCAAATACATGTAAGGCAGACTGAGAAATGTGTTTCTTCTCACGCAGCCCACTGCAGGGAAGTGTTTTCTCCTTTTTCTATTCTTAAATCACCAGTCTGTTATCAGCTCATATGTCTAACAGGAAGCCTTAGCAATTCAGACTTAACATTTCTCTTCAGATTTCACATTTTCTTCAGGAACATGTATTTTGTAATCTGAATTCTTATTTTCATTTTATAACAGCAATATATGGTGGAGTGTTGTTTTTTTAATGTAAAAATACAACAAAAATAAGAAAAGTAAAACTCCATATCATTCCTTCCTCCAAAATTAAATGTGTTATGTCAATGTCTACAGAATAGTCAATATCTATAGACACAGACATATATATTCTTTGAAATTGGTTCAGACTTACACATTTCATCTTATAGGCTGATTTTTCCCCCCAGAATATTTGGACATCTCTTTTTATTATAAATTTTCAATAGATGACCATCTACAATATTGTTAATAGCCTTAAAAAATAATGCTTTTATTTAAAGTATTTCTTAAACTTCTTAGGAAACTAGAGGCAGCACTGCAAATAAATTTTTTTAATGTAAAATTTGTTAGTTAAGCTATTGTTCCATTGAGAATAAAGCTAAATAACAAAACATACATAAAAGAAAAGCATTATTGCTCTCACAGTACCTTTTATGGCCATATACTCTAGCCTAGCGCAGCCTTCTAAGAAATGGTGGTAAGCCCTCATCTCTGCTTCTGTTATCCGCACTGAGGTGTAAGGTAAGTATCTCGGGTCCTGCTGCCCACACTTCTTACACCAGGAAGCCATTGGATTCCAGGGGATGGTGCCCGCAGCACTCTCCCTCCATTCCTCTCAGCGCTGCACTCACGTAGATGTGTTCAATCCCTTCTCCTGGCTAATCTCTCTCAAATTCACTCAAGGTCATTTCATTGCTGAGAGTTGATCCTTTGGATTGGTGAGTGCTCACAGGATTACAGGCCCAACAGATTACCAGATTTCCTCATTTGGAAATGGTAGGAAAACTGGGGGATGAGGACGTCGGGATAGAGAGGGAAATCTGAAAGTCCATGAGAGTCAGAATTTTTGGGGGGGATCACATCATGAGACATACAGCAGGCTACTGGAATATAAAATAAAATAATAGGGATACATTTTTTTATAGAATGCTCTGAAGAAAATTTATTCCAGGCCCCAATTCTCCCCTCTTTCTCTTCCAACCTCTTCAGGCTGCCAAGGAATTCAATCCAGAGAATTAACAATGCAGCCAACAGAAATCACTGTCTAGGCAACATCGATATGTTGCACCATCTGTGCAACACGGTTTAGCACAATGGTAAAGACTCAAATCCTAAGGTGGGATGCAGAGTATCTCCTGAACTACTTCTAGATCAGATGCAAATACATTATCATGACTGTAGAGAAGGAAGTTCTTTGATCTGACCACAACTTCTCCCCAACTTACTACCTCTTGGGGAAAAGTGAGTTCACCTTTCAGAACTGTGCTGTGCAGAATGTGGTATATTCAGAGGAAGGCCACTTTTTCATAATGCATTTTATTTTTGGTCCTTCAAGCTTAATGGTTTTGCTTATTAATGTTGTACTCTAATATTTAAGGAAAGAGCACAATGTGAAATGTCAGATAAGTAATAAATAATTTTGCATACAAACTTCTAATTTTTATTCGTATGATTTAAGCTTAAAGCCCAGAGTAAGGCTTATAGCTGGCCAAGAAGAAACTGGAAGACCCTTTTTATTAAAAAATAAAAATTTAGGAAGAGGGTAAAATTTACATATGTTGAAGTACTCAAATCTGAAGTGAAATTCATTGTAATTTTGACAAATGGATACATCCATAAAACTCATACCCCTTTCAAGATAGAAGGCATTTCCATCCATAGAAAAGAAAGGACTTCACCTGTTCTTTCCTGGGCAAACCTAGCCCCCAAGCGACTGACCACTGTTGTATTTGTTTTTCAATAAAGACTAGTTCTGCCTGTTCAAAACGTTCATATTATGTAATCATACAGTATATATTATTTGTGTCTAGCTTCTGTCTCTCAGGGATAACGTTTGAGATTCATCCATGTTGTATCAATAGTTCATTCATTTCTTATTGCTCCCATCATATGGATGGTACAGTTTGCCCATCATATGGATGGTACAGTCGGATCCCATCATATGGATGGTACAGTTTGTCTATTCTCCTGCTCATAGACATTTTGGGGATTTACCACCCCCACCCCCATTCAAGCTGTTATGAATAATGTTGCTGTGAACATTCATGTAAAGGTCTTTGTGTGGACATGTTTGCATTTCTCTTGGATAAACACCTAGGAATGGTATTGCTAAGGCAAAGGAGAGGTGTATATTTGACTTGTAAGAAACTGCCAAACTTTTTCTCAAATAGGTTCTATCAGAAGGCTTTTTACGATTACAGACTGCTCTGTTTAGTAAGCCTCAGAGTCAGTTCTTCGTTAGTGTTAAATGCATGCAAAGTACTTTAAGAAAAATTTCTGGGTTTTGTTTGGTAGTGCTTTTTAAGTTTTGTTTTTAAATCAATATACAGAATAATTCACTCTTTTTGGTGTACAATTTAAAATGCATGAAGTCGTTTACCCATCGTATACCCACAATCAGTATATGAAATAGTTCCATCATCCCTTTGTAGTCAAATCACTCCTTCCCACCATTAATCCCTGGTAACCACTCCATCCCTATAATTTTACCCTTTCCGAATGTCATATAAATGGAATCATTTAGTATGCACCTTTTAAGTTTCCGAATGTCATATAGAAAGGGAGTGGACTGACAATTCTTGGGGGGAAAGGGGTGTGGGGGTGCAGGAAGAGACTGGACAAAAATCGTACACCTATGGATGAGGACAGTGGGAGGGGTAAGGGCAGAGGGTGGGGTGGGAACTGGGTGGAGGAGAGCTATGGGGGGAAAAAAGAGGAACAACTGTAATAATCTGAACAATAAAGATTTAATTAAAAAATAAATGGAATCATTTAGTATGCACCCTTAGCATCATGCATTTCAGATTTATTTATGTTGTCATGTGTATCAATAATTTTGTTTAGTATTCCATTGTACAAATGGTCCACAGGTTGTTTATCCATTCCTCAGGGGAGAGACATTTGGGTTCTTTCCAGTTTTCAGTGATAAAAAATAAAGTTTCTATAAATATTCACATACAGATTTTTGTGTGACTGTTAATTTTTCTTTCTCTTGGAGTGGGATTACTGGTTGTATAGTGTTTAACTTTGTAAGCAACTGCCCAGTGTTTTCCAAAGTGGCTGTACAATTTTACATTCCCACCAACAGTGTGTGAGATCCAGTCCCTCCCTCCTCGCCATGACTTTTTATTATCTTTTTTCTTTAACCACTCTGATAGGTGTGCAATTTCTCTGATGACTGCTGATGTTGAGCATATTTTCATGTGCTTATTTTTCATCTGTGTATCTTCTTTGGTAAAGTAGTCATTCAAAATTATGCCCATTGTAAAATTGTGCTGTTCATTTTTCTTTATTGTTAAGAGTTCTTTATATATTCTGGATACAAGTTCTTTGTCAGATAGGTGATTTCCCCAATTTTTTCCCAGTTGGTGGGTTGTGTTTTCATTCTCTTATCAGTGTCTTCTGTGGAGCAAAAATTTTACTGAAGTCTAATTAACAAATTTTTCTCTTTTTTATTTTTTTTTAACTGATTTAGAAAGAGAGGAAGGGAGAGAGAGAAACATTGATGTGAGAGAAATATCGATCAGTTGCCTCCTGTATACCCCCAACCAGGGATCGAACCCACAACCTGGGTATGTGGCCTGACCAGGAATCAAACCAGTGACCTTCTGGTGGACGGGACAACACTCAACCAACTGAACCACACTGGCGAGCGCAACAAATTTTTCTTTTATGAATATTACTTTTGGTGTCAACCTAAGAATTCATTGTCCAACCAAGGTCACATAGATTTTCTCCTGTTTTTTCTAAAAGATTTCTAATTCTGTTTTACATTTAGGTCCGTGATCCACTTTGAGTTAATTTTTCTACATGGGGTGAGGCACAGGTCAAGGTACATTTTTTTTGTACACAGATGTCTAAATTTTCAAGCACCTTTTGTTGAAATTACATTTATACTTGTTTCCACTGAACTGCCTTCACACCTTTGTCAAAAATTAATCATATTGTATGGGACTATTTTTGGTTCTCGATTCTTTTCCATTGATCTATGCTTCTGTCCTTTCCCAAATACCACACTGTCTTGATTATTTTGCTTCATATTAAGTCTTTAAATTAGGTACTGTGAATCCTCCAACTTTGTTCTTTTTTTTTAAAAAAAAAAAAGCTATTTTAGTTCTTTTCGCCTATTATAGTACCTTTTATCTAATTCTAAATCTTAGAACCAGCTGGTTGATTACTACAAAAAAACCTGATAAACTTTTGACTGTGAAAGGACAGAACAGGACTGATAGCTGTGTTCCTAACTCCTCTTCCAGCAAAAGCCATAGAATGTATCAGTTACTCAGCCTGCCCTTATCTCAGCCAATGGGAATGCAAGGGAAAACAAACTCAAGGCCGAAAGTATGCTGAACACCCCCCTGTCTTTGTGTAACCAGACCCTAACTGCACCCTGCCCTTGCGTCACTAGCCCCTGGCCCTCACTCAACCAACCGGAATTGGCCAAATCAGTGGTCCGAGTGTGCCCCCACCCCCCAACCCAAAGCCCTATAAATTCTTTGTTCTCTTGGAACTCTGGGCTCTCTCGCACCCTATCGCTGCGTCGGTAGGGGAGGCAGAGGGACCAAGCCCCGGGCTTGAATAAAGACTCTATGCTTTTGCATTGGACTCAGTGCTCCCTAGTGATGTCCTTTGGGGGATCTTGAAATCTGGGCATAACAACTGTAGTTATATTTAATTTATAGATCAATTTGAGGAGAGTTGACATCTAATATTGATTCTTCCAAACTTTAAACACAGACCATGTATTATTTTTACAAGGATAGTTTCTCAAGTCCTTATGAAGCACCACATAATGCTCATTCTGCTCTCATTGCTTCTACCATTTTTTTTTTTAAAAAAAAGATTATACCACAAAGCCACTGAAAATTATGAACATGTTCTTTCTCTTTAAAATCTGGGTTAGTTTTCCCAAAGGACTAAGGGGAAAAAATGCTCACGCCACACCTGAAGGGCAAACCAGATTTAAGTAGTGGAATTTTCCTTCTTGTTTCTATACCATATGTCAGGGTCTAAAATCCCATTTCACGGCCTGAGGGATTTTTCCTCCTTTGCAAGCAAAAGTTCTGTTGGTTGCTGGAGAGAGAAATACTGCAATGGAAACAAAGTGGAATGAAAAGTGGAGGGATGTGGGCCCAGGAGACCCGCCTTTCTAAGGCCTGTGCCAGATCTTCCTCACATGTAGGGGAGAAAAAAAGAGGACAGAGAAGGGAGCCACTGGGGAAGGAAGAAGCCAGTAAAATGGTGAATAGAAGAGACTGTGAAACGCCCAGAAGCTGGGTGGCCAGAGGACATTTTAAAATAGTGATGCCTCCAGCTTCATTTCAAAGTATCTGTGTGTTAGACCATAAACATCTCCTCTCCCATCTTCAGAAAATTCCCCTCACCCAGCCAGTGCGGCTCAGTGTTTGAGTGTCGACCCATGCACCAGAGGTCACTGGTTCCATTCCTGGTTGGGGCACATGCCTGGGTTGTGGGCTCAATCCCCAGTGGGGAACATGCAGGAGGCAGCCGATCAATGTTTCTCTCTCATCAATGTTCCTACCTCTCTCTCCCTTCCTCTTTCTCTAAAATCAATAAAAGCACTTAAAAAGAAAGAAAGAAAATCCCCCTGTACCCCACCTCCCAATCTTCTATACAGATTCGTTTTGAGATACTGGGGGAAAGAGTTAAATTTCATAATTGGGTCACCCCAATGCAAAAGCAAGGCAGTACATGCAGAAGCCAGAAAATCAGACACCCAATGAAATGAGGGAGGGACTGGGAACTGATGGACAGATGGTTGACTCTGCCTAAAGTTTTCTTATGTTTGCTTAACAGCAACCTCCCCCTCTAGACTGTCAGCTCTAGGAGGCCATCCATTCATTTTTCCAAGCCCCAAGGATGGCACTAGGGCTGCAGCAGTGGAGGGAGAGGCCTGGATCTGGCCACTCCTTCCCACCCTGTCCCCAGGTCAAGACACGGATACCTGGCCATGTCAAAACTATGGAGGCCCTCAGTAATGTGGTTAGTCTTAAATTGGTTATGTAAATAAGGAGACACAGGCAGGAGGACCTCTAGTTCCTCAGTAATTGAATTAATTATAGCTTTCTTGGGTACAAAAAGAGTTAAAATGAATTCAAACTGATCAGATAATGGGTACAAACAAACAAACAAACAAAAACCAGACACACAAACCAAAACCTGGGCTGGACAAGATCTGGGATCAGATAACTAGGCAGAGAAATCCAGAAGTAACTCTTCTAAGCTGGACAAGACCAACTGTGGGAAACCGCCTATTGTCTTCACTAGCAGAGAAGCTAGACAGAGAACCCAGAAGGCTGGTGACCTTTGAAGCCCTAGCAAAGGTCAGAGCTGTGCACCACCTCTGTTAATCCAGATAATGGTAGCTGAAGCAACCTCCCCACCTTTACTTATGTAAATCCTTATTGATCAACTAGTCTGTGTGTCACTGGAACCTCCCTGCCTAAGGGCTATGGGTGTATCTCATACCAATAAAAGGTTGGTGAGGCCTGAGCACCCGTGGAAGTCCTTCCTCTTGAGTTGGACTTACCTGCCTGGCCCTCCAATATTTCCAAATTATCTCTTGTCTCTTCTCTTTCATTTGTGTGCGGCTCCTCTTCCAGATCCTGAACCCTGAACCACGCGGGGCGTGGAGGGAAACATTTACAACAACCAACATGACCAAACATGTATACTTTGTACCTGATTTTCCTTCACAGTAAAGTCCTCTACATAGAGGTACTCTTCTATACTAAACAAAAGTGCATGGTGCTGCTGTTACCTCGCCATTGTAACTTTATCAGACTTTTTTTTTCCTAAGGAAGTACAAGTAGGTAGGACTCCTAAAACGTTCTTCCTTAACAAAGTCTTATTCCTAAGTATTACATATTTATTATGTCTAAAGACAAGGAAGTAAATCCTCGAGTTTTAAATGATAGCTTTTCTTTACAAGAGAACCAAGACTCAGAGGCAAAGTGATGTGCTAAAGGCTGCCCAGCTGTTTGCTGGCAAAGCCTGGGTACAGCCTTACTTCATTCTGGAAAGGCAGGAATTATCCTTGATATTCTCCACAGTAGAGAAAATGATCACCTCTAGAATCAGTATTATTTACACTGATTCTAAGGAATCCTGACTTAATAAATGACCATTCTCTAGATCAGTGATGGCAAACCTTTTGAGCTCGGCGTGTCAGCATTTTGAAAAACCCTAACTTAACTCTGGTGCCGTCACATATAGAAATGTTTTGATATTTGCAACCATAGTAAAACAAAGATTTATATTTTTGATATTTATTTTAAATATTTAAATGCCATTTAACAAAGAAAAATCAACCAAAAAAATGAGTTCGCGTGTCAGAGGTGTCATAGGTTCGCCATCACTGCTCTCTAGATCACGGGTAGCTGTTATTATCATGACAACATTTGGGTTAATTTTTGTTTGGTGCCCTTTACCAAAAGCTGGCGTCTCACATCATAAATACAGTGGCATCTACTCAGACCTTAGAGTACCACATTCTATCTGAATAAATCTAACATCCAACTGAAATTCCATTTCTCTGCCTTCACCATCCAAATATGGACAATTCAAAGGCGTAAGTCACAGTCATCTTCGATGCTCAGTGGAGCAATGAGGTAGCTAGTTTCCAAGGTGGCAACTATGGTAGGCAGAAAAAATGCCTTCCTCCTCCCCATCCCCAAAATACCTGTGCCCTGATACCCAGAAACTGTGTGGGTCAGGTTACATGGCAACAGGAATGAAGGTTGCAGATAGAATTAAGTCTGCAAATCAGCTGACCTTAAAATAAGGAGGACCCATTTGACCCAGTGATCCCACTTCTAGGAATATATCCCAAGAAACCAGAAACACCAATCAGAAAGGATATATGCACCCCTATGTTCATAGCAGTACAATTCACCATAGCTAAGATTTGGAAACAGCCTAAGTGCCCATCAGTAGATGAGTGTGGATTAAAAAACTGTGGTACATCTACACGATGCAATACTATGCTGCGGTAAAGAAGAAGTTCTTACCATCTGCAACAGCATGGATGGAACTAGAGAGCATTATGCTAAGTGAAATAAGCCAGTGAGAGAAAGATAAATATCACATGATCTCACTCATTTATGGAATATAATGAACAACATAAACTGATGAACAAAAACAGATCCAGAGACAGAGAAGCATCAATCAGACTGTCAAACCTCAGAGGGAAGGTAGGGGAGGGTGGGGCTAAGGGGGAGAGATCAACCCAAGGACTTGTATGCAAGCATATAGACCTAACCAATGGACACAGACAACAAGGGGGTGAGGGTATGACTGGGAGGATGGGGGGTAACATGGGGATAAGGACACATATGTAATAACTTAATCAATAAAAAAATAAAATAAAATAAAACACACACACACACACACACACACACACACACACACACACGAGGGCCCAATATAATCGCAAGGGTCCTTAAAAGTGGAAGAGAAAAATAAAAGAGAGAACCCTAGAGATGACAATACAAGAAAGACCAGATGTTGCTGCCTTTGAAGATGGAGGAAAAGGGCCACACGCCTAGGACTGCTGACAGCTTCCAAAAGCTGGAAAAGGCAAGAAAAAGAACCTCCAGAAAGGAATGCCACCATGCAGATTTTAGCCCATGAAGACCTGTATTAATGTCTGAGCTACAGAACTGCCAGAAAATGAATTTGTGCTGCTTTCAGCCATTAAGTTTGTGGTATTTGTTAAAGTGGCCATAGAAAATAAATATAGAAAAAAATAAATATTTAAAAAAAACAACAATTATACCCCTTCCTGGGCGGGCATGTTCATCCTCCCAGTAAGAAGGGGAGGAATGGCCCCTCCCCTTATATCTGGGCTGAGCCCGGGACTGCTTTGACCAGTAGATTTTGGAGGAAGCAACTTAAGGGGACTTCAAGCCCATTATCAAGAAGTCCTTGATCTAGCAGGTTTGACTCAGTGGTTAGAGCATCAGACCCTGGACTGAAGGGTCACAGGTTCGATTCCAGCCAAGGGCACAACCTGGGCTGCAGGCTCAATCCCCAGCCCAGTCAGGATGTGTCTCTCTCACATCAATGTTTCTCTCTCTCAGTCTCTTCGCCTCCCTTCCACTCTCTCTAAAAAAAATCAATGGAAAAAATATCCTTGGACAAGGATTAACAAAAGTAAACAATCAAACATACAAAAAAGTTCTAACAGCTTCTGCTTTGTACCTATCAGAGACCTGGGCTTCTAGGTAAGAAGTACAGACACCTGCTGGAGAAACAGCCAAATAGGGAGACCCTGAAAGATGAGATACCACCCTGTAGAGAGAGATACGACATGAGGGAATATCAAGGTGACAGCCATACAGCCCCAGTTGCCATCTGATTACAATCACTTGAGGGAATCGTCATGAGATATAATTACATGGCTGTTTAGGAGTGGTTTATTACCCAACAACAAATAAAACACCAAAATACTATCCAACAACAGCAACAACAAAAGCTCATGGCCTACTAGGCATGTTGTATCACAAGAATAAGTCCCATTTAAATAAGCCTTCCTAAAGAAAAGTAATTTTCACTTACGAAATCAGTATATACTTTCACTCCAGAGTCTTTGTTGAACAATTTAGAGAATATACCCATCTTAACAAATTAAGTCTTCTCATCTGTGAACATGGAATGCCTTTCTATTTATTTAGGGCTTCTTTAATTTCACTTAACAATGATTTATAGTTCTTAAAGCACATGTGTTACACTTCTGTTATCAAATTTATTCCTGAGTATTTTGTTCTTTTTAATGGTATTGTAAATTGAATTGTTTCTTAATTTCATTTCAGATTGTTCATTGCTACTGTTTAGAAATAGTTTGTTTTTGAATACTGACCCTGTATCCTGAGACCTTGAACTCATTTACTAATTCTAGTATATATATTTTTAGTGCATTACTTAGGATTTTCTGTACATAAAATGCCATCTGCAAATATAGAGAGTAGTTTTACTTCTTTCTTTCAAACCTGGAGGCCTATTATTTCATTTTCTTGCCTAACTGTACTGGCTAGAATCTCTAATACAATGCTGAATGAAAGTAGTGAGGATAAACATCCTTGCCTTGTTCCTGACCTTAATGGGAAAGCTTCCAGTCATTTAGTATTAACTAGGATATTAGCTGTGGGGTTTTTTAAAAAATATCATTTATCAAATTGAGGAAAATCCCTTCTATTCCTAGTTTGTTGAGTGTGTTGTGTGTGTTTTTAATCACAAATAGGTATGAAATTTTGTCAAATTCTTTTTCTGCTTCTACTGAGATGTTTATGTGGTTTTTGTCCTGTATTCTATTATGGTGTATTATATCAGTTGATTTTCAAATGTTAAACCAACCTTGCTTTCCTGAGATAAATCCCACATGATCATGGTGTATAATCCTTTTTCATATGTTGCTAGATTTGGTGCTAGTATTTTGTTGAGGCTTTTTGTGTCTATATGCGTAAGAGATATTGGCCTAGGTGTGTTGTTGTTGTTTTTCCTTGCAATGTCTTTGTCTGGTTTTGTATTAGGGTAACACTGGCTTTATAAAATGAGCTGAGGAATATTCCCTCCTCTTCTTTTTTGAAGAGTTTGTGAAGAGTTGGTATTAATTCTTCTTTAAATGTTTGGTATAATTCACCAGTGAGGGCATCTGATGTTGAATTTTCCTGTGTAAATGCTTTGTGAGCATTAAAGTAGGCTAAGCTAACCTATGATGTTCAGTAGGTTAGGTGTATTAAATGCATTTTCAACTTACAATAGGCTTATCAGGATATAACCCCCATTGTAAGTTGAGGAGCATCTACAGTAGAATTGAAACTATGTATTGTTTTTAATGCAATGAAATATTATTTTATTATGGATAAGAGAACTTCCGTAGATATTTAAATTAAGCATTTCTTAAATTTTATTTTGCACTTTGCAATTTAGTTGTCAATCAGTTTTTGTGTTCCAAAAATTCTACTATAGAGAGCCCAATAGAAAAAAATCACTCAGATGCAGTTAATTCACTTTTGGGATAGATGAAGTCATTACTCCAGCATGTCTAGTTGTCCCCACTGGACTCATTCCTATCTAAGCAGCAAATACACTAATTAGATCCTGTCTACAGCACAAACAGCTGAGGATCCTAGCCATTTCAGTCATTATTCCATTGTAGAATAATGAGTCATGGGCTTAATTTCTCAGTTTGTTCTTTTTCTGGTTGCATATTATCAATGACAGTATCATCCTAAAAGTAGTGATCTGGGTTACGAGTCAAAATTCTACAGCTTTTGTCACCAAAACAGCCACCAATCCAATCTCCAATATCTCAAAGGATATTCCTTTCTGCCTCACAGTTTAATTGGGTATAGCCAAACACATGAAATTATTTTAGAACAATAATAGAGTAAGATCAAAATCAATACTTCTAATATGAGATGATAATCTGAGAGAGTGAACAGGACTTGAAATATGAAACCTGAGTGGGGGATTACTCACACCAATCAGCTAGATGACTAAGATTTTCCACTGACTGGAAGCCCCATGTGAGCAATATGTAGTCTGTCTATCAGAATCCTAGAGCAATCTGAGATGTATTAGAAAATTCATGTGTACTTAGGCAGCGCCTCTGCATATAAATAGCAGTACAGCAAGAACTTGCAGAGAGGATTCAAGAATTGAAAAGGATGAGGTGGGGAAAATCAAACTCTTCTGATTCTGAAATTCTGTGGTTGAACCAATGTGACTCTACAGTCCAGAATAAAGGGGGGAGAAGATAATCCCACTTGTGTCCTGCATGGGTAAAAACACATCTGGACACTGTTCACATGTGAACTGCATATTGTATTAGGGTCCCTGACAAACTAACAAAATCCAAAGAAGGAATGAAGCACATCACATAAAAAACATCTGAAGGGCTTAATGTTTACTTGAAAAATGGAGCTTAAGAAGCAACAGAATTATCCACAAATACTTCAGTCCTTAAAAGTCTAAAAGTTGCCTGACATTACTGAGTACTCAAGCTCCAGTCCAAGGCACAACCAATCCTTCATACATTCAGCAAACATTTATTCTGCATCTTCATAGAGGGAGACCCTGTGTTAGGTAACTAGGCCACACAGATAAGGAATGAGGAGTCTAGGAGCTGAGATAAGCACTCAAATAATCAACTAACCATAATACAAGGAAGAGTGTGGGAGATGTCATGTGAACAGAACAAAACCTACTTAGGGCATCAGAAAGGGGGCTCATTGTGTCCCACTGACAGGATGAAAGAAGTACCTGAAGAAGGAAGCGCTGAATTTCAGGACTTGCAAGGTTTGTCCTATTTCTGTGAGGAGAAATATATTAAAGGGTCATTCCAAATGGAGGGGAAGCAGAAGAAAATGTTTGGAGGTGGGAACACATATAGTAGAAAATATAGTGGAACGAAGCTGAAGGACTCAGCCCACGTTGCCCAACCATAGATACAGAGATAGCAAGTATTAGGAGAAAAGACTAAAAGGTGTCAAACAATAAAGAGCTTGTACTCCAGGCTACAGGGAATGACTATGTAAGAGTAGCATGAACGTTTTTGTAATATACAAGTGCCATGTTGTTGTTTTTATACCAGTAATTCCTGGTACAGGTTAGAGGCAAACACAGGAGAGGCAAGAGGCTTGCACAATGGTTACTCAGAAGGAAATGAAGTTCTGAAGCAGGTCAGAGGCAGATAGCAGTGGGAATGGACATGAAGAGACCCATTAGATATTTCAGAAACTGAATCAACAGGACCCTGACCTGAATCTTTCAAATCTCAGGGATCATGGAAAGAGCAGAAATCCCAACTGGAGGAGGAATTGGCTGAGAGACAGAGGTGGACAATGAATACGGAAGCACATGTTTAAAAATATATAACTGAGATATAACATTTTAGTAGTTTGTTTTTCAAAAGTCTAAAAATGTGATAAAGACTTACGAGATAAAACTTGAATGCCTCTTTCTCCTGGGACCTATTTTATTCCTTAAACCTTCTGAAGCGTTATCAGGTCTTATCAGAATAATGTAGTACTTTGGGGTAAAAAGGCAGCCTACTAATCCAGCACTTGAAGCCAAGATGGAGATCTCCACAGCCACTAGGACCTTGCCCTCGGTGCTGTGGTAGATGGAGAGGATGGTGACCCAGACACAGCAGAACACCATAGTTACATGATGCTTCATATTGTTATGCAGCCAAGTAGGTAGGACCAGGAGAATGTTCTTCCCAACAACCTTACTCTAAGCACTTCCCAACCCTTCCCCAATTCACCATCACACACCTCAAATGCAGAGTCCTCCATCTTAGCAGAAGTTTACTGGCTGCTTATTGCAACTCCCCATGAAGACAGGGGCTACTGCAGGGTTAGAGACCTCCTCGGTGAGAGCCCCAACAGAGCATGGGAAGAGCTGCCTTCTGGTCCTGTTGGGGTCCAACCCCAGCAGGTCCAGGGGTCCCCAAAGGTGTGGATGGAGTCGGCGAAGAAGGAATGACACGGAGACAGCATTCAGTTGATCAGCAGCCTAGCCAGGATCTCTAGCCAAGTTCTGTCCAGGATCTCCAGCCAAGTTCTGTGTTTTATTGTCTTGTTACATCTGTATTTATACCAGCTGATATTTATCCTGTCAATTTCTATTCCAAAGGGCGTTTCTTATCTCCATTCCAGGGAGTAAAGATTATGTAGCTTAAGGGTAATTGTTCATAGTTAAAGTGATTAACTACCCGCCTGGCATTTAGTTAAGGGGTTTTATTCCCTCCCTAACTTCAGGGAAAAATCCCTACCTGGGGAAACAACCTTTCACGGAGAGGTGACCTTGGTTAAAACACATAGCACTAAGGGGAGCAAACATATTAAGAACAGTATGCTATATACGCCAGGTCCCTTGAAACATATGCTGTGCAGATGTTTCTTTCCTGCAGCGACTGTGTCAAGCAGCAAGGATGGACCGGCTTCCGGCATGGTCCCAAGCCTATCATGTGTTACCCCTGAAACCATAAAATATGAGTCTCCTAAAATCTCAATCCCTTCATTTGTAAGATAGGAGTAATGGATACTCCACCTATTTCATACGTTTGTGAGATTGCACGGGAGACCGAATGCTGCAAAGAGCACAGATGCCAGGGGTCCGTGGTAGTTCTTTGAGGGCAGAAACTACACAAATTCATGTTTGTATCATATACGGAGCTGACTATTGGAGGAGGGACGTAGCAAGATGAGCAAAATATACCATAGCCTGGACCCCACAAGCAGCCTAGTGTTAGCCAAGGAATACTGCCTACCAGTTCTTGAGAACTATTATTCAGGTCTCCCTCCAGGCCCAGTGTCCCGCCCAGATATGACCAATAACACATTCACAGTGTAGATGGTATTTTTACCCACAGTATCTCACAAATAGCCTTGGAGTGAGTACGGAAGAATTATTAAACCTCCCATTTTTCAGCCTGACGTTCAATGGCTTATCCAGGGAAGGACTCAAATCCAACAGGTCATACCCCCAATCCACTGATCTTTCTCTACACCAAAATTTCATGCATAGGCTGGTATTTGGCACAGTCATTTCAGCACTCAATATCTTGCAAATGTCAAATTCTCTTTTATTAGAAGGTATTTTTCTTCTTATTTCATCCTGCCTTCAGCAATATTTCACATTCAGCCCTCCTTGTCAGGACTCTACTGACCTTTTCTCTTAAAGTAAAAACAAAAACAAACAAAAAACCACCGTTCAGTGGCCACATTTGGCACCAGACACATTTTTGAAAACAGAATCATCAAAACTGGACCTTTCCATATAAATCATCTTCACAAAGTATATCCCCACATGTGTATCATTCAAGATGTACATCATTATTGCACATAAACACACTAAACTAAAGCCCCCAAAGTGCAATGATGACTCACTAATTCAATTAAGATTTCACATATAATCACCAAGAAGGAAGTTCTAACAAGGTAAAAACTTCCAGACTCCTTACCAGTGGAAACTGATTAGCATTCACGGAAGGGTCTCAAAGTGAAGTGAGCACCAGAGAAAATGACCCGACATTCTAGTCACACCCACCCAAAGGCGCTGGCCCTGGATGTGTCCAGGGAAGGGGTCGGGGAAGGACGCACGTTTCACTAGGAGCCTCCAGTGGTTTGGCAGCAGTTTCTGCCCGAAACACCTGCATTTCTCCCTCCTGCTCCCATTACCTGGTAAACTCCGACACAAGTCCTCACCCCGAGTCCCTGGTCGGAAGCAGGTAATGGGTCCTCTAAAGCTCAGTAGACCTCGCGGTTTAAGACCCAACAGACTTGACAACCCCCAAGGATGCTTGTTACCGACCGCCCGGAGCAGCGGCGAGGCCCAGGCGCAAGGCGCGCGCGCGCCCACGGCCTTCGCTGGGAGGGCGCCGCCCCCGGGCTGCGGGTGAGGGCAGGGGGAGAGGAGACCCCGGCCTACTCCGCCCGCCCCCACCATTAATAACATGCAAGAGAAGAAAAAAAAATTCTCTTACCGACGTGAGTGGTCACTGTGGCCAGTCGCCGGGTGAGCTCTTGGGGAGCCATTTCTTCTTTTAACCCAAATAACATTTCGCCGGGAAAGAAACAAACGGTCAGTTTATAAACAAAAAAAGCGACAGCAACTGTTTCTACTGCTGCTCTGGATGGTTTCCAACGGCATCTCCTCCGGAGGGTGCCCTGCCCTCACGCTCTTCGTCGCTCTCTCCAGGCACAGACCAGAGTCGCTGCCAGCCAGGCCAACTCTGCGGGGCTGGGCCGGGCGATGCCAGCCACGCCCTCCGGGGATTATTTTAAAGGTGAAGCCGGGCAGCTCGCCCAGCGTGACGTCTGGCTCAGAGAGGGAACGGCAGCTGCGGAGCTGAGAAAAGCAGGGCGCTCCAACCTCCCTCCAACTGCGCCACGGGCCTCCGGGGCGAGGGAGCCAGGCGGGCTCTGGCTTTGCGGTCCTGGGCCGTCGGGTCGCCGGCGCCACCTCCTGAGGGTCGAGGTGGGGATGCTCGGTCCGCTCTCAGGGGGCCGCGCGGAGCCTGGGAGCGCGGAGGGCGGAGGTGGCCGCGGGACCCGCTGCTCCGCGCCGCCCACCCCACGCCCCGCCGCGCCGCGCGCCCGGCTCTCCCCGCCTCGGCGCCCACTTTCCCCTGGCGGGCGGCACCGAGGGCTCCGGGGGAGGCGCGCACGCGCCCGAGCGCAGCCGGTTCTCGCGTGGGGCTGCGACCCAGAGTCGGGGGAAGGAGACGGCAACGTGGGCGCTTGCGCCAGCACCGGGTTCTGACCGCCAGCTGTGCGCCATTCCGGCTCGCCCCTCCTCCTCCCCAGGTATCTGCGGAGAAGCCGAGGTGAGCAGGGCCTGACTGGGAGGGGCGGGCCAGCGCCCCAGGATTCGGGAAGGAGGGCTGGGGGGCGGCCTGCAGCCGGCTCCTTTCTCCTGCTCGGGGCTGGGGGGCTGATGCGGAGGGTGGGGGCGGTTGGCGTTTGCTCTCCCCACTCAGTTGGAGGTTTTCTCACGCAGTCATAGCGTCCACTGGACACTCCTGTACTTGGAGCCGGACAGGGCTGGGCATGCGGGTGGGTACCCGTCTCCACCGCGCGGGCTGTGCCGTGCGCCGCCGCTCCGTGTGCCGGGCGCGCCACTCCCTCCTGCGAAGGTCTGGCACCGCACCCATGGGGCCCTCCTCCCCCATCACTACAGGAGCCGCTTCTCGGAGCAGCTGTCGGGTGGAGACGCTGCCCCAGCTTCCTTAGGTGGCTCCAGATGCCGCCTGGCGGGGGCGGGGGGGGGGAGGGGGGGACAATCCCGGTCAGCATGGAGGGGGGTGAGGGGGAGGAGCCTGCGCAAACGCAATCTGGTCAGATGGTGGTCCCTCAATACCTGACAACTGAGGACCCTGAATATCCTGTGGCCACAGTGCCGGGTTCACCAACGTGTCCTGAAAATGCCAGGAAACTCGGCTCTCCCCTTCACACTAAACAATATACATTTTATATAATTTCTTATATAATAAAAGGCTAATATGCAAATTGTCCCCTCTGGAGTTTGACCAACCTGGAGTTGGGCTGCTTGCTATGACCGGCAGTGACCACCAGGGGCGGCACAGACTGAAGGAAGGCTCTAGCCGACAGCCAGGGGAAGGAAGACCCAGATAGGCTCTGATCGCTGCCCAGGCCTAGGGACCTCATCTGTGCACAAATTTCATGCACTGGGACTCTAGTATTAAATAAATAAATCCCAACTCCAAGCATCGTGGATCCAATTTCTTTCTAGTAGTAGCCACACATCCCCGGGGCTTGGGGACATTTTTTTTTTTTTTAAGAAGGGGGTAGGTTCTCAGGATTACAATATTTTTTTTTAATATATTTTATTGATTTTTTACAGAGAGGAAGAGAGAGAGATAGAGAGTTAGAAACATCGATGAGAGAGAAACATCGATCAGCTGCCTCCTGCACATCCCCCACTGGGGAAGTGCCCACAACCCAGGAACATGCCCTTGACCGGAATCGAACCCGGGACCTTTCAGTCCACAGGCCGACGCTCTATCCACTGAGCCAAACCGGTTTCGGCTTGGGGACATTTTTAAATGCTTTCTGCAACAACTGTGGGCTGTGGTTAAGAGATGATATTAGTCTACCTGTAACATGAGATGTGTGCAGAGGTTCTGCCCTTCTCCCTTCTAGGAGGTTTGCAGGCTGCCTGCACAAGTAGAACAACCATTTTTAAATAGCAGCCTCTTGCAAGAAATTCAGAAAGGGGTTAAAGACCAAAAGAAGTAAAACAGCTCTGGATTGTGTTTCCATGGTGGTTTCTGACCCGATTCAAGAGTCACAAGTATTTTTGAGGAAACAAAGGAGGTGTTGCCTATTGATAGTAATCAGAACCCTGGTACCCAGTCAAAGCCAATTGTGAGTTTAGATCACTAGAAATGAGCCCGTTGCCTAGGAGACTGACGTGGAACTGATGACATCGCAGATCCTCAGCTTCCTGGATTAGGCCATGCCCTCAGGGTGAGAATCATGAAAAGAAGGGAGAGGGGGAATGGAGAGAGGAAAGGGAGGCAGGAGAAGCTTATGAATGGGAATGAAAGCAAACAGAGACAGAAAGAATAAATCACACTCAGAGAGCTGCTGTCCTTTCCCACACCTGTACCTTCACAATCTTCAAAGGTCCCCATGCAAATGAGTTGGCTGGATTTATGGCAAGATATAGTAGGCAGTGCCTGTCCTCACAAAACAGTTCAGGACTGGCTGGCATGGCCCTGTGGTTGAGCATGGACCTATGAGCCAGGAGGTCACGGTTCGATTCCCAGACAGGGCACATGCCCAGGTTGCAGGCTCAATCCCCAGTGTGGGGCTTGCAGGAGGCAGCCGATCAATGATTCTCTCATCATTGATGTTTCTCTCTCTCCCTTTCCCTTCCTCTCTGAAATCAATAAAAATATATTTTAAAAAAGAAAGAAAGAAACCAATTCTGTCCCACATCTCTAACACATGCTCTCCCAGGGCCGGAACTGCTTCACCTGGGTCATGGGGGCTGTGTGTGCGGGGATGTCGTCTGTGATCTAAAAGTTCCCTTCTCCAGTTCTGAGGTCCTGTAAAAAGGAATGAGCTCATAGCTTTCAATAGCTCATAACTCGTTCCTCCAAGAAAATGGTCATTATCTCCATTGCTCTTATAAATGTGGACATGCTTCTGGTCTCTCCTTCCCCGCCCTCCTGCCTTCCTCACTTCCTTTTCTCCTTCCTAATTGTGATCTACATCCCTCTAAAATATGGCAAAATTAAGGAACAAGCCAGAATAGCCTGCCTCCCTCTCTAATTAATTAAATAACAATCAGCCACATCTATTGAACATCAACTATATGCCCAGAGTTATGATAGGCAGTGTCAAGTATAGCAACTACCACCTCTATATGACAAGGGACTTCTCTGTGCTTATTATAATGGTAGGCATTTCACAAACATCATTTAAGCCTCACAGTAACCCTGTAAGGGATTGAGTCTCATTTTACAGATGCTGCTGGTACAGGGACCAAACTGCATATTACTAATCTTATGAATCTAGACCCGTGGTCGGCAAACTCATTAGTCCACAAAGCCAAATATCAACAGTACTTCTTCAAAAAAGACTCGCCCAGGCCAAAAACCGACTTCTGCGCATGAGCCACGAAGTTTCAATAGCACTGTACGTGCGCCCGCATGTGGTATTTTGTGGAAGAACCACACTCAAGGGGCCAAAAGAGCCGCATGTGGCTCGCAAGCCACAGTTTGCCGACCACAGATCTAGACCATTCTCTTCTTTCAGATAAGGGTTCACCTGAATTTACAAAGAGAAACCATCCTCCAAACACTGCCAAGGGAGATTCCACCTCCCTGTTAGTGGACTATCAGTACTGCCTCTGACAATGAAGAAAAAGACAAAGGACCCCTCTTGGGTGCCCCACGTGAGGATGAGGGATGCCTGAGGCACCACTGGGGGACCACCTAGTTTAGTCTAGATCAGTGGTTCTCAAACTAGCAGAATCACTGTCCAGGTGATTTTTCAAAAATCCTAACCCCATTTCCAGAGATTCTGATTCAGTAATGTGGGATGGAACCTGAGAATCTGCATGTCTAACAAGTCCCAGGAATTCTGATGCTGCTGGTCCCAGAACCACAGTTTGGGCACCACTGGCCTATAGCAGGGCTCTTCATACTGAGGCTGCAAACCACAGTGTGATACAACATTTATATCATGACACATAGACATACATACATGTAATTAAAGCAAAAGTTGTATGGAACAATTTTTTCCTTACTACATCTGAAACCCTGAAATACTTTCTATTCTATTTCTTTCTTTCTTTTTTTTTTTCAAAACTAGTCCAAATTGGGGAGATTTGTATTTGGAAAGTATGGTATAGTAGTTATGTAAGAAAATGTCCTTATTCTCTTAGAAATGTATACTGAAGTTTTAGAGATGAGATGCCATTGTCTGTAATTTCAACTACCCAAGAGAATACATGAGATAAATACTGGTAGGATAACCCTGAGTTGTGAGCCCAACTGTTCTAATATGCAGGACCAGACAGTGATCCTTGTCTGAGAGGGTCACACCACGTGCCGCCTACTACACAAATAACTGGATAGGTGAACCCAGTAAGTGAAAAAGTCACCTGAATCAAAACAACAATGAGGTACCATCTCACACCTGTCAGAATGGCTATCATCAACAAATCAACAAACGACAAGTGCTGGCGAGGATGTGGAGAAAAAGGAACCCTCATGCACTGCTGGTGGGAATGCAGACTGGTACAGCCACTATGGAAGACAGTATGGAGTTTCCTCAAAAAGTTAAAAATGGAACTCCCATTTGATCCTGTGATCCCACTTCTAGGAATATATCCCAAGAAACCAGAAACACCAATCAGAAAGGATATAAGCACCCCTATGTTCATAGCAGCACAATTCACCATAGCTAAGATCTAGAAACAGCCTAAGTGCCCATCAGTAGATGAATGGATTAGAAAACTGTGGTACATCTACACAATGGAATACTACGCTACGGTAAAAAAGAAGGAACTTGTACCATTTGCAACAGCATGGATGGACCTGGAGAGCATTATGCTAAGCGAAATAAGCCAGTAGGAGAAAGAAAAATATCACATGATCTTCTCATATGTGGGATACAATGATCAACATAAACTGATGAACAAAAACAGATCCAGAGACAAATGGCAGGGGAGCTTGGGGCCGAGGGGGGTGTGGTTAGAGATCAACCAAAGGACTTGTATGCATGCGTATTAGCATAACTAATGGACACAGACACTGGGGCTGTGCGGTCTTGCCCTTGGGGGTGGGAATGGCTGCGGGTGGGCGGGGGGGGGGGGGGTGCGGGGGGAGGTCAATTGGGAAAAAGGAGACATATGTAAAACTTTAGACCAGTGGTTCTCAACCTTCCTAATGCCGCGACCCTTTAATACAGTTCCTCATGTTGTGGTGACCCCCAATTTCATTGTTACAAATTGAACATAATTAAAGCATAGTGATTAATCACAAAAACAATATGTAATTATATATGTGTTTTCCGATGGTCTTAGGTGACCCCTGTGAAAGGGGTCGCGACCCACAGGTTGAGAACCGCTGCTTTAGACAATTAAAAAAATAAAAATTCACACCATTCTGACAGTCATTCTACTGTCATCTGTCTCCTAAAATCAGCCTGAATTGCCTTTGTTCCTTTGCTCAAAGATTAATTGACTATATTTGTGTAGGTCTATATCTGGGCACTTTACTCTGTTTACTTGATCTTTTTGTCTGTTCGTTCACCAAATCCATGCTTCCTTGATTACTTTTTAAGAATTTCTATGGTCAGGGTCTATGTGCATGATATATGTGTGTGTTATTATATTTTATCAGTGTTATACACACTTCGTAAACAGAATTTGGAAGGTTCCCTTCTTTTTCTGTGCTCAGAACAGAACAATAGCAATGGACTCATCTGTTCTTTAAAATTTTATCAGTAGAATTCTTCTGTGAAATAATACAGACCTGGTGCTTTTGTCATGGAGGTGTGGAGAAAGGCAGTTCTCTATCAACATCTATTTCTTCTATGGTAACTGGTCTACTTAGAATTTCTACCAGGATGTTTTGATAATTTATATCTTCTTGTAATATCATCCAGGTTTACAAATTTATTTCATAGAGTTGAGTAAAGTAATCCCATACAATTATATTAATATTTTCTGTATCTATAGTTATTTCCTCTTACCATTTTATATTTTGATTGTGCTTCCTGTCTTTCTTAGTTAGCCAACTATCTAGCCTATTATTTCTTTTTTCAAATCTTATATATATTAGTATTCCTATTTATATTTTTCAATTGATGAATTTCTTTTTTTATCCTTTCTAACTCCTCTCTTCTGCTTTCCTTAGGATGCCTTTGTTCATTGTTTCCTAATTTAAAAATTATAAATTTATTACTGGGTGGATATTTAATTTACTTTTGAGCACTGATTTTGAGTATCCCACAGAGACTAATATTCAGTGCTTTACCTATTTTTATTTTTAAAATATTTTGGGACTTCCAGGTTCTCATTCAGCATGAAAAAAAGCCTGGAAGTCACCACTCTATTTTAACAACAAGGAAAAAACTGAACAAACTGAAAAATCAATGCCTTCTTAGCTCCATAAGAGACATGAGGTGACAGGGCAAACCACTGCTCCCAAATTGGAGACACTCACAGGCAAATACAAAGAATCACAACTTATAGAAGCCCATAAGCAACAATCTCTGCAGGAACTAGTGTGGCAGTAGGGAAACCTGAACTGTAATTGATGGATTGCTGGGGGGGCTCAGTGTGTAAAAATCTAAGAAAAAATACCAGGGGATTCAGTCATGGAGAGTCAGGACACTTTTGTGAATTTTACCTCCACAAGCTCTACCAGGTCCTCACAGTGAATATGAGTTCTTTCCAACTTGATATATAGATTCAATGAAATTCCTATCAAAATCCCAGTAAGTTATTGTATGGATATTGAAAAACTGGTTCTGAAATTTATATGCAGAGACAAAAGACCAAGAATAGCCAACATACACAAATTTGAAGAACAAAGTTGGTAGACTGATACTACTCACCTTCAAGATTTACTATAAAACTACAGTAATCAAGATAGTATGCTATTGGCAACTGAATAGACAGATAAACTGAAAAGAATAGAAACCCATAAATAGACCCACATAAATATAGCCAACTGGTCTTTGATGAAGGAGCAAAGGCAATACCATGGAGCAAAGATTGTCTTTTCTACAAGTGATACTGAACAACTGGATACCCACAAGCAAAAAATAAAAAGAAAAAGAATCTGGATATAGACCTTATGCTCTTTACAAAAATTAACTCAAAATGAATCACAGGCCTACATGCAAAACACAAAACTATAAAACTTCTGTAAGAAAACAGAAAATTTAGATTAACTATGGTTTGATGAAGACTTTCTACTTACTATGCCAAAGGCATGATCTGTAAAAGAAAGAATTGATAAGCTATACTGTTGTAAATGTTTCCCTCCATGTCTCGCATGGTTCAGGGTTCAGGATCTGGAAGAGGAGCTGCACACACATGAAAGAGAAAAGACAAGAGATAATCTGGGAATATTGGGGGCCAGGCGGGTAAGTCCAACTCAAGAGGAAAGACATTCACTGGTGCTCAGGCCACATCAACCTTTTATAGTCAGAGGTAAACAAGGTAGTGGTTACCATAGTTACACAGTTCTTGTGAGTTTCACTTGTTTTGACCATAGTTACACTTCCTGCCCTTCCCTCAGCCCATTAGATTCCCAGATAAGATCTAGGGAGTGTTATAAGGTCAAGCCTAATTATGCTAAGAGGACTGAGCCCCCTAAGCTGGGACTTGTGACTTTGCCAACAAGTCAGTCCGAGGCTTAACCCTTTGCAGTCGTTTGTCTACTCTCAGCCACCAAAGCTTTTTTACCGTTCCGGTCATATGTCTGCTCTCAGACACCACAGCAAGAAACCGTATGAATCTTAACTCTATTTATTCATGTATCAGTTCATAATTTCTCTGAAAGCTCTTAAGTGTCTAAGCGACCTTGTCACAAACCAAAACATTGCCCCGACAAATTGGAGATATCGAAACAATATAAACAAACGCGGTCGTTCCACACTCGCCATGCAAAACACCGTGGCAAGTCAGTCGCCTTTTGAGAGTGAAGAAATCGACAAGCTTCGGAGATACTTTGCAGAATTTCAAATAAAGCTTTACAAATTACATTTAACTGTAATTAGGCATTCTCGCTTGTTAAGATATTTCAAAATAATGCTCCAAAATGGCAAAAAGAAAGTTACCGAAAGAAGTGTACTGCGAATCTGAAAGTAACGATGAAGAGTTTTATTTTGGCAGGAAGACCATCGGCCTCAGATAAAGATGAAAGGGAAACTGGGAAACTGCATATATTGCGGCACTGTGAAGGTGTGAAAAGTAAAGATTGCTCTGTATGTTCGAACAGAAAGATTAGGGGCGGAAGACACCAAACTAATTATTTTTGCAATGCAGGTCCGACCCTCTCTGGTTTGATCCTGGGCAACCTGCAGCGATGCACAGCTGCTTGACTGCTAGCATGGCAAAGCTTCATCAGCGTCTTCCATCTCTGGATTGTTTTTCCTCTTGTCCTCATGGCTGGAGCATTCCTGATAATTCCTCTGTTGCAGGAATCCACATGGTCTTGGAGTTGTTTTCTGAAAATATACAAACGTATTCTCGACCAAAGGTTAATAAAGGAAATTTTACTTGGGGTCCTTTTTATATTTGCCCAAATGATTTTCCTTTGGCTTATTTTGACACTACGTATGTTTTTCATGGGTGTCTTGCTGTTAGCATTACAAATGAAAGAAATTTTTTTCTAGATGTAATTTAGTTACAGGATATTTTTCCTTACATGGTATTTTTCCACTATCCCCCCTTTTTTGATTTAATTATTAGGAGACTTTTGGAAAATTTTTATAATGCAGTCTAGATAACTTAAATTTTTAATATTTTGCACAAAAATATGACTGCTTTAAGTTCATTGCATGTTAAGCAATTTTACCATGAAATGAAAATTTTGGTTAATACTACTTATTTCAGTTAAACTCGTTACTGTCAAATTTAATACTCTAACAACAATCTTAGTTTACACTGTAAATATTAATGGAAAGGATTATTTTGCATCCTTGAGAAGGCCCTGAGCATTCCTGGTGTTAGGCTGGATTTAGATATAAGGTAGCTGCTGTCAGCCAAGTCTCCGTTGTCTGGGTACCGATCTCAGCTGGGCATGGGAAGCAGGAAGCAGCCATGGGGTCAGGAGACCTCCCTCAGAAGGGGCGAGTGTTCAAGCCCCTGCATAGTTGGGGGGGTGAGGATCTGTGCCCCACCTCTGTTGACCCCCAAGTTCTCGCCTGATGGCCCCTCTGCGACTGTGCCTGTCTTAGGTTGTTCCTTCCCTGAGGAATCTTACCCGTCTCTGGCTAACCAGCCATCCTCCGGGGCCAATCAGGGTGATGTGAAGTTCAGTTCTGTCTCCTTGGTAGCCTATGCCCCCGTGGCCTCCACACCCAGCAACTGCCTTGGGATCCCCTCGCCTGCTGGCGGGACTCCAGCATTGATCACATACGTTGGGGAACACAGGTTTCTTCTCCAGAGAGGGCCCAGCTCACACCATTGGGCGAGAGACAGATCCATGGTACCAGCTACCATGAGGCTTCAACCTCAGCATGAACAGAGAGCTCAGGCAACAGCTATGGGCAATTGGATTGTAAGAAGAGGGACCCTCTTGGCAAAAAGGGCAAGAGAGGCCAATATAGAATGCTCAAGTGCCTTCCCAGGGGGCCTTCCACACAGTGGAAGGGATTAAATCCTTTCATGTCCTTATTAAATTGCTGCCAAACATTCAAAGAATTAGTTTGTAAGTTTGTTTGGGATAAATGTACAATATGCTGTTGTAAAATATCAAAAATTATTAATGACATTGTATAATAATATCATGTAAGGATATTCTTTGCTCAATTCAATTTTAAACTGGAAATTATGTTAATTAAATTTAAGGCAAAAAACCAAATTATTTACCTTTCTATATTAAACCTAGTACATTTAATTACAGTCCTCCAGATGTTTGAAGGAAAAACCTCTTTCTATTATTTTCTTGCAGAGTAACTTCCAATCAGTATAAAAATCTTTTTCTTTTACACCAAGTAACCCACAGGGTTACTTCTTGGATGTTGACTGATAGTGCTGCAAGGTCATGTATTTCAAGTCAAAGTCATTAAATTTGGTTGAATTAAAAACTCCTTTAAAAAGAGAGAATAAACTTTTGAAAACATTTCAGGGCCTGTGAAATGTCCCAAAGTCATTCCTTGGTTATAGTCTTGAAATTCAACTTGAAAGACCATCAAATACATATGTGTATATAAGATTTAAAGATTATATTCAATTCTGTCCTCTAAATTTAGTACAAGGCACACCCAGATCAATATTTCAGCATTATTTCACTTCAAAATACCTAGGTATAAGTTTTTATCATTTGATTCAGTAAACTCCAAGGTCCCAAGTTCCCAGCGGCTCTGGAAAACCACGGTTGAGGCTGGCAAACAGGCCTGGCCCAGCCCTTGACTTTAAAATGACCATAATTTTTTCTCTGGGTAAAGTCAAGAAGCAAACTTGTAGCTACATTGTTTCCTGCTGGTTGCTTGCCGGCGGGAAATTTCAAAATTGGCCACGAGATCGCACCCACAGGATAACTGTTTTTAGCTGGTGAAACAAGTTTGGTCTAACCTGGTCCATTTAAATGTCAAAGAGCTAAGCTAGTTTCTCCCTGGGCTACTGGACCTTCATAATTAATATATTTCAGTAATTCTTGAGATTCCAATCCATTTATTATTTTAAGGCATTTACTTTGGCAAATTTTCTGTAACAGACAATTTTACTGAATTTCTTTGAGGCTTTAAGATTAACTGTGGAATAGGCTTCATTAACATTTCAAAAATCACTTTATTACGGAAAAATATCAATCTTGTTGCTAGAACCAGCCTGCATTTCTTCCCTGGGTCAAATTCGTCATTTTTCTTAGGAAATAATCAGTCTTGGGTCTTATTTTGTACATTTGCAAAGAGATTCCAGCTCAAAACTCTATCTAAATGTCCAAAAACAGGACAGTTGTGCGCATTAGTTTTAAGCCAGCTTTTCTCTTTATATGTGCACAGAAATCCCAGGCCCATTTTTAAATTTTGTAAAACTTTTCAATTATGAGAAGGACTTTAAATTAGAATACTTGCCCTGACCGGTTTGGCTCAGTGGATAGAGCATCGGCCTGTGGACTCAAGGGTCCCAGGTTCGATTCCAGTCAAGGGCATGTACCGTGGTTGCGGGCACATCCCCAGTGGGAGGTGTGCAGGAGGCAGCTGATTGATGTTTCTCTGTCATTGATGTTTCTAACTCTCTATCCCTCTCCCTTTCTCTCTGTAATAAATCAATAAAATATATTTTTTAAAAAAATAAATAAATAAATTAGAATACTTGGGGAGGGGGCATCCATATTGGATCGCCATGTGCTCCCTTCTTCTCTTCCCCACATGCTGCTTTGGGGGAAGTTTCAGCAAATGACTCAGATGGCGTGTTTTTTCCCAAATTCATGCTTAATAGAAAAACAGATTTTAAATTTTTTTCTTTTTCGCTTTCCAAAGTAATAGCTAGTACCCAAGGTTATCTTAGCCAAAATTTGGTTATCATAAGATGTTCTCTGGTAATTTTTAAACAAAACATTAAGTAATCTCGTTGCGGGAGAGCTTATAGCTCTGCCCTCTCCTGCCACCTTTGAATCTCTCCACACCAGAGGCGGATTCGGCAGCGGGGTTTCATTTCTTATTACACATTTTAGATTCCAAATACAAATTAAGATTTTAATTTGGACAAGAAGCCACATTAAGATGACCATGGCACTCTTTTTTCAGCCTGATTTAAAAGAGTACCTTTTAATATTCCAATTTCTTTATAATTTGGCCTTTTTGCACAGGTGATTCTATTCATGGAGAATTAAACATTTCAGGATTAGGACATGGAGGTGGAGGGAGCCATGAAGGCCATTCCTCCCATTTTTTTCTTTTCTTTCTGCTACTCTTAAGGAGTGGAGGGTGCAAGGGGAGGAGATTTATCCTCCTTGGCCTCTCTTAAAGGCTCTAGCAAATGAAATACCATGTTCCACAAGGGAAAACAGTTTTTGGAGGCAGTTTTTTTGTTTTTCCTGCTGCTGACCTTTTTTTTTTTTTTCAAGTTCTGACTAACTTTTTGGCAAACATTCAAGATCTAATGTACCTTCTTCAGAAAACAAGGGTTATGTCTATAATAACATGCAAAAACTATAAGAGATTACCTTCTAAAGCTTTAAATTCTTAAGCATGCAAATCAAAAGTCTATAATAAAGTTTCTTACTTTTTTAAAGCCGAGTCTACTTTTTTAAAGCCGAATCCTGCCCCATTAACCTGGTTAAGAAAAACGTTCCCACCCCGCTTACAGCTCCGGACTTCTGCAGCTGATCGTGGGCTTTTGTGTGCGGTGAAATATCCCCCCACCTTTACGGTGAATTTCCCTACCTTTACAGTGAATTCTTTGTTCCCCACCTTGCTGGTGAAACTTCGTTTTTTTGCTCTAGCGAAACCTTCACTGCCAGATTTCCCATTGGGCGCCAGATGTTGTAAATGTTCCCTCCACGTCCTGTGTGGTTCAGGGTTCAGGATCTGGAAGAGGAGCCGCACACAAATGAAAGAGAAAAGACAAGAGATAATCTGGGAATATTGGGGGCCAGGCGGGTAAGTCCAACTCAAGAGGAAAGACTTTCACTGGTGCTCAGGCCACATCAACCTTTTATAGTCAGAGGTAAACAAGGTAGTGGTTACCATAGTTGCATAGTACTTGTGAGTTTCACTTGTTCTGACCATAGTTACACTTCCTGCACTTCCCTCAGCCCATTAGCTTCCCAGATAAGATCTAGGGAGTGTTATAAGGTCAAGCCTAATTATGCTAAGGGGACTGAGCCCTCTAAGCTGGGACTTGTGATTTTTGCCAACAGGTCAGTCCGAGGCTTAACCCTATATCGGTTCCCCACACTATACCATATTAAAATTAAGGTTTTCTGCTGTGTGAAAACACTAACAGGAGAATAAAAAGAAGCTGGAGACTGGGGGGGAAATATTTACAAAAGACTTATCTGCTGAAGAAATGTTACCTAAAATATACAAACTCTTAAAACTCAACAGTAAGAAAACCAACAACCTGATTATAAAAGTGAACCAAAGACTGTAAAATACATCTCACCAATGAAGATATACAGATAGCAAATAAACATGTGAAAAGGTGCTCCAAAAAGAAAAATATAAAAATAAAAGATGCTCCATATCACATGTCCTCAGGGAACTTGCAAATTGAAATGACAATGACATACCACTACACACTTGCTAGAATGGCCAAAATCCAAAACACAGACATCAACAAATGCTGGTGAAGATGGGGAGCAACAGGAGTGCTCATTCATTGCTGGTGGGACAGTAAAAAGATGAGTGGTTGCCAAGGGTTAAGAGGGGTGGGGGAAGAACAGTCAGACACAGGGCTTTTAGATCCCATTTTTAGTGCAGTAAAACTACTCTCCATGGGATTATACATTTTTGTCCAAACCCATAAAAGTACAATACCAAGAGTGAATTTTAATATAAACCCTAGCTTTCAGTGATTATAATGTGTCAATGTGGGTTCATTAATCATAACTCTGGTGAGGGATGTTGGTAATGGGGGAAGCTATGCATGTGTGGTGGCAAGTAGTATATGGGAAATCTCTGTATCTATGGTCAATTTTGCTGTGAACCTAAAACTGCTATAAAAAAAAATAAAGTCCAATATGTAATACTTTCTACAATAAAGGTTAAAAAAAAAAAAGTCCACAAACTTGCAACTAGAAGTTGAATAAGTTCGGTGATCTAATGCACTGTGTAGTGATTATAGTCAACAACACTGTTATTATATACTTCAAAGTTGCTAAGAGATTAGATCTTGAATATTCTTATCACAAAAAAAAAGAATAAGTCTGTGACATGATAGAGGTGTTAGCTATGGCTGTGGTGATAATCTTACTGCAATACATAAATGTATCAAATAAATCCATTGTATACGTACACCTTAAACTTACACAATATTATATACCAATTATATCTCAGTTTTAAAAATAGCATTATAGAAAAATTGTCTTAAAATTCTGTAATTTTGTGTTTGAGATGATTAAAAAGAGAATTTTTAAAAACATGTTTTTCACATTCTTGAAAACCCAAAAGTTTGTATTCTTATCCCACACTCTTTTATATCCTACGACAGCTACCCTCTGCCCTTAGCGGCTCTAAAGATGAAAGGCCATGGGGGTTCCTCGCCCTAGAGCCCAAGAGAGAGAGAGAGAGAGAACCCCCGGGGCCGCAGGAGGACGGACGGACAGCATCCCGGCTGCTCAGGGGGCTGAGGACCCAGCAAACCCCTCGGAGCAGGAGCCCAGCTGAGGAGGCGGGACCACACGCGACGGGCGCGCGGTCCGATTGGCCGAGCGCCACAGAACCTGCTCGGTCCTTTGATTGGTGTGAACGGCGACGCGCCCTCTCGAGTGCCTCGCTCGGATTGGCCAGTTTCTCGGCCCAGACCTGGACGGTGGCCAGAGGAGGACAAGAGACTTCTGTGCGGGATGAAGGGACGTCTCGGGAGGACGTGTGAGCTGCACGTCTACCAGCGGCCGGGATCCAGGGGCACGGCGGCCACCGCTGTGATGTCGGTGCTGCTGGTGGCGCCTGAGCGGACCGGCGGCAGCGTGTCCAGAGCCCGAGGTAACGGGTGTGTGTGGGTGGCGGGGAGGTAGGGTTCCTGCCCAGGGGCGGGGCCTGTGCTGTTTGGCCCCCTTTCGCAATGAGAGATGCGCGGGTACCCGAGGGTGGGAGAGGAGGAGGACGAGAGGAAAGAATCTGCAAGTCAGGGAAGTCTGCTTCCAATTCCACCTGCGGAGGGAGCCCTCCTACCACCAGCCCTTCCCTTTCTTCCCCTTCCCACCGCTCCCTTCCGCCTGCCATTGGCCTCAGTTTCCCCATTTACGGGGTGGGGGGCATGGCGCCGGGCCTGCCATCTTTTATGCGCATCTCGCCAGGGGTTGGTTGCCAACTTTAGCAATAAAAATACGGGATGCTCTTTACATTTACATTTCAGATGAACAACAAATAATCTTTGAGCATATATATGCCCCCAATATAAAATAAAATTAAAATATAAAACAGCGTTATTTGTCGGAAACTTAACTGGGCGTCCTGTTTTGTACCTGGCAGCCCCAGGCAGGAGTGACCCTTGGACACATCCTGACCATTGCCAGGTGCCTTCCCTGTGCGGGGAGCGCGGTGCTCATCCCTGCGGTGATGAAACCCCAAGGGGGCCAGGACGCCTTGAAACCCCGTTTCAGTTCTGCTGTCCTTTGTTAGGTTAGGTGGCTCAGGAGGCGGCGCAAGAAATAGAGTCCAGTGAATCAGAAAAGAAAGGAAAGGAAAAGGTTTATTCTGCGTCCCCGGGAGACCCACGTACCCCAAGGACAGGGCACGTGGATTCACGCCAACAGGGAGGGGGGCGCTTTTTTTATACTGCGGTTGGGTGAGGGGTGGGGACATGAGCTGAGGAATTCTCTGCTGCAGGGAATGGGCGGAATATTCAGGACGAAGTTCTTATCTGTGTGGGGGTTTGTGAATTCAGGGAGAAGAAGCTGGTATCTGTGTCTGGCACCTTGATCTGTGAGAAATTCCAGGGGAAGTCCATTATCTTGTCATGTCTGCATGTATTTGATCTGGGCTCTCTCCAACCTAACATCCTTCATCAGCGTGCCGTTCAGAGAAAGACTCCTGGGGGATTCTTTCTCGTTGTTGGAATTAATCTAGTTAAGAAAAGCGAATTTATCGTTCAGAAGGACTGAGAGTTGTTTTATATTCAAGTTCCCCACTGTGGCATTTACTTGATATTTTTGGGAAGAAGTAACTGTATTAAACTGTCAAAGAATGGTTACTTACTATATGTTTTTGGAAATACATTTTATATAGTAAATCACAGTGGCATATCACTTGGCTCTGATGTCCGTGGAGACGGTTATATTCATGTGTTGCAAGAGATCCATACATCACTGTAAAGCAGTGGTTCTTAACCTTGGCTGCACATTAGAATCACCTGGGAATCTTTTTAAAATCCTGATTTCTGGGCCTCATCCTCCGGAACTTCTGTTTCTTTGTGATGGGGTGGGGCCACAACATTAGTAACAAAGAAACAGAATTTCTGGAGGATAAGGCCCAGAAATCAGGATTTTAAAAAAGATGCCCAGGTGATTCTAATGTGCAGCCAAGGTTGAGAGCCACTGCTAAAGGTAGGGTTGAAGTAGTGTCATGTATAGAAGCTGAAGCTCCAATTGTGGAGTGGGACACACCTGGGTTCAAAGCCCAGCTCCAGCGCTTGGAAGGCAGTAGGCAAGTTACCTAATCTCACTGGGCCTGTTACCTCCTCTTTACAGTAGAGATGATAATAATTTTCCACTTCATGGGATTGTTGTATTAAATCCTTGTCCATTTTCTGGGACATTAAAAGTAATTTTACCTGTTATTAGCCATTGTAATTGGACTTTTGATAAGTGTGGGTCTTTGGCATAAGTCATTAGATAATCATTACATTTTTAAATTTTAAGTTGAAAAAAGCCAAGCAGTTAAGGATATTATTGTGGATATCTTGAACTTCAGTGAAAATAAACATACTGTTTAATAATAATTAAAGCAGACATTTTAGTCTGTAATATTACAATTTTACCAGATCAAATATCTGTAAGCTGAACTAATATAAATAGTTATATATCTGTGTCTTTCATTGCTCCTCATGTATAATTTTATGTTTTCATTTTTATTGTGTTATATGTAAACAAGAAGAAACATTACCAGCATCAAAAATGACTACAGGGTTATGGTGGAAGTCAGAAAATGGGTGTATAATCAGTGGCTGTTTTCAGTGAGGTATACTGAGTATATTTTAAACACTAGAGGCCAAGCTTTTAGAATTTTTACGTTTTTGTATATTGTTTTATATCCTCAGGGTTTACAGTGTTAAAGTAGTTTACTTAATAACTATTCCCTGAAATTCTTCTTGGGAACTTTTCTCATTTTTTTCTCCAAAAAACTACAAAACATTTTCACCACCTAGAAAGGAATATGTAATTTTGAAGAGTCAAGTTCTAATTTTTACAACCACTCTTTATTACTCAAGTGATCATAAACAAATCACTTAACATATCTGGCCATTGGTTTATTTGTAATTTCATAACTAACAAAAACCTATTCCCTCACTCCCAAGATTTATAAATGCTATCAATGACTATTAGATATTATCCACCAGAGGAAACTTCAACCATGGATGAATCCAACTATATGGCTTCTTTGTACCTACAGCAAACCTCCTAGAAGAGTTGGAAAAACTTGTACACTAGGAAGATTTGGTTAAAAAAAAAATTAGTTCATGGTAGTCAACTTCACCTGGCCTTTCATTCTTCCATTTTATGCAACTGCTGTTTCAAGTCCTCTTCACTCTTTTCAAAACCCTGAAATCTACAAGCCATTCTCAACAAATGATCTCAATGTTATTGTGATAATAGAATACCTGAGCTAAGCTTCCTGCCAGAAACTCTGCCCATCCACCTTCATCTGTGTCCTTCCGACTTCCATCAAAGTCTATGATTCTTTTCCCTCTCGAATCACAGGGATCTCATTACATCCAGGGTTTGACTGTTGGTGTTGACCTTGATCGCCTGGCTGAGGTAATATTTGTGAGGACTCTCCACTGTAAAGGTGCTCTGAGAAATGATGAACCAGCCAGCTTTTTTTTTTTTACCTTTTTAGACAAAGAAACTATGTTTTTGAAGAAGTGACAAGATAAATACATTTGGGTTTGGGTGCTCTTTAGTGAGTTTGGGCTTGAGAAGTAAGTTAGGGAAGGAGTAACATGGTTTGTTTATGTAAGCTCTTCGGCCCTGGATTCCTTACCTCTGGTGATGAGGGTGTCTCCCTCAGCTTCCCTGCAGCAAGGAGTGCACCTCTAACTGCAGAGGAGTATTTCCTGCGTTCAAGGCAACAAGCCAGGGTAATGGGCCCTTCCTGCACCAGCTGCTTGTCAAGTAACTTTAATTCAAAGTAATCAGTATGCCATGGTAGGATATTTTGGGGTGGCCTGCCCTGTGCCCCAACAAAGTTGTAGGCTTTATTTAGATCAAGGCTGTATAGTCAGTTTCCTATTGAAAAGGTACTTATTTTTAAAGTGAATGGTAATCAGTGAATACATACAGAACATCTTGCCTTGGAGCTGTTAACACAGGGCTTGTTCACTATTTACATGTCTTACACACAGAAGAATAATATAGGAAATGTTCGTTTTGATACTTTATCTTTAAGAAACAGGATCCCAAGTTTGAAAAGGCACAAAAATCTAATTAAAAATGAGACACTTAAAATGAGTCTATCATGAAGCAGTTTGAGTAGTTGTAAATTTGCAAGTGATTCTGTGTTGTGCTGTATAAAAGCTGCTTGCAGACCAGAATTTTAAACTGAATATGAACAGTTTGGCATTTAGCCATGTGCTTCGGAAATCATTTGATGGAGACTTTATTTCTGCAACATAATGACTTAAAGCTTTTGACTTTTAGATCCAAAAGATAACTCTCGCTCTTGAATACTGTCTGGGAACAACTTGTCATGCCTGCTTTGTGGAATTGGTGTTCAAAAATGAAATGCAAAAATGCAGACTGGCTCAGCACATACTGGTTACTGGTACTCCAGGGAGAACAGGAGACGTTAAATAGAGGATATCTTTGTAAGTATTACCATGTTTTTCCTAGGGTATTTTTTAACCATAATATGTGGGATATGGTAAAGAAAAATAATTAGCCTAATTGTTTAAGCCAGTTGCCATGCATGAATATCTAGAAGTGATACAAAGACTTTTTTTTTTAATGTATTTTTATTGATTTTTTTAGAGAGAGGAAGGGAGAGGAATAGTTGGGATAGAGAGTTAGAAACATCGACGAGAGAGAAACATCGATTCAGCTGCTTCCTGCGCACTCCCCACTGGGGATGTGCCCGCAACCAAGGTACATGCCCTTGACTGGAATCGAACCTGGGACCCTTCAGTTTGCAGGCCGACGCTCTATCCACTAAGCCAAACCAGTTAGGGCTAAGACTTTTTAAAAATATATTATTATTGATTTCAGAGAGGAAGGGAGAGAGGGAGAGAGGGAGAGAAACATCAATGATAAGAGAGAATCATTGATCAGATGCCTCCTGCACGCCCTACACTGGGAATTAAGCCCGAAACCTAAGCGTATGCCCTGACTGGGAATCAAACTGTGATCTCCTGGTTCATAGGTCAGTACTCAACCACTGAGCCATGCCATCTGGCAAGACTTTTCTTTCATAGGCTTTATTTTTTCAGAATGGTGTTAGATTTGCAGACACATTGAGAAGACAGTACAGAGTTCCCAGATACCTTGCACCCAGTTAGGCATATTATTAACATCTTATATTATTAGGGTACATTTGTTAAAATTAATGAACCAACATTGGTACATTATCTTGAACCAAAGTCCAGAGTTTATTCAGATTTCCTTGATTTTTACCTACTGTCTTTCTGTTCCAGGATCCCCCCTGGGTTGATTACCTTGACAGTTTTGAGGAGTATTGGTCTGATACATTTGAAATTTGATGTTTTTCTTAAGGTTAGACTTGGGTTAGGGATTTTGGAGAGGAAGACCACAGAGTTAAAGTGCCATTTTCTCATTACATCAAGGGTTTGATTTGGTATTGACCTTGCTCACCTGGCTGAGGTAGTATTTGTGAGGTTTCTCCACTTAAAGTTCCTCTTCCCTGCCGGTCCCTACCATAATCTTTGGAAGGAAGGTTCTATGCACAACCCACACTTAAGTAAGACTTATTTTTTAATTTTCCAAAATGGATCAAGATGCTTGTTTTGGATGAAGCAAATAAATATGTTGAGCCAAGAGATGAGAGATCAAATCCATGAGATTTACCAGAAATTAAATACAAGTAAATCATGACATGATTTTTCTGTAGCTGGCAGGTTGGGTTAATTGTTACAATATAGCTGTGAAGTGCTATATTGTCCCTCCCCCTGCTGAGAGTAAGTGTTTCCTACAATCTCTGTCTGACTCATTTCCGTAGTAAGACAGGGACGCTTGGTCTCAAACATTTTTTTCTCCAAGTATTATTTATGAAAACTATTATCGCTGCTTCATTAATGTGTCAACATAATTAGTTGTTGTCTCTTTTTAAGGTTGTGCGGCTTTCTGCCTGATGCCAGTCGATCTGTTGCAAGTCATCAGTTCATGAGATCCATTTCAAATTCTGGTGAAGAAGGAAGAATTGACCCTTGAAAGGTTCAACATTTTATAATAATTTTGAAAGAGGGTAATGTTATTCTAATTGATATACTTAAAAACTGTAGCCAGGATTTTTTAAATATATTTGTATTGATTTCAGAGAGGAAGGGAAGAGAGGGAGAGATAGAACATCAATGATGAGAGAGAATAATTGATCAGCTTCCTCCTGCACGTCCCCCATTGGAGATCAAGCCACAACCCTGGCATGTGCCCTGAGTGGGAATCAAACCATGACCCCCTGGTTCATAGGTCAATGCTCATCCACTGAGCCACACCAGCCAGCCTAGCCACGATTTTTTTTAACCTTCTTATTTAAGCTCTGTGCTAAAATAGCAGAACCTAGTATCATGTCTATGTATAGTATTTGTAATAAAGCTAGCAGAGTAAACACAAGAAGGAAAATAATGGTACCGGTTAGTAGAAAAAATAAGATTAAGTTTTTTTTTTTTTTTTAAGTCCAGGGCATTTTATTCTTAGATTAGGTACAGTAATATCTGTATTTAGGCGAAATTAATAGAATGAATTTCTAACTGGTCTCTTCCGATAATAGGGATGAGAGAGAAATCAAATGGCTTTTTATTGTGACTCTGAGATGAACTCTGAGATTTTCCTCTAAAATACTGTAGGGAAGGAAATTGTATGTTCTTTGTGAGTTATGAGAGACCAGCAAGTACTTTCTGTTGAAAAGGCTGTTCTTTTTCAGAACATGGGGCAAAGGTAGATGGGCTTCTTCTTTTTGTTGTTTTTGGTTTTTGTTGTTGTTGTTGTTAATCCTCACCAGAGGATATTTTTTATTGATTTTAGAGAGAATGGAAGGGAAGAGGAGAGACAGAGAAACATTGATGTGAAAGAGACATCCATCGGTTGCCACCCGCTCCCCCACCAGGGCCCGGGATCAAGCTTGCAATCCAGGTACAGGCCCTTGACCGGAATCGAACCCAAGACCCTTCAGCCCTTGGGCCAGTGCTCTATTTCCTGAGCTAAATTGGCTAGGGCTAGACTGGCTTCTGAGAAAAATATGTGCCAGGAATTTCAGTTTCTGATGTGATAAGAAGGCTATTCCCCAGTATTGCTAATTAAGACACTTAATATCTAATTATTTCCTTAATAAATAGAAGCAGGATCTAGTTACAATGTAGCTGCGAAGTGCTGCATTGTCTTTGCACTCTGCTCAAAATAAAACTGTTTCCTTCCAAGCCCTGTGGCCCGGTGCTGTAGCCACCAGGGATGTGTGGTCTCACACATGTTTCCCAGCTTAAACGCTGAGTGGACTAGGACTCTTTTTTAAAAAATGTATCTTTATTGTTGAAAGTATTACAGATGGCCGAAACCGGTTTGGCTCAGTGGATAGAGCGTCGGCCTGCGGACTGAAGGGTCCCAGGTTCGATTCCGGTCGAGGGCATGTGCCTGGGTTGCGGGCACATCCCCAGAAGGAGATGTGCAGGAGGCAGCTGATTGATGTTTCTCTCTCATCGATGTTTCTGACTCTCTATCTCTCTCCCTTCCTCTCTGTAGAAAATCAATAAAATATATTTAAAAAAAAAAAAAAAAGAAAAGAAAGTATTACAGATGTCCTGTTTGTTTGTTTGTTTGTTTGTTTTTCCCCATTGACTCCTTCTCCACGCACCAGCCCCTCCCAGGTCTTCACCACTCTTGTCTGTTTAACCATCGGCTCTTGAGCATTAAGTCTGTTAATACTTTGCAGGTGGTAACAGAGAGAGACATTATCAAGAGGGAATTGAGATAAGGGACAACTCACATTTTGATTTCTATGACTTATTGGGAGTTCAATTCCTTATTTAATTATAATATTTATCTCCCAACAATTGGTTTTGAGGGGAAAATTTTAAGTTGCCTTTGTCAGCTCAAGCTATGTAGGGGGGATAAAGACCACACCGCACAGCGAGCTTTATGCCGGCTGTGCAGTACATGACTCTTCCGTGGCCAGAAGCGTGCTCAGCATTTGATTTTTAATCAGAATGTGTATATATACTATCATGTCTCAGGCTCATGATTTTTATGTACAACTAGTATGTATGGTTATAAACCATGACCTGCCCACTACTTGTGAAAACTATATTCTTAGTTAAGTATTTGCCATCTTCATTGAATTACTTGTTTTCATTCCGGTGAATTGCAATCATGGATCGCTTTTTAAGTGTGATTTTTGTTGGGCAAACAACCTCGAAAATCAGATAAAGAATCAAGAAAATAATCTTATCACCTAGTAATGTGATAAGATGTATTTAAAATGGTACTTTTGGAAGATTCATGATTGATCAGAACAGAGGGAAAGCAAATGTGAAATAAAAAGTCCAGATTATGGACTTTATACAGTTGATTTTTTTTTTTAAATCAATAATGCTGTTAGATCTGGTTGTCTTAACTTGCACAAGTCTTTTTATATATTATTATCATCATCATCATTATTTAGTCATGTTGCTCAAATCTTGTGCTTTCTTGGTGATTACTCTATAACTGGGATTTTCTCAGCATTTCTGGTAGCAATTTTATTGACTCTAGCACAGGTCAGAGTCATTACATAAATTTAATTATACCTTACTACTAATGTAAAACTAACTTTAAAAAATATATAATAGTTGATGAGAATAGGTGACAAGATGGGGCTCAGAAATGGCATTGGCCTGATTTCGGACATGCATTCATAAGTGAAACCATGTTTGGATAAAGAGTTAGTGTTTCCATATTTGTTTTTCTCTTGTCCTGGTTATTTGATCCAGCCAGCACATTTTAATTGGTTGTATTATGTGCATTGGTAGAATGGAGAGCTGTGATGGTAAACATATTTCAGTCATTTGTGTTATCGTGTATGAGGTGATCAGGAAACAGTGATAAATATGGGTTACCATAGAAAATTTTTGGAGTTCTCCCTCCCCTCACCAAAAAACCCACATATACTGGAAAAGGTTTAAGTGCTGTATCGAGTCTGTCCAGTAGAACTTTCTGCAGTGATGGAGATGCTCTCTGTCTGTGCTGCCCAACACAGCAGTGACGGGCCACATGTGGCTGTTGAAATGTGGTTAATTCAACTGAGGACCTGAATTTTACTTAATTTTTAATTATTTAATTTTAATTAATTTAAACTTAAATAGCCATATGTGGCTAGTGATTATTATATTGGACAGCATAGTCCTAAATGATAGTTACCAATCCAGAATTTATATTTGCAGTTTATAGTTCCAAATATGTTCAAAGGATTACATGACTATTCTTTTTGTTTTGTCCCTGGTGCTGACATCTGTCCCAGGCTGACACCTGCTCTTGGCCCACTTTGGTATGGGATTTAATTTCACTGCCCCAAACACAATACTGTCATCTGTTTTATAAGTAATAATACTCAAGATGCCTGATAGAATCTGCTCTTGCAGCCAGATGAATTATTTGGCACTAACTACAAAAGAAGACTTTCATTTTTCCCTAGATACTGTGATGAGCATCTAGTGCTCCAATTACAAGTACTCTATATAATCTTAGCAAGTAAATAGCCACTGATGGTTAACAAGTAGCTCATATTGTTAGTAGTTCCCGTAGGATTTGGTAAGTAATATTCCTATGAATAACTTTCCTTCTGTTCAGAGTTGGCAGGAGGAGGAACATTTGGGAGAAAAGCTATGGCCACAAGTATTCTTCACGACACTCTTCACCACACTGTAGTGGAGGAAATTTTTTTAAATTAAATTTATTGGAGTGACATTGGTTAATAAAATTACATAGTTTCAAGTATACAATTCTATGACATATCATCAGAATATTACTTTATGCCCTAGCTGGTTTGGCTCAGTGGATAGAGTGTCGCCTGCGAACCGAAGGGTCCCGGGTTTGATTCCGGTCAAGGGCACATGCCCTGGTTGCGGGCTTGATCCCCAGTAAAGGGCATGCAGGAGGCAGCTAATCAACAATTCTCTCAGATCATTGATGTTTCTAGCTCTCTCTCCCTCTCTCTTCCTCTCTGAAATCAATAAAAAAATATATATTTTTAAAAAGACACTTGGAAGTTTAAGGAACCCTTATTTTATGATGTATGCACCACTGTGTTTACATTTCCTCTCTACTACACACAAGACAACTTATCAGCAAGAAAGTCCTTTATGTGGCTTCGCTTGGAACTTCATTCCCTCTAAATTCTAAACTCAAGTACACATACTCTCCAGGACACTCATCTCCAACCACCACCTCTATATTCATTTAGAACACTCTGCCCCCCTCTCCCTGCCCCCAACCCCCTCACCCCACCCAGCGAGCTCCTGACCCACCTCCCTGCCTTGGATGAGGAACCATCTGGCACCTTCGCCCTCCTCTCCTCGGTTCCCATCCTTCCACCCCGACAGCCCCAGACCTCAGGTCACCCCCGTCTTCTCTGCTCCTACAACACCCGCCAGGCTGCTGGGGAAGGTGTGACACCCGCAGGCAGCATCCCTGCCAATGGCCAGCTGTGGGCAGGGCACTCCACGCTGTGCGACTGTCCTTCACTTGTCCCGACCTTCTCCCTCTCCCAGTCTCTTCACCAGCCATGCTAAGTCTCCCCTCTCTGAGGACTGTCCTCCTCACCCTTAGCTGATGTGTTTATTTCCTGCCTCATTGAGATAGAAGAAGAGTCACACATTGTCAGCTTCTCATTCCCATGTGTGTGTCGGATTCCCAGGCTCCCACTCTCTCCATTCCCTCTGTGAGGCACATACTGAAGGTCAGGGTGAGGCATTCACTTGAGGCACAACATTTAAGGGGACATAAAAAAGTGTAGTAATAAAATTCAATTCTATTTAAATGTAAAGTTCTTTTTAAAAATCAAAATTAATGCAAGAATTAACAATAAATAGAATATCAGAGTGTAAATAGAGACAGGATCCTACTCAACATTTACTTAACCTGCCTCACTCGCCTCACCCTAATCCTGTGGCTGACTGCATGCAGCCCACGGGTGCTGAATGTTTCAGACAGGCAAGTAATCTTGATCCTGCATTCATCAATACATAACGGAAACAGGTTTCACTGAAAAACACTTACACTTACTATATCCAATACATATTTTCACTTAAAAAAAAAAAAATTCTGAACCATTGAGTGCTGACCTGCAATTTGAAGAAACAACCAGTAGAGGGATTCTCTCCTACTGTAGAAGGACCATTTCCCTTCTGAGCATTGCCGTAACAAAAACAAACCCCAGTGTTCCTAGAATAGGTGATGTAATCCAAGGGGAAGACTAGAGGAGGAGGACCAGGACTATCAGAAAAAAAATAACTAGGTCATTTAATTATTCCTTTCTGGCTTCAGGCTCCTCCTTATTGGGGAAATAAAGTATTATCATGAAGCCTGCCCCTCTGAATAGCCCTATATTCTCTGTATGGAAATTTTAGTTCTCTTACTCTAGTCTGAACAGTTTCATAGGAATTGTGGTCTCATATTAAAAGTCTAATATTCAAAGTACCCCATGATGAAGATTTCTAGGCAGTTACAGTAAGAGTCCATTTTACTATTTTGTACTTTTAACCTTTCACGTCCCATGGTAGGATAATTCTTGGGTCTTTCCCAAGGTTGGCAAAGGAAAGACAGAAAATTACCTGTAATTCTTTATGCTAGCTACATCAGTTTCCACATTCTAGAAATTTCTTTTCCTACCTTGTTTTGGAGATCTATTACTCCCCATTAAACAAATGTGCCCCTGCTAAAACCAGTCCAGGAGCCAAATGGGCATGCTCAGAGAAATCAAAAATCATTGAGAATTCACTGGAAAGCTTGCGTTTCGACTTGGCAGGTTGTCTTAGCAAATCCACTGTACTGGTGCTGAAAAGCACAAATGGTTGCTATGTGGTAGTGATCGCTTATCCTATCTGCCTCTGTAGGAAGGGAACACCCTGAAGTTGAATTTATAACTCATTTTTTTAAGTGTGGAAAATTAAGGATGCTCTTAGTTGTTATATTACTTATTAATTCGAATTTGAGGGAGTTTCAATAGTATGACTCTTCTAGAAAAGACAAAATTGTACTCCGTAACTGTCTTGGGTGTTTTGTGACTATGACTTGAACTATGAAATGTTAGCTTATGCCGTGATTAGGGCCATTTTGGGGTTATGCCTCCACAAAGAATAAGTTAGTTTTTGATTCAGTGTTAGTCCAAACACTTTAAATTCCAACTTGGCATGGATGTGGGCTAGAGGAAATGGGTTACATTACCATTTCTCACTGCTGGCCACCTGAGATCTGCTGTGTGCTCAGCAACAAGATCCCCACGGACATAAACTAAGTGTTTACTTTTCCTCACGAGTTACACGTGGGGGTGGATTTCTGTTCACTGGTATGGAAAACTAAAGGCAGAAATGCTGAATGAACAAACACACAGACAAGCCCTGAGTCTTTGCCTAGGATACTGGTTGCATGGGGATTATAGAGTACTGTTATATTTTAAAGACATTATGCTAAAAATCATTAAAATTTTCCATTAATGAGCTTGATTATGCAGATTTTGAAACAAAGAAGCTGAACTATAAAGTAGGCCTCGTAAAGGTCAACCATTTGCCTTTCTAAGCTTGGCCTTCTGTATTCATTCTTGAGCATAGTTGTTGGTTGACAGGGCTGTTTGCTCTTTTAGACACAGTTCTTGTTTTGTGCTTGCCCACTTAAGGAGCAAACTTCTCCATTGCCCATTCTAGCAACAGTCGCTAACATGGGTGTGTTTACTGCACAGCGGGCATGTTCGGAATGCCTGACACATGTACTGGCCCTTTACCTCTCACAACAACCTATGAGGGAGAAATCATCTCCCCATTTTGCAGAAGAAGAAACTGAAGTCCTGAGACTTGGGGTTCACCATGTAACCTCATAAATTCCAGCTGAGGCCCTGGTCCCTCCCTGAGGTCGTCCCCTGTCCTTCCTTCCCAGCCCTGGCAAGGTTGCCCTTCTGGGAGCTCCCATCAGGATGGGAGGGCAGGGGAGCAGGTGGGGCAGGGCCAAGAGAAGAGACCCAAGAAGGCAAAGAACCTGCTTCACTGTGTGAAGTTTGGAGTCACTTATGTTTTGCTCCCTCCTGCCTGCATCTTGTCCGAGCTTGTTCTCACTTCCTTTGTAACATAGCCCTTTACTGACCCTCCATCTCAGCTTTGCTAAATAACATTGCTTCACTAGATAGGGGCAAGCTGTCCTCCACTGTGTAACAGGATTTCCCCCAGAAAGAGAAATGGTCCACGTGGGGATGGGAACCTGAAGTGGCAAATGCTGCTGAGTCAGAGAGAGAACTGGGAGAGGAGAGAGGAGAGAAAGGGATACAGTAATCAAGGCTGTCTCAAGAGGAAATTTATCTACATAACCTTATTTGCTGATCACTCTCCCTCCCGTCCCCCACCAGTTCATTCAGTTATTAGCAAGCAAAGTGAAAATTGCTTTTAAATCTATGATTGCTTTATTTTTTTCTTTTACTTTTCTCTACAATTGCATCATATATTCCAATCCTTCCATTCTTTCTGTAGGTCCCATGGATTAGTACTCATATTATTTGGTCCCAGTACAAAATATACAGGGGGGTTGGGTTTTTTTGCCTCAGTATAAAATGCTATTTGCCCATCAAACCACAAAGAGTAATAATTTATAGCTGGTATTTTGATAAAAACCCACTGGCATTAACTCACAAATAAGCTCATTCATTGTTAGAGAACAAATACATGTGTTCCTTGGCTCTACCCACTCTGTTAGATACTCTGTGTGTGTGCAAATGCTAACACAAGTCTATAGTCCAGGTCCCCATGTCGGACTGCGCTTAAAAAACCATATAGAGCTACACCCTACCCCCAAAGTGACATTCACACAAAATAAAACCTTCACATAGTCTCATACACAGATTTTAAAAAAAAAACCCATATAAATAAACATTCTCTGAATAAGTCAAGGGATTGGTGCGAGGATATGGAGCTTCTATTGGGAGGAGGGGAGAGGGCGTGGATGAGAGATGAGGATTAAAAGAGTGGCCCAGAACGCTAGCCCTCGTGCCCATGTATACACACCACCAGGGAAGCGGGCAGCAGTCTGGGAGGACTTCCTGCAGCAGCCTGTGTTCCCAAGGAAGCCCCTGAAAGGAAAAAACAGCAGAAGGCTTCATGGTTCAGAACCAAGTACCGTTACTTCTATTGGGAGAAAGCACACAAAGGTTTTGAAATACAGTGGAAATAAACAGAACAGTGATGATGGTGACTTGACTAAAATGAGGATAGCAGATGGCACAATGGCTGCTTTAAAGGAAGAAAGGTAAGAATTTGATTTGCAGAACAGAAGGGAGCCACAGAAACTATTAGAAAAGAACTTTGTAACACCAAGGTGATGGCTTCAAGATGAGAGGAGCTGTGATCTGCATGTCAGAGTTAGGAGGGAAAGGTAAGGCAGAGAAAGGGTGGAGAGAAGCAGACTTAGGGGGAAAATTCAGTAAATAGGGTGAGTCTTATTAGCCGTGAGAAGAGATGACCAAGACCTAAAACCAAGAGAACACAGAAGTAAACATCATACCAGGGTTGATAGCTGATCCGCTTAGCGCCTAACACAACAGAAGCGTATGGACACAAGCTTATTGATGAGTGTTCATGCAAGGCCTGAGCTGAGAGGGATGGGCTGGAATCCTGACCTCCTTCCTGCCGGCCCCAGGATCTGGGCAAGTGACCCACCTTCTCTACACCGCAGGCCATTCCTGCCTGGAGGGTGCAGTGAGGACTGACTACAATAACAATTACATGCGTGAAGGGCTGAGCTCGGCAATCCTCGGGCTGGGTAGACGCCTTCACCCTCATGTCACCTCGGCTGCAGAAAGTGCCTCTCACTGGTGAGCTGGCAGAGGCACCTTCATGCTGCGCCCCATCATCATGGCTGCAGAAGGACCTGCTGTGTGTCACGTCTCTGTTAATACAGCATCGCCCCTTCACATAATGCACCATCTCTGGCTGCCTCCTCCTGTGCTGCCAGCCAACCACTCCACCCACAGTCCTTCGGCTGGGCCTTCCTCCCCACACCTGCTCCCTGGTGGTCTCGTCCACGACCTTTATCCTGACTTATTTTTCTATAGATTCTGAGCTCCACACGTGAATGTCTTCACTTACATATGTCACATAAGCCCTAAGCTTAACACGTCTAAAATGCATGAACCAAACACGTGTTTGTGAAACGCTGACTGGGTGGAACTTGACTGTCCCAAAGGCCAGAATCCTCTTCTTCTCACCAGCGGGCCCAGCCCAGGGCGTTGGTGTCAGTAACAGTTGGCACTGTGTCGCTGTGTAAATTGTCTGCGGATCTGTTTCCTATTCTCTTGAGAGGCCTCAGACCTCTTGAGGGGGGACCCACATCCACTCGTCTCCAGTTCCCACAAAGGATCCCCCACGGGCTCTGCACAGAGTGGATCCGTGTGTATTGACCGTTGGTTGAGTTGAATGTGTGCTGAACGCTCCCCACATCCATCACATATTCAAACTTTCTTTCCAGGAAGCCCATCTGCAGGACAGTGGCCCCAGTGTGCTCCTCCCTGATGCCAGCAGGCCCCAGAGCTGACACTGAGGCATTCGCTCCCCCACAGTCTTGCCTCTGCTCCTGTGGTTTGGCACAGTCCGCATCCTCCCTCCATTCCGGGGCTTGGCCGCTGGATGAAGCCACACGAGGTACACCTGGAGCGGGAAGGTGCCGGGAGCCGAGGACACAGAGGCACTCACCGCAGGCCATTCTCAGAACCCACTGCCTTCCTTTCTCTTCTCCTCTGCACGGGGAAGGGGCCTGATGCACCCATCATCTCCTCCATCATACACAGGGCCTCTCTATGTGCCCATCTAACCTCAGCAGGGGCCCCGCACAGACAGGGACAGCCTCGGAGAGGCAGGTCCTGGAGGCTGGGACCCTCTTTGGTCCAGTAGAGCTGTGCTGTGGATGGGGTGGCCTCGCTGGGGGAGGGGTGGGGGAGAGGAGTGGGGTGGAGTGAGGTGGCACAGGTCTCCCTCCAGGCTGCAAATGCCCAGACAGCCCCAGTGGCAGTGGTCTGGGCCCACTCCCTGACAGTGGTTCTGCTAGCATTTTTCTCCCCGTTGAAGTGTGCAGGAGGCAGCCAATCAATGATTCTCATTATTGATGTTTCTATTCCTCTTTTTCCCTTCTTCTCTGAAGTCAATAAAAATAAATAAAAGACAATTAGTACCATCCTTGCTACAGCTCTCTGAACTGCGTAAAACGATTTGGGTCCTGTGATGGGGTGGAACCAAGAAAAGAAAATTACAGGAGGTGCCCAGAAAATAGTTACTGACTCTGATTAGGAGACTGCAGGCCTGGCTCAGATGCAACCATTTGTGTTCAGAATTTTACACTTAAGTTTGGTTGTGCTGATATTTTAAGGACAACTGGAATAGAAATCTCTATTTTTCTTATTAATAATTTCTAAGTGCTCATTGCCTGTTTCAGTTGTTCAGCTTAACAATTACTAAGTTAACAATTAATAATTTTGTAGTTAGTAATTACTAAGCTGGTTAACAATTGCTAAGTGCTTATTGCCTCCTTTACGGAGCATATGTGACTCAAATCCTACTCAAACCAATTTCAAAGGCAGTTATAAGCCTGCCTGGGATTCATAGTAAGCATTTTCCTTAAGTGGACTGTTGGTTGGGTATTAGAAATATTTTTCCACACTGAGAATTTTCTTACGCTGAAACTTCCTAAAAGCCAATCGCTAAAGCCCTTGTGACATGCAGGGGACGTGAAATAGTCCCCTGCCTAAATCCTGGTTGGTCAAATGGTCTAGGTCAGTGGTCGGCAAACTCATTAGTCAACAGAGCCAAGTATCAACAGTACAACGATTGAAATTTCTTTTGATCACCAAATTTTTTAAACTTAATCTATATAGGTAGGTACATTGTTATTAACTTAATTAGGGCACTCCTAAGCTTAGGAAGAGCCACACTCAAGGGGCCAAAGGGCCGCATGTGGCTCGCGAGCCGCAGTTTGCCAACCACTGGTCTAAAGCACAATAATAACACCTTATTGACCCTGCAGATTTACAGGGAAAGAAGTTGAACAATATCCCACAGGGGTACACACACATTGAGTTGAATACATTTCTCCTGGGAGTAGAGAGATTAGTATAATAACGGAATATCTGCGAGGCTGGTAAAGATGAAAACGAGCCTAGAGAAGGGGTGGGCTCTTCTAAACATTTTTGGCTCTTTGAATATTAAATACTCATGTTTTCCACCCTCTGGGCTTTTGCACTAGACCCGCCTGTATTTCCATGTAACCCAGGTGAAAGCACATCGGTCATTTCGGGATGCTTTTCTTCATTGAGCATTATGTCGTTATTTGGGTGCGCCTGCTGGAATCTGGCCTGCACAGTTCTCCCCTCCTGTTGAAGCAGTTGTTTTCTCAGTCCTTTCCATCTGCCGTTTCCCAGGAACCTCCGTGGCGCACCAGAAACCCTCACTCAGTCTTGCTGTGTTTGGGTGATGGTGTGCGCCACATCGTGGCTCTGTGGTGCAGGCCAGTTCCTTCACTCCTACCCATAGATGAGGGCTTGGGCAGCCTCCGGCCTTTAACCTGCTCACCTGTGTCCTTCCTGTGCAGGCTCAGTCACTCGGGCAGCTATGAAGCAGAGTCAGAAATTGGCTGCTATTTAATCTTTGACTCATCATTGACCTCTCAGCCAGCAAATTTAACCTCAGTCTAGTCATTAACTGAATAAGTCTGAATCCTAATTTCAGTGGTATGCTGGCAAATGTTTAAAAACCTGACTCTCACCCTGACCAGTTTGGCTCAGTGGACAGAGCATCGGCCTGTGAGCTGAAGGGTCCCAGATTCGATTCCAGTCAAGGGCATGTACCTTAGTTGCAGGCACATCCCCAGTGAGGGGTGTGCAGGAGGCAGCTGATGGATGTTTCTCTCTCATCGATGTTTCTAACTCTCTATCCCTCTCCCTTCCTCTCTGTAAAAAATTAATAAAATAGATATTTTTAAAAACCTGACTCTCAAGGACAGAGAGAAAGGGGGGATGACATAGTATTTGCTGATCCTTTGGTATAAAATACTCCCACCGTGGCCACTTTAAAGCTGACAAGGTGAAGTCATTTAAGGAAGTGGAGCTGGGAAGAAACGTGAGCTATTGGCTTCCTGACATGGTCCTCTGGACTCCACTGCTTCCTCTTCGGTGAAATGGGAATGATGGTGAGTACATCTTGCTCCCGGAATTGTTATTTCTGACCTACTTTGCTCATTCATTCTTTCAATGAGCATTTGTGGAGAATCAATATGAGTCAAAGGCCAGGTACTGGGGATGAAAGCGCTCACTGTTAAGGGAGTTGTGACTCAAATAAAATAATACACATTAACCAAAAAAGCCCACCTTTTTTATTCTTAAAATGCAACACGAATGCAATAATAGGATGGGTGTACAAAGGACTTCGGGTCCTCTGTCCACAATGGCTGCACATATAAGCTTGTTGTGTCATTATTTAGTATAATGAGATATTGGAGAACATGTATCTAGCAGTGGTTCAAAACCTTCCTAATGCCGTGACCCTTTAATACAGTTCCTCCTGTTGTGGTCACCCCCAACCATAAAAATATTTTTGTTGCTACTTCATAACTGTAATTTTGCTACTGTTATGAATCGTAATGTAAATATCTGATATGCAGGATGTATTTTCATTGTTCGCGACCCACAGGTTGAGAACCGCTGACTAGCGAAACTTCAATACTAATTTCTTTATATCCCATCCACTTCCAAAAAGCATTTGAAGTAGTATTTTGTGTTTAAAAAAAGAAATATAAGACCAAGTCCAATGATCACAAAGATAGAAACTGAGACACAAAAGGAGAGAGGAAGGAGCAGATAGCAGAGGAGCTGCCGAGAAGAATTCTCAACTGTTAGCCTCCTAACAACTAAGGGAAGTGTTTATAGTTCTCAGATTTTAAGGCAATTCTTTAAAAAAAAATCACACATTGATTTCAACATGATCATTGGATGGATCTACCGTGTTTTGTGTTGTTACCGTGTATAGTTCTGGGAATTTATTAATGTAATTACAGAACACCTACTTGAAACATAAGAAGGATGTAAATCTAAGATCATGTTTCCCTAAGTCTGAGCCCTCAGGACCTAGTCTGTGCTTAATGAAACAGGCTCTTGGAGAGACACCTGCCCTGCTGGCCAAATGGACCTCCTACACCTTCCCCTGGGCTCCTGCATCAAGTCTGCATGGTAGCCTGGCAGGACAGCATCTCCTCCATCCGGGCTCCCTCTGCCCTCATGCCCCCGCTGCAGACCCTGTCCCAGCAGCAGGGTTCCCACAAGCCCCTGTGTGGCCAGGACTCCTACACATGGAGTCCTTCCTGTCTCTATGGCCAAGTCCTCACCTCTTAGGACAGTTCAGATTTTCCTTCTCTGAGACCTCTCCAGCCAGGTTGATGGTCCTTGCTGTCCTGTTGCACGTTTCTGTTACACATTAACTATTTAGTTAATTGAGATTGTAAATGAATAGAAAGTCTTATAACCTGTTTCATTTTTTTAACCCATCTTTTAAAAAATATTTTTCTTGATTTTTAGAAGGAGGAAAGGAAAGGGAGAGAGAGAAACATCGATGTGAGAGCTAAACATCCTCCTGCACTCCCCCTACTGGGGATTGAGCCCATAACCCAGGCATGTGCCCTGACTAGGAATTGAACAAACAACCCCTTGGTCCACTGGACAGCATGCAACCAACCGAGCCATACGGCCAGGGCTGTTTCATTTCTTATGGAGATGAAAAGCAAAGCACACCCTCGCTGGTTTGGCTCAGTGGGTAGAGCATCAGCCTGCGGACTGAAGGGTCCCAGGTTCAATTCCAGTTCGGGGCATATGCCCGGATTGCGGGCTCGATCCCCAGTGGGGGGTGTGTGGGAGGCAGCCAATCAATGATTCTCTCTCATCATTGATGTTTCTGTCTCTCTCCCTCTCTCTTTCTCTCTGAAGTCAATAAAAATATATTTTTTTAAAAAAAAAGAAAAGCAAGGTGCTTTTAGACCAAAGATCACCTTGTAACATTTTTTAGAAATAGAAATATATAGAGAGAATAATTATAGAGCAAGGAAGAGTAGTGAAGAGGATCTAGTCCAGCTCTTTTACACATAAAGAAACAGACCCTGAGGAAGGAAGTGACTTGCTTGAGACTATCCAGCATTTAGTTGTAGAAATCGACTTGGAACTGTAGTCTGTTGTCCCAGTATTTTTATAACACCCTACTAGTTTCATTTTGGCTTTTCTTTCATAGCCAGCAAATAAGATTTGAGATATTCACCAATAGAACTATTCACCACCACAGAACTTACAAGTACCCGGAGAACATACATCTCTGATCCCTCCTCCACACCGTTCCCCTCCCCTGGGACACACATACACTCTTGTTCCCCTCGCTTGCTTTTTCCAAAACTCTGTTCAAACTTTGTTGGGGGCCAGATGTAAGCTGGCAAGGTCCTTGCACCTGAAGGGGCTAGCAAGGCTGGGACCCTTACCCGCACAGTTTTCCCAGACTTGTTTGGATGGCGATTATCAGTAGAATGGGAGTAACATTTGTAGAATGAGAACAGCCTTTCATAGTTTGCCAAGAAGTCTATAACTATTTACTGAGATATGCTGTACTGAGAACTTGTCCTTCTGCTGTGTCTCTCCCTTAGAGATTAAGAGGAACAAAGGATACATTCCTCTTGACAGACCTCCGATTCAGTGTGTTGTGTATAAATAGGATTGTATAGCTAATAAACTCGCTTCAGTTCATCGAGAGAACTGGGGTCCTCCCGACCCCGCTTTCCTGTCTTTCTTTCTTTTCTCAATTCCCACCTCCCTGCCTCAGCCCAGCTCAACCCTGTCAGGCTGGCCCTGACAGATCTGGCGCCCGAACAGGGACTGAGGAACTGGGAAAAAGAAGGTGAGGAACTCCGTCGGGCCTGGAGAGACGACGTGAGGATCTCCTCCGGATAAAGAGTGCACTCGTTAAGGTAACGGAGGAGCAATTTTTTGATAATCGGGAGTAAAGCATGGGGCAATTAGAATTTAGAGAAAATGCCCTTTATGGGCAAATGTTAAAGTTTATGTTCAATAGTAGAGGAACTAAGGTTAATGACAAGCAAGTAGAAAATTTTTTAAAATTCATTCAGGAGGTCTGCATTTCCTTATCCAATTTAATACGGGATTATTTAGATCCCAGGCATGACCATAATCAACCGTCTCTTAAGCCAGAAAAAAAGGAGAAGCAGCGTGATAGCACAAAACAGGGGTCTAAAAAAGACAGTATATTAAAAAGAAATAATGTAACTTTTAAAGACAATTTAACTCCTCAAGATGAGGAGGATTTTGAGGAAGCTGCTGCTCTTTGTCATGATGATAATACAGGTATTGTTCAGGCAAAAGAGGAGGAAGAATATTTTTCTGCTGGAACTAAAGAGGGCAGTGATATAGAAGATGTGTTGGAATGCTTTTTAGAAACATTAAAGCTTCTTGGCAAGAAAAAGAGAAGCCGCGGGGGCCGTTCCCGCCGCTCTCAGCTGCCTTATGCAGCACCAGTTCCACTTTCCCCTCTCCAGATGGCTTTGCAGGAGGCACGAAAGTGTGGTGAGGAATTGGGCATTCATGCCTTCCCTGTTATGGAACAGGTAAATCCTCACACGGGACAGCGTGAGCGTGCTTATGACCCGCTTCCTTTTAAAACCTTAAAAGAGTTAAAAACAGCCTGTGCTCAGTATGGGCCCACTTCCCCTTATACTTTAACCATCTTGGAAACTATGGCCTCAGAGGCTCTCCCACCTAATGATTGGAGAGCTATTGCCAAGGCTTGTTTATCAGGAGGGGATTATCTCTTGTGGAAATCAGAATATGATGAAAAGGCTAAGGAACAAGCTTCTCATAATCGAGCTGCCCAGATTAATATTTCTTATGAAATGCTGGTAGGGGAAGGAGTCTATGCTGATACCCACAATCAAATTCAATACCCCCAGGAAGCTTATGGACAGATTAATGGAGCTGGGGTCAGAGCCTGGAAAAAGTTACCCACCTCTGGTCAGAAAACAGAGGAGCTCTCAAAACTTATTCAAGGGCCAGATGAAAAGCATCAGGATTTTGTCTCTCGGCTATTACAGGCTGTTGGCCGAGTAGTGGTGGATGGAGAGGCTGGCATGTTGATAGTTAAACAGTTGGCATATGAAAACGCCAACACTGCCTGCCAAGCTGCACTGCGGCCCTATCAAAGACAGGGGACTGTCTCAGATTATATCCGCATCTGCGCAGATATTGGTCCCTCATATATACAAGGAGTTGCCATTGCGGCTGCATTAAAGGGAACCACCATTGAAGGAATTCTTCAGCAACAATTTAGCACAGGGAAAAGTCAAACACACAAGTGTTACACTTGTGGAGGAACAGGACACATAGCAAAACAGTGTCCTTCTAATAAAGGGGTTAATAAAGGAAATGGCAGAGGTCCCAAACAACCTGGACTATGCCCTAAATGTAAAAAAGGAAAACATTGGGCAAATGAGTGTAAATCTAAGACAGATATCCAGGGACATTCTTTGCCTCAACACCAGTCGGGAAACTACCAAAAGGGGCCAGCCCAGCCACGGCAAATAACAGGGGCATTGTCTATTTACCCTCCTGTCCCTATGTCGTCTCAAGGCCAGCAGGCTGCACAGCACCCAGCCCGCTCCAGAGAGCAAAATAGATACAAGAGCTATTCCGAGCAACCCCCGGGAGTGCTGGGCTGGACCTTGGATCCATAGGAATAAGACATTCTGTCTGCCCTGGGTGCTGCCCTTGCCTACTGAAATAAACAAAATATCATTAGATTTAAAACCTCCCACATAGAGAACAAATGATGATTTCCTTCCATTTCTGATACAGCTACAGCAAATGCCACCGGATCTGAAAATTAAAAATATGTCTGGGATTTCTGTACATGTGTAAAGAGAAAACTGGCTTGGAACTAAGGCGCGCATTGTCCGATTTTGGACATTTAGATAGAGTTTCAAGCTAAAATCTCTTTACAAATATACAAAATAAAACCCAAGACTGATTATTTCCTAAGAAAGATGGCAAAATTTAACCCAAAGGAAAAAAGATGCTGGCTAGATTCTAGCAGCAGGATTGGCATTTCCATAATAAAGAACAGTTTTTAAATACTAATAAAGAATATTAAAAGGTTAATTTCAAGGCCAAAAAGGAAAGTCAGTAAAATTGTCTCTGTTAAAAGAATTTGCTAAAGAATGTGCCTTAAAATAATAAATTGAATTTAAATCTCAAGAATTATTAAAATATATTAATCATAAAAATCTAAGTAGCCCAGGTAAAAGATGGCTACGCCCTTTAATTAAGGCTGGCTTCCCAAAGCAATTTCTAATAGAGGAAGGGGCTAGCCTCCCTTCCCACAACAGAGCAGGTAGGCCAAAAATTTCCTGCCAATGACAACTTTTAAAGAGAGGCTTGCTTCCCAGTTTCCCATCCTTGGTAGAAAGAATGTAACTAATTTGCATGTTAATGGTTACCTGTTTTCAGTGACTGGCACCCCAAGGCTTAGGAGTTTACTAAATTAAATTAAATATTATGAAATAACAAAATGCTAAAATATTAATCTAAATGTCCCTCACAAAAAATCTAGAGGACAGAATTAAATCTATTTGATTATGTCATGTATTTTTGAAGTTTATTCTTAAAAATGTTACTGATTAAGAAATACTAAATATTTAACTTGCCAGCTAAGAGTATAAAGTTCTGGTTACATAAATTGGGAGAAATCATATAATTATAATAAAATTTCAACATTTATCTAATTGAAAAAAGAGGATAAATTCTATAATCCCAACCAAAATTTTTAAATACAAAGATCAGTTTTAATTTAATTATTATCTCTTAATAATTATAAAAGGTATATAATCTTTAAATTATATATACACATATATATTTAATAGTTTTTTAAGTTAGATTTCAAAACTATAATCAAGGAATGACTTTAGGACATTTCATGGGCCCTGAAATGTTTTCAAAAGTTTATTCTCTCTTCTTAAATGATTTTTTAATAAAGTCAATTTAATATACTTGAAATCACATAGAAAGCTTTATAAAATAAATATTAATAAATATATATTTTACGTTTTTGCCTCTAAGAAAGGGCAAAACAAGTTATCTTATTTAATATTTCTTAAAATACAGCAGTAGAATTTTAAGATATAATTTAAAATAACAAAAGCTCATTAATAATTATTAATATTTTACAACAGCATATTAACATTTATTCCAAACAAGCTTACAAACTAATTGTTTGGCAGGAATTTAATAGAACATAAAAGGATTTTATCCCTTCCACTGTGTGGAAGGCCCCCTGGGAAGGCACTTAAGCATTCTATATTGACCTCTCTTGACCCTTTTTACCAAAAGGGGTCTCTCTTCCAATTGCCCACAGCTGTTACCTAAACTCTCTGTTCATACTGAGGTTGAAGCCTCATGGTGGCTGGTACCATGGATCTGTCTCTTGCCCAATGGTGTAAGCTGGGCCCTCTCTAGAGAAGAAATCTGGGTTCCCCATGATCAATGCCGGGGCCCCGCCAGCAGGCGAGGGGATCCCAAGGCAGTTACTGGGCATGGAGGCCACAGGGGCATACGCTACCAAGGAGACAAAACTAAACCTCACATCACCCTGCTTGGCCCCAGAGGATGGCTGGTTAGTCAACGACGGGTAAGACCCCTCTGGGAGGGGCAACCTAAGACAGGCACAGTCGCAGGGGGCCTCAGGGGAGAACTTGGGGGTCAACAGAGGTGGGGCAGAGATCTTCACCACCCCAACTATGCAGGGGCTTGAACACTCGCCCCTTCTGAGGGAGGTCTCCTGCCCCCATGGCTGCTGCGCTTCCCATGCCCAGCTCACATCGGGACCCAGGTAACAGAAAGAGACTTAGCCCAGCCGAGACCAATACCCAGATAACAGAGACTTAGCTAACAGCAGCTACCCTATATATAAATCTAGCTTAACACCAGGAATGCTCAGGGTCTTCTCAAGGATGCAAAATAATCCTTTCCATTAATATTTACAGTATAAACTAAGATTGTTATTAAAGTATTAAATTTAACAGTAAAATAGTAGTCAAGTTTTCAGATTAATTAAATTTTACTAATTAATATAAGTAATTATTCATAAAGTATTAGCCAAAATTTTCATTTCATGGACAAATTGCTTAACATGCTATAAACCTAAAACAGTCATATTTATATACAAAAATTAAAATTTAAAGTTATCTAGACTGCATTATATAATTTCCAAAAACCTCCTAATATTAAAAAATAAAAAAGGGGGGATAGTGGAATAATAACCTGTTAAGTAAATGATAACCTGTTAAGTAAATGCCTTAATTGCTTTAATATTTTTAACTTGAAAATTAATTTTTTCATTTATAATGCTAATAGCAAGACACCCATGAAAATATACATGGTGTCAAAATAAGCCAAAGGAAAATAGTTTGGACAAAAATTAAAAGAATCCCAAGACTAAATTATAGATATGATTCCTTTATTAACCTTTGGTCGAGAATATGTTTGTATATTTTCAGAAAACAACTCCAAGACCATATGGATTCCTGCAACAGAGAGGAATTATCAGGACTGCTCCAGCCACAGAATAGCAGTGGCCCCATGAGACAACGAGAAGAGAAGCAGTCCAGAAATAAAGATGGTGAAGACGCCTTATCATGCTAACAGTCAGCAGCTGTGCGTCGCTGCATGTTGCCCAGGACCAAACCAGAGAGGGTCGGACCTGCATTGCCACCATTTGTCCACCATCCAAAACTGAAATATTACTGCTGATATGTACACATAAAAAACTGTCGGACACTGAAACATGAACTTTGCCTAAAAAACAAAGAAGGGGGATATGTTGGGGGCCAGATGTAAGCTGGCAAGGTCCTTGCACCTGAAGGGGCTAGCAAGGCTGGGACCCTTACCCGCACAGTTTTCCCAGACTTGTTTGGATGGCGATTATCAGTAGAATGGGAGTAACATTTGTAGAATGAGAACAGCCTTTCATAGTTTGCCAAGAAGTCTATAACTATTTACTGAGATATGCTGTACTGAGAACTTGTCCTTCTGCTGTGTCTCTCCCTTAGAGATTAAGAGGAACAAAGGATACATTCCTCTTGACAGACCTCCGATTCAGTGTGTTGTGTATAAATAGGATTGTATAGCTAATAAACTCGCTTCAGTTCATCGAGAGAACTGGGGTCCTCCCGACCCCGCTTTCCTGTCTTTCTTTCTTTTCTCAATTCCCACCTCCCTGCCTCAGCCCAGCTCAACCCTGTCAGGCTGGCCCTGACAAAACTTCAGTCACTAAATATTTCCAGTGTCTTTCCCCACCCCGGGCTAAATTAGATGTCCCTCCAGTTTATGTCAAGTCTTGTGTGTAAATAGCACTATTACCTTCTCACTCTCTATTGTACTATTTTTTTTTATTGTCGTTATCTTGTCTATTATTGTGAATTCACGAAAGCCTGGGAATGTATCTGGTTCATTTTTCTATCCAACGACCTATAATTATGCCTGGCTCATAGCAGGAAGTCAATAAATATTTGGTGACTGCATTAATTATTTTGACAGGGAAACAAGACCAAAGCCGTGGTTCTGGTTTTGGCTGAATTCATGAGAGGTTTACCGAATGGTGGGATTGGAACTGAACTCTGGAGCATGATTAGAATACAAGAGATGTGGAAAACAGTGACATAACACTGGTCTGACTCAGGAGTTGCCAAACTTTTTCTGGAAAGGGCCAGACAGCTGGTAGGTGCTGAATTCAGGGGCCCAGGGCTGACTAATTTGGGTCCTTGATCAGACTGGGAAGGAAGGAACCCCTTTGCTTCTGGTGATTGTAATCTCAGCTTACCCTATCCCACAGCTTCTGCTTTTCATTTCTGGACCAGGCTTTGTGCTGATTCACTTATTCAGATGTTTCCTGCTTCTTTGTGCAAGAAGCATATAGCTCTGTCACAATAGCCATCACAGCCAGGAATGAACACCTGGGCACCCCAAAGAGGTCTCTTTCTGGAGGCTAGCTTCCCTAGATTCTCTCTCAGCCAAATTCTTCCTTTGGCCCATGTGATCACATGTGAAATTCACATATCAGAGCTCTTACCTACAAACTGTCCATGCAACAAAACGATAGCTTTTTTTTCTAACAAAATTGGGAAAACAACCTCTAGTCTCCCTGTGCAGAATGAATAAGTTCCTAGCACAGCACCTGGCTCAGGCCGACTTCCACTCATTACTAATTGGTACCGTCAACTGTTCCGGTAAGAGGAAAACATCTGGGTTCATGCCTTCAGACAGGAAAATGGTGAGCTCCATTTATGTGCAAGAGAGGGTCTTCAAAAAGTTGTGCATAAATTGTTTACCTGTCTTTTCTGAACGAAAAATTAGATGGAACCAAAACAAAGATAATGTCCTCAATTTAAATCTGTGTGGGAAGAGCTGCCACTGAACTAGTGGGATCTAGAGTGGTCCCATCCCGCCGCCTAGTGGGCAACAAGGGAAAAAGCCAAATTTAGAGCAACAGTAGTGATGGTCAGGATTTGGTTTTCATAGTAATTCGTGGAAAATGTTTTCTAGTCAGCATAAATTAACTTCAAATTCCCCATTATAATCGCTAGTTAAAAGATTTCATTATATTTGTAAAGCAAAAAGACAATACTAGTATTTAAACACCAAGCCCTGAAACTAAATTTCCTAAATCACACAGTGATGAAGGTCGGCTGAGGGGAGGGGGAATGCTCCCCAGGTCATAGGAGCATGAATTTGCATGGTCCACATTCCTGGTCACATGGTTCTTCTCTGTCAACACACTCTGTGTTTATTCTGGCCGTGGACAAGGACCGCTCCCGACAGTCCTTATTGGACACTGTCTGGGACCAGAGTCATTCCGTTCATTTTCCAAGAATCCAACTCTCCTTTGTAGCCTGGTTGGATACTTGGCAAGGGCCTGTGTCCCTGGTTTTGTTGGGGGGGGGGGGGTGGTATCAGGATGGGTGAGGGTGTGTTTTTCCTCTCCGTTTATTATTAAGGCTGCTAATGACTGTGGACGAAAAGGGGCCACATGCTAACCTGACAAGCTCAGGGAAGGCCTGCATGGTGGCCTTGCAAACTCAGAGACCTAACGTAACCACAAAGGATGGTCTGAAATTAAACTTTAACTGAAAGCAGTTATGGTGGGTAGTCATGTCCCAGACTGGTACCTTCCCTGACAAAGATCAACTTTGGACTTAATTGAGCCTACTGTCTTTTTGCATCTATGATAACACACCTTTGGAATGTCAGGGTAACCTCCCTTTTTCCAGGCCTCTCAAGGCACAACCAATGCACCAGACCACAAATTCCCTCACTGTTACTGTTATCGTGTTATTTGTTGACTGTAAATTATCCTGTACCCACCTATGTAAAAGAAGCATTTTACTTTTTATCCAATCCCAGAGGTTCCCCCGCCTCCCCACTTTGCTTTCTCCTGCCTCCCTAACTTATCAACAATGGATTCCATGTAACCTACTCACATCTCCTCTTTTGATTGTAATGTATTAATCAAGGTGAGAAACTGCCACTCTCTGGAGCATTATCTCAGTCAGTTGAGATTCTGCTTCCCGGCCATTGTCGACAGTTTGGCCCAAATAAACTCACAAAAATTCTTTACAGGTTTGAATGTTTCCTACATTAACATTCTTCCTCTGGGTGTTTCTGAGAATTTCCCTTTTTTGTCTAGAATGAAAACAACAGCAGCCCAATCTCCCCCCAAGTTAAGTAATAGCAGCGCACCTGAAGTACCCAGAGTTGCTCTTAGATCCTCTAGTCTAGCTAATGTCATAATTACTACTATAACCACGGCATGTGCCCACTTTGAGTTTCCAGGCACTCTACATTACACACATTTTTGCTAGTTCTCACACCAACCCTGCAGAACAGAAACCATCACCCCCATTTTAGAGACAAGGAGCTGGTGCTCAGTGAAGTGGCTTACCCGTGAGCACACAGTCGTGAGCGCTTGGCAAAGTCAGAATTGCTCTCAGGTCTGACTCCAAACCCCTGCTCCTCCCACTGGGCAGTGGGGGTCTCACCTGTTCAGTCACGTGCCTGGGACCTGGAGACCCTGGGCCCGAGGCTCTGGGGTCCCCTCAGTGCTGCCACCTCCGCAGCACCGAAGGCTTAGCTCCTAAGACTCTTCGTGCCACAGAGCCCATGGCCAGGGAGCCCAGGAGGAAGGGATTAAATGTGGATGTGACAGAGGTACAGCAGTGGCAGCCCTGAGCTGCACTTTCCTCCCTGTAAAACCAGGGGCTTTGATGGAGGGACTTTCTCCAAGGTTTGCCAGGTTCTACCAAGTCTGGTTTCTCCCGGGAGGATACTGGGTGAATAGGGCTTTGTCTCTGCTGCCCAGAGCCCAGGGCCCTTGGGGGAGACACCTGGGGGAACAAGCAGAGCATCTGCAGTTGGTCTCAGAAGAAAGTCTTGTCCGGCCGGTGTGGGTCAGTGGTTGAGCGTCAGCCTATGACCCAGGAGGTCACAGTTCGATTCCCGGTCAGGGCACAGGTCCAGGTTGCGGGGTTCATCCCCAATAGGGGGTGAGCAGGAGGCAGCCGATCTCTCTCATCATTGATGTTTCCATCTCTCTCTCCCTCTTCCTTCCTCTCTCTGAAATCAATAAAAACATTTTTTTAAAAATAAAAAATTAAACTCTCCTTCAAAAGGTCTTTCAAGGTGATTATGGGTAACCCATCCCCTAACACAGCCCCTTTCCTCCTCTATCTCCCAGAGTAGGGAAGAATAGTATACAACAGAACAAAATCCTATCTACTAAAAGAGAAACATGGTAATTAGCATACGACCGCTACCCTTCCCATTGGCTAATCAGGGCGATATGCAAATTAACTGCCAGCCAAGATGGCGGCTGGCAGCCAGGCAGCTTGAAACTAACATGAGGCTTGCTTGCTTCAGTGACAGAGGAAATCAATGTTCCCCCACCTGCATTGCCAGCCTCTGAGCTTGCAGTTTGAAACATAGTTACAAATATAGAAGCTAAACAAAACCCCAGAAACCTGCTTTCAGCTAGCCGGGATCTCAGAGCTGGAGTTGATACAGTGTTTCAATTATAGAACACAAACAAACCAGATACCTGCTTTCAGCAGCAGAGGCCTCAGAGCTAGAGCCAGAGCTAAAGGGGGCCCAGGATTTAAAAAAAAAAAAAAAAAAGGAGCAGTTGGGAGCTTCAGTCACCCGCCAGCCTGAAAACAGACCTTAGCCCCTCACCCAGACTGGCCAGGCACCCCAGTGGGGAACCCCACCCTGAAGGGTGTGTGACCAGCTGCAGACAGCCATCATCCCCTCACCCAGGCTGGCCAGGCACCCCAGTGAGGACCCCCAGCCTGAAGGGTGTGTGACCAGCTGCAGACAGCCATCATCCCCTCACCCAGGCTGGTCAGGCACCCCAGTGGGGACCCCCACCCTGATCCAGGACACCCTTCAGGGCAAACCAGCTGGCCCCCACCTGTGCATCAGGCCTCTACCCTATATAGTAAAAGGGTAATATGCCTCCCAGCACCAGGATCACTGTGACAGGGGGCAGCGCCCAAACCCCCTGATCGCCCTGTGGCTCTGTGTGTGACAGGGGGCGGGGCCACAACCTCCCTATCCGCCCTGCTCTGTTCGTGACAGGGGAAGGCGCCCCAACCCCCTGATCAGCCCTTCTCTGTGCCTGATAGGGGGGAGCTCCCCAAACACCTGATAGCCCTGCGGCTCTGTGTGTGACAGGGTGCGGCGCCCTAACCCCCCCCCCACGCCCCCCCACGGGCCCTGCTCTGTGTGTGATGGGGTAGAGCCATAACCTCCCCATCGGCCCTGCCCTGAGTGTGACAGTGGCGGCGCCCCAACCCCCTGATCGGCCCTGCTCTGTGGGTGATAGAGAGCGGGGCCCCAACCCCCTGATCGGCCCTGCTCTGTGGGTGATAGAGGGTGGCGCCCCAACTCCCCTGATCGACCCTGCCTTGAGTGTGACAGGGGGCAGTGCCCCAACCCCCCAATCAGCCCTACTGAGCGTGACTGAGGGTGGCATCGCAACCTCCCAATCTGCCCTGCTCTGTGCATGACAGGGGGCGGCGCCCCAACTCCCCAATCAGTCCTGCTCTGAGCCCGACTAGGGGCTGCACCTAGGGATTGGGCCTGCCCTCTGCCACCCGGGAGCAGGCCTAAGCCAGCAGGTCATTATCTGCCGAGGGGTCCCAGACTGCGAGAGGGCACAGGCCGGGCTGAGGGACCCCCCCTACCCCCCAAGTGCACAAATTTTTGTGCACTGGGCCTCTAGTAAAATAGAATAGAATAAAGACATCACATACTGTGAGGGTAATTTGGCCTATAAACATGTTTTAATATATCTTTATTGTTGAAATTATTAAACTTGTGTTTTAATTTTATGAATGTATTTATGTGGGTATACTGTGTTGAGATGTAAAATTTGCATCTCTCTAAGGAGTATGGAAAATTCTGCTCTAGCCACACTGGGTGCCCTATGAGGCCCCAGGTGTCCCTCACCCTCACCTGTGACACCATGAGCTGAGGAAGCCATGGGCACTGACAGTCCCCAGCAGGGAGGTGGCATCTGAGTCTTGGGAGTGCTAGGAGGATCCTTTCTCTTTCCAGGCTCAGGAATTCCTCACCTGGAGGCAGGGAACGTCCCAGATGACCCTGAAATAATGCAGTCAGCCCCCTGTGCAGGTTGCAGCCCCCTCCTCCTCCTGCAGGGTCCACAGGACAGAGGAGGAAGCAGCCTACAGCGCCAGGTCATCACTCTACCCCAGGTGCCACTTACCCTGCAGAGTAGCTAGAACTTGTCGGGTGGGTCCTTCATTTCAGAGCTGCCTGCAGTCCTGTCTACCCCAGGCCATGGGTGTTCTGTGAATGACTGAGGCCAGAGCCGTGTCGTTCCCTCCTGGCAGTGGCTCTGGGGCCCCTGGCCCTGGCATTGTCTGGGTCACTGAGGCTTCAGACCCTGGAGAACCAACCCTTGCGTTCACTCAGGGAGGGGTGGGTGGTCAAGGGCATGGCTGCTCCCATCCTCCCCTATGGCTTCCTGCAGAACCACTCCTCATCCTTACCGTCTGCTCCTGGCGTAGGGGTCCTGGGCTGAATGATCGCCCTAAGGAGGCATCTCGGGGGGTCACAGCAGGTGCCCCCGAGTCACATCTGGAGGAGGGCCCAGGAAATCTTTGTTTCACAAATACCCACCCCATTACTTTCTTCACTAATGTCTATGACTCCGCAGAACCAAGTCAAACGCACCGTCTTTTTCTCCAGTGACCATTTCTGGGAATGCAACAAGCTACCAGGAAGCACTTGTACCTAGACTGTTTTCATCGCTGTCCCAGGCTCTTTGACTATTTCCTGCTCTGGCCCACATTTCTGGGAAATTACTCAATACTAGTAGGACCATCTGCTCCTGTTACCATATCTTTATTATGAAAGAATAGAATTTCATCCACACACACAAAAAATCAGTCTGTGATTTTTACCCTGGGTTTTCTGCTATGTTAGAAAACAAGCTCCTCTCCCCTTCACCCTGATCTTTGCCCAGATCTGTGGCCCCAAATTTCTGTTTTTCGGATGTGGACTGTGACTTGTGACCCATTGGTGGGTGATGAAATTAATATATGGGTCGTGAACAGTATTTTAAGAAAAAGGAGAATATAAAATATTGAAAATCATTTTATTTTGAAATAGTGGGACATAATCCAAAATGTCTATAAAGGTTGAAAGAAGTTTTTAGTATTATTTTTCTCTTTATCTGTCTTTAGAATATTCTAGAAGGTGGGGTGTTGGCACTCTTGATCTCACAGTGAGCTTGTGTTGGGTTGTAGAAAATGGTTGTTTCTCTGTTAAGATATCCCCAGCAGCAGTGGGCACACCTGTCTCTTTAACAGTATCTGTTACATGGGGCACTGAGAGCTGCAAAAATTCTTTGTACAAACACTCCATCCAAGCCTCTGCACTAAGAAATTTGACCATGCCTAGCATGGCTGCTGGCAGCTCCAGGCCACATCCCTGGGATCCAGGCCCCCTTTGAGTTCCTGTCTGGAAAAGTTCAAGGCTGTCAAAAGAATTTACCATTTGTTCTGGGCAAGACCTGATGATAGGCCCCTGACTCCCTTCCTTCAAGCATTTGCTAAGAAGGTCTGAGAATTGTAGCACCCACCTCTGGCCTTTGAGCTATCTATATACTTCTCTCCTACACTCCAGGAGTCTTTCTCAAGGTCCTGAAAGCCATTTCTTTGCAATGTCATCATCAAGAAGGACAGGGCCTCTGCCGCCCAGTCTCTGTGGGAGGACAGAATCCCAACTTCATCATTGACAGCTAGGAGACACAGCTGGCCTAATCCCATTTACTGAGCAACGCTTTGTCATTTTGTCACTTCCCTGACTCTTCTTGAGCCCCAGCTCACTCCCTTCCCTTGTCCTTCATTTTCCCTTCCAAGCACCCTATCAGCGCTGCACAAATCAGAATGGGATTCAGCTTCCTCTACTGCCAGCAGTTCCTGAATAGAATCTGTTTTCGCCACTTTAATGTCCAGCATTGCTTATCTGTGACAACATGCGCACGCGCGCGCGCACACACACACACACACACACACACACGCTCACCCCTCCTCAGGATAAACACTGCTTCTCAGGGATGGAGGAATCATGTCATCCTCATTGTCCAGAGCCTTGTTCCTTCCTGGGATATTTCCCTGTATCATCTCTAAGTCCCCAGTAAAGTCTTAGCTGATCCAGCCTGTTCTGTGACATCCGTTGGGAAATTAAGTGAAGAGTCATGTACAGGACTCCTTCCTTCCAGGGACAAGAGTTGGGACTATGAGATCCAACTCTGTCCCCATTGGGAGCTTCTCCTTCTACTGCCACGCTTGGAAGAACTGGGCTAGTTTGACTAAAGGAGCAGAACAATTTCCTTACACACAAACTTTCCTAAAGAATACATAACCAGGCCCAGATGGCACGGCTCAGTGGTTGAGCATCGACCTATGAACCAGGAGATCATTGTTTGATTCCTGGTCAGGACACATTTCTGGGTTGTGGGCTTGATCCCCAGTGTGGAGTGTGTAGGAGGCAGCCAATGAATGATTCTCTCTCATCATTGATGTTTCTATCTATCTCTTCCTCTCTGAAATCAATCAATCAATCAATCAATCTATCTATCTATCTATACACACACACACACACACACACACACACACACACACTAGAGGCCTGGTGCATGAATTTGGTGGGGTCCCTCGGCTTGGCCTGCGGGATTGGGCCAAAACCAGCTCTCCGACATCCCCCTAGGGGTCTCAGATTGCGAGAGGGTGCAGGCCAGGCCGAGAGACCCCACGGTTGCACAATCGGGCCTGGGAAGGACTGCAGGAGGACTCCAAAGCATGGCTGGCCCATCTCAGTCCTGATCAGCCGGACCCCAGCAGCAAGCTAACCTACCTGTCAGAGCGTCTGCCCCCTGGTGGTCAGTGCATGTCATAGCAAGTGGTTGAGCAGCCTTAGCATATCATTAGCATATTATGCTTTGATTGGTTGAACAGATGACCACGTGTGTGTGTGTGTGTGTGTGTGTGTGTGTGTGTGTGTGTGTGTAGCCAGGAAGTCCTATATCTTTCTTTGTTCTTTCTCTAAACCTCAGAAATTAGGAGACACTAGAGACACTATGGTGCTGACAAGGAGGGCAATGAGGTTTCTATGTTCAGAGACCCCAAGGGAGGCAGCAGGCAAGGGAACCAGGCAGATGACCAGAGATGGGGCAGGCATGGATCTCAAGGTAGCCTGGCATGAGGAATACATAAGATAGGCGACATCTGAGCATACAGAAGAAAAGACAAATCCTTGGTGCTAGAAACAAACATGGAAGTGAAACCAGAGGAGTGGGTAAGCAGGCAGGCTGATACTGGGCAGCATGGGGGTGGGTGGGCCTGACCTGAATTAGTCTCCAGCACCAAGCGTCTTTAATTGTGGCGGCATACGGAAACAGAAAAGGAGGCATGGGCCCACAGGAAGTAGGAGAGGACTGAGATCCTACAGGAGGTCCAATCTCCAGTGAAAGGGAGGCTAGGCTAGTCTGGGACACCACACACCAGCAGAGAGCACCAGGAACAGGGAAGGAGCCAAAAAAACTGGGCAGGTGCCAGGCCCCAGCACAGCTAACCAGGCATCAGGTTACCACTTAGATCCAGCAGGGAAATTGGAGGATCTCAGCAGTGAAACTAGGTCAAAACTCCATTTGACTCACCACAGCGGGTACACTGGCTGTCTGATCTATGGACTAAGATGAACTCCAGAATGCACCCACTGTGAGACGGGGCACTGCTTCCCAAGGGCTTCCACCCAGAAGGAGCAAGTAACTGCTATTTCTAAGGAGGCCCCGGTGGAATGGTCTAAAGCTATTCTTGTGACCCCACATTTCCTTAAAGCCTCGGATTTTCTTTTTCAATTGCATAGGACCTTTTCATCATAATCCAAAACAAGGTAAATTGATGACAAGTTTCCAGTGGTTGAGAACCACAGCTCTGTCTCCTATGCCAAGTTCCAGGGCTCTGATCTGAGCACAGGTCAGATAAGGCTGCAGAGACAACATGGTGACACTGGTTGGCTGACACAGGGCTGAGAGGTCAGACCAGAAGTCAGAAAGCCAGAGGGGAGCCTCCTGTAACAAGAGCTAAGACCAGGCAGAGTGAGAATCACAGTTTGCATGGGTTGGTAAAGCTTGCTCAGAGCGGCAATGAAAGGCTCAGGAGAGAAACGCTGTCTACTTTTTGCCATTCTATAGACCAAATCTTATGAGCTTATCCTATGAATTTATTTAAATCCTCTTGAACCAACTGAAATTTTTTAAATTTCCATCTCCTAAATTAATTTCTATTCAGATACCACTTACTCATGTCAACCAAAACACGCCCAAAAAATCACCTAGTAATGTGTACAACATATTCTTATTCATTCCACACACATTTTATTGAATAAATAAAAACTTTATTTGTGTATTTACCAAAAACAATATCCTTAATTTGATCATTAAAAAAGAAATACAAATCTATGTAACCAAAATACTTAAAGGATTCGGTTAACTAAGTGTGGTCTATTTTTACCTATGAATATGAAAATCCCCTTTCAAAACTGGTTTTGCAGAGACATGTTTGAAATACTTGTGGGTTTCCATGAATATTGACTCTTCATGTTATGAGATTTATTACAACATCTAGGTCAGATATTAAGGGACAAAATCATTTTGCAATTCCAAGTTAGAACTTTATGCAAGAAATCCCAGTGGTGTTGAACCACTTTGAAAATTCTATTGAGTATTTTTTTTTTTCAAAATCAAGTAGGATAAGCAAATAACAACAGTACCTCGAAGACTTTTATAAATAGGAAAGCTACACTTTTCACAGCTATAAGCGAAGGTTATTTGTATTTCCCTGAGAGCATAGTTTGCTTTGGGTTCGGGGTGTGTGTGTGGGGGGGGGGGGTTGGGGGTTGGGGGGAACGGTGAAGTCATTGACCGCAGAGTGTGGTGAGAGCTCAGAGAACAGCTACCTGTTGATGATTGGGTGAGCTTAGCTCCATGCCCATTTTAGACCAGCCTTGTCCACTGGGGTCCATTAACCTGCCCTTCAAGTCCCACCTGAGCCTCTAGGCCTCCTCCTCTCTAGGTCCAGTTAGGTAGGAGCCCCAGCCAAGCAGCTCAGAGGCCCCAGAGCCCATGGGTCTGATTGCTAGTCCTGCTTTAACTTGTGACTCATTTCTAAGAAGTGGATTCCTTCCTGGAACCCCCTTGGCTAGGAACCTCCCTCACCACCACCACTACCTTATTCACCTCTTTCCCTTCTTGAGAATGGAGTCAGGCTCACAGACTCCAGGGATCCTGATATCATTTTTCTCAGACCTGACTCCTCCTGCCTCATCCTCTTCCTCCCCTCCAGAGGTGCTCTGTCCACACACAGGACCTGCCTCAAGAGCCAATCTGCTGTGGCTCACAGGGCACCAATCTGCCTCATTCCCCTGCTGGTGGTATGGATTATGACAGTTAACTTGCAACACACTAGATATTTGTTTACTTGAGAATGGAAATTAGATCTTAAGAGCTTCTATCCCTGGCTAGAGCCTAGACATTTATACTTATCAAGTTTCTAAAAAATGACTTGGACTTTTTCCTTTCCCTAAAGATACAGACTGGCAGCTTTAAGTGCAGAACTCTGGGTCATCTTAATGGATATATCTGCCCACTAACCCATGCTATTATCGAGAATCCCTATTTCTTGAGAGCCAGGCACCTGAAAATTCTACCCCAAGTCACCTGCATACCCGATGATATAAACATTATATAAAATTCTTCCCTTGCCTTCATTTATGTGTTCTGAACTCGTCCTGAAACTTGGGTCCTGCATTTAGAACCAAGTTTATAACACAGAGATCCTGAATCTTCACTTTCCTAGCACTGGTAGGCTCAAAATTTGCTGGCTTCTCTCCTTAGAGGACTGCCATGACGACGACTGTTCTCTTTCTGAGGTGGCTCTTCATGTATGGCTGTGATGCTGCCATTGGATATCCTCTTTGGAAGTTCTTCCCTGAAACCATTTCTGGGATATGATTATAGCTCAGAAATAGTTTCCGAAGGCAATGTCAAAGAAAGGCAAACACGTAAGCAGTGGCCTCGTCGTTGACCTAAGGGCACAGCTTTCCAGAGAGACCACTCGCAAAGACAATAAAGACGTGGATGCAGCCTCATAACTTTACATACATCTCTTTTTCCTTTTGCCAAATTATGAAAAGAAAAATTATAATATTTTCAAGTGGCCTATTTACCTGTTTATTCAGTGTCTTCATAGTGGGGATTTGTCTTATTCATTGGTGTCCTCAAGGCTTGACAAACATAAAGAACTCCTTGAGTGTTTGCTGAATTGAACTAGATTAAATTGAGAGCTTTGCTAAGGTTATTAGTGCTCATGAGCAAGTGATACATGTGCTCTAAATTTCCACAAATATGCCATCTTCCTTTCATACTAGGGAGCTGAACTATCACATGTGACCCTAAGGCACAGAGCTTTGCACACACCAACATGCACTTATATTTATCCTCAATAATCTAAGCAGAAACAAACCTTGTAATTTTCCAAGTCTTTTTTATCTGCTTTGAATTTTAGCTCTTCTAGCCATAACTTTTCTAAGAAAATTAAATCCACTATCAAATTTCAAACTGCTGAGAAGTACAAGCACAATATGTATGCCACATCTGACATGAAATAAAACTCTATAAAGAGATTTGAAATCACATGATGAAAATAAAGCACATTGCGTAATGCAGTTACTCTGTTGTTACCATTGTTGTTGCTTAAATACAGCATCTGAAACAGGATCTCTTAATCTGTTCCCCCAACTTGGGGATTAGAATGAACTTCCAGTGAGCTCATTTGCAAGTTCTAGTGCTTAGAGTGAAGGATTAACTCTGTTCTTTGAATCAAAATTGTGCCAAGCTGATCCAAAAAGCAAACAGAAGGGCTTAATAGGACCCTGAAACTAAGGTTCCAGGAGGGTGGGGTCTCAGGGACATGGACCCAAATCACTATCTAAAAAATGGAGTGTATATCATCAAGAAAAGTCGGTCAGTCCTGGCAGAGTTGTTCAGTTGTTTGGAGTGTCATTCAATACATCAAAAAGGTTGTTGATTCATATACAAAAGGTATAGGGCACATACTGAGGTTTCGGGTTCGATCCCGCATCGGGGTACATATGGGAGGCAACTGATTCATGTTTCTCTCTCCCTTCCTCTCTCTCTAAGATCAGTCAAAGCATACCCTCAGGTGAGGAAGAAGGAGGAGGAGGAGGAGGAGGAGGAGGGAAAAGGAGAAGAACAAGTTGGTGATTCCTGCAATGGCCAGCAGTCTATTAGGATATTCATGTCTTTTTAAAACAGAGCTCTGAGTCTCTGGGAACCTCTTTTCTCCATGGCAATACAACAGTTAGACATTAAGGGGCCAGGGCACTGGACTGTGCTGAAGGTACAATTCTACTGGTGATGACAGTTCTAGTCCCAAATGGGCCTCCTGTGATCATAAAAAAAAAATTAGAGGCTTTTGATGGGAGAACAGAACACAATTTTTTTATATATCTTTCAAAGCAAACAGGCCTTCCCAGACCCACCTCCCCAGACCTGTCAGATCAAACAACCTCTGTTGGAATCCCAAGGCTCCAACACCAGGGATTCCAGCTGGTTTCAGAATTGGGGGGGGGGGGGGGGGGCGGGGAGCCGGAGAAAAGGAAAGGAAAGGAAAGGATAAAGAAAGGAAAAAAAAAGATAAATACCCTTATTTCCCTGCCTTGATTAGTGAATCCTTTAGCCAGTTTTGGGCACCTTGTTTTTGTTTCTGGTTTCCTGCTCTGAGAGAGCCAGTACGGCAGAAAGGGCACTGACTTTGACATTGAAAGACCTGGGTTTAGACCCCTGGTTTTGCTACTTGCAATTTGAGTGACCTGGGGCAAGTCACTTCGCCTCCCTGAAACTCGGTTTCCTCGCTTGTAAAACAGTGATTAAAACAAAAAACAAACAAACAAAAAAACAGCCACCAGGTCTTTATGATGGTTCAGTGACTTGTATGCCAAAGCGCCGGCACGGGCAGGTGTGTCCTGAATGTTACCTATGGCTCTTCTCTCCTGAGGTAGGTCACGCAAACATTGCTGGTTGCTCTCAAGTGTCCCAAAGCTGTGACTTCCAAGGAGCCCCCAGCGGAGGCCGCGGGGATTCCCTGAGGTCCGACCTAAAACGCACGCCCCGCCTCCTGTCTGCAGTGGGCGGGGCCTGGGTGCGGGGTGCGGCGGGTCCCCGGGAGGCGCCGCCCAGCCCCTGCGGCGACTCCGCCTCCCGCAGTCAGACCGACACGGCGCCGGGCACGATCCTCCGTATGTGGGTGTAGGACTTCCGGATGGTCACGCTGCCGTGGTGCGACACCCCCCGGGGCAGCACGCACTCCTCCGTCAGCTTCTGGGCCTCCGGGTCCCAGCACAGCACCGTGGCGATCACCTCGTTCTTCTCGTCGCGCCCGCCCGTGATGTAGAGCCGGTTGTTGCAGGGCGCGATGCCGCAGCTGGCCCTCTCGTGGCTGAGCTGGGTGACCAGGCTCCAGGTGTCCTCCAGGGGGCTGTAGGCGTACAGCGCTCTCATGGCCCCACCTGCAGACCAAGGGAAACACGGTGGGCCTCGCACCCTCTGTTCTGGTTTTCTTCTCCTTTAACCACAAAACATCCTTCTGATTCGGTAAGTCTACCATCTCGCCTAGAGAAAGATTTATGGCTTTCTAAAGACTTCCTAAGTGCTGGAAACAGACACTTCCCATCGTCCTTTAAAGTCTGCAGCCAGGCTAATCAGGTTCCCAGAGGCACCTGGCTTCACCTAGCGGCCAAAATGCACCCCAAGACTGCTCCCTGGAAGAAGTACCACGGGGTGCATCAGGCAGACTCTGCTCATAATTCCAGCTCTGCCCTTTTTGATCTGTAACCACAAGCACGTGATAATAAGACGTCAGAAGGACCAGGAGCACAAGTAACTGGCAGAAGCCGTCAATCTGTGACCGTAACCACGGCGGTAGCCCCTCTTTAAACCGAGCATGGCCTGGGACACCATTCAAGGTCCTTATCTGCAGATTAGACCTTTAAGCAGAGTCATGAGCCTGACCATAAACACACATGAAACCTCAACCAAGGAAGAGAGGGGTTTTTCCTTCACCTCCTTCCATATTTTACTTGTCTGATTGTCTCTTATTTGCTTACGTTATTTATTTTTGGCGTCTCCTTTATCGGTAGTTCTCAATCCTTGCTGCACATTAAAGTCACCTGTACATTAAAAACACTTGCAACTGTTGGCCAGCGTCCTCTTTCCCATTCTGATTTCATTGGTCCAAAGTGAGGCCCAGCTGCCCATACTTTTGTAATAAGCTCCAAGGTGATTCTAATGAGTAGTCAAGATTGAGATCCATCATCCTTAACATTACATGCCAACTGTGGTCTGGCTGGCCAGGCTTTCCTTCGGGCAAAATGCAACGTTTCAGAGCCCCCAAAGCAAGTAGGGAGAGTAAAATTCCCATGAACACGAAAGAAGAAATAAGGAGAGCTACTATTTATTGGGCACTTATCATACTGTGCACGTTTCAGTATCTGCACATGTTCCTGCAGCAACTTCTAACCCCTCCCTGAGTCCCAGGGATGATTTGCTTTGTATGTCTCCTAAATGTGGGCCGTTTTCTGCCTCGAGGACTGCAAGGGAAATCCCACCAAAGCCTGGTCCAATCCCATCTTCTCCTCCTTTTCAACCAGGACTTTGTGAGTTCCCAGGAGGGCTTCGTCTGATCTACCTGCATGGCTTCCTGGGTGGGGAACCTTGGGTACATAAGAAGCCATTTGCTCACTTACCAACAACATAGATGCGGTCCCGGAAACTCACTGCATTGATGCATTTAGCCTCCACTGGCATGGGCGACTTTAAACTCCACTTATTGGTGGAAGGGTCGTAACACTGAGTCTTGTCCGTGGCCAGTTTTCCATTGGGCCCTCCCCCAATCACATAGAGCTTCTTCTTATGGCTGGTGGCTGCGAAGGAACTGACATGGACGAGGAGGGGCGCCGCCTGTAGAGACGCAGGGCCCAGGAGAAGCTGTCAGTCACATTGCCCAGCTTGCTGCAGTGGCTCACAGGACACAGGCCAGGAGCCAGGGCACACGAGCCTGGGCATCCTTTGCCTGAAGTCGTAAGGCCTGTAGCCTTGACTCCCCCTTGAAACACAGAGAAGATCAAAGCACATATATCCCACCCTCCCTCCAGACAGTAGCAAGTGTTGGGTGTTTCCAGCCTGTTTCTCCCAGAGTTTGTGTCTCAGGTGAGGAGGGGTAGTGACAGGAATAAGTGTTTCCACAGATGAAACCAGCCAGTATTGGAGAGAAATGCTTTTTCAAATGTGCATATTCATATTCACACATGTGTTTATTCACTTAAAATTATTCACTATGTGCCAGGCATTGTCCTTGGTGTTTATAATATCCAGGAAGAAAAAATGGTAAAAGGGTTCCAGGTGGCCACAGGTAAGCAGACTCTCCCACTCTCGGGCAACATGCAGATTTGGGGATTAAGCCAGACTGGTGCTTCCACCCTGTGAACCCCAGGGCACTAAAGGGGTCCTCCAAGGAGCTTCTTGCCCATTGACATGATTCTCTTGGGCCAGGGAGCAACCCACAAGTGCCAAGTAATGGGGCTTACCCAACTGAGAAGATCTTAGTACCCCCCTCCCCCATTAAACATTAAGGGCTCCCTATTTGGCACTCTTCAGGTTGGCAGGCCAGGAGGACCTGGCTACCTGTGCTGTGCCTACAATGACCATGCTTTACACTCTCCACAACTGAAACATGCTCTGGCATTTGATATGACAAGGAGAAAGAAAATAGGAAAGTGGCAATAACCTGGAAATACCAGGAAGTGAGATCACTTGACTTTTTAAAAAAAATTATTGTGGTAAGAACACTTAACACGAGGTCTACCCTCTTAACACATTTTTGAGTGAACAATAATTATTGTTATCTATAGCACAGTGTAGTACAGCAGATCTCCAGAACGTATCCATCTTTGCGCCCATTGATTAGCAATGCCTTACCTTTGCCTGAGTGTGATATATACCTGAGTTTGCATTGTGAAACTTTAATGTTAAACTCTTGCATGCAAGTATATAAAAGATGATTCACTAATAAGCAAATAAACAAGGGCTGATTTCTAAGCACTACCAAATGACTCTGCATTCAACAAACAGTGTGTTAAAGGGATCCTTGGGTGTCCCGTGCGGAGAAGACAAGGGCAGACGGCATCTGAGGACACGGAGACTGGGGGCCAACATATGCACCCAGAGTAGGATCCAGCCTCCCCCACACAGCTGGGGTTCTGGCCAGGATAGGGCAGGTGTACACAGAGCTGTGACCTGATCAGCAATGCTAAAGCAATGATTCCTATGAGGAGGGGAGCTCACAGCCACCAAAAATGTTCTCAGTGGGAGCCGAGTGATCAGAAAGCCATATATCAACATTGACAGAAACCCTTCTTTAAGCTTTGAAGTAATAATACAAACAGAGTTACCCATAGAAATAATCTCCGATACCTCTGACCAGCAGTTGTGGAAGGGGTCGTAGGTCTCCACGTTGTTGATCCTCTGCAAGCCATCAAAACCTCCGATCACATAGACCTTGCCACCCAACACCACCATCTTATGCCTCCAGCGGCCTATGTTCAAATACTCTATTTGGATCCATTTGTTGATCGAAGAATTATATTTCCAAACATCGTGCTGTGTTTCTTTGCCACCTAGAAGAGATGCAGAGCACTTAAGAAACCACCAGATGTATCAGAAATACAGCTTCTCCCATAATTTCCCACAGATCCAGAAGTGCTGAATCCCCAGGCCAGCCCTCCTAAGAAAGAGAAAAGAAATCCTGAAGGTGTGTGTGACCTATCTGGGGAGACAGAACCAACACAGAGGAACAAAAAGAGACAGTGTGAGGCTGGGGTGACTAATTCCCCAGACATGTCATGTGGCACCTCTGTGCCGTGAGAGCTCAGGGAAGAAGTGGGCTTCCGGGAGGCAGGACCACGTCCTCCTCCACCCACAGCAGGAGCCTGGACTCCGTGTTTGTGAAGCTAAGAAACAAGCTGTAAGGCAGGACAGGTGAGGTTGGACTATTGCAGGGCCTTCCTTGACCAGCAGGCTAATTGAAAAGCAGCTTACGTTCTGTTTGCTTATTTGTTTTTTCAAAATGCAAACCAATAAATATTTTTTTTTTAATTTTTTTTCAATAAGTATTTTTAAATCCCCAGGGTTGCCTAGCTGGTTGGCTCAGTGGTTGACCGTCAACTGATGTACCAAGAAGTCATTGGTTCGATTCCTGGTCAGGGCACACGCCTGCATTGCAGTCTCGATCCCTAGCAAGGTGCATGCAGGAGGCAGCCTCCTGGACACACAAACTGCATTTCCCAGCCCACCTGCAATGTTTTTCTCTCTCATCCATTGCTGTTTCTATCTCTCTATCCCTCTCTCTCCCTCTCTCTCCCTCTCTCTCTAAACAAATCAATAAAAACATATTTATAAAAATTATCTGGGTTTATCTGGGTACAAAAAAATATAAGTGGGGTTGTCGTGTTTTTAAACAATTTTTACTATAAAAGAATGAGATGCTCCCAATAGAAAATGTGAGAGTGAGCTGGTAAATAGTTTTTTCAAAACAACCCTCTCATTAAACAGAAAATACATAATTTCATTAGGAAGAGAGGACAAAACAGAGAAGAACTGCCTTTTTTGGTGACTTTAGTCAAATATTTTAACAAATTTGTATTTCCAATTCCCCCTCAGCACAGAGCGCCAACTCAACTACTTGATGAAAAATATGTACTTTTCAGACTTATTAACCTGCCCTACTGCCCTAGTGCGGCAATGACTGTCACTGATGATGCACCGTGTCCTGGGTAAGCGTTTCTCTAGGATTGAGCCCAAAAGTGGGTTTCCTAGGTCAAGGGTGTACATACCTTGAATTTTTATAGGTGCTGCCAAAGAACCCTCTAAAGGGCTCCACCCACAGTGGGTGTAAGGAGGGGGTTTTGGGGTTGTTTTGGGGTGTTTTCTTTGTTGTTGTTTTATAGTCTAATGAAGAAAAATAATGCCAGTTTGGTTTTCCCTGGCTATTAGGGAGACTGAGCTTTTTCCTCTTCTGTGAATTTTTAATTCATTTAGTTAAATCGTTTTTCTTTTGGTTGTGTGCCTTTTAGAGATCTCTATTTACTTAAAACTCTGTGATATTGGTCCCATGACGGTAGTGTCAAAAATTACTAAATAACTATAAGCTTTCCAAGAAATGCATGCAAATTTTATTTAAAAAGAAAAAGAACTCTATGAATTTTACTTCATAAAAGAAGGCCTTATTAACTGGGCAGGCATATCGTGTGTGCATAGATAAGAAGACATCAGCCTTCTCCAGATAAACCCACTTATCCAGCGCCTTCAGGAATTTTCAGGGAACTTGAAAAGGTCATTCTAGATTTCACCTGGAAGAGTAAATTTGGAAAGATTTCTAAGGAACTTGTGAAAAAGAAAAATGAAGAGCGGGCTTTCTGCAGCAAATATCAAACTATACTACACAGCTGTTATACAAACAACGTGGTGCTGCATCAGACCACACACACTGATGAACAACAGCCAGAGTACAGAACAGGCTAAAGCAGCAGTTCTCAACCTGTGGGTCGCGACCCCTTTGGCGGTCGAACGACCCTTTCACAGGGGTCGCCTAAGACCATCCTGCATATGAGATATTTACATTACGATTCATAACAGTAGCAACATTACAGTTATGAAGTAGCAACGAAAATAATTTTATGGTTGGGTCACAACATGAGGAACTGTATTTAAAGGGCCAGAAGGTTGAGAACCACTGGACTAAATGATGTAGAGATCACTCAATAAATGGTCTTAGAACACTTGGCCATTTACTTAGAGAAAAATTAAGCTAGATCCCTATTCCACATTACCCTTAAAATAAACCTCAAATGTAAATGCTTTAAAAGTAACTGAAGAAAATATAGAAGATATTAAGGATCTTCAGGTGGGAGGAACTTTCTAAGCAAGATTTGAAACCCAGAATCATGTAAGAAAGTTCCTATATTAAATCTAAATCAATGTTAGAAGACCACACCGCCTGGGAGAAAGCACTTGCAATACAAATAGCAAAAGGTATGTGATAAGAACTCCAAAAACTTAATTTTAAAAAAAGACAAACCACCAACAGAAAAACAAAGAGTGTGATCAGATAATTTGTAAAATAAATACAGTTAGCTATTAAATGTATGAAAATATACTCGACCTCAATAATGACCCAAGTGTGTAAATTTAAGCATTCTAGACTATTAAAAGTGTAATTGACTGGCCGAAGCCGGTTTGGCTCAGTGGATAGAGCATCGGCCTGCGGACTGAGAGGTCCCAGGTTCGATTCCGGTCGAGGGCATGTACCTGGGTTGCGGGCACATCCCCAGTGGGAGATGTGCAGGAGGCAGCTGATCGGTGTTTCTCTCTCATCAATGTTTCTAACTCTCTATCTCTCTCCCTTCCTCTCTGTAAAAAATCGATAAAATATATTTTTTAAAAAAAGTGTAATTGACTGATAATAAAAAATAACATAAAATGGATGTTGAAAGTGGCACTGTTATTCATCATTGGTTGAACTATAAACGAGTACAAACTTTCTGGAGGACAATTTAGCAATATCTACAAGAATTCTAACTTCTCACATCTTATGACCACTTCTAGGAATCTCTCCAAATAGCAGCACAAGTTCATAAACATATGTGCAGTATTTTTTTAGTAGAAAAATAAAAGCTGAAAAACAATCATGGTTCATTTATTCAATAAACTGTCCTGCAGCCGGTAAAAGGAATAATGATAATGAAATGACACTAATGACGGCTAACACTGTTGAGCTCTCACCGTGTGCTTGGGATTGTGCTGTGCTTTACATGTATTATATCACTTAAAACATATGATAGACCCATTACACCGGCTGCAATGAGGTGGAAAATGTATTGTGAATTGAAGTGCAAATTTCTGTTGATTTTATTGTGTTTAACAAGCATGCATTCATGTATTGCTTGTATCGTTTTTTAAAAAAGACAACGACACATTTAAGAGAAGAGAAGGACAAGTTGTAGAATAACATGCAGTGGATGTGGCAAAGACTGACTATAATTACAAACCCCATCTTTTCCTCCTGGACACACAGTTAAACTATATTTCCCAGCCCACCTGCAGGGGGTGGGGGGAGGGGGAGGGAGGGCATGTGGCTCATTCTTGCCAATAGACTGTGAGTAGAATTGTGAATCCAGACTAAGGCTGTTCTCAACTCGTTCACACTCCTCATTCATTTTCTCTCTCCTCTCGAAATGAAGACCACATATAGAAAACAGCAGCACCACAAGATGGAAGGAGCCTCGGTCCCTGAGTGACTGAGCAGAGCAACCCCATATACTGTTACGGTAATTCTCTGAGATTTAGAATGAGTTACTGAAGCTAGCATTATTTACTCTAAAGCAATATAAAACTATTTTTAATTTAAAATATAGGATTGTAATGACACAGAGAAACTGACATATTTTACTTCATACTCTCTATTATTTGAATCTTCTACAACAATTAAAACATATTTCTACAAGACAAAAGAAAGCTATAACCTCATCTATGATATTAGTATATCCATAGAAGATCTGACCTGACCTGGATTTTGGAGGAAGCCAGCTCTGGGAAGCAGCTTTTCCCCAAATAAGTACAGATTAGAGAACACCTTCTCGAGAAGAGAAGGGATACTTGTCTCCTCCCTTGGGGCCCCAAGAAGAGCTGGGTCGCTTTTGATGTCATGGGAAAAGCATGGGACTCAGAGAACCTGGGCTGGAATCCTGCCTGACATCTACCAGTGTGTGGCCTTCGGTGCATTCCATAACCTTTCTGAGCTTCAGTTTTCTCCGTCTGTAACCTGGAGATTTAAGTCACCTATCTTACAGAATTGAGGTGAGAGGCATATGATTAAATGCCACCAAATTATAAATCCATCTACTATGCTGCAAAGATGGTAGAAAACATGTCTTTCAATAAATATTCATTGAGCATTTACTATGGCGGCCAGGCACAGTGCTAGGTGTTGGGAATAGTGCTGGCTGTCAGATAATTTAAGGTCTATTGGTTGATAGGCATAAATCATTGTAAATAATTTATCAAACTACTTAGAAGTAAGAAATGAAAAAAATACTGGATTGCTTTGGGAGTGTCTAAAAGTAGGACCTAATAAACTTGAGGGATCAGGTCTTGGAGAAGAGCAGACATTTTTATTCATTACTGTATTCCCAGTGCCAAGCCTATAGCAGACATCGAATAAATTCTAGTATCACTTTCCTGTTTCTCTTCCTGCTCCCCAGATCCCAGCACAATATTGCTCCCAGGTCAGCATTCATCAAGTAAAAATGTGCTTTCCAAGGTAAGACCACCTGAGCTTCTGGTTTCCATATCCTGACCCGGTCAGAGCTAGATCGTTGCCATTTACAATAATTCTTCTAAGATGGCTGCCTGCCCTCACTCAGGAAAACATGTAGTGCCAATGCGGACTTGCTTTGGCATCACGTGGCTCCTGCTTACCTGAGATGTAGACCTCATTTTTTAATGTCACGCATGCAAACTCCACCCACTTCTTATTCTCACTCTCCAGCTCATGCTCCGTCATCGGGAGCTTGGCCACCTCCAGGCGGCTGCGCCTCAGGGGGTCCAGGCAGGTTACCTCCGCCACAAACCGTTCATCCTTCGTGCAGCCACCGATGATCATAAACACCTCAGACTGGAACTCATGCATCCTGGGCTTGGTGCGCTCTGATATTATCTGGAAAACCAATGAGAGTACAGGGTGACACAGGGTTTCAGAGCTCAGGTTATGGAGCCAGCAGAGCAGGGCCCAGTTCCCAACTCCGCCAGTGCATGACCAGGTGACAGCACCTCCCTGAGCCTCAGTTTCATCTTCTGTATAATAGAGATTATAGAGGTTTGCTGTGAGGATTCATTGAGCTCATATACATATTACATACCAGGCTCTGTTTGGCCCAGGGCCTGGTATATAATAGGTACTCAGTAAAGGTTATCTGTTATTGTTTTTGCTGCCATTTTAAGAACTCCAGGTCTGTTTACCATCAAATGCACTTCTTGCTTCTCCCTTCCTGCCTGATATGAAGCCTTGAATCCTAGAATTCCATTTCTGGCCACCTTCCACTCCTGCCTTGTTCCAATATCTTGATGACATCCCAGACTTTTGTTCACTACCACACTTCTTCTGAAAGAGAGGTCCTGTCAGTGGGAGCAGGGTATGGACAGGCAGATTGGGGGACTGGGTCTCAACCTCAAGCTTATGACCCTTCAGAGCCTTGAACAAGCAAAGAGAGCCACACCATGGATAATTGAACCAGCGGAAAGGGCAGACATCTGCAGTCAAATACACCAGAGTTTGGTTCCACCAACTATGGCCTAGTGACCATGGAGAAGCAACACAATCTCTGTAAATGCCTGTTCTCATTTCTATGCCATCAGACCTTGGTATAGATCAAGGTGGTCCCAGGAAATTTAGGAGGAAGTGAAATAGAGGGGCAACTTTTCTGTCCCAAAAGATCTCTCCCAATGAAGATACTAATTACCATTTCTAAGTTAAACACAGATGGACATTTGCTTTTAGGGTTTTAAAATGTCCCACTGTCATCACCTTCATGAACTTGGAGGAGGGACAAGATTAAGAAGGAGAAATAATGATAGGACAAGAAGGGTTAAAGTTTGGGAAAGGAAGGTGAAGTGAGTTCCAGGAGTAGCCTCCACGCTTACACTACTGTCACCAGAACAAACCCAAGATCATTCAAGTAGTGAGCAGACAAGGAGTTTTAGGGGATCAACTGGCTATGAGACCTCAAGCTAGGGATCACAGTGGCGGGTTGGTTCAGTTACCCAGCCTGCAATGGAAATGAGACAGTGCTTTGAGCTGGATTGAGGGCAAAAAAGGCAGCAAAAACCTAGGACACAGTGAAAAGAGAGATTTAGTCTAAGACAAAGAAAATGCCTGATTGTGGGAGATAGAGCACCATAAACAAACTGAGTGAGAATAAGAACAGTCTTCATTTGTGGGACACTTACCATGTACCAGACACTGTGCTAAGCACATCTCATTCATTATCTGAGTATATCTCAAAACAATTCTAGCAGCTGGTAGGCATTATTATCTCCATGTTACAGGTTGGATCTGAGCTTTAGAGCAGCTAAGTAGCCCAAGGTCACACTGTAGGTAAATTGTGCAAAGTTAAAGCCAAGATTCTCCTGACTGCAAGCCCAAATTTCTGCCACTGGAGACTTTCCAGATATCAGAATTCTCTCTCCTCCTAAATCCAAAGTTTATGCTTCCACACCCCACCCCACCCCCACCCCATTTCAAATGCAGTAGGCAGAGCAGATGTTTTATAGCAGCAATTTTGCAGAAGACATTATAGTAGAGATATTTTATATCAAAGGAATGCCTTCATCACCTGCATTTCAGAGACTAAACAAGTGGGAAGCAGAAACAGAAATAGCCAGAATTTTGGAAGTCCAGTTGATCAAGACTCTGAACTTTAATGCTTCACTGAACACAGCTGCAGAAACGGACACTTGTCCAAGTGTATGAGGGTTTTGATTCCCACTGCTGAGCCACCTGCCAGCGACCCACATACCCAGCACGGGATAGGACCCATGTGATTGCCTACACTCCCTCCATCAGTCTACTCACCACCTTTATTTGCTTACTGTCCTCTATTCTCTGAAAGACAGACATTTAGCAAGGCAGAGATTTTTTTTTGTAGTTCCTGGTGCCATTTCTGGCATATTGTTACTGTTGAGGATTTATTTGTAAAAAAAATGAAGACATCGCATATTAAAATATATGGGATGCTGTTAAAGTAGTACTAAGTGGGAAATTTATAGTACTAATGACAGTATTAGGGGGGAAAGGTTGCAAATCAATGACCTCCAATTCTATCTTAAAACACTAAAAAAAAAATAAGAGAAAATTAAACCCAAAGGAAGCAGAAGACATGAAATAATCAAGATTAGATTAGAAATAAGTTAAATAGAAAACATAAAAAGCAATAGAGGAAAATTGAATTAAACCAGAAGCTTGTTCTTTGAGAAAATCAATACAATTGACAAACCTTGAGCCAAACTGATCAGAAAAAAAGAGGAGACACAAATCACTGCTATCTGGAATGGGAGATGTGAGTGACATCACTACAGATTCTTCAGATAATAAGGGAATATTATGAACAACATTAAACCAACATATCCAGTAACTTCTACGAAATGGAAAAGTCCTTTGAAAAATACAAACTATTAAAGCTCATTCTAGAAGAAATAGATAACCTGAATAGTCCTATACCTATTAAAGAAATACAATTTATAATTAAAAACCACACACACACACACACACACACACACACACACACAAAACACCCTCCCGGTTCTAATAATATCACTAGTAAAACTACCAAACATTTAAAGATATATTTGCAGAGGGAATGAGTGACAATGAGCCTGAGGACAACACAGAACTAGAAAGGACACATGGGGAAAGGAGGAGGCTCCTGGGGGGCTTCACACAGATCATTCCTAAGCCACTCTTTACTCAGGTATCTATCAATAGCCTAATGAAGAAGGCTTGGTAGCCAAATCCAGAAGTATTGTATAGTGGGATATATGTGTGGGTTTCATGTATATAAACTTAACAGTCCCTATTTCTTTACTTCCTGACTGGTTATTCACCTCCACTAAACCTAGTCTTGTCTTTATACAGTAATGAATAAAATATGTCTTCAATTGTTAAGGAGAACCAGGTAAATTCAAAAAGTGATATGCACATTCACCATCTTGGTCTCCGTTTATTCATTCAACAAACCTTTATCAATCACTTACTCTATACCAGGGAGTCTCCTAAAGTCTGGAGATGAAAATTCCCATACAACGTACTTTCTACCATAACAAGCTCCCAACCTAGAGATATTAACAGATGAGGATCCAATGGTTAACATGTAGCAGTCGGTGTTAAAACACTGCAATGCATCAGGGGCTGAGAATGAGCGAAGCCTCTGGAGAAGATGATGCTTGAACCAAATTTTGAAGCAGGAGCAGAAGTGTACTAGATGAAGAAGAGGGAAGAGGCATCTGAACAGCACCTGCATTAGCTGGAGGCAGGAAAAGCAGGTCCGCTTTGGGGAATTAGAAGCTGTGTCTTTGGGCTGTAGCAGAAGAGAGGGGCTGGAGATGGCACTAGAGAAGCGGGCAGGAGGTGAAGGATGCAAGGCCAGGCTCTGGGAGCTCGGGCAGGAAGTGTGGGCTTTATCCCGAAAGGGGCGAGGAACCAGTGAAGAGGGTAAGCCTAAGAGAGAAATGATTAGGCTCGAGTTTCAGATCATCCAGCTGATGAATGAACTGGAGAGAGGCCAAACTGGAGCAGGAAGGTGAGTTTTGAGGAACTTTCAGAAATTCGGAAAGGAAATAATGAGAGTCTGAACTAAGGGAACATCAGGTTCCCCAGAGTGGGCAGGCAGAAAGCAGCACCTGGTGGAATGGCAACTGGACAGGGCACATTCTGTCCATGTGTGTGTCACCCCCACTACCCTCCCGCCTTCCACAGCTGGGAAGAGAAGGGCTGTGCCCGGCTTGGTGCTGGGTGATTTCTGTATCTCACCTTATCCTCTCAGAAGCTGCCCTTGAGGCATCATCATCCCCATTTTACAGATCAGAGACCCAGGGCTTCTGGAACTGCCTGAATCAAACTATCATCAGTGTAGCATCTTCTCCTTGCTCTAAGCCTTAGAACAAGGAGCTGCCAGCCAGCCTCGCCTGATCTCTATGAGGCCCGCTAACTCCTTTACTTTGCTAGTTCACAGCAGCACCTCTCATCTCACCTCATTGCCAGAAAGGTGGTACATCCTGGCTTCCTGGAGCAGCGGGAAGACCTCCGGGCACTGCCTGATGAGAGGATCTGCCTCCACTGTCTCCACAAAGTACCACGGGTCCAGAAGCGGCAGGCGCACGTACTCCAGGATGTAGGGGAGCAAGCAGAGCCGCTCCGACTGCTTGTGCCGGACCCAGCTCATCACCGTCTCAAACACCTGAGCCTCCTCCGTCACATAAAGGTCATCGCTCTTCAAGATGTGGTACAGAGTGTCCACGGGGAGCTCAAGGAACTCCTCGGCGTTCAGAATCTGCACGAAGTTTTGGATGATGTAACTTTGAACCTGCTTCTTTAGACTGTCCAAGGAGTGCGTGTCCGCCAGCCTCAGGATCCCAACGCAGTTCTCTGGGTTCAAGGCTTCGGTGAGGAAGCTGGCGCAGGCATCCACCATCCGCAGGAACTAAGAGAACAATAAGGAACTAGCTAAATAGGTAAGAATACATTCCTATGTTTGACAGCTCTATAGTCATTAAGAAAACATGTTGTAGAAGAATATTAAATGGCGTAGAACATTTTTGTAGTGCTCTAAGTTTTAAAATCTGTTCATGGAATCTGATCGAGCCTCTAGTTTTAATCAGCAACAACAGGAAATAGAGTTCAGCCCTGGTCGGTGTGGCTCAGTTGGTTGAGGATCGCCCTGTGCACCTAAAGGTGACTGGTTGGTTCCAGGTTAGGGCACATGCCTGGGTTGCAGTTTGGGTCCTGGTCCGGGTGCGTGCAAGAGGCAACTGATTAATGTTTCCTTCTCTCTACCTCCCTCTCCCTTCCTCTTTCTCTAAAATCAAGTGGAAGAATATACACTGTTCATGAATTCAACATCATTAAAATCAACACCTTTAAAATGTTCATACTACCCAAAGCGATACAATCCCTATTAAAATACCAACAGCATATTTCACAGACCTAGAACAAACTCTCCAGAAATTTACATGGGATAAAAAAAAAGACCCCAAATAGCTACAGCAATTCTGAGAAAGAAGAACAAAGTTGGAGGGGTCACAATACCAGATATCAAGCTGTATTACAAAGCCACTGTTCTCAAAACTGCCTGGTACTGGCACAAGAACAGACATATAGACCAATGGAACAGAACAGAGAACCCAGAAATCAACCCAAGCCATTATGCTCAATTAATATTTGACAAAGGAGGCAAGAGCATAGAATAGAGTCAAGACAGTCAATTCAATAAATGGTGTTGGGAAAATTGGACAGATATATGCAAAAAAAAAAAAAAAGAAAGAAAGAAAGAAAGAAACTAGACTACCAACTTACACCATACACAAAAATAAACTCAAAATGGATAAAGGACTTAAACGTACAACAGGAAACCATAACAATCTTAGAAAATCCATAGGCAGCAAAATATCAGACATCTGTCGTAGCAATATCTTTACTGATACATCTCCTACGATAATGGAAACTAAGGGGAAAATAAACAAATGGGACTACATCAAAATAAAAAGCTTCTGCACAGCAAAAGAAACCATCAACAAAACAATAAGAAAGCCCACTGCATGGGAGAACATATTTGCCAATGTTACATCCAATAAAGGTTTAATCTCCAAAATTAATTGGGAACTCATACAACTTAACAAAAGGAAGATAAACAATCCAATCAAGAAATGGGAAAAGGACCTAAATAGACACTCTTTTGAAAGTGGATATACAGAAGGCCAAGAGGCATATGAAAAAATGCTCAAAGTCATTAATCATCCAAGAGATGCAAATCAAAACAATAATGAGGTACCATCTCACACCTGTCAGAATGGCTAACATCAACAAATCAACAAATGACAGGTGCTGGCAAGGATGTGGAGAAAAAGGAACCCTCGTGCACTGCTGGTGGGAATGCAGACTGGTGCAGCCACTTTGGAAAACAGTATGGAGTTTCCTCAAAAAATTAAAAATGGAGTTTTTTGGGTTTTTTTTTGAGAACCAAGATGGCGGCATAGGTTAACACCAGAGTTTGCTGCTTTGAACAACTACTTCAAAAGTGAAACCAAAAAACGGAAGGGACATCACCCAGAACCACAGGAACGCTGGCTGAGTGGAAGTCCTACAACTAGGAGGAAAGAGAAACCCATACGGACACTCAGAGGAGGCGCAGTGCTGAAGTCAAATTCTGAGGTGCGGAGTGCGGGGAGCGGGCTGGCGGCGGAGGGCGCGGTTGGCATTTTCAATCGGGAGGGAGTCGCAGACTCTGAGCTCCAGATACAGGCGAGTCTTTAGGGACCCAGACTCAAACGGGAGAAGCGGGACTGTCTGGCTTCGGTCAGAGCGAGTGCAGCTTTCTCTCCGAGGTTTGCAGCAATTGCTGGGACTCAGAGAGGCAGAGCCCCTGGGGACAGGACTGAGAGCCGCCATAACTGCTCTCTCCGGTCCACCCTGTTGATCCTGTGCGACCCGCCCCGCCCAAGCCCTGCACAAAGGCATTTGCTGGATAGCCTCAGGCAAAGGCTAGATTAGCACCTCCCTAGAGGACAGAAGTTCTCTCACTGCAGACACAGCTGATTCTCATAGCCACTTGGCCTGGAGGTCAAACCCTCCCTGGAATTAGCTGCAACAATCAAGGTTTAACTATAAGATTGCGCACAAAGACCACTAGGGGGTCCACCAAGGAAGCATAACAAAATGCGGAGACAAAGAAACAGGACAAAATTGTCAATGGAAGATCTAGAGTTCAGAACCACACTTTTAAGGTCTCTCAAGAACTGTTTAGAAGCCGCCGATAAACTTAATGAGATCTACAAGAAAACTAATGAGACCCTCGATCTTATATTGGGGAACCAACTAGAAATTAAGCATACACGGACTGAAATAACGAATATTATACAGACTCCCGACAGCAGACCAGAGGAGCGCAAGAATCAAGTCAATGATTTGAAATGCGAGGAAGCAAAAAACACCCAACCGGAAAAGCAAGATGAAAAAAGAATCCAAAAATGCAAGGATAGTGTAAGGAGCCTCTGGGACAGCTTCAAGCGTACCAACATCAGAATTATAGGGGTGCCAGAAGATGAGAGAGAGCAAGATATTGAAAACCTATTTGAAGAAATAATGACAGAAAACTTCCCCCACCTGGTGAAAGAAATGGACTTACAGGTCCAAGAAGCGCGGAGAACCCCAAACAAAAGGAATCCAAAGAGGACCACACCAAGACACATCATCATTAAAATGCCAAGAGCAAAAGATAAAGAGAGAATCTTAAAAACAGCAAGAGAAAGAAACTCAGTTACCTACAAGGGAATACCCATACGACTGTCAGCTAATTTCTCAACAGAAACTTTGCAGGCCAGAAGGGAGTGGCAAGAAATATTCAAAGTGATGAATACCAAGAACCTACAACCAAGATTACTTTATCCAGCAAAGCTATCATTCAGAATTGAAGGTCAGATAAAGAGCTTCACAGATAAGGAAAAGCTAAAGGAGTTCATCACCACCAAACCAGGATTATGTGAAATGCTGAAAGGTATCCTTTAAGAAGAGGAAGAGGAAGAAAAAGGTAAAGATATAAATTATGAACAATAAATATGCATCTATCAACAAGTGAATCTAAGAATCAAGTGAATAAATAATCTGATGAACAGAATGAACTGGTGATTATAATAGAATCAGGGACATAGAAAGGGAATGGACTGACTATTCTTGGGGGGGGAAGGGGTGTGGGAGATGCGGGAAGAGACTGGACAAAAATCGTGCACCTATGGATGAGGATAGTGGGTGGGGAGTGAGGGCGGAGGGTGGGGCGGGAACTGGGAGGAGGGGAGTTATGGGGGGGAAAAAAGAGGAACAAATGTAATAATCTGAACAATAAAGATTTAATTAAAAAAAAATTAAAAATGGAACTCCCATTTGACCCAGTGTTCCTACTTCCAGGAAGACAGCCCAAGAAACTAGAAACACCAATCAGAAAGGATATATGCACCCCTGTGTTCATAGCAGCACAATTTACAATAGCTAAGATTTGGAAACAGCCTAAGTGCCCATCAGCAGCTGAGTGGATTAGAAAACTGTGGTACATCTACACAATGAAATGCTACGCTGCTGTAAAAAAGAAAGAACTCTTACCATTTGCAACAGCATGGATGGACCTGGAGAGCATTATGCTAAGCAATATAAGCCAGTCAGAGAAAGACAAATATCACATGATCTCACTCATTTGTGGAATATAATGAACATAAACTGATGAACAAAAATAGATCCGGAGTCATAGAAGCATCGAACAGACCGTCAAACCTCAGAGGGAAGGAAGGGGAGGGTGGAAGTGGGAGGGTAAGTAATCAACCAAAGAACTTGTATGCATCCAGATAAGCATAACCAGTGAACACAGGCTCCAGGGGGGCGAGGGCATATGCTGCGGGGCAGGAACGGCCAGGGAGAGGCCAATGGGAGAAAAAGGAGCCATATGTAATACTTTCAACAATAAGACTTTAAATTCAAAAAAAAAAAAGAGGAAATACTGCCTGGCCAGTGTGGCTCAGTGGTTGAGCATCGACCTATGGACCAGGAGGTTACCATTCGATTGCCAGTCAGAGCTCATGCCTGGGTTGTGGGCTTGATCCCCAGTTGGGGATGTGTAGGTAGCAGCCAATCAGTGATTCTGTCTCTTCATTGATGTTTCTCTCTCTCTCTGTCTTTCTCTCCCCTTTCCTTTCCTCTCTGAAATCAATAAAAATATATTTTTTAAAAAGGAAATATGGTTGGCTCTTGAAGAATGCAGGGAAGTGGGGTGCTGGCCTTCCACATAAATGAAAATCCCTGTACAACTAACATATAGGGGAAAGAGGAACATGTCAAATGACAGACACCATGGGAAGATCAGCAGAATCAAGACCGTGGGAAACTCTACAGTTTCTTCATCAAATATATCACAAGGGGAAAGTGGGGAGGGGAGGAAGAGCCTGAGGATGAAAAGAGATCTAAGAAACACATCAAACTTTGGCAAAGTAGGGACCTTATTTGGACCCTGATTTAAAACAAAATAATTTTAAAAGTCAGAAATGTGTGCAGTGACTAATATTTGGTGATATGAAGCAATTATTATAATTTTAAGTGTGATAATGGTATGGCTATGTTTAAAGAAGCATCTTTCCTTTTAGAGATAATTACTGAAACTCTTGCAGATAAAATAAAAAAGCACTTCACAAAACCACATGTACATTATGATCCTAACTCTGATAAAGAAGATATATAGAATGTAGACCTTAGAACAAAAGACTGAAGGATAATATTCACAGTTGTCAATCTCCCTGTGTATCAGATACCGTAGCACTCATTATGCTGCAGTTACAAACAGCCCCCAAATATCAGGGTCTTACAACAATACATGTTATTTCTCACTCATTCTGCATGTCCTTCACTGGGCTCTTCATTCCAAGACCCAAGACTTTGCAAAAGCCCTTAACTAAAGTAGGCCAGTCTTGTGACAGGAGAAAAAGGATGGCTCTTAGCACTTTTGCTCAGAGGTGGTGCATGCCAGTCATTCTCACTCGCACTGAGCTGACCAGGATAAGTCTTGTGGCAAAATTTGTTGTCAAGGAAACAGTAATCCTCCCACAGAAACTGGTCCCATAGCAATGGACAGTGAATGTGCTATATAAATAAGGCACCCCACTTGCTAATAAGACTATGAGAATTTTTAAATTTTGTTTACTTATATACTTTTTATTTTATTTTTTTAATCCTCACCCAAAGAGTGAGGATATTTTTTCCATTGATTTTTAGAATGGAAGGCGGGGGAGAGAGGGAGAGAGAAACATTGATGTGAGAGAGACACATCAATTGGTTACCTCCCACACTCACCCTGACTCGGAGCAGGGATTGAACCTGCAACCCAGGTACGTGCCCTTGATTAGGAATTGAACCCTCAACCCTCTGGTGTGCAGGCCAGCACTCTAACCACTAAGCAATGCTGGCCAGGGCTATTTATGTACTTTATAAATCTTCCAACATGAATAAGTAACACCATTGCAATGAAAATTAATTTGTAAAATTGACTGGTTTTTGTGACTTATTTTTCAATTATCGTCATCCTCATAATATGAGGCCCATGTGTATATGTAGACTTATACAGCTTACAGAGCACTGTCAAATGCATTATGTTATTTTAATACTCATTTTACAAATGAGGTGTCTCAAATGCATCAGTTCATTCTTATTCATTGCTCTCTGGAACTTACTTTGAACAAGTCCAAGCTCCTATCTCCCCTCCTGTCCACTGGGCCTCTTATAAGGTCAAGTTCTCAATGTTCTTGAGTTGATCAAGTAGCAGAAGATTGGAAAAAGGGAGACACCCAGGGAGGGCTGGTCTGAAGATAGGTGGGAGGATAGACGGGCAGGCCTGCCGAGAAGACAGCTCTAGTGGCAGGACCTGGGGTGGCAGGGTTGTGGGCCAGAGGATGGGGGTGGGCGCAGGACTTAGAGTGGACCGTGTTGACTTAGGTTTTGCCCTTCACTCCAGAGCAATCTAAGGATACACACCCCCGGTTGTGTGGATCATTTCCAATTACAAAATATTGTCTTTCCATATCACATCACATTTTCCAATCGTCGGTTTAGAGAGCACTGCCTGAGGGTCAATGCAGTGCTGAAGAAAGCCTGAATTCTGCTTCAGACCGCCCTGTCTGCTGGTCCCAACCACCTGCAGATCTGCTCCTCGCATGAGCAACTGTGGAAACGGTTGAGACTGAGAATTCTAACACCTGTTCAGTTGTTCGCAGATTTTCAGTTCAAAGAGTAAAAATACACAACTGAGACCAAGCCTCACTGAGCCCTCAGAACATGTAACCAGAGCCCTTTGTGGGCCTCAGCCCGCAGAGACGTCGCTGGGGGCTGAAAGGGAACTCACTTATGTGGTAGCCTCCAGAGCAAAACAGCAGGTACACCAGGCCCGAGTTTGCGTGAGAAGAAGATGATATGAAAACCAAATCAATTTTCTAAATATGTAGACTATGTCTGAGAGGCCACCTAAGAACCTGGTAACAGCAATTGCCTCTGGGGAGAGGTCCTGGTGGCTGGGTTCAGGGTAAAGAGGAAGAATTACTTTTCACTGTTTACCTTTTTGTAGCTCCTCGAATTATGTGCCATGAGGAGGAATTCTCTATTTAAAATAAAGTAACTTTCTCATGAGTAGAGAAAACACTAGAGGGCAAGACATCAAAATGCTAACAGTGGTTATTTCAAATGCAGCTTTGGGAAGTTATCAATTTGTTTTTTAGACTTTGCGGTATAGACCAAGTTTTCTACATTGAGCATGAAGTTGCTTTTAAAATCAGAAATAAATACTGTCTTGCAATTCTCAAGTACACATTGAGATAATAAAATCTTAAAAAAGTAACATAAAGAGAACCTACAACGCGCCAACCCCTTTATCGTAAGTAGCTCACTCACCCTCACAACAACACTATAAAGTAGATAGTTATACCGTTCCTGTTTCATAGATGAGAAAAGCAGATTCAGAAAAGTTAAGTCATTTCCTGAGAGATTTGTAAATAATAACAAGTAGAGCTAAAACTTGAAACTGTCTTATCTGGTTCCAGAAATGCATGTTTTTACATTATTTCAAGCTGCCTCCAGTCAACCAGTGTGTGCGCAGGACGGCAGCTTTGCAGATGCCAAACATCTTAAATGTTCACACCTCTCCGGAGAGCTCCGCTGATCTAATCTGCCCAGATTCGGGCAGGGCTGGCCGACAAGATGCCAGTTCCTGCCCCTGCTTGATGACTACTGAAGAGCAAAGAAGAAAACCAGGAAGGAGAATCGAATCAAGTACCGAAGTTCGCATTTGTAAGAAGCTTTGACCTAAATGTGTCTCTCCCCACTCAGAACCGTGCATTCATCATTCATCCACATGTTCCTTTCCCAAATGTGTACTGAGCACCTATATGCGAGGCTCTCAGCTAGTGCTGGGGGTACAGCGGTGAGCAGAGGGAGACACCGTGCCTGTGCTCACCGGAGCTGACAGGCCAGTGGGAGACGTGAGCAGGAATCAAATAATCACACAGGTATAAAGTTACTGCTGTGATAAATGTCCAGCGACTCACTGCCTGAAGCTGAAGCAAGTCCTACTTCTACCTCCATACACACTCTGACTCTAGGTTGTCACCCAGACTCTCCCTGCTGGAACCACTCCACACTCAGATCTGTCTACTCACTTCTCCAAATATCCCTAAGCTTACCAATCCCCGTGGCTTTCTGTGTTCATGACATTCCCTTGGCCCCGACCAGCTTCTCCCTCATCACTAGTTACTAAAATCCTGTTCTCAATCAGGCAAGTTTGATTCCAGAGTCCTACACACACACACACACACACACACACACACACACACAAAGGACTCAGAATACCTTCCCTCTTAAAGGAGAGAACCTTTAAGATTACCTCAAGAAAGAGGAAGAAATGAGTAGTATAACCATCACCTCATCTACACAGGATGTTTTCTTCATTCAGGGTTAAATCCAGGACCAGTGGGTGGGCTCCAGCGAGTCTCTGAACCCCTCACAAACATTTGTTTGTGCATGTGCCGTTTTTCTGGGAACTGATTTTGCAGGAAACACTGTGAGTTGCTCTCTAGTACCCATCCACCTGAGCACAAAGCCGACACAAGAGGGAGAGCCAGGCTGAGAAAGGACCAGAGAGTCTTACACAGACTGTGCTTGAAGCCTTCCCTGCCTCTGGACATTTTTAATGCTGGGTCAATACTTGTTTAAGAAGAAAGAAGGAGAATAGAAGGAAAGGGAAGTGGGGGGCGGGGAAGTGAAGAGAAAGCCCACCTATTTATGAAGTTCCTTCTCAGAAGCCACTCTTCCTTCATCATTTCTCCCAACCTGGAGTCAATTCCTCCCTCCTCTGTGCTCCATGGGACACCGCACCCACCCTCTTGTGGAGCACCCACTACGTTTCTGCCTGCACTGTGGTCAAGCATCGCAAGGGCAGGCTCTGGGCGGTACTTATGTTTTTCCTTCCAGCATCACCTAGCACAAACTCTGGCAAAAGAAGGGAAAGAGGGGAGAGAGAGAGAGAGAGGAAGAAAATATTTTGCAGATGCCTACTATGTACAAAAATCTGTGGTAGAGAATTTCCCACCCATTATTTTACTGAGTGAATAAATTGTACTTATTACCTAATATATTTTAGCAAGTAATAACGAGACAGATATTAGTGTCACCATTTGTACAGAGACTGAAATAGAGGGTTCCGAGTTAAGTGTGTTGCCCAAGGTCACACAACTGGCAGCAGGTAGAGATGATATGAGACCAGCTAGCTAACTTCACCTGGGGCATTACCCTGCCTATGACTGTTGCATTGTTGCGCAAACACAATTCCAGGAGAGTTTGAAGAGGCCTTATGAGGACAAGGATGAGTGGGGATCTCCAAGCTGCCTACGTTCCCACCCCCCCACTCCCAAATATGCCTCCATAAGCACTTTTAAAGGTGAGGGGTGTAAGGCAGCATCATGTGATCCTAAACCAATGGCTGGGAAGCTGCTGATGCACAGGGCAGTCAAGGGGACAAGTAATTGTTCTGTTTAAAAATAATAATTTTTTTTGTTTTGCTTCTTCATATTCAAGATTGTTTAAGACTTTAGGGCATATTTTCTGTCTCAGCCTGTCCCAGTGGCACATGAACTTGTTTATTAAAGCTGAGAAATGACAGCTAATGGCAACAGACAACCAACTTCCTGTTTGGGGAACATGTGAGCATAAGGTTACAGCCAGGCACCTGACCCTCAAACAAGGAGACTAAAAATACAATCAAAGAAAACCACTTGAGACATGGCTGCAGTTCCTGTGAGAAGTGTCTGCCTCAACGAGAATGCACCCCTGCCCTCTTCACCACCCCTCCTCTGCTTCCCTTCATGCTCTCCACAATGGGGATCCCTGGGGTTCATCAGTGGAATTCCACCTCTCCCCAGAGGTTCCTTCAAATCCACTCCAGAATAACTGAAGTCTTCTTCTGGCCCAAACCGTGTGTAAAGACATTGATATTCTTACCCTTGAACCCCAACAAATCAGTGTATGTGAAAGGGTTTGTAAGCTGAATTTTAATAAAATTCAAATGTACTTGAAAGTGTTTCTGAATTCATTGTAAATTTTTTTGTTCTCAGACATTTTTCTTCTCAGACAATAGATACTAAAAGTAAAGCTATTCTCCTGTCAGTTCTGTGTTGGTGTTAAAGAGGGATCTTCATATGTAAAAACTGTAAATTACCACTTATCCTAATCTTCCATCCTTTATCCTTGCCTCTCCCTCTCTCTCAGGTGGTGCACCCACCTCAGACTGTCAGAATGTGCTCCCCCACACATTACATGCCCTCTGCTCCCTTAAGACTTTCAATCCTTGGTCTAGACTTGGCTGAGAGGTCTGTGGTTCCTGGAAGCTGTAGAGGGTAGGTAGGAAAGGCAGAAGCTAAGACCTGCAAATGGTCCACTCACTAAGGTGGGGCTGGTGCTGAGGGACTGAGGCAACTACAGAGGTGAAGTGACCCAGAATAGGAATCAGAGGAAAAGAAAAGGGGGAAGTGCCCAAGGTTGTAGCAACATGGATTTTCATTACAACTAAAACTGCCCCATCCCACTTCCTGAATTCCACAACCTATGGGCAGCAGCCAGGCATCCCAGGCTCACTCACCAGGGAAGGATGGTGGGGTAGACAACAGAAGACAACTACAATTTTGAGTTTCTAAATACACTTGCAGAACTTATACTATAAAAATAGTTTGAAACATCAATTAGTGGTAATATCTGGGCCCTTTGAGTTTCTTTTTTTTTTTTCTTAAATATATATTTTATTGATTTTTTACAGAGAGGAAGGGAGAGGGATAGAGAGTTAGAAACATCGATGAGAGAGAAACATCGATCAGCTGCCTCCTGCACACCCCCTACTGGGGATGTGCCTGCAACCAAGGTACATGCCCTTGACTGGAATCGAACCTGGGACCCTTCAGTCCACAGGCTGATGCTCTATCCACTGAGCCAAACCAGCTAGGGCTGATTTTCAAAAGCCAGAATCCTAAGTTATAAAGTTTATGCCAAAACAGTAGAAGTAGAAGTGTGGAAGGTAATGTAAGTCAGCTTTTCCCCCATGGGAGGAGTTAACAATTCCCAGACCCGGATGAGAGGGGAGAAAGAGTCTAGTAATAGAGTGAGAAACAGGTGTGGGTCCCTGACATGAGGTCCTGCCTCCCAATTCAGGCCAAAATTCCAGAGTTAGGGGGATGCTAAAAGCCCCTGAAGGCTGTGGATTTCACGATAAAAGAATGTATGTCTCCACTGCTGAGATGGAATCAGAATGCAGCAGTACCACATAGCAGCAGCAGAAGATAATCTGGGGTGTGCTATTTTGAGACAAAGGAGGCCTGTGGTAGTCGCTCCAGATTAGCACAGGAGAGTAAATGGAAGTTCCTTGGGTGTCCCTGAGAGGGGCTCAGAAGTAGCTGAGAGGATTAGCAGACCCAAAGAAGCCTTACAAAAGGACAAAGAGAATACCAAGTGATCAATAAGGACTGATGGCCAGAACCAGGTGGGACTAAGGACTTTCCGTTGATGCCAATGGGGAAGGGGTCAATGACCAGAGACTGATGGGAACACAGACACTGCAGCATGAACCAATAATAGAAATGACCATGGTAAGCCTGGGCCAAATGCCTCTTTCTATGCTGTCCTGGCACTATGTAAATGCCCCCGGAAACACAGAAGCGACCCGAATCTTGAACTGATTGAGTTTTCTGGAAGTGAGATGTCATTAAGTTAACTACAATTTCTGCTGCTGGTACAATGGGAAGCTCAGGATAAAGATTAAATTTAATGTTAGAAAAATAATGGGTTAAATCACACTTTTTTGCATACCTGAGTTTTGTAGCCTAAGAGTTAGACCCTCTGCACTAACTAGACCTCAAGAATAATATGAAATTCGAAAACAGGCTTAGCTCGTCCATGGCGACAGAGGCTAGAGCAGTAGTTCCCCTTGGGGAGTCCTGCTTGGGGCAAGGCACAAGAAAGCGATCTGGGAGGCCAGAATGTTCTAGATCGGGGTGGTGGTTACATGAGTGTACACACGTGTAAAAAAAATCACCAAACTGTACACTTAGATGTCTGCATTTTATTGAATGTAAGTTATATCTAAAAATAAAAAGCAAACATGGAGATCAAACACAGAAATGTAAAGTTAACAGAGACATTGTGGGCAGCAGTAGGCTCACTGTGACACCTGGTCACCCCAAGTCTCCAAGGTTCCCCAGAGGGAATCGGGCCTGAAGGGTAGCAGCTGTGCCGTCGTGCCTCCTGACACACTCCCACCGAGCACCACTGGTTCCCACTGGGCAGCCCCCTCTGAAGGCCCCACTGCCTTCAGGATCGTGCCTTGTCTCAGGCCTCAACCTGAAGGGTGGTTTGCATAGTGGAGAACACACAGGCTACACATGAGCAGACAGGAGTTTACTCAGGCTCTTATCACACTGGCCATGAAACCTGGAGCACTTACTTAATATTGCTGAATCTTACTTCCCTCATCCAGAGATTGGAGGTAAAAATACCTACCTCGGGTTACATAAGATAGTATAGGCAAAATAGTTGTCACATAGTGAATGCTCTAAAAGGGCACTGTCACTGCTCTGTGGACTGAGGAGATTAACCCTGGTTGCTCAACACTCACAGTCACCACACAGCAACAACGTTGGTTGACAAAGTGTGTGTGGGAGAGGGTGCATCAGATAGGCAACAGGTTGGTTCTATCTTTTTTTTTTTCAGTTTTATTGCTTAAAGTATTACAAAGGCTATTACATATGTCTCCTTTTTACCCCCACCCTGATTCTATCTTGATGATACTTAAGAAATAGTTGGGCTGGTTTCTTGCCTAAATTAACTGGCTATTCCAATGTTCATAAATCTAGGTGTCCCTGTCAATGACAAGAGAAGTTCATCTGTACCTTACAGTAATGGGACCTACTTTTTGCTAGGTGCTTGGCACTTAGTTGGTACCTAAAAATGAAGCAATTATTAGTATTACCCTGTGGACTACTTCCTCCTCTACTCACCCATGACATTTCCAAGAGCCAGGATTGGCTTCTTAGTGTCCTCTTACCAGTAAAGGAGGTAAGGTAAAATTTTTGTTGGGGTCTTGATTAGTTTCTGAGGTCGTCTTCAGCTAGTGATGAATAAGAGAAGCACATGTATACATTGACTCAACAAATATTTATGTACTCTCGGTATCGAGGAAGCCAAGAAGCCAACACAAGCCATTGGCCACTGACCTCATGGCTTCCTCATCCATATAGGTTTCACCACCATTCATCCTGTCATCAGCAAAAGAAATATGAAAATAAGCAACGCCAGGATCTTCACTAAAGTCTCCACAAACTGCTACCGTGATGAAAATTAGGTCCCCACCTCAGAGGGTGTTATGGAGGCACCGTATGGGGCTCCTTAGGCCCAGGCCAGGTGACCAGGCTCCCACTCCGGCATCCCTCTTTCTTTTCTCATGTTGGCCCTTGGGACTCAGCCTGATCTACTTTTTTCTTCTAAGCTCCTTCTTCTAACCAGCTGCTCTGTATCTTAGGGATCCTTCTACCTCAAGACTAAATGTAAGCTGAGTGTGGTTTCCCTGACATCACATCTTTTTGCTGCCCTGCAAATAAGCTCAAGAGCCCTTATTCTTTTATGAGGGTTTTTATAATATTTTTAATTGATTTTAGAGAGCGGAAGGCAGGGAGAGAGAAAGAGAGAGAGAGAGAGAGAGAGAGAGAGAGAGAGAGAGAGAGAAACATTTGTAAGAGAGAAACATGGATCGGCTGTCTCCCACATGTGTCCCAACCAGGGATTGAACCCGAAACCCTGGTAAGTGCCCTGACCTGGAATTGAACCCACAGTCCTTTGGTGTATGGGACAGACATTCCAACCAACTGAGCTATACCAGCCAGGGCTCATTTTTTTTTTAAGAGTTTTTAATAGTAAACTTGGCAATGTTCCCCACGATTGAGAATGATTTTGCCAAGTTTTTATAGTCATTGTCCCAGGTCTATAGTTTCTGACTACCTTGCTTATTTGGGACTCATAAGCCTGAAGGTCCAGTTAAGGCAAGGAGGCCCTTTGCTTCCCTGAAGCCTTGTTGGGTGACGTTTATCTCACAGTCCCTGCCTCAAATGTGCCCTTTCCTCTTAGGGCTTCTCTTACTTTTACCTTTCCAAAAGCTACTTAGAGAAAATACATTTCTCCCCATAGTTGGCCAATACATTATGGTCAGATTACTGAAAAATTCCTCTAGTGGACAGATCATTCAGTACCTGCCACAATCTATCCTCCTAAAAGATAGATACTGTCCCACCCCTGCCATAGCTGATTGGACCAAGGCCCCTGACCCAAGGACCATCAGTCTGTTAACAGGCCAGCAACTCATGAAGTTGTCTCGTATGAAAAGCTCTTTTCAAACAGCGAAAGTGGTGATCGGCTGGGTCAACAGACTTCTCTCTTTCTGGATGGGAGAGAAGCAATCAGTGCATAACAGAAAGAGGCCTGAAAAGAAAAGCAGAAAATGAGGGAGAGGCTGAGTCACACCAAAGGTATGAAAATTAAGAAACCTTTACTACTGGATGCGTGGAGAACACCAAGATAATCGGACTCCCATGGATTTCAGCTTCTGTGGACGTTCTAAAATGACAAGATAAAATGCCAACTCTAACACACTTTTCTCTACCTGTAATTCTGAGTTACTGAAACGACAGCACAGTCCCGTTCATTGCACTATTCATGTATCATGTGAATGTGATAAAATAAACTTTAAATAATGGTTTCTTATCATCCTAATTCAGGAAAAAAAACAAAGATCTAGGGGTGGTTTAGAGAAATGTCTCCATAGTTCAGTGTCAGCTTATTTTATCCCAGAAAAAAAAGCTGTCCAAAGTAAGGTAAAAATTAACTCACAAATGATGGGAAGAAACCTCCATTTAATATCTATTACATATCAGGTACTTTACAAATATCACCTCATTTAATCCAAATAATATCTCTACCTGATAAGGTAGCTATTCTTATCATCCTAACTTTACAAATGAGAAAATGAGGCTTAAAAAATCTAAGTAACTTGTCCACAGCCATACAGCAAATAAGTGACTAAATAGGAAGTTAAGCCCAGGTTCTTATCACTGAAACCCATGTTCTTTCCACTCTGCACTCTGTCTTATAAGAAACTATTACAGATAGCAGCATATTTCATGTCTAAAGAGACCCCAGCAACATTATACAGCCATTGCAAGAACAGGCAGCTCTACACATACTAACCTGTAACAATCTCCAAAATATACTCTGAAGCCAAAAACAAACAAACAAACAAAAAAACAAGTTGCAAAACCAAGTATATAGTCTGCTAACATTTATATTTCAAAAATGGAGGCAATGAATAAGAGTGATCCGCACATGTATACGGGTATGTGCGTGGAATAAAAAGGACAGTAAGACTGCAAACAGTGAAGAAATCTTTCACTATCTCCCCTTTTGTGTCTCTGAATTTGGAACAGAGATGCGGTTTTTTGTTTGTTTGTTTTAAAAATATATTTTATTGATTTTTTACAGAGAGGAAAGGAGAGAGAAAGAGAGTTAGAAACATCGATCAGCTGCCTCCTGCACATCTCCCACTGGGGATGTGCCTGCAACCCAGGTACATGCCCTTGACCAGAATCGAACCCGGGATCCTTCAGTCCGCAGGCCGACGCTCTATCCACTGAGCCAAACCGGTTCTGGCCAGAGATGTGTTTTATCTATCCAAAAATAAATAAATTTTTAAAACCACAAAGTGATTTCAACAACCCAGGAACTTCTATCCCTTATGGTACCGTCAAGTATGAAAATATTCCCGGTTTTCTATGGCTGAGACTTCAAAGCAAAGTCTAGAAGCAAGAGAAATCAGAAAGTGGGTTAACTAGATATCCAGAAGCCCACAGCATTCTTCTTGTATTTTCATAAAAATTAACACTTACAAGAAAATGAATAAAATGGCCGCAGAGAGAAATGTGTCATTTTTTGCCTGGAAAGTGAACAAGCTTTGGAAAGATCTGAGGTGAAGGATTACCAGAAATGGGGAATCAACAATAACCAGAGCTGGCTCTGTCTCTCATCTGTCTCTGTCCTCCCCTCCCACCTTGCTCGTTAAGTCTAAACTCTCCACTGAAGCTCACCACTTGGGAGAAAATGAAAAGAAGAGGAAGAAAACAAGGAAGAAAAAACAACTTTATACCAAAATAATTTCCAGATATAGAAACGATTTAAATATTGAAGCTATAGATAAAACAAAACTAAAAGAAATTATAAGTGATTAAACATATAGTCAAGCAAGGGGGAAGATCTTTTTACACATGCACACCAATGGCACAAATCATCAAGTAAATGATTAATTGTTTCAACTCAACACCAGTTTTTAACTTTTCTACATAAAAAGCTATAACTAAAACTATGAGTTAAATGGCCAATGGAAAATATTTGCAATGTTATTATGAAAGATTACAGTGTTTACTACCTAAAGAGCTCTCATAGCCTCTTGAAAAACTATCCAAAACTGAAAGGAGAACAAGAAACAGAAGCATAAACTCCATCCTCAATGAAACCAGGAGACACAGTAACCCCAAACCACAGACTATGAAGACTGGTGAGTGACTTTGCTGAGAGGACCAATAGAGGAACCAATTTGTCCCTCAGAACCCCCCCCAAAAAAGCAGGGATATTAAAGTCCCAAGGAGCCAGAAAGGGTAGGTGGGGGCTGATAAAAGGATGTCAGTTTAAGAAGTTAAGCCTCCTGGTCCTTCTCCTCACCTCTTATAGTCTAACAACTCCCACTCTCCCTTCCCCTGGACAAGAAGAGTTATCCTCAGGAGAAACTACATCAGAGAGGTTCTAGACTCAGGAATACCAGAAACATCTGACTTAACGTAAGGAGGTTAAGTAAAGATTTGCACATACAGCCACCCTTACACACCCAGTCAAGAGCATATGTAGCTAACAAATATCCCCTAGGCAGGAGAATGAAGATCCTTATCTGGAGAAAATGAACAATCCTAGGAGCAGTTCAACAGATATTGACATTGAGGGATCGCCAATTTAAAAAACTGGCAGGTCACCTGATAACCCTGGTAAAACTCTCTAGTCTACCAGCCTCCCATCCTGCTTCATGTGCACTGAGCTTCAAACCAGCATGTTAAGGCTTCAATCTTAAAGATGAACAGCCAAGGATAAAATCATCAAAAGGATATTTGAAGAAACCCTCTCTAGCTGTTGAATGGTGCCCCCTCCCCCCCCAAAAAAAGATATGTGCATGTCATAGTCCCCAAAACCTATAAATATTGCCTTATATGGCAAAATAGTATGATTAAGTTGAGGAACTTAGGAGGAGTTTATCTGGTGGCTTCTAAATGCAATCACATGTGTCTTTATCAAATATAGACACACAAAAGAGAAGACACGCAGAAGAGGAGAAGGCAATGGGACCATGAATGCGGAGATTAGAGTGGTGTGGCCACAGTGAAGGGAGGCCAGCAGCCAGCAGAAACTGGAAGAGGCAAAGAACAGATTCTCCCCTAGAGTCTCCAAAAGGAGTATAGCCCTGCTGACCCCTTGATTTTGAACGTCTGGCCTCCAGAACCGTGAGAGAATAAACTTCTATTGTTTTAAGGCACCCAGTTTGTGGTCATTTGTTATGGTAGCAACATAACAGAAAACCGATACACCCTCTAAGGTGAAAGTTGGAGACCTAAACAAGCAAGCTGCCATATTCCCTCAAAATAGGAGGGGATTGTAGGTAACTTTACATTCCTTTTGTTTATATGCATTTCTGATTTTTCTGAAATGAGTTTTAATGTTATTGAAATTTAAAATTATTAAAAACTACATTTGAGGGGGGGGGGGATCTATTTCCTTAGCCTACCATCATACAGGAATTCCTTTCAACCAGTGGGAAAACAGGAGACCTGGTTACTAGCCCCAACGTTGTCACTCAAGGCACATAGTAAGTGCTCAAAAAATTTGTGTTCATTGAGCATCTATTTTGGTGTCAGATGCTATACTTGAAGCCACAAATGCTATTACTATTATTATTGTCAGTGTTACCTGTCCATCTTTGGATGTCAGCAATCCTCTCTGGGCCCTAGGAAAGGAGATTAGCATGAAGATGACAATGGCAGCTGTGGCCGGATTGAAAAATGGTGAATGGGGTGATTCTGCTCGAGGTTACTGGCCATTTGGAGGGAACCTTCTATTAAAATTGCCTTTTAATAGAATGTTCAGAAAAAGCATAAAAGCTGTACTCGCTAGAGGCCTCTCCATGACATGGAAGGAATTTCCCCCAAGTCAGATTGTTGGAGAGTTGGGTGGAGGCGATGAGGTGAGGGTACTGAGCGTCAAGTTGCTGAACTCCTCCTCCACATAACAAGGGGTGTTTTCCTAACAATCAGAAACCTGAGTGTGTAAGCAGGTAAGGACAGACAACAGGTGAGGGACTGAGGGTGTGGGTAGCAACTAATGTGGAGATACCACCAGGTAAGGTGTGACCAGCCTTGCTGGAAGTAATTTTCTCTGTATCTTTAAAGTTCCCCGAGGTAAATGAGACAATAAAATTGGCTGCACTGACCCAAGCCATTCCTCAGAATTCGTCAAGGCTGATTTTGCTCCCTCTTTCCCCTCTTTCTTCCTTGCTGGTCTTCATAAGCCCTGCACAGTCCCCAGCCTCATCCAAGATAATCCCACTGCCCATGGTCTTGACCTTGGACTCCTCATTCCTTCCCTTCCCAGACTTTGTTTTCTGTTCCCCTCAATTGCTGACCTAGTGATGATCCAAGAGGATGTTACCACCTAAAGTCCCAAACCATGGACAAGACCTGACCTGGCCTGTCCCTGGATTTATCATAAAAATCATCTTCAGCCCTAGCCATTTTGGCTCAGTGGATAGAGCGTCAGCCAAAGAGTCCCGGTTTGATTCCAGTCAAGGGCATGTACCACGGTTACACGCCCCTCCTCTGCCCGGGCCCTGGGCGCAGGAGGCAACCAATCAATGTGTTTCTCTCACTTTAATGTTTCTCTCTGTCTTTCCCTCTCTCTTCTACTCTCTCTAAAAATCAATGGAAAAATATCCTCGGGTGAGGATTAAAAAAACCATCTTCAGTGAGATGATCTCTGTTGTAATCCAATGGGACCAAGTTCAAAGTATAATCTTAGACCTAGGCAAAGTTGGTTACCTGGGGATAGGAGCCCTGTGGTAATTGTGGATACAATTGACATCATCTATAGGTCTAATTATTCTGTGAATTAAATATAGTAATCCAATTATAAAATTGGATTGAAACAAACATAGCCAAATGCCAATAATGAAACTTAAGTCTGAGGGCTCTCTATCTCATCTTCTTTTATACCCCTCATGAGAGGTGCTCTTCTTTCACACCCACCACAAAGCGCTGACCAGTCAGGGTTTTGCTTTCTCCAGAATCTACACACTCCTCCTCAAGAGGCTGCATGGGGTGGTGGCAAGCATGTAGTCTATGGACTCAGAGAGCCCAGGGCTCAAATCCTAGCCTTGTCACTTATCAATTTGTCTTACTTTCCCCACCCATAAAGTTGTGCTAAGGCTTAGAAGTTACGTATATGAACTGGTGACTTCAAGGCCCGGCTCCAATTGGGCTTCTGTAAAGTATAGGCATTGATCCTGGAGTCAGGAACCGAGTGTAGGTATTAGACACCAAGCTCCCCTGGTTTCATTGCATTAAGGAGTCACTGCCTCATCTCACCAAAGAGGCATCTTCTGACTTTCAAGTAAGCACAGGCCCAGCTAATTATGCGTGTGTGTCCCAGGTGCAGGACCGGGAGCCAGTCCAGGCAGGCCTCTGGGGAAACATGCAGAAGAGAGCACTGAGCCTGTTTGTTCCCTCACCTGGAAGAGGTTAGCCGCTTCCAGGACCCGCTGGACGTTCTGCTTGGTGATCAGCGCCTTGCTGGTGTAGGTGTAGTCCAGGAGCGTGTGCATGGTCTCAGCATCGACTCCTTTGATAATGATCCTCTTCTCATACTTTTCCTTTAAGTCATTGCAGAACATGGCCCTGGAGGAGAGACATGAGAATGTAAGTCCCACTGCAACCCTTGGTTCCAGGACTGTAAAGACCCCCCTTCAGACCTGTCTGTCCCATGGAACAGATTAACAAAGTCATGCAGATGGGATCCTAATCTAATAGGATTGGTGTCATTATCAAAAGAGGAAGAGAGACCAAAACTCTCTCTCTGCCATGTGAGCACACAGTGGGCATCCATAAGCCAGGATGGGAGTCTTCACAAAAACAGACCATGCTGGCTGGCACCATGATCTTGGACTCCTAGCCTCTAAAATTATGAGAACAGGTGCCACTATCTTCCAGCCACGTCGCTGAAATTGGAAGGTCCCAAAGTGGAGCCCTGGTGATGGAATGTACATCCCAAAACTGGAAATCACTCATCAGTTCAAATTACTTGACTAGCCTACTTTTGAACCTTTTATTTTAGTTAATGAGATCTTCTCCCTCGGGTTCCCTCTGTCCTTCTTCCTCCATCCTTATCAGCAATAATCCGTTACCCTTCTCTCTTCCCTCCTCTTCTCTCTTTCCTTCTCTCTTTCTTTCTTTTGCCCCCCTTATATTTATTATTATATTATATTATTATTATTAAATTATTATTATTATTATTTTAATCCTCACCCAAGGATTTTTTCCACTGATTTTTAGAGAGAGTGGAAGAGAGAGGAAAAGACAGAGAGAAACATTGATGTGAGAGAAACACATCGGTTGGTTGTCTCCTGCATGAACCCCGACCAGGGCCTGGGCCGGGAGAAGCCTACAACTGAGGTACGTGCCCTTGATGGGACCCTTTGCTCTATCCACTGAGCCAAACTAGCTCTCTTTCCTTCCCTCTTTCTCCTCACAGACTGTGATAATATGAAAAAAAAGAGATGTGAATTCTGAAATGTTAACAAACCCCAGCCTGGAACCAGAGGTGCGGTGATGTCATTTGGACCAATGGCCACTCTCTTCAGCCATAAATCCTCTTGGCCAGAGGGGCACAGAGCTGTCTACAGAAGCACACACCTTTTAAAGTGATGTCATGTAGGACCTACCTTGCTGTCTCCTCATTCCATAAAGAACCCTGCCATCAAAGCAACCACACAATTCCTTCCCAGCCAGCTCAGCCTGCCTTCCCGGGAGGCACTGGACAAGTTCACTCCCCAAGCCTCCTCTGTTTGAGTTTGTAGAGCAGCATGGCCCAATAGAAACACAATGAGAGCCATATGTGCCATTTTAAATTTTCCAGTAATTTTATTTTTTTAAGTAAAAAGAAGTAAAATTAATTTTAATAGCCTTTATTTAATATACCTCAAATATTATCATTTCAACATGCAATAAATATTTTAAAATTATTAATGAGATAATTTACATTCTTTTTTTCATACTAAGTCTTCAAAATCCTTCATGTATATTTTATTCTTAAAATACATCTCAATTCAGACCAGCCATGATACAAATGCTTAGTGGCCACATGTGACTAGTGGCTATAGTATTAGATGGTGCAGCTGTAGAGCACCAATCCTGAACTCTGGGGTTGAGACACCCGGATCTGCAATCATGTCAGAGGGCAAAGTGTATGTCACCCGCATGAATGCCATGTATGTGAATATATGAGAAACAGGACATTTAGCAGGAAAGGGTGGGCAGTGATGATGAGGTCAAATGAAGGGTCTTATCACTGAGGCACATGTCGCCAGAGTCCCACCAAGATGAAATTTAGAAAGGCTACTTCACCTAGGTTGTGGTTTTAAGGTTAGTGAAAGTTGAATTTCATTGAATGTGTATAATCTCAAACATTCCAATGAAAACTGGAAAAGTCTAATAGGGAGGTGTTTTAATATTAAATGAGGTAGATATGTAAATTGTCTAATTCAGTGCCTTGAGCTCTGAAGGGCTCTTAAAGGAAGCCTTTCCCATGTGATACAATTACTGGGGTCATCTGGACTCTTGCTCGGGCTGTCACCCAGACCCAGCTTCTGAATTCTCTCTTGGACTCAGTCACTGAGTAAGATCTTGCCCCAGCTCAGCCCATACCTAACTGGGTCCCCCAGGAGCCAACCTTTGTGAGCTAGTGATGTTTTAGGGGCATGAGGGAGTAGGACTGGGGAGAGGATGAGAACAAGCAAGACAAATGTTGTATAGAAAGTCATATTATTTTTTTAATATGTTTTTATTGATTTTAGAGAGAGAGAGGGATAAAGAGATATAAACATCAATGAGAGAGAGACGTCGATCAGCTGCTTCCTACAAGCCTCTCCCTCCCCCACCAATTAGGGATTGAGCCCAAAACCTGGGCATGTGCCCTGACGGGGAATCAAACTGGGGACCTCTTGGTTCATGGGTCGACACTCAACCACTGAGCCACACCAGCTGGGCTAGAAAGTCATTTTATTCTACAGGGAACCACTGAAGAATACAATCCAGAGCTGTTCCGACAAGAGGCAAAGAAGCTGGACAGACTGTGCTATACCAGCACCTGCCGGCAGTCTCAGTTGAGGAGGTAAATTCTCAGCACTTCTGGTTTTCAGTGGGTGAGTGTTCATGTGCACAAGCAAAGGGGCTCTGGGAGCCTCGGGTGCAGTACTGGCTGGTAGCAGGTGGAGAGGGGGCTGTGGTCTGGTCTAGGCTCTGATGCTAACTCACTGTGTGACTTTGTACAAGTGAGCAAACCTCAGTTTCCTCCTCTGTGACACGGTTTAATAATAGTCCCTATGCCAGAGTTGTTAGAAAGAATAAGTAAGATAATGTACACCAAGTACCCAACACTCACTAAGCGAAGGCATTTCGGACCAGATGAGAGGATTCTTGGCAGGCTGGTGAGGGATTCTTGGGGCAGGTGGGTCAATCACATTCTGACTTGCAACCCTCGATGCCCAAGTCCAGGCCAGTAAGTGGGTATCAGTCATTGCACTGCTGCCCACCACCCATCCAGAGTAGAGTTAGGTACAGGCTGCACACACACTGGTCTAGAAACATTAGCTTGGTGCCAGGCACATAGAATCTCATTAGATGTTCCTGGAAGAGAGAGGAAGGAAGTGCCCTAAAGATAGTCCCTCTCGGAGCTCCAGTGGCGCAATCGGTTAGCGCGCGGTACTTATAAGATAGTCCCTCTCTTGCCTGCTTTAGCTCCCAAAGAGCATTTCTCTGCTCTCCTCTGAGACTTTTTCACTGATTTTCTGCCACTTAAATACACTCTCCTGGGCCACAAGCATCAGGCTGAACATAGATAAGGCGAAACTAAGGAGAAATGTGTGTATTTCTCATGGACCAAACTCTGTGGCCTCTGCCACTCTCCCAGGAGATCCATGGAAACACTTTGGCAAAGTTGGGACCCCATGAAATGTGCATAACCTGGGCAAGGTGGGCCACCCCTAAGTTCCCCTTTAACAGCAGTAATCTTTTACATTTATGTGTATAGCACTTTGTAGGGCAAACAACATTATTTTCTTTGAATATTACACCCATTTTGTAGGTGATAGACTGAGGTAGAAATTACTAGTAAGTAAATTGCCCAAGACATTACAGGTTGTCAGCAATAAAATGGGGGCCAGAGCCTAGGACTCTGGGCTCTTCGTCTGGAGTTCAACAGCGCATGAAACTAAGAAAATCAGCAGGAGTTCAAGGTCATCTTTAGGGGTCAACTGAGTTTCAGCACTGAGTGAACCAGACCAAGCTTTGCTCTCTGAGAACACAGCTGAGTTAGTTGCTGACCATTTTCCCCTTAGCTTATACACGATATAAGTAAAAATTTTTGTGCAATAAAAATTGTAGGGAGTGGCTATAGGGTCAAGCCTCAGACTGACCTGAGGCAGAGCCACATACAAGTCCCAGCTGGGAGGGCAGAGCCCTTCTAGCACAATTAAGCTTGACCTTACAGTCCTCCCTTGTTATTAGGTAGCTATTGGGCTGTGGGAGGTGCAGCAAGTGCTGCCAAAAAAAGGCTTGAGTAATGAAATAGATTTGAAACTCACAAGAACATTGTAAACATGTTGACCACTCCCCTTGCTTTGCTTTGTGTGATCTGACTATAAAATAAAGCTTCCGCTTACAGGCTGGGTCACTGTTTCCTCATCCAGGCAGTGATCCACCTGATCCCGACTGTATTCTCTTGTCCGTCTTCTTTAATCTTTCACTGCCCTTCCTCAGGTTCACCCTTGGCCATGCTGGATGCGGTTCAAAAAATACTTTCTAGCCAGACACTGACCAATTCCCATGAGACTCTTGTAAAACAGAGGTAGCTATTAAAATCCTCATTTCACAGTAGAAACAGTCTTGAAGTAGGAAGCCAGTTGCCCAATACTTGAGTCAGCTCAGACCCCAAAATAGAGCTTGAGCGAGTGAGCTTCTCTCCTACAACAGCCATGAAGGCATCGCAGGGCCCCAAACACTGCCTGGGTCACACTGCCCTCTGAGCTCTGCAGGCCTCACTTCTTATCTCATCCAGATATCACCTCCTCAGAGCAGGCCTCACTGATACTGCCCCCATCTAAATAGTCACTCCCCAACATCTTCATCTCCTTTGTTTTTCTTTATAACCTTGTCATAACTTGAAATTATATTACATATCTGTTTGTTAACTAGTTTAATTATTGTCTCCCACTAGAATGTAAGCTGAGTGAAGACATGGGTGCCATGCTCACTACTGCATCACAGGGGTTAGAACAGGCCCTGTAATCTAGTAGGAATTCAGTAAATATTCAGGGGGGAAATGAATAACTGAATAAATAAATTAATAAGTGAATGAATAAATGAATGAACTTGTCTTTCCTAGCCCATGGGTGTTTGATTGTGACAAGAATCTGCACCTCCAAAAATGAGCAAACCCCCTTTGAAGGATGAGACTGAGCGGGCCTGCCTCCTGTGCTCTCCACCCCCACAGAGAACTTGCATCACACCTTCAGGTCCAAGACCTGAATATTGAAGAAGACACGCCCAAACTGGAACATTCCACTTACAACTTTGATGAGTTCTCTATGCTCCTGCAGTTCCTAATGTCACCAGTTCAGAATTTTTCTCCCAGCCCAAATGCCCTATGGCTCACCCTCCCCACGCTTCCAAACCTGCCTCTGAAGTCTCTGCCTCCTCTACCTCTAACCCCACCACAGTCCTAAAAACCAATACCCACCTCCACCACCTCCACTATCTCATTCCTAAACTGGCTCCACCAGTGTTTTCCCCTGCTCTGTTCTTCCTCCCAGCCCTTTACCATCCCAGGGGAACTAACTCCTCTGCATCAGAGACATATTCTGGGTTGGAGTGGCTGTGACATTGTTTGCAAACTGGGTTAAATTCTACTTAAGAATATGTGTCCTTAGGTATACAAATGGTTAAAATTTTTTAATTAATGTGCTGCTTAATGAACACTATCATTAAGAAAGGATTATTGGATATAAACCTAATGTGAAAAACCGATCGAAAGGGTTTTCACTGCAAAGAAAGCAAGGAGTCAGCAGATGCAAGGGTGACCTACCATGGACTGACATCATTGTCTATGATCCCAGCACCTCTAAGCTGAAAGCTGGGACTACAATTTTATTAAGCTCACCAAAACCCCACTCATAATTTGTTTGCAAACCAAAATTTAAGAACCATTGCCCTACAGAGAGATCACCTCACTTCCTAACACAAGGGCCCCTTGGCTCACCCTGAGAATGAGGGAATTAGACAAAGGTCCAGGTCAAGGGAACAACTGACAGGGGACTGACATGCCCTTGAAAGCTCTGCCTCCCTGTGGATTGTCCCTTTTGTCTTCTGAGATTCACTCCTCCTAACATTTCACCAGGCCTAGGGCTGCATCACAAATTGTAGGGAGTGGGGACCAGGGAGGTTCAGATGGAAGCAGACCTTGTCCTGGCCTCTTAAGTCTTTCTCTAGCTTGGCTGCATAGACAGAACCCCTTCAGCTTATATTCAAATAACATAGTTCATTAGAGCTAGTTCTGAAACAGGATGACATGCCAAAGCCTTATTAGTAATAGTGTGCAATTCTGTTCTTACCGGCCGTGCACATGCAAATTCCATACCCTTGGAGGGTGCCTTCAGAAAAGCATTTAGGGGTTCATGGCCATCTCACTTTCCACTCCAGAGACATGACTAACAGCACTCTGCCCTCTCTCTCCAGGGCCTGGAGGCAGCCCCTTGAACCCCAACTGCTGGCTGAGTCTTTGCTCCAAACTGAGAGGAGCTGGAACTCCAGAGCTGCCCCCACCTGACTCTAAACACCATCAGACCTCTAAAGAACTGCCTTCTGCCAAGTTCCTTGCCCAACTTCACCATCCTTCAAGGACACCGCTCATGCACCTTGTGGGGATCAGAACTCCAGCCATGTTCCTATAGAACCAGAGTCCCTCCCACCCACTGGCCTATTGCTGAAGCTTCAGCATGCCATGTAACTCAGCCCATCCAAGTTTATGAGAGAAAGCAGGGCTTGTTCTATCCTGCAAGCCCAGGATAGAACATCAATCACAACAAAGCTTGTGGTTAGGATTCCACAATGATTCAGCCACAAAGATATATGGGCACCTCTTGTTTTGCCTGCCTGACGTTTTCCTCATTGTTCAGTGGGAGCACTCAGAGTTTCCTTTGGGAACTATCCCTCCTCCAATATCAGTCTGGGGAGTTTAAATGGAGCTTGCCCCATTTCTTAGACCATGGGTGAGCATGGTCCAAGTCACATATTATGCCTCCCAAGCCAAAGTGATTGAGTCATGTTTGGGCACAGGAAAAAGCTGGTCCAAGTGAGGCCAATTTTAGAACTTTCTCTGGAATTATTGGGAAAGAGAAGCTCTCTTCCCACTGGAGTCGCTGAGCTGGGAGAAATAAAAGCCTAGAGCTGCTGAACCTCTTCCTGCCTCCCTGGGTGGGGACCCTCCCTGGGAGAGAACAACACAGAGGGAAGGAGAGCCAAGAGATGGAGAGAGAAACTGAGTCCTGGTGACATTATTTGAGTACAAGGATCCAATTAGGCCTGAAACCAATACTCCTGGACATTTAAATTAGGTGAGCAAATAATTGTTTTAATTCTTAAACCAGTTTGATCTGAGTATCTGCCCTTTGCAATGCAGAATCCTGACTGACACACCTGACAAGAGAAGCCCTGAACAACAAATGGGCCTACATGCCAAAGAAGATTGTCTAAAAAGTGCCAGGAAAAGAAATGTTAAAATACTCTCAATGTTGGCATATAAGGCCCTTCACCGTCTTGTCTGTCCCCTTCCCCTCCCATGAGTAGCTACACTGAATGACTAGCAGTTTCCATCATGTGCCTCTGTTTACATCAACACCATTGGGCTCCAGATAGGTTTTTCTATGTACGTTCTCTTGAGTCTATTTTTTTAATATGTCTCCTCTTCTATTAGATTATAAAGCATCTGAAGGGCAAGGGTTGAATTTTATTTCTCTCGTAATTCTTATTTACTGGGCCACAGTACACACTTAATGTTTTTTGGATGGATGGATGGATGGATGGATGGATGGATGGATGGATGGATGATGGATGGATAGGTAACTGCACATGCAGTGCAGTCCTGCACTTCAAGTAGGCCAAGTGGATTTGTTTATTTTACCCCACTCTCTCCAATCACACATTTCCCCTCTAACTATCATGAGAATAAATAATGAGGAGCTCCAAGACTGAGTGACCTGGAGCAAAGCATATGTGTGGACTGTATTATCTAGTGATTCTCAAAATTGGAACCCCAGGCCCAGGATGTTTATCCCAAGCCCTCCTGTCCGAGATTTTACATTATAAAACATGGGATTGTTCTTCACCTTCATTTCCTTGTGTGCACCTCCCACCTCCTTGCTGGAGATGAAACCTGGCTTCCCCTAACAAAACGCCACTTCCCTCACAGCCCCTTCAGCGATGTCTGGTCTGATTCTCACTTCCCACCAGGCAGGGAGCTGGGTCAGCACGGTGCTTACTGTCCACTGCCACATCCTGGCAAGGCTGTTGCCCTGGAGGCGCCTTATCACCGTCCTTTTCACCCCAGCCACGCCCCCGTGCTGGCTTCCTTATGACCTCCCGTTCATTCATTATCCAGAGGTCACAGACCAGCCTCTGCTTAAAGATTTTTATGAGCATTCCCTGATTCTGACCACTTAGGAACGCATGAATCTGCACTGGTCCCAATCCTCTCCCCCAAGTATTCGTATGTTGACACTTCCTCAGGCATAGATGTTATCCCTATTGTGATACATGTGTTCCAGACTTATCCCTCTGCCAGCTGCCACAGAGGGGTCTGGACTGGCAGGCCTGTTTTTTCATCCAGAGAAAAAGGGGAGGAAGACAGGAGTTCCTCCAGCCAGAGAGGAATTTTAAAGCCAGAGGTGAAGAAGCAGCCACCAAGGTTGGCCTACACTCACAGCTACCCAGGCCAGGGCCTGCTACACTCACTAAGCCTTGCACCATAATGTCTCTATTTCTAATTGGTCCTACCAGACAGAACTTTTAATAATTTTAACCAAGATCTCAGATCACTTTCCTGCTTATAAACTCTTCTGGCCTCCTACTGCCTATAAGATACATTTCAAACACTTCATCTTGATCCAACAAAATCTTTCAAGGTCTGACCCTGCCCATTCCTCAGCTTTATTGGTCCAGACATATCCTTTGCTCCAACCCTACTCTTCTGTCTCTGGTTCCCATGCTTACGCTGCATGATACCTTCCCAGATGTGTATTCTTTTGCCTGGAATGCTGCCTGCCTTCTCTGCCTCATTTCGCCTCTGACCAAAGCCTATTCATCCCTTAAAACTCCACTCAGCTATTACCTCTTTCAGGAAGCCTTCTCTGACTGCTTTCTCTCCAGTCTCATTTAATAAGCAAAGTTCCATCATAGCACTTATCACCTCTGACTGAAACATTGATTTATACCTGTCCTTCTCCACTAAGTAGCTGTGATTTCAAGGTCAAGCAGAAACCATAACCCATTCATCTTTGTAGACTCAGTACCTAGCATAGAGTAGGCACTTAATAAATTCAAGTCAGTTGAATGAATACATGAATGGATAGATAAATGGAATTTCACTAACCCCACTCAGCATTACAGTACTGAAAGCTTAATATTTTGTGTCACTCCCTCCACCCAGACATTTGCACCTTAAGAGAGGTTATATATATGACCCATTATTCCTCAATTAAAGGCCAAATACTAAAGAAGTATGGAAAGAGTGTAAGTTTTCATAGCAATTACTAAGAATCCTCTTCCCCTCTATCTCCAGTTAATTTGCTAATGAGATAGATATCTTCTGCCAACCCAACCTGCTATCCTGAGCTTTGAGGATACTGCCAGTCACCTAGAACTTTGCTAGATTTCCTAATCTCCATTCTCTTTGTCTTGTGTATGTATGTGTGCGTGTGTGCATGTGTGCGTGTGTGCGTGTGTGTGTGTGTGTGTGTGTGTGTGTGTGTGTTGTATTCATTAACCACACCTTCCAGGAATTATTCAGTGGACATCTGTCCCTCCCTTAATTCCCTAACACCAAAATGCCCTTGATATCCAGCCCCTTATAAGCCTGAACTTACTCCACATAAAACACATCATGATCTCTTTTTTTAAAAAAATACATTTTTATTGATTTCAGAGAGGAAGGGAGAGATAGAAACATCAATGATGAGAGAGAATTATCATTTGGCTACCTCCTGCACGCCCCCTACTGGGGATCAAGCCCACAACCCAAGCATGTGCCCTTGGCCAGAATCTAACCAGGGGCCCTTCAGTCCTCAGGCCAACGCTCTATCCATTGAGCCAAAGCTAGAGCCATCATGATCTCTTGAATGTCAGTCAGCTCTCACTTGTCCCTGGACCTAAATCATTATATGTAAACCTGCTGGTAGTTAATCTTATAGCCCATCAGAAAAAGTTATGATGGAATTTTGGGGTTGATTTTTGGGTTTTTTTAATAATATATTTTTATTGTTGATAGTATTACAGGTATCTCCCATTTCTCCCCTTTACCCCAACTCCTCCCAGTCCATGCCCACCCACCTCCCCAGATCTTCACTAGGGTTGATTGTGTTTTAAAGTCACAGAGTATCAACACTCCTTTAATTATTGTGGCTTTAAAGGTTTCCATAAAAGTTTAATGTAATAAAAGAATGCCTACCCTTAGCTGGCATAAAACATATAGGTTGCCTAAATAATATTCCTTCAAAGTAAGGGAGACTTATCTGTATACAGAAATAGCTTCTCCAAAAGAACTTAAGATGGCTTATACTAAAGCAGCAGATGTACGATAAAATACAAAACAATAAAATAAGAAATAAGGCCCAGCCATGGTGGCTTAGTCGTCAAGCATCAACCTATGAACCAGAAGGTCACAGTTCAACTCCTGGTCAGGACATATGCCCGGGTTGTGGGCTCGATCCCCGGTCGTGCAGCCAATCAATGATTTTCTCTCATCATTGATGTTTCTATCTCTCTCTCCCTCTCCCTTCCTCTATGAAATCAATAAAGATGTTTTTTTAAAAAAGAAAAGAAATAAGTAATTAAAGTAGGAGGAGAATATAACACTGAAACCTAGGCTAAAAAAAAAGCCAATGCAATGAGCTTCCTGATAGCCAAAGCAAAACAGAAGTACAATAAGTTGACTAATAAAAGAAAATAAACCAGGATTTGCTATCCCTCTTTAATGAACATTTGTTTTCCTTTTGTACAGTGCCTCCCCCTCTGGGTAATGTTCTAGTTCAAATGGCGTACACACACACCCTCAAGAATTTGGCCAAAGGTGGACTCTTGAATCAAGCTGGACTGATCATTGTGCCCCACCTCCCTGGCACAGTGATTGGTTTAGGATTGGGTAATTGAATGGAGCTGGGCCAATCAGAGTCTTTCCCAGGGGTTTCAAACTGAAGCTAGCCCTCCAGTTTCTCTCTGGAATCAAAGTCTCAGAGCTGCCAACAGGCAAACTTTCAAACATGTGGCAGATCCATCTGAGAAATGCCACCTGAAAGAGAAGCTGAGTGAAGGTGGAGAGAGAGCCCCTGACTGCATTCAAGGCCCTGGTTCCTCTTCCCCCTGGGCTCTGCTGCATCCTGGCCCTTCCTATGATTTGGTTATGTGGCCAGATATCTTCCTCTTTTGCCTGAGCTGATTTAAGTTGAGTGCCTATCCCTTACAACCAAAAGAATGCTGACTAATATAGAGTATTGAACAATATGATCATGGTGAGCTGCAAGGCAGTTTTACCAAAAGCACAGATGTTCTGCATTGGGCCAGCTCTTCCCAGCAACTGCTTGATGTTTGCTATATTAGAATTTAGTCTGTAAAGGCATTTTCATGCAGGGACAGTTACATATCCATGTCTTTGATGCAGGGATAAAGCTCAGAACTTGATATATTAATGACAAAAGTATTTCTCTGTTGTGCTTTAATTGAGAGCTGCATGGAACATTATTCAAAAGAGGAGAAGACTGCCCTGGCTGGTTTGGCTCAAGTAGGTAGAGCATCGGCCTGCAGGCTGAAGGGTCCCAGGTTTAATTCCAGTCAAGGGTACATGCCTGGGTTGTGGGCTCGATCCCCAGTGGGGAGTGTGCAGGAGGCAGCTGATCAATGATACTCTCTCATCATTGATGTTTCTATCTCTCTCTCCCTCTCCCTTCCTCTCTGAAATCAATTAAAAAAATATTGGGGGGAAAAAGAGAAGACTAGGTTTTCTGGTCTTAATTGAAAGAAGATTCACATGCCCTAGACCAGCTGTGGGCAAACTACGGCCCGCGGGCCAGATCCGGCCCGTTTGAAATGAATAAAACTATTGAAAAAAAAGACCGTACCCTTTTATGTAATGATGTTTACTTTGAATTTATATTAGTTCACACAAACACTCCATCCATGCTTTTGTTCCGGCCCTCCGGTCCAGTTTAAGAACCCATTGTGGCCCTTGAGTCAAAAAGTTTGCCCTCCCCTGCCCTAGACCCATGCTCGGCAAACTGCGGCTCTCGAGCCACATGCGGCTCTTTGGCCCCTTGAGTGTGGCTCTTCCTAAGCCTTAGGAGTACCCTAATTAAGTTAATAACAATGTACCTACCTATATAGTTTAAGTTTAAAAAATTTGTCTCTCAAAAGAAATTACAATCATTGTACTGTTGATATTTGGCTCTGTTGACTAATGAGTTTGCCGACCTCTGCCCTAGACACCAGGGATGGAGATAAGAGAGATAACATTTTATTGAAAATTCAAAGGACCTGATTGCACTTCTACCCTGGGGATGCAACCCCCCCTGAGAAGACTTCTTTTAGGATTGGAAGGCAGATCAAGGGTCATAGATCTATAGTACTTACATATAACCACCTTAGTGGTTCTGCCAAAAGGAAAATATTAAAAGTATAAAATACAGAGCCCAAGGTTAGAAGTACAAACAATAGTTCACTGGAGTTTACCAGGCGTACCAATTATGGCAGTAGCAATTCTCAACACTTTTGCCATTAGTGAGGTTTTTAATCCAGACCCAGATGGCCTTAACTCATTCTTGTTTTCCTTTGCATTCATTCTATCACCTACACTTGCTGGCTCCTTTTCAGACACCTTACACATTGTGGAGGAAAAACCAAAGTATTACATCTAAACACAGCTTAAGAGTAACCTCTCACCCACATTCCTGCCATCCAGTAATTGGGTAATATATAATAATGATTAATAGGTTGTGTCCACAATACCCTCCTCATTCCTAGCCTCATGTTTGATTTTTGTAGCAAGTAGTCAAAGTCCCCTCATTATATCCTCAGGGAACCAGACCCAGAGGCAGATACTGAGGTACAAGGCAAAGACCAAGCCCAGGCAGGGATTTCAGCACTGGCCGCAACAAAGGAGCTTACTATTGACTCAGACTCAGCCTGGAAGCTTTTATATTTATGTAAGAAAAGCCAGTCTTTAGTAAGACTGAGAGAAGCCTGAGGACCCCTCTCTTTATCACCAAGACTCCCCTCCCTCTGTCCACCCTGGAAATCATAACATGGTTGCTCTCATAGGTCAACATCATTTATGGAGTGTGTCATAGTCATCAGTGAGTTGCTCCCCACCAAATGGAGAGAACCACTGGTTTAAACAGAGATCCTTTGGAAGGTGGCCCCTCCAATGACATCGATGTGGTGACCTGTTCAACATAGCATAAATGGCAGCTTTATTAGTAGTCTTTTAAAACATTTTAAAACATTAATGAGTGATAAATCTATGCTTCCCTCCATTTTTCTGCCATAAACATATTTGGACTCCTTGGCATTTGGCTCTTTGATATTTAAGGTATGTTATGAGCTACTTTCGAAGCTTTATTCACCCTCACCCTTTTCTCAGTCTCAACTCTACATATTTTCCCAACTTCCTCATTCCACTTGAAACTTTTAAATAGGCTCTCAAAGGGAACTACACCATCTGAGTTAGTAATATAGTCCTTGTTTACTGCCACCATGGTTTTCATATGCAGCTAGATAATAGTTGGGCAGCAGGCCCAGAGAAATGTATAGGATGATGGAACTGAGGAAGATTCTGGGGGGAAATGGAACTGGGGGGTTTTTTCTGGTGCATTGGACCACGTGAGAGATTATTATGGAGAGGCTGTGAGCAAAAGATATCCCCAAAGCAAATGGAAAAAGTGAATTATTAATTTCAGGAAAAGCAAAAGATTTACAAGAAAGGAAATGTAATCATATCACACAATTTGGCTCAACAGGAAATAATGTTTTTAAGGATATAATGTAAACTTTAATACAAATTTATCAAAAAAGGTGATAACATTATAGAGAGATTATAGAGAAGAAAAGTATACAGTAAAAGAGTTAAGTATAAGTGCTAAGTCCTTATTAGACATACTAGGAATTCATAAACATCTAACACTGAGAAATCAAGAAAGAGCAATATAAGCATATTTGGTAGAAATATAAATATAATATCAGAATAAACAGATAAATGTTGAAAATGCTGGGGTGTGGTGGGCAAGACTGAAGAGTAGAGGAGGTGAAGATAAATCTTTGTTTTTTATTATAAGCCTTTAAATACTATTTGACTCCGATAACTATTTGCATGTAATACTCTGATAAAAATAATTTTAATTTTAAAAAATATATGTGAAAATTTGAAAGGCTAGGAAGAGATAGTTCACAGAAAGAGAACTTCTTTAAAATAAGAGAAATGCAAATTAAAACTAAAGTGAAGTACTGTTTCTCATCAACCAAACTGGGAAAAAATCCAAGTTTGCGGCCATCCTCTTTTGACAAGGCTGTGGGGAGTATAAAATGATAGAATCGGGCAATAGCCACTAAAACTGCAGATGCATTTCTCTTTGATTCAGCAAACCCTCTTCTAGAAACCCTTGCATGCCTATGAAATGCCATGTGCATAAGGTTATTCATTACAACACTGTTTGTAAAAGCAAAGGATTGAAAACAACCCAAACGCCTGTCAGTAGGTGACTGGCTAAATAAAGTATGGTTCCATCACTTAGTGGAACATATTTATGTTCTGAATGAATAAAGATTTATTTTTTAAAAACCTACATAATTTTACAAGCAGCTTCCAGGCCCACCTCAGCTCCGAGGGCTGTCAGTGCCTCTCAGACAAAGCAAACTCTCCGCCCTTCCAAAGGCTGAGCATAAAGGGAACTTGGCTCTCAACCCCTTTCAAAATCTTAGAAACAAAGCAAAACAGGCAGTGAGGCAATGTCAGAGTTCACGTCGGTCCAGGTTCAAATCCCTCTTGGCCACTTTGCTCACTGACACACTCGGGCCTTGGTTCCTCATCTGTAAAGGAGGATGAAATTCCCTCCCTCCCAGGCTTGCTGTGGGACAGTGTATGGGCCACCGGGGGCCGGGCCCACAATGCATGCTCAACAACAAAAGTTGTTATTAATAGTCGTGCCAGAAAAAGGAGTCCTGTCTCCAGGATTAATGTGTTCAGGAGAAGAGGACAATCATCTTGGAAATACCAAGATAAGAATCAAGGCACAGCGCTGAAGAAAAGAATAGAAGGAATTTCCCTTCATGACCAGGCAGTTTTGGAAGAGACTCTTCAACCACAGGCAGAAACATGCACCATGTGGGCACCTCCAGCTTCCCTAAGCAGCCTACACAGCAGGATGGGGAGGACTGAGCACACACACCCTCTGTTTAGGATGAGAATCCCAAGGATCAGAGAAGCCACTGATGTACTCGAGAGCACACAGCCAGCAGTCCTGTTCCACAGCCGGGAGGAACCGCTAATCGGGTACACATTTTATGATAGCGTTTTCCAGTGATTTAAAAGAGAAAGAATAATTCTAAAAGTGAGTACTCGGGCCACAGAGCTAAGTTAACTCCCATTCACTTCCCAACGGGTCTGTGATCAATGGGAAAGCATATGGTCAATATTGGTGGTGTAAGTAGTGTGTTTATCATGTCAACCCATCGTCACAGCTGTGCCTGTGCTTTACCTTTTATACACTTCCTGTGGAATGAAGCCCAAAACTTAGTAGCAGTTTGTACTGCAGTAAAAACAAGTATTTCCAGAATGTGCCCAATCCCTGCTCCAGCAATGACCAGACATGTAATGTTGGGTTGCCATGTCCTCCTCGGTAAAAGGGCGTATCAGCCACCCTCATTGTGCTGTTGCAAAAATAAAATCAGGTAACTGTCTGTCTGGCACTTAGCAAGCACCACTTCCCACAAGCCCAGCCCTCCTCTTGCCTTGTCTACATACGGGGTTTAATCAGTCCCACAACAACCTCCTGAGCCTATTCTTTGAATTCCAAAGAAAAATCTTCCCATAAGCATCTCAAAAAAAATTTTTTAAAGAAAACACTTTGATGATATGCACAAAGGTAAATAGTTTTTCATTTCCTCAGCCAGAAACAAGAGGTAAGAACCATCTCATTGAGAAGAATTATAAAGGGTATTTCTTTTTCAAATTCCCCAAATATCTGTTTATCCACATTTCCTTTGGGGACTGGTTCCCACCATGTCTACATTAATCTGGATCCAGCTGTATTCACTGGGTTCCTGATTCGCCCACATTCCGGCCCTAGGCATTTGCTCATGGTAACCACTCAATAATTGGTTCTTAGTTTCACCAAGCAGAATGAGGTGACAAATTTCCACAGAGATACAGTGAGCATCTACTATATGCTGGGCGTGTGTGTCTCAGATTTGATTATCACAACAATCCCATCTTACAGACAACAAAACAGAAACTTAGAGCACTGAGTGACTTGCATAAAGTCCCATGGCCAGGAAGGGGCAGAGTGGCACGGAGCCCAGGCCTCCGAATTTGCTGTAACTAGGAGCCTCTCTCTTCTAAAGCACCTTTGTAACAGCTCTCCCTTCTCACCCACCCCCTCAGCACAAACAGAAATCCCTAATTTTCAGCAAGTCATTTGAAAACTGCAAAAGAGGGGCCATATCCTTTTCTCTACCTCTATTGGTGAAAAATACAACATCATGTTTCCAACATACTAGTCAGACCAAAGAGGGGAAAATCCCCATGACTTCAGTAATTTTCCATCCTTTGGAACAAGGACATATCACACAGAAGATTTACCAAAAGATATAAACATTGCTTTTAAGTAATACTAATCTCTTTTAACATGGCTTAAATTCTAAAATCTAAGGTTGAATAGCTTTCTTTCTTGTATCTTGAATAGACACGCAAGCCTAAATAGCTATACAAACCATAAACTCAACAGCCAACTCGTTAGATTGGGCTCTCACATGAATACAGCGATTCCTGACAACTTGCACCCCAATTTGACCCTGGTCTGAGGCGTGCTGACCTGAAATAGTTGCTGGCCGCAGCAAGCACCACGCGGTGGCAGGAGAATTCCTGAATGTCCACACACAGGATGACATCTGTCAGAGCATTTTCCACTCGGAGGGTCTCCAGGCCATTCTGCAGAATTAAGGAGAGTCCCGTGTCGTCAAATTTTGCCTTATCGCCATTCAAGATTTCTACCAGGTCTCCCCTTTTCTGGGAGGGTTCATCTGCAGGAGGCGCCAATGGCTCTTCCAAACTTTTCTCTACCATGTCGCCCATAGTCCAGATGCCCCTTTGTCCTGCCATCAACATCCAGACTGGAGAAGCGCCCAAGTTTCAGGCAGGTCACATTGCAGAAGCTGAGCGGATTTCCTGTGTAGGGCCCTGCACTTATCACCAGCTGTCACACACGCATAACAGGAAGTCTCGCACTTTCTCATCCTGTTACTACAAAAGCCGATAATGTTTATTCTTCTTCTTTCTGTGAATATTCACAAGGTTAGATGTTACTTAGAATGGGGTGTGTAGGAAGGGGCTCCGGGAGAGAAGGGGTGGCTTCTTAGAGTCAGCTAGTCGTGTTGTGCAGTTATTTCGGTCCACCTCCCCCCTCATATCCGTAAGCAGGAAGCCTCTGGCTCTGGTGATTACATGTGTGCTCCTGGTGCTTCTGTAACTGAAGCTGTCCATGAGGAGATGGGCAGGGGGCGCTCTACAGTCCTCTCCCACCATCCTCCCAGGAGTCTAAGACCCCACGATGAGCCCCACGGAGTCTCTTGGGAACCTTGGAAAACATGCTTATCTCTGGCATTCTCATTTCTATCAGCACTGCACATCTTCAGTCTCTGTCCTCCTCCCTGTTCAGGAGGAAACAATGTCATGGCAAATATTAACATTCCCCACCCCCTTTCCAAAATGTCTGTTGTTTCAGAAATGCGGGGCGGAGGAGGGGTCTCCAGAAACTCCATCCCTCATAGAAGACTAATCAGGGAAAGTCTTCAGATTGCCTTAGCAAGTCTCCAATCACCTGATCTCACCCAGCGTCTATTGGTCACGCATCTAGTAGTGGATAATGAAGCATTTCCATGACCTCTGCAGGTCTCCATTAAATAGTAGTACTATCTTTTATAATTCAACTTCCACTGTATCCTAGGACAGTTTTAGAAGTTAGTGTATTTTTATCTTCGTAACAACCCACTGGGGCTAGATATGACTTTCCTCATTTTACAGCTAAGGAAACTGATCAAGTGAGGGGCAGGGCCCCATTTCACTGGGCTCCAAGGCCACTCTTTCCTCCACCACCATCAGGCTCTCAGAGCTGCAACGTCATGTTGACCTGAACTCCTGAGTCTCCCATGGAGAGAACTGCAAGGCCTGCCTGCCGTGGCTGCACTATCCTGGTGCCTGGCCAAAGTGGCCTTACTGTCTCACTCCTGCTCTGACTCGCCTTCTAGATGTGGGGAGCACTACCAGGCCTCCTGATCCACAGGAGTTCGATCCTCTCACTGTCCTGCTCAGTGGTGACTGAGCCCGCTCCAGGAGTTCTGATTGTGCCTCAGCTCTTCTTATCTCCCATAGATAGTTACTCTTAAAATCAGGATCTTTGTCCCTAGCTGATTTGGCTCAGTGGATAGAGCATTGGCCTGTGGACTGAAGGGTCCCAGGTTCAATTCTGGTCAAGGGCACATGCCCAGGTTGTGGGCTTAATCCCCAATAGGGGGCGTGCAGGAGACAGCAAATCAATGATTCTCTCTCATCATTGATGTTTCTATCTCTCTCTCCCTCTTCCTTCTCCTCTGAAATCAACAAAAATATTTTTTAAAAGACACACATTCGCATTAATATATTTTTTAAAAATTAGGGTCTTTGATATTCCCCCAAACTTGCTCTTTATTTAGAGCTCTGTCAATCAAGACAATTTGGGCTTTAATAACAGAGTATCCCATCAAAAGTGGGTCTCATGCCCAGCCAGCGTGGCCCAATAGTTGAAGATCAACCTATCAACCAGCAGGTCACAGTTTGATTCCAGGTCAGGGTATATGCCCAGGTTGCAGGCTCGATCCCCAGTTTGGGTCATGCAGTAGTCAGCCAATCAATGATTCTCTCTCATCATTGATGTTTCTCTCTTTCTTTCCCTCTCCCTTCCTCTCTGAAATCAATATATATACACATACTAGAGGCCCAGTGCACGAAATTTGTGCATGGGGGTGAGGAGGTCTTCAGCCCGGCCTGCACCCTCTCCAATCCTGGACCCCTCGGGAGATGTCCAACTGCTGGTTTAAGCTCGATCCCTGCAGGATTAGGCCTAAACCAAGAGTCGGACATCCCTCTCACAATCCAGGACTGCTGGCTCCTAACCACTCACCTGTCTACCTGCCTGATCACTCCTAACTGCTCTCCCCTGCCTGCCTGATCGCCCCTAACCATCTCTGCCTCAGCCCCTGCCACCGTGGCTTTGTCTGGAAGGGCATCTGATCTAATTAGCATATTACCCTTTTATTCGTATTGATATTTTTAAAGTGTGTCTCACATTATAGGAAGCCAGAAGTTTGGAGTCCCAAGTTGATCCAGACGCCTAGTAATGCATCAAGGACACGAGATTTTTTCATCTTTCCATTCTGTTGCCCTCAATGTGGTCCACTACTAGATGCATGGTCAATAGATGCTGGGTGAGATCAGTACCAAACACCATGTTTTCATACAACCAATCCAATCCAATATCAAGAAGTAAACGAGCAGGCCTCTTCTTCTCCATCACTCTCTTTTTACCAAAGAGAAAATATTTCCTTAAATCCTCATCAGATTTCTAAGCTACTTGCCCACCTCATACCAAAGACCTGGAAATATAAATGCAATACCATGATTGGCTTGAACCAAACTTGATTTTTCCACTGAGACTAGCCCACCTTCCCTAAGATCTAATAGCTGAATAAAATCAGGGTCTGTTAGCACAGAAGAGGGGAAAAGGCTGGTGTGTAGTTAACCTCCTGTGCCTGCCACAAAGACATGCACAACCTTAACTCTTCCTGCAGGTCTTGGCTAGGAGAAACTCAAATTGTAAACAACATTGACCATATTCAGCTCCACCCCAATCACCCAAAATAAAGCAAATTTTAAAATAACACTCAATTCTTTATTCATGATGAATTCTTTCCCTTCTTATTTTCCATATACTTTCCAAGCCCAGCCATCCCATCCCCTGATACAAACAGATAACTGTTACCTTCCCCACAACCTCCCATTTTTCTAGTAAGCAAGCACACACCTGTGGTATAAGATATTCACAATTATATTTTAGTGCAAAGGTAGAAAACACAATTGGATGGGCATTTATGTCAACGTGGATATGCTCTAAGTATCAGCATGAACTGGTAAATATTCTCTATAGCTACAGGCAAAATAACTGCTCTGTGAAAGCTTTCTTTTCCCTGCCAGGCAACAAAAGGCACAAGCCATTGGCAAAAGCTTTATTAATGAGAAAACAATTTAATTATATCTTACTAAGTTAGTTGGCTCTATGATGCTTATAAGCTGTAGATTCTGTCCTCATACAAGTGGATAACTTCACTCAAGGAAAATCTTAATTCCTAAGGCCACAGATTGCCCCCTCTAACTCCAGTCAACTGTCTTCTCTAATACAAATTATGATAGAAACAAGTCTTAAGTCAGCCACAGAGGAAGAGGCACTGTTCCCTCATGTTAACTTATTGCTACAATGATCATCTATTGAGCATCAGCTGTGTTCCAGGAACTATGAGAGTCACTTTAGGAACACTAATGCCCTTAATCTTCCCACCAATCCAGTGCAACTGAGTGCTATGATCTCCATTTCAGAGACAGGAAAGCAAATCAAATCACATAATTGTAGCACAAAATATCTGTGTCACACCCATATCCCCTTAGCCCACCCTAGAATTCAAACCCATACACTCCAGAAGCAACACTCTGCATGAGAGCGTTCTCTGGCTACAAGAAAATGTCAGTTCACCAGAAGTGCTGAAGAGTTAGTGCCCCCAAAATGACCTTCAACTGCGGGCTAGGAGTTGGTAGATAAATAGGCTAGCTTCCTTGTCTCTAGGTGGGACAATGAAGTGTGTTCTACACTGTCTGTCAGAGGACTCCCAGGATGCTGAGCTCCAGTTGCCCACAGTAGTGACCCACTCATTCTCTCAGGGCTTCCCAACCTTTCCATCTCACTTCCTCACCCCATCACTGTGCTTCCCAAATAAACTACTTGCATCCAATCCTTGTCTTAAGGCCTGCTTGGGGGAAGAGGGGTGGGGATGCAAATTAAGGCACATCGCTATTCAGTGGTAGAATCAAGACTTGAACTCAGATCTGGCTAATTCTAAAACCCATGCTTTTCAGACGCCAACAGAATCCCAGTCCCAAGGAGAGGCTTTCCCGGAAACACTCCAAGGCAACTGTGACTTTGATCTATCACAGTCAGGGGATTTATCTCTTTCCACCAACCTAGCAATGTCCAGCCAGCTCTGGCTACTGCTCTTTGCTGCACACTGTGATGCTCAAGGGGCTAACTCATCACTGACATAAGGACTTCACAAAGCCAGCTAGACCATTGCCTGCCTTTATAGTCACAATTGCAATGGCACCAAAGCATCACAAGCTGAGCCTGCAGTGCCCCTGGGCCTCTGCCTGCCACGTTTGCCAGGGCACTCTGCCCTAAGCACCACCATTGCCTCTCCCAGAGAAACACAGGAACCCCCTTTTCCTTTTCTGATGTTAGTAGAAAGGTCAAAGGGGCTCGTGTTGACAGCCTTTTTTTTTTTTTTTTGCTTCTCAGGATCTTTGAGGTGCTGCTCTTCCACGCCCCCATATGGGGGCTATCACTACATATGGAATTAACACACGGTATGGGAGCCATCTATTGCCCTATACAAGCCAAACAAGTCCTCTGTTCCCCTACACAGAAACCTCTGTTTCCTGATTCACAGTCTGTGAATAAGGGGGCAGTGAGAGATACTTCTGAAGGGTTTACAAAATAATTCAGGAAAGTGGCTGGATACAAGATAGAAATATTAATAAATGTTTCCCAGTATACCAACAATAGCCAGTTAAAAGTGTAATGGAGTCAAAACCGGTTTGGCTCAGTGGATAGAGTGTCGGCCTGCGGACTGAAATGTCCCAGGTTCGATTCTGGTCAAGGGCATGTACCTGGGTTGCGGGCACATCCCCAGTAGGAGATGTGCAGGAGGCGGCTGATCGATGTTTCTCTCCCATCAATGTTTCTAACTCTCTATCTCTCTCCCTTCCTCTCTGTAAAAAAATCAATAAAATATATATTTTTTTAAAAAGTGTAATGGAAAAATAATGCTATTCACGATGATAATAAAGCATATACAAATGCCTAGAAATAGCCTCAACAAGGAATGTAAGATAAAACTAACAAACTTTACTAAGAGATTTAAAAGAAAATTTAAATAAATATACCAAATGGGAATTTGCCAAATGAAAAAAAGAAATAAAACCTCTACTGTGACACACTTTCTCTCCATCCCAAACTATCACCAGTCTTCCACCAAATATATTTAAAATAAAAGTATAGTATACATTACAAGCATGAGTTAAGCTGTATGGTATTTATAAGGGTGTGTGTGCCTTATAATAATTCATTAAGCTATAGATTTTTATTTGTCATTTCCTATATCTATGCTTTCACAAAAAAAAAAAGGTAACAGTAATAATAGTAACAATGTTCACCATTAATTGAACACATACCAGAAGCAAGAAGCAAGGGCTTTGCCAACCATTACCACTTTTAATGCTTACAATAATCCTTTGAAGTAGGTACCATTGTTCTTCAACTTAAGCCTATGGAAACTGAGGCTAATAGACGGCTCATGGCTTGTTAAGGTCACACAGCTCACGTATGGCCTTTCCTCTGCTCTCACTCAGCTCCTTCGTCCAATGAGATGAAGTAGGATTCAAGTCCCATTTGCTCTCTCCAAAGCCTGGTTCTTAACTGCAATGTTGTATTCTGTCACCGTGCTGTTGTAACTACATATTTTATCTCTAAATATGCTCAAAGTTTTCTTGTCTTTGAGACGTGTTTATTCCCTTTACCTATTGTCTGTCCCCTTCTCGCCTGAGGAAATACTACACATTCAGATTACAGAACAAAACATAGGTGTGGTACCACTTCAGTAAATTTGATTGGCACTACTAACATTTTGGACTAAATAATTCTTTGTTGGGGAAAAGGGGGCTGTCCTGTACATTGTAGTATGTTTAGCAGCATCTTTAGCCACTATCCACCAGATACAAGTAGCATCTTCCCTCAGTTGGGTTCATCAAAAATGTCACCAGACACGGCCAGATGTCCCCCAGGTGGCAAAATCACCCTGGTTGAGATAGATATCTATGAAAGTTGTTAAGTTGTAGTTATCTCTTGGTAGTAACATTAGCAATGCTCTTAAATCCTTTTGCTTTAATGTATATTTTGAAGTCCACTTAAATTGTTTGTGGTGGGGATAGTGGGTAATGTTCTGTTTTTCCTATTACAGAAGTAATGATGTTTACTGAAGATTTAGACAATACAAAGCAAAAAGAAGAGTCCAGACTGCCATCTCCCAGAAATGCCTAGTGTTGGGATTTGTAAAATCAATATTAGTCATCTTCAATGGCACTAACGTCATGAAACTTTTCCTGACATCCCAGCTGTATATTCTCTCTCATTTTCCTATATTCTCAACTTTCTTAAGGCATGAATAAATAATTCTTGATGATGTGGAGCTGATTTCTTTTTAGATTATAAAGTTCTTTAGAGACAGAAGGCGCCTCCCGTGTGCAGGGTGACCAATCATCCTGGTTTGCCCAGATTGGGGGGTTTCCAGGGATGCTGACCTTTCTGGGCTGAAACTGGGATTCAGACAATTTGGCCACCCTATTTCTATGTCCTCCATGTGCCAAACACCTTGCCTATCATCGGTATTAAATAACATTTGCTTAGAGCAGGGGTGGGCAACCTTTTTGTGAGTGTGTGCCAAAACCAGCAAAATCTCTGACTTAAAATTCTTCTGATTGCCAACCCTAATTTTTTGAGAACATGTTACACCTACTTGATATCTCTTAATGTGTACGTATGTGAAGAACCTTGAAGAAATAATAAAATTTATTCGAGCGACAAAAACACAGTATATGATGATGAAAAATACATTTATTTTTTAACGTATACATGTACACTGATAGTCCGACAGAAAACTTTATGACCCCGTTTGATATTATCAGTGGGACTTTTGCTGCTGCATCACTGATGACAGAGATTTTACATCAGGTTTATCTTTTGTTGCCTTCAGAGATATGCAAGAGGTACTACTTTCATCCGTCAAGCTACTCCTATTACGAGACTTAACAAAATTCATCACTGAGAACAAAGATTCACAGGCGTATGTGGATGAAACCAAAACACTGGTCGGATCTAGGAAGGCAGGGAGAGTTAAGGCAGAGGCATAGAAATTGCTCTTCCCCTCTCTTGTCAATCCATGTCTATGATCTTTAAGATAACTTGTTATGTAAAATTATTTATTTATCTGAGATGCACCTACACTGAATCTATCTGAAAAATACAAAAGTCGATATTAAGAAAAAAATTGTAAATGGAAGATTATAAGAGAGGGTTTCGTGTGCCAGCAAAAGTTACTGGCGTGCCATGTTTGGCACACGTGCCAGGGGTTGCCCACCCCTGGCCTAGTGTTAGAAAAGAGAAATTAGTAATGATGTCCTTTGATGAGCAAGAATAGTCCTGTCTTCCCCTCATCTCATTCCCACCCCATCTTTTCACACCTACATTTCCATTTCTTGAGTATTTACCCAGCATCCTCTGAGCTAAATTCTGTGTATATTGGGAGCTATGAACAGGTCACATGTTGACATTTGTGGTTTCAACCGTCGCAGTTCTGGAAGATAATTACCCATGAATGTTTTCATGTTTCTGCATGTTTTGGACTTTCTGAACAAAGAGCACTGGCATACTTGGCTAAAGGGAGATTAAATTTAAAAAAAAAAAAAAAAAAAAAAACATGCCTCAGAAGTCAGAGATAGTGTCTTGTTCCAGTGACATTTAGGAACTCACTTCTCCCTGAAGCTATTTGCTTGCATTGCATGGCAATAAAGGAAAGGTAGAGACTGGAGATTGTCCACTCCTTTCTCTAGAGAGGATCTGTTTACATTCCAGAACAAAGGTGTGCTTCTCTCTCTAAAAAAAAAAAAAATCCTCGGGTGAGGATTTTAAAAAGGAGCATAGGGTGATCTAAGTGGGGAGACCAGACACCAAAATCGGAGTGCAGGGCCAAATCCAGGCCACCCGTTTCCTTAGTTAATGCAGAGGCTATTAATTTTAAAAGATCTGTGTCAAGGCTTTGTTTTCTCTAATAAACCCCACATACAACACACTCTTTTCATGTTTAGTCCACATAACAAAAGGCTTGTCATATATGGGTTATAGTTTTTCAAAACTTTCTATTCAGGGTCAGTTAGCCTGGTCCCTGAGCACCCCCTGGAACGTCTTCTACAGATCTGAATTTAAGGGGAGCCAGGTGTCCCAGATCTCCACCAGATGGTTCTGAGCAATCTCTCTCTGAAATAATGTCCACAAAACAGGGAGTCAAAATTTGGAAGTACCTTCTGGGAGGCAGCCAACCAAACCTGATGCAAGCCCTCAGGTGGTCCCAGGGGCCAATGGAGGTAGCCACTAACAAAAGCTAAGACTGACCCTCAATAAATGGAGAAATCAGGGAAGCTCGTCCTTAATGCACTATACCTCACCCATATATTTATTTATATTTCCTTTTTAAAATAACTTTTGTTATGTTTTTATGATTATAAACAACTAGAGGCCCAGTGCACAAATTTGTGCACATTGAAAGGAAATTAATTAGAAGAAATATTTTAATATCGCTATTCACCCTTTCTCTATAATAGAAGTGTCAACCAAATTCATGATTGACAATGACAAATGGAAGCACATGCATACAATTGGCATCAGCGAGAGCTTTATATATATAGACTAGTAGCCCTGCACATGAATCGGTGTGCCAGTAGCTCTCTGCAGGGCCTGGCCGCTCCACACCTGCTGCCCAGAGGCTCTCTGCGGCCCAGAGGCCCATCTGCAGCCAGGCACAGAATGCCTGTCTCATCACCAGGGCAACAACGCAAGCATTTCTTCCTCCCGCCCCACCCCCACCCCCCACTGCTCCGTGCCCACTGCCCAGAAGCCCTCGCAGCTGGGGTGGAATGCTTGCCTCATCACCATGGCGATGAAGCAAGCATTCTGCCAGGCCACTCACGCTGCCACTCTCAGCGGCCACCCTCCAGGACTGGGGGATTCCAGTGGGTCTGAGAGGACAGGGCGCCACCATCTGTGGCTATGGGCACTGCCACCTTTGTGATGGAGTGATAGTTAATTTGCATATTACCCTTTTATTATATAGGATAAACTTGCTTAATTAGGCCTGCTTTCTGATATAGCTAAACTTTTTCCAGCCCAATGAAGCACTCCAACTTCTCTTTCAGGTAATTGTCAGCAACACAGCCGTAAATATCAACACGAAGCAGATTATTATTGTAGATCACTCAGGGAGAACAAAGGGTGAAATATTTAACATAGCGGTGTTTGACTATTCTGCACAATGAGAAAACCTGAAGTCATTTTCAAGTTCCACCATTTCTTACTTCTTCTTAGTTGGGTCAAGTTTCTAAACTTTCTAAATCTCTGTTTTCTGTCTAATGAAAAGAAAATGGGATTTTACCAAGTCTCCTATCTACCTACTCCAGGACTTCTGTGAGGATCAAATGAGATGAGGCACGGGAAAGTGCTTCACAGACATTTGGTTAAACTGTAAAATGTTTGCACCTGGCTCTTAAGGGTTCTGGTGGCAGCCCTCAGGTTTGGCCTTCAGAGAAGAACGTCATTGTGGGAAGAAATTGGAGGTGCAAGGCAAAACTCCAGGCCTAGAGGAACAGTAATATCAACCATGGTACCTAGAGGACCAAGGACCAGAGATGGGCATAAGGTTAGTTGATTGTGGTTTATTGAAAGGATTTTACAGACAGATCAATGCCTCAGTTTCTTTATCTGTAAATTAGGATGTAATAGTATCTACCTCAATCTATTGTAAAGAGAGGGGAAATGAGTGAATATATGTGAAGCCTCTGGGACAATGCTTGGCATATATTAAGCCCTATGTAAGCATTAGCTATTATTATTCAAACCTTTCTGTAAAAAACAAAGTGTGTGTATCTCAGTCTAAATCTGGCTTCTGGCTTCAGACCACAAACTCCTTCATTACAATGGCCTTTGTTAGTATCTACAAGCTGTCAATTGTTCCATGTTATCTCGAATCCTTTCAAAATAGTTAGTGTAGAGGGGCCCACAGACCACTGTGTCCCCAGAGAAATGAACATTCCCATCAGTCCACCTTGTGCATCAGAAATATTATTCTACTCAGAGTCACAACAGTTCACAGAAGAATTTATCTATCTGAGAAAATCTTCCAAAAGTAACCCAGATTAGAGAGGCAATTTGAAAAATATATTAATACATTGTGTATATATATATGATTATTATAAAGAGTATCATTAAATGCTATGTGCTCTGTCTCATCCTGTTTCCTTTTATCCTGATAACTTGGAAAATGGATTACTTTTCTCTTTTTACAATTGAGGAAGCCAAGGCTCAAAGCTGAAGTTGGGAGCTTTGTGCCAGGCCACACTGGCTGTATTGGATACTTCAGTTATAGTATCTGATTTGCCCATGCCCTATTCTAAGGATAAGCTCCCAGCCCACATACCCTGTCCCTCAGGGAGCCATTTTTGGTACTTCATGACTCTGCTGCTCTCCCTTGTCAAATGGACTAGAATGAGCGCTCCCAGCCAAGGACAGCCAAGCATAGAGAGAGAGATTAATTCAAGGACACGTACAGCTGGCTCAAAAGATCACATGGGACAATTAGAGCCTCTGTCTCTGTCTCTCTCTGTGTTTCTCTCTCTCTCTCTCTCTCTCTCTCTCTCTCTCTCTCTCTCTCTCTCTCATTTTAAATAAGTACAAAGTTTGCCATTTGAGAGCAGAAGTAGGAGGCAAAAGGATGCATCAAGAGACGCCATGAAATAGAGTCAGAACCAAAAAGTAAAAATTGTGCCCTAGCCGGTTTGGCTTAGCAGATATAGCCCATCAGCCTGCGGACTGAAGGGTCCCAGGTTCGATTCCAGTCAAGGGCACATGCCTGGGTTGCAGGCTCAATCACCAGTAGGGGCCTGCAGGAGGCAGCCAATCAACGATTCTTATCATTGATGTTTCTATCTCTCTGCCTCTCCCTTCCTCTCTGAAATCAATAAAAATATTAAAAATAATTATTATTATAAAAATAAAAACCAAAAATTGTAAGTGAGCAGAGGGACCTGGGAGGTAAAAAGAAGACTAAAGCCAACATGTAGACAGGTCACCCTGACACTGGATGGAGAACCAGGGGCTCCTGTGGCTGAAGTCCTGTGGCCACTCTGAACCTGAACCCACTCTCCAGCTCTAGTCAGGGCTCTGTTCTTGGGTTTCAGAGAGATTACTGCCTAGATCCCACTTCTCTTCAAGTGGCTTGATTGAGACTTTCTTACATCTAAATGGGCCTCACTGGAATAGAAGTAGAGCAGTATCGTAAAGCTCATCTGTCTGAACCCACACATTAGCCACTGTACTGCCCTTCCTCCACAGACCAGGGATGTGACCAGGTGCAGAGATGGGCCCTGAAAAAGGATCAGATACCATAGCTGCAGGCATTGCTAAGTCAGGTCTGCTATCCATATCCAATTCTAAAATGAACCTTCCAAATGAAGAATCAAAGAGTAAGTTGGGAACAGCAACAATTCTAAAGAGTGGGTTTTGTTAAGAGCAGCCCCCAAATGTTCACTTATTGCTAAGTGAGGGGGAAAGGCTGTAAAATGGTAGGTACAGAATGCTCCCATTTTTGCAAATATGAGTGTATATAAGCAACCAGAAAGAAAGGCATTCACTCACTCATCAAATGTCAGTGAGTATGTTCTAGGTGCTCAGGATAAAATGGAGAGTAAAAAAGTGACACAGTTACTCCCATCAGGAGCTTTCGGTCTAGTGAGGAGACCAACCTTAATAGACCGCCTGTAATTACAAACAAGGGCCTTTGTGCTGAAGGAGCTTTTGGTCTGAAACCAGAAGCCAGATTTAGACTGCACTACCCATACCTTCTTTTTTATAGAAAGGTTTGAATAATCATCGCTAAGGTTTATCTTGCTGTCACTCTAAATCAGTGGTTCTCAACCTTCTGGCCCTTTAAATACAGTTCCTCATGTTGTGACCCAACCATAAAATTATTTTCGTTGCTACTTCATTACTGTAATGTTGCTACTGTTATGAATCGTAATGTAAATATCTGATATGCAGGATGGTCTTAGGCGACCCCTGTGAAAGGGTCGTTCGACCGCCAAAGGGGTCACGACCCACAGGTTGAGAACTGCTGCAAATGCTGTGGGGGAGAGGCACCTGGGGGAGAACCTTCACCAGGGGCAACTTTCCTTGGTCTGGAAAGCCGGCAGAGGCTTCTCTGATGACTGAGCTGTAATGGATGAGGATGTAGTACCTGCATGAAGACATCCAGGCAGAGGCTGCAGCAGGGGCAAAGCCCAGTGTAGGAGGGACCACAGCACATATAAAGAATTGAAAGAAGGGCATGTGGTTGGAGTAAAGAAAGTTGGGCAGAGAATGGTGTGGGTTGGGGCTGGAGGGGTAGGCAGGGCCCCTCACCCAGGGCCTTACAACCCAGGTTAAGGAGTTTTGTCTTTACCACTGAGAGGCTGGGGGCAAGTGAGGGTGGGGTTTGGAGGATATAAATAGATTTGCACTTTGAACATATCTGTCTCTGCATGCAGAACAGATCACTAGGGACCAGCACGAATGAGCTAGAAGAGAAGGGGCCAGTGTGGAATCTGTCACAGTAATTCAGATGGCATATGGTGGCAGGATGGACCGGGGAGTAGTCCTGGGGACAGAATCAAGCAGATGAATTTGAAGCATATGTGAAAGTTAAAATCAGTAGGATTTGGTGATGGGTTGCACATGAAATGAATTTTCATTCCATTTCTTCCTAAAGGAAAAGGAATTTTCAAGAATGGTCTAGGTTTCTAGTGTGAACAGCTGGATGAGTGGAGGTATCAACATGCCCAGGTTAGGGGGAGAAGAGGATGAATTTATTCTTGGTCATGCTGAGTCTGGAGTCTGAAATGTTCAGGATAAAGGTGCCCTCAGGTGAGATATTTGTACACAGTCTGGAGCTCAAAGAACTTTGTGTTGGAGATATTAATTCTTTAAATATGTTTTCATTTATATTTAGAGATAGAGCAAGGGAGGGGGATAGAGAGATAGAAACATCGATGAGAGAGAAACATTGATGGGCAGACCTCTGCACACCCGCTACTGGGGATGGAGCCTGCAACCCAGGAATTTGCCCTGACCGGAATCGAACCCGGTGACCTCTTGGTTCCTGGGTCGTCGTTTAAACTCTGAGCCACACAGGCAGGGCTGGAGATAGGAATTGATATACATAGCAAAATATTAAACATGATTATTTCAGGCTTTTGTAACGTTTTCAGCAATGAACAATATTTTTTACCAAATAGAGTTTTGCAAAAAAGTAAAATGTCCCTGTGCTCATAGCAAGGGAGAGTACTCTACTTACCACACCTGGCATTCATGACCTCACAGGAATTTTCCTAGAGTAGGGGAAGGCCCAACTAGTTTAATGCTAATATCTCTTTGGCAACACCATGCTTCTTTCACACGGGTCTACACAGATCTAGCCATCTTCCAAATTGTAACCTGTTGTCCTGAGCAGACAAATGCAACAGGAGAGAGTCCACTGTGGAGGTGGGTGGACAAGTTTGGATCCAGGTGTCTCCCTGATAATTGAGGTGTTTCAAGGAGCCCAACAAACAGCAATCTTGGAGATGAACCAGTTGAGAATAGAAAGAATTAGGAGATGAGGGCCTAATTATGAGGACCTAAATTGGAGAGTCAAACTGTTTAATCAACATATCACCCACCCAATCATGGCAACACTGAATCAGGCCTGGCCCCGACCTCCACCTCATGCTCAGAGGAGCAAAGCAGAGAGCACTGGGACACACACACACACACACACACACACACACACACACACACACAGTTTCAACTTCCTAATTCACCATTTTCCCTGAGGCAGAATGAGGAGGGATGTAAGGATAGAGAAAGACCAGGAGAGTAGGGCTAATGCAAGAAAACATCACAAGTAGGAGGCAGCATTCACACTCACCAGCATTCACTGTGAGTTCATGCATTTAGCATCGGGTTTATAAATCAAGCTGTCTCACATGCAAGAAAACTATGCTATCCCCTGTACATTTGGATAGAGTCTAAGTCCCTAGTGACTAGCAACAAGTCAGCACTAGCTGGTTTTTTGCAGAAACTGAATTTATTAGCACAATACAGGGTTTGTAATTCTTATTTGAGTTCCAGACTTAAAAAGAAAAACAACACCCATATTCATATTCAGAGCAGCTTTATTCACAATAGTCAAAAGGTGAAAGCAACCTAAGAGTCCATTGACAGATGAATGAATAAACAAAACAAGGTTTATACATAGAATAGACCATTAATCCGCCTTAAAAATGAAGGAAATCCTGCCATGTGCTACAACATGGGTGAATTTAAATACAACATGGATGAGGAAATTAAGCTAAGTGAAATAAGCCAGTCATTAAAAGGTAAATGCTGTGTGATTCTACTTGGAGGTACTTAGAATAGTCAAGTTCATAGACACAGAAAGTAGAATGGTGGTTGCCAGGGCCTGGGAAGACGGGGAATGAGAAGTTACAGTTTAATGGGTAAAAATGAGAAGAGTTCTGGATATTGGTTGCACAACAATGTGAATATACTTAAAATTACTGAATTCTTCACTTAAAAATGGTTAGCATGGTTTAAGAAAAAAACAGCAACAAAAACAGCTAAAAATGGGGAGAGGATTTTTCTTTTTAGTTTTAAAATATTGGGAATATGGGGCACAGGGTATTCCAGAGTTCCAAAAGTATTAACATCAAATGTCACATGTTTCAAAATATCCTTAGATGAAATGGTATTAAATATGGACTTGGGTTTGAAATAGAAAATTAATCAAAGTTCAATCCTGGGATATTTAAAATAATCTAAGACATTTTCCATGTATGTGTGGATTAACCTAGCATAAAATGAATTGAAAGATTTAATTGTATTGCCAAAAATGTGGCTATAAAGGACATTTTAAGGACTAACGTGTCAATATAAGATTACCATTCTCCCATGTGATACTGGCATTGTGGTCGTGTAGGAGAGAGTTGTTCTCAGGGAACATGTGCTCTTTTAGGGGTGAAGCATCATTATACCTGCCACTTACTTTCAATGGTTCAGCAAAGAAAAGTACCTATAATAATAAAAGCATAATATGCAAATCGACCAAATGGCTGGACAGCAAAATGACTATCCAGACGACCACGCTATGATACCCACTGGTGCCAGGCCAGCCAAGGCGGGGACGATGTGATTGGTTGGGGGCCCGACCATCGCCCCATGATCGCCCCGCAGAGGGAGGCCCAGGCTACCTGGCCTGCAGTGCTGCAGAGGGTGAGCGGGGCCTCCCTCTGCGGGGCAATAGATGGTGGGGCTCCCAGACTGTGAGAGGGCGCAGGCCGGGCTGAGGGCCCCCACCCAGTGCACAAATTTTGTGCACTGGGCCTCTAGTTTTCTATAAAGAGGTAAAGCAAAGAGTATATGGGAGCTCACTATACTTTTCTTTTATGTGATATATATATATATATATATATATATATATATATATATATATATATATATTTCAGACAGGAAGGGAAGGGGGAAAGAGATGGAAACATCAATGATGAGAGAGAATCATTGATCGGCTGCCTCCCACATGCCCCACACTGGAATCAAACCATGACCTCCTGATTCATTGGTCGACCCTCAAACCACTGAGCCATGCCAGCTGAGCATATTCTTTTATGTTTTAAATTTCAAATGCTGAGGGATTTATGGGGAGAACAAACTCTCTAGCTTGGACAGAGAACAAGGCTTGGAAGATGAAGCCAAGAACAGGCTGAAAATCACTCTGAAGGATCAGCCTGGTCAGGACACCCCTTTACTGAGTAGAAGATGCTGCAGCCTGCACCGCTGGCACTGCTGGTACAGGCCATCGGACACCACTGCAACACCCATGCCACTGCCGCCCCTTCCCCGGGGCCTCAATCTTAGAATAACCTCCAACTGAGTAAATAAATCCATAGAGGTGATCACCTCTGGGTGACCCATTAGAATTAAAGTGTAAAACTTGACCAGCTGAGGATAAGACCAAGACGGGGACTTCCAACGAATCTCATTCTGAAACAGCCAGGTGGCCTTCTTACCCTTAAGACACTTCATCCAGAGTAAAGAGATGTGATCAAGTCTGTTTGAAATTTCAAGCTATAGAATTTCAATACACCTTTATTTTTTTAAATATATTTTTATTGATTTTGTACAGAGAGGAAGGGAGAAGGACAGAGAGTTAGAAACATCGATGAGAGAGAAACATCGATCAGCTGCCTCCTGCACACTCCCCACTGAGGATGTGCCCGCAACCAAGGTACATGCCCTTGACCGGAATCAAACCTGGGACCCTTGAGTCCGCAAGCCGACGCTCTATCCGCTGAGCCCAACCGGTTAGGGCATCAATACACCTTTATTTTTTTAAATATATTTTTTATTTATTTCAGAGAGGAAGGGAGAGGCAGAGAGAGATAGAATCATCAATGATGAGAGAGAATCAGTGATCACCTGCCTCTTGCACACCCCATACTGAGACCGAGCCCGCAACCCAGGCATATGCCTCGACTGGGAATCGAAATGTGACCTCCTGGTTCATAGGTCAACCACCGAGCCATGCCTGCTGGGCATCAATACACCTTTAGATGAGAAATGAAAAGCATAAAAACATTGGGTTAAAAAAATCTTCTCTTTCTACATCACCATTTCCAGGGAAGCTTTTCTGTATATCCACAGGTGTATCACCCAAATTATGCAGATTCCTAAATTAACCTGAGTTCTTCTAGACAAACATGCTGGAAACTTGATACAATAAATACAATCCAATAGCTCTGATCATTTATAACTCCTTAAAAATATGTAGAAACATTTTGCACATTTCAAAGCCATTTAAGAAGGACTTTCAGATGATCTCCTGTTTGGGTTAACAGCACCGCTGCTCAGCATTGAGGACGTACATAAATGAAAAGAGAAAATATTGTTAAGAGATACCCTATGTAACCAATAGTCTACCCATAACATAGTTCATCATATTAACCCTTCTAGGTCCAAATACGGCAAGAGATGTTGAAGGGGGCAGCACTTCAAAATAAAACTCCCTGCTTACTTCTGAATTGCATCGCCACTTTGCAAATTGCCTCCTTCAGCATGGTGTGTGAGAAGGTGAAGGTGTATTAGCTAATTCAAACTAGGAGCTGAAAAACGTAGCCATCGCTTTCTCAAAGGGATAATTGAGATTTTAAAGCTTATACCTAGAGAACGGAGAGAGTCATCAGGTCCATCACCCTATTCTCACGGTCTAGGGCTCTGCTTGAGCAGGAAAGCAGGAGACCATCGGCAAGGGCCAAACTCCAGAGCCAGAGAGGGCTGAATTTTAACCCCCATTGTTGCAGTTCCCACATTGTTGGGCAATTTGCTTAACTTTGCCGATCCTCAGTCTCCTCATCTGCAAGATGGATTATCCATTTCATGGCATTGCTGCAGTAATTAAACGAGAACTCATTATGTACCACACCTGACATACAGAAGTGGAAAAAATTAAAAAAGCAACTATTATTAAATAACGAAAGTTTCAACAACAAAAAAAAAACACAGAGACATAAATTCCCTCTAGACGTGAGAACCATTTGGCCACTGACTGACTGACTGACATGTAAATCATGTCTAACCCTCTCAAAATAACCCACCCTAATGGAAAGTCATTTCTATGTTTAAATTGGCCATTGTTCACCCTTTCAGCAGGTTGCCCCTTTCTCTGAGAGCTCTATCTTGGGCCATTGACGGGTTCAAGATGACACTGATGATGGGGAATTGAAACAAGCCTTTTTCCAAATTTTGTTTAAATTTAATCAGTATTATTAAATGCCAAGCATGGGCCAGCCACAGTTCTGGACACTAGGGGATTTGAGGTGATGAAATGCACCCCCCCCCGCCTGCCCTCAGGGAACTCCCGACCTAATGAGGCCAACGTGTGAACAGAAAAACTCTGGACAGAATGTGGAGCATGCAGGCTACCAAGAGAAAATAAGGCTCCCGGAATTATATGGAGCCTTTCAGACCCAATCTTCATGTTTTCAATATTTTATTCTGTTCTTCAGTTGAATTCTTTTCCTTAGCAATTGAACAGTCAGCAAACAAGCTTAAGTCCAACATACAGCCAAGTGAGAAAACAAAATCCACCTCTCTCAGTTTGCTTACAAGTTGCCATCTTTGTCTCCATTGTGCCGAGTTTGGGAGTTTTATGGTTCTTGTGCATCAGAGGGAGAATACTTAATTCAGTCTGGACAAGGCTATGCTGGATAGGATCTCTCTGCCACACTGGGGACTAAGGCCTTCAACAAAAGAATTTTGTGAAGACACAATTCAGTCCATAGCATTCTGCCCCTGTCCCCCCAAAATCCATGTCCTTATTGCATATAAAATATACTCATTTCATCCCAACAGCCCCAAATCTTAACTCAATCCAGCACCAACTCTAAAGTCTGAAATCCAAACTGTCATCTAACATCTAAATCAAATATAGATGAGACTAAAAGTATGATTCATTCTGAGGCAAAATTCCTCTCCGGCTGTGAACTATGAAACCAGACAAGTCATGTGTTGCTAAAATACAATGGTAGGACAGGCATAGGAGAGACATTCCCATTCCATGAAGAAAAAATGAAAAAGAAGGAAAGGGTGATAGGTCCCAAACAAGTCCAAAACCTATCAAGACAAACTCCAAAGATCTTAAGTTTTAATAATAACCCTTTTTGGTTAATGCTCCACCTTCCAGACCCAGAGCTGGGCCACGGTCAGCCCCAAGGCTCTGCAAGCAGCAAGTCTGCCCCCAAGGCTCCAGTTATTTTAACAGAGAATTTAATATAGAGAATGTTTAACTAGATAATTTTTTTAAAAAATGGTCAATGCCGTAACCGGTTTGGCTCAGTGGATAGAGCGTCAGCCTGCGGACTCAAGGGTCCCAGGTTTGATTCCGGTCAAGGGCATGTACCTTGGTTGCGGGCACATCCTCAGTGGGGAGTGTGCAGGAGGCAGCTGATTGATGTTTCTCTCTCATCGATGTTTCTAACTCTCTATCCTTCTCCCTTCCTCTCTGTAAAAAAAATCAATAAAATCTATTTTTAAAAAAAAAGGTCAACTAAGTAACTGAAAAGGCAAAAAGGACACTAAAGCTACCACAAAGGTGGCAAGAGCAGGAAGCGGTTCCTAGGGCTGGGGGAACAGAGGAGAGAGGCTGGGATTGTTAACTTTTAGAAGCTCAGAAGAGAGTCCCGGTGGATTAGGACCCAGATTTCTGGAGAGGTGCCCACCAGCTGTGCAGATGTCTCTGCAGGGATGCAATGAGGTTGGCTTTCCAAGTTGGTAAAACCTCAAACTGAATTGAACTGAATGTAACTTACTAGGACTGCCATAACAAAGTACCACAGACTGGGTACGCAAACAACAGAAATGTATTGCCTCACAGTTCTGGAGGCTAGAAGTCCAAAATCCAGATGTCAGCAGGATTGGCTCCTTCTGAAGGCTGTGAAGGAAGGACTTGTTCCAGTCCTCCGTCCTTGGCTTGTAGGTGGTTGGTCTTCTCCCTACGTCTGTCCACCTTGTCTTCCCTCTGTGCATATCTCAGTGTCCAAATCTCCTCTTCTTACACGGACATCGGTCATATTGGTTAGGGCCGACCCTAAGGACCTCCTGTTAAATTGATGACCTCTGTAATGACCCTATCTCCAAAGACCCTATCTCTCACATTCTGAGGTACTGGGGGTTAGGATACAGTATATGAATTTCAGGGGGACACAATTTAACCCATAACAAGCTGCTTCTGGAATGAACTGGCTCTGCTGGAGTGAAGATGCAACATTGCTGGAGCTAAAAACAGGAGCAGGAAGCCAACCTGCTGAGACCTCCCTCGAATGTCCCTTATAGACAGAGCCTAAAAGGAAGCAGCTGGCAAAGGAAAAGTGTGGCTTGTAGAGTCCCAGCCCCTGCATCACAAAGCAGAATATATAAGAGTGAGAGACAATAGTTTAATAACTGGCAGGGTTCTGAATAATTGTTAGTTATTCTTACTAACCACCAGATTTTATTTTCACTTTCCATACAGTTTTATAAATAATAAGGGAAAGTTGCATTAAAATGTTTAGTTGAATGGCTATGTTACTGAAGCTGTACAGAGGGCTGGTGGCCTGGAACATCACCATGCCACAGCTCACATTCACTTGTCCACTGATGCACAGCGGTGGGCCAGGGGCCTTCAAAATTGATCTATGGAAGGCCAACGTGTGATATGCATGGTGCATCAGAAAACTAAAAATTTGGAAGTCAAGTTGTCAGCAAGTGTTATCTCCATTTATAGCTCCAAAGATGAACGTTCGAAAGGAGAGGTTGTTTGCCCAAGATCACACAGCTAACCAGCGACAGAGCATGGATTTAAACTGAGGTCTGATCCTCTGTGCTTCAATTTCCACATCTGCCAAATCAAGATAAAAGTACCTCACCAATAGAGCTGTTATGAAGATTAAATGAATTAATATGTGTGCTCAGGACACAGCTTGGCTTGTAGTAAGAGTTCAACAAATGTTGACCAAGTCTGGGGCTTTTTCTACCATAGCAGGCTGTCCCATTGTAGACACTGGTTGTCAAAACTGAAGTGTATAGAGGATAGAACTGCAAAGAATGGAGATGGGGTTGGAAACAAAATTCCTTTAAATTTTATCATCATAATGTGTTTGCTATCAAATCTTTCTGATAGCAGTCATCTCTTTCGGACTCCCCAGGAACTACAGACAAGCATCTATTGAGCACCATCCACATGGTAATTTCTGAGACAGAGGCAGTCCTATCTCAAGTGTGTCATCATCTCTTTGAGGACTTAGACAAGAAAAGACAACCCAGAATAAAGGCTACAATGGAGGTCATCTAGTATGAGAGCCTATAACCCCGAAACCTGATGTGGACTTGAGAAAGTTAGAGAAAGCTTTCATGGAGAAAGTCACATTTAAGTCAAAATATGAAAGACAAGGAGGAGATTGGTAAGCATTTCAAACATAGAAAAGAACATGAGAAAAAGCCTAGAGGCAATGGGGAGCAAGGACTGTTCGAAGAATTGAAGGAAGCTAATTATGGCATGGAATTTGGGGTGGGCAACATACAAAGCAGAGGAGACCCCACCTCCAGAGCCTGTTCCTGAAAGGCTATGGGAGCCATAGGGCCCTGGACATTAACTGGCAGGCGTGTAGAAACACTGACGGGTTGTGAACAAGTGGGGGACAAGTAACTGTGCACTTTAAGATCAGCTCTGTATGCTGCATGGAGAATCACTTGGAGAGAAGGGAGGTGGGGAAATCAAAAAACTGCTGCCGGTGAACATGCCAGGTGAGAGAGGATGAAAGTCTGAGATGGGCAAGTGGTCATGGGATGGAGGAAAGTGAATGGATTCATGAAATATTGAAAAGGTAGAGTCAATAGGATTTGGTCAGTGATTCGAAATAAGGACTGACAGAGAAGAAAAAGAGAGGAATAAAGTTTCTACTTCGGGCAATTGGGTAGACGGTGATATCCTTTACTAGTATAGGGGCATAGGAGGCAGAGCAGGTTTAAGGAGGAAGATGATGGGTTTAGGTTTAGGGTTGACTTTGAAGTGTACAAAGGTCATCCAGATGGAGATGCTCTGTAGGTAACTGGATTCTCTGCCAACCATCACGTCTTACTTCCCCACTTCAACTGGCGACCGCAGTCCTACCTCTCCAAGCAGCTAAGCTCTCTGTGAACCAACCAATAAGTGCCTTGAGTACCACCTGCTATTTAGAGTATTATTAGCCTCTCGTTTTAATAACTGATACACATTTAAATATGCTCCCCTCAGAAATTCATCCTAAGCAAGAACAGGATGTGGGTACACCCAACAGATAATTATATATGGACTGTGAACTCTATTTTAAATGAGACTATTGTTATTTAATTGACCGGTACTTTATAAACCCACATCAATTTTTTTCACTCTTTATTTTGCTACCACCAACCAGGACAGCGGGTCCCACTTTTTGTAATGTCTTCCTGTCTTATAATTCTTCACAAAATTAAACACTAAGGAGTGGAACACAAATTATTTGAATTTTTTATCCTTGAAAGGAAAAGTCTAAGTTTCACAACATCAAATCAGATTTCTTAATCGGAGAATGTGGCTGGTTTAGAACCAGAAAACATTAGAGCTAAAACATTTAAATCAATGGTTATTTTTAATTCAGAAATTCCTGCACACAGGCTCCTTTCAACACATTTCAGCCTGTGTTAGGAAAAAGATATTAAGTGCAATTCTGCTCTCCTCCACAATGAGTCAAGTAGCAGCTGCAGGGAGAAAGTGGTGAAGTTTTTTCAGGTGTAGGCTTCTCCCCAATGGGAGCTGCTTTCCATTGGAAGAAGTGGTGGCCAAGCCCAGGACAGAACCTCTAGTGAAACTCACACCTTTGAAAATTTGAAACAGGAAAGCCACAAACCACAGAATCCAAAGGAACTATATATTATATTGAGAGGGACTCAAAAAGGCCACCTCCTCCAAGAAGCCTTCCCTCATCCCACTCAGGCTGAGTTAGGTGGGCCTCCCATTTGCTCACACAGAACCCCAGGCATTTCTGCCATGGCATTTGATACCCCTTATTGGAAACATCTGTTCCAGTGCCCATTCACCTCAGCATGCAATGTGAGGGCAGAAACTGTGTCTTGGACATTGGCATCTCTCTAGTGTTAAGCATCGTAGATACTCAATAAAATCTGATCAATAAAATAGTGAAAGCCCTAGACACATGTTTCTCAGGTAACTCTACCATCAATAAAAATACTTTGAGGCTTAAATATATATAAACATGTAATTTTATAAAATTGTATTGGCTCTTAGCTCTACTACTAACATAAAACCCAGCTCCCTGAAAGTCCTTTTAAGGAAGAAATTGTTTCAGATGTGCCCTCAAATAAATGTGGTTTTCTCTTTGGTCAGCCACTACATGAAGTTTGCCCTTTCTCCTCTGCTCCGGCCTACCTCCACTGGGCACCATTCATACATCCTTCAATTCAAATATATATATTGAGTGCGTACTCTGTGGCCAGTACTGTGCTAACACAGGATACGCAGCACTGAACCTGATAGAACCAGGCCCATGCACTCATGGAGCTTACGGTCTAGTGCCCACTGGCACCTGCTCACCTCCAAGCCCCAAAGACCCTGAGGCTTTCACATGGGCATAATACATTTTTATCTTTAAACTCGTAAAAATGTAATGCACAGATAAGGCAAACCGTGCTAATCCGAGAATCTGAAGGTTTGCCATCCAGAGTCAAATAACAAGTCTGATAAAGTATTTTAATTTTCTCAAGGCAACTGAGAACTTATCAGTCCAAAGGGGCACCCCCAAGTGCCCTTTGGCCTTCCACAATGTGGCACCTACACAGGGATCTCCCACCCTGTTGCCATTTCAGCATAGCCAAAGGGAGGCAGTGGTGCCCACTTTCATGTGGCATCATTGGCTAAGGCCTTTCAACTTTCTGCTCACAAGCCATGCCAGTGTGAATTAGGGAAGGCACCCCATCTGTGCAGGCGAATTTTAAAAAGGCACCTCTTCGAGTGCGGGGTCAGCAATCGGAAGGAGAGGTCCCTGATCCGGGGTCCTGGGAGGACCCATTAGGGAGGGAGGCCTAAGGATTAGGATTCGGAGGGATGGGCTTCTCAATTTGCTCCCAGGTGCTGTGACTGCGGTGGATGGCCAGATAGCTTTGGCAACAAAGAAATCTCTCACAACACCCAGAGGTGACATTGAGAATAGTAATATTAATGTAAGAAACATTCAAACCTGGGCAAGTGCTGGCAAGGATGTGGAGAAAAAGGAACCCTTATGCACTTCTGGTGGGAATGCAGACTGGTGTAGCCACTTTGGAAAACAGTATGGAGTTTCCTTAAAAAATTAAAAATAGAACTCCCATTTGACTCAGTGATCCCACTTCTAGGACTATATTCCAAAAAATCAGAAACATCAATCAGGAAGAATACATGCACCCTATGTTCATAGCAGCACAATTTACAATTGCTAAGATTTGGAAACAGCCTAAGTGCCCATCAGCAGATGAGTGGATTAGAAAACTGTGGTACATCTACACAATGGAATACTATGCTGCTGTTAAAAAGAAAGAACTCTTACCATTTGCAACAGCATGGATGGACCTGGAGAGCATTATGCTAAGCAAAATAAGCTTTCCCTAAGATCCCAGCAGCAGCCACAGAAACTAAGCATGATTCAAGCTCATTAAACTTTTTCCAAGATTGCAATTTATTTCTGCCAAAAAGCTCTGCAAAAACCTGTGACTTCACTGAGCTCTGAGCAATTCAGAAATGAAAAATGAGCACAACCCAAACCAGTTTGGCTCAGTGGATAGAGTGTCAGCCTGCGGACTGAAGGGTCCTGGGTTCAATTATGGTCAAAGACATGTACCTTGGTTGTAGACTTGATCCCCAGTCCTGGTGGGGCTCCCTGTGGGAGGCAACCAATTGATGTGCTCTCTCGCATCGATGTTTCTCTCTCTGTGTCTCTCCCCCTCCCTTTGACTCTCTCTAAAATCAATGGAAAAATACCGTCGGGTGAAGATTAACAAAAAAGAAAACGACCGCAGCCCCTGGACAAATATCAAGGCCAGTGTGCCAACAAGTTGTCAAAGTCATATCACTAAGGAAGTGCAATCTGTTAGCCTTTGAGTCTCTCAGAGTTTAAGTTCCAAGTAAGTCATTTTTCTCAAGTAGCAAGCCAACAAATCTCCTCATCTCAGCCACTCCTTACATTAAAATAAGCCACTCTCTGTACCCTTTGGGCTCAACTACTTCCAAATGCCTGAAACTGGTAATAGTTCAAAGCACAGGTATGAGGAAAATGCATAATCTTAATCATTTCTTTCATCACATTGTTCAATAAACCAGACTTGAAATATAGCCCTAATATCAGCAAAGGTAGCCCTTTAAGATCTAGACAAGACAGGTTCAGATCCCTGTCCTGGGTCCTGTGGAAAGTCCAGGGCTCTCCTCGGATTTCTGCGAATGGGGCAGAGCAGGAAGGATTGTGCTCAGGGCTCCTTCTGTTCTGGTTCTCAGCCTCCCTGGAATCCCGGCTCTCCATTCTGCCCCCTGGGGTGTTCCTTTATCCTGGCTGTGGTGTGATTCACCCAGGACCAGCCCTTTCACTTGTGATCCTGTGAGGCAACCGTGAAAGCCAGACTGCTGCCCGGGGAGTCCTTACAGGTCAGCCCTGTGGCTGAGGACACTCATGTAGACAACCTGTTCTCGAAGGGCCCCTCAGACAAGCAGCCCTGGGCATATCCCACTGCCCACACCAAGCTGGGGACATCCTGGCCTGGCTCCTACCTCTCCCCCTCCTCCTCCTCGCCCCTTCTTTCCAGCCACCACCTGGGTCCAAAATCTCCTCACCATTTGGGATGAACCGTTCAGCCCCTCCTTCCCAAGTCACCCCAGACCCAACTCGAAGCAAACCCTCAAGGGGCCCAGCTGAACACTGGGCCATTTACTCTTTCTGCGGAGGCCCTGGCTTTCTAGTTGTTTTTAGCTAACAATCGCCTCCTTGAAGACAGCTGTGGTTTCCAAGGGCCATTTTTTCTCGCTTTTGCTTCTCTGATGAAGGGTGCCATCGAAATCGGGCACTTGAACAAACATAACAGTGGAAAGCTTTATCCTCCCTTTTTATTGCAGGTGCCTGGTTTATGGTGAGTGCATTCAACTTTTCCAAGCTTAGAATGAAGTTCTCAAAATAGGACCTGGCAGGTGGGGTAGCTCTACTTATTTATAGAGCTGACTACTTAGGTTTAAAGACAGAAAGGAGCTGTAGTTTAACATCTCGGTCAGGCCGCGGCCCAGCATGACAGGCCCCATTTGGTTGACAAGCTCTGTATTAAGCAGCCTCTCTCAGGAGCGCTGCCTTGCAGGGCTTCCTGGCCATGTGGACGTTTAGTGGGTTACGCCAGGCAAAGGGCTGGTCTTGTTTACTCTCATGGCTTTTTTGGCTGACAGTCATTTTATAGTTTCCTCTGAACCTTCTCTGCCATGCCTACTCACACATCCCAAGCAGAAAGCAGGAAGAGTCTACTCTTCTTCATCTTCTCAAAATAAAATAAAAAGGGACACTCTCTTACCATGTGTGCGCATGCATACACATGCATACACACATAGTATTGTATGCACACTAGAGTCCCAGTGCACGAAATTTGTGCACTCAGGAAGCAGGGGGCCCTCAGCCTGGCCTGCGCCCTCTTGCAGTCCAGGAGCCATCGGGAGATGTCCAATTGTCTTGGAGGCGGGAGAGGCTCCTGCCACCGGCGCTGCGCTTGCCAGCCATGAGCCCGGCTCAGGGCTTCTGGCTGAGCAGCACTCCCTCTGTGGGAGCACACTGAACACCAAGGGGCAGCTCCTGCATTGAGTGTCTGCCCCCTAGTGGTCAGTGTGGGTCATAGCAACCGGCCATTCTGCCATAAGAGTCGATTTGCATATTAGCCTTTTATTATATAGGATATGTGCATGTCTATGGATATACATTTGTTCAAAGACTCCTAGAGCTCATCGACAGTATATTAGAATCACCCTGCAGCAGTGGTCGGCAAACTCATTAGTCAACAGAGCCAAATATCAACAGTACTTCTTCAAAATAGACTCGCCCAGGCCGCAAACCGACTTCTGCACATGGGCCACGAAGTTTCAGTCGCACTGTACGTGCGCCTGCACGTGGTATTTTGTGGAAGAGCCACACTCAAGGGGCCAAAAAGCCACATGTGGCTCGTGAGCCACAGTTTGCCAACCACGGACCTAGAGCACTGTGAGAAAAGGTTGATGCCTTGGCCCATCCCAGACAGATTGTATCCTTCTATCTGGAGGTAGGGCTTGGGCACCTGAATTTTCTATGAGTCCTTCTTAAACTCCCAAGGAGATTGTGATGTAAAGCCAGGACTGAGAGCTCCTTAGAGGTCTTCTAAGCCTAGCTACTCAAGTCGGAACAAGCAGAGCAGCACTGCCTGGGATGCAGATTCTCAGGCCCCGCCCCAGGCTTACAGAATCAGAATCTGCATCTCAACGCGACACCAGGTGCCCAGTGTGCATGTTACAGTGTGAGAAGCACTGCTCTGGTCCCTCTCTCATGAGGCCCTAGGAAAGGAAGTGACTGCACAGGCCATGCTATTAGCTGGAGACCCAAGTGGGACTGGAGTCCAGGGCCCCTTACGACTAGACCCTCTATTCCCATGACCTTATTTTTCAGATTTAGCCAATAGTTAGGTATTCCTCAGAATGTGTGTAATATAGTTTTACTCATTTATCACAGCTAACTCTGATTTGCCTCTGTTAAACACACACACACACACACACACACACACACAACTTAAAACACATTTAAGACTTTCAGAAGTTCCCTTTTCTGCTGGTAGAGGACAAAATGGTTAGATATAATGACCAAAAAAAATCTCAAAAACAACATCATGGAGCAGCTGTGCAGAAGAGATGGAAGACATTTAACCAAACAATCGTCCCTAATTTGTGGGTCAGCAGGTTGCAAAAAGAAGCCTCACTGATGTCAACAGAGGGAACAGACATTGCCTCCAATCTGTCAAGTCTGTATCTTGTGACAAATCAAAACTCAGCACAGAGGAAATGCCAGAGCCGCTGTCTTACACCTAAAAAGAGGGCAAGTTGTTTATAGGCTTGCAAATTTCACAGGTGCCTCTCCTGTGAGAGCAATCTACATTCCATTATCACAGATCAAGGAAGCTAGACAGATTCCACAGATCCACAGAAGACAAAGTTTTACAGTCAGGGCGGCCAACTATATCTGAAATCAGATCAACCCCACGCTTCCACAGCCTAGGCCCTAGGCACCCGCGGGATTCCCCTTCCACCGGTTCCAGGCCCAGCCTCCCATCCGTGCACCCTGTGCAGCGAGCCCTCACACCAGCCCCAGAAGCACATAAGGGAAGAGAGATTCCCTCACAAGGTGCTGTTCACAGCCTTCATTTGACCCGGGCTTGCTCACCCGTTCCTCATACTTTATTCCGTTCTGATTATGCTGCTGTTTTGAGAGATGATTTTGATTTCCCCACCTTGGCCACATGGGCTCAGGCTGCTTCAAGCAAACAGCCCTCCCCCATCTGACCTGCCTGTGACCCTCGAGCCCTGGCCCCACTCCACGTAAGTAGAACTATTTTGAGTCCTGAGAATGGCATCAGGCCACCAGGAACCCACAGTCCCAGGCCCAGAAGCACGTGCGCCTCCCTAGCTCCCTCGTCCCACCCCTGTAAAACTCCCAACAATAAACACCACACCCCCAAGGCCGCTGGCAGAACCCTGAGAAGAGGCCTCAAGCTTGTGGGCTGAGCACTGAGGGATGCCATGGCCCTGGCCCAGGGCCACTTCCTGCCCTGATAGCTTTGCTGGGGCATTTTCGGGCATATTATAGCAACTGCTTAGCCTCTCTATGCAGTTTATGCTTTTATGACTGTGACTCTCAAGAGAGGCAGAATGCGTGGTGTTTTGGTTCCCCGTCTGATGAAAGTGATCCACTTCCAAGGACACATTCCTCATGTGCTATGTACCGCCGCTCCGGCTATCTCTGGCAATGGTGAGCTCAAATAGCAGGAGAGGCCACTGCTAATGGCAAGGATTACAGAAAAGAGACTCTCTACAGCTCAAAGAGGTCATGCTATCAAGGAATATGCCCCTCTGCAAAGATAAGCAGAAATTTTCTTCCATCCATTTGGATGCCTGCTGCCATGAAGGCCGGGGGGGGAGGGGGGGGGCCGGGGGGAACGGTGCGGCCCAGTGTGGGTAGCACCAGAGAAGGAAGCAGCAGCTGTTATAGGGTAATTAACCTCAGGCAAACTGCAGAGGGGCCAGGAGGTTAAAGTGAGGTCAGGCAGGGTCAGGCTCGCCTTTACTGCCAGTAGACAGGGACGGCCCATCTAAGCACTGTCCAAAGGCAAGAAAACTCTAACTGTAGAGTTTTAACAAATATTTCTTCAGAGAACCCCACCCCCAGATCCATCCTGTCACTGACAAGTGACTCCCACTGGGGGCTCCTTCAGGGAGGCTGAAGAGGCCCTGTTTCTTGTTATCAGATGATTTAACTAATAGGAAAGTCTTTTTCCTACTTTATGGTATATTGAATGGATGAATAGATAGATGAGAGAGAGAGAGAGAGAGAGAGAGAGAGAGAGAGAGAGAGAGAGAGAGAGAGAGAGAGAGAGAAGGAACAGGTATATTGCATAGAGCAGTAGGAACAAGAGTATTACATAGATAGCAAGTATTAAGGCCAGCATGTATCACCCTCCCCAAACTATCTGGGAGGCCACAGTGACAGTTGAGTTTCAGGAATGCCCCAATGAAGCTATGAGTATGATCTTTCCGGACTGGTACCATTGCCAGAGAGCTGCTGCTATATACGAAGCACTGTGTCATATGCTGTAGTAAGTAGGACTATTTCATGTTCTGTGCAAGCTACTTTGAGAAATGTTATTTCAGGGAATAGATGTGATAGCTGTTCAATAAAGCATTTACAGAAGTGTTTATAAACACTTTTAATAATAATGTTTATAAAAGTGCACCCTGGCCAGTATGACTCCGTTGGTTGAAGCCTCATCCTGTACACCAGAAGTTGGTGGGTTTGATTCCCAGTCAAGGCACATACCCAGGTTACAGGTTTGATCCCTAGTTGGGGCATGTGTGAGAGATCAATATTCCTCTCTCTCCCTTTCTCTCTCTAAAGTCAATTTTTTAAAATGCTCATATTTGTCCTGGTAAGGACAAATAAAACAGTTTTATAAGTGGAAAAAAAAATCAGACTCTTGTTGTTTTGAGTAACAAAACCCAGCTCAAATGGACACGAGGCTAAAAATAGATATTTTCGGATATGGAGAGATCACTTTGAACCTATGACCAGGAAATGAACTAGCAGACACTCTCTTCTCTTAACATCTGATTTACTATTTTTCTCAGACCGGCTCTTTTAGCTTCCCTACCCATGTGATAGAAAACATGCCTCATTTCTCATGGCAAACACTTACCCAGTGCTGGAGGGCAAATGTGAAATGTCGTTGGTAAAGGGCTAGAAAACAGGCTTTGGAGAAACCAGACGGCATAAGGAGGTATTTAACATAGTCTCGTGGCCTTACAGGTTTTCGCTTGTCTACCAAGAAGTTGAACTGGCCTAGATTTCCATTCCGCTGTTTAGACTTAACCTCTTTTAAAACAATAATAATAACAATAATAATAATTTTTATTAATTTATTTGAGCCAAACTAGGGACATTGCCAGGAAGCAAGATTTCAAATCCTGCTATACTTCACCTCTTAAGCCATGTTTCAGCCTGCCACCTTCTGACCCGGCTACTTCCTGATAACCTCCTGCCCCATGGAATTAGGTTTCCTTTTGTTTCCAGCATGAATCATAGATGCCTCCAAGTCTTAAAATATACTAATGAGCTCTTAAATGTCCCAATACCTTGACTTAAATGAACTTGAAATCAACTTCTTGCTTTAAGGCTTCTCTAAAAGGCTCAGATCCTCCCAGGTTTATAGAGATAGGAGGAGAAAAATAAGACAGGCTTTGCCATGTATTATCCCTATGAAATGTTTAGCATGCTGAGGTATAAGCTGAAAATCTCCCACCATAATGATCATACCATCCTTTGTCAGCCCTTTCCATGTATCAGACCCTTAAACCCAAACAACTTCACAAGGGTAATTATTTCTGATTCAGAGAGGTTAAGTGGCTTGCCCAGTGTCATTAAGCCAGTAAGTTACAGAGATAGAATTTGAACCCGGATATCTCTGATCTCAAAGCCCATGTGTTTTCCACATGGCTGATCAAATAGCCGTTTTCATCTATTTCTACTTGCAATTTAAATTTCGCTGGGGAGGAGGGAGTGGAAGTTGTAATCATAGGAGTGTATCCCAGAATTCCTCATCACTTCTGTGACTCAGAGCACCTCTTTCAAGTCAGCTTGGATCCTTTGTTTGTTGGGTGTACACTAGACATTTTCAGCCTTAGCAGGGTTTGAGGGCTCCGGGATAAGCAAGCGCTCTGTCCCTGAGAAGGGAGGTTTTCACCTGAGTTCTGTGCACTGAACAGGTTGTCGCTCAGTGTAGCCATTACAGATTGGAATGCTTCAAGTTTGCCCTTTCTGCCATTCTAACAGGATTTTCTAGGGGCGGGGAGGGTAAGTTTGCTTCTCTGTCATCTTCTAGCTGCAGGGGAAAAAAACTAATTATTGTTAACATCTACCTTCCCCAGTCCTTGAAGATTGTCTCTCTCTCCCCCGGTAATATGGTGGGGTGGAGCATTGGCCCACTCGGTTGAAGGAAACTCCGCTTTGAAGCAACATCTTTCCCTCTGATTTCGCTCTTTAGGGCCCTGTGATTTCACTCTGGGCTCTTCTAACTCAGGTCCACGTGGTTCCCCCAGAGGACACCTTCTTCTTGTTGGATGTTGCTCCTTTCATTTATTTATTCACTGAGGACTTATGGAGCACCTACTATCTGCCAGATACTATTCTAGGTGCCAAAAATACTGGTGTGGAAAAAAGATGGGAAGGTCTCTATGCAACTTATATTTGCTAAGATAAATAAAACCTAAAATAAGTAAACAAATAAGTAATAAGATAATTTACATGTGCGATCAGTGCTGTGGGTAAGAGGAGGCTATTAGAGTAACGAAGGACTCTGGAGGAGCTACTTTAGAAAGGGTGCTCCTTCCCACAGAGGTGATACTTGAGCAGGGACCTGCGGCTCAGAAGAATCCAGCCTTATCAGAGGAAAGGAGCATTCCAGGCAAAGGGAACAGTAAATGCAAAGTTCCTGAGGTAAGCAAGAGACTGGGCCATTCAAGAAAGAAGGGCTGCAACACAGTGAGCAAACGAGAGAGTGTTCAATCAGTATGAACTTAAAGAGGAAGACGGCGATTAGGTCTTAAAGGTTTTTGTAGGCTGTGACTAGGAATTTGCAGTTTATTTTATTTTATTTGGGGTATGTTAAGGTCCCTATTAGACTCAACAAGTGAAGTTGCCAGTACCAATTGGATTCATGATTCTGGGGCTCATAGAAAATATTTGGACTAAAGATAGATACACATTTGAAAGTCATTAGCATAAAGTGGGTCAAAGCATAAAATCAAAAGGGATAACATATCAAAAAATGTAGGCAAAGAAGGGGGGAAGATCCAGGGCAAGTACTGGGGTACAACCTCATTTGGATGTTGGATAGATGAGGAAAGAGCTGGTCTTAAAGATATATTGAGCAAGAAGGATACACTTGACCTAATCAGAAAACCATTTTATTCTTTTTCTTCACTACCTGTTCAAACAATACCTCTGAACAACTGTTTGTTCCCTGTTTGTTCTTGAATAAAATGAAGGCAAATTTGTGACTTTCTAGACATTCTTAAGTAATGCCTAAAAGCCTTTTAATCATCTCTAATGAGAGAGAGAGAGATATTCTTATTTATAAATAGTTCAGGGTGATAACAAAAACTTCCAAATCTCTCCCTCAGCTTGGGTATGCTCCAACCTGACTGCCTCTAGGGTATGGTTGGCTCTTTATTTCTCTTGCCTAAAACATGCAGTCCTCTTTCCCCCTCATTAGGCTGCTTCTGGTTCCTGCAGGCTTGAAGCAGAGTGAAGAGGAAGGAAAGGTATGGGATAGAAAATATCTTGACTAGTTTAGCTATGTGGTATTGGCTGGTGTTTAGAGCTTGAGTCTCTCATGGAACTATTTTGGGGGGGTCTTCCCCCCGAGACTCCACCATCTCAAGAAATCTTGCAATGGCAGTTTCCTTGCTGGAATAAATGCATCTCTTAGGGCTGGTCACTTAAAATTCTTCCCTCACCACCTCAAAAGCTAATGGTTGTAGTTTGTCTGTTTGTCTCCAAGCAGCCCTCTTGGTCAGGATCCAAGAAAACCCCCATGCCTGCTCTGCATGTGTGTACTACTACTTCAGGTCCATGGGAAGTATTCAAGCATCATTTGCCCAAACTCTGGGAGAGCAACCGTCCCAATATAGCATTGTCTCTTCACACTGTCACCAGAGGAGCTGGTCCATGCTGGTCCAGTCCTCCATGCTCCTCTCTCCAAGGGGCTCCCCAGCAAAGCCCCTGCCACTAAACCATCAGGGCAGACCAAGCACTCCCACTGCTTCCCTACTTTGGTGGAAAACTTATATTGCAAATCCTCATAGGTAGTTTTCTCTCCAATATCCTCGCACTTTGGTCTCTTCAACCTTTTTTAAAAAAATTTAACTGATTGATTTGAGAGAAACATCAATTTGTTGTTCCACTTATTTATGTATTCATTGGTCTTCAACTTTTTTATCAGCTGGAGGTGTTTCATCAGCTAAGGGACAAAAAAACCCACTCCTAGCTGCCTCCTTTGCAAGTCCTGGCTAATCAGCTCATTCCTCAATTTAAAATGTGGGAAATATTTGCTCTGATTATGTTGGGAAGACAAAGCTGAAGATAAAGTAGGATGAGTCCTGTTTTACAATCCTGCGTACCCAGAAAGCCAAGAAAAGAGCCACCAGAGGGGAAAGTAACACCAGGAGAGTGTGATATAGCAGAAGCTACAGAGTACTCAAGTACTCAAGTATTGCTAAAAGGTGGATTAAGATGAAGACAAATAAATTCTCGCTGGATTTGGTTCCTGTGCAGCTCCATTTCAGTGTAGTGTTGAGGACAAAAGTCAAATTGACATATAAGATACTTCCCAAGAATCTGTTCTCTTCTTCCTTGCAAGCAGAACCCCTATAGCCAGCTCCAGTGTAAATCTTAATTGGTCCAAGCCAACCCATATAACCTACTTTCCTCAGGCAATGATTCATTTAAGAATGGGCATGTGATACAATTCCAGACAAGAAGTGAGAAGTCTGTTGGAGGATTCCTGTAGAGGTCATTTTTTCCTTAAAAAGAGACACAAGAAGACAGCTCCTCTTCTTCCATTGGCTATTGTCATTTGTGTGTGTGACACCCAGTTCTGTGAAAACCATCTTGGTACCAGACTGGGGATAAAGCCAACACCAAAGAGGCGGGCACAGCCAAGAGAGTTACCACAAAGCAGAGCCCGGAGCCCGCTCTCTCTGTGGGGTTCTCGTTTCATCTCATAAATCCCCATTTTATTTTACACAGTTGATTTGGCATTTTCTGTTATTTAATGGCAAAATCATCCCAAAGGTAAAGAGTAGTCAGAAGGGAGGTGAAACATTGGCGGCAGAGAATTTGAGATGTTTTCCTGGGAAGAGAGGCAGAGAAATGATCTGGCTGCTGAGGGGGATGAAGGATCTAGTGAAGGCCTTTTTAAATATGGGAGACACTGTAGCCAGTGTGTAAATAGATGGGAATGATGCCGTAGAAAGGGGAGAGGGCAGAGCTGCAGGTTCACGCGTCTTCTCACCACCTCACTTAAAGTCCACAACCTCTCCTAGAGTCTCCCCCACTGATCTTCCTGACGCCCTCCCAAGAAAGAGCCACCAGTTCTCACACCATTGCTTCCATTGTCTGATGATAGCTGTTTGCACACACACTACCACCCCACCCCCCACCCCCCTTGAGCTGTCTGTTGGCAGAACTCCTCAGCCATCTCTGAGCTCTTTCTTTGGAGAAGAAGCCATGACTGGTCCCTGCAGGACTGGTCTCTCTTGAACAAGGTCTGTACGTAGAGCTCGGGAAGTATGTCTCAGCGCTGCGGCTGATGCAATGGTGTGAGCACACTCCACCATGACATGCTTCCTCGGCACACGAGGAAGTAGCAACGCCTGCCTGAACGAACTCCTAGAGCCACAAGCACAGTACCCCAGCCTTTCAGCCATTGGTCGCCTGTAGCAACGTGTCTCCCTCTGATTGGGCCCCTCATGCTATATATACCCCTGTAGTTCCACAATAAAACGGATCTGCGTCACCGAACCTGGTCTCCGCAGTCGTGCATGCAGACGCCCTAGCGTGTTGGGGCTCCGTCGTCCTCACCCCCGAGGGACCCCCTGCTTCAAAGGTCTGCTCAAAACAGAAGCCCAGCTTTTTATTCTCTTGAGGTTCTTCCCAAGGAGACCCACACCTTACAAATGTTTACTTCCCCTCACAAAGGAACACAGGCTACCCAAGAGACTAGCTTGCAGTTATTGGTTTATCCTCCAAGCTCAGCCTACCCCAAAACCCCATTTCATGGGGCCTCAACTCAATGAAGTTTGCAGTTACTTAAACTTTTCCTTCCTTCATATTCTACTTCCTAATTATGATCACACAAAAGGACATGCACCCCCGCCTGTTGGAATATGTAGCAACTCTCCTCCAAGGTGGAAAGCCCAAGTCAACTGGGCCCTCCTTTTCCTAGCCACCTACATTATATGCAAATTAACTTGGGCTACTGGGTCTTTCCCAGGGGAATGGAAACATTCAGTACCAGCTGGGGCTTGTGCTATATCAGACAAGGTAACTGTATTTACTGAACAACTGAATGGCGATCCAAAAGGGCATCGCTGTGAAGCATTTCCAGTAAAAATATAAAAACAGTGCAAAGGACCAAGTCAAGAACAACGTTGATTTGCCTTTCTATTGCTTCCTGTCCAGAGTAATGATTTGTTCTGCATTTCACTTCCCCTATTTAGCAGTAAAACAAGATATGTAGCCTAAAATATTTAACACTGATGTTATGAGATACGATTATCTACAGTCATATAGAAACACCTGGTAAAAGCCAGACAACTGGGTTTCATTTCCTTATGAAATTTCTACACTTTCATTAACCAAAATATTACAATTGACCAAAATATTTTAAATATCTAAAACCAGCTCCCTCTGTTGATTAAATTCAAATTGATTAACTAGTTCTTATTTTACTACATTGTTTTACTAATGTAATTTTAGCTAAAATACAGACTGTGTTTAAGTAAAGAGGTATACCAGCCAAACACTCACTTTTTAAAAATCTCCACACTTGCCCTGGCTAGTTTGGTTCAGTGGATAGCCTGCAGACTGAAGGGTCCTTGGTTGGATTCCGGTCAAGGTACATGCCCAGGTTGTGGGCTCGGTCCCCAGTGGGGGGCATGCAGGAGGCAGCCAATCAGTGATTCTCTCTCATCATGATGTTTCTCTCTCTCTACCTCTCCATTCCTCTCTAAAATCAATAAAAAATATTTTAAAAATAACAATTTTTAAAAATAATAAAAATATCCACACTTACCTATAATCACTAGGAATAAGATTTTCCACTTAGCCGAAACCGGTTTGGCTCAGTGGATAGAGCATCGGCCTGCGGACTGAAGGGTCCCAGGTTCGATTCTGGTCAAGGGCATGTACCTGGGTTGCGGGCACATCCCCAGTGGGAGATGTGCAGAAGGCAGCTGATCGATGTTTCTCTCTCATCGATGTTTCTGACTCTCTATCTCTCTCCCTTCCTCTCTGTAAAAAATCAATAAAATATATTTTTTTAAAAAAAGATTTTCCACTTAGAACAAGAACTTAAATTGTCACACTTGAAATTTTTAACCATTTTGGAATAAAGCATTTTGATACTAAATTTATTTATTTTCTGGGCTTATGTTAAAGTCTGTACCTGTGCATACTTTAAGAATTAGTTCCTTCATATCCTTTTATAGAATAAGGCAGTTATTAATTAATTAATTGTGTGATGATCTTTCTCTTGATGATGAGTCCTTGCAATGAGCATCAATGATATATGGTTGTCGGAGACTCCTTTGGGGATTGTCCTCTGAGAACTGCCCTTTCCTGTGGAGATAATTTCCATAAACATGGTCTTGTTGATTTTACTCTCTTTTTCTTTTAAAATATGTTTTTATTGATTTTTAGAGAGAGAGGAAGGGAGAAGGATAGAGAGATAGAAACATCGATGAGAGAGAAACATCATGGATTGGCTACCGCCTGCATGCCCCCTAATGGGGATCAAGCCTGCAACTTGGGTATGTGCCCTGACAGGGAATTGAACCAGTGACCTCTTGGTTCACAGGTCGACACTCAACCACTGAACCACTCCAGCCGAGCTGATTTTACTCTCTTGGCCATATTTGAGGAAATAGTTTCACTTTACCTATGTCACCCCTCCCCACGGCAGCACAGCTCAGTGCTCAGTGCCAAAAGAGACCTACTCAGTCCCTGATTTCTCCCGTGGGAGAAAGTGAGTAGGTAAGTGAACACCCCACTTCCCCAGCTATGCCAGATGCTGCCAAAGAGACCCAGTTCTTTCTCACCCACCCAGAATGCTAAGAAGTGCTGCATGATGGGAGTGAGGAGGGGTAACTGCTAGAACAGTAGACAGGGCTCTTGGAGAGAATCACGGAGCCAGAGATCCTACTAACTGTGTCTTGAACTCCGTCAGGAAGCACACTCATGATCTGCTAGGGATGCCTCACCTGTGGATCCTCCAACTTGCCCACAGGCATCCCCCATGTCCTCTGTGCCTCACCCACACACACTGCCACCCCATGGCTGGCTCCCTGGTATGACTTAGAAAGTAGCAAGAGGAAGCCTTTGCAGACAACTAGCGAGCACACAGAGAAAGTTGGCCCAACTCCAGAGGATTTATAAAAAACAAAGAAACTTGAGCATTCCGCACCACCTTGAGAAAGCAATCAGGAGGCGGGCAGCACCCAACCTTGCTCTGTGCAATCTTTTCTTTAACTTGAATTTATTGTGGTGACATTGGTTAATAAAATTATACAGGTTCCTGGTACACAGTTCTACAATACATCATGTGTATACTGTATTGTGTGTTCATCACCCCAAGTCAAGTTGCGTGTAATCTTAATCCACCCCCCCAATCCTAACCCTAACCCGCACCCCCCCACCCCCGCCACACACACACACACACACACACACACACACACACACACACGGACACAGAAAAAGAAGTGTGGAGCAGGCATATTCATAGACTAGATTGAAGAAAGCTTCAGAATCCCTAACAGTGCTGACAAAAGGTATTTCTTTCCCAAAGCCAGTCTGTAAAGACTGGACGAGGTGATTGCTTCTTCAAATACAAGACAGCAATGTAAGACTTCAAAAAACATGAAAACAAGGAAACATGACATTAACAAAGGAACACAGTGATTTTCCTGATAAAGAATTGAAAATAGTTGTTTTAAGGAAGCTCAGTGTGCAGGCTCTCCCTCTCAGGAGCTACCATGCCTTTCTTCTCTCACAGGCATGCATCTCCTAACCTCTAAGGGTCCCCATGAGACTTTCAACCAGGGGAGCGATGGGCAGTGGCAGCTTGTCCTGGGCAAATCCCCCGAACCTGTTTCCAAGACCCCTTTTCTTCAACTTTCCAGTGAGCTAAGGGAGCCCCGCCTAGATTCTCTCCTGTTGTTTCTTCTATTCTACGCCCTTCCTTTAATAACCATAATCTCAAAATAAAAAAGGAAGTTCAGTGAACTACAAGAAAACAGAGAAAGACAATTCAACATAATCAGGAAAAAAACATGAACAAAATGAGAAGTTTAACAGAATGGTAGAAATCATAAAAGAGGACCAAACAGCAATTCTAGAGGTAATGAATACAATTAATGAAATGAAATGAAAAACACAATAGAAAGCATCAACAAGAGACTGGATAAGCCGAAAGAATCTGTGAAGTAGAAGACAGGTCCTTTGAAATTATCCTGAGGACAACAAAAGAAAAAAGAATAAAAAAGAGTGAATAAAATCTAGATGAACTATGGGACACCATTAAAAGAAACATTATATGCATTATGGGTTCCAGAAAAAAAGAGGGATAAAGGGATTGAAAACTTATATAAATAAATGACTAAGAACTTATAAAATCTTGGGGAAATTTTAGACATCCAAGTTCATAAAGATCATAGGTCCCCAATGTATTTAAATTCAAAAAGATCTTATCTAAGACATATTATAATAAACATTCTAAATTTAAACACAAAGACATAATTTTAAAAGCAGCAAGATAAAAGAAAATTCCTCAGATATAAGGAAATTTCCATAAGGCTATTAGTGGATCTCTTAGCAGAGAGCCTGAAAGGCAAAGAGAGAGAGGGATAATATAGTCAAAGTACTAAAAGAAAAAAACACTGCCAACCAATAATACTTTACCCATCAAAGCTATCCTTCAGAAATAAAGGCAAGAATAATACTTCTCCAGACAACGAAAAGCTGAGTGAGTTCACCACCACTAGAACATCCTTACAAAACAAGATGCTGAAAGGAGTTATTCAAGTTGAATTGAAAGGATGCTATTAGTAACATGAAAATATACAACATGCTAGTAAAAGTAAATATGTAGTCAAATTTAGAATAATAGTAAAATAAGGTAGTGTGTTAATCAATTAACTATAGTATAAATGTTAAAGGACAAAAGTGTTAAAAATAACCATAGCTACAATAATTTCTTAATGAATACATTATATCAAAAGATGTAGATTGTGACATCAAAAACATAAAATGTGCCAGGGGTAAGTAAAAGAGTAGAGTTTTTATATGTGATCAAAGTTAAGTTGTTATCAGCTTCAAATGGACTGTTATATCTATAGGATGTTTATGTAAGGCTCATAGTAACCACAAAGCAAAAACCTACAGTAGATACACACACAAAAAAGGGAATCAAAGGGTATCACTATAAAAAATGATCAATTCTCAAAGGAAGACAGCAATAAAGGAAGAAAGGAACAAGGAAATAAAACAGCCAGAAAACAATAAGATGGCATTAACTTATAAGTCCTTACCTATAAATAACTACTTTAAATGTAAATTAATTAAACTATCCAATAAAAAGACATAGAATGCCTGAATGGATTTTTAAAGAGTAAAACCAACATTCAACTACAGTCATGCACCACTTAATGATGGGATATTCTGAGCAATGTACGTGTAGGTGATTTTGTCATTGTGTGAATATCACAGAATGCACTTACACAAACCTAGATACTATAGCTTGCTGTACACTAGGCTACTAGCATATGGCATAGCCTATTACTTGTAGGCTACGAGCCCATTCAGCATGTTACTGTACAAAACAACAAGATTAAATCCAGCACAAGAGAAAATGATATGATACAATCCTGAAAAACCAAAGGATTGAAGAAAAAAATCAAAAAAGATGTCAAAAAATAAAACAAATGAATATGGAAACAAAACATACCAAACTGTAAGGGATGCAGCAGCAGCAGTTCTTAGAGGGAAGATTTGAACTTCATATAAAAGAGCAGGTCCCAGCACCCACCACAAATTTAAATATTTTTAAAGTATGATTATTGACCAGAGTTTGGAAATAAATACACCCAGATATTGCCTTTGCATTTCAAATTGATTTATTTTTCTCAGCACAAACTGGCAGACTACAGAGCTCTTTACACCTTTGACCTAATTATTTCACTTCTAGGAATACTAGAGGCCCAACACATGAAATCATGCACAGATAGGGTCCCTAGGCCTAGCCTGCAATCAGGGCCATCTTCTGCCCATTTGCCAGTCCCCAGTCCCACCCTGACACCACTGACACCCACCCCAGTTCCCTGTTTGCCATCTGGCTATCTATCAGAGCTTGTGGGCAGGGGGCGGGGACCAAGAGGTTGGCCATTCCACCCACTCGCCAGTCCTCAGTTCCACCCCACCACTGCCACCCACCCCAGTTCCCTGTGGTTCCCCATTGGCCATCCATTGATTGGAGCCTGCAGGCTTGGGGGAGGGACCAAAAGGTGGTCAATGCACCTCTTAGCAACTGGTCAATTGGTCATTCTGGTCGTTATGCCATTATGGTCGTTATGCCATTATGGTCACTGGCCTTTTATTATATATGACTAGAGGCCCGGTGCACAAAAATTTGTGCACTCGGGGGGAAGGGTGGGGTCCCTCAGCCAGGCCTGTGCCCTCTCGCAGTATGGGACTCCTCGGGAGATAACGACCTGCTGGCTTAATAACGACCTGCTGGCTTAAGCCTGCTCCCGAATGTCAGAGGGCAGGCCCAATCCCTAGGTGCAGCCCCTGGTCGGGCTCAGAGCAGGGCTGATTGGGGAGTTGGGGCGCCGCCCCTGTCATGCACAAAGCAGGGTGGATCAGGAGGTTGCGATGCCACCCTCAGTCACGCTCAGGGTAGGGCTGATTGGGGGGTTGGGGCACTGCCTCCTGTCACACTCAAGGCAGGGTCGATGGGCAGGTTGTGGCACCACCCCCTGTCACTCACAGAGCAGGGCCCATCAGGGGGGTTGGGGCTCCGTACCCTGTCATGCACAGAGCAGGGTCAATCAGGGGGTTGGGGAGCTCCTCCCTGTCACTCACAGAGTAGGGCCGATAGGGGAGTTGGGGCCCCGCCCCCGGTCACACACAGAGCAGGACGGATCAGGGGGTTGGGGCGCCGCACGCTGTCACACTCAGGGCAGGGCCAATGAGTAGGTTATGGCTCTACCCTGTCACACACAGAGCAGGGCCCGTGGGGTGGGGGGGGTTGGGGCACCACACCCTGTCACACACAGAGCAGGGCCGATCAGGGGGTTGGGGCACCGCAGCCTGTCACACACAGAGCCACAGGGCAATCAGGGGGTTGGGGAGCTCCCCCTATCAGGCACAGAGCAGGGCTGATCAGGGGGTCGGGGTGCCTTCCCCTGTCACACACAGAGCCGCAGGGTGATCAGGGGGTTTGGGTGCTGCCCCCTGTCACACTGATCCCAGTGCTGGGAGGCATATTACCCTTTTACTCTATAGGATAGAGGCCTGGTGCACGGGTCGGGGCCGGCTGGTTTGCCCTGAAGGTCCTGGATCAGGGTGGGGGTCCCCACTGGGGTGCCTGGCCAGCCTGGATGAGGGGCTGATGGCTGTTTGCAGCTGGTCACACACCCTTCAGGGTGGGGGTCCCCACTGGGGTACCTGGCCAGTCTGGGTGAGGGGCTGAGGGCTGTTTTCAGGCTGGTGGGTGACTGAAGCTCCCAACCACTCCTTTTTTTCTTTTTTCTTTTATTCTGGGTCAGCTTTATCTCTGAGGCTTGGCTCCAGCTCTTAGGCCTCCGCTGCTGAAAGCAGGTTTCTGGCCTTTGTTTACCTTCTGTATTTGAAACAATGTTGCGATCCTGCTGGCTGAAGCCTGGCGACTAAAGCAGGTTTCTGGGGTTTTGTTTAGCTTCTATATTTGTAACATAGTTGCTTAGAGTTGCAGCTCAGAGGCCGGCAGCGGCAGGCGGGGAACGTTGGAGTCCTCCGTCACTGAAGCAAGCAAGCCTCATGTTCGCTTCCAGCTGCCTGGCTGCTGGCTGCCATCTTGTCTGGCAGTTAATTTGCATATCGCCCTGATTAGCCAATGGAAAGGGTAGTGGTTGTATGCTAATTACCATGTTTCTCTTTTATTAGATAGGATAGCACCAAGGAAATTACATTCTGGGCAAAAGCTTTTATGGTGGCACTATTTTGAATAGTTTAGACCAGGGGTGGGCAAACTTTTTGACTCATGGGCCACAATGGGTTCTTAAACTGGACCCGAGGGCCGGAACAAAAGCATGGATGGAGTGTTTGTGTGAACTAATATAAATTCAAAGTAAACATCATTACATAAAAGGGTACGGTCTTTTTTTTCAATAGTTTTATTCATTTCAAACGGGCCAGATCCGGCCCGCGGGCCGTAGTTTGCCCACGGCTGGTTTAGACAAACAAACCTTAGAAACACCAAAACCTATAGCTACAGAAAATAATCAAACTAAGATATTTTAGCATGATGGAATACTATATACAACAATATTTATAATTTTAACCATCTTTTGAGCACTTGCAATGTGTAAGGTACTGTGCTGGGTATCTTAAGTAGCCTATTTTGCATTTGCATTTCATCACTTAATAGTCTCTAACTTAGGTAAATATTTACAGATGGAGAAATTAAAGCTCAGAGAGGTTCTGTAATGGACTCAAGTTTGCAATTAATAGCAGAAGACAACTGAGGTCTTTCTGACTCCAAAACCTTTCAAAAAGTTTTTCCAATTTACCCTGGAGTGGGAGGATCTAAATAGGACAAACCCCAAAGTTTGTAGAAAAAGTCAGAAAACAAAACTTTGACACCAAAGGATGATATAATCAAAATAAAATTATTTATTACTGGTCAATTATAGAGATCTTCCCAAGAAGATTTGTAATTTTGATTGTAATACAAATTTTCAATGCACCCCTGTTAAAGCACCCAAATACCAGTGTTTTTGTTGATGTAATACCATTTTCAAAAATGTAATGCACCCTTCTTAGCCATCTCACCAAACCCTTTCTTTGCACCTCCTTTCTGCTTCCTTGGCACCTTGCCAGAAACCCTTCTTCTTCTATCAGGTCCTACCAGTCTCCTGCCTCCCCCCAATCTCTTCTACCCCTCCCCCATCTCTTCTACCCATCCCCCAGACCTCCCCTCCAAAGACACAGATCTCTCTGCTGTGGAAGGGACTGGGCACATCTCTCTAGAGTTGGGATAGTGAATTCAGAACTGATGCAACCAGTGGTCCTGAAAGCTTACTCCTGAGAGCTGAACAAGGCAGAACAATACTGAAGGGAGTGGATGGGTCCACTCCAGGAGACCACTCTGACTCAGTCTCCCTTCCCCAGACACAGGGACTGAAGTCCAACAGAGGAGCCACAGTAGGAGAGACCAGAGAGGGATGTTTCATAATAGATATGTTTTTTTTCTACTGAAATTTAATAAATATGTAGTTTCAATAGTTTTTATTTTACAAATTCTGAGATAAATACAGAAATATCAATATTGCCATTAACCTATAAACGTGTTGCTGGTGAACTTAATTACTTCATCAATTCCTACAAAGGGGCCCGGGATGTCTTCATTATATGGAAGGCATTAATTTAAAATGCAACTGGTGAAAAAAAATAGAATAGAATAAAATACAACTGGTGAGAGAGGAGCTATAGATTTTAAAACGGTGTTATGTCTGCCCAGCCGGTGTAGCTCAGTGGTTGAGCATTGACCTATGAACCAGGAGGTCACGGCTCAATTCCTGGTCAGGGCACATGCCCGGGTTGTGGGTTTGATCCCCAGTGTGAGGTGTACAGGAGGCAGCTGCTCAATGACTATCTCATCATTGATGTTTTTATCTCTCTCCCTCTTCCTTCCTCTCTGAAATCAATAAAAATATATTTTTTAAAAAGAAGAAAAAATCGGTGTCATGTCTGACAATCATTAGGAAAAGCTTCAGTTACAGAATACTTCAGTGATTGGAAATGAAAGAGGAGAAAAAAATCTACCTGCACTTACAAAGGACTGTCCACAGGAGAGACACTGGGCTTAGCAAATTCTGATCCAAAGAAAAGTGCACCTTTTCCAGTGGAGGGAAAGTCTCCACACTCTGACATAGCCAGATGAAGCGACAGGCGGGCGCGCGCACGCGCGTGCACACACACACACACACACACACACACACACACACACACACACTGGACTGAACTCAAGAGGTACAAACAGGAAATGGCTTTGTTATCTCCTAACACTATCCTTTAATGTGCCTTGCTGGGTCTCTTTTTTAGCACCTGGACAACGTACCAGGAAGATCTTAAAGTTTTTCAGGTTCTATTCACAAGGTTATATGAATAGTCTCACTTAGGGACCTTTTAAAAAGTCCACCCCATGTTAAACAAAAATAAACCTCACATCCCATTCAATACTTCTCCCCACCGCCCAGGCTTGGCCTGTAGCTGGGGATCAACAGTGGGTAAGAAGGTCTGTGTGGTCTGCAATTTCACTCCACCTCATCCACCTCATCTCTGGCTCTTCCAGGACTGGGTTAAAGAGGCAAAGGTCTTTTAACTTAGGCTGGTGTAGTTTGTGGTCTCTCTTGACTAACCTGGTTGGCTGATGTTGAAATGCGAGGTCTTTAGAGGGGAAGCATTTGCGGATTCCTCAGAGACCCGGGTGGCACCAGGGCAGAGGATGTACTCTTTGCCTATCGTACTGTTATCCACCCGCTCAGCTCCTGACCTCTAGGGGTAACCAGCGCCTCCTCACACTGTTGGAGTCCAGGCAGATAGCCCTCTGAGGCAGGGGCCCATCAAGACAAAGTCCACTGCCCACTGCAGGGTTCACTTGGCCAGGGAACACTCAAATATACATAAATAGATAAACAAACTAGATAAATACATACATACATACATACATACCATTGACTTGTACATATTAAATAGGTGAATTGTATAGTACGTGAAGCATATATCAATAAAAACATTTCTTTAAAGACCCCTGGAGTGGTTATATTAATATCAGATAGAGTGACTTCAGAATTTTAGAAAAAGATAAAAAGAAACATTTCTCAATAATAAAGTGATTACTTCATCAAAAAAATATAATAATCCTTGATGTGTCTGCACTAAATAATGTAGCTTCAAAACACATTAAGCAAAACTGATTAAACTGAAAGGAGAAAAAAAGGAGATAAATCCATAATTATTTTAAAGATATAAATACTTCTTGCTCAATCATTTACAGGATAAGTAGACCCCAAAATCAGTTAAGACATCAAATATTTGAACATTATTGATCAATTTAACCTAAATGATATTTTAGAATGCACCACTCCGCAACAGAAGCTACCTCCTTTTCAAGGGTACATGAAATAGTCACCAAGATAGACCATATGTTGGAGTATCAAACAAGAATGGGACCATTATTGTTTTGAATTCTGTTTTGAATTCTGATCAAGCATTCTAACCAGAAATTGAGTCTTAAGTCCCTATTCAGTTTCTATAAAACTGGGTTCTGCCCTGCTCTCCATACCCCAGAGGGGGGGACCAAGCTCCTGAGGTCCTGTCCCTGTACCTATAGCTTCTGCAATGTTCTGTCATCTTCCTGGCACTGAATTCCTAGACTTACCTGGCCACTGGTCACAAGAACTGACTCCCTTTACCTGCCCCACCGTCATGAATGCCTAGGCTCTGGTTCCAGCTACCCAGGGTCTGGCTCATTCATTCATTCAAAAAAACATTTATTGAGCACCTACTATATACCAGGCACTGGGCTAGGTGCTGGAGATATAGCCATAAAATGACAGACATAGTTACTTTTCCAAAGTAGTTACAATCTAGTGGGGGTACAGACAAGTAGTAAGACAATCACAGAACACTGTGCAAGCAAGTCCAGGGAGATCTGAAAGCACAGATGATGGATACCTGATTTGTACTGCAGGTGTAAGAAAGACTTTCTAGAGGTAATAAAGTCAAAGCTGAGGCCTGAAAGACGAGTGGGAATTAACCAGAAGGACAGGAAGAGCAGTACAATGTTCTTGGCCAACAGTTTTCAAAGTGTGTTTCCAGACCAGCAGCAGCAGCAACTGATAACTTGTTAGAGATGCAAGTTCACAGCTCCTTCCCCAACCTACAGAATCAGAAATTCTAGGTGTGGGACCCAGCAATATTTGTTTTAACAATCCTCCGGTTGATTCTGATGCGTGGTAAAGTTTGAGAATCTCTGCTCTAAGCTGAGGAAAAATATATACAAATAAATAGATTAAATAAATAATAAGAGAGAATGTGGCTTCCTTCGCCCAGAAGTCATACTCATCGATTACAAGAATGATGATGTCAGTGCTCATTTGATATGACAACACCACGCATATCAGTCCCTGCGTAACAGTAAAATAGGATACAGAAGGACTATCGCCTGCTAAATACAATAGTATACACTAAGCTTTAACTGATTTGCACTATATCCCTGTTAACATGCTCATTTCACAGACATGAAACCTGAGGTTCATATATATTAGGGAATTTTGCCCAACCTCACTCAGCTAGTGAGTACCAGAACTAAAATTTGACCCCAGTTCTCTCTGAGTCCAAAACACAACGATTTTTCTACACCAGCCCACTGCTTCCAGGAAAAATATTTCAAGATTAAGAGATTAGGACAAGATCAGAATGTGGGCTGGACTCTTGGGTGGACAGGATAGGGTAGAGAAAGAAATCCCAGTTTCTCCCCATGTTCCCTCCTCCCAGACTCCACTCCACAGAGAGATGACCAAGAGGCAAAAAGCAAAGAGACCGAGCTCTTCCATTCAGGACTAAAATGGGAGTGAGGCAAGAAACCCAAGCCCAGGGTTTCTCAGTTAAAAGACAAAAACAAAAACCTTTTTAAAGCCTAATCAAAGTCTGTGTTTCAGATTTAAGGCTTATCAAAAATAAATGGTATAATTACCTAGAAAGTAATTTGATCAATATGTAGTAAGACCTGTATGCTTTTAGATACTAATCTAACCACATCTATAAACAAACTACAATCATGAGAATAGTCACAATATATTATTAAGAAAAAAGGTTGGCCCTAGCTTGTTTGGCTCAGTGGATAGAGCATCAGCCTGTGGACTGAAGAGTCCTGGGGTCAATTTTGGTCAAGGGCACATGCCTGGATTGCAGGCTGGATCACCAGTGGGGAGGGGAAGGGGGAGGCGTGCAGGAGGCATCCAATCAATGATTCTCTCTCATCATTGATGCTTCTATCTCTCTCCCTCTCCATTCCTCTCTGAAATCAATAAAAAAAATATATTTTTTTTTAAAGTTTGGATACAAATTATATATGTAGTGTGATTTTCAATCATGTTTAAAATGCTTAATAATGCCCTAGCTGGTTTGGCTCAGTGGCTAGAGCGTCGGCCTGCGGACTGAAAGGTCCCAAGTTCGATTCCAGTCAAGGGCATGTACCTTGGTTGCGGGCACATCCCCATTAGGAGGTGTGCAGGAGGCAGCTGATCAATGCTTCTCTTTCATCGATGTTTCTAACTCTCTATCCCTCTCCCTTCCTCTCTGCAAAAAACCAATAAAATATATTTTTAAAAAATAAAATAAAATGCTTAATAAAATGAGTAGAAGACAATATACCAAAATGTTAAAATAGTCTCTCCCCCCACTAATACAAAGTAACCTAAATTTAAGAGAAAGACTTATGTACCAAGATGTTCTTTACTGTATTTTAACAGCAACCCTCGAAAGCAACTTAAATATCCAGTATTTTGAAAAATGAAAATAAATTAGGGTTCAATCATATGATAGAATATAAGCAATAATCAAAAGTGAATTTTAAAAACTATTTTTGTCAAGACCTTGGCTCCTGCCTGCACCCAAATGCCTCCAGAAGCAGGGCCTCGGCTAGGCATCTTTCCAAAATGATAGTGAGAGACAGGCCCACAGAGGACAAAAATTGGCTCTGCTGGGGCTTTCTGGAAAATCAGTTATGAGTTCAAGTTATAGCTTTCCTCTCTCGGGGAATTCACCCTGCTGTGGCGGGGATTAAATGTGGATCCAGGAAACCACAGATTAAATGGGCTTTAAACAGATTGAAACAGAAAGAAATTTTATTGACATCTCACCTCCTGACTACTTACCCTCTAGCACCCTGCACATCCCAGATAGTGAGTTTCCTGGGAGAGCTGTGACTGAGGCACCTCTGAATCCCTGAGGAGAACAGCACCATTGTTTTCATTGCTGTCGTCATGATTGTCAGTGGCTGCCCTTTGTTCTGCACCTGAGGACAGCCAGCTGCCAGCCCACAGACCAAATCCAGCCCTCCGTCTGCTTTGTGGGTTAAGTTTTAAAGGAACGAGCACACACATACACACACACACACACAGCATGTGTGTGACCACGAAAATAGTCCTGATATATATTAAGGAAAAAAGATGGGATGAAAATTAGATATACCGTGTGATCCCAACCATGTTTCAAATGCTTAATAAAAAGGCTAGAAGGGAATATACCAAAAAGTTAAAACAGCTTCTCCCTTGTCTTATACCGCAATCCTGTTATAATTATGCCCATTCCACAGATGAGGATGCAGAATGATTGCCTCTGGAGAGTGCAATTGTGGGTGGCTTATTCCTTTCCTATAATTCCACGCCTGTCCCTATCCCAGGAGGTGGGAGGTAGGGTCCTAAAGGAAAAATCCAAAAACAATCCCTGAGGCTCAAATGAATCCCATCTGTACAGACAGACTGCCATCTGTCAAGGACCTCCGGGGCAGTGAGGACGCAGGTGCAGCTGTCTACAAAATTTAAGATAAAATTTTAAAACCGGAGCCATCCTTGATTAATTAATTTCATTTCATTGTAAAAACGCAATCCAAGGCCGCAGAGCGGTGACCTCACAGGGAAATTTGGAACTTTCCTGGTTATCCCAGCCCCCAGCTTCCATTTCTGCTTTATTCACTCCTCTGGTTCAGAATCTCTTTGTAAACCAGAGGACCCAGCTTCCCTCTGATTATTTACTGACCTGATACCTCTTTATGCCCACAGCTCCCCCCGGATTCTGTCTGAGCCTCTTGGTGACAGCCCTCAGCTTCCACCCCGCCCCTGACTCCCTGCTCCCTGCCCTTGCTGGCCACCACTTGGCCAGCACCCTCGCAACAGCTCTCAGCCCTGTCCTTAGCACACAGATGGCCATAACATTTTGTTAGTGACGGTAACAATCCAGAGGAGGAGTCAGATTTTATTTCTGGTGGTGATTTCAGCAGGAGTTTAAGTGGCTCCTGGTTATAGTTAACAGCCCAGAAACCAGCTCAGGCAATTTGAAGGCTCTCTATTTTTGCTGTTTCTCTCTTTGTCTGTGCTTGCCACTGCCTCTCTCTTCCCACCAAGCTTTGTTGTTACCATTAAATTTTGTCTCAAATAGAATCTCTGATTCTGAACAGAGTCGGATCCATCAACTGGGCCTGAAGTGCCTCCACTTCCCAATGGTTCTTTAATAACGCTTGGGTGCTTATGAATCGAGCAGAGGGAAATGTCCCCAGCAGCACTGAGCAGCTCGGTGCCCCGAAGGGCTTTAAACTTGACCTCTCTCTGAGCTGCAAATTCAACCTAACCTTACACTCCAGGAAAAATTTCATTCCTGGGCAATTCGAGACACCTGACCGATAATTCTGGCCTCTGTATCTTAGTCTTGTGACTGACTCCTCCATGAACCTACTAACAAAATGGGAATGGCTTGTAACCAAACTCCTGTCTTGAAACTTCAGGCAACCTTGAGCCCCTGCCTGCACAGTAGATTTTTGCTGCCAGAGCAAAACGTTCATGTACCAGTAATAGAAGCAGGCAGGCTTTCCAAAGTATGCCAGGCATGTGTTTGCAATACTGTCACAAGCAGGGTCAAGAGTATCCGGCCCTGTGTGCTGGTGACCTGGGGGGGCCTTGCTGTTTTGTAGGCCAGACAGAGAAATCTGGGGCTGGAAGGAAAGGAGATTGCATAATAGTGAGCATGAGTCCCTTTAAAAACCACACTAGGCAAGGATTTTCTAAAACACTTTTTTGAATTTAAAAAGGGTAGCCCAGCTGGCGTGGCTCAGTGGTTGAACATCGACCTGTGAATCAGGAGGTCACAGTTCGATTCCCGGTCGGGGTACAGTCAGGGCACATGCCCAGCTTGCAGGCTCAATCCCCAGCGTGGGGCGTGCAGGAGGCAGAGTTGTTGTTTTTTAAATGTCAAATGCTTGCTGAAAAAACATAGGCCTACCCTAATCTCTACTTAGTATTAGTCCCTTGGTCAGGGAACCATGGTTTAAGCTCAGCTATGTGACGATTGAGTGTGAATATTTTATCTCAGTCTTGCTCTCACTCTCTTTTTATCTTATAAATGCCCACTGGGAAAGATTAAAGAAGTTAGAAGCCAGGACCCGATGAGTGTTCAGAAAGGCTGGCTTTGTTTTCTAGGTTTCTATATCACTTCATTTCGTCAGGTTTGCATTTCAAATCTAGATAATAGAGGTTATAAGCTTTTTTTTTTTTTTTACCTCTTCCTTCCTTCCTTACCCCTCCTGTTCATTTTTTTAAAGTTTTTCATTTATTAATCCTCTCCTGAAAAATCTGCACATTCCCCACAGAAAATCCTGAAGAATCTTTAACTACTTCTGTGTCAGATCTCCAGCTCATTTGTTGCCAGCCCCAACATTGGCCTCTGAGACTCCCTGATATTTTTCATTCTGTTCTTGCATTCCTTTCTCTGTTTTCTTAAGGTCTTCTTCTCATACAGGCCATGTCTTTCAAGTCTACATGTAGGTTAATTTTTCTTTTCTTTTCTTTGTTTTTTTTTTTTAATTGATTTTTGAGAGAGAGGAAGGACAGAGAGACCGAAATATCAATGATGAGAGAGAAACATCAATCGGCTGCCTCCTACACACCCTCCATTAGGGAGTGAGTCCACAACCCCAGGCATGTGCCCTGACCAGGAATCATTTCATGACCTCTTGGTTCATGAATTAATGCTCGATCTCTCTGACTCCATCTCGTTCAAGCCTGCTTTGCTCACAGAGCCTTCAAGTAAACAGCTTCTTGCATACAAACATGCTAATCATTAGAGGAATTCTGCTTGTGTCTTGAGTTTTAAAAAACAGCCCCTTACCAGAAAGTATCTCGAGGAGATAAGGGAAGTATGTATTATGTACCAAAGATTTGCGGGAACCCCATGACCGGACGCACATCAAGTAGGGTCAACAGACTAAGCTCAATCTTCCTCAGACCCCTTTGGGTGCCCAGATGTCTACAGTTGTCAATTACCTCGTGGCCCTCCCATTTTCCCCTTCCCTTGACATGAAAGAAGCCTGAATTCTGTACTTTCTTAAGCTGGATGTGAGGCACCACTAGCTCTCCCATCTTCTTGGTTGGTACCTTCTCGATCAATAAACCCTTCCTTAATCCAAACTGCAACGTTTTGAGTTTTGGCGTTTTGAACTATCAGGCACATGGACTTTGAACCAGTAACAAGAGCATCGAGTGAGCTTATTAAAGTGAGAATTCTTGGTCTGGAGATTGGTGTGTCAGCCTCAACAATTTCTTTTTTTTTATCTCTCTCTCTCTCTCAACAATTTCTTGCCCTGGCCGGCTTGGCTCAGTGGATAGAGCGTCAGCCTGTGGACTGGAGGGTCCCAGGTTCGATTCCGGCCAAGGGCACATGCCTGGGTTGCGGGCTCAATCTCCAGTGGTGTGCATGCAGGAGGCAGCCGATCAATGATTCTCTCTCATCATTGATGTTTCTATCTCTCTCTCCGTCTCCCTTCCTCTCTGAAACCAATAAAGAAATACATTTAAAAAACAAAAAAACACAATTTCTTAAGAAACTAAATGGGATCATTCAAGAGCAGGAGAGGTCTGCAGCAGGTGCTCTTGGACAGGCCCAGCCCTTCCATATCTTCTGAAGGATACCTGGGAGGACTGCCCATCAAGCCAAAGGGAACCACAGGTGGAAGACACACTCTGAGAAGCTGCAGGTCCTTGGAAGGAGAGTAGTGCCAAGTGCACCATAGGAAGATCAAGTTGGAATGAGTACCTGCCTCTTAAATGTCACGAGTGGCAAGAAACTGGAGATAGCCCTAGCCGGTTTGGCTCAGTGGATAGAGCGTCAGCCTTCGGACAGAAGGGTCCCAGGTTGCCGGGAGCCGGTCCATCCTTGCTGTTTCAAGGGACCTGGCGTATATGGCATACTGTTCTTAATATGTTTGCTCACCTTCTTGGCACTACGTGTTTTAACCAAGGTCACCTCTCTGAGAAAGGTTGTTTCCCCAGGTAGGGATTTTCCCCCTGAAGTTAGGGAGGGAATAAAACCCCTTAACTAAATGCCAGGCGGGTAATTAATCACTTTAACTACGAACAATCATGCTTAAGCTACATAATCTTTACTCCCTGGAATGGAGATAAGAAACGCCCTAACCTTTGGAATAGAGATTGACAGGATTGGAATCAACTGGTATAAATACAGATGTAACAAGACAACAGGACACAGAACCTAGACACAGAACCTACACAGAACCTAGACACAGAAACTGGAGACAGAACCTAGAGACAGAACCTATCGAGAGAACATGGCAAAAGATCCTGGACAGAAACTGGCCACAGAACCTGGAGACAGAACCTAGCGAGAGAACCTGGCTGAAGATCCTAGAGACAGAACCTGGCTACAGAACCTGGATAGAACATGGCAAGAGAACCTGACTAGAACCTGGTGACTGAACCTGGCTGGAGAATCTGGACAGAACCTGGCTGGAGAACCTAGCGAGGGAACATGGTTACGGAACCTGGCTGGAGAACCTGGAGAACCTGGCTGGAGAACCTAGCAAGAGAACATGGACACAGAACCTGGCTGGAGATCCTAACCAGAACTTCGCTGGAGATCCTGACCAGAACTTGGCTAGAGATCCTGGCTAGGCTGCTGATCAACTGAATGCTGTCTCCGTGTCATTCCTTCTTCGCCGACTCCGTCCACACCTTTGGGGACCCCTGGACCTGCTGGGGTTGGACCCCAGCACCAGGTTAAATTCCTGTCAAGGGCATGTACCTCAGTTGCAGGGTCTTCCCCAGCCCAGGCCCTGGTCAGGGTGCATGCAGGAGGCAATCAATCGATGTGTTTCTCTCACATTGATGTGATGTTTCTCCCTGTCTTTCCCTCTCTTTTTCACTTTCTCTCTCTCTGATAATCAATCAGAAAAAATATCCTTGGGCAAGGGTGAGAGGGAGAGAAAGGAAGAAAGGAAGAAAGGAAGAAAGGAAGAAAGAAAGAAAGAAAAAAAGAAAGAAAGAAAGAAAGAAAGAAAGAAAGAAAGAAAGAAAGAAAGGAAGGAAGGAAGAAAGAAAGGAAGAAAGAGAAGATAAAGCCAAAGTCTGCTAGAACCAGAAGCAGGAATTTTATATAGACTCACAGCCACAGCCATCTGTGGGGTGGACTAGTGAGCAGCGCTAAGAGTAGGAATATAGTCACTGGCCTAAGCTTGTGACCAGAGCAGGAGAAGAAACTTTCCACATGTGCTCATACCTGAGAGGGGTTTGCAACAAGTCATGTTAAAAGGTGTTGAGGTATCCCTTGGGGAATCAGGCTTACCTAGAGCAGTCAGGGCAGGAGTACTTTATGACAAAATACCAGTTTTCTTCTGAGACCAGAATTCTCACTACTGGGGAAGAAATTAAGAAGAGAGGAAGGTACAACCAGATGTCCTTGGGGCAGAAGAATAAAGAAAAGAGCCGGGTCTGGCATCACAGTACGGGGAGGATGCAAGTATGCCTCAGCTCCCAGCAGTCAGAGCCCAGGGTTCACGGTGATGACCAGTCACCCTTCTCTGCAATGAGCAGGGCAAACATGGGCACAAACAGGATTTGGAGGCCACTGAGGCACCCACTCCTGGCGTCTCGTGAACGTCAATCTGTGAAGGACAGTTTCAAGAGCAAAGCCAGGATTGCCGCCACACTCCACCCCCAGATAGGAAGCTCCCTTTGTTTCTGTCGTGAGGAAAAGCACCTCGTGGCAGACCGCACTCCTGAGGGGGAAGCTCAGGGAGGGGAGAGGGGGCTTGCCCTCCACGTGGCAGAAGACTTACCTCTTTCCCCAGATCTCAAAATGGAAAATTTCCCAGCTATCTCTTTCCTTGTTGAATCCTAACGGTACTAGATTTGACCCCAAGTTCTAGCTGGTCTAGTGGAGCCCCTGACCGACTATCTGGGCAGGGTGGGAGTGGCACCCCCGAGGGGCAACTCAAACCTTTCCTGGCAACCAACTACAAAGCCAGGGAGCGTCAGACCTCTGCATCCACAGGGCTTCAGGGCTGAGTCACTCTTACCTAATGGGAGCAAGGGGAGGGACGGGGTGGGCCTCACGACTGGAGAGGCTCAGGTGCCATGAGCAAATAATGTACTGTGTTTATTCTCCCCTTCACTCAACACTCTGAGGGGTGTTGTGTAACAGACCTGCTGCGATGTGAAATATGTCTGTGGAGGAATATGGTGAGGGGGTGGGGATGATTTGTTATTTATGAGCTTCTGTTTTCTGAAGACTGGAACTCTCTTTTTTGAAAGGTGATGAGTGTAAAAATGCAAATGACTGAAAAAGAGATGGGGTTGGGGGCTGGGGGGGTGGGGGGGGGAGGGGGGCGGTTGTCTAGGAGAAAGATGGCAGAGATCATAGAAAGGGAGAAAAGCCAAGCTGGAACTAGAGAGAGGCCCAGAGAGAGGTGTCTAGTGAGAAAAGAGGAGTGGCTGAGGAAGGAGCTGAGGGGAGGGAACAGATGTTTAAAGAGAGTTGTTATGGAGTTTTGTGGTGTGAAATGCCATGTAAATCTCCCTTTGTCAGTAAAATCTCCATTCATCAGTGTTTTGCAACTGGGATTTATTGCTGGGGAGAAGCTCAAAGTGCTGGGCCCACACCTGCCAAAGAACCCAGCTGCATTCAGGGACTGGGAATAAACATAATGCCAAGTCACAGTCTAAAAACACTGGAGGTGTGGGGGGCGGGAGTGGCGGGGGGGGGGGGGGGGCAATGGGGGGGAAAGGAGACATATGTAATACTTTAAACAATAATAAATAAATAAAATAAAAACACTGGAGGTGTGCACAGCCTCATGGTTGGTGGGGGAGAAACTCAGAGAAAGCCCCACAGAATGAGTGGCACCAGAGGTGAGCTTTATTTTTATTTTATTTTTTTAATATATTTTATTGATTTTTTACAGAGAGGAAGGGAGAGAGATAGAGAGTTAGAAACATCGATCAGAGAGAAACATCGATCAGCTGCCTCCTGCACATCTCCTACTGGGGAGGTGCCCGCAACCCAGGTACATGCCCTTGACCGGAATCGAACCTGGGACCTTTCAGTCCGCAGGCCGATGCTCTATCCACTGAGCCAAACTGGTTTTGGCCAGAGATGAGCTTTAAAAGAGGACCAACATTTCTACTACAACTGGGGACAAGGGAACTTCGATTACAAGAGGCCAAGAGCAGAGGCAGGGAGGTTGGTATGTTTACAGAGTGGTATTGTCTGCATGGGGAAGAAGGGCATGCTGGAGAGAAAAATGAGAAGAATGGCTGGCCCTGACCAGTTTGGCTCAGTGGATAGAGCGTCGGCCTGCGGACTGGAGGGTCCCAGGCTCGATTCTGGTCAAGGGCATGTACCTTGGTTGCAGGCACATACCCAGTAGGGAGTGTGCAGGAGGCAGCTGATCGATGTTTCTCTCTCATCAATGTTTCTAACTCTCTGTAAAAAAATCAATAAAAAGTATATTAAAAAAAAAAAAGAATGTCTGGAAGAACTATGGTTGCTTGGCAACCTTAAACCTTAGAGACTGTCATGGATGCTCTGGAGAGCAAAACAAGGACTGCCATGTGCTATTTGAAGGAAGACAGAATTTGGAACAATATAGTACATCCCTGAAAGGAAAGGTTCTCCCCTCTCCAAGTTTCTGCCTCATTCAAATGACCAGGCCAACCTGGATTGTAAACACCACATACAATAAATCATATTCCATTACAGAATAATTTCGCACGTTTCAGAAGATTCCCCCTGGACTCGACAGCTCTGCTTATATTCCAGCCCCAGCTGGGAAAAAAAAAAGGCTGCTACCTGGCCACGCTCACTGACGTGGAGTACACATAACTTCCAAGGCCCTTCACCAATACTGAAACCACTCAAACTCTGGCGCCTGAGGCGCTCTCATATCCACCAGTAGTCCTCTGCCTGTCTCCAGGGCTGCCTGTCCCCAAGGCTGCCTGTCCCGTGGTCCCCTCCCTCCCTTCCTCTCTCAGATGACTATCCTGTACCTATCTGCTCCAAGAGAGGAGGCATTCTGAGGAGGACATCATACAGCTGAGGCCAAGTGGATGCCAGGGTCTTGGTGGGTGGCACTTATTTTTTTTTTTAATTTCCGGTGCCTTTAAACTCAAGAAGTAGAAACCATTCCATCCATTAATAGGTACACACTGAACACCTACTAGGTGATATAAAATGAATAAGACATGATCCCTGACCTGAGGGGGTACTGCGTTGGTAAAGGCGTGTAAATAAACATGGGCAATTCGTGTCAAGACTGCTGGGAAGGAGATAAAGATGGATTACTGTGGAAAGACAGAGAGATACCTAGCCCAGAGGAAAATGGGGAGGAAAAGAGGGTGTCCCAAGAGAGAACCACAAGCTGACTCCTGGAAGGAAGAGCAGGAGCTAGTCTAGTGAATGGGGTGAAAGGAAGGAGAGAGCGTAGGAGAATTGGGGAGCAGGATATGAATGAGAATGGCCTGGACACAGAGAGAGGGAGTCCTTTGGGCACCTGTGGGTAGTTTATTGAAACTGGTGTTTAGGCTGCAGAGATAGACCCTAAGGTGCCTCAGGAAGGACTGTGTGCACTGCCAGGGAGTTGAGACTTTATCAAGGCAGTGAGGACCCTCCAGTGCTTAGCTGCATGCCTATTCCTGGAAAAACAAAACTCCATACAAGAAAAAAAGTTTTGACTCAGCCACAAATAATAGTCTTAATAACATAAACATTAAATAATTATTTAATCAGAAATTATAATATTGGAAGGACAGGGGACATGGATGGCAACTGCTTTAATAGAAAATGGTAATATGGTCTATGGAAATAGAGATTAAGTACCAGAACAGTTCAAATAGTTGAAAATGGTTGTTTTTGGAGAATCAGGAAGGGGAAGGGTGGGAGATGGGGCTGCTACTGTACAACTGACCTTGTAATACATATTTAACTTTGTTGATAAACTATTTAGAAATAAAATTGAGTACCTACATTAATATGAATACATTTTTTAAATGTATGTGTGAATTCCAGCTTCACCATTTAATAACTGAATGACCTGGGCCGACACTTTATCCTCTCTGCAGTTTAGTTTCTTCACCTGTAAAATGGGATAATACCACCTATCTTACTGAGTTATTATGAGGATTAAAGGATATATATAAAGTGCCCACCACTGAGTCTGGAGTTTTGTAGCAACTCAATAAATCACAGGCATTTTCATTTTTAATAAGAGATGGAAAAGAAGCCTAAAAAATATTTTTAAGAAGCCTAGCCTTCTATATTATACTAAAGCAGTGGTTCTCAACCTTCCTAATGCCGCGACCCTTTAATACAGTTCCTCATGTTGTGGTGACCCCAACCATAAAATTATTTTCGGCCCTAACTGGTTTGGCTCAGTGGATAGAGCGTCGGCCTGCGAACTCAAGAGTCCCAGGTTCGATTCTGGTCAAGGGTATGTACCTTGGTTGCGGGCACATCCCCAGTAGGAGGTGTGCAGGAGGCAGCTGATCGATGTTTCTCTCTCATCGATGTTTCTAACTCTCTGTCCCTCTCCCTTCCTCTCTGTAAAAAAAAATCAATAAAATATATTTTAAAAAAATTATTTTCGTTGCTACTTCATAACTGTAATTTTGCTACCGTTATGAATCGTAATGTAAATATCTGATATGCAGGATGTATTTTCATTGTTACAAACTGAACATAATTAAAGCATAGTGATTAATCACAAAAACAACATGTAATTATATATGTGTTTTCCGATGGTCTTAGGTGACCCCGTGAAAGGGTCGTTCAACCCCCAAAGGAGTCGCGACCATAGGTTGAGAACTGCTGTGCTAGAGGCTCAGTGCACAAAATTTGTGCACTCAGTCCTTCTCACAGTCTGGGAGCACTTGGGGGATGTCCAACTGCCTGCTTAGGCCCGCTCCCCACGGCAATCAGACATCCTTAGCGCTACTGCATTGGCCAGCCATGAGCCCGGCTTCTGGCGGAGCGTTGCTCCCCCTGTGGGAGTGCACTCCTGCATTGAGCGTCTGCCCCCTGGTGGTCACAGTGCATCATAGCGACCAGTGGTTCCATTATTTGGTCGAGTTGCATATTAGCCTTTTATTATATAGGATTCACCTCTGGTCATTGCAACACAATCCTTTATTCAATAGAGGAATGACTGTATTCAAAACGAATAGGAGAAAGAGAAGTTATAATTCTGACATCAAAAACCAAAAACTAGTTAAATGTTTGAGAGTATACCCATCTTTGAAAAAAATATCTGCAGAAACAAAAATGTCAAATAATGTCCTTTGGTGAATCTATCTGCCTTGGAAAATAGGGATTTGCAACAACTTTGATTTGCAAGTACGTCTAAAATAAAAAGGTAACTCGGGACTTAATGCAGCTGACAGTAACAAATTTACACAGAAAGACGGTTTCCCTGCGCCGTCTAGCGACCAGCGTTCTTGTCCCTTTCACACCTCAGGCCCTCATATTTCACAATTGGGAACCAAGGGGTCAAATTTAAAAGATCTCTAAGATTATGCAACTTCATGGATATGTGCTTTTGCCTTGGACGTGACAATAAACATACCACTCAGTGTTCTCATTAGAATCCTAAAACGATGTATTTCCTTAACCTGTTTCTAACTAAAACAAAGTGTTTCTAACGAAAACAAAGTATTTCCAAATCACCAGCCCCTGGACTGGGTCTTGTCACGCTCGCATAGTGGTCGCCCCCGCAATAGGAACTACATCTCCCAGGGTGCCCCGCGAGTGGGGAGCCCACTCGGATTGGCCCAGGGTCTATGACGCTCAGTGTTTTGGCCCGGACGGTCACATGTTTCCTTTGTTGTGAGCTACAGCAGTGACTGGTGGCTGCGGGAGACTCCGGGGCTGGAAGGAGCGCTGCGCCGCCAGCCGCTAACGGACCGCGGGCAGCCGCTGCTCGCCACTGCTGCTGGCCGCCTCCAGCCTTCGCCGAGAGGTACCCGGGGATGACAGCTCCGGGACCGGCCGAAAGGCGAGGAACCGGCCAGCGCCGGGGGCGGAGGGGCGACCGAGGTCACGACCACGGAGGTGTCTGCAGGAGGGAGGCCGGCGGCGTCCGGCCTCTCGGGGCCAGACGCGGGGGCGCCGAGGAGAGATTGCGCTTGGGGCTGCTGGGCCCCTGTCTGGGGCGAGGGGTCTGCAGGGCGTTCCTGGGGGGGGTCTTTAGCCCCGCTCGGCAACGACAGTCCTGCAAGGGGAACACCCCAGCCTCCTGGCACTGCCGCCCCGGAACCGCGGCGATGCTGACGCGCCCCACAGGGGCCGGGTTGGGAGAGACAGGGCCGCCCGGGCTGGGTTAGCAGGTGTCGGCCACCCCGTCGCCTCGGGGGCGGGAGCAGCTGGCGAACGGGGCTGGGGAGACGGGTCCTGCTGTTGCCGACCGGCTTCGAACGGGGCCCCCGCTGCTCTTTCATAATCGAAGGAAGCACTGAATGCGAAGGCCTCAAATCAAGCCTTCCCGTTTGGTGGTGGTGGTGTGGGGGGGGCGATCGCCGTCTGTCGGGGAGGACGGACGGGGTCAGGGTGGGTTCCCAGGCTACGGGCCAGAGTAGCCCCACTAAAGCGTTTGCGAAATGTGCGCGGTCCTGTCACCTGACCGCTACCCCCGCCCCAACCCCCTGCGAGCCTTTGTTTACCGCGGATCGCGGCGGGGCCCGGGCCGAGAACCCGGCCCTGGAGCGACCGTCCCCGGGGAGTCGTGGCGGGAGGGGCTGCGGGCGTTCCGCCGGCCGAATCCCCGCCTAACCTCCCCACCTTCCTACCACTCCAAGGCTTGGTTTCTTAATTTAGTTCCTAACGTCCCCGCCCCCCCAGGTCCCGGACATTCTGTACGCCGGCTGTTACCGCGGCCGGGATTGGGCGCTGGCGGCGGCTGGCGGGGCGGGAACCGGGGCGCGAGTTCCGAGTGTTGATTGGCGGCCGGCTGGTCGCTAGGGGGTCCTGCCCCGGCAGCTCTTCCCCGCCCCCTCGAAGGTGATCTGGAGGACGCGCGGGGGCGCGCTCGGCGCTCCTCGGCCCGCGCGGAGCCGGCGGCACGCGCTCCCGCGCGGAGGGACCCTCCGGGTCGTCCTCGGGTGAGCCCCGCAGCCTCTGCTAGAACCTGAGGCCGGTTCTGTGCCCTCAGGGAACCGCAGCCGTGGCCCGCCCTCCAGGGCCGCAGAATTAGGCCCGTTTAAGTGGTGTCTTATCTGCCCCTATGTGGAGCAGGAAGTCCTCTTGCGCGTTTGTTCTGGATGGTTTGTAAACAAGGTTTAACACGTTCAGCGCCAAGCCTGTTTTGTCTCCCTTTCCGTTTAGCCGGCGATATCCGGTCTCACCGATATGCTGGCCGCACCGGTGGCTGACATGGCGCTTAACGTGTTAAATAGCTAAGGAAGGACCCTAACGCCGCATTTTAGGGTGCCTCGGTCACACACACACCCCGCCACCCACACCCCCCAGGCAGGGACTGTACACTAGTTTGGTGGATTTTAATGACTAATTTCTCGCACTCTCGAGCAGCTTTTTAAAAATCACGTCTCAGCATTTGCAGCTGCAGACTGTTTAGGTCCACCAGCTGAGGTTGATTTTTATTAGGTACGTAAAATAGATTTAAACTCTGTCTGCTGTCGACCAAGGTGTGAAATTATATTTCTAAAATATTAGATATCCTTTGAGGATATCCTCCTAAAAGTTAAAGATTCTTCGATACCTCCATTTGAATTCATTGTTTTGTGTGTGTGTGTGTGTGTGTGTGTGTGTGTTTTAGGGGGGTGGGAGGTTATAGCTCACTTTTCTAGGTATTAATCCCCATGGTAATTCAGAATTTGTGATAGCGAATTGCAAATGTGTGTTTGTTAATCCTCACCTCAGTATATTTTTTCCATTGTTTTTTAGAGAAAGTGGGAGGGAGGGAGAAGTAGGAGCAGAGAGTGAGAGTGGAAGAGAGAGAGAGAGGAGCATCAATGTGAGACACAATAATTGGTTGCCTCCCCCATGCGCTCGGGTGGGGCCCGGATGAACCTGCAACCCAGGTATTCGCTTGACCGGAATCCAATCTGCGACCCACCCTTTGGCCCTTCGGTGTGAGGGTCGTCGCTTGAACCACGTAGCCACACCAGCCAGGATAGCAAATGTCTTGTTTTGAAATTGTAAGTTACCGTGACTGTAATAAAATCTACCAAAACGTTCATTTCAGCCATAGTGTGTTGAAGATACAGTTTTCCTGATCTCATGGGGAGATCCTGGAAATAGTGCTTGGGTTTTATCAGGTTTTCTTTTCCTATAAATCCATAGGAATTGACCCAAAACTTAATGCATTTCTGTAGAAGGTTGATTGAGCCATCTGCGTAAAGCAAGACTTAAATATGAACAATTTTCATTGGTTGTGCATTTTAATACTTTTTTTTAGATAGAAGTGGAGATGACCACCATAAGGAGCAGCTTCTGTGATCCCAAACTGATCCTACATGCGCATTCTGGGCTTTCAACCCATCTAAATAAATACAAAATGCAAACCTTTTTAAAAAATAGAACCACCATTCAAAAGGCTGCTTATCCAGACAAAGCCTGTGACTTAGTCTCTAAACAGGAAGAAGAAATAGTATTCCGAGTTAGAGCTGTCAGCTTTAATTCAAACTTTCTTAGCTTTTGTCCAAGTTGCTAAATCCTTAATGCTTTTTGCTAATTCTTAAATAAGCGGCTGTAGTTATTTTTGTGTATACTTTTTAAGATCCTATTCTATTAAAAACAGGAGCTAAACTAACTTTTTTAATTGACCAGTTTGTCACTCTGCTTAAACTCACATAAGGGCTACAGTTTTTCAGATTTGGGCACATCTTAAAGTTTACTAAATTAGTGTTTAAATTAGGCTTTACCTATTCAGTCGTTTCTGAAAGTTATTTTTGTAAGTAATTTGTGTCACCTAAGGTAAATAAAAATCACTTGACTTATAAAAGCTTTTATACATAGAGAAGTCATTTAAAATACTGGATCTCAAACTTGTTCAAGTGGCAGAGCATCGATAGTGTTCTTACAGACTTCAGTAATTCTAATAAGAACAGAAAGCATAATTCTAATAGGAAACATAATTCTAACAGAAACCATAACTATATTATATATCTATAGGTCTTTCAATTTTAAAATAAAACAATGCGTTAAATACCTAAAAGAAACATGTTAGCAAGATAAAGCCAATGAAGTTAAGTTTACATGTCAAGTCGAGTGAGAAGCATGAGTAGACTCAATAGGACAGCGTAATACCAGGTATGATGTCTGATGATTAATGATTTGTTTTTCTTCCTTTGAGGAATATTAATAGCCAAAATTTTTAAGGCAAGGAAGAGAAACACTGAGTGGAGAAATTCAATTTTTGGATTCTATAATTTGGGAAAAGATGGTATTCTTTTTTATAGAATCATACGGTTTAGTCTGACATTGTTTAAGCACTCCTAAATTTTTCATCATCATATACTTCTTATTTCTCTTTCATTAATCAAAGTCATAATGTATTGACCATTTGAGGTTCTAGTAAACAAAGGGTAATCACTAGTTGCTATAATTCTAAGCAAAGAAATGTAAGGTTTTAGTTTATTTCTGATATCTTAAGTGGGTAAATATGTTCTTGGTGGTTCCATTAAGAAATTAGAAATGTTGAAAACAGCAGCTTGCAGACAGGACTTTATTCGATTTATAAAACTTGGTTCAGGAATCACTGCTCCAAACGTAAACCTTTAAATTGAAAATTTAAGAGCATAAATTTAAATATAATCATTCAAATGAATTAGCTAACTTTTGTGAAAATACCAGAAATTTATAAAAATTGCTTAGTTTTACACAGTATCATGTTAAGTATAATTTTCTAGTTATTTTAAAATAATGGATTTATTATGTTGCAGTTGTTTTCTTCCTTCTTTTGGCTTACTATGTATCTTTAAAGATAAACCTCTTTTTGGTTGGTCTGTTGTCTCTGCTATTTTTTCACTCAAGGTTAAATTTGAGAAAATGAAGTCATGTAGAGCATAGCATATGGCAATTCTTTCCTGCATGTTATAATGACTGTGTTAATGAAAATGTTGTTGGACTCCCTTTTTCTGGTATTTATAAATCTTTATAAGCCCCTCATTAATCTGTATTATCTTTAAGGCTAATTGTAACTTCTTTCTTTGTATAGAATTCCTGCATTCTAAAGGAAAAATAAGCTTGGTTGCAGCACAGCTACACTCTAGATTAATTCTGATAGTATACATCTTCTTTGGACTTTGTATGCTGACCCCCTCTGTCCCGTAAGTATTAGCTAAAAACCCTGCAGAAAATGCCCAGATGAGTTGTCTTGCCCTTCTACTTCTTAAGGGAGCAATTTTCTATCTTTTTTCATCTAATTACTAAAATTCTGCAGCACACCAAAAATACATTATTTTTTTGCCAATCTGACAAAAAAAAAAGGTATAATTTTTTATTCATTCATACTGGACGACTCTTGTTGTATTAGCTGTTGTCATTATTCTTATTTGGCAATCTAAGGGAAAGGAGGTCAGTGCCCCTGACTAAATAGTCAGGTATTGCATGTTTTAAAAATTCTTGCAGCACACCGGCTGAAAATCGCTGCCTTAAGGTATAATTCTAGATCAGATCAGTCATCAGAGAATCTATTCCAATCTGCACCTGTGTTTTCTGCTAGAGAAACACTGAGAAAATGAATCTATTTTAATTTCAGTCTTGGAGTTCTTGTTTGGTTCTTACATTAGCCAATCCCAAAGTCTAAAATTGGATCTGAATCCAGTATTTGCAACCCCAGTGCCAGACGAAGGATAGGCTCTTTATAAATGTTTCTTGAATTGAGCTGAATACCTGTGTTGGCTCAGAATCTCTTATTGCCATTGGGAAGAAGCATTTAGCTAGGATTAACAATCCCCTGATTTGACCAACTTGAGATATTCTTTACCAAAGGTACACACAAGTTAGACTGTGTTCTACAAGTAAAGAAACATGCAAGATAACATTCACCTCACAATCATCGCATAATCGGGGTACAGAGAAGTGTGTTCATGTATTTCTGCAGAAAAAAAATCAATAGTCCATAACTTGGTCTATAGATATATGGGCCAGAAACCAGGTCCATTAGTGTTCAATTGCTATTCTGTGCACAGTTCAAGTTGCTAGTATTTTCTCTTAAGCATTCCTCTACTCCCCTTCTGCCCGCCCCCCCCCCAAAAAAGGAGTTATGCTAAATGAGTTAGTTTCAATAGGTACTACACCTATATAAGCCTCAACAAAGCAGAAGAAATAATACATTTATATTAAAAGATCAAAAATTATTTTATAAACTTGGAGATTCTATATTGACAGTCTAATTACTGTGGATTTTAAAATGAATTTTTTCCTGAATTACCTAGAACACTTGAGATTTTTCTGAAATGTATTCCATGGTTATATAATATATAATGACTAAATTGTTTACTTTTGGTAATATTGATAGACCAGTTCAGAATTATTTAATGGCTCTAAACTCAGATGTGATATCTATTACCAGACATTCTTCAAATATCAGTTATCACATGATATCTATTTTGCTCATCTCACTGTCACCATTAGCTTGCTGTTGATGCCAGTGTTTACTCATCTTTCACTCAAGAAACCTTACTGCAGGATAAAATTGTCAAGTAAAGACGTTGGTAAATAACAAAACTAGTTTGTATGTAAAATAACATAAAATTATTAATTTGCTTTCAGGAATTGTTATTCAGTAATGATTTTCTATACAAAAGTAAACTTCCAGTTGGAAACTAAAATCAACTAAAAAAATTTTTTAACTTATTAGTAAATCCTGCCAACGACCAGTATAAGTGATTCGTATCTGATTTATATGTTGCTGCTGTTCTCCATTTATTTTAGGTGTGGAAATTGAAACAACACAAATATTTTGACTGAGGCTTTGATCAAGCAAATGCTAAAAAGGTATTTATAATATTTATAAACTATTTAAACATTGTTATTTGAAGATTTAAATTACTTTACTTTCTTTAACCAGGAGTCACTTAGGTCAGTAAGAGTCACAAGGAGCAGTTCTGTCCTCAAGATCATAAAGGAAGGCAATCTCACGGTCGTTTCCATTCCTAAATACAGTGTTTACCCAGTCCTTTCCTCCCCTTCCTGAAACTCTCAGTCCCCCGTCAACATTTTTCCCCAGTCTTAGAGACACTAAGATAAGTTATCTCCACTCATTTTTCTGGGACATAAATCAAATACATCTAATTTTAAATTTACTTAACAATCAGAAACTAGGTCTACAACATTTATGAGTTCTGCAGTTGGAAATAAACCCTACAGTATCCTTAACAAGAAGAATCTTCTGGCCCTGACCAGTGTGGCTCAATTGGTTGGGCGTCATCCAGTGCACTGAAAGGTTGCCAGTTCGATTCTCATTCAGGGCACATGACTGGGCTGTGGACTGGAGCCCTGGTGTGGGGCATGCAGGAGGCAGCCAATTGATGTTCCACTCTCAAATAGATGTTTCTCTCTGCCTCTCCCTTCCTCTCTAAAAATTAATTCAATTAAAAACAATATTCTGTTAAGAAAAGTCTTCCTTTCAAGTGACAGTGTAGCTCCAGAAATAAAGCCCCTGAAGAAATCAGGGAGAAAAAAGTTAGTAGCTCTTCTAGACAAATCATGTGATATGGGCAGGCAGTCATTGACACGACCATCGGATCACCCTTGCATCCACTAACTTATCTAGATATAATTTTCTAATTAAATTTCCTTGGAGCAAACATTTTCCTCTTGTTTTGTCCAGAGATGCCAAATTGATTTCTTGCTTTTTCCGTTACTAGTTAAAATAAAATACTTGATTTGTGTAAAATGGGAAAACAGCGGCTAATAGATTAACATATAGAAGCCCAGAAGATAAACTTTGAAATGCATCTCATATTTCTAAGATCCTGCTGTGCAAATTATTTACCCACCCTGTCATCTAGGAAGCGTTTATGTTTTATGCTTTGTGGAGACTGGTTAATGGGAGAGTTCCTAGAAAGTCCAGAGAAAGTGAGGATGTCCGAAAAGCCAAGCCAAAGCTGCTCGGGAGGAAACAGCCCAGGTCTAAGAGGTAGCCACTTACAAAGCAAGCAGTAGACAGTCTCTTGTTGCTGTTGAATACTTTATAATAGCAGGTGATTTTTATAGTTGTTCTAATCCAGGATTCTCAGTTTTACATTGGGTAAAAGACGTGAAAGAGCTCTTGTCAGTAATTAAGGAACCAGCTATGAGAATAAGGGGCAGAAAATATCATTAAAAGACAGACCCTTAACTCCTATAAGGTTTTTGAGGTTCTGTGTGTGTGCTTAAATTTTTGTTTTGAGAGTAGTTTATTAAAGCTGAGGACATTGAAACAAGGAGGAGCTTAGTGCAGAAGAAGCAACAGGAGAGCCTCGGCAGAGTCATTAAGTAATGTTACAGGGAAGAAATGAGCCTAGGTGGGGTTGCTTTGGCTCACTGAGAAGTAAAAGCCACAGTGAAAGAAGTGAGCCAGGCCGGCTGCTGTCAGCTCACTGCAGTCAGAAAAAGGGGACCTTGGAGACAGGTTCAGGGGGTTAACCCAGGACAGGCTGCCCGCTGCTCCATTGTTCCCCTGGTTGCAAGTCTCAGTGGGATCCCTTAGAGCAGCGGTTCTCAACCTGTGGGTCACGACCCCTTTGGGGGTCGAACGACCCTTTCACAGGGGTCGCCTAAGACCATCGGAAAACACATATATAATTACATATTGTTTTTGTGATTAATCACTATGCTTTAATTATGTTCAATTTGTAACAGTGAAATTGGGGGTCACCACAACATGAGGAACTGTACTAAAGGGTCGTGGCATTAGGAAGGTTGAGAATCACTGCCTTAGAGTTTAGGAGATGCATGCCTGTGAGAGAGGAAGGGCAAGGGAAAGGCCCAAACGTGTGTTCCCAGGAGGAAGAGCACACAAGTTTTAATCAGCCTTATATTGATACCTAACTCACTCAATATGCTACCCCAAAGTTAATACAGTCAGATACTAGATAACAAACACAGTAAGATTGTTGACTACAGAACAGAGTATCTTTTCATTTATGTAAGAGAAACTTGTCCCGTTTATCCAAAAGGGAGATTCTATAATGCTGCAGTCATCAGAGGGATGCATATGTCTTTTCAAATTAGTATTTTGGATTTCTTCAGAAAAATACCCAGAAGTGGAATTGCTGGATTATGTGATAGTTCTATATTTAATTTTTTTAGGAACTTCCATACTATTTTCCATAATATTAAGCCTTCTTCATGCTACCATCATTTGGCCTAGATATCTGACTGTTGAAATATTTCGGGAAGAAGCTGGGACCTTTAGAAGTGATTGTGTATGAAATTCTGAGGGCATGGGGATAGATGAGAGCTACCCCGAGTGCTCTTAAGCCGATGACAAATACATTTTGGGTCATGTATCAACTTAAGATGTGAAAAGCCAGTAGGAGAAGAACCACCTTAAAAATTAAAATTTAAGAGAATTGATAGCTATAGCCCAGTGCCTCAATTCATTAGTTACCTATTCATAGTCACTTCTGAGGGAGGTTTAAAAACAAATTATTTCCTATTTATAGTGGACATTTAGGGGGAAATAGAGAAAAACAAAACAAATCACTTCGCATTTGGCGTATTTGCCTCCTTTTTTCTATCCCTTGATGCACTGATTCATAAATTTTTCTATTTCCTTAGCATATGTTTTATGATCTGCTTTTCACTTACTACCTAGTTAATTCTTCCCCATGTCATTAAATAGTCTACATAATATTTTAAAATAAATTTTTATTGATTTCAGAGACAAAAGAAGAGTAAACGAGAGAGAGAAACATCAGTTATCAGAATCATTGATCATCTGCCTCCTGCACGCCTCCTACTGGGGATTGAGCCCAAAACCCAGCATGTGCCCTACCTGGAATCGAACTGTGACCTCCTGGTTCATAGGTTGATGCTCAACCACTGATCCACACCAGCTGGGCTAGTATACATAATTTTTAAAGGCTGCATAGACTGTTCCATCCTTAAAATGTACTTTGGTTTAACTAATCCCCTATTGTAGGTCATTTAGGTTGTTTTAAGTATTTTTTATTAAAACAGCATTGGGCCCTAGCTGGTTTGGCTCAGTGGATAGAGCATCAGCCTGGGGACTGACAGGTCCCGGGTTTGGTTCCGGTCAAGGGCACATGCCCAGGTTGTGGGCTCAATCCCCAGTGAGGGAGTGTAGGAGGCAGCCGATCGATAATTATCTCTCATCATTGGGGACCCTTTACCCCTCCCCACGTGGGAGTCCGTTCTGTGGGACTCTTTCCCTTTCCCCATGTGGGAGTCTGTACTTGTTCTTCAATAAATCTCCACCTTTGCTATAAAAAAAAAAAAATTACCTCTCATCGATGTTTCTATCTCCCTCTCCCTTCCTCTCTGAAACCAATAAAATATATTTTTTAAAATATAGCATTGAGCCCTGGCCTTTGCAGCAGTGCTCCGTTGTGCTGGCATCGATTATTAAAATATAGCATTGGGCATCTCTGTAGATAAATCTTTCTACATATCCTGTTATTTCCTTAGGAATGCTGAAAAAGGACTTGCTAGTCAAACAATATGTATATTTTTAAAGACCATTAATAAATATAATTGAATTCCTGTCTAGCAACACTAGTATATTAAGATGATATACACTTATTTTAGGATTCTGAATATAGTCAAATTCTGTGTCTTACAGTATTCTGACTTACCTTTATAGTCAGTGGATAAAACCCAGCTGTGTAAAAGGGAAGACCGAAGGTTATTACTAATTCCCAAAGTACACGGTATCCTTTCACCTGGGGGGCTAAAGGAATACTGTTGCAAATTACTCCTAAGGTTCTAACTGTGCAAATGCAATTTTTATTTATCAACGTTTATTAAAACGAAGTAGTGCTCAATACCCTACATGAAATACATTACATGATTTTGTTGCAGTGTTACATCAAAATGAAATTATATAATTTGAATACTGAATTTTTTACTTATTAAAATGTTTTCACTTTTTTTCTTTTTTCACTTTTAGCCACGTAAAGAAGATCCCTAACAGTCATTTCTCAGCAGTTATATAGTCAACTGATGTAACGATGGTCCTAATATTAGGACGAAGACTAAACAGAGAGGATCTCGGGGTGCGTGATTCCCCAGCAACTAAGCGTAAAGTCTTTGAAATGGACCCTAAATCTCTGACAGGCCATGAATTTTTTGACTTCTCTTCAGGATCATCCCATGCTGAAAACATACTCCAGATATTTAATGAATTCCGAGATAACCGATTATTCACAGATGTTATCATTTGTGTGGAAGGGAAAGAATTTCCTTGCCATAGAGCTGTTCTATCAGCCTGTAGTAGCTACTTCAGAGCTATGTTTTGTAATGACCACAGGGAAAGCCGAGAAATGTTGGTTGAAATCAATGGTATCTTAGCTGAAGCTATGGAATGCTTTCTGCAGTATGTGTATACTGGAAAGGTGAAGATCACTACAGAGAATGTACAATATATCTTTGAAACATCAAGCCTCTTTCAGATCAGTGTTCTCCGTGATGCATGTGCCAAGTTCTTGGAGGAGCAACTTGATCCTTGTAATTGCTTAGGAATTCAGCGCTTTGCTGACACCCATTCACTCAAAACACTCTTCACAAAGTGCAAGACTTTTGCATTACAGACTTTTGAGGATGTGTCCCAGCATGAGGAGTTTCTTGAGCTTGACAAAGATGAACTTATTGATTATATTTGTAGTGATGAACTTGTTATTAGTAAAGAGGAGATGGTTTTTGAAGCTGTCATGCGTTGGGTCTATCGTGCTGTTGATCTGAGAAGACCACTATTACATGAGCTCCTGACACATGTGAGACTCCCTCTGTTGCATCCCAACTACTTCGTTCAAACAGTTGAGGTGGACCAATTGATCCAGAATTCTCCTGAGTGTTATCAGTTGTTGCATGAAGCAAGGCGGTACCACATACTTGGGAATGAAATGATGTCCCCAAGAACTAGGCCACGAAGGTGAGAAAACTGTTTACAAATTAACTACAATATATTTAACAAAAGTTTTTGTTTTTAAAGTATTTTTAAACATCCTGAAGGTAATTTCAGTGTAGTCATTTATATGTATTGTTGCATGTAGATTTATATAATTTAAATGTCTCACCCAGTGAAGACTAGATTCATTCTTTGTTATTGTTTTGAGCTGTCAGAGGGTGTTGCAAAGGGTCTTTGCAACCGTGCATGTCTCAGTATATTTCTACTAATTTCTCGTAGCCTTCGTAGGGACCCAAAGCATTCCACTTTACTTTCCAGAGAGTCTTTGGATAGAAAGGAGCTAAAGACTTTGGCAGACTAACAGACAACATGAAATATAGAGGTGAAGTAAGTAAGCTCATGTACAATGAGTGGATTCTCAGATATAAAACCCAACCTTCAGATCTTGTCTCATTGCCATAGTTACTATATTTAACGTCAATCTGAGTTTTTAAATTTTTTTCTGATTACAAAAATTATATCATCATTATACAGAATTTGGAAAATTTATGTTATGTTAAGGGGTAGGAATGCAATTAAATAGTGTACAATTATATCTCAATAAAACAAAAACTGACTCTAGTTTTTTAAAAAGTAATTGTTAATTGTTTAACAAAGGACAAAAGAATACAATTTTATTCTGTAAGTGTACAGATTTTTTCTAAGTTCCTCTTCTTTTTTTTAAAGACTCTTCAGAGACTTGGGCTGAGTTTAAGAATGTAAAGAGGCCATGGTTAAATGTATTAAGAAAGCTAAACAGCTTCAGGGATATTCCACAACTTTTCTGGATGCACAGTATCCCTCCAAGGAAAATCACTCATTCTTCCAAACAGAGTCCCTTGTAGCAGAAGAATATTTTGGAGTCAGATAGGACTGATAATACCTATTCTGCATATCTCATGGGATTAGAAGGGACCAAGGGATATGTGTTGTAAAATCAAAGTAATTCATTTATTATTAATGTTATTTACAAAGAAATGACCTGAATAAACATATTGGAGCCTCGGGCTAATTAGGTTAGATAATAAATACTTTTCCTGATTCACTTAGTTACTTGATTTGCAAAAATTTACTTCCAATTTTGAAGCGGACCAATCCATTTTATACAGTGGAACACATCTATATAAAAGATTGCTATATCACCTTTCTTTAGGAGGCAAGTAGAAAAAAACAAACTATAGTTATATTGAATTTACAGACTATTATAAATATAATAGCGAATATTTATTTTGTGTAGGCATTTTGTGAGGAATCCTTTATTTTACAACTCTGCAATCAACTTCTGTCCCTCATATTGTCTTTCACTTACTTGTTACTGCATGTTAGTACCCATCACTGGGGATTTCATTATCTGAACAATGTGTATTATTTATACAGGTTCTCATCTTTCTGAGAAACTCCAAAGTTCTTTGAAAAAGGGGTGATGTCTCCACTTCTGCAACTGCAGTTCATTCCCGACTTCTGCTCCAGTCACTCTCCTGAAACTCTTCTCAGTCCTGTCATCACTGACCTTCTGTTTGTTATTTGTTAGACACCTCTTTCCAGTCTTTATCCAGCTTGATCTCTCTTTAGGATTGGACATTATAAATTGCTTTAATCCCTCTTGAAACTCCTCCTTTAGCTTGTGGAGTACCATTTTCTTCATGGCCTTACTTCTCCAGCTGCTCTTTTCCAGTTGATGGTTCTATATCTAGTCTTGGGAATGTTTGTAGTCCCTTTGGTTCACATCTCTTTATCTTGCCTTACACACTTTCCTAGCCCGTGGTCGGCAAACTGCGGTTCACGAGACACACGTGGCTCTTTGGCCCTTTGAGTGTGGCTCTTCCACAAAATACCACGTGGTGGCGTGCACATACAGTGCGATTGAAACTTCGTGGCCGATGCGCAGAAGTCAGTATTTTGTGGAAGAGCCACACTCAAGGGGCCAAAGAGCCACATGTGGCTCGCGAGCCACGGTTTGCCAAGCCGCAGTTTGCCGACCACTGTTAGGCGATCTCATCTACTCTCATGGTTTTAATTACCATGCATGCTGTTGACTATTAAACCTATATCTGCAGTCCAGACTTTTTCTTTCATTCATTCATTCATTCATTCAGCCAATGTTACTTTTTTTTTTACTTGAAGATGCATCTTTTAAAAAAAATAACAGGCAAAATAATATCACACTTAAAGTTAATAGTTATTTAATATTATCTAATACCCAATTCATATACATACTTCCTCCAGACTGTTCTTTAATGAATTTGGATCTAATCCAGGATCACTTATTGCATCTGGTTATTTCCACGAAGTCTCTCTTATTTCAGAACAATGTCTTTTTTGTGATTCTGACTTGTTGATGGCAAGTTGTCCAGAAAAGTATTCCGTCTTCTGTATCAGTCTGGTTGCTTCCTTATGGTATCATTTACCTGCATTTAGTTATGTTTCTGGAAACGAAGTTGGCTCTGCAAGCCTCAGCTTAATGGAGACCAGTTAAGTATTTCTGGCAAGAGTTCATCCTAGGTAATGTGTCAGATTAGGGGACACAGACTCTCTGGTTGCCTTCACATTAGCGATGCAAAGATTAACTCCAGATTAGGGTGATGACAGTCAGTTTCCACCAATGAACAATTAGGTTATACTCCACATTAGTCAGTGTTTCTTTAGTGTTTATCCTGTGCCAAGTATCCTTCAGAGCTCAACACATATTAGGTATTCTACATATATATACCCACGTGTCTCTTAAATAACAGAGAAAACCCAAAAATGCACTCAAGCATGAAAGTTTGATAATCTGTAAGTGTAATTGCATGTGCAGCCTATTCGTGCACCAACTGCGCCCGGTGCGTGCCCAAGGACAAGGCCATTAAGAAGTTTGTCATCCGAAACATAGTGGAGGCCGCAGCCGTTAGGGACATCTCCGAAGCGAGTGTCTTCGACGCCTATGTGCTTCCCAAGCTGTATGTGAAGCTGCATTACTGTGTGAGCTGTGCCATTCACAGCAAGGTAGTCAGGAATCGTTCTCGTGAAGCCCGGAAGGACCGAACACCCCCACCCCGATTTAGACCTGCCGGTGCTGCCCCACAACCTACACTGCCAGTTGTAAACCCATGGAGAGAAAACAGTGGAGACCAAGCACAGAAGGAACAAAGCTTAGGAACAGTGGTTGTCTTTTTAATAATATGTATTATGCAACCTTAAATGTCTGTGCTAATACATAATATTAATAATATTTTTTTATTGATTTCAGAGAGGAAGGGAGAGGGAGAGAGCGATAGAAACACCAATGATGAGAATCATTGATTGACTGCCTCCTGCATGCCCCCCACTGGGAATCAAGCCTGCAACCCGGCATGTGCCCTTGACTGGAATCGAACCCAGGACCCTTCAGTTCACAGGCTGACGCTCTATCCACTGAGCCAAACCAGCTAGGGCCATAATATTATTTTTTAATAAACACCAAGCATCATGATGTGTTTAGAGTACTGACTTCAGAAACAGACAGGCCTGGATTATAATCTGGCTCCACACTAGTTAATTCTATGATCTTGGGTAAGGCACTTTAAGTTCACTATGTATCAATTTTCACATCTGTAAAATGAGCATAATATTATCTACCTTGTAAAATTGTTGTGAGTGCCCTAGCCAGTTTGGCTCAGTAGATAGAGCATCTGCCTGCGGACTGAAGGGTCCTGGATTTGATTCCTGTGAAGGGCACATGCCTGGATTGCAAGTTCAATCCCCATTGTGGGTCTGCAGCCGATCAGTGATTCTCTGTCATCATTGATGTTTCTCTCTCTCTACCCCTTCCACTCTGATATCAATAAAATATATTTTTTTAAAAATTGTGAGTATTAGATATATCATATGAAAGAATGCATAACCTAGCATTTGACACACAAAAAAAAAACATAATAAAAATTATTACTGGTTTCGTGAAGAAAATACATTTTAAGTATATGCTGTACTTTTACAGAATAGGAAATGTGATTGAGGCAGAAATGCTTGCTATCAAATGGTTCATTTTAAGCATAAATTGTTCATATCTATGAGAAAAAAATCAATGCTCTTTGCTATACTCAATTGAGCAATAGGTAGCTAATCCTATATAATAAAAGCCCAGCAACCTAACAGCAGAACGACCAGAACAACCATTTGACAAGTCACTATGATGGCACTGACCACCAGGGGGCAGACACTCAACACAGGAGCTGCCCCCCTGGTGGTCAGTGTGCTACCACAGTGGGAGCTCCACTTAGCTGACCAGGATGAGCGGCTGCTCCCGCTGAGAACCCCGGGCTGCGATCATCGCCTCCTTGCCCCAGGCTCCTCCTCCTCACTCCCTACCACCTCCTCCGGTCGCCCACAGGCTGTGCAGCGCTGACCCTGGAGGCCGAAAGGCGGGTTCATGGCCACCGTGGGACTGAGGCCTACTCCACTGCCTCTCAGTGCTATTGGCTTTGGGCCTGTCCCCGACCAGTTCCCCTGGAGAAGTGAGTACTCTGACTCCACAATAGATGCCGGACCAGGGAGCAGTCGCTCAGAGGGCAGGTGCACAGCCACTCGGCAGACTGGGATGAGCGGTGCTGCCACAGCAGGCTTATCCCCACAGGCCACGCCCTCCACCAGTGCATGAATCCCGTGCACCAGGCCTCTACTATTTAATAAGCTCCTACCTCTTGTCTAATAATCAGTTACTATATAATGAATATCGGAATATAACTGCCCTAATGAGAACAAGGTTCAAGTTCCTATTAGAAACCATTTGAGAAAACTAAGATAAGGGCTTTTTGTGTGTTCTTTAAAGAAATGGTGTTTTAGTTGAAAGAGGCTTTTAAATACAGAAAAAAGACTCATGCCTGCCAGAAAGGAGAGGAGCCGGGGGACTGGGTATAAAAGCTGAAGGGATTAAGTACAAATTGGTAGTGACAAAATAGCCACCAGGATGTATAGTCAATAATATTGTAATAACTATTGATGGTACCAGATGGTACTGAAAATATCAGGGGGGATACTTTGTAAAGTATATGATTATCTAACCACTATGCTGTACACCTGAAACTAATACAAAAAAATGTTGAATCTAAAAAAATAGTGTTGTAAGATTAATAAATACCTTCATTCTTTATTTTATAGGTGATAAAACCGAAGCACAGTTAAATGAACCAATTTGTTCTTGTCATAAAGTTACTTAGTGGCAGAGCCAAGACTAAAATTTTTTGTTCTGAATTTTTGTTCTAGTCCCTCTTAAGGATGTTATTCTATACTATAGGGTACATGGTTTCCCATCTTAAATACATGTTAATTCATTGTTATTTTGAACTCTAACATTTTTACATAACAGCATATATATTGTAATTTTTCTTCTACCTGACCTTTGGTATATCAGTTGTCCCAAAGGATACCTCTGTTACCAAATTTTTGAACTCTTTTTAGAAATATTCTTTGTATATAAGTGTGGTGTGTGTGTGTGTGTGTGTGTGTGTGTGTGTGTGTGTGTGTATGCATACCACATACCTCCCCACTTTTGTTTATGCAGATAGTAGGGTACTATAGTTTTGCACCTTGTTTTTTTTGTTTGTTTTTGCACCTTGTTTTTATCACTTAAAAGTATCTTGGAGATTGTTCTACATCGCCACATAAAAGACTTATTTTTTTCATTTATTTTTATTTTTGTTATGGATTTTTTTAAATCTTTTTTTGTTTGTTAATCCTCACCCAAGGATATTTTTTCTATTGATTTTTAGAGAGAGTGGAAGGGAGGGAGGGAGGGAGGTGGGGGGGGGGGAGAGAGAGAGAGAGAGAGAGAGAGAGAGAGAGAGAGAGAGAGAGAGAAACATCAATGTAAGAGAGACATATCAGTTGGTTGCCTCCCACACATGTCCCAACTGAGGCTGGGGGTAGGAGATGGGGTGGGAAGGTGGGAGGGGGAGATCAGCAACCCAGGTATGTGCCCTTGATGGGGAATCAAACCCTCGATCCTATGACCAGTGCTCCAACACTGAGCCACACTGGCCAGGCCTCAAATAATTTTTTAAAAGCTGTATAGTATACCATAATTTATTTGATTCATCTCTTAATGATAGATGTTTAAGTTGTTTCTAGATTTTTGTTATTACAAAGAATGCTCAGTATTGTGCATATGTCTGCATTCACTGATAATTTATAACTTGAATTACTAGACATAGAATTGCTCAGTCATAGGATATGGGCATTTTTAATTTTGGTAGTTACTGTATAAAATTTTCTTCCAAGCTATACCTCAGCCAAAAATATGAAAGTGTCTATTTCTCAATTCCTTTGTCAACATATCATATTATTAGTTTTTGTAAATCTTTGCTACTCTGGAAAGTGAAAACCATATCTCAAAAATTTTTTAGAATTTTTATTGATTTTAAAAGTAGGAAGGGAGGGAAAGAGAGAGAGAGAGAGAGATTGATTTGTTACTTTACCTATTTATGCATTCATTGGTTGATACTTGTATGTGCCCTGACTGGGGATCAAACCAGCAACCTTTTGGTGCGTAGGACGACACTCCCACTAACTGAGCCACACTGGCCTGGGCAAAGCCAACTAACTAAAATTCCATAGACCCTTATGAACAAAAAGAGCTTGGATGAGCTCTCAGTTTTTCCTGTCTCTCTCTTAAGTTTAAAGTACAAATTAAAAAGCCAGTGTTTAACATAAATTTTGGGACTCTCTTAATGCTCTTAAAAGTTGTTTTTTCCATTCTAAAAATAGCCCATGCTCATTATTGTTTTGAAATTTTATGTTACTAGAAAGTGGGAAGCCACACATGCAGAAACAATCATCATTAGCATTTTGGTCTATTATTTTTTAAATATGTTTTTATTGTTTTTAGAAAGAAGAGAGGAAGGGCGAGGGAGAGAATGAGAAATATCTCCAAGAGAAAACTATCCATTGGCTGCCTCCTGCATGCCCCTACTGGGGATCAAGCCCACAACCTGGGCATGTGCCCTGACTGGGAATCAAACCTGTAAACTCTCGGTGCATGGGACAACTCAACTAACTTGAGCCACACCAGCCAGGACCTTTCTTATTTTATTTTATTTTATTTTATTTTATTTTTTTAATATATTTTTATTGATTTCAGAGAGGAAGGGAGAGGGAGAGAGATAGAAACAACAATGATGAGAGAGAATCGTTGATTGGCTGCCTCCTGCATGCCCCCTACAGGGATCGCCTGCAACCCAGACATGTGCCCTGGCCAGGAATCAAACCATGCCCTCCTAGTTCATAGGTCAACACTCACCCACTGAGCCACACTGGCTGGGTGCAGACCTTTTTAATATAAATATTAATTGTACCTTATGTACAGCTTTTATCTTGCTTTTTTCTTTTTTAACATTCTTTGTTATAAACGTTGTTAACATTTTTAGTGACTACCAACATTTTGAGTGGGATTACCTAAATTTACTTAACTTTAAAAAAATTTTTTAAATAATTTCTGTACATATACAATCATGTGTTGCTTAACAAAAGGTATACATTCTGAGAAATGCCCCTTGAGGTGATTTTATAGTTGTGCATACATCATAGGCTGTATAGCCCACTGCACACGTAAGCTGTATGGCACTACCTATCGCTCCTAGGCTATAAGCCTCAGTCTACACCTTGTTACTGCACAAAACAGCATGAGATGAAATCAAACACAAGAGAAAATAATGCAGTCAGGAGACACAATAAGCAAAATGTATGAGGCTGCTGCTGGTATAACACAGCATTCTGGTTTACAGCAAGTTTTTTAAGTATAAAGAGTACACTCTAAAACAATGATTTAAAGTATAGTATAGTTAATACATAAATATAGTCATTTATTATAATTTTCATGTATTATGTATTATACATAAATCTATGCGCTATACTTTTATATGACTGGCAGTGCAGTAGGTTTGTTTGCACCAGCATCTCCATAAACACGAGTAATGCATTGCACTACAACTTTATGACGGCTATAATGTCACTAGGTGATAGGGATTTTTCAGTTCCATTACAATCTTATGAGATCACCCTTCTATCTGCAGTCTGTTTTTGACCCAAACAACAACTTATGTGGCACATAACTGTACTCCTTTACAGGGTAGTAGATTATACTGTGAAGTAGCTTTTTTAGAACTAGCAATCTGACAGAAAAATTTCATTTTCCTACACTTAAAAAAAGTGCATCATCATGTGTGGTTATGCACATCTGAATTGCTGCAAAACTTCATTTGAAAATCATCCTATATTACCAGAGTTCCAATTGAGTTAGGTAGGCTCTTTGGACTGCTTTACAATTTTTAAGGCAATCTCAAAAAAAATACTTGTAGGAATTTTCTGTGGAAAAAAATGGTAATACTAAATCCCTTGTAAATGTTCTCAATGTAATAATTGGTAGCCTGTGTTATTTGATACATTCATAGAGAATGAATTCAACTGTTTATAATACTATTCCACTTTATGATAATGGCATGTTTTTAGGGTCTGAAATAATCTTGAGTATATTTTTAATATATTATTTATTCTTACAATAATTTTAGGTCAACTGGCTATTCTGAGGTGATAGTTGTCGTTGGCGGCTGTGAACGAGTTGGAGGGTTTAATCTTCCATATACTGAGTGCTATGATCCTGTGACAGGAGAATGGAAGTCTTTGGCTAAGCTTCCAGAATTTACCAAATCAGAGTATGCAGTCTGTGCACTAAGGAATGACATTCTTGTTTCAGGTAAATAAAGAATTATTATAGTAGCTACTCTTAATTTGAACATAGCTTGGCTGTTTTAAATTAAAACAGTGTCACAAAAGAAAACAGTGACACTGGATATGCCCACTTTAGGCAGATCAGTTTATACAACAAATAAAACCAAGATGACTTTTTGCTGTAACTACAGTATGTATGGTCTGAAGTCTGTTAATTAAGTGATCATATTAGCTTTGCAGATTACTAGATTACTGCACATTGAACATACAACAACACATACTTTATTTTGTACAATGGTATGCTTTTTTAAAAATCTATCATTTTTTAAATGTTTTTTAAAGTAATTCTGGCCCAGCCAAGCATGGTTGTTGAGTGGTTGAGTGCCGACCTAGGAACCAGGAGATCACAGGTCAGGGCATATGCCTGGGTTGCTGGCTCAATCCCCAGTAGGGGGTGTGCAGGAGGCAGCTGATTGATAATTCTCTCTCATCATGGATGTTCCTCTCTTCTCTTCGTCTCCCTTCCTCTCTGAAATCAATAACAAATATATTTAAAAATAATAATAATAATTTTGTTTTTTGGGTGCTTCTGGTTACCAACTCCTAAAATAACAATCTATATACATTTGTAAAGTTCAGAGTCTGCAGTTTATTTTTTGAGGCCTATAATTATTTTATTTTTAAACTATATTTTTATTGATTTCAGAGAGGAAGGGAGAGGGACACAGAGATAGAAACATGATGAGAGAGAATCATTGATCAGCTGCCTCCTGGGCACCCCCGACGGGGGATAAAGCCGGCAACCCGAGCATGTGCCCTGATCAGGAATCTAACCGTAACCTCCTGGTTCATAGGTCAACACTCAACCACTGAGCCACGCTAGCCGGGCTGTAATTATTTCTCAAGATAACAATTGGCAATGTTAAAATCTGTTCTGTAGAACTATTTGCATTAAGCTTTCAGAGGGTTCTTGTTTTCATTTATTGAACTGAATTCTTAAGTTCTTGGACTGGATGAATAAATCCCGTGTTTTACTATCTTTGCCTTGGGCATAGATCCTTTGGTGATAGATACATATGTATTGAATGTGCATTGTTTTGCATTTAAAGGTGGAAGAATCAATGGCCGTGATGTCTGGATTTATAATTCACAGTTAAATATTTGGATCAGAGTTGCTTCTCTAAACAAAGGCAGATGGCGTCACAAAATGGCTGTCCTCCTTGGTAAAGTAAGAGAAACCACTTTTTATCACTATTGCTGGTACATTTCCAAAATAAATACCACAGTTGAATCCTTTATTTTACTCACCCTCTGGGTATTTTGGCTTCAAATTGTATTTCCTTCCATTTCTAACCTCAATAGATAAACTGAAGATATAAACAATTTGACACTGTACTTTTGAATGGATAGTTTGTTCTCTCAATTTGGAATTCGTGACAGTACACCACATTTCTCTTTTCATGCGCCACTGGAGTCTAAATGCCTAAGAAACATGGAAAATAAAGGCGTTGCATCAAGTACAAAAACAAGCCAATGTCTAATCCAAGCAGTTTTTTTCCTTTTACTGACTTTGGCAGTCAGGCAGAGATATATTTATCTAGAGTGGTGTTATTTTGTCTTTTTTATTTGTACAAGTAGGGGCAAAACAAATTTAAAATAAGTGTGCAGATAAACTCACCAACATATTTTAAACTAAACTTGTTATTGACTGTAGCTAATAAGTTTTATAAAAAATATGTAATTTGGTTCTGAACTCTTTGCTGTTCTTAGGAACTTGAGAATCACTTGTGGACTAGTGGTTTCCAAACTTTTAAAAAGCAACTACACCCTCCTTTTTAAAGTTAAATCTAATATAAATTTTATTCCAAGAGCTAACTTGGGTCCTTTAGCTTTTCCCTGCCTCCCTCTCTATCAGCTCTTCCAAAGCCTCCTCAAATTAATAAACAGTCTAAGAAAAAGCAGCATACTTGCTTGCACATGTATTTTTGACTGGTCCCTTCGTAACAGGCTCTCCTGCGGAGATATTTCAGAGCTACCAATGAGAAGCCAGAACTGCTCTAATTTGAAACAGAGATGGTACCAGGAACCTTTCCCACCCAGCCTCCCCTCTCCCATGCCCATAGAGGCTTCTAGATAATCTGTCTCTACTGTAGAATACCAGAGCTTCTCGAAGCACACGGAAAGCCACTGTTAATTCCTAAGGATTTTTTTTTAATTCCTAAGGATATTGATCTAGTGTGGTGCTGCTGTCAACAAGGTCAGTGAACTAATGAGGACCTTGAGATAGATGTAATGGAAAGAAAATATTAATAGAATAATTTATAAAACCACTGGCTTGGCAGTACCTACTATATTATATATAGTTTTGGTAGCTATGCCTCAAGAATGACAAAATATTACTAAAAAGGGACTGCTAAAGGGAAAGAGATGAGGTCTAACTAAAAATATTATAATGACTTAGTCAACATACAAAGGTATTAAAAATTATTATTTCTCAAATATTATACATGGATTAATGAACACAAATTTATTTCACAAATATCAGTATACTTGACTTGAAGCTACCCAAAATTTGGAATCACTAAATCAAGAAATAAAAGGAATCCTTTCTACTTTATATAGCAAGTACTCAATCCATGGAAACCATTATGCCTAAAATTTACAATATAGGCTGAATTCAAACCTATAAAATTATTTAAATTTATAAATGTTCTCTGTAAAAGAGCCCTAGAATGGTTTGGAATATAGAGCCTTAGCACATGAAGGAATCTTAAAGAATACTTACTGTAATTTTTTATTTTTATTTTTGTTAAATATTTTATTGATTTTTTTACAGAGAGGAAGGGAGAGAGATAGTTAGAAACATCAATGAGAGAGAAACATCGATCAGCTGCCTCCTGCACACCCCCTACTGGGTATGTGCCCACAACCAAGGTACATGCCCTTGACTGGAATCGAACCTGGGACCTTTCAGTCCGTAGGCCGACGCTCTATCCACTGAGCCAAACTGGTCAGGGCAGAGAATACTTACTGTAATTTTTTAAATTCATAAAGTGGGCCAGCCATTATCACTCAGTGGTTAAGCATCAACCTATGAACCAGGAGGTCACAGTTCCAATTCTGGGTCGGGGCACATACCTGGGTTTTGGGCTCGATCCCTAGTAGGAGCTTGCAGGAGGCAGCCAGTCAATGATTCTCTCTCATCATTGATGTTTCTCTCTCTCTCCTTCTCTCTTCCTCTCTGAAATCAATTTAAAAAATACATATTTTTTTAAATTAATAAAGAAAGTGAATCAAGAAATTAAGCCACTTGCCCAAGGTTATACAGAAAGTGATAAAGGAACAAAAGCTCGGATTTTTCTTAGGCTAGAGGTGTTTTATCTTGATGCTCACAGCACTTATTTTTAATTTATGCATGTAGGGAAAATTAGGTAGCCCTGGCTGGGTGATAAGATCAATTGGTTAGAGTGTCATCCTGGTATGCCAAGCCTGTGGGTTTGATTCCCAACAGGGCACATACAAGAAGCAACCAATGAATGCATAAGTAAGTGGAACAACAAATTGATCTCTCCCCCTCTCTCCCTCCCTCCCTTTCCCGCTCTCTCCCTCTTTCCCTCTCCCTCCCTCACACTTCTCCACTGCCCTCATCCCTATCTGCTTCCTCTCTCTCTCTCTCTCTCTCAAATCAATTTTTAAATTTTTTGAAAAGAAATTAGGTCTGAGTCTCAGAAAGAATTGCCCAAAGTCTTAACATTGTCTGGCTGCCTCTCCTGACTTCAAAGCCTATGTCCTACTGGCTACATTGTACTACAGTTTCCATACCCCTTCCAACTGCATAACCTTGAGTAAGTTACTTAGCCTCTCTGAACGACATGGTGTTAGAACAAACCCACCAACAGATCTTTTTTATCATAATGTGAGAAAAGCAAGATAGAAATGGCATTGGCTGCTGTGGAAATTTGGAGGAACACAGAAAGATAAATTGTGGACAGACTTTAAATGATAATATATAACATTTAGCCTTGACCCTTAGGCATTCATTGTTGAACTATTAAAAGGAGTTGATGAGGTGTTTTAGTAAGATTAATCTGTGGTTTAGAGACCAGGAGATTAATTGAAAGGTATGAAATGATATGGACCCTGAGGGAGGATAATGGCAATGGGAAACAAAAGAAAGGGACAGATGTCAGAGATTTTGTGAAAGAAGACTCAGTAGATGTTAATAGTTAATTAGATGTGGAGGGAAGAGTTGATGATGACCGTCCTTTAAAAGAACTTTGGATGTTAAACAGGAGAGCTCCTTTAGTTAAAAGTGTCTTGTATGTCTCATTATGTTTAATGGACTATTCTGCATATAGGTCATTTAATAAATGGCTTGTTGATTAGATCATCTGTCATATAAAGATACTAATTTGCCCTATCTTCCTAATATTTGTGAAAAGAAAATGTACATGAAAGCCCTTTGAAATATATAGTATGGAGTTCGTTATGTGTCAGGTACTTTTCTAGGCACTTGTAGAGATTAAAATGAAGAAGCCCTAGCTGGTTTGGCTCAGTGGATGGAGTCTCCGCCTGCGGACTGAAGAGTCCCTGGTTTGATTCCGGTCAAGGGCACATGCCTGGGTTGTGAGCTCAATCCCCAGTAAGGGGCACGTAGGAGGCAGCCAAGCAGTGATTCTTTCTCATCATTGATGTTTCTATCTTTCTCTTCCTGTCCCTTCCTCTCTGAAGTCAATAAAAATACATTTAAAAAAATAGCCCTAGCCGGTTTGGCTCAGCAGATAGAGTGTCCGCCCTCAGACTGAGGGGTCCTGGGTTTGATTCTAACCAAGGGCACGTACCTCAGTTGTGGGCTCGATCCCCAGTAGGGGGCGTGCAGGAGGCAACCGAACAGTGATTCTTTGTCATCATTGATGTTTCTCTCTCCCTCTCCCTCTCTGAAATCAATAAAAATATATTAAAAACAAAAACAAAAAGCAAACAAACAAGATAGGCCCTGCCTCCCAAGATCTCAGACTAGTAATCCTTACCTAGTATTTCATTTACATAGCTTTCTTACTTTATCATAATCTAATATTTTCATCATTCATGAGTGTGGGCATTTAAGTTTAATCATGTAATTCTCAACTCAAGCAGTATTATACCTAAGGAGGTGAAGATTTGTTCTTGAGGGGGTGAAAAAAATGTAGTTTCATGTATAAAGCACAGATATACATACAGTACATAAACAGATATACAATTATCTGTGGTATTAAAATTTCATTGGAGGAGGCTATTATGAAAAAAATGTCTAAAAAGACTCCTTGGTGGTGGTAAATTTTTTAAAGTTTCAGAAGCTGAGCTAAATATATTGCAATTATAGTTATCAAGTGTTCTTTAAAGGAGAGAGGTTACTTAATTCTTTAGCCAACTAGTTCAGGATTCAAGCTTTGTTAATTAAGATTTTTTCCCCCATGTATTTTATATATAGGTATATGTTGTTGGAGGCTATGATGGACAGAACAGGCTTAGCAGCGTAGAATGTTATGATTCCTTTTCAAATCGATGGACTGAAGTTGCTCCCCTTAAGGAAGCAGTGAGTTCTCCTGCTGTGACTAGCTGTGTAGGCAAACTGTTTGTGATTGGTGGCGGACCTGATGATAATACTTGTTCTGATAAGGTAAGGCATGTTCTCTTACCGAAATTACCAATGACATATATAGGAAGAGAAATATGGAAAGCTTATCAAGGGAATAGCGAGGTTCCTTAGTGTGAAAGGCCTTTTAAAACTTGGTACTTAATACTTTTGAGGGAAAATACTGAATTTCAAGTAAGTAAAGAGAGATTCTAATATATCTGACAATTTGCTGTAAAAAGCATGATTTGATCTGTTTGAAATGATAAAATTTCAATGTTGAGATCTTGTACTAAATAAGTTGTTTTAAACCTTTTACTGCTGTAGTCAATAGGTTCGAAAAATTATTCACACAAAACACAGTTGGGAGATGAATCGGCAAAGGGGATAAGACACAGTAACTAATTATGCCGCCTCCAACTGGGTCATTTTCTGCATACTTTAAAAGTATTTTTTAGAACAAAGATGAGAAAAGGAAACCTCTGTAATATAAATAGAGGATGGTTCAAAGTTGCTGCATTTCATGGAACTCCTGGACAAAAGAACTTATGCCACCCTGACATCTCAGGAAATACTAAGTTTATTCTGGAAACAACTGTCTATTACCTAATTGGTTTAGCAATAGTTAACTGAATTTTGTCAATTTTTTTTTCTAAATTAACTTTACACAATGTGGTCAAAAGTTACATATTTAAAATTCATTAATTCAGAATTTGTTATCATTCAGAGTATACTGAATTGAGATTTACTTATGTTCTTTTGAAGAAAGGTATCCCTAAAAGTGTAAAGAAATTATATTCAGATTAAATCATAGTTATGCTATATAATACAATTTTTTAAAAATCTAAACTATTCATTTTCATGGAAATAAGTAAAGCAAACTTGGTAGCCATTCCTTCTGGAAGCAATCTCTGTTACTTTATTCTGTTTGATAATAATAAATGTACATTTGAGAATTTCATATTTCACAGTTCACTATCAAGCTAACTCTCTTAATTCTGTGAATTAATGAGATTTGACTTTTAATATGTTTCTATATATTGATAGGCTTTTTATTAAGCAAATTTACATTTTTGTTTAGAAATTTTAATTAAATATTTCTATGTATTAGGTTCAATCTTATGATCCAGAAACCAATTCTTGGCTACTTCGTGCAGCTATCCCAATTGCCAAGAGATGTATAACAGCTGTATCCTTAAACAACTTGATATATGTGGCTGGTGGACTGACCAAGGCAATATACTGTTACGATCCAGTTGAAGATTACTGGATGCACGTACAGAATACATTCAGCCGGCAGGTAATAACATAAAAATCCTAAAGAAAAATGAATCTAGGAGGAACTAAGTACATGACAATTATGAATATACTGCAGTTCTGCTATTAAATTATTTCATGTATGCTTGAACTATTTCATAATTTTTTAAAACTTTTAACCATCCCGTGGTGAAGTAGCTATTGTGCTCGAGCTGTTCATTTTTCCCCCCTTGACCTTTGTCAGAATTCTGCTCTAGTCCTTATCACTCTCTCTTGCATATTTTAAAAGATAAGAAATGCTCCCAAACTGGTTTTTTCTTTCTGTAGTCAGAAGCTAGTTGTTGTTTATTTGTTATAAAGAAAATGGTTGTGCTCATGTCTTCATCCACACACTCTGGCCTGTATCTTCCCATTCCCCCTCCACCGCTGCTTCCAAAAAAAGGCCTTCCCTCAGCCTTTCGATTCATGGCTTGCTCTTCTTTCTTCTACCACCAAAATGCATGATGGTTCTGATGCTGGAAATCTGATTCTACCTATACCACTCTAGAGATCTTGTACTCTCAACGGCCGTTACTTATCATCTCCCAGTCTCATTCATATTCACTCGTTTTTTCTACCCAACCTTTAAATACGGGTTTTCCATGAGCCTCTTCCCCCTGCCGTCCTCACAGTTTATACTCTATTCCTGAGTGATCTCATCTACTGCCCAATACTGATTACTTCAAGTCTGTATCTCCATTAAAGCCTCTCCTGTGTTCCAGACTCAAATTTCAAGCTGCTTATTTGATATTTTCCATGAGTGTTCTTCCCCAAGCCTACTTTTTGTTTTCCAATAAGCTAGTGAATGGAAAACTTTTTCTCCCTTACTCTCAGAATACTTCTGACAGAAATGTGCGTTTTCCCACACCAGTTACTTCTTCACAGTCTGGGTGCCTTACAATCCAATTCTGTTCTGACATGATCTACCTGGAGTTAGTGTTAGATTCCACAAGTCAAGGGTTTAGTTCCACTAGACTGCCCCTGCTTCAAATGCCAATCACAAGTTCCAGGTTGTCCCCAGTATTTCTGATCTACCAGCTAAAAATCCAGGTTCCCCCACCTCAGGTTCGATAATTTGTTTGAACAGCTCATTGCATTCAGGGAAACATTTATTTTTGTTTCCTGGTTTATTGTGTAAAGGGGTTTTGCAAAGGATACAGGTGAACAGCCAGATAAAGAGGTATATAGAATGAGGTCCAGAAGGGTCCCAAGCAGAGGAGCTTCTGTCGTCGTGCAGTTGAGGTGTGCCACCCCCAACACACGGATGTGTCAACAACCTGAACACTCTCCAAACCCCATACTTTGGAGATCATATAGGCATGATCAATTATTAACTCAGTTTCCAGCCTGTCTCCCGTCTCCAGAGAATGAGGGGTGGGCCTGAAAGTTCCAAGCTTCTAATCATGGCTTCGTCTTTCTGGTGACCAGCCCTCATCCAGGAACCCACCAAGAGTCACCTCATTAAAATGAAAGACACTCCTATCACCCAGGAAACTCCAAGGAATTCAGACACTCTGTATCAGAAACATGGGGCCAGAGACAAATATACACACACATCTATAATAATAAAAGCATAATGTGCTAATTAGAACAGACAGCTGAACAACCTTCCGAACGAAGCTGCGACTGCAAGGGCCGAATTTCGTGCATCGGGCCTCTAGTATATATATATATTTCCTATTATTTCACAGCTAGAAAATTTCTTAGATTTTCCTCTCTTTTATATTGAGTCAATCTAGCCCAGCTGTGGGCAAACTACGGCCCGCGGGCCGGATCCGGCCTGTTTGAAATGAATAAAACTAAAAAAAAAGACCGTACCCTTTTATGTAATGATGTTTACTTGGAATTTATATTAATTCACACAAACACTCCATCCATGCTTTTGTTCCGGCCCTCCAGTCCAGTTTAAGAACCCATTGTGGCCCTCGAGTCAAAAAGTTTGCCCACCCCTGATCTAGCCTATCAGTTCTCAGAGTTTCTCCTATTCTTTTCCATTCCTATTCTTGCTTTTGTTCAAGTTCTCATCAGTTCCTACCTAAACTGAAACAATAATCTAGTGTTTCGCTAATGTCTTGCTTCTCTAACCCGTTTTGCCACCAGTTATTTTCTAACAAATGTAATAATCATGTCTGTCCTCTGATTGGAAACTACTGAGTAAAATCCAAAGTTTTCCCACTTCCTTCTATTCTAGGCCTTCTGTTGGCTGACCTCTGCTTGCTTTTTCAGCTTTACTTTCTGCAACTATACCTCAATTATATTAATATCTATTATTTGCATTCTATATAGATCTTATGTGTTCCTGCCTTAGTTCATACTGTCCCCTTAGCCCCTCATGCCTTTTCTGGCTTCTCTGTTCACTAAAAAACGATAAATCATCGAATTTCATGGTAGACAGTTATTTGAGTCCAAGGCTACATTTTCTTTTTTTAAAATATATTTTATTGATTTTAGAGAGGAAGGGAGAGGGAGATAGAAACATCAATGATGAGAGAGAATCATTGATTGGCTGCCTCCTGCACGCCCCCTACTGGGGGTCGAGCCCGCAACCCAGGCATGTGCCCTTGGTCAGAATCGAACCTGGGACCCTTCAGACCGCAGGCCGACACTCTATCCATTGAGCCAAACCAGCTAGGGCTACATTTTCTTAAATGCTTAAAATCCTGAATGACATAAAAGAGCTAAAAAAACGAGCTCTTTTTTTTTTTTGCAGTCCAAATGGACCCAGCCTTTTTCTCTCTCTCTCACTATTTCCATTTTTCTTGACTTTGCATAATTCCTAAAAGCCACAGTTTGCTATTTTAAACATTTTTGCATTTTAATTCTTGTCAGAAACATTCTTTTAAAAAAATTGTGGGATTTTAATTCGATGATGATTTTTTTTAATACTTCTTCAGTGGACCAGGTATTTAAAGTGTCATTAAAGTTTAGAATAATAAATGAAATATGATTCTTTATTGTTGGCATTTAAGCCTAAGGATTATAAATATGTATATTTACACATTCATTGGTTGCTTCTTGTATGTGCCCTGACTGAGAATCAAACCTGCAATCTTGGCATATCGGGACAATGCTCTACCCACCTGAGCTATCCGGCCAGACTCACTAATTCTTTTATACCTGAAGATACTATCCTAATCTGTGGTCACATTATAGCCACTTCCCATAATAAAGAACCTTCCTGTAATAGAAGAAGCAAGCCAAGCTCTTCAGAGATGTTTTCTTTCAGTTATGATTAGGTTCAAGCCCATCTCTCAGCCCACCACCCTCGCTTCACCCCCCGCCCCAACTTGGCCCAATTACTAATATATATTTTATCTTAACACTCACTTCATCCATGCAAAATTAGCACTCGCACATAGAGTAAAAGTTAGCAAAAGGGAGCTTATTTCGTGTTTCCTTTTATTGACAGTGTTAAACCATGTCTTATTTTACTTTTCAGCTTGCTACCAAATCTCTTACCTTCAACAATTAATGTGGGGTTTTTTATGTGTTTGTTAAAACAGGAAAACTGTGGTATGTCTGTGTGTAATGGTAAAATATATATCCTGGGTGGAAGACGGGAAAATGGAGAAGCCACAGACACTATTCTCTGTTACGATCCTGCAACAAGCATCATCACAGGGGTAGCTGCAATGCCCAGGCCAGTGTCCTATCATGGCTGTGTGACTATCCACAGATACAATGAGAAATGCTTTAAGCTCTAACGCCAGGATGCTTCACCCAAGAAGCCACACCGATCCAAGATGAGAGGTTTCAAAAGCTCCAGAGTGGGACCTTGGCGTTTCTCCTTTGTGCCATATGCACAAAAAGTAAAAATAGTAATTGTGGTGCCTTTCTCCCCAAAATATTAATCTTTCAAACTGTAATAAAGCCTTCCCTGTAATTGGAAAACAAGGGGGTTTGGGTGGTTGTTGAAGATAGTGGTGTTGCTTGGGCTTTGAAAATGCGCCTGTGTAAATATTTGTGAGAAACCTCTGGAATAGGAAATTGTCTGATGACCTTGTAGGAATTTGTGATTGGTCTCTTCACTTATATGTGTTATCTGCAAGACTGTATATTTCTTATTTTGTCATATAGACAGATAGAAAACTGCATGACTTAAGGCTTCATTTAGGTTGAATCATGTAATGCTTACAACACATCCTAAGGAGGAAAAATCAGTTTTCAAAATCTTTGTCACTAAAAATATATTCAAACTGATTAATTTTACTGAAAGGATTTTTTTCTGTAATTGATAAAAACGTGATGACAGCAATTTGAGTAAGATGCCAAATTATTACTTCATGCTTAGAATTGCTGTCTTATATTAAACGTATTTTTGAGAAGAGGTTGGGTAGAAGATAGAAAAGCAGATGCCGTTAAAATGACAGGTTACTTTCTAAGGAAAAATTAAGATCCTTTGGAAGGAAAATGACTCACTGTGCCTCTCAAAGTATTTAGCATATCATCTCTAATGCCTCTTAAAGAGGTTCCTTTTCGTGAACCTGGCAAAGGAGTTGAAATCCATTTTGTAATATTATCTTGTGAAAAGCAGGGACAGATCTTCTCCCCAGCCCAGAAGGGTTTGACCTCATTAATATGGTGCTTTGGGTGAGGACTTCTCCCCTGGTTATCCTACTTTCATGTGACCAGCTTAAGTCCTGGGAGTCTCTACAATTAAGTTGTCTTTAAAGGATAAACCAGGGCCCACCTAGCTCGGCCCATTTTTCTTTTAAAATTAACTGTCTGAGTAAACTAATGGCAGTAGTTGCAGTCTTCTAATCTCATTTGGTACCATTGTGTAAATTATTGATCAAAATTCCCAAGCTTCTATACAACAAATTGCCTTTGTCTAGTTTTTGAACTCCAGTTTATAAAACTTACTGGTATTCAGGGATGAACTTAAAATTTCTTTCTAAGGCAAATGGAGTAGCAGGAGCTACAGCGTAACTGACTGTTATTTCTCAGTGGACCGGTGTAATTTACAGCATTTTAGGGATGTTCCAGGTAGCCTGCTATGTTTCAACTTCCCAGGCATTGTTGTCTTCTTACATTATAATGAATATAGTCCTTATCATAGGAGATATGATGCAAATATATGATTGGAGTGTCACCACATTTCTGTTAAAACCAAGGTAGCAATAAAAAACTTAACATTGATAAACTTATTTTTATTATCCTAGAGCAGTGATGGCGAACCTATGACATGCGTGTCAGAGGGGTGACACACAAACTCATTTTTTTGGTTGATTTTTCTTTGTTAAATGGCATTTAAATATATAAAATAAATATCAAAAAATATAAGTCTTTGTTTTACTATGGTTGCAAATATCAAAAAATTTCTATATGTGACACGGCACCAGAGTTAAGTTAGGGTTTTTCAAAATGCTGACACTCCAAGCTCAAAAGGTTCGCCATCACTGTCCTAGAATGATAACAGAGATATCAAATAAAATATATGGCATCAACTTAAATGCTTAGCTGGAATCAGAATTCTGAGGAAAACTCTAAAAAACTTAAAAATTTTTAGGGAAATTTTACTTTTCAAATCATAATTTTTAATGATATATACCTTTTTGTGGTAATTATCAGAGCAATTCAGAAAATAATTTTCTGTTATTTTAATTGAAAAATAATTGCATGTACTATTAGGATACTTGTTTTAATTTTTGAGTAAATATCTATTTTTGCATTATATCGTTTGTGTAGATAGTGAAATCTATTTAGTTCAGAAATTCTTTGCAGTATATGAGATAATGTATGAGAAAAGTATAATTGCTGAGGATTATACAGATGATACTTGTTACTTCATGTTTATTTTTAAGATCATGCCCATTCATAAATACATTTCACATAAAAAATATAAGGTAACTTGTATTCTGGTACTTTCATCTATTGTAAAAGTATATTAACTATTGTATTTTGATATTCATTTATTTTAATATCCATATGTTCATTGTAGTAATTTGAAATGAAATTCAATAGAACAGAATTTGTTTAAACATAGACCTCATACCAATATTGTTTAATTTTTTCTCTACATAATTAAAACTACATCAATTAAGTATTCAAACCAAGAACTTAGTTATACTAGGAAATTAAAGAACTATTTTTAAAGTTACCCAAATGATATTTTAATTTTGTTTAATTATTTATCTTCCTTTACTGATTCTTGGTAAATGATGGTATTAGCATTTTAAAAAAACAAAAAATTTGAGGATATAATTAGTATATAAAAATGGATATATCTACCAAATTGGTCAGGTTATATTCATACTGTCATCACATCATTGACAGATTTTCTTTTGATAGGTAATGCTCATATAAGCCTTTGGGTTAGTATATATGTATATACATGTGTATGTCTGTAGAGAATATGGTCATGTACACACTTATATACTAGTACAAACACCAAGAGTTGTATAAATTTGTAATGATCAGGAAAAAAAAACACATAAATTAAAAAATAATTGACCTTAGTAAATTCCATTTCAGAAGATTTTCTTATTTGGGAATTTCTTGATTACTTTTTTACATTTAAAAGTACATGATGAGTATTAGTATGAATACTTGTATATAGCCGGAATCTACATAATACATATGGTTTTACAAGGTCAGAAAACAAAATGGAGGTGGAGATGCATTTGCTAAACCCACTCAGTGAGAAAGGGAATTGAAAGTATGTTTTGTGGCTCAACAGAAAAGTAAAGTTTGTTTTTTTCATGAACTTTAATCCTTTCCCATGTGTTCCTACATGTGAGTGAACAATAGAGTGATCTAATTTTTACCACAGAAGACCTTCCTTTTCTACTCTAATCTTCTCACTGACTTGACTGCACAGGTATGAATTGGTAGCCTGTTGGATTTTAAATAACCTTTTCTTCCCTAGATAACTAAAATATAGATATTTACTCCATTTAAACAGGTGTTTAAGAAAAATGATGTAAATACTCAGGGAGGGTATTAAGTTATCATTTTTGCTTATTTGGGGGATTTAAAGTGCCATAACTAAATAACCTTGATTCTAGAGTAAATTTAATTTGGTTCGTGATTCTAGAGTAAATTTAATTTGGTAAAGGGCTTCACACATGGCAGTGGTTGAACATTCATTCTTTTGTATTTAGGAAGATGAAAATGTTTTGTGGACTGATACATTTTCTCTTAGTGAATATGAATTGTTTATGTATCTCTACTGTCAAAAACTCTTCTTGAAACTCAGGAAAGACAAAGATTCAATTATACTACTTTTGTCAGTATGCAAACCAGGTGTGTTGTGTATGGTGTGTGTTTTTTCCTGTTGTCTGGATATGGCAATAGATTTTTTTTTTTTTTTTTAATTTCAGAGAGGAACAGAAACGGGGAGAGAGAGAGGAAAACATCAGTGATGAGAGGGAATCATTGGTCGGCTGCCTCCTGCATGCCCCACACTGGGGATCAAGCCCACAACCCAGGCATGTGCCCTGACCCGGAATGGAACTGTGACCTCTTGGTTCATAGGTGGATGCTCAACCACTAAGCCACCCTGGCCAGGCAATAGATTTTAATTGCTGTGAGAACCCATACATGAAAAGAAAGGGGTCAAGTTGTTCGTGTGTGCCTGTTGTGTCTTGAGATATATATGTGGAAAAGACATCTACTCCAGACTGTATTTTCAAAGAATAAAAATTGCTATGTATGTGGTGCCATGTGATAAGATAATGTCTGTTAAAGGCTTCCTGTGGACAGCCTTTATTTTAGTAAACTCAAGACACCAGTTAACCTCAACATAATTTTGGCCTTATTAGAATTTGTTGTGCATTATATTAAAAGCCAGGTTTACATCACCTCAACCCATTATTCTTTTTAGTTAAGTAAATAGGTTCACCATATCATGTACCCCGAATGGGGCAATTTGTTTGACCTTTAAGGCAGTAGGTTTGACTAGCTAGCTATACTTACACACCACTTGAGCCAGGAGTATGAATTGAGAATTCCAGAGACATTTTCAACATACTTCAAACATTTTAAAATATTTTATATAAATGTTTTACATTTGTGTGATTGCCTAGATATTAAATTTACTTAGTGCTAAAGATAGTCATCATACATAATTCTTTTAAACAGCATTAGTCATAACTTATTTTATATATTATTCCAAAGAAAAGAATTTTAATATTTTTAAAATGACTGCATCTGAATTTGTGCCTTAAGTTCTCCCAGTGCTATTTCAACTTTTTTTCAATCTAAATAAAGCTTAATCTTAGAAAAGTTTCATATTTGTTTACTATAGAGTAAATAAACCTCTTAAATTTTTTTTTTTCATTTCAGTCCTTCTTAATTTTTTTAATTAGCACCAACTGTGTGGTTGCTTGGCAGAATGAGAAAGGTTGTTGGGTGTTTGGAGTTTTATTTTATTTTTTTTGTTTTGTTTGGGGGCTTTTTTGTTTTGTTTTGTTTTTATACCAAGGTGCTTTTTAAGATATTCAGGAAAAAAACATCAATCTTACATTGAATTATAAGCCCTTGTAAACATCATTTGCAATATCTACATCCAATGTCAAAAAAGTAAAATTTATTTATCTTCCTTTATGTTCTTTTCTCTTCCTCTCTCTCTCTCTCTCTCTCTCTCTCTCTCTCTCTCCCCTCCTCTCTTCTCTCTCTCTCTCTCTCCAGACTTTTTCAGTTAACTTTCTGGGAAAAGTTCTTACTCTTCCCCCCACCCCCACCCCCCATCACCCCTCCATGGTTTCTTCATTTAAATTTTTGTTGAAGTTTCTGGAGCTATCTGAGACAACACAATTACAGAATTTAACAGAAGTATAATATGCTTTAGAACTTGTACAGAATGACCATATGTCATTTGCCTTTAATTAGAGGCTCTAGAGTCTTCACAGTGGAGAAAAAAAGGCTTTGTATTTCTTTGTTCTCAATTCAATTGTAGCACATTAATACTTACATGTTTTGTTTAAATATATTTTGTGTATAGTATTTTTTAAAAGTTGTATCTAATAAAATGTCTTTTAACCATTATTACTTGATTATATGGGTGTATTAAATTTTGTTTACCAAAAATTTGTTGTTTTGTTTTTTGTTATCCTCACCCGAGGATATTTTTTTCTGTTGATTTTTAGAGAAGGGAGGGAGGTTGAGAGAAAGATTCATCCACCTGAGGGAGACACATCAATTGATTGCCTCCTGCACTCACCTCAACTGGAGATTGAATCCAAAACCCTTAGTGTGCAGGTCAACACTCTAACCACTGAGCTACCAGTCAAGGCTGTTCTATTTCATTTTAAATGTATCCAAGTGGTTGTGTGGAAAAGGGATGGAGGAAATACATATTAATATATGTGTGTATTTACTGGTGAGTTCATAAAGTAACTACAAGGATTACTTATATTTATTTTTGTTGGTTTTTTAAAAATATATTTTTATTTTTAAATATATTTAAAAGGGGGAGAGAGGGGGAGAGAGAAACATTAATGATGAGAGAGAATCATTGATCAGCTGCCTCCTGCAACCCAGTCATATGGCCTGACCAGGAATCGGACTTTGACCTCCTGGTTCATAGGTCAATTCTCAACCACTGAGCCATGTCAGCCAGGCAAGGATTGCTTATACTAGTATATGGAAAACCATGGATAGTGGGTAAAGAATAGGAGCCTCTTGTACTTTAAATATTCTCTGAAAAATCACCTGTACTCACCCTGCCCAGGTAGCTCAGTTGGTTAGAGCCTCACTGATATGCCAAGGTTTTGGTTTCAGTTTTGCTCCCTGGTCAGGGCACATACAAGAAGAATCAACCAATGAGTACATAAATAAGTGAACAACAAAATCACCTGTATTCTTATTTAGAATGAGGGGGAAATGGGCTATTCCTGCCTTTTGTTTCTCCTGTTTATTAGCTGTTAATGGAGACAGATAAGCAAAAGGGTTGTTTTACTCCTCGTCATGTTGAGTTCTCTTTAAGTTTTACATATTCTATGTGTGACATCTTTGGGGACCTTCATGGCTGGAGAGAAACCGCCTCCCAGGACTATATGATTTCTAGAGGCAGTAAACAACTTGGCATTGAGCCCGCCTTTCATAGACAAACCAAACAACCCCTGGTCCATACCCCCAACCACCTCCTTTAACTCACACACCAAGCCTGTTAGCCCCTTCCCTAACTCATCCTGGGGCCAGGTCCCGGACAACTAAGAACAGCCCCTATGCCCCAGAGCCCAACAGAATTATTCAAATTAACCAGTACTAGGCTGTTTACCCTGCCCCACTTTGACTTTCCCATGGAAACCCCAATAAAGGCTCTGGCCTGTTTTCCCCTCATCCCCTTTCTGGTTCCTGACTGACGCTGGCACTTCCCCTGTGGATGGCCCTGGGTGGCATGCCCTGCCCCTTGTTTCTAGGGGATCTGTGAGTAATAAACATCTCAGTGGCACTGATTTCTTCACATCACTCAGTCACCTTTATTAGTTAAACTCACAAATTACTTACGTAAAGAGCCAGCCAAGGTCCAAGGAAACCTCAAGCATATTCTGTGCATGGGGGTGGCCAGCTGGTGAAGTTTTCGCCAACATAGGCTTTCTCTGTACAGGGTCATATAGACTGCAGAAAACAGCACACAGGGCATGCAGCTGGAGGAATGTGGTTGCCTGCAAACTGTTTACAGTCCACGCTCACACCTGAGGACAATTTCGGTTTGGCCATTTTTTTCCTGAGGAGTGGGCAGTCCTCCAGCTGTAAATTCTCACAGATGGTCTTCATCATATTCCCACAAGGTGGGAGGGGGAGTTGAGCTTGTCACACATCACTTGTTCATTTTTGAACTGTAAGAACTGTGCTGGTCTGCTGTCTCTGAAAAGTAGCTCATTAAACAGGATAGGACCATTTTGAGCTGGTTCTGTGGTTACAATTTCTGCTATTATCCTGGGTCATTTTAGCCTATAGAACCCATTCCTTTGCTCTAGCCTCCTATTATTTTTACCTCTAGTCAACAAACTTTCACCCTAACTCACTCCACTAACACACAAGGCAAAGCCTTAAATCAGTTCATTATCCAGAATTACTCTTCCTATGAAACCTTAGACTCTAATGTCTTTCTGTCTTTTGCCATAGCCTTCTTTTCTTTTCATCTCTCATTCCGTGATCTTCCTTTTGATCTTATCCAGTTCTCCAATCTTCTAACGTCTCTTTATGCAGGCCTCTGGATTACCCAATATCCCTTCCCAGCCTACATTCCATAATTATCACATTCCAACCACCCTCACCAGCAGGCAAAATTTCCTCACCCGTTTGATCTCCCATTCCACTTACTCTCCTTCTGCTGACATGTGTATCAACCCAATTGTTGGGCTTCTGGTAGAGAGAGCCCTGGTAGAGAAATTGAGCCCTGGTAGAGAAAATCAATTAGCTGTCAAATGATACCTCAAAAATTTTGTGATCTCCAACCTCAACAGAACAAGATATTCTTGGCAAACCTTCAATGTGCATCTACTCTCTTCTTTTCCCTTTCTCTGTAACAGCTCACTCACTACACCCGTCTTCTCTTTTGTTCTCAGCAGTTGATCTTGCCTTCTCCTTCAAAGACTTAAGAAGGACATGAGGTAGGATCTCAACATCTTGCCCTCCCATACTTATTCCCATCCTCTCTCTTCTTCATGACTTAGGTATCCCTTCTTCATCTAAACTCTGAATTCCCCTCATCTGGCATCTTAGGAACTTCCCTCTATCTCCCTCTCTGATTTTCAACCTCTCTCTGAACGTTTTTCCAAAGCTTCTCCCATCATTTTAAAATACATTTTTATTAATTTCAGAGAGGAAGGGAGAGGGAGAGAGAAACATCAATGATGAGAGAAAATCATCGATCAGCTGCCTCCTGCACACCCCCTACTGGGGATTGAGCCCTCAACCCCAGACATGTGCCCCAATGGGGAATAGAACCATGACCTCCTGGTTCATAGGTCAATGCTCAACCATTGAGCCACATTGGCTGGGCACCTCTCCCATCTCTAAAATACCTTCTGCTGCTCTAAATTCCCTTCTAACTACACCCACGTTTTTAAAAGTCTTTTGCCTCACTTCTTAATACACTGCAATCTGGCTCACATACACTGCTACAGAAATCACCCATGCCAAAGGCGCCAATTACATCTCTGTTGCTAAATACAAAATTCTTACCTTATTTAACTCCCTGAAAATTTGATGCTCTTTGATTATATTTTTCCTATATTGGCTACCCTTACACTTTTCCTTTTACTTTTATGGGCTTTTCCTCACTCCTAAATCCTCAATCATCAGGCTTTCTTCTTACCCTGCAGATAATTATCCTAGGTAACTTTATCCACTTCCATGCCCCCAGTTATGACTATATTTGATGATTCCTAAGTAAATCAGTCAAGACATTTGATACACACAACAATGATCTTTAAGCAGAAATAATCGAAAGAACATCCATGCCCATCCACCATAACTGCTAATGTAACTTTACTTTACTTACTCCTTGATCAAAATCCCTGGCGGGCCTGGCCAGTGTGGCTCAATGGTTGAGCATTGACCTATGAACCAAGATGTCACAGTTTGATTCCCATCAAGGCCCATGCCAGGCTGGCAGGCTCAATCCCCAGTAGGGAGCATGAAGGAGGCAACTGATCAAGATTCTCATCAATGATGTTTCTATCTCTCCCTTCCTCTGTCTGAAATCAATGAAAACATATTTAAAAAGAAAAGAAAGATATCCCTGGTGGAAATAACTGGGTGACCCTAGTTCATATACCTGGCTGGCTGCTAAGGGCCTGGGAGAGAGATCTGAAATTTTCAGGGAGAGGAAGGCTTTGCTTCTTGCCAAAATAAATACAATATGGAATTCCCCAAATCCTGGATGTGTAGGGGGTGGGGAGGAATGCTACAGGAGCTTATCTATCTCTGTGCCTTGGCTTCCTTCTGCTGGAATCCCTGGCCTCTAGCTATCTCCCATATTCTCAGAGAGAGCTAAAATTCATTTCCTCAGGGTAGCTTTTGTGAACGTCCTCTTTCCACACCAGTCTGAGTTAAATAAGCTCCGGTGTGCTCCCATCATCCACTCTATATACCTCTGTCAGCGAACTTTTCTGTTTACTTGACTCTTTTTTTAAAATACATTTTTATTGATTTCAGAGAGGAAGGGAGAGAGAGAGATAGAAACATCCCTGATGAGAGAGAATCATGGATCAGCTGCCTCCTGCAAGTCCCCCACTGGGGAACGAGCCCACAACCCAGACATGTGCCCTTGACTGGAATCGAACCTGGGACATTTCAGTTCGCAGGCCAATGCTCTATCCACTCAGCCAAACCGGCTAGGGCTACTTGACTCTTTACCTCCCTCTCTGAGACTATGGACTCTTCAAAGTGAGATGAGGGCCAAGAATCTCTAGCCTAGAAATCAGTTTGGGAGAAAGGATCAGCTGGGGTAAGATAACTGAGTGGATAGTTTCAGAAAGCTCAAGGTCGCTGAAAAGGGAAAGGAGACAGAAAATGGCTAAAAAGTAGAGTACCAATGACAAATGGCCTACTTTGACTTTGCCTAGAACTGAAAAGTCTCATCAATATTTGTTAAATCATTTCTAATGATTTCCTGGCATCTTATATAACAGATAGTGACTTTCCTTGACCTTATCATTAAGTTTTGGGTTTCTGTCTAAATTTAGGTTCAGTAGCAACCTTCTGTTTGGTTCTGAGTCCAGCTCAAATGCTACCTTGTCTAAGAAGTCTCCTGATTCCCCAAGTGGGTTTATTTTTCACTCTTTGAGAACAAGAACCAAGTCTATCTTTTTATCCTAACTCTGTCCCCAGGACCTGGCAAAATGCCTGGAACAGAGTAGGTAATGGATATTTATTTGACTGATAATCACTATGGGAAGCAGAAGAGATGTTTTCTATAAAGGAGGGAGGGGAACAGGGTAAATTATAAAGTCTCCAAAGTCCTTTAGTGATCCCCGGTTTGGGTCACAGCCACTGCCTCTCTTGTTATGCTAAGTGGAAGTACTATGGGATTGCTACCCAATCTTCTATTCCTGACGTACTCTGCTACTGCTCCCCTAACCCCTACCTGTACCCCAACATCTGCATAGTTAGTAAAATGTGTATAGGTGGGTTAATTAGATGATATATAAATTATATCTCAATAAAGCTGTGACATTTTTTTAAATGCTGTATAAACTCTTTTCTTCAAGAAACCCATCCTACCCAAAGTTGCTATCAGAACTGGAGTTGTCAGTGAGGAAAACAAATTTTTTTTTTTCCTTGTCTCAGTGTGTAATTTTCATCCTTGAAGCCTAGGGACAATAGTGTTAGGGGCAGAAATAGACTAGTGGGGCCCTAAGCAGTTTGGCTCAGTGGATAGAGCATCGGCTTGAGGACTGAAGGGTCCCAGGTTCGATTCCAGTCAAGGGCATGTACCTTGGTTGCGGGCACATCCCCAGTAGGGGGTGTGCAGGAGGCAACTGATCGATGTTTCTCTCTCACCGATGTTTCTAACTCTCTATCCCTCTCCCTTCCTCTCTGTAAAAAATCAATTAAAAAATGTATTTAAAAAAAAGAAATAGACTAGTGGGGACTAGCTATAGTTGCAAGAAATATTAATCATGCTCTGTTAACCGTGATTGTTTTGTTCTGATTAAAGAAAGCACATTCTGACCTGGCTGGGCATTGTATTCCCCGCTTCCTCCCCCTGCTCCACTCCCATCCCCCACCCCCACCCCCGCCAACCCAGCAAACCTGCCTGCATTACCTGTAATCTGGAACCATTTTACCCATTCTTATTCCTCTTGCCTACTTCGCCATGCCTGTCATACCCATTTGTATTCCTTTTGCATACCCATTCTTATTCCCACTTCCCCATGTAATCTTTGTCCTTCTACCCAATAGAAGCAGCTGGCTTATGGGGGGAGAGGGTAAGAAGGGGAGGCAGGATGGCTTGCTGCTTTCCCATGCTGCCAGCATTATTGGAATAAACGCTCAGACATGATTCAACCCTGTCTCTGCTTAATTGGCTCAAGTAGTGAAGGCAGCCCTGGCCTACTAGTTGTCCAGTTTCAAAGGGACTTTGCCTTACACAAACAGGGAGACAGAACTATGCATGGATGATGGCGATACTATTTGTCAAGACCTGTAATACAGAGACAATTGGTACAGTGGAGCTGAGAAGGCTAAAAGGCTAATTCCAATGTAACCCTGATATTTGGGGGGTTAGCGATCTGAATCTGTGCCAGCAACTTAATGTACATTCTTGATAACTTATATTTAAGTCACTGCCCCTTTCTCCAGAATCTGGTCTTGCAAGACCTGTTACCTAAATGCTCACATTTTACAGAGGCCATAAGCCATGAACCATACACAAGCCCTGGAGGGGGTTATCAGCGCTGGCGCCAGGCCCTTAGATATGATCTCAAAACCCCCATCCCAACCCACGGGGCTTTTTGCAAAGCCCGCAAAAGGTCCAGAAGTCCCCATCCATATTTGGAGGACAAAGAAACCAAAAGGAGATAAAGGAAGGGCTTCCACCATATTGGTTTCCTCAGACTTTGGAGGCAACTCCTCTGAGACCGCCGGCATAATAAAGCTGTGTAATTCCATTTCTCTAAGCGTTGCTTGGGTTTCTTCGGTCTTCTACAACAGAGCAAGCACAGATTTTGAAGCCAGATGGCCCTGGGTTTGAATACAAGCTCAGCTACTACTGGCCTCCACTTCCTCTTTTATCATTTGTAGACAGTGATGATGAACCATAGGACTGTTGAAGAATTCAAAAGAAATACAGTGATGATGAACCATAGGACTGTTGAAGAATGCAAAAGAAATACTGTCATCGCCGAAACCGGTTTGGCTCAGTGGATAGAGCGTCGGCCTGCGGACTGAAAGGTCCCGGGTTCGATTCCGGTCAAGGGCATGTACCTGGGTTGCGGGCATATCCCCAGTAGGAGATGTGCAGGAGGCGGCTGATCGATGTTTCTCTCTCATCGATGTTTCTAACTCTCTGTCTCTCTCCCTTCCTCTCTGTAAAAAATCAATAAAATATATTTAAAAAAAAAAAAAAAAAAAAAAAAAAAGAAATACTGTCATCAAAGAATCTATCACAGTGGACAAGGCCTTGCACAGCAGTAAGGACTTCTCACACCTCAGTAAGCACAAAAGTCACCTGGGGATCCTGTTAAGCTGCAGATTCTGATTCAGTAACTCTGCGGTGGGCCCTGAGATTCTGCATATCTAACAAGCTCCCAGGTGATGTCTCTCCTGTTGGTTGAGGGCCACAGTTTAGCAAAATTATGATGTGCCAATGGAGTGTAGAGGAGAAGGCAGGAAATCAATTCTTCAGGAGAAAGAAGTCTAGACCTTGACTTTGCAAAAAGTGGGAGGTGACTTGGGAAATAACAAGGAATGTGGTGAATAGCCACCAGACTGGGAAGATGAATTGTAAATGATCTTAAACTTGATCATAATGAGTTTTAATTTTAGCCTGAACCAGTGGTTCTTAAAACGTGGTCCTTGATCAGCATCATCCCCAAAGTTGTTAAAAATGCACATTTTAGGACCTACCCCCAAACCTACTGAATCAGAAACTCTGAAGGAGGAATCCAGCAATCTGTGTTTGAACAAGTCCTTCAGGTAATGCTAATGAACTGTAACATTTGAGAACCACACGTCTTAGGCAATGGAGGGTGGGGGCACTGGGAGGTGTTTTAAATAGTAGAGGGAAGCGATCAGATCAGTGTTGTAGAAAGGTGACCCCTGTCCTAGGAGGCAGGTAGCATGACCAATTAGGAAGAAAGGGCAGGAAACCAGGAGTCATACAGGAATGTGCTTGTCTGCAAATAACAGAAAGCCTGAACTCAAGGTGTTTAAACAAATGAGTGATATTTTTCTTACACAGCAAGTTGGCAGTCCAGGCCTGGTACTAAGGCTCCAAACTGTCCTCAAACACCCAGGCTCCGGCTTCCCTCTGCCCTACCATGTTGGCTCGTGATCTCATGGCCAAAGGATGGATGCTGTTTCTTCTGGTATCACATCCAAATTCAAGGTAGAAAAAAGGGGACTGAGGGGCAAAGGCAGGACTAGTTACAACCCTCCACTTCCTTTGGGAGACTCTTTTTTATTCATTGAACTTGTGGTTTCATTTTCTTGAGCCACATGGTCACTCCTGGCTGCAAGGGAGGGCAGGAGATGGAGTGTTTAACTTTCCATCTTCTGTAGAAGGTAGAGGAAGAAGGGTTGGAAAAGGATGTGAAGTCTGCCAAGCTGACGTGTATGCCACGTCTTCTTATAACTAATGTTATAAGAAGAGAGATGGGATGGTTGAAAGCAGGAGAGGAGAGGCACAGCTTATCTTATGTTATTGCATAAATAAGTCCTTTATACAAAAATATTGTCGTCACCCTAGCCAGTTTGGCTCAGTGGATAGAGAGTCAGCCTGCAGCCTAAAGGTTCCTGGGTTTGATTCCGATCCAACTGTGTGCTTGATCCCCAGTGGGGGCATGCAGGAGGCAGCCAATCAATGATTTTCTCTAATCATTGGTATTTTTTAAAATATATTTTATTGATTTTTTTTTACAGAGAGGAAGGGAGATGGATAGAGTCAGAAACATTGATGAGAAAGAAACACCAATCAGCTGCCTCCTGCATGCCCCCTACTGGGGATATGCCCGCAACCAAGGTACATGCTCTTGATTGTAATCGAACCTGGGACCCTTCAGTCCGCAAGTTGATACTCTATCCACTGAGCCAAACCAGTCAGGGCATCATTGGTATTTCTATCTCTCCCTCTCCCTTCCTCTCTGAAGTCAATAAAAAAATATTTTAAAAAATATGTATATACATAAATGTCAACATTGTACAAGCAGTATACAATTAAAGTTCAAAAAACATTTTCCCCAGCTATCATACCCCTTATTTTTATTTGTTTTACTTTAAAACTGCCTGAATTTGGGGCCCTGGAGGTCCAAAGTCATTCTACACAGAAACTTGACTTCTTTCTTTTTTTAATGCATTTTATTGATTTTTTACAGAGAGAAAGGGAGAGGGATAGGGAGTCAGAAACATTGATGACAAAGAAACATTGATCAGCCGCCTCCTGCACACCCCCACAGAGGATGTGCCCGCAACCAAGGTACATGCCCTTGACCGGAATCGAACCTGAGACCCTTCAGTCCACAGGCCGACGCTCTATCCACTGTGCCAAACCGGCTAGGGCAAAACTGTGACTTCTTAATCTTATGTACAATGAATAGTAAATAAAGCAGCAGGGAAAATTACCTGACAGTTTCCCCTCCTTTTGTTCCTTTTATAATAAAAACAATTCTTCTCCTAACACATTTATGACTATTCTGGCATTATTGCTGCTCAGCTGGGGAACAGCAAACCTGGATGGGTTTACTCTGAATATCTGAATAAGACATTTTACAAGCATAGAAGGAGAAACATAATGGTCAACAAAGTATGAGTTTGGAGATGTTTGGAGAAAATAAAAGTTATTATACATGTGGCATGTCTTACTGCCAAGGTCAATTTATAGAAGACTAGAGGCCTGGTGAATGAAATTCATGCACTGAAAGAGGGAGGTGTCCCCTCAGCCCAGTTTGTGCTCTCTTGCAGTCTGGGAGCCCTCAGGGAATATCCGACTGATGGCTTAGGCCGTCAATCAGACATCCTTAGCACTGCCGCAGAGGGAGGAGAGGCTCCTGCCACTGCCTCTGAACTCACCAGTGATGAGCCTGGCTTCTGGTGGAGCATTGCTCCCCCTGTGGGAGCACACTGACCACCAGGGAGCAGCTCCTGCATTAAGCGTCTGCCCCTGGTGGTCAGTGTGTGTCATAGAGACCGGTTGTTCTGCCGTTTGTTCTATTTGCATATTAGCCTTTTATTATAAAGGATTATTAATCCCAATTAAAATCCTCTGTTTACTTACATTTGAGGAATCTGAGGACTGACTACAGGGGCAAAGTCCCACAATTTGCCATTGGGTGGCCCATTGTGAGGATAGAATAGGATTTCTAACATCAGGGTCAATAGGATAGCACTCTGGGCAGTAATTGATTTTTGAAACCTGGTATATGCAACATTGTTTATTTTGGCTCAGTTTAGGCCACCAGAGATCTTTTATTTGGGAATGAAGGCTATTTATAGCCAGGACTGTACTTCTTGATTAAGGGCATGGGGTTGGGGGGCAGTTCTGGAACAGAAGGGCCATCAATGAGGAAGCCAGGAAGAGATCACAATAAAACCTAGCAGAAGATAATACAAGTAAATACCATCATGGAAATTAAAGGCTATAAGAAATTCTGTCAGCAAATAAATAAGCTCAGTACTAGTGCTGTTGTTTATCTTTCATAACGGAGAACTGTAGTATGGAAGTCCAATTTAAAAATAATTAGGGAGTGGGAGTCCCGGGGAGAGGTCAATGGGGGGAAAAGGAGACATATGTAATACTTTATTTTTATTTATTTATTTTAAATCCTCACCTGAAGATATTTTTCTATTGATTTTTAGAGAGAATGGAAGAGAGAAGGAAAGACAGAGAGAAATATTGATGCAAGAGAAACACATCGATTGGTTGTCTCCTGCATGCACCCCGACCAGGGTCCAGGCTGGGAAGGAGCCTGCAACCGAGGTATGTGCCCTTGACTGGAATCGAACCCGGGACCCTTCAGTCCACAGGCTGACGCTCTATCCACTGAGCCAAATTGGCTAGGGCAACAAATGTAATACTTTAAACAATAAAGAATTAAAGAAAAAAATAAAACTACCATCATCTGAAAAAAATAAATAAATAAAAACAATTAAATGAAGATATCTCAGTACTGGATTAGCTGGGCACCTAAAAGCTGATTACATATATAAGGAAATGTAACCAAATTAAAATAAAACGTCTTCAGTTTTTAAAAATTTGACCCGGAAGTTTAAGTAGAACTGGTTTTGTATGCTCCCCTTTTCACATTGTCTATGTTCCATCAGAAACAACTCACATTACAGCTGACGCTTTATATTTATTTTACCTTACCTTTACAAGTAATTTCAGACATTTTGAGCCTATGCCCAGAGGCCTCTTTTTAAAAATATTTTTAACAACTTTATTAATTCATGTGTTTGTTATGAATATTCCTGGACAAATTTTGTGTGTACATATGGTTTTGCCTCTCCGGGTATCTGCCTAGGACTTAATTAACTGCTGGGTCATATGGTGACTCTGTGGAACTGCTAGGCTATTTGCCAAAGCGGCTACACCCTCTTACATTCCCACCAGCAATGTGTGAGAGGTCCAGTTTCTCCACATATAGAGGCTTTGTTTTTATATGAAACTGTGGACAGAAAAAAAAGGTGTTCTATGGAAAGTAACCTCACAGGGTGATCTGATCATAAATTCCTAACTGGGCAGGTCATGGTGAGTAGTCATGGCCCAGGCATATAACTTCTGTAGTGAAAGGTTTTAAGCCCCCAGGTGTGCATCTAGGTTAACACCCCTTTGAAATATCAGAAGTAATATCCCTCGAAGGAGGTATTAACCCTCAAGAGAGCACATAATCTTGTTCCCAACCCTGTAATCCAATCCCCACTTTGCTTTCTCCCACCTTCCTTGCACCCTCTTTTAAATTTCAAATGTATAAAAGAAACTGCAAAACTGTTATTCTGAGGAGCATTTGAGATCTTGCTACCCAGCATATGTCATCAGTTTGGCTCAAATAAACTCATTAAGAATTTTCTACAGGTTTGCCCTGACCCGTGTGGCTCATTTGATTGAGTGTCCCATACACTGCTTCTATTCCTGGTTGAGGTGCCCCAGTTACTGTTTCTCTTTCACATGGCGGGGCAGCCGATGGATATTTCTCTTTCACATTGATGTTTCTCTCCCTCTCCCTTTCTCTCTCTTTAAAAAATCAATTTAAAAAAGTAAAATAAAATTCTCACCAGGCCAGCATGGCTCAGTGGTCGAGAATCGACCTATGGACTAGGAAATCATGGGTTTGATTCCTGGTCAGGGCACATGCCCAGGTTGTGGGGTGTGCAGGAGGCAGCTGATCAATGATTCTCTCTTATCATTAATCTTTCTCTCTTTCCCTCTCCCTTCCTCTCTGAAATCAATAAAAAATATATATTTTTAAAAATTCTCTATAGGTTTGAATGTTTCTTATATCAATAAAACAAACAGAGAACTCAACCAGTTCCAGCCATGGAAAGTTTCCTTTCAGGGAAAATATCTTTTTTTTAAAAAATGAATGGAAACATGTCTTGCATCATCTCCCCCATTCCCAAAGTCTGTGTTCCTTGGTGACTGTACAATCCACAGGAGGAGAAGCATAATACATGGCTTCTTTGTGGTTAAGGTAGGGTCCAATAAGATCTACCAGGGTGGAATATTGAAACATGGGGTTCGGGGTACAGACTTTTCTTCTCATGGGTTCTTGTCCTCACAAAGTTCAAAGAATAAACTCACACACCAAAAGGCTTCTTTAATAAAAAATGTAGAAGTTTATTGGAAGTAGATACAAACTCCATCTGGGCAGGGGTGTCCCCAAAGGGGGCCCCAGGGAAAGGGGCCTCCCAATGGGAAAAGCGTTCCCTCTCTCTCTCTCTCTCTAATGGGAACATTTAAAAATCCTGCCTCATGTCCCTTTGTCTCCAGTTTATGTATGCTGCAGTTCTTTGTTTGAACCTGACCCATTTCTTATTGGTCCCTTTCCTTACTTTGGGACCCCCATGTTTTCCTCATTGGTCATTCTCCTACATAGAATTAGTTTTCAAAGCTCAGAGCCCACGTGGTGCCCTCCTCTTTCTCCCTTATTTTGCTGGTTGGAGTTGGCCTTTGAGCTCCCAGCTGCTCAGGCCAGAGATACCCCTGTCCTTGGCTGATGGCTGTTTTAATTGCTCAGGCCCCAGAGATACCCCCTGTCTGTCTTTGGTTTATAGCCGTTTCAATTGCTTAGGCCGGAAATGTTTCCATTTGCCTGGACCCTCTCTTCCTGTGGCATTTCTCTATCCTCTGTATAAAATAAGCACTCTTGCATCTTCAAGCCTCCATCTATGCATTCCTCCCCAATGGGCCCTTCTTATTCCCTAAACCTTGCTAATTAAGCTAGCTAGCTAACCCTTTCAACATGGTTTTACCAAAATCCAAATAGGCCTAACAAACGTTTGGTTTCTTGTTTGGACCTGGCTGGGGACAATCATTTATTTTTAACTATCCGAATGTAATTCCCGGGCACTAATTTAAGTTTGCTTGAGGCTGTAAATAAGTGAGACTCTCATTTTACAGGTCTAATTAGTATCTGCATCCTGGTAGGGGAACCTCATTACCTTAAGGGCTCCAGGAGTCAGGTTCCTGCTAATCTTAGGAAGAATGGTTGGTCTTCCTAACCTGGGGCCTGGAAATCTCTGGTCAGTTAAGCAACAGTTTTCCGAGCCAGCTTCCCCTTCCCACTCAGGCCAAGCTTTGCATCCACCACCCTTCTCAGGCTTTCCTTCCCGTTTCTCTGATGCAAGAAGCTATTTGCCAGCAATCGCCAGTGTGAGGCTCCCCCAAACTACTGGCTCCTTTTGCTAGGTCAGTGTCAACACTCCTGCAACCTCCCCCAACCACCCCCTGACCCAGGGGTCAGCAAACTTTTTGACTCGAGGGCCACAATGGGTTCTTAAACTGGACCGGAGGGCCGGACCAAAAGCATGGATGGAGTGTTTGTGCGAACTAATATAAATTCAAAGTAAACATCATTACATAAAAGGGTACAGTCTTTTTTTTTTTTAGTTTTATTCATTTCAAACGGGCCGGATCCAGTCCGCGGGCCATAGTTTGCCCACGGCTGCCCTGACCCCACTCTTACCCCCACCCACCCCCCACCCTATTCCACTCCCCACCTCCTCCACCTCCAGTGACTGTACTGGTGAATAATGCCTGAGGAGGCCTGGCTAAGGAGGGGCCTGAAATCCAACCTCCAGCCACTTGCCCAGCTGTGTGCCCCAGCACAGGTCTTTGTCTGCTTGAAGGATAGGTGGCTTTTTCTCATATGCCATTTGACTTAGCAGGGACTTCCTCCCAGTTCATTACCAAGTCTCTCTGTATTTTATCCCCAGTTGCTGGATCTATCCACTTACTTCCCTCCATCTCCACTGTCCAGTGGGAGCCATTCTCATATTTCACCTGGGCAATTGAAATTGCAAGCCTCAGTTTCTGCAACTGTCTGAATGCTTTTTTCTTTTAATTGATTTTAAAGAGAGAGAGAGGAAGGGAGAGAAACATCAATTTGTTGTTCTACTTATTTATGCATTCATTGGTTGATTCATTTTTTTTTAATTAAAATCTTTTTTTAATATATTTTATTGACTTTTTATAGAGAGAAAGAGAGAGGGATAGAGTTAGAAACATCGATGAGAAAGAAACATCAATCAGCTGCCTCCTGCACACCTCCTACTGGGGATGTGCCCACAACCAAGGTACATGCCCTTGACCAGAATCGAACCTGGGACCTTTCAGTCTGTAAGCCAATGCTCTATCCACTGAGCCAAACCAGTTAGGGCAATTGGTTGATTCTTGTATGTGCCCTGAGGAGGATGCTCCAACCAACTGAGCTATCTGGCCAGGGCGTGATCTATTTAACACTTAACACTCTTGATGACTTCCTGTTTTCTTACAATAAAGATCAAAATCTTAATGCCACTTCCTGTGTGATCTTGCCTCTAACTCAGCCCCAGCCATTTTGCTCTTGCTTAGGTTACCTTGTGTTAGGGTTGTCAAAGGAGGAACACACGAAACCAAAAGTGATAAGGAATTATAAATGTATTAGGTCATCTGGAAAACCAGATGTGCTGAACCCCAAAATGGCACCAGCACCCAGGGACGGGAGTCAGAGATTTTAAGGGACTCTGGGGTTTTTCTGGGTGGAGAATTCTCTAGGTGGGTCCGAATCCTGGGAAGGTCCAGAGGGGAAGGGTAATGGTTTTAGCATTTAGCATTTAGCCAAGTGGAATGTGGTCTAGCAAGTGGAATGAGGTCTAAAGGAAAGGGAATGTTCCTGTGAATTGGTCTAAAGGTCAGTTCCCAGGGGAGGGGGTGTCGATTCAATGATTTGATCAGACCTAACACCCTGGACTTCTCTTACTTTGTCTTAGGCTTTATTATGGCCCACAGCTCCTACTGCTTCAGGTTTCATTTCATATTTTTTTCAGGGAGGACTTTTCTACTTCCACTTTGCAGCACCCTGCCCTTTTCCTTAGTAGAGCTTATCTGTTATTGAAATGGACACATTGCATGCACATGTGTAAAGATCTGTAGCTATGTTATTTCTCTTTAAATATGCAAGCTTTCTCATGGGCTCTAATTCCTACTGGGGACTGGGCTCAACTTAAACTTGCCTATGAAAGTTATCTGGTCTTAAACAGTCTCATTTGGGGTAAATATTCAGTCAATTCGCCGAAACCGGTTTGGCTCAGTGGATAGAGCGTCGGCCTGCGGACTGAAAGGTCCCAGGTTCGATTCCGGTCAAGGGCATGTACCTGGGTTGCGGGCATATCCCCAGTAGGAGATGTGCAGGAGGCAGCTGATTGATGTTTCTCTCTCATCGATGTTTCTAACTCTCTATCTCTCTCCCTTCCTCTCTGTAAAAAATCAATAAAATATATTTAAAAAAAAAAAATTCAGTCAATTCAAAGGTGCAGCCCTGCCAGAACGTTCCCCTCCCCCTTTTGACTTCACACGATGGCTTGTGGGATCACAGGGAAGCTTCAAGAAAGTGACAGGAGCTGGGAGCTGTAGCCTGGGTCCTCACTGGCCTCTGCTCCCTAGTCACTCCTGGTCACCATGGCCCTGCTGGCATCAGCTGCTGAGCTTACTGACCTAAACCCCAGTCAATTACTGGCCCTCTTATTCGTTCACTCATCAACTACTTTTTGAGTTCATACTATGCACCGGGCTTGCTATTGGAGATCAAAGTAAATTCGTTAAAACATGTTCATTAAACCCTAGAAGCCCAGTGCACAAAATTCGTGCACGGGGGCGGGGGTGTCCCTCAGCTCAGCCTGCACCCTCTCCAACCCAGGACTGCTGGCTCCCAACTGCTCGCCTGCCTGCCTGCCCCTAAACGCTTCTGCCTGCCAGCCTGATCACCCCCTAACCACTCCCGTCAGGCTGATCGACGCCTAACTGCTCCCCTGCAGGCCCGATTGCTCCCAACTGCCCTCCCCTGCTGGCCTGGTCCCCTCCCACCCCTGCCCTTCCCTGCTGGCCTTATCGCCCCCAACTGCCCTCCCCTGCAGGCCTGATTGCCCCCAACTGCCCTCCCCTGCAGGCCTGGTTGCCCCTAACTGCCCTCCCCTGCCAGCCTGGTTGCCCCCAACTGCCCTCCCCTGCCAGTCATCTTTGACCACATGGGGGTGGCCATCTTGTGTGTTGGAGTGATGGTCAATTTGCATATTGCCTCTTTATTATATAGGATTAAATACATCCAAAAAGTTGACAACATATGTAAAATATAAATCAATTGCAAAGTGAACCCTCTCTAAGCCTACCACCCATCTCCAGTGGTAAATCCTATATAATAAAAGCCTAATATGCAAATTGTCCCCTAGACCAGGAGTTCGACCAGGGGGTGGGGCAGCTGGCCATCCACCTGCGGTGCCTCCTCCCTCCCCTGCCAGCCTCTTGATCTGCCCTGGGGCAGGCCAGCCGGACCCCACCCATGCATGAATTCGTGCAGCAGGCCTCTAGTCTTTACATAATGAGAACAGATGAAAGGGGGACAGGACAGAAACAGATCCCTGGAGACCAGTTATGAGGCTAGAGGAGTCTTGAGCAGAGAGATGAAGGGGTTTGGGCAGGGTGGTACAGGGCAAGAGAAGGGTAAGGTCGGCTCAAGAGATATTTAAGAGGAAACCTGGACTTGCTGGATTGTCACTCACTAGTTGTGCGACCTAGCCTTTCCAAGCCTCAGTTTCTGCATCTGTAAAGTAGGCTGGTAATAACTACAGTGATTTGTATTCCTAGCACAAAGCTTGGTACAAGATGACACACAAAAATCACAGCCACTGTTGTCAACACTGCACTAGGTAAACTTCATAAATGCTGGTAGAATGAATATTCTGTTCAACTTGGAGCTGGAACCTTCCATTTCCTTCTAGGAAGGAAAACGATAACTGATGGTAAGTCTGCCTTAACCAAAGCCCCTACTTCCAGGAAAAGTGGTAGCGCGGGCCTGGGTCTGAGTCCGAGTCCGGGCCAGCCCCGCCCCCTCAAGGCCCCGCCCACATTCCAGCGGGCCCCGCCCCCAGGCCGCGCGCGGCGCCGCTGCCGCCTCCGCGCGCGCCCCGCCCCGCCCCTGCTGGTGACGTGCGGGCCGAGCGAACCGGGCGGGCTCCACCAAGCCTTGTGCTTCCGCGGGCTCCGGGGTCGCCGGGGCTTCGTGGCGCGGGGGTCTGTGCGGGGTTCCGCCTGCTCCCTCACCTTCCCCGTGCGGTCCCGTGGCTTCCCGCTTGGCCTGCGTTCCGCCGGAGACCAGGGAAAGGGTGAGTGTTGGCGGGAGCAGGATGGGACCGGCGGGGAGCGCGCTCCGCTCTCGGGGCCTTGTCTGGGCGGGGGCGGCGCGGGCACGTGCGCGCCCCTCCCCCACCCCACCCCGCCGCCGCGCCGCCCCCCGTGCCGAGCGGGGGAGGCCGCGGGTGAGCGTGGAAAGGAGAGGACCTGGAGGAGGAGCCTGGATCCAGGGAGTGTGTTGTGTGTCCGGGGAGTCCCCGAGCGGGAACCCGGAATTTGGGTCTGTGTGGGGGAGGTTCCTTTCCCAGGGGCCCAGCGCTCGCCGAGGGGATGGGGACCCCGGGAGCCCCCGGATCCGGAGCTCTCGGGAGCGTGAGCTCGGAGGCCTGTGGTGGGTTGGAGACCCGGTTTGGCCCCAGCGTTAGCAAGTTGTGGCTTTCCCATTCCCAGCGGGAGTCCTGGAGTCTCCCTCCAACCTGTCGCCACTTACCCCCCCACCCCCCTCCACGAAGGATGCGTGGGGCTTGGAAAGGCTGGGGCATTCCAGGAATGCGCCCCGGTTCCGGCGGCGGGGTGCGGGGCCGCGCGGGCCGCAGCGGGGCTCGGCAGAGGGAGTGCTTGGAAGGAGGGCTGGTGCGGTGGGCTGTGGCCAGATTGCAGAAGACAATGAAGTTGATATCATCACATGTTTCCCCTGTTACGAATGTAATTCTGTTAAAAAATAGAAAGCAGAGGAGTAAAGTATCACCAATAAATCTCAGAAGTTTGATCGATGTTTGCTACTATTTTCATCTACGCTTATAACCGAGATTACCTACAATTTTCCATTCCGTTTTCTAGTTATCATGCAAAATGCGATGTAAGTAGTAGTACTCAGGAACATAATTTCCTTTTTTTTTTTTTTACATATTTTTTTCTTTATTGATTAAGGTATTACATATGTGTCCTTATCCCCCCAATTTCCTCTTTCTTAATAAGCAAGTAGCAAGTATTCATCACAGAAAATCTTAAGAATACAAGCAAAGCGAGAGAAAGTACCCATAGTTTCCCGGTCTACAGAGATTATCATCGCGTGTATAATTTTTGGCTGTGTATTTTCTTTTCAAAGATAGGAGCAAATGATGCCCTGATTAGGAATTCAGTTTTTATGGGAATCTTTTGAAGGTTTTAAGTAGGATCAGAATTCGGCTGCTGTGTGGAGACCAGTTAGGACAGTGGTCGGCAAACTCATTAGTCAACAGAACAACGATTGAAATTTCTTTTGAGAGCCAAATTTTTTAAACTTAAACTATATAGGTAGGTACATTGTTATTAACTTAATTAGGGTACTCCTAAGCTGGCCTTTGCTAAAAACGTCTGCAATCTGATTGAGGTACGTTGGCTGAGGTCACCCCTTCCAACTCTCCCATCCACACTCGTCTTGTATACTTGTTTCATCTATCTTCTTTCTGAAAACCAACTTCTGCGCACGGGCCACGAAGTTTCAATCACGCTGTACGTGCGCGCCCGCATGTGGTATTTTGTGGAAGAGCCACGCTCAAGGGGCCAAAGAGCCACATGTGGCTCGCGAGCCGCGGTTTGCCGACCACTTGAGTTAGGATGCTGTTTGCAGTACCTTGAACTAGGTCCATGACAGTGGAAATAGAGAAGGGTAGAAAGATTAAAAAGATATCTTGGAGCCCTGGCCTGTGTGGCTCAGTTGGTTGAGCATCATCTTGTGTACCGAAGGGTTGCTGGTTCAGTTCCCAATGGGGGCACATGCCTGGGTTTTGGGTGATCTCTGGGAGTAGTGGAGGGGGGCTTCGATGTGGGGGGCTACTGATTGATGTTTCTCCCTCTAAAATAAATTAAAAACATTAACGTTTTTCTTTTCTTTTTTTAAAATATATTTCATTGATTTTTTACAGAGAGGAAGGGCGAGGGATAGAGAGTTAGAAACATTCATGAGAGAGAAACATCGATCAGCTTCCTCCTGCACACTCCCCACTGGGTACATGCCCTTGACTGGAATCGAACCCTTCAGTCCGCAGGCCGACGCTCTATCTACTGACCCAAACCGGGGTGTCACTTTTGTCTTACGTTTTCCTCTAAGAGTTTTATGTCTTACATTAAAGTCTTAGGTCCTTTCAAAGTTAATTTTTATCTATGGTGTTAGGTAAGGGTCTGATTTCATTCTTTAAAAAATTTTTGTAATTGATTTTAAATTAAATTTTATATTTGAATGTGTTTTTATTGACTTGAGTGAGAAACATTGATATGACAGAAACATCTACTGGTTGCCTCCACACACACCCTGACCATGGTTCGAACCTGCAACCTGGGTATGTGCCCTGACTGGGAATTGAACTGGGGACCTTTCAGTACACAGAATGACACTCAGCCAACTAAGCCACACTGGCCAGGGCTTAATTGATTGTCAGAGAGAGAAAAAGAGAGAGACAATGAGAGAGAGAGACAGACAGAGAAGCAGAGAAACGTCAATTTGTTACTCGACTTAGTTATGCATCATTCATTGGTTGATTCTTGTATGTGTCCTGGCTGAGGATCAAACCCGAAACCTTGGTGTATCGGGAAGATGCTCTAACCAACTGAGCTACACGGCCGTCAGCACCATTTGTTCAAAGGACAGCTCTTTCCCCCATTGAATGGCCTTGGCACCCTTGCCATAAGTCATTTGACCATATATTCAAAGGCTTTTTGGCGAGAAGGGGGTCTTGACTTTGGATGGTGGGCACATGGTGCAGTATACAGATCTTGTAACAGAAAACCCACACCTGGAACCTGTATAATCATGTTGACCAATGTCACCCCAATAAATTTAATTTTTCAAAAAACGGCTTATTTCTGGTCTCTAGTCTATTCCATTGGTCTCTATATTTGTCTTTATGCCACTACCACACTCTTTTTGTTATTGTTGTTAATCCTTACCCCAGGATACTTTTTTCCATTGTTTTTTAGAGAGAGTAGAAAGAAGGGCAAGATACAGAGAGAAACATCAATGTGAGAGAGACACCCTGACCAACTGGGGTCTGGGATTGGGATCAAGCCTATAACTGAGGTATGTACCTTTGGGAACCCTTCAGTCTGCAGGCCAAGGCTCTTTCCACTTAGCCAAACTGGCCAGGGCCCATATGTCTTACTCTTGATTACTGTAGCTTTGTAGTAAGTTTTAAAATCAGGAAGTGCAAGTCCTCCAGTTTTGTTCTTTTTTATGATTGTTTGGATATTTTGGTGCCTTAAAATTCCATGTGAATTTTAGGATAGGTTTCTCTGCTTATGCAAAAAGCGTCGTTGGGATTTTGATAGGGATCGCATTGAATCTGTAAATGGCTTTGGGTAGTATTGACATTTATTTTTTATTTTAAAATTACAGTAGGTCCTCGGGTTACGTCGGAGATCGTTCCTACGGCGTGACTTAACGTGATTTCGCCGTAAGTCGGAACCCACCTACATCACTCACATACACAGCAGTAATGAAGTGAAACAGTAAGAAAAATTTAAAAGATAACAATTCCTGACCTTTACTTGTGGTAAATAAATAATAAAAAACATAAAGCACATATGTACATACGTTGAAATGACAGAACTTTTTTTTTTATAAATAAGTGGGAGATGGCGATGTAACTACGAAATGACGTACATTGAATCCGATGTAACCCGAGGACTGTCTGTATATATATTTTTTATTTTTTTCAGAGAGGAAGGGAGAGGGAGAGGGAGAGAGAGAGAGAGAAACATCAATGATAGAGAATCATGGATTGGCTGCCTCCTGCACGCCCCCTACTGGGATGGAGCCTGCAACCCAGGCATGTGCCCTTGACTGGAATCGAACCGGGACCCTTCAGTTTGCAGGCCGAAGCTCTATCCACTGAGCCAAACTGGCTAGGGCTAGTATTGACATTTTAACAATATTAAGTCTTCTAATCTATGAACATGGGATGTGTCTATTTATGTCTTTAATTTCTTTCACCAATATTTTGTCCTTTTCATTGTACAGTTGTTTCACCTCCTTGGTTAAGGTAATCCCTCAGTATTATTTCTTATACTATTGTAAATGAAATTGTTTTTATGGTTTCCTTTTCATAGTTCATTTTTTTTTTTAATATATTTTATTGATTTTTTACAGAGAGGAAGGGAGAGGGATAGAGAGTTAGAAACATCGATGAGAGAGAAACATCAATTAGCTGCCTCCTGCACGCTTCCTACTGGGGATGTTCCCGCAACCAAGGTACATGCCCTTGACCGGAATCGAACCTGGAACCCTTCAGTCCCCAGGCCGACGCTCTATCCACTGAGCCAAACTGGTTAGGGCTTTTTTTTCTTTTTTAAAGAGACTGTGAGGTTACGTGGTTCCCCAGGCATGACCAGTGGTGGGAGGTCAGCGTGAGTGGACGTGAGGACAAGGGGACGTGAGGACGTGGGGACAAGGGTATAAGGGGACGTGGGGATGTGAGGGATGTGAGGACGAGGGGACGTGAGGACCCATAGTTCATTTTATATATATATATATATATATATATTTAATTTCAGAGAGGAAGGGAGAGGGAGAGACAGAAACTTCAACGATAGGAGCGAATTATTGATTGGCTGCCTCTTGAACGCCTCCTACTGGGGATTGAGTTAGCAGTCCAGGCATGTGCCCTGGACTGGAATTGAACCTGGGACCCTTCAGTCCACAGGCCCATGCTCTATCCATTGAGCCAAACTGGCTAGGGCCATAGTTCATTTTTTAAAAATATTTTTTTATTCATTTCAGAGAGGAAGGGAGGAGAGAGAGCTAGAAATATCGATGATGAGAGAGTCTCATTGATCGACTGCCTCTTGCAGCCCCATACTGGGATCAAGCCTGTAACCCGGACATGGAATTGAACCGGTGACCTTCAAGTTCATAGGTCGAAGCTCAACCACTGAGCCATGTCATCCAGGCTCAGTTCATTTTTCATGTATAGAAATGCAGCTGATTTTTTTTTTATTAGAGAGAGAAGGAAATATCAGTTTGTTGTTCCACTTATTTCTGTGTTCATTGGTTGATTCTTTTTTAAACAAATAACTCCTTTTACTTATTTTTTTTTGTTAATCCTCACCCAAGGATATTTTCCCATTGATTTTTTTTTTTTTTTTAGAGACAGTGGAAGACAGAGGGAAAGACGGAGAGAGAGAAACATTGATATGTGTGTGTATTGGTTGCCTCCCATACACGCCCCAACCAGGTCAGGGGATAGAACCTGCAACCATGGTACGTGCCCTTGGCCAGAATTGAACCCAGGACTCTTCAGTCCATGATCTGGCATTCTATCCACTGAGCCAAACTGGCTAGGGCATTGGTTGATTCATGTATGTACCCTGAACAGGGATCAAATCTTGACTTGTTAGGATGACTCCCTAACCAACTGAGCTACCCAGCCAGGGTGAAATGCAACTGATATTTGTGTGTTGACTTTGTATTCTGCTACTTTGCTGAATTCATTTATTCTAACAGTTTTTGTGTATGTGATTTTTAGGGTTTTCTACATATTAAGATCATAATAAAATATTTTCATATTCATTTAGTGGATGCACTATAATTTGCTATGGACTATTTCCAGTTTTTTTATTATCAAATACATAGAAAGAGGAGAACTAACATTTAAGCAGCCCACGAATGATGTACATCACCCTTCCTTGAGAGTATTTCCTTAGGATAGATTCTCAGGAATATCTGATCCTCCTCTCTTCTCATTTGACCACAGATTTTTATTTGAATTTTCATTGCCACCTCCTTAAATTGCCCTCCCATCTCCCTCCCTTCCTTTAATCCTGGTCCCCTTTCATTCTGTTTTGTATACTGCTACCAAATGAAGAGTGAACGTTGGTGTACTTTTCCCTCATAGAAAACAAGACTTAAGAAGCAGATTGTTTCTATATCAGCGGTTCTGTGGGTGTTAGAAAAAAAAAGTTTTCAAAGGCTGGAGTACACTTCATGGATGATTTGAAATTTAATTTGATTCTTGAAGGATGAAGTAGCATTTTAGTAAGTGGAGAGAAGGCAGAGGTGAAATATTACCCATTAGAACAGTGGTTTTCAACCTTCCTAATGCCGCGACCCTTTAATACAGTTCTTCATGTTGTGGTGACCCCCAACCATAAAATTATTTTCGTTGCTACTTCATAACTGTAATTTTGCTACTGTTATGAATCGTAATGTAAATATTTGATATGCAGAATGTATTTTCATTGTTACAAACTGAACATAAAGCATAGTGATTAATCACAAAAACAATATGTAATTATATATGTGTTTTTTTTTTTTTTTTAAAGCAAGGAAGGTAAGCAATTTTATTCTTTTTGAGGGCAAACAATAGTCCCTAATAGCTCTTTCCCCTTTTAAGGATGAGTAGCAATAAAAAGAAAAAAAACAAAACAAAACACCATTGCACCCAAGAACATATCTTGAGACATAAAAGGGTGAACACTTATTTTTCATCATCTAGTGCAGGAAACAAAAACATATTTTGAAATCTGTTGCTTCTTATTGCTTAGATTCTCAATAATACACAAGAATAGAAACAATTTATAAAGGGAAGTTGAAAGATTAGTTGTTGAGACAACAAATTGAGATGGAAAAATAGGTAGTTGGAAACCAGGAAGAGATTTTAAAAAGTTATTGGAGAAAATAAGAAAAAAATATAGACAATTGAAATACAATCATAGAACTGCAATCTGCATCAGAAGTCCCAGAAGACAGAATCAATATTGGAGAAAAAACCTCAAAGGAACAATCTGAGGATGTGTCTTCAAAGCTCCACTCAACTGCAAATAAAATGTAAAAAATGCAGAGATGCAAACAACTAAACTTAAGATTAACCAATGGAACAAAAACAATAATCAGATACATTATCAGAGAAAAACAATCATGACTATGATGACAAACCCAAGACACAGAATAACAGAGGTCATTGAAAGCCAGTAGAAGAGTGAAAAGAAACCAAGGACCAGATTGTTATATCCTAATAAAAAGCTTGCACTGTAAGTGTTGTTCAATACCTCTAAGAGTTTTCAGATGAACCTATCTCTCTTCCCTCAAACCCAAAGAAAAGTGGATGGCCTATGAAGGAATATTAATATTTCTGTAAAGTACCTTCATATCGCACTTGATAGTTAACTGTGTTCATGCATATTCCAGCCACAGAGCTTTTGCTCATCTCCAATCTTTTACTGGGTATATGGAACAGAATTATTCTCAAAATAATAAGTGTTTTAAAATTAAATTTACTAAGGTAATTAAAATAGTAATATTTTTAAAAAGTATCAATGTTTTTTCTCATTACTGAGTATTTGATCAATAATATCAGTTTTTCCCATGTTCAAATATGAATGATATTACCTCTCCAGCATTTTTTCACAGATTATTCAAGGTAATTACATTTTGAACCCTTCATAAAACTACATTTTTAACATTATTCAGAAATTGGTTTAAAATAGGCTATAATTTTTTCATAGTTATATCTTTTATGACTGTTAAACTTTTATGTCTCATGATAAAACTAGATAGAAGACTCTTAAAGTCTAACCCTTTGTTTTTTTTTAATTAAATCTTTATTGTTCAGATTATTACATTTGTTCCTCTTTTTTCCCCCCATAACTCCCCTCCTCCCAGTTCCCGCCCCACCATCCGCCCTCACTCCCCACCCACTGTCCTCATCCATAGGTGCACGATTTTTGTCCAGTCTCTTCCCGCATCTCCCACACCCCTTTCCCCCCCAAGAATAGTCAGTCCATTCCCTTTCTATGTCCCTGATTCTATTATAATCACCAGTTCATTCTGTTCATCGGATTATTTATTCACTTGATTCTTAGATTCACTTGTTGATAGATGCATATTTGTTGTTCATAATTTGTATCTTTACCTTTTTCTTCCTCTTCCTCTTCTTAAAGGATACCTTTCAGCATTTCATATAATCCTGGTTTGGTGGTGATGAACTCCTTTAGCTTTTCCTTATCTGTGAAGCTCTTTATCTGACCTTCAATTCTGAATGATAGCTTTGCTGGATAAAGTAATCTTGGTTGTAGGTTCTTGGTATTCATCACTTTGAATATTTCTTGCCACTCCCTTCTGGCCTGCAAAGTTTCTGTTGAGAAATCAGCTGACAGTCGTATGGGTATTCCCTTGTAGGTAACTGAGTTTCTTTCTCTTGCTGTTTTTAAGATTCTCTCTTTATCTTTTGCTCTTGGCATTTTAATGATGATGTGTCTTGGTGTGGTCCTCTTTGGATTCCTTTTGTTTGGGGTTCTCCTCGCTTCTTGGACCTGTAAGTCCATTTCTTTCACCAGGTGAGGGAAGTTTTCTGTCATTATTTCTTCAAATAGGTTTTCAATATCTTGCTCTCTCTCATCTTCTGGCACCCCTATAATTCTGATGTTGGTATGCCTGAAGCTGTCCCAGAGGCTCCTTACACTATCCTCGCATTTTTGGATTCTTTTTTCATTTTGCTTTTCCGGTTGGGTGTTTTTTGCTTCCTCGCATTTCAAATCATTGACTTGATTCTTGCGCTCCTCTGTTCTGCTGTCGGGAGTCTGTATAATATTCTTTATTTCAGTCAGTGTATGCTTAATTTCTAGTTGGTTCCCCAATATAACATTGAGGGTCTCATTAGTTTTCTTGTAGATCTCATTAAGTTTATCGGCGGCTTCTAAACAGTTCTTGAGAGACCTTAAAAGTGTGGTTCTGAACTCTAGATCTTCCATTGACAATTTTGTCCTGTTTCTTTGTCTCCGCATTTTGTTATGCTTCCTTGGTGCACCCCCTAGTGGTCTTTGTTCGTGGTTTTATAGTTAAATCTTGATTGTTGTAGCTAATTCCAGGGAGGGTTTGACCTCCAGGCCAAGTGGCTATGAGAATCAGCTGTGTCAGCAGTGAGATAACTTCTGTCCTCTAGGGAGGTGCTAATCTGGCGTTTGCCTGAGGCTATCCGGCAAATGCCTGTGTGCAGGGCTTGGGCGGGGCGGGTCGCACAGGATCAACAGGGTGGGCCAGAGAGAGCAGTTATGGCGGCTCTCAGTCCTGTCCCCAGGGGCTCTGCCTCTCTGAGTCCCAGCACCTGCTGCAAAGCTCGGAGAGAAAGCTGCACTCGCTCTGACCGAAGCCAGACAGTCCCGCTTCTCCCGTTTGCGTCTGGGTCCCTAAAGACTCGCCCAGATCTGGAGCTCAGAGTCTGCGACTCCCTCCCGATTGAAAACGCCCACCGCGCCCTCCGCACCTCAGAATTTGACTTCAGCACTGCGCCTCCTCTGAGTGTCCGTATGCGTTTCTCTTTCCTCCTAGTTGTAGGACTTCCACTCAGCCAGCGTTCCAGTGGTTTTGGGTGATGTCCGTTCTGTCTTTTAGTTTCACTTTTGAAGTAGTTGTTCAAAGCAGCAAAGTCCGGCGTTAACCTATGCCGCCATCTTGGTTCCTCTATATGTGTTTTTTGATGGTCTTAGGCAACCCCTGTGAAAGGGTCGTTCGACCCCCCAGGTTGAGAACCGCTGCATTAGAAGGTAATTGTGAGATGTTCAGGCATGTGAACTTTGATGACTGCAGATAAGGAGAGGTAGAACTCATTCTCCTAGACAAGGATTGTTTATTCTGCTTATCTGAAGAGTGAGCTAGGGTTTACATACATCGGCAATTTTTACCCATTTTGTTTTAGAAAAAATAGTTTATTTGAGATTGTATTATACTCTTTTTTTTTTTAAATATATTTTATTGATTTTTCACAGAGAGGAAGGGAGAGAGATAGAGTTAGAAACATCGATGAGAGAGAAACATCGATCAGCTGCCTCCTGCACATCCCCCACTGGGGATGTGCCCGCAACCCAAGCACATGCCCTTGACCGGAATCGAACCCGGGACCCCTCAGTCCGTAGGCCGACGCTCTATCCACTGAGCCAAACCGGTTTTGGCGTATTATACTCTTTTATTGATGTATAAATCACATGATGTAAAATTCACCATTTTTGTTTTGTATTTTTTTTTATTGATTAAGGTATTAACATATGTGTCCTTATGCTCCCATTGTCCCCCTCCTCGCCCCTCCATTCATGCCCTCACCCCCCTGATGTCTGTGTCCATTGGTTAGGCTTATATGCATGCATACAAGTCCTTTGGTTGATCTCTCCCCCTTACCCCCACCCTCCCCTGCCTTCCGTCTGAGGTTTGATGGTCTGTTTTTGTTCATCAGTTTATGTTCATTAAATTCATAATTTTTAAGTGCACAAAGTATATTCACAAGGTTGGGCAACCATTACAATCTAATTCTGTAAGTTTTCCATCTCCCTAGAAAGAAATCTCATATCTATTAGCAGTCAATCCCAGTTCCCCCTGGTAACCGTTTTCTGTGTCGATTGATTTGCCTGTTTGTGGACATTTCATATAAATAGAGTCATATAACATGTGACTTTTTGTATCTGCTTAATAATATTTCATTGTATGAGAGAAAGAGGGAGATATATAGAGAGAGCTATCAATTGGTTGCCTTCCGCATGTGCTCTGACCAGGGCCAGGAATCAAACCCGTGACCCTTTGGTACAGGTGCCAACATTCTAACCACTGAGACACACCCACCAGGGCTAACCAGCCTTATTGAGGTACAATTTGCATATCACAAACTGCACATATATGAGATGTACAATTTGATAAGTTTGGACATCCTTATACACCTGTGAAACCATTCCCATAATCAAGATAGTGATCATATGCATTATCCCCCAAATTTTTCTTATACCCCTTGGTATCCTTCTCTCCCCCCTCCCTGTCGTTGCCCCTTCCCCTGGAAGCCACTGATCAGCTTTCTGTCACTATAGACCAGTTTGCATTTATATAAATGGGATCATTGTGGAATATACTTTTTTTTAGGCTGGCTTCTTTGACTCGGTATCATTCATGTTGCATTTATCAGTTCATTCCTTTTTACTTACTAGAGGCCCAGTGCACGAGAATTGTGAACTGTGGGGGCGGTCCCTCAGCCCTCGGGGAATGTCCGACTAAAGGCTTAGGCCCGCTCCCCAGACATCCTTAGCGCTGCCACGGAGGTAGGAGAGGCTCCTGCCACCACCGCTGCGCTCACCAGCCATGAGCCCAGCTCCTGCATTGAGCATCTGCCCCCTTGGTGGTCAGTGTGCGTCATAGCGACCAGTTGTTCTGCCATTCGGTCGATTTGCATATTAGCCTTTCATTATTTAAGATAATAGTCTATTGTGTGGATATATCACAATTTGTTTATCCATTCACCTGTTAATGGACATTTAGGTTGTGTCTAGTTTCTGACTAGCACAAATAAAGACAAGTTTTTGTATGGTCATACGCTTTTATTTCTCTTGGGTAAATACTTAGGAGCGGAATAGCTGAGTCATATGGCAGAGTATGTTTAACTGTTTAGGAAACTGCCAAACTGTTTTCCAAAGTGATTGTCCCATTTTTTATTGTTCCACACTCTTAATTGTGTTCTTTTTAACATACATAGAAGTAAGAAGAAAACAGAAAGAGACATAAAGATACCTATAATCAACCTCTCAGATTGTTCCTTTTGGCATTTTCCACCCCCAAATAACTCATGTACATGATTAGAAAATTTAAACATTGGAGTCAGGAATAAAATGAAAAGCAAAACCACTACCCAGAGACAATGATTGTTAATTGTTTTTGATCTAGAAAAACACAAACATATACCAGCATCTCTTTGTCTCTTTTTCTTCTGGCTTATAACAGAAGCAATCAAAGTATAGACACTGTTCTGCACCTTGGTTTTTTTCACTTTACAATTTATTTTAGAGGTATTTAAATAGTTTCATTACAGTCTTAGAGTACTACCATCAGTTTTGCTAGTGTAATTGTGATAATAGGGAATGGTTTGAATATAATGTGAAGTTTGTCTGTAAGAAATGCTAGGCAAGCCGAAACCGGTTTGGCTCAGTGGATAGAGCGTCGGCCTGCGGACTGAGAGGTCCCAGGTTCGATTCCGGTCAAGGGCATGTACCTTGGTTGCGGGCACATCCCCAGTGGGAGATGTGCAGGAGGCAGCTGATCGATGTTTCTCTCTCTCATCGATGTTTCTAACTCTCTGTCTCTCTCCCTTCCTCTCTGTAAAAAATCAATAAAATATATTAAAAAAAAAAAAAAAAAAAGAAATGCTAGGCAAATGTAGGAAACTACTCTGCCTAACTGAGCCACGGAAGGAATACACAAGAATACACACAAGAATACACAAGAATACCTTCCAGCAATCTGTTTACTGCTGTGTAATGAGTCATACCCATCCACATCTGGCGTTAACAGATTTCTGTTGATTTCACATTACCCTCCTGCCACTTGACAGTAACTCACAAGCTGCAAACTTTCAATGCCCACTAACTACTACAGCAAACTTGAAGTCTTTTTCAAGGTAAAGTGCCATGTTTATTTATGTACTAGAGGCCTGGTGTACGAAATTTGTGCATGGGTAGGGTCCCTAGGCCTGGCCGGCAATCAGGGCCGATCAGAGCCTGCCTTTTTTTCATTCCACGCTGCCCCCTGGTGGTCAGCGATGTCATAGCGGGTGATCAAATTCCCGGTTGGTTGAACTCCCGAGGGGACGATTTGCGTATTAGCCTTTTATTATATAGGATTTCTTCACCATTTAGCACACATAAAATGGCTACCATTATAATTAGACTCCCTTTTTTATGTCATTGGTAAAAATTTTGAGTGTCATACTTTGAAACCTCATTTTTCCCATAAGCCTTGTGATTTTTATACAATTTTACACAGCATGGTACATTTTAAAAATGTGTCTGTCACATTATAGAAGAACTGACTTATTCCATGGTATGAACATACATAATTTCTTTACTTTTTAAACTTTTAAAGTTTTGTTTCAAAAAATGGTGATATACATCATATATACTAAAGAGCACATAGATAGGAAGTATGTTTTAAAGAATAGTGGTAAAGCAGTAAATGACTACTTAGCTCCCACCCAGCTTACAAAATAGTAAATTACTAATATTTTTTAATTTACTGTATGCTCCTCACTGAGCATTTTTACTTTTTTGAATAGCTGAAATATTTCATGATAAAATTAAATTTAAAAGTATTAAAAGTCTGTACTTCCCCCTCAACTGGTCTTCCTAATGAATGTTGATTCCCCAGCTGATAGCCCTGCTAGTGCACAAATAGTGTGCACACACATACTGGGGGTAGGAAAATCTGTAAATAGATTTCTGTTTAAGATTAATGTGTATTGGGTTTATTATTGTTATTTTTTATAATCGCTTTGTTGAGATCTAATTCATATGCCATAAAGTTCACTCTGGTAAAGTGTAACATTTAGTATTTTTGTTTGTTTTGTTTTGTTTTAAATATATTTTTATTGATTTCAGAGAGGAAGGGAGAGGGAGAGAGAGAGAGAAACATCAATGATGACAGGGAATCATTGATTGACTGCCTCCCACATGTCCCCCACTGGGGATCAAGCCTGCAACCTGGGCATGTGCCCTTGACCAGAATCCAACCTGGGACCCCTCAGTCCGCAGGCCGACGCTTCATCCACTGAGCCAAACCAGCTAGGGCAGTTTTTGTTTTGTTTTTTAAGTGTATTCACAAAGTTGTGCAAACATCACTATATCTAATTCCAGAAATTTTTCATTAATAGGTAGATTTTTATTGATGAGTAGATTTTTCAGATTAGGCAGTATTGATCTAAAGAAAAACTAATTTCCTAAGATATCAAAAAATGTTTTAGGCTTTAAGGTGCTGTTTCCTTTATAGAAAGAATCATAGCTCCAGATAGAAAGGCATAACACTGTCCCCATAGGATTTATTGTCCATTTGAAAGCTCCAGCGAAAAGTCCCTATTTAGTGAAGTGTGCAAGATTTGGCTCAGTTTATATAGTCCCAATGACTGTGTCCAAGAGTTTGGCACAATCTTGATCCAGTCCTGTTCTTTTCTCTCCAACATAGATATGTAGACGAGTTTTGTTTCCTTTTTGCTTCTCTTGGAAAGAAAACTTTTATGGCTTCACAAATGATACAACAGGATTGTCATATGAGTCAGAACTATCATTTTATAGGATTCCAATGATCTGTACCTGAAAAGGGCTTCAAGTCACTGGAAGATTATATGGCCCCCCTTTTGTAAACTTAAGAATTTACTTGAGCCTAGCTGACATGGCTCAGTGGTTGAGCATTGAACTATGAACCAGAAGATCACGGCTTGATTCCTGGTCAGGGCACAAGATCTGGTTGCGGGCTCAGTCCCTGGTGTGTGGCAAGCAGGAGGCAGCCGATCAGTGATTCTCTCTCATCATTGTGGTTTCTATCTGTCTCTCCCTCTCCCTTCCGCTCTGCAATCAATTAAATATATATGTATGTATGTATAGAAGAATTTACCTGAAATATCTCAAACTCTTATATATCCATTGTTCACTCTTCTAGAAAAATTATGTTGAAGTGATAGGGTAAAGGAAGAGTAATATTTACCTCCCTAGCCGGTTTGGCTCAGTGGATAGAGTGTTGGCCTGCAGACTGAAGGGTCCTGGGTTCGATTCCGGTCAAGGACACACACCTTGGCTGTAGGCACCCGGACCTGGTTGGGGGCCTGCTGGAGGCAACCAATCGATGTGTCTTTCTCACATTGGTGTTTCTCTCTGTCTCTTCCTTTCCCTTCCACTCTCTCTAAAAATCAATGGACAAAATACCTTCGGGTTTGGATTTAAAAAACAAAAAAAATTACCTAAGGCAAACTTTCCACTGATGAATAGAAGGAGGACATGGATAATTTAGAATAGCTGTTTCATTCTATATATTTTTTTTTTATTATTGATTTTTTACAGAGAGGAAGGGAGAGGGCTAGAGAGTTAGAAACATCGACAAGAGAGAAACATCAATCAGCTGCCTCCTGCACGCCTCCAACTGGGATGTGCCCGCAACCAAGATACATGCCCTTGACCGGAATTCGACCTGGGACCTTTCAGTCCGCAGGCCGACGCTCTATCCACTGAGCCAAACCCGTCAGGGCAGCTGTTTCATTCTAAACTCTTTTTCATACTATTACTTTGTTAGATTATTAGAAACAGAGTACTGGCCTGAATGGATCCTGGGCCTGACCTTTTATAGAGCAACTTTTAGTCTTAAGCCGTTTTGTTTATAATAGAAAAATAGGTGTTTTTACCTGGAAATAGATAATACTTAAATAATGAAACAATACTTTTTGAGCTCTTGTATAGCTTTTTCATTTTGCTCAGCTCTTAACATGCCGTATTGGGAATGGCCTACATCAGCTGAATGGCCCACATCAGTTTGACGCGAATGATCAGCCTCTGTCAGCTTCCCACCATTCTGGCCCAGTGTAAAATTGTGGTTATTTTTACTTAAAATACCTATTTTTTCCCAATTCTAGATGAGTTGAGGAAAGATTGATTGTGTTGGCCAGCAAATGAGAGCGTATTCAAACAATTTTGTGTATAAGACCTGGCTTAGGATAATTAGGATAGAGTTTTTGTCAGTACCAACTGTAATGAAAATCAGAACAGAATCTTCTTTCTTTTAGATTTCCCTTAATCTGAATCTTTCCTATAATAGGTTACTTCAGATAGCTTGTAGTGTGAAAAATAAGCATAATTTTGTGGGGGAAATTAGCTGTATATGTTAATTATATCAATGAGAGATGACAGTTTTATGAGTAATCTTAAAATAGGAAAAAATTAAATTGACATTGAAATACATTTTGATTCTTTTCATTGGACTTCTTTATGCCTAATGATTTTTCTCAGTCTGATATTAAAATAGATGTACATTCTTAGCATACACATTGAACAGTCTTTGGGAAGCTTAGATGGTGTTGGAATAAAACCTGCTGCTATTTTTTTTTTCTTTTTAATCCTCATCCGAGGATATTTTTCCGTTCATTTTTAGGGAGAGTAGAAGAGAGAGGGAAGACAGACAGAAACACATTGATTGGTTGCCTCCTGCATGAGCCCCAACCAGGGTCCGGGCTAGGGAGGAGCCTGCAACCAAGGTACCAGTCCTTGACTGGAATTGAACCTGGGACCCTTTGGTCTGCAGGCCAACGCTCTATCCACTGAGCCAAACTGGCTAGGGCTGCTGCTATTTTTTAAAAAATATATTTTTATTGATTTCAGAGAGGAAGGGAGAGGGAGAGAGAGCTAGAAACACCAGTGATGAGAGAGAATCACTGATCAATTGCCCCCTGCATGATCGGGGATCGAGCCTGCAAGCCAGGCAAATGCCCTGGCCAGGAATTGAACCGTAACCACCTGGTTCATAGGTCAATGCTCAACCACTGAGCCACACCAGCGAGGCCCTGCTGCTATTTTTAATTTGCAAAATTCAGGGATTAGCAAAAGAAGGGTTATAGTTGTTCGTATGGAAAATAATGCAATAATTAATAAATAAAAGAATAAGCTTTTATTCTTTTTATCACAACTGTAAACCTACTTTTGCCTTCCCCTGTATGATTCATGATATGGATCATATGTATTTAGATTACTAACAGGAAGTTGCATTGTGTTCTTAAAGGTCCAGCATTAAATGTGTCTAGTACACATTACCTTGCTTCTGGATCTGCTTTGTTTATTGCTGCAGTAATACCTTCTAGTTATGGTGTACTATTCTTTTAATACCCTGTTGGAAAGGAATTGTAATCTGTATTCACAAATGAAAAAACATGTCTGTCATTTTCCTCTGAGGATACCTTTAGACCACATCTCCATAGGTTTAGATATATTGTTGTTAACTTTTCAATAGTCTGTTCTTTTAATTTTCTCTTTGAGTCATGAGTTATTTAGAATATCATATTTTCCATATCATAGTGAGTTTTTGTTAATAATTTCATATTTAATTTTATTAGGATCAGAGAATATAACATTTTCACATTTTCAAATTGTTGAGGCTTTCTTCATATTCTGTTATATGATTTAATTTTAATGAAGTTTTATAAATATTTCAAATGGATTATTCCATGCTGCGTTCATAGTTGTATGTATCTGTTAAATCTGGCTTCTTAATCACATCTATATTACCTGTATATTTATCTGTTGTTATCTTGGTCTTTTAAATTTCTGAGAGAGATATATTCAGATTCTATTATAATGGTGATTTTCTTAAATCCTCCTTATATTTCTGCTTTGTTTTGTATTTTGTATATTTTGACACTATGTTGTTTGGTGTATAGGTTATGATATATCTTTGTGATTGTGCCTTTTAATAGTAGCAGTCATTATTAAGTGTTTTCTTTGCCTTAAATTATTGTCTGTTATTAATCTTGCTAAGCCTGCTATCTTTTTGTTTGCACATGCCTGTGTATAACTTTGCACATCTCTTTTGTTTTAATACGTTTGTATTGATTTCAGAGAGGAAGGGGAGAGAGAGGGAGAAGCATCAGTGATGAGAGAGAATCATTGATCTGCTGCCTCTTGCACACCCCGTACTGGGGATCAAGCCTGCAACCCAGACATGTACCTTGACCGGGAATCGAATTGTGACCTCCTGGTTCATGGGTTGATGCTCAATGGCCAGACATTTTTGCACGTCTCTTTATTTTAAACAGTTAGCCATAGTGCTTTTGAAGTTGTAGCAGTACAAACAAATAGATTTGTAAGTATAGTATTGTGGAAAGCATGATGAAAGCTAGTGTAAACTAGTAGTTATAGTCCCTGTGGATATTTATATTTTATCATGTATTTTAGTTAGCCATTAATTTATTCATCAAGTAGTTTATTGAGACCTTACAGGAACTGTGTAGGGGAAAGATAGGGAGAGCTGTATTGGAAGGTATGATCTGGGAAGGCTTTCTCTGATAAGGTGGACATTTGAGTTGGGATCTGGTAAAACTAACCTAGGGGAAGAGCATTCCAGAGAGAAGGAACCTTAAGTCCAAAAACCCTAAGGAAAGATTGAGGTGTATTTAGGGAACAGAAAGAAAACCAGTATGTCTGAATGTTAATGATGAAGAATGGAGAGGAAGGCTGGACCCAATTCATGTATGATCTTGTAGGTCATGTGAAAGAGAGTGATTTTATTCTAAGTGTTAGGAGAAGCAATTGAAGATTTCAAGCAGGGATGACATGATCAGATATATATTTTTATAGTCCTAAACTGAGGTATAGTGAAGTACACAAACAGTTGAAATACACGGATTTTAAGTGTATGGTTGGATGAGTTTTCACGATTGCATATTACCCATGTAACCCCCTTCATTATTAAGATATAAAATATTTCTATCACCCCAGAATGATCCTTATTCCTCTTCCCAATCAGTCTCCACCACCAGCACCCCACTACTATTCTCATTTCATTCACCAAAGATAAATTTGTCTGCTTCAGAATTTCATATAAGTGGAATCATTTTAAACACTCTTTTATGTCTGGCTCTTTTACTTACCATAATGATTTTGAAATTCATTCCTATAGTTGCTTGGATAAGGAGTTCATTGGGTATACCACAGTTTGTTTGCCCATTCTGTTTTGGATTTTGTAGATATTTTTTAAATGTCTCTTTGGCTAATAGAGGAGAATGGTTGCAGATTCTCTCATTCAAATATTTGATAAAGAAACACTGGTTGTCATGTTAACAAAGGGGAAAATATTTTGAGGGAAGTGAAGACTATAGAAACAGGGCCAAAGAATTATAAAAACCATTATTAACATCTTAGAAACATTTGTCTATATGGAAGCAGATGGAAAATGATTGTTCTGCTCCTCCCTATTCTCCTTTTTAAATCAGATGGGCAAAGTTGTCTTGAATGAGAGCACAAAATCCAGTGATTCTAATGAGATTCAAATGCCATAAAGATCATAGAATTTTAAATAAATTTTTATTGATTTCAGAGAGGAAGGGAGAGGGATAGAAACATCAATGATGCGAAAGAATCATTGATTAGCCCTAACCGGTTTGGCTCAGTGGATAGAGCGTCGGCCTGCAGACTGAAGGGTCCCAGGTTCGATTCCTCTCAAGGGCATGTACCTTGGTTGCTGGCACATCCCAGCAGGGGGTGTGCAGGAGGCAGCTGATCGATGTTTCTCTCTCTCATCGATGTTTCTAACTTTCTATTCTCTCCCTTCCTCTCTAAAAAAATCAATAAAATATTTTTTTAAAAAAAGAATCATTGATTAGCTGCCTCCTGTATGCCCCCTACTGGGGATCGAGCCTGCAACCCTGGCATTTACCATGACTGGGAATCAAATCCTGACCTCCTGGCTCAACCACTGAGCCACACCAACCGGGCGATCATAGAATTTTATATTGAGAAGATACCTCACATAGTACATAGCAAATTTTTCCCTAAGAATTGGCCACCTTGTAAGCTATGTCTGCAAGACAGGGTTCTAGGACTAAATTCTAGGTTTTCTCTGACATGAGAACTAAAACATTTTACTAAGAATATCTAGTGACTATGTATTACCTAATTTTTATGTTTTTAATTATATAATTTTTAAAAAATTATTTTCTCTTGGAGTTTATTTCAAAATATAGAATATTAAAAGGTTTTGGTCTTCAGTCTTTTTAAAAAATCCAGACTAGTTTATGTTATTTGAATAGGTGTGATACAGGCTAGTTTTGCTTTTTTACATTATACATGGGAAAAATGTGTATTTTTTAAGGTTAACTGGACAACATTTACTGTTTATAATGAGGCTGTTTCAATGAGATGAAAATTTTAAATTACAGGAATGAATATTACAGATATTTCTGTATTTGTATTAGTATTTGACTCCATGGTATGGAGAAAGTCCTTTCTCACAGACAAATTATAAACAGTAACAGATTTTTTTAACAGTTCACAGTAACATTTCAGTATTCTTTTTTATTTCATTTTATTTAAAACCTAAAAAGGATTTGTAGGACATTTTGTTTCAGAGTTGAATCTGAAAATATCTAACAACTGTTCACATTTCCTTTTCATAAATCTTGAAACCAGACAAGAAGAATCCAAAGGTTCATATTACCATGGTTTGTTACATATTCCATTCACTTATTTATTACATCATGATGATAGCATGCTTCAGCATACGTGCCTAGCCTTAGCTAGCATATACTTGAATGCAGCATGTGTATACTTTAGTATTCTTGCTAGACTGAAGCAGACCTGACTTATTTAAACACTAGAGGCCCGGTGCACAAAAATATGTGCACGGGGGGGTGGGGGGGGGGATCCCTCAGCCCGGCCTGCGCCCATTTTCAGTCCAGGACCCCTTGGGGATGTCCACCTGTCGACTTAGGCCCACTCCCCGGGGGATCAGGCCTAAGCTTGCAGTCAGACATCCTTCTGGCAGCCAGGGAGCCCTCGGGGGATGTCCGACTAAAGGCTTAGGCCCCCAAGGGAGCTGTGATGAGGAAGCTGGGGTGATAGAGGAGCCACGCTGTCCTGCCCTGGGTTGGGTCGCACACGGGACACCCAGGCGGGCTGGCCGATCGCTGCTGCCCGCCCAGCCGCCCTGGGTCAGATCAAACATGGGACGCCCGGGCGGGCCGGTGGGTCGCTGCTGCCCCACCTGGCCACCCCGGGTTGCGTTGCACACGGGACGCCTAGGCAGGCAGGCCGATCGCTGCTGCCCCACCCAGCTGCCCCGGGTTGGGTCACACATGGGATGCCCGCCGCCCCAGGTCACAAATAGTAGGTCCAGATGGCGGTGGGGCAGGCGGGATGGCGCTGACCTGCCCTGCCTGCAGCATGCAAATTAGCCGCCATCTTTGTTGGCGGTTAATTTGCATATCATGCTGATTAGCCAATGGGAGGCATAGTGAAGGTACAGTCAATTACCATGTTTGTCTATTATTAGATAGGATGGTCAGTACACTCCTAAATCTTCCGATAATGTTTATCGGAAGCTCAAGTCTATGCCCAAAGATGGCAGAAGGTTGCTTACAAGGGCTGCGTGAAATAGGGATTACCTTGGCTGAACAAGTTAACTCACTGGTGGTTTCTTCCTTACTTACCCAAGCCCTCCACTACCAAATCCTTCCATTTTTCCTCTTCTATTTCCCCAGCTTCAGAGCAAAAGTTAAAAGGGAGGTTTTGCTTCATTCCTTAAGTGAGGGTAAAATAAGTACTGTTTTCTTCAAGAAACCCCAACCTTTCTGAGGAATAACCACTGTAATCTTGAGATTACTTGAGGGGTGGTGGGAAGAGAATATGCAGATTATGAGCTCCATGGAATGGGTTAGTGAAGATGATACTGGACTCACTCATCTTCACAGGTAGTCCATAAGACTCTTGGAAAACTGGAAGACAGGTGGTCTCTAAGGAAATGGTATGATGCAGAAACACATTTGGAGATCTGCTGGGTTGTCTCTGCCTCCGATTTTAGATTTGTCTGAGAGTAAGAGTGTTATTTTTTTTTTCTTATTTGCATTAAGGAAAAAGGAATGGGGTTTATTGATTTTTTTAAAGAATGTATTCTTCATAAACTGTTCCAGAATTTCACTAGAAATTCTTAGTGACAATTTGTCTAAAACTAGTTGCAGACCAAATGGAGAAGGCTGAAAGAAAAGAATAAGACTTTACTCTCACTTTTTATAAGCTCTAAAAACAGAAAATAATAGATTCAGGGTCTCTATAAAAATAAAGACTTATTTATATTCTGAATTAGAGCAGGTTAGGTCATGATGGTGAATAACATTAAATGGCTTGATTAAATATGTTTATTAACACTGAAGTTTTTAAAACATTTTAAAGCTTAGGGCTATTATGCACGATAACAGTTATAGGGAAAATGTTCTCTTAAATCCAGGATTTACATATACATATATCAGTACATGAGTCTGACACCTGAATCAAGTGAGTCTGTCTCTGGGATGGGTGAAAGAACTGAACTAAGAGCTGAGAGACTTCTCTTTTTTAAAGAATAGATTTTTTTTTAAATTCTCACCTGAGGATGTTTATTGATAAGAGAGAGAGAGGTGAGAGAGATGGGAAAGAAACATTGATCCATTGCCTCCTGTACACTCCCCCACTTGGTATTGAACCTGCTACCTAGGTATGTGCCCTGACCAGGAATTGAACCCACTTTTTTGGTGTATTGGACATGCTCCAAACAGAGCCACCCAGCCGGGCAAGAGACATTTAAATTGTTATTTCTGTTAACTTTGAGTGAATAAAAAATAAATATTTTTGAGTTAACATTTCATCTTCATTAATTTTATTTTGAAACTTTGTATTACCTCAATAAATACTCATTGTATTTTTGTCTTTGGTTAGGTACATAATCTCTGTTAGTGATAGAGCTGAGGTTTGGAAATCAGAGAACTCTTCTTGTCTTTTTTTTTTTTTTTTAAATATATTTTATTGATTTTTTACAGAGAGGAAGGGAGAGAGAGAGTTAGAAACATCAATGGGAGAGTAACATCGATCAGCCGCCTCCTGCACATCTCCCACTGGGGATGTGCCCGCAGCCCAGGTACATGCCCTTGACCAGAATCGAACCTGGGACCCCTCAGTCCGCAGGCCGATGCTCTATCCACTGAGCCAAACTGGTTTCGGCATCTCTTGTCTTTTTTTATGTCATAGATTAATACTAAGGGGCAATTCATGTAACCACCCTGGAGCAGTTTCTTTTTTTGTGTGTCAGTAGAAGCTGGCTGCCCAATAAGGAGCCACTAGCCATGGTTGGTTATTGAACCTTTGAAATGTGGCTATTCTAAATCGAGATGTGCTCTCAGTTTAAAATACACACTGGATTTTAAAGACTTAGTACAAAGATAAGAATGTAAAAAGTATCTTATTGCTAATTTGTTTACATTGATTACATTACTGGAATGATAATATTTTGGGTATATTGGTTGAATGAAATACATTATTAAAATTATTTTCCCTCTTTTAAATGTGGCTGCTAGGCCCTGGCTGGTTTGCTCAGTTGGTTAGAGCATCATCCTGATGCATCAAGGTTGTGGGTTTGATCCCTGGCCAAGGCATATACAAGAATAAACCAATGAATGCATCAATGGGTGGGACAGCAAATTGATCGATCTCTCTCTCTCTCTCTCTCTCTCTCTCAAATAAATAAATAAATAAGGCTGCTAGAAGATACTAAATTTGTTTGTGGCACACATTATATTTATTTTGGATAGTGCTGGTCTAGACAGCATATACTACAATGACTTATGAAATGTTAATAAATGCTCAGTGAAACACAGTTTGGAAGAGGAGCAGTGTCTAGTAGAACTTTTTGCATTGATATAATTCTTCTATGTCTTTGCTTATAGTAGTAGCTACTAGCTACTGATGACTATTGAGCACGTAAAATGTAGCTAGTTCTGAAATGTGAAATATTGAAATGTGGAACAAAACTGAATTCTAAATTTTATTTAATTTTAATTAACTTTAAATAGCCATGTGTGAGTAGTGGCTCATATATCAGGACAATGCAATCTAGAAGATTTATTGGACTTTACTATAAGTTTATACAGCTTATTATGAGTAATAATAAACTATCAGTAACAATATTTATTGAGTACCTGTTCTGTAGTAGGTATTGTGTAAGTACCAGAGAGAGGATTTATATAATAATTTTTTTATTGAGACTAACTATATTGCTCATATTTTGTAATATGCTTGATGCATTATGAATTTCAAGATAATGTGTAGGCCTACCATGTTTTCATTCAAGTCTGTTTTTTTTCCCTTTCCTTTTCCTTACGATGTCCTTCTGTGAAAGCCTGGCCCTTTAAAAAGTCTGAACAGTGTGCTGCCTTGTTAAAGGATTTTCTCTTGGAAGGAAATCCATGCTTTGTAACAGATCATGATGACATGATGATTTTTTTTATTAAACTTTTGAAGTTGTGTCTTGGGGTTGAGAGGGATATGTACGTATTTACACTGACTTTTAAGTGTCAGTATTTATTCCCTTTGTGTGTACACATATATTTATAAGTACTAATACCCAGCTGTGTTATTAATGAATTAATTTATTATTGCTTCACAGTGAAGAACGGATGTCATCATGTCTGGAATCAAGCGAACAATTAAAGAAACTGACCCTGATTATGAGGATGTATCTGTGGCTCTTCCAAATAAGCGGCATAAAGCAATTGAGAATTCAGGTAGAAATTCAGCTACCTTAGGAAATTATGTGGGTTTTTTTTGTTGGCACATGCTAAAATGAAATGCATTTCCACTGTTGTATATAATTTGAAGAGGCTTGTGAGAGGGATAACTAAGTGCTCTGTTTAATAGTAATATACCATGTGTGGCATAAAAGATAGGAACAATCAGGTAGACTGTGAAGCATCAGTAATGAGACAGGCTGTAAGTTTTAGTCATTATTATATGTTAGGTGTAATCATAAAGTTTTATATAAGCTATGTGTACTACAGTGTGGTGTCATGTGAGATGATTATAGGTGGTACATGGATTCAGGTTTTTTTATATTAATAGTTATATATTATTTTAATATCTATAGAAAACGATGATGGTCTCATGAGACTTGTAGTTGCATGACTAATGTTGCTAAGGATAAGGCTAAAATTATTTAAAAATATTATTTAATTATATGTTTCACGTGGTTCTCAGATCTGGTAGGTATCTTGAAGGTGGTATATGAATGATGGAAATTTGGGAAATATTGATCTAGTTTACCTCTGCACATAGAGGATAGTAGTTCAGGCTCAAGAGCATTAAATTACTTGCTCAAGATCATATAATTAGTAGTTCTAAGTTGAAGAGTAGATCATCAATTAAGTGTCTGTAATTACCCAGAATGTTTTAAGCTATTTTTAAAAATGGAGCTAAATTTTGAGTTTTCAAAACAAATTACTATTGAAATTTATTATTGTTCATTTAAATGATAAATCTATGTAAGTTAATACTTATTGCTGAGTAAAGAAGACATCAAAGTCATAAAAAGGTGTTGCAGCTGCAACAAAGATGAAGACCCCTAGAGTTTAAGTAGTAAAGTAAATTCCTGTCTCTGTAAGTGCAGTCAAGTCATACTGTATCCTCCACCAAAGTCTTTGTAGAGCAAAAATTACCAAATCTAATTCCAAATAATGAAAACATTTCACTGCAACCCCCCCATTCAGTAGTAATTTTATTTACAAGGAAATGTTGTTTCCTTTTAGAAACAAACAAAATAAATGTGAAAGTATCATGCAACTCAAATGTATCACGTGACATAACTTTTTTTAAAATACATTTTTATTGATTTCAGAGAGGGAAGGAGAGGGAGGGAGAGATAGAAACATCAGTGATGAGAGAGAATCATCAATTGCTTGCCTCCTGCACACCCCATACTTGGGATCGAGTCTGCAACCTGGGCATATGCCCTGACCAGGAATTGAACCGTGACCTCCTGGTTTATAGGTCGACACTCAACCACTGACCCACACCAGCCGGGCAACATAACTTTTTAAAAATAAAATGAGAATAGGGAAAACTGAATGCTTTAGTAAACGTCATAATTTCAATTTAATCTAGTTTAAATTCCCAAGCACTGAGCCTGCGCAGGGATACTTTTTTGTTATTGAGTCACAATTTGCTATTCTTCCTCTTGATGTTCATATCCTACCTAATTCCCAATCATATTTTTCAGAATTTTCTCAAAGTAGATTTGGTAGGATGCTTCCTTTCCCTGTATTTTATTTTGTTTGTTGTTTTTACTTATTCCATGAAAGAGATAATTTAGAAGAGTTTCTTTTTGAGGAGCTTATAATAAAATAGCATACAGTGATCATTGTCTCTAGGGAGACTTTCAGTCTCTGCTGGTTTCTGTACACAAGGTTTGTATAAAGGATATATACAGTAATACTAGAAAATATTCTTTATCTCAAATATGAGAAAAATTGGTCATTTGCCTTTGGTCATATGCAGACATCTAGAAGACTGTTTATATCATTACTAGTTTTAAATTGCCAATTTAATGGCTTATTTTATGGGGAGAAAGTGACATGGGTAATCACGGGGTCCAAATTTTCTCTGTAATTTTTCATATACTCCAAAGCATAGGGATTTTTTTTTTTCATCTTACAAATTCAGAGTTGTTTTTCAAAATCCCAGGTTGTTCAAGTGGTTATTTGGCTCTTCTATTTTTAAAAATTATCAAGCCACATTTTATATTCTGATATTTTTAACTCTTTGAGTTGCATATTACTTTGAGTAGTCATCATCTAAATTGTATCACCTTCAGAGGCATTTTCTTTCCTTTTGAATTTTCTTTATTCATTCCTTTGGGTAGTTGTGGTCAGAAACTGATGAATTGCTTGCTAGATCCTTTTCTACAGAAGGAAACTTCCTGTGTTGTTATAAACTGCTCTCATGTTACTGCTCTAGCTAATTCTTTACTTCTTTCTCCTAAGTCACCAAATATTTCTCTCAAAATCTTCATGTGTTTTTTTTTTAACATTTTGGTAATTTTATTTTGATGTAATTTCAAACAAGAAAATTTCAAGAATTACCCATACTTTTAAAATTAAGATTAATTACCAGTTGTTTACATTTTGCCTCCTTTGGTTGATTATTCTCCCTCACCTCCAGTGGGAGCACGCGCGCACACACACACACACATGTGTATACATGCACGCAGGTATTTGCACACATCATTCTTTCTAAATCATTGGGAAATAAATTGGACACATGTAAACACTCCTAAGGACATTCTCTTATGTAACCACAGTACAGTTATCAAAAGCAGGAAATTTTTTTTTTTAATATATTTTATTGATTTTTTTACAGAGAGGAAGGGAGAGAGATAGAGAGTTAGAAACATCGATGAGACAGAAACATCGATCAGCTGCCTCCTGCACATCTCCTACTGGGGATACGCCCGCAACCCAGGTACATGCCCTTGACCGGAATCGAACCTGGGACCTTTCAGTCCGCAGGCCGACGCTCTATCCACTGAGCCAAACCAGTTTCGGCAAAAGCAGGAAATTTTAACATTTATCCAGTACATTATCTAATCTGTGGTCCCTATTCAAGTTGTACCAGTTAGCCCAGTATTGTGTTTTATAATGTCAACATAAGAAATATTCAAACCTATAGAGAAGTTTTGTGAGTTTACTTGAGCCAAACTGTCAACAGTTCCTGGGAAGCAAAATCTCAACAGATTGAAATAATGCTCCAGAGAATGGCAGTTTTGCACCTTATTTTATACATTATAATAAAAAAAGAAGACAAGTAAGTTACATAAAATCCATTGGTGATAGACTAGGGAGATGGGAGAAAGCAAAGTGGAGAAGCCTTTGGGTTTGGGTGAAAAGTAAAATAATAGACATATATCTTTTACATAGGTGGGTACAAGATAGTTAACAGTCCACAGTTAACATGATAAAATAATGAGAGGCTTTATGGTCTCCGCCCTGGTGCATTAATTGTGCTCTGAGGGGTCTGGAAAAAGGGGGAGTTACCCTGACATTCCAAAGGAATGTTATCGAAGATGCATTGACTTTTGTCAGGGAAGATTCTAGTCTGGGACATGACTACCTGCCATAAACTGCTTTTAGTTAAAATTTTTTTAATTTCAGACCATTCACTGTGGTTACTTTAAGTCCCTGAGCTTGCAAGGCCATCATCCTGCAGGTCTTCCCTAACCTTGTCAGGTTATCATGTGGCCCCTTTTCAACCACAGTAACTATTTTTCCCTCTCTGGGAACCAGTCCAGGATCGCACAGTGCATTTAGTTGTCATATCTCTTTAGTCTCTTTTAATCTCCTCAAATAGTGATGTTTGAATTATATAGGCCAGTTATTTTATAGAATGTCCTTTAGTTTAGGTTTGTTTGTTGTCCCTGTAACTAGATTCAGCTTTTTGGCTGAGTGATATAGTCTTCTCAGTGCATCCTATCAGAAAACACAGACGTCAGTTTGCCCCAGTATTTGTGATGTTCACTTTTCGTCATTGGTTAAGATGATGGCCACTAGGTTTCTCCACTTCAGAGTTACTATTTTCCTGGGTTTCTTTTTTGCTTGCTGACTTAAGACAACCACTGATTAATTAGACCATGGATTATTTTGTTCTTTGTGTAGCTCGAGATGCTGCTGTGCAGAAGATAGAGACTATTATCAAGGAGCAATTTGCACTTGAAATGAAGAATAAGGAACATGAAATTGAAGTCATTGACCAGGTATAATGATGACAAATTAAAAAAGCACACAAAGCTATTGAAAAAAATCTACACGTGATGACTTGAAAAAAAATCTCTTGAGATAGAATCATAGTTTGTTTTTTCCCTTTGCTTTTTTTTTTTTTTTAAAAGAGCTTTCTCATTTTTTGAAAAAAGACATGCCCCCTCCCTTTTTTTTAATTAATGAAATTACAGGAAAAGATAAAAAAATTTACCTGAAATTTCATCCCCAAAATAATTCCTCTTTGCTCTTGTGCTCAAATCTTTGTGGATGTTTCAATGACAATGCATGTGTACACATAAATATACATATTAATATGTCTGTATACTCTTGCAAAAACATTGGTTTTTGTCTTCTTTTAGGTCTTTTGCCAACCTGATTGGTGGGAAATGGTCATTTTTATTTGTCTTTGATTATTAGAGAGGTCGAGCTTTTGTTGGTCATTTGCATTTCTTATTTTATGAATTATTTATATATCCGTCCTGTCATTTCTATTTTTTAAAGTAATGAGTTGACATTTGTTTTTAGCGACTGATTGAGGCAAGAAGGATGATGGATAAACTTCGTGCCTGCATTGTCGCAAACTACTATGCTTCTGCAGGACTTCTAAAAGTTTCTGAGGTAACTTTTCCTCATATGCAGTCATTTCTGGCCACCCATATTGGTTGTGTGAAGGGGAAATTAGTAGTGTTGATGTGGAATTCCTGCCTTTGAAACATATCTTATATTGACCTTTAGAATTCAAGAAGCCTAGCCTACTTTCCTGGGAATGTACATAAACTTATTGTGTTCACCCATAATCCTTTATTCGTCCTTTAATCATACCTCTCTACGTTGTCAATAATCCTAAGTAACATTTTTTTCTTTTTAATTAGTCCCTTTCCTACTAATATTTAGCAGTGTTGTTAGGCTTTGCAGATACAAAAATAACTTGCCTTCTTTCTCTTCATTTGATTATGGTTGGCTTTGGAGTAAGTTGTAGGTTGATTTTTTTTTCTTTGACCTTTTATCTAATGAATGGGATTTTTTTGTTTCAGTAGATTTGCCCTGTTCAGGAAGCCCTGATTTCCATCCCCCCTTACTTTTTATGAAAAATTTCAAATATGCAGAAAAAGTTAAATAAGCACCTCTTAATGCATCACTTAGAATGAACAGTTTTAACATTTTTGCCACATTTATTTTATCTGTTTTATTTTTCTCTGAAGCATTTGAAAATAAGTTTCAGGCATCATGACACTTCACCTCTAAACATTTAATTACATATTTCCTAACGGCCATTCTTTTATGTAATCACAATACCTAAGAGAATGATTCACTGCTATTATCTGTTAACCAGTCCATATTCAAAAATTTTCCTAGTTGTCCCCAAAATATCTTTTAAAGCTGGCTTGTGGTGGTGGTTTTTTTAAACACAACCAGGATCTAATCAGGGTTCGTAGCTACATTTGGCTATTTAGTTTCTCTAGATTAATTTTATCTAGACTGGCTCTCCCACCTATTTTTCCCCCAGAATATTGACTTATTTTAAGAGACCAGGACATTTATCTTGTAGAATGTTCCACATTTTTAATTTATTTTTTCCCTTGTTTATTTCTTCATTCCCTCTATTTTTCCTGTAAACTGAAAGTCAAGTCTAAATACTGGATTATTTTAAGGTTAAATCTTTTTGGCAATAATGCTTCATAGGAGATGCTATATACCTCATGTTGTTTCACTTCAGGAGATATAATAATCAGGTTGTCCTGCTGTTGGTGATAAGAGTGTAATTATTTGGTTACTGTGATTGCTACTAGATCACTCCAGTTCTAAAGGATGTGGATAGGATTGAAGGCAATAGGACAGATTGTTTGACATTTTGATAATTTCAGCATAACTTTGTTGTTCACTCTTAAATTTTTTTTTTCTTAAGTTTTTTTCAATTAGAGTTAGGTAATTCTTCTTTTGGACAGTACTGGCTCTGTGAGAATGGCGGGAGGTATGATGGCATACTGCTTTGCATCGTTTCCTACGGTTTTTATAGATAAGAGGTACCTTTCATATTTAGGCATTCATGTCATCCCATGGAGCTTTAGGGTGCCTGGTATTGGTGATACTCCTGTTGTTGTCTTAGAGAAATCTGGAGTATTATTCGAATTTAATTTTAGGTGGTAGACAGTTGTCTCTTCTATTGCAGGAGTTTCCATAAAACATTAGAGTCTGAACCACTTTTCTGCAGCTAACAAATCATAACAAATTACCACAAGCTTGGTTGGCTTTAAACAACAGGAGGTTATGATTCTGGAGCCCAGCAGTCCAAAATCAAGGTGCTGGCTGGCGGATGCTCTCTCTGAAGACTCTTAGGAAGAATCTTCCTAGCCTTGTCCTAGCTTCTAGTGGTTGCTGGCAATCCTTGGTGTTCTTGTTTGGAGCTGCATCACTCTAATTTCTGCCTCTGTCTTCACATGGATGTTTTCCCTCTGCATATCTTCTCTTTCTCTGATGTTCAAGTTTCCCCTTTTTTAAAAAAAGAAATATGTTTTTGTTGATTTTAGTGAGAGAGGGAGGGAGAGAGAGAAACTACCAAGTGAGAGAGAAACATTGATCCGCTACCTCCTGCACCACCCCTGGGGGATTGAGCCCAGAACCCGGGTATGTTCTCTGGCCGGGAATCAAACTGGTGACCTTTTGGTGCATGGGATGGCAATCAAACAACTGAGCCACCCACGCCAGGCCAAATTTCCCTCAAAAAAGCACTTTAAATTGGATTAGGGCCTACCTTCACCCAAATGACTTCATCTGAACTTGATTACATCTGCAAAAACCCTATTTCCAAATAAAGTCACATTCATAGGTTTAGGGTGGACATGAATTTTTGGAGACACTGTTTAACCCAGAGTAGATTCTGATGTCATTTGTTATGTGGCTTGCTGTTGGATTCAACAAAATGGACATCATGATCAAATGTTGTATGATGTAGGACTGTAGCTATTCTGAAGAGCTGATTATTCATTTAATGTTTTGTTTCCTTTTTTCTTTCTTTTTTCATCATTAGCAGTTTTGAGTTGTGCTATTTTGTGGTCCAGAAATGTAATGATTTTTATCTTATATTCTGATTAGGATATATTCAATGATATTTAGTTATAATAATTTTTAGTTTGTTGTAAAAAATATATTATAGCTCTAAAAGATACCTTTATTATTGAAATTCAACAGCTTTGTTGCTTTGATTCTGAAATACAAGTATCTGGCTCCTTTTTCTTTCTAAAACAATTATTTTAATAGCACAAGGTTTTTTTTGTTTTTTAATTTTATTAATTAAATTGATAGGGTGAAATTGTTCAACATGAACATAGTTTTCGTATGTGGGTTTCTATGTTACAAGATCTGTATATTTCAGTATGAATGGCACAAGTTTTAAAAGCTGGGCTTCCTAGGAATGTAGCACAGTGTATCATACTAGGTAATAGAACACACTGTATTTTGTATGCAGGTTAATGAGATACAGAAAAATACCCTAGGCTTCAGTACTGAACTGAGGGCAAAGTTTATGTCAGTATTAATAATTTTAAAGCATTGTATACTACATTTTTCCCCTACGTGGGAACTATTTAACATATGCATATATTTTTATATTTCTTACAGGAATGTTTTATTCAGAGCTGTTCTAGCTATGTAAAGCGATGTGAAACTTATTTTTTTTAATTTTTATTGATATGAGAGAGAGAGAGAGATCAATTTGTTGTTCCATTTTTTTACATTCATTGGTTGATTCTTGTATGTGCTCTGACTGGGGATCAAACCTGCAACCTTGGCAGTATCAGGACAATGCTCTGACTGAAACATATTTTTTTAAAGTCCAATTTTGCTTTCCATATGTTACTATGTATTTACCTTTATTTTTCATTTACCTAATACTAAAGGCTAAAGAGGACTTGTATCTTTAGCCTTTGGTGTTAGGATCTTTGCATAATTACTTATCACTTTCTTGTTTTGGTGGTTCAGACCATGTTAAGGAATTAGGACTTTATTTTATTGGTTTGGAGAGATTTTGAAAGATTTTAAGCATGATCTTACAGTAGATAATTTTGCCTACTTTTGATGAATTTGATTAAAGTTTATTTTGATTGCTTTCACTTTTGCAGGGATCAAAGACGTGTGATACAATGGTTTTTAATCATCCTGCTATCAAGAAATTTTTGGAATCACCATCTAGGTCATCATCTCCTGCCAATCAGAGATCAGAAACTCCATCAGCCAATCATTCTGAAAGTGATTCTTTATCTCAACACAATGACTTCTTGTCTGACAAAGACAATAACAGCAATATGGATATAGAGGAAAGACTCTCAAACAGCATGGAACAGAGACCAAGTCGAAATACTGGAAGGGTATAGTTGGATGGACGGGAGGGAACCAAAGGAAAAGGGAACTATATTTATTAAGAGTATGTACATGTTATTTCATGTAACCTATTCTATAGGAACCCTGGGAAATAATTATATTCCTTTTAGAGATGGGGAAACTGAGTCTCAATGAGATTCAAGTTATATGTGTCCACAAGTATCAGAACTGAGAGCTAAACCTATGTCTTGCGTTTTTGTTGTTGTTGTTTTTGTTACTCCTCACCCAAGGGCATTTTTCCATTGATTTTCAGAGAAAGTAGAAAGGAGGGAGAGAGACACATCAATAAGCTGCCTCCCGCACATGCCCCCATCAAGGCTAGGGATCGAGCCTGCAACCGAGGCATGTGCCCATGACTGGAATTGAATTTGGGACCCTTTAATCTGCAGGCTGACACTCTATCCACGGAGCCAAACCAGCTAGGGCTAAACCTATGTCTTTCTGATTTTAAAATTCAGTGCCCCTGCGTATGGCGTCACTCCTAGTGCCATTCACATGGATATGAAAGAAATGTTAAGGAGTTGGCAATGCTGTGACCTTGCCCAAGGTCTTTCCACTCTGTCATGTTTATTTGCAAGAGCAGTGATTCTTTAGCATTTTGCTCTGTGAAACTTGATATTCTAAGATACTTTGATAACTGGAGGAAATTTGACAAATGATAAATAGAATTAAAAACCATTTATTGCTCTTTGATCCTGCCAGTTTATGGAGTTGCCATCTCAAGATACTCTGAATTTGTTGGTATAATATTTGGCTTCATTTGTTTTTAAAATAATTTTTATTAAAAAAAAAAACTTTTTGAGAGAGAAAAAGGGAGAAGGAGAGAGAGAAACATTGATGTGACAGTGAAACAGCCCTGGCCAGGAATCAAACCAGCAACCTTTTGGTACAGGGGCAATGCCTACTAACTGAGCCACACCAGCCAGGGCAATATTTGGCTTTGGAAATAAGACTGATGGTTTTTCTCATCTAGGTGTTCTATGATAGAAAACATTTCAGGGTTGCTTTTCACAAACTCAGACATCAAGGATTTGATTTATTTTTTATAAAAATGAAAGTGGACATTTTTATTATTATAAATTCATGTATTCATTGCTGAAAAATTTAAACTACAGAAAAGTAAAAAATAATAGAAAATCAATCATAATGCCACTAAAAAATCGGAACTCTTACTGTTTGGATTTACTTGCCTTTTCCAGTATTATTTCTGGGAAAATACTGTATATTTTTTCTTTTTATAATAAAAAAGAATTTAGGTTGTATAGATCATTGGATTTAGAAATTTATCATCTTTTATATAATATACATACTCATGTTTATGTAACAAATATTTAGTACTTACTATGTTTCAGGCACTTTTCTAAGAATTGTACAAAGCAATCATGTAAGGTAAAAACTATTATCATCCTTATTTTATAGGTGAGGAAACTGAGACAGAAGTTAAATAATTACCCAAGATTACACATTTACTAAATGGAAAAACCAGGATTTAAACCCTGGCAGTCTGTCTCCATAATTAAACTTGAACTATTGTGTTTAAATTACTTCTCATCGAAAATGTTTTGATAGTATAGAAGGTTGAAAAGAAAGTAAATTCCATTGAGCTCTTTACCATTTCCCAGAGGTAATCATTGTAATTAGTTTCTTGTGTATCCTTCCACGCCCTATTTGCATAGACAAAGCATATGTGTATGCCCATTGAGCACACACACGTAGAAATAATAGTGTACAAACTTTTTGCCTCAACTAATGCAAAAGTTAGAGTAAAATTATTCTTTTATGCTCTGAGGTGCCACGAAGCCAGAGAATTTTATAATTAAAAAAATTGCAATTTATTCTATTCATACCTTGTATGATTTTACAGTTTCTGCCTATTGAAAATTTTCCAAATTGAAAATGAAAATTATGATTTCTTTTCAGGACACCTCTAGTATTACTGGCTCCCATAAAACAGAGCAGCGGAATGCTGATCTTACAGGAGATGAGACTTCACGACTTTTTGTAAAGAAAACAATAGTAGTGGGCAATGTGTCCAAGTGAGTATCCAGTTGAATTGTCTCATTTTCAGTCATCTATTTATGTTAATAGAACTCTGGCATACTCCTGTAGTATTATAATAGATAGAGAGCTCAGGAATTCTTTTTTTCAAACTCTCAGTTGTTTTGTTTTAAAATATATTTTTATTGATTTCAGAGAGGAAGGGAGAAGGAGAGAGAGATAGAAACATCAATAATGAGAGAGAATTGTTGATTGGCTGCCTCCTGCACACCCCCTACTGGGGATCGAGCCCACAACCTGGGCATGTGCCCTGACCTGGAATCAAACACTGACCTCCTCGTTCATGGGTCGATGCTCATCTACTTAGCCACACTGGCTGGGCAAACTCTTAGTTGTTTTTTTTTTTTTTAAATATATTTTATTGATTTTTCACAGAGAGGAAGGGAGAGGGATAGAGAGTCAGAAACATCGATGAGAGAGAAACATCGATCAGCTGCCTCCTGCACATCCCCCAATGGGGAAGTGCCCGCAACCCAGGTACATGCCCTTGACCGGAATCGAACCCGGGACCCTTCAGTCCGCAGGCCGACGCTCTATCCACTGAGCCAAACCGGTTTCGGCCTCTTAGTTGTTTTAAAAGAAAAGTAATATCCAGAGACTCGAGAACTCTGCCTTAGTGTGTCTGCCAATCTTTGACATAGAGTAAATTATGATTGGTAAAAATTTCTAAGACATGAGGTTTTACACAAATGGTGTATTTCAATAAGCATGTAAGCGTGGATAAGTTTAGAGGAACTTTTGACTTCTTCTGACCTCGTTTTAACTTAGGTAGGTAGTTCCTAAAAATGTTTATTTGGTTGCCAAATTGAAGTGTTTTTAATTTATAGCAAAAGGTTGCAGACCAGTTCTTGAAGACAGAATTCCTTCAAGTTAAAGAGCTATCTATCTCTTTTAACAGTATGATCGCATGCTATCTTTTGGGAGTGTGAACATTTTTGCCAAGTATCTAGGAATGAATAAAGACATCATAAATCTTCAAATAGCGAAAGATTGATATTTACTCACAGTCTTATTTGCCCTTTTCCAACCCTGTTAGGTATATTTCCCGTTTTTCCTTGTCATTTTTCTCAAATAATCATTTTCTGTTTTCGTACATTTTCCCCAAATCAGACTGGAATCTCTTTTGGGTAGGAACTATGTATTATTTATTTTGTACCTTATATTAGTTGGATTTCAGTAAATATTTGCTTGATGAATAAATTGATATATTTATGGAAATTATAATTAGATTCAATTATTTTTAAAAGGATTTGTAATTACAGTAATTATCTGGGAGGAAAATCAGACGGGGGCGGGGCGGGGGGCGAGGAGGGGATCTTTCAAGCCCCAATTAATGGATCATTAATAACAAACAAGAGGTACATAAAATCTCAGGATACTAGAAACAAAGATTCTTAATGATCCATGTGAAAGTATTTAAATGGAACCATAAAATATGATTAGGCAATTAGATTTCTGTTTTATAGATTATTTTAGAGTTAGCATGTATTCAGCTAAGGAAACGAAATAGTTTTGTGTGAAGTGTTAGAGCTGGGGTCTTATATATAGTACAGGACAGATCAGCCCAGGAAAGGTCTAAACTAGAAATCTAAATAGATCCACTGGGCCACAAGAAGATTGGGTAGAAACAGTCATTGACATTTTCAAACAATTATGTCTAATTTGTAGGTTTTGGGGTTTTTTAAAGACAAGCTAGAACTAAAATACTGGTTAATCATAAATTTTAAGTAGAGGGAGTGATTGGCATGAAAATTGTAAGGTCTTTGTTCTGGAAGAGGGTAAAAATACTGCTTTACCCTACGTTTTGTTAGGAGTGCTTGCTGCAATATCTAAGATAACTAAAAGAATAGATAGAGAAATTTAAACTTTAACAATAAGGGAGGGGTGGAAAATGAATGAGAAAAAGGGGGAAAACTGATTCTAGAAAAAGGCAAGCAGGGGCAGGAGGAGGGATATAAAGAAAAGAAAAAATAAGACGTATAAAATAATTTAGTAATAACAAATCTAAATGTCTAAACAGTCATAAAAATGCATATGAATTTAACTAGTTAGAATATAGTAATTCTTATATTGAGATAAAATAACCTAAAATTCAGATCTATGTTATTTATCAGGGACATCTAAATACAGAAAGATTGAGAGTAAGCTAATAAATAGGATCTTGCTCCCAGCATATGTCCTCAGTTTGGCCCAAAAAGAAAAGAAAGTAAGCAAATAGATAAACTAGCAGATTGTAACCAAAAGAAAACCAGTGTAACATATTAATATCAGGCAAAAGAGACTTTAAGACCAAAAACATTCATAGAGGTAAAGATTTATTATATAATGATAAAAGGTTTTCTTCACCAAGAAGATAAAAAAAATTCTTAGCTTCTGTGTACTTGATAACATAGTCTTAAAATGTCTTAAAATGATAACAGTCTTGAAATTGATAGAACCGCAAGCAGAAATTACCAAATGCACTACCACTGACTTTATATACATCTCTCAGTAATTGGTACATCCAGCAAACTACTTATATGAATATGAAAAGTTGGAATATCAATTAACAAAGCTAAAGTACACACATAGAAGATTACACAGAACGAGAAAAAAATTTAAGCATACAAGGAACATTTATGAAAATTGACTATATAGTAAGCCATAAAGCAAGCTTCAACAAAGGACTTGTATTTTTTCTAACCACTAGTGCAGTAAAGCTAGAAATCAATGACAGTAGGATAACTAAAAAAACCTCCAATATATCTGGAAATTCAAAACACTCACAACAACTCATTAAGGCAATGAAAAAAAATCACATTAAAATAACCAGAACTAGCCGAAACTGGTTTGGCTCAGTGGATGGAGTGTCGGCCTGCGGACTGAAAGGTCCCAGGTTCGATTCCAGTCAAGGGCATGTGCCTGGGTTGCGGGCACATCCCCAGTAGGAGATGTGCGGGAGGCAGCTGATCGATGTTTCTCTCTCATCAATATTTCTATCTCTCTATCTCTCTCCCTTCCTCTCTGTAAAAAATCAATAAATTATATTAAAAAAAAAAAAACAGAACTAAATAATAACTCAAAAGTTGTAGGCTAACACTAAAGGGATAGTTAAATGGAAATTTAAAGTCTTAAAAGACTACAGTAGGAAGAAAGCTTAAAATTAATGAACTAAGCAGCTTAATTAGACAATGCAGTGGGGGAAGCAAATAATTTAGAGAGGAGCCCTAGCTGGCTTGGCTCAGTGGATAAAGCGTCAGCCTGCAGACTGAAGGGTCCCAGGTTCGATTCCGGCCAAGGGCACATGCCTGGGTTGTGGGCTCAGTCCCCAGTAGGGGGCATGCGGGAGGCAGCCAATCAATGATTCTCTCATCATTGATGTTTCTATCTCTTTCTCCTTCTCCCTTCCTCCCTGAAACCAATAGAAATATATTTAAAAAAATAAATAAATAAAAAGAATTTAGAGAGGAAAAAAATAAACAGCATACATAAACATGGTGGAATTAAGTAAGGAAAAAAGATACAAATAAATATTAGAACTGAAAAAAGACATAACTTCAGATACTGCACTATTAAAGAGATAAGTGTATTTGAAAATTTAGATGAACTGAAGAATCCCTAGAAAAATACAACTTAAAAGTGATACGACAAAGGAAACTTGAAATAGTCAAAGAACTACTAAGTAAATTTAATTATTGATTTTTTTAAACATTCCTGGGACAAAACCAAACCACACCACTTGGCTTAGATTGCTTTACAGGCAGCATGAATAGATAATTCTAGTTGTATACAAAATCTTCTGGGGACAAAGAAACAACACTTACCAACTTAACATTATGAGGATATCCTAACTGTTCATAAAGCTTGACATGGAGTTCATAAGAAAATAGAAATTATAGGACATCACACTTATGAATATAGATACAAAAATACTGAACAAAATCCTGAGCAAACTGAATTCAGTAACTATAGAAATGGTTATTGTGAGCAAGAAATGCAAGTTTGGAATAACATTAGATATCAATAAGTATAATAAACACATTAACAGATTAAAGAAGATAAATACTTGATCAAAAATGCAGAAACAGCCGGAACCGGTTTGGCTCAGTGGATAGAGTGTCGGCCTGCGGACTGGGGGGTCCCAGGTTCGGTTCCGGTCAGGGGCATGTGCCTGGGTTGCGGGCACATCCCCAGTGGGAGGTGTGCAGGAGGCAGCTGATCGATGTTTCTCTCTCATCGATGTTTCTAACTCTCTATCTCTCTCCCTTCCTCTCTGTAAAAAATCAATAAAGTATATTTAAAAAAAAAAAAATGCAGAAACAACCTTTGACAAAACTCAACATCTATTTGTGATAAGTCTTCATGGCAGACTTAGAATTTAGTTAACTCAGATAAAGAATATCTTTGAAAAACCTACAGTATATTTTATACTCAGTGGTGAACTCAAGTCTTCCCTTTAGGATTAGGAACAAGACAAGAGATGTCTGGGGCCACCACTCCTGTTCAGTATTGCTCTTGGAGATACTAATGTAGTCCTGTTTAAAAAATTAAAAAGTATATGGATTAAAAAATAAAATGTCTTTAACAGATGATACTGTCTACATAGAAAAATATAAAGCAATTTTTGACAAAGTTTTAGAGTTAATGAGAGAACTTCACCAGGTTGTTGAATATAATATCAATACACAGAGATCAGTTGTTTCCGTGTGACAGCCACAAAATTAGAAAACATGATTTTAAAAGATGTATTTACTATAGCAATAAAAATACAGTAAATAAGAGACAAGTAAGCTTTTCATGAATTATAAAAACTTTAAAGACTTAAAAGAACTTAATAGTATACTATGTTCGTGGATAGAAAGGCTCAGTATAATAAAGATAACACTTCTCTTCAAATTGATATGTAGATATTCTGATTAAAATCCTGACAGGATTCATGAAATCCAGAGGCTGGTTTTTATATATGGAAGAGCAAAGAATCAAGACTGAACAAGAATACTGTTGATGAAGAACCAGATTAGGCAACGTGGCCTACTGCATCACTAAGGATAACTATAGGCATAGATGACATATAGAAGGCTATGACCATATTTTCTAAAAGAATGTGATAAGGGGGCCTTGTGAAATAAAATCACCTGCATAAGGGAGGGCTAAAGATACTGGCTTTACTATGGGCAGAACTTAAGGGAATGGCTTGTTCTTTTTTTTTTTTTTTAAATCTTTATTGTTCAGATTATTACAGTTGTTCCTCTTTTTCCCCCCATAGCTCCCCTCCACCAGTTTCCACCCCACTCTCCTCCCTCACTCCCCACCCACTGTCCTCATCCTTAGGTGCATGATTGTTGTCCAGTCTTTTCCCGCATCCCCCTCATCCCTTCCCCCCCCCAAGAATAGTCAGTCCACTCCCTTCCTATGCCCCTGATTCTATTATAATCACCAGTTCATTCTGTTCATCAGATTATTCACTTGATTTTCAGATTCACTGTGTATTTGTTGTTCATAATTTGTATCTTTACCTTTTTCTTCTTCCTCTTCTTAAATGATACCTTTCAGCATTTCATATAATACTGGTTTGGTGTTGATGAACTCCTTTAGCTTTTTCTTATCTGTGAAGCTCTTTATCTGACCTTCAATTCTGAGTGATAGCTTTGCTGGATAAAGTAATCTTGGTTGTAGGTTCTTGTCATTCATCACTTCAAATATTTCTTGCCACTCCCTTCTGGCCTGCAAAGTTTCTGTTGAGAAATCAGCTGACAGTCGTATGGGTGCTCCCTTGTAGGTGACTGACTTTCTTTCTCTTGCTGCTTTTAAGATTCTCTCTTTGTCTTTTGCTCTTGGCATTTTAATTATGATGTGTCTTGGTGTGGTCCTCTTTGGATTCCTTTTGTTTGGGGTTCTCTGCGCTTCCTGGACTTGTAAGTCTATTTCTTTCACCAGGTAGGGGAAGTTTTCTGTCATTATTTCTTCAAATAGGTTTTCAATATCTTACCCTCTCTCTTCTTCTGGCACCCCTATAATTCTGATGTTGGTATGCTTGAAGCTGTCTCAGAGGCTCCTTACACTATCTTCGTATTTTTGGATTCTTTTTTCATTTTGCTTTTCCGGTTGGGTGTTTTTTGCTTCTTCATATTTCAAATCGTTGACTTGATTCTTGTGATCCTCTAGTCTGCTGTTGGGAGTCTATATAATATTCTTTATTTCAGTCAGTGCATGCTTAATTTCTAGTTGGTCCTTTATCACAACTTCGAGGGTCTCATTAGATTTCTTGTAGGTCTCATTAAGTTTATCGGCACTTTCTAGAAAATTCTTGAAAAACCTTAAAAGTGTGGTTTTGAACTCTATATCCAGTTGTTTGCTATCCTCCATTTCTGTTATTTGTGTCCTTTTTCTTTGTCTCCGCATTTTTTATGCTTCCCTGTGTTGATAAAGTGGTTTTCTATGCTAAGTGTCCTCTAGAGCCCAGTGGTTCAGCCTCCCCAATTATCTGAGGAGGACACTCTTGGTGCACCCCCTTGTGGGCTTTGTGCACAGTCTTGTTGTAGTTAAGCCTTGATTGTTGTAGGAATCACTGGGAGGAATTGACCTCCAGGCCAATTGGCTATGAGAATCCACTGTGTCTGCAATGGGAGAACTTCTGTGCTGGAGACACCCGTCTGGGGCAAGACTTGCTTCAATGGGGCTTTGGTGCTCACTGAGTCTGCCCCCTGAGTGTGTCCTTTATGGTTCCACAGAGCTGCAAACTGTATGGTCCCACTCTGACCTCTGGGTTTCCTGGCTCCTGGATCTCTAGGAAGGTGCTAATCTAGCCTTTGCCCGAGGCTATCCCCAAAAGCCTCCCTGCAGGGCTTAGGCAGGGCGAGTCCCACGGGATCAACAGGGCGGGGCTAGCAGTTATGGCTGCTCTCAGTCTTGCCCTCAGAGGCTCTGCTTCTCAGTGTCCCGGTAATCGCTGCAAGCCCCTCGGAGAGAAAGCTGCCCTCAAGTTCTGACCGATGCCAGACAGTCCTGCTTCTCCCGTATGAGTCTGGGTCCCTAGAGACTCGCCCGGAACTGGAGCTCAGAGCCTGAGACTACCTCCCGATTGAAAACGACAACCGCGCCCTCAGCCGCCTGCCCTCTCTGCATGCACCTCCGCACCTTAGTATTTTACTTTCATACTGCGCCTCCTCTGAGTCTCGGTATGCTTTTCTCTTTCCTTCTAGTTGTGGAATTTCCACTCAGCCAGCCTTCCTGTGGTTGTGGATGATGTCCGTTCTGTCTTTTAGTTGTATTTTTGAAGTGGTTGTTCGACACAGCAAACTCCAGTGTTTACCTATGCCGCCATCTTGGTTTTTCCTCCCAGTTTTCTTTTTGTAATTTATTTTTAATCTTGTTTTAAGTAGGTGTTAATTGTTTCATTAGGCTTTTGAAGGAAAAAAAGGATTCTGTTTCTTTTTCTTTTCCTCTAGGTATATACCTCCCGATAAGAGAGAAGAAAATGACCAATCAACCCACAAATGGATGGTGTATGTCCGAGGGTCTCGTAGAGAACCCAGCATTAATCATTTTGTCAAGAAAGTTTGGTTTTTCCTTCATCCCAGCTATAAACCAAATGACCTTGTGGAAGTTAGGTAAGCATACTTGAGTTTAAAGAAGTGCAGATTTATTGAAGTGGAAGAAAAGTGATTTAATTTGAAAACACTCCCTTGAAATCCTTTCTTCCCTCGTCCCACCCTCTCTCCCCCCCCCCCTCCTTTTCTTACTTCCTTCACTTCTAGTCTTACATCTATCTTTTTTTTTTTTTTTTAAATATATTTTATTGAGTTTTTACAGAGAGGAAAGGAGAGAGATAGAGAGTTAGAAACATCGATGAGAGAGAAACATCGACCAGCTGCCTCCTGCACACTCCCCACTGGGGATGTGCCCGCAACCCAGGTACATGCCCTTGACCGGAATCGAACCTGGGACCTTTCAGTCCGCAGGCCGACGCTCTATCCACTGAGCCAAACCGGTTTCGGCGCATCTATCTTTTTTAAATTTAATATTTTAATTGATTTCAGAGAAAGGAAAATTTCAAACATATACAAAAGCAGAGTATATTGAACCCTAATGGATCCAAAACCAATTATTAACAGTTTGCCAGTCTTTTTTTCCATCAAATTTTCTTTTTCTTTCCTTTACAAATTAGGTTCTGACTGAAAATTCATTGGTTCAATTAGCATTCTCATGAGTTCCTCTCTATCCTCTGAAATCATAGTCACTATTTGGGGAAGATCATATTGTGAACATATCTTTTAAGTCCTCTTAGCAGATACATTCAAGTAAATTGTCACTTTCAAATAGAGTATTCATGACTTACTTTGTTTTTGCCAGAGTGGAGGAATAAATGAGTGTCAGGGGTAGCGAACATAATATTTCAGCCTATGTCTGTCAAGTAGCTATCAAGGATTCTGACTCAATATTGTGACATTCATCAAAAACTTTATTTTTTAAAATATATTTTTATTGATTTCAGAGAGGAAGTGAGAGGGAGAGAGAGATAGAAACATCAGTGATGAGAAGGAATCATTGATTGGCTGCCTCCTGCACACCCCTTACTGGGATTCGAGCATGTGCCTGACTGGGAATTGAACCATAACCTCCTGGTTCATGGGTTGAAGCTCAACCATTGAGTCACACTGGTTGGGCCATCCAGTCACTCTAGTTCTTTATCTGTGAAAATAATGACATTGTATTATATGGTACCAGGTGCTCAGTGCATGAATTCGTGCACCTTGAAAGGAACTGTGGGCCGCGAGGCTACGGTGGGTACAGGGGTGGGTTTTGGCCCATCTTCCGTGCCCCCGGGCCCCTCCTACCGTGGCCACACACCCCTGCCCCTGTCCCCTGTCTGAGGCAACCCTGCTCCCACCGCCACCTATCCCACATGCTGATGGCGCTGGCCCCACTCGCACCAGCTCGCACCCGCTGATGGCACGGAGTGATTGGGGCTGGCACCAGCAGTGGATGGGAGCAGGGCCGGCACCGTCAGCAAGTGCAAGTGGCAGCTGCTGCCTCGATAACCCCTCAGGAGCAGGGGTAGGTGGAGAAGCCCTTGGGCGATTGGGGCTGGCAGCCACAACTTGCACCCACTGATGGCGCCGAATGATCTGGACTGATGCCAGGCGCCGGCAGTGGGTACGAGCATTGGCTCCAGCGCTGGCTGCGGTGCAGGCGCTGGGCAGGACCTCAGTGCATGGGAGCAAAGAATTTTCAGTAACCACCAGAGGCTCGCCCCAATGACAGCAACCAGCGCCCTGCCTTGGTCTGGTGCCCCCACTCACCTGCTCCACCATCCTTCCGCGGCCAACGCCTGCCATGTTCCACGTGCACCCCCTGGTGGTCAGCGCATGTCATGGTGACTGGTTGTTCAGTTGTTCTGCCATTTGGTCTATTTGCATGTTAGCCTTTTATTATATAGGAAAAGTGTCTTAGCTCTAAGTATCCAGTAATTGAAAATTTAATGTAGGTTTGAGTTAAATTTTTCTTTTATAATTTAGCATTTTAGCATAATGCAGCATACTGATTTAACTTTAAATGAGGAAATGTAAATGATTGTCAGAAGGATGTGAATTTCTAACTTATCCATTATGAGAAAACTTTTCCTCCAGAATGATTACACGTGGATTAATGTGTTAATATCTGCTCTTCCATAGAGAGCCTCCTTTTCACCTGACCAGAAGGGGCTGGGGTGAGTTTCCTGTCAGAGTTCAAGTTCACTTTAAGGACAGCCAGAACAAGCGGATAGATATCATACATAATCTGAAGGTATTGTAACAAATCACTGTTCTCTGGAAATGAAGTATCTCTTTCACCTGGTATTGAACAGTAGTAGGTTAGTCCTGAGAGAAGCAGCCAGGTGAAGGATAGTGGAAGCAGGATAAATCTTTTTGAGTGTGTTATGCTATAACACTCCTTTGTCCCCTGAAGGTTGGGGGAGCAGGGGGGGCCTTTACAGTTGAATGTATGTTCTTTAAATCAGATCATCAGAACACTTGAATTTCTGACCAGATCTCACTGTTACTGTGTTACCTGTGGTTAATCTCTTTTTTAAAAAATTTTACTTTTCTATAAAATGAAGCAAATACAGCCCGGCTGGCATGGCTCAGTGGTTGAGCGTCAACCTATGAACCAGGAGGTCACAGTTTGATCCCTGGTCAGGGCACATGCCCGGGTTTCGGGCTCGATCCCCAATGTGAGGTGTGCAGGAAGTCACTGATCAGTGATTCTCTCTCATCATTGATGTTTCTATCTCTCTTTCCCTCTCCCTTCCTCTCTGAAATCAATAAATATATATATATTAAAAAAATAAGGCAAATACAGAAAGTCCTAAAATGATGCTTCATTCAGTGTCATTATAATGATGAGATGTCGTAGGAACTTAACTCTTTTATATATCATTTAACCTATAGTAGGTTTGGTTTCATTATACTACTAGAGGCCTGATGCACGATATTCGTGCAAGGGGCTTGGCCCTCACAGCCCCAGCTTTGTCCGCAAGGTCGTCCGCAAGGTCGTTTGGCTGTCCGGTCTAATTAGCATATTACACTTTTATTATTATAGATAGATGTTTTGCTTAAAGTTGTAGAACCTATCAACGACATTAGGTGAGGAGTTCCTGAAGTAAGCCTTGTCTGTTTATCTCCTAAGGATAAAGAATATATTTATTTCCGAAGAGTAACAATTGAAGTGAACATGTTTTAGAAAATGTAAAGTACTGTAGCAGGTTGTAAAACTTTAGTTATTTATCCTCACCTGAGGATATGTTTATTTATTTTTAGAGAGAGGAAGGATTGATCAGTTGCCTCCTGTATGTGCCCTGACTGGGGATCAAACCCCCAACCTTGTGGTATACAGGAGGACAGTCCAACCAATTGAGCCATCTGACCAGGGTGAAGGTTGTAATACTTTTGATTTGTATTGTCAGAAATCCTTTTCTGATATATCCACGTGGTTTGTTATGCAGCTATTATAAGTTATATTTTACAAAGTGTTTCCTATGCCTGGGGGGTAATTACCATTATATAGTAAGCAAAAAGCCCTGAGTATAAAGTATATGTATAGAATGAGGTCACCATGATTTTAAAAAAACACAAAAGAAATATACCAAAATGTTGGAGTACATAATTGAAGTAATGATGTTGTGATCTATTTCCTATGGCCTTTTTATCTGTGTGTGGTATTTTGAAAGTATTTTTACATAATGAACAGTTATAAAAATATTTTTTATAGTTGGAAGACACACAATTTTTAAAATGTTCCTCTATGCCAGCGGTTCTCAACCTGTGGGTCGCGACCCCTTTGGCGGTCGAACGACCCTTTCACAGGGGTTGCCTAAGACCATCCTGCATATCAGATATTTACATTACGATTCATAACAGTAGCAACATTACAGTTATGAAGTAGCAACGAACATAATTTTATGGTTGGGTCACAACATGAGGAACTGTATTTAAAGGGCCAGAAGGTTGAGAACCACTGCTTAGGCCCTCACTATAGTAGTCTTGTATATATTTTCTTATATTGAACTTCTCCTATAGCACCCTTACTTGTGGCTTACTACATTGTTCTCATTAATGACTCCCAAAACTGAGCTAAATGAAACTGAGTACATCTGCAGAAATCCATTTTTTGTTTCCTTTGTTCTATAAATACAACTTTTCAACCTTAAGGCATGTTGAAATTTGTCCTCCATTGCTTGTTATGCAGCCAATGTAAGATAGCTTAACTTAATGTACACATTATTTTCTAGAGATTACTGTGAGATTAGATTGCTTTATGACCTCAGAGAAGAACTCAAATCAAATAAAGAATTTACTGCCTCTTTGTTCAGAGGAGCAAAATATGGTCCTACTTACTTAGAAGATCTAAATTAGTTTTGCTTTCTTTTTATCTTTAAACATCACATATACCATTTTATAGCACTGGGCCCAGCCCTTATCCCGATGATTAAGGAAGTTGTTTGCATAATTTTGCATATTGTATTCTCCATATCACTTAGAATTCCTGTTGAAAGATTGAGGCACAGTATTTTAAAATGAGGTATTTAAAGCATTTCTTGTCAAGTTTTTTGAAAACTTAATTTTACTACATATTATATATCAACTAGAGGCCTGATGCATGAAAATTCGTGCAAGAGTAGGCCTTCCTTCCCCTGGCTTCCGGCACTGGCTTTGCTCCAGCACCCGGGACCCAGGCGGCTTCCCTCTGGCTGCCAGCAGGCACCCGGGACCCAAGTGGCTTCCCTCCAGCCCCAGCTTCGTCTGGAAGGATGTCTGGAAGGATATCCAGAAGGACGTCCGGTCTAATTAGTGTATTACCCTTTTATTTTTATAGATTGGCCTTGAAACCTTAAACACCTGTATTGTGACCATGTGATTTTCATTTGTACTAGAGTATCATTTTTCCTGTCATTTCTATGTCAGCCCTCAAAGCCATCTTTGCTTCTTCCATTTTTGTTCTAAATATTCATTTAGTTGCAGACCACTATTCTTCATAATCTTTCTTATATTCTGCCCTTTTATTGTTTCCTGATTGGCTTCTTTAATTCTAATCTATCTTCATTCTGCACACCACCATCAGATTAGGCTTCCCAAACTAAGAGAACTATTATGGTATTCTGGTCTGAGAAACCTATATTGCTTTTATTTTTTGTGATTATAGATAATGCTGAGTAAACATCTTTTTTTGTAAAATGTCCTCCATGTTTGGATTTTCCTTAGAATGGGTTGTTCGAAGTGTATACTTTATATTAAAAGTATAATTACTACATGTATGTCTGAGGTTGTTTATATTAATTTTACTCAATTCTTCCCCACAATATTAAGAGGGTTTTTGTTGAAGTGATGAATTTATATTATGAAAAAGTAGTTATGGTATGAAAACTTGTGGTGAAAGAGGTTTTAGGTAAGATCCTATCTAATAATAGACAAACATGGTAATTGACCGTACCTTCACTATGCCTCCCATTGGCTAATCAACACGATATGCAAATTAACCGCCAACAAAGATTGCGGCTAATTTGCATACTGCAGGCAGGGCTGGCAGCACGCGACGCTGCCCACGGGCCCCGGGCCCCAGACCCCTGACCCGGCGAGGCGGGGCCGCCAGTGCGCGAGGCTGCCTGCGGTACCCGGGCCTTGGACCCGTGACCCAGGAGGGAGCAAAGCAGTGGAGAAGGGAGAGAGCCCAGGTGGCAGAGAAGGGAGGGAGCCGAGGGCTAAGCGGTGAAGGGAGGGAGCGAGGCAGCGGAGAAGGGAGCGAAGCCCGCCTTGGTGGGCTGCTTCACTGCAGTCTCAGGAAGCCCTATTCTTGCAGGAATCTCCCTGCAACGGGCCTCTAGTATATGTATAAGTACGCTTGTGAAACCTAACTCTTCCTTTTGTCTTTAAATAGCTGGATAGAACTTACACTGGCTTGCAGACTCTTGGAGCAGAGACGGTAGGTTTTTTCCCCTATAGCATTATATGGGAACAAATAGACTGAAAATTGATCTTCATTTTTAGTTAGAAAAAAAAAGAGTGCTAAATTTAGAAAAATTTTATATCCCCCTCATTTATTTTTTAGTGTGAGAAAAATACACATAAAATTTACTATTTTTAAGTATACATTTAAGTATTATTACATATACTCACATTTTGTGCAATGATTGCTATCACCCTTTTGGAAAACTGAAACTGTAACAATTTACAATAATTCTCTATTCTCCTCTGCCTCTAGCTCCTGGCACTCACCCCTCTACTTTCTCTCTCTCTGAATTTGACTACACTAGATGCAATATAAGTGGTATCGTCCAGTGTGTTTTTTTTTTTTTTGTAACTGGCATGTTTCACTTAGCATAATGTTTTCAAGATTTCTCCACATTGTAGATGTGTCCGAATTTCCTTCCCAAAAAGGCTGAATAATGTTTCATTATATGTATACACTACATTGTGTTTATCCATTTATCTATCTGTGAACACTTGAGTTGCTTACATCTTTGGGCTATTGTGAATGCTAAGAACGTGGGTCTGTTTGTTCCAATCCCTGCTTTTAATTCTTTTGGATAGATACCCAGCAGTCAGATTGCTGGATGATACTGTAATTCTTTTTTTAATTTTCTGAGGACCTGCCATACTGTTTTCCATAACAGCAGCACCATTTTATATTCTACCAACAGTGCTTAAGGATTCCAATTCTCCAGCACTTGTTGTTTTATGTCTTTTTTATAGTAACCAGGTATTTCATTGTGGGTTTGGTTTATATTTCCCTAATGGTAATTGATGTTGAGCATCTTTTCATGTGTTTATTGGCCATTTGTTTATCTTCTTTTGAGAAATGTCTTCAAATCCTTTACCCATTTTTGAATCGGGTTGTTTGTTTTTTTGTTGTTGAATTTTAGGAGTTCTCTCTATATTCTTGGTATTAGTCTCTTTTAGATATATGAAATATAAATATTTTCTCCCATTGTGTGGGTGATGTTTACATTCTTTTTTTAAAAAATTTTTCATTCTTGATTATGTCCTTTGATGCACAAAAGTTTTTAGTTTTGACGTAGTTCAATTTATGTTTTTTTCTTTTGTTACATGTTTTTTTGTGTCATATCCAAGAAATCATTGTCAAAGCCAATGTCACGAAGCTTCGCTCCTATGTTTTCTTCTAAGATTTTTATTGTTTTAGGTCTTTGATCCATTTTGAATTAATTTTTGTATATGGTGTAAGGTAAAGATCCACGTTCATTCTAATGCACATGGGTATCTAATTTTCTCAGCACCATTTTGTGAAAGACTGTCCTTTTCACATTGAATCGTCTTGGCATACTTGTTAAAAATAATTTGACCATATATGTGAGGGTGTATTCTGTCTTTATGCCAGTACTACACTCTTTTAATTAATATAGCTTTGTAATTATATAAGTTTTGAAATCTGGAAGTATGAGACTCCAACTTCACTTTTTTTCTTCTTACCACCTCCCCCCACCTTTTTTTGGAATTTATGATATATCAGCAGTAGTCATTATAATTATAATTAGCTATTTATAGTTTGTGTTGTATTAGAAGATATTTTTTGAGCACAGAGTATATGCGAGGCACCGGTCTAGGTAGTGGGGATACAGATTTCTATACAAGATAGCTATTGTTCTCAAGTTTTCTTGGTTGTGTTGAGAACTGGCAGATGGTATACAGTAAGCATAAAAGCAGATAAGGTTTCATTTACAAATAAGTGCAATAAAGAAGAGAGTAGCCGGGGGACAAGAGAGTTGCTTTAGCTAGGTTGGTTAGGGAGGCCTGAGAAGACGACATTGGATTGAGACCTAATGGTGAGAATGAGGCAGACATGCAAAGATTTGGAGGAAGAGTGTTCTAAGGCATTGAAACAACAAATGGAAAGACCTCAGTTTTATGATTAGTATTAATAATTATCTATTAAACCAGAATAGGTTATATTTCTGGGATAAAATCCTTCAGTTCTTGAGATGGAAATTGCCTTTGAAGTATGATTAGAAATCATTTGTCACATCTCTTGGAGTACTGTGATCTTAGAAGGTTTGGGGCTTTCTGGGACACTGATGATGAATTCATGAGCCCAATTATTGCCCGATTTTGTAGGTAGTGGATGTTGAGCTCCACCGGCATTCTCTTGGAGAAGACTCCATTTACCCTCAGTCCTCGGAGTCAGACATCTCTGATGCCCCACCGTCTTTGCCTTTGACCATTCCAGCCCCCGTGAAAGCTTCCTCACCAATAAAGCAGTCACATGAGGCAGTACCTGATACCTCCGTGGAGAAAGGTAATATATTTTTTCTTGTACATTCATGTATTTTTCCTTACATGGAGGAGTCATCCTGGGGCATTTATTTTTCTCATTTACATAATATGATAGTGAACTGCTGCCTTCAGAGACTGAGGAAAAGGAAATTTTCCGTAAGTAGGCATGCTGCCTCTACCCAGTACTATTATGAAAATACCAAAATGCTTATTACTCTTCTCAGAAAATATCTTTCATTAAGTTCTAACGTTTTGTAGAATACAAAACTCACTAAAAAGCATTAAATTTTTAAAATAGAAATTACTTTATTTTTATGGTTATATTGCTATTTTTGTAGATTCAACAGAAAGCTCTATGTTTCTCTATAGGACATACTTGAATAAATCAGTGTTGCAAACTAGACCATGCCACAATTTTTATTTTATTTTTTTACAATTTTTTTTTTGATTGATTTTAGAGAGGAAGGGAGAGGGAGAGAGAGATAGAAACATCAATGATGAGAGAGAATCATTGATTGGCTGCCTCCTGCACACTGCCTACTGGGGATCGCACCCGTAACCCAGGCATGTGCCCTTGGCTGGAATCAAACCTGGGACCCTTTAGTCTGCAGGCTGACGCTCTATCTACTGAGCCAAACCAGTTAGGGCCACAAATCTTAACTTTAAGTATGACAAATTGTTTATTAAGGAATAGATACCATTCTTCCCACATGATAAAATAGAGCAAAACATCAAAGTAATAACTGTGAATTGGAAAAATCAAATAATAAACTTATATGTGCATTAGGGAAGGGGACTTGAACACAGTCTCAATTATAGCTGAGCAGGGAGAAACAAAACCTCTTCTACTGTGAGATACACTGTTGATAAATAAGGTGACCCTGCCTCCTCCTCCTCACCAAAGTAAATGAATTCATTAACATTTCCTGTAACTGGATGATTCCCTAACAAAACATTAGTTCTGATTTTGCAGTATCAATGTTGAATTTTACAGCACAAACTTTATAAAACCATTTTCTCTGTTAAATGCTTTTGTCTCTTGAGACTTCCTTTTACAACAGGTAACTCAGAGAAAAGTAAGGCTTGCCGAACAAAATTCATGAGGTTGGGCCGTATCATAAAACTGAATTTCTGCTCTAGTTTGGGTTTGTAGATGTGTCTCACTGGAGGAGAATGTGGGTATTTTAGCAACCATATTGGAGAAAAGATAGGCATTAAAAGTATGACGAAGATAATTTCCCTGTTTTTACCTTAAGGCTTTTCAGTCCAACTTAGGGAACTCTTATCATAATTAAAATCAGGCAGATAAATAAAGTTGCATTTTTGAATTGCATCAGTCTTTTTCATTAATGGAAAAACTACTTCTCGTTGGCTCAACAAGGGGAAACTATAAATAGCCATCCTAGAACAGCCCTGTGATGTGATTATGTCCAGCATCATCAATATCATGGAGCATAGATATATATTTTTTTATTTAATTTTTCCCATCACCACTTATTCCTTCTATGCCCTCTTCCCTCTCCACCTCCCCCCCGCTTACCCCCTGCAGTCACCACACTGTTGTCCATGAGTTCTCATGGAGCATAGATCTTAATGTTTCTTTCCAGCCTGTCGTTGCACTCAATCCCTTTTATTAAATTGCAACTAATTCATTGAGTTACAATTCTTGCATATAGTAGATATTAATTAAAATACAATGTATTTTAAGCCATGTTATGACTATATGTAGTAAATACAGAAAAATATTGAATTTTGTTAGTTCTTCAGGTGAAAGGAAATTGTATTTTTTTCTGAGTTAAAAACCATTAAATTTTTATTCCTTGATGATTATAGTTTCTTGTAATTCTGGTCTGGTTCCCAATTATGTGAACAAGAAACTTAAATAATAAGTATCTAATCTTATTTAAAATATAAGACTCACTGTCAATAAATGTTTAAGTATTAAGTATTCACTTGTATAACTTATGTACAAGAAATAAAATTGACTCTAAATGGTATTAGTTTGTCTCTTAGCCTGCATTTTAATATGATGTTAATATTTTCATTCTTTTGTTCCTCTTTAAATTTCAATTACATCTTCTTTATGGGCATTTAATAAGACAGGACATCATTAGATTAAGTGAATCCTTTGGAGTTTTTCCTCCTCTCTAATTTAAACAGGTTTCAATTTATAAAAAAAAAAAAATAGAACAAAATGAGCTTATATATACTGTTTATAGTTAATATGTTTCCTAATTTTTTAAAGAAACTTTTTAACAAAATATGATTCTAGGCATATTCACATTTGTTAAAAAACAAGACAACAAGCTCCAAATGTGGTCACCTATGCCAAGCTCACATCACCAAATTCAAACTTATAGTTTCAGCCTCTTCCAGAAATGAATCTTAAATCAGTCAATCAGGAATCCCCTAGTCAGCACTAGATGGGTAATTGGCCTGATAGACCCCTGCTGTCCCCTAAGAAAAGTGACCTTACCACAGCCGATCTGCTTTTTGCTCAATAACTTCCTTGCTCCTGGTCCCTTCTGCCTCTAAAAGTCCTTCATTTTGTACAGCTCCTGAGAGCTGCTTTTTCTCTGCTACACTGGATGCTGCTTGATTCATGCATCATTGAATAAAGCCAATTAAACCTTTAAAATTTACTCAGTTGATGCCCTAGCTAGTGGGTTTGGCTCAGTGGATAGAGCCTCGGCCTGCAGACTGAAGGGTTCCAGGTTCGATTCCGGTCAAGGGCACATGCCTGGGTTGCGGGCTCGGTCCCCAGTGGGGGGCATGCAGGAGACGGCCAATCAATGATTCTCTCTCATCACTGATGTTTCTATGTCTCTCTTCCTCTCCCTTCCTCTCTGAAATCAATAAAAAGTATTTTTTTATAAAAATGTACTCAGTTGAAATTTATTTACTTATTTTTATTTTATTTTATTTCCCTTGAATGGAATCGAACCCAGGACCCTCCAGTCCACAGGCTGATGCTCTATCCACTGAGCCAAACCAGCTAGGGCTGAAATTTATTTTTTAACACACTTCACCCAAAAATGTATAAAAGGATAATAAATACTGTGGATTGTATTTACTGTACTACTAGTAAATGGCTTAAATGGTTGTTGAAATGATAAGGGATTTTTATTGTTTCATTCTTTTCCCACAGTGGTAAGATTTTATTATTGCAAAGATATTAACGACTTAATCATTTGCCTGTTTCATTTCAAGCAGGATTACCAGCCAATACTGAAACTGAGAGGCATACTACATTTTATTCTTTGCCATCTTCATTGGAACGAACACCTACCAAAATGACAACATCCCAGAAAGTTATGTTTTGTTCTCATGGCAATTCAGCTTTTCAGCCAATAGCATCAAGCTGCAAAATTGTTCCACAGAGCCAGGTTCCTAATCCCGAGTCACCTGGGAAATCCTTCCAGCCCATCACCATGAGCTGCAAGATCGTCTCAGGTATACAGAGGATGTGTGCGAAGTTGATGTGTGTAAAGTTATTGGAATGACAAAACAAAATACTGTGGTTTAAAATAATTTTTTTTAGTTCTAAGCAAGGCTTTTGTTTATTTAACAAGTGAGCTAATCACTTTTGATTAGCAGAACAAAGGTGTCAGGAAGCAAAAACAAAAGTCATCTATGTGGAAACAATTTTTGAATGAAGCAAGAAATGAAATTCAGAGAGATCAAATTTTCATCTAGAATCAGCACAGGTAAAATGTTTGCTAGGATTGTGGTTGAACTTAAAGTAGGAATTATGGTTTGTGATTATATATGGAAACCAGAGCAACTAGTAATAGAACAAGTGTAGAGGCCTTTTAGTTTGGAGTTGAAATATCTTTTATACTCTAACCACATGAGAAAAATTACTCATTTCAATTATTATCAGGAAGGTTGAATTTCCATTGCCTTACAACAATTTCACATTTATATTAGGTAAACTTTTAGTCGGACTATACGTTTTTGGCCAAACCACCTCAGGAAAGACTGAAAGAGAGTCAGTGAAGTATGTAGGCGCTGGGAGGTTTCTGTATAATACTTAAATGAAGGGGAAGGAGGGAGCCTTTGTTGTTAAAAACAGGAAACTGAGCAGTAATATGATCCAAGTCTTTGAAGTTTATGAGAAGTAAAGAATGTATAATTTTATCTACCAATTAGAAGCACTTTGGAACTTGCTGCTTCAGAGGTAGATGTTGAATGTATAAATTGGTTTGAAGTTTAGAGAAATTGAGGGATGACAAATTCGATCACTAGAAGACAGTAGAGGACGTTTAATGGCACATTGGCACCTTTAGAGCATATTCTGTGGGAACATGACTCTCTCTGGATTGTGGCTGTGACATAGTATTGACAGAGACTTTGGTTTTGAGTGGGTGAGTTTCTTATTTTCCTATTGGAAATTAATCCCAAATCAAGACTCCTGGTTCCTAAATCCAATTTATCGCTTACAAATTTCCTCCCTCATTTTAGCGTCTTCAAATACAACCTGCCTAAGTTGTTAAGAGATTTATTATCTAGTGATTCAACAGTTTCACACTGTTATGTAAAGCACTGCTTTTTTAACTTTAATGTGCCTACAGGGGAACTTGTTAAAATACAGATTTATATTTGGTAGGTCTGGGTAGGACCTCAGAATCCGTTTCTAACAGGCTCCCAGAAGATGCAGATGCTAATGCTGCTGGTCACCAGATAAGGCTGTAGAGAGTGAAGCACACTAGTCCCTGGCCTTAGCTACGCCGAGGCCGCTGCTCCTGCTGCTGCTCAGTCCCTGAAATCGACAGTCTCATTCACTTTTTCCAGTTTGTCACCTTGGTCCTGGCAGCCCTGCCCTTCTTTCATTATCTCCCAGCATCTTCTTAGATGGGTTGAATATATCTATTTTGTTTAGTTTATTTTTTTTCTCTTTTTAATTAATAAAGGTTCCCCCATATCAACGCCAAGTCCATCACCATTGCCTCGAACCCCAACTTCCACTCCAGTCCATGTGAAGCAAGGCACTGCCAGCTCTGTTATTAGTAACCCTTATGTTATCATGGACAAGCCAGGGCAGGTTATTGGAGCCACCACTCCCACTACAGGTGTGTGTTTGATCAATATGTATGCGATCCAAAAGATTTGATCTTTTTTAAAGATGAAATCCTAGTGTAACTTAGTAGCCATATAATGGGAAAATGAAATCTCCATCCATAAACAAGAGGAGGGACTATATAAGAGTAACACTAGTGCTGTTTCTCTGAGGAAGATTTACTCTTGTTGTAAAAGTTGTATTTTTAAAAATATATATCTTTATTGATTTCAGAGAGAGGAAGGGAGAGGGAGAGAAACATCAATGATGAGAGAGAATCATAGATCAGCTGACTCCTGCACAACCCCCACCGGGGATCGAGCCCTCATCGTGGGCATGTGCCCTGACCAGGAATCAAACCGTGACTTCCTGGTTCCTAGGTCGATGCTCAATCACTGAGCCACGCCAACCAGGCAAAAGTTATATTTTTAAGAATTGACTTACATTTTCTCTTTAGTTTCTAAAGATTAAAAGTGAGCCGTAATTAATTTAAAAAGAGAGAGTTGATTTTATTTCATTTGGAAGACATTCTTTTTGGGCCTGCAAGCAATGTGGTTATTTCTAAATTAAGCTTTAGTTCAAGAATAACTTTGTGAGCAATATGTATTTCACCCCAGTCAAATAAAAAAGTCATCTTTACTTTTCTGTGAATAAGATAAATTTTGCATCTGGGAGGAAAATTGTACCCTACCATTATAAAAAGAAAACACTAATAGGAAGAATAAGACAGATTTGGATTCACCATGTTTGTCATCATAATCTCATATAACTACAGACTGCTCTTCAGGTTTTTTTTAAGTACTTTCACTAACATTAGTTTAATTGAAGGTAATAAATAGAATATTTAAACACATGCTCCTAAGTGTAAACATTCCTGTAGTTTTTCACTCCTAATTAAGAGAAATGGTAAAAAGAGAAATGAAATAAGAGAGATGATTGTAAGGTAATGAAACCTTTCTTCCCCATGTGTGTTGGGCCATTTCAGGTAGGTTTTTGGAAAAGTTGGTTCCTTTAACAGTGATTGTAATTGTGGAACGCCTTTAAAAAAATGCTACTTTCAGAAATTACCTAAGAGCCTTTTGAATATACTTAGGGATGCCAAGTAGGTGTGCTCTGAGGTTACTTAGTTTTAGCAGTCAGCCAAACGTCTTTGCAGACAAGTTTGGTAAATGGGTAGGTGACCAAATACCATTTTGGGTCTTGACTTTTTTTTTTTTAATATATTTTTATTGATTTCAGAGAGGAAGGAAGGAGAGAGAGAGAGAAACATCAGTGATGAGAATCATTAATTGGCTGCTTCCCACACACCTCACACTGGGGATCCAGCCCACAACCCAAGCATGTGCCCTGACCGGGAATTGAACTGTGACCTCCTGGTTCATAGGTCGATGCTCAAACACTGAGCCACGTCAGCCGGGCTTGACTTATTTTTGACTGTAGATAATGTAAGTGATTTTTATCAGAGCCTAAAGTCAGTTGTACAGATGGAGTATAAAATGTTTAATGTTGGCAGGATTTTCAAATAAGTATTCCTTCTAGTGAAACTACTTTGAAGGAGCTCGCATTCACTTGAATGTATACATTTTGGCTCATTAAATAACCAATTCCATTATGTTATAGTATCTTTTTATCTTTTTATACAGTAAAACTACTTTACTTATTCTACACATTCTTACAGGCTTCTTGTCCCTTTTCAGATTGGTGAAGTGGTCACCTTTGTAGGATGAATCCTTAAGTGTTTCTTCTGTAACAGTTTCAAGGTTGTAGGTTTTCAACCCTTAAAGATGAAAACTAAATAGTGTGGAAAAGGGAAGTGTGGTGGAAAATGCTTTAAAGTTCCATTTCGCAAATTTTATTTTGTTTATACTTAACTTTTAAATCTGCCTTGCTTACAGGAAGTCCTACAAACAAGCTCTCTACTGCCTCTCAAGCCTCCCAAGGAACAGGTTCCCCTATTCCTAAAATTCATGGAAGTAGTTTTGTAACATCTACTGTCAAGGTAACCTTCTATTACATTATTGCACTTCGCTAGTTTTAAAGATCGTGTGTTTGAGTTCAACAGTAATTTGTTAGTTATTGCAAACTTCATAAAGTAAAACCTTCAGGCTAATAAGTATCTTGAAGATCATCTTACTCCAGACTTCTGTACCTTTCCTTGATCTTTTCCTTGTGTAGAAAATGTTTCTCAACACTTCTGTCAATTGGTAACCCAGTCTCTATTTGAAAACTTACTATGGTGAGGCAGCCTATTTTTTGGGTGGACGGGAACAGCTTTGTTATAAATTTTTCCTTCTAAAAATATTCATCAGGCAAAACATCCTTTTTTCCTATATTTTCACCAGCAAGAAGTAAATATATTTTCTTTTCCACATGTCAGCCATTTAGTTACTTGAAAATAATTCCTCTTTCCAAAATTTATTCTTTTATTTTTCAGGGAATAAGTCCTTTGAAATTTGGAATTCCAAATGTTATCTGACTTATTCAGATCAAAGTGCTAGCTATCTGTTCACTGTTTGGCAAAGACAATTCTTGCTGTTTGGTTAGTTATTTAACTTATTTGTCATTGTCATGGCTGTCTTAAGGCTAGAGTTTTTGAGGTATAAACTCCTGTGTGAGAATTGCCAAGAATTCAAAGATCATCTCTTACATGACTAAGTGTAAGAATCTATTGGTGGTGATATTGAATAGTTTCCTAGTCCAGGGCAAGGTTTTTCTCTAAATTCAGTGTAATGTGTGAGCACTGTGTTTATACAAATGTCTGAATTGTAATAATTTTGTTTCTTGCCCCTAACATTTATTTATGACAAATTGACTCTGAGATTTGCATTTTGCATTTGAGAATTGGAGACAAATGACAGTATTTTAAATGTTGACTTTTGCTGTCTTTACAGTTGCTGTTTGTTCAAGTTCTTTTTGTTGTTGTTGTTTTTTTTTATTTTTTAAATACATTTTATTGATTTTTACAGAGAGGAAGGGAGAGGGATAGAGAGTTAGAAACATCAATGAGAGAGAAACATCGACCAGCTGCCTCTTGCACACCCCCTACTGGGGATGTGCCTGCAACCAAGGTACATGCCCTTGACCAGAATCAAACCTGGGACCTTTCAGTCCGCAGGCCAACGCTCTATCCACTGAGCCAAACTGGTTAGGGCGTGTTGTTTTGCTTTTTAAATGTTTATTGAAAAATTTCCATGTCCTGGGTATTCATTCTGAGTACAGACAACAAGTCATGTTGTGAATATTATAAAAAGGATATGCTGAAGCACTGACTGCTCTTTCATTCATTTATTTAGTGCCTAGGCTCTAGGGAGAGAAAAGAAATAAAACATAGCGCCTGTCCTTTACTAGCTTACCATTTGGCAGGAGACTAGACCCAGAATCCAGTGAGTTGACCAAATATGAGAGGTAGTATGATAGGCATCTTCTAGTATACAGTGGGGCACAAATGAGTAGCTTCCTGCCAAGTTACTAGTCTTGCTTTGCATTTGGTTTCCTTTTTAAATGTATTTTTATTGATTTCAGAGAGGAAGGGAGAGGGAGAAAGAGAGAGAAGCATCAGTGAGGAGAGGGTATCATTGATCGGCTGCCTCCTGCATGCCCCTCACTGGGGATTGAGCCCTCAACCCGGGCATGTGCCCTGATCGGGATTCGAACCATGACCTCCTGGTTTATAGGTCAATGCTCAACCACTGAGCCACACCGGCCAGGCGCATGTGGTTTCTAAAATAATATTAAAATGCAGGTGTTGAGGCTTAGAAGACCCCAAAGAGTTTTGGGCTTTTTGTTTTGGTTTGGTTTTTGATTGTTTATCGTGCTAGAGAATGTTACAGATTTGTATTAAATATGACTATAAAGTATCTAAAGTCACTCGTTTTATCTTAATTGTGCAATATGTATTTTTACATTCACAGCAGGAGGATTCTTTGTTTGCATCTATGCCGCCTCTTTGCCCAATTGGGAGTCACCCTAAGGTTCAAAGCCCCAAACCTATAACTGGAGGACTTGGAGCTTTCACAAAAGTGAGTATTTTTTCAGGGATCATCCTGCAAGTCAGTATGGTCTTACATAGTCTTTTTTGTGGCATGTTGGAGTTGGTTGACACTACCTCACAACATGTAACTTTTTAATCAGCCTCAGTTCTAAGACCAGATCCTATTTTGGAGACATGCTTCCGTTTATTCAGTGGTGTCCACAGGGCAGCCCTTGGAGCCCAGGGAGATGGCAACTTCAGAGAGCACGGTGTGTTTCTCTCTGCTGCCAGTGTGCCAGTATCTAAAACAAACGAGTAGGTTGAGTTTGCAGATACACAGGATCAAATCCAGATCCTGCTTTGTCCCTTTAGTAGCTGTTATGGGCTACCTTTAAGCCGTGGTTTTACTCTTCTGGTGGAGCCATTCTTTACAGACCAGGCTTCATTAATTTATTCATTCCTGTGAACAGAATAGATTCAGATATTAGTAGCTCTTTTCTTGGGATGTTTATTCAGTATCATTATCGTATTTGTTGCAAGGTAATCATCAAACAGGAACCTGGCGACGCCTCTCACGTGCCCACAACTGGAGCTGCCAGCCAGTCACCACTCCCCCAGTATGTGACTGTGAAAGGGGGTCACATGATAGCCGTGTCCCCTCAAAAACAGGTCATAGCTGCTGGAGAAGGGACTGCCCAATCACCAAAGATTCAGCCCTCCAAGGTTTGTGTTGGGTAGGGATGGGGAGGTAACAAGTATGGCCATTCTTTGTCTAAATAATTGACAAGTGCTGAAAAGATACAGGGTAACAGGGTTGCTGATCCCAGAAAAGCCTGTAGATGAAAGCCCCACTGGAAAAGCAAGTTAGTCAACATGCAGTCCATCTGCTCTTTAACCATTGACCAGGGCAGGGCATGTCTTATAGAGGGTCCTGGGACAGCCAGGCACAGGGCACAACGTCATCTCTGGCAGTGAGGGTGATTGACTTCCTGAGCACAGCTTTCCACAGGATTCAGTCTAAAGTGGGTAACCAACAGGACCAAGGCCTACTGTTTTACTTCATTATTTCTGATAGGAGAGTGCATAGTTTATACCTCTGATGTCCACGCTGTGTGATCTGTTTAATAATTCTTGGCTCTTTGGAGAGTTTCCTTTCTTTACAATTTGGAGGTGTGGGGAATTATGTGTTGGGAGAACTGTAAAATTGCACATAGATTCATGTTTTATAGCTAATAAGTAACAGGATTTGAACCCAAGTCTGTTGACTCCAAGACTCCTTATTCCAGAACTAATTAAAATTTGCGAGACATAACCTAAACATGCTTTTAGAACATCCAGAATTAAATTACCTCACTTTTAGGGCAGATATATTCTAAAGCTCTTGAGAATATTATGTGAAGTGTTTGCTTTTCAACTTGAGAGCCAGGCTGTGTAGGGAGAGTGAATTGTTTTAGAGGAATACTTTAAAGTAGAAAAAGGTTTTAGATATTTTGGTTAGACTACATAGCTACAGAGGGATCAAGATAAAAATTTATAGTGTTGCCCAGCCGGCGAGGCTCAGTGGTTGAGCATTGACCTATGAACCAGGAGGTCACACTTGGATTTCCAGTCACATGCCAGGGTTTCAGGCTCAATCCCCAGTGTGTGTGGCCTGCAGGAGGCAGACAATCAATGATTCTCTCACATTGATGTTTCTATCTCTTACTCCCTCTCCATCTTGGAAATCAAGATAAATTTTTTTTTTTTAATTTATAGTGTTACGTAAGTGGTTCTAAAATCTGTAAGAGTCCGTTACCTACTTTCCCAAACTTATCTGGTCATAAGAATCGTCTTCTGATTTAAAAACATAAACGCGTAGGCCCCTATCTCAAACTTACTGAATCAGAATCTTCCTGGGGGCCTCGGGAATCTGGATTGTTAAAAAGCTCCCCTACTGACTCACGATTAGGCAAATTTAGGAACCACTGTGCTGCAGCATCAAATTTGACTTTGTGGCTTCCATAGCCCAAATCACTAAGACAGGTGCCTCAGTTGCATCCTAATCTCCCTCTGTTGTTTGGTCAGAGACAGCATTTTGTCAATGTTCTTTTTTTTTTTTTTAATTAAATCTTTATTGTTCAGATTATTACATTTGTTCCTCTTTTTTCCCCCCATAACTCCCCTCCTCCCAGTTCCCGCCCCACCCTCCGCCCTCACTCCCCACCCACTGTCCTCATCCATAGGTGCACGATTTTTGTCCAGTCTCTTCCCGCATCTCCCACACCCCTTTCCCCCCCAAAAATAGTCAGTCCATTCCCTTTCTATGTCCCTGATTCTATTATGATCACCAGATTATTTATTCACTTGATTCTTAGATTCACTTGTTGATAGATGCGTATTTGTTGTTCATAATTTGTATCTTTACCTTTTTCTTCTTCTTCCTCTTCTTAAAGGATACCTTTCAGCATTTCATATAATCCTGGTTTGGTGGTGATGAACTCCTTTAGCTTTTCCTTATCTGTGAAGCTCTTTATCTGACCTTCAATTCTGAATGACAGCTTTGCTGGATAAAGTAATCTTGGTTGTAGGTTCTTGGTATTCATCACTTTGAATATTTCTTGCCATTCCCTTCTGGCCTGCAAAGTTTCTGTTGAGAAATCAGCTGAGAGTCGTATGGGTACTCCCTTGTAGGTAATTGACTGTCTTTCTCTTGCTGCTTTTAAGATTCTCTCTTTGTCTTTTGCTCTTGGCATTTTAATTATGATGTGTCTTGGTGTGGTCCTCTTTGGATTCCTTTTGTTTGGGGTTCTCTGCGCTTCCTGGACCTGTAAGTCTATTTCTTTCACCAGGTAGGGGAAATTTTCTGTCATTATTTCTTCAAATAGGTTTTCAATATCTTGCTCTCTCTCATCTTCTGGCACCCCTATAATTCTAATGTTGGTACGCTTGAAGCTGTCCCAGAGGCTCCTTACACTATCTTCGTATTTTCGGATTCTTTTTTCATTTTGCTTTTCTGGTTGGGTGTTTTTTGCTTCTTCGCATTTCAAATCTCTGCCTTGATTCTTGTGCTCCTCTGGTCTGCTGTTAGGAGTCTGTATAGTATTTGTTATTTCACTCAGTGTATGCTTAATTTCTAGTTGGTTCTTTATCATAACATCGAGGGTCTCATTAATTTTCTTGAGGATCTCACTACATTTATCGGCGGCTTCTAGACAGTTCTTAAGAGACCTTAAAAGTGTGGTTCTGAACTCAATATCCTCCATTGACAGTTTTGTCCTGTTTCTTTGTCTCCGCATTTTTTATGCTTTCTTGGTACACCCCCTAGTGGTCTTTGTGCGCAGTCTTGTTGTAGTTAAGCCTTGATTGTTGTCGGCAATACCGGGGGTGATTTGACCTCCAGGCTAACTGGCTATGAGAGTCCGCTGTGTCTGCAGTGGGAGAGCTTCTGTGCTGGATCTCTAGGGCAGTGCTATTCTAGCGTTTGCCTGAGGCTATCCGGCAAATGGCTCTGCGCAGGGCTTGGGCGGGGCGGGTCCCCGGGGATCTACAGGGCGGGCCAGAGCGAGCAGTTATGGCTGCTCTCAGTTCCGTCCCTAGGGGGTCTGCCTCACAGAGTCCCAGCAACCGCTGCAAACCTCGGAGAGAAAGCTGCCTTCGAGTTCTGACCAAAGCCAGACAGTCCCGCTTCTCCCGTTTGAGTCTGGGTCCCTAGAGACTCGCCCAGATCTGGAGCTCAGAGTCTGAAACTCCCTCCCGATTGAAAACAACAACCGCGCCCTCCGCCGCCAGCCCGCTCCGCGCGCACTCCGCACCAGAGTATTTCACTTCAGCACTGCGCCTCCTCTGAGTCTGGGTATGATATTCTCTTTACTCCTAGTTGTAGAATTTCCACTCAGCCAGCCTTCCTGTGGTTCTGGATGATGTCCGTTCCGTCTTTAGTTGTTTTTTGAAGTGGTTGTTCGAGGCAGCAATCTCCGGCGTTAACCTATGCCGCCATCTTGGTTTCTCCCTTGTCAATGTTCTTAAGTGAGCAAATTATTGCCATGAGGACTTCCTACTCAGATACTTCCTGTATGTTTTTCAAAATCTATTTACTTCACCTGGCGATGGTATGGTATTACTGATGTAGGTTTTTGAATTAATACAGCATTTCTGTTTATGCTCAGGATAAGTTAGTGGATTTTGCAAATCCACTTATCCAGTAATGCTCTACTGGCTTTTTTGTCACATTGCCACCTACCTAATGGCAATGACAACTGAGAGGGAGTGGATGGGTTTGTGCTAGAATGCTCTGAATAAAGTTTAAGGGCACCTGAAAAGAAAGCCACATAAGAATGTGAAAGAACTGCAAAGGAGCAGTAGGAGCATGAGGAAAGACATCACTGTTCATCCAGGAAATTTAAGTCATGCTTTGGACTCGAGATCAGGAGCTATCTGCAAGTACACCCTGGTTATTGCTGAAGTGCATTTGTAGAAACTGCTGGAAAACAGAAGGGTGAACCAAATGGTGTTGTTTTACAACTTCAATACAACTTCAGCACAATGAAAACACAGCATATCATATTCATGAGAGTAGAGAGAAGTACTGCTTTTGACATGCAAGGGGACAAGAATTAGTGGGTTCATGTGGGAGTTAAGCAGTATAGATAGTAAAAAAGCATATACAGAATCTTGCTGACTTGGAAAGGTCTGTAAAGGGCGCAGGAAAGGCAGAAATAGAAACATTGCATCAAAATGATCTATATAATAAAAGCCTAAGCGACCATTATGGCCAAACAACCAGAACAACCAGTCACTATGATGCGCACTGACCACGAGGCGGCAGACGCTCAATGCAGGAGCTGCCCCCTGGTGGTCAGTGTGCTCCCCCGGGGAGCGCCGCTCAGCCAGAAGCCGGGCTCACGGCTGGTGAGCGCAGCAGTGGTGGCAGCAGGAGCAACAAATTGAGCTGTAAGGAGCAAGGAGTCCCAGACCTCTCTTCCCAACCCAGTGCACGAATATTGTGCACTGGGCCTCTAGTATATTTATAACAATACAGAACAAAGAGTGTCTGCCTTGTAAAACTAGAAGGAAATTAGGAATATAGAGAAGGTTTTAGGCCAAAATGTTGTATTATTTTTAAAAAAAAGGGCAAAGCTAATTTGGCGTTGTAGTGTCCTACTTAAGAGCCTTCCTTGTGGTGTCCATAGACAGCTGTGTGTAGGATTCCCACCAATAGAATGCCAGACTTAACTCATTCTTGGTTATTTTAGAACAGAGGAGGAGCTGTTATCCTGTGAGTGCTATGCTCCTGGTGCAGTATTTCTCAACCTGTGGGTCGCGACCCCTTTGGCGGTCGAACGACCCTTTCACAGGGGTCGCCTAAGACCATCCTGCATATCAGATATTTACATTACGATTCATAACAGTAGCAACATTACAGTTATGAAGTAGCAACAAAAATAATTTTATGGTTGGGTCACAACATGAGGAACTGTATTTAAAGGCCAGAGGTTGAGAACCACTGTCCTAGTGGATAAGCTTGGCTAATAAAAACTGTCCTCCTGTGGCCAACTTAGGATACCATGTTTTATTTGGCTCTGGGAGAGATTGTGTCATATCCTGGAAATTTTGAAGCAATTGAATGTAAGGATAGAGATTGGCACATGGAGGGAAAAGCAAGTCAGATGCATGGAATTTGGGGGAAGAAATTAAAATGTGTCCTATATGTGTGTATTATCTTCTTTAAGAACTTTGCTTTCTTTAGGAACATGAAAATAGATTACGTATAATTTAACTTATGCAATAGGTTATTAAATTTGATATATTTAAGAAATGTGCCCTAGCCGGCCGGTTTGGCTCAGTGGATAGAGCATCAGCCTGCAGACCGAAGGGTCCCAGGTTCGATTCCAGTCAAGGGCACATGCCTGGGTTGCGGGCTCGGTCCAACGTGCAGGAGGCAGCCAATCAATGATTCCCTCTCATCATTGATGTTTCTATCTCTCTCTTCCTCTCCCTTCCTCTCTGAAATCAATAAAAATATATTAAAAAAAAAAAAAGAAATGTGAAGACTAGTCTTAGGAAAAAAAAGTTCAACTGCTGTACCCAAGATATCCAAAAATCAGACTTACGTAAGTTTATTTCTATCATACATAAAGAACCAGTGGGCAGCTTTGTATTGATTCCACAGTCATCAAGAATCTAGACTTCTATTTAGTTGCTCTGTCATTCTCAAAATTTGATTTTCATCTTGTGGGCTAAGAGAGCTATTTCAACTCAAGCTACCATATTCATATTTCTGGCCAGTAGGGGGAGAGAAGAGGAAGGGCAGAGGGGAGAAGCATAACCCAAAAGTTGCACTTATCACTTCTGTTCATGAGCCTTTAGCCAGAAATCAGATGACAAACCTACTTGTTCGGGGGCTGGGAGATATAGTCAGTAGTCTATGTGACTGTATCCCTAGCTGAAAATTGGGGCCTCTATGAGAGAGAAAACAGAATGAATATTGAAGTTCAACTGGCAGTTTCTGCTTTACACCAAAAATATTTTTCTACTATTAGAAACTTTTTTTTAATGAATGCACAGAAAACTTTTTGATTAGTAAGAAGAGTTTTTATATCTCCACATCTCTAGGGGGAATGACTTTCCCAGCTCTGTTGCAGCCACAGCAACTCCATTGCCTGCAGAATGAGGGTGGTAGTCAGAATAAAGAGATTTGGGTAATCCTAAGGGATTGGTTCAACCATGCCAGGATAGCTGGGAGAATTTCTTTTCATTTTAGGCTAACTTGATTCTTTAAAAATTGGTTCTTTCTTTTGTTTCTTCCTTCTTTCCTTCCCTCCTCTCTAAACTTTTTTTTTTTTAAATATATTTTATTGATTTTTTTCAGATAGGAAGGGAGAAGGATAGAGAGTTAGAAACATCGATGAGAGAGAAACATCAATCAGCTGCCTCCTGCACACCTCCCACCGGGGATGCGCCCGCAACCCAGGTACGTGCCCTTGACCGGAATCGAACCTGGGACCTTCCAGTCCGCAGGCTGACGCTCCATCCACTGAGCCAAACCGGTTTTGGCTAAACTTTTTTTTAAATATATTTTATTGATTTTTCACAGAGAGGAAGGGAGAGGGATAGAGAGTTAGAAACATCAATGGGAGAGAAACATTGATCAGCTGCCTCCTGCACCCCCCCCACTGGGGATGTGCCCGCAACCAAGGTACATGCCCTTGACCAGAATGGAACCCAGGACCCTTGAGTCCGCAGGCCGACGCTCTATCCACTGAGCCAAACCAGTCAGGGCTTAAGTAATACCATTATTGTTTAATTTAGAAATATTCTAAGACTCTTTAGAATTCTTTTTTTTTTTTAATATATTTTATTGATTTTTTACAGAGAGGAAGGGAGAGAGATAGAGAGTTAGAAACATCAGTGAGAGAGAAATGTCGATCAGCTGCCTCCTGCACACCCCCCACTGGGGATGTGCCCACAACCAAGGTACATGCCCTTGACCGGAATCGAACCTGGAACCCTTCAGTCCGCAGGCTGACGCTCTATCCACTGAGCCAAACCGGTGACGGCTAGAATTCTTTAAAATAGAGAATAATATAGTCATTACTCACATATCCTCCACCCTAAATTAGCATGTTCATATTTAATTTAAATCATTTTTTCTCCAAATAAAACATGATTGATAAAGGTGAAGTCCACTTTGTTCTTTCCAAAAGCAACACTATCATGAATTTGAATGTGTAGTTTCTCAGTCCAGACTGTTATTATGTAAAAACACATAGCTATAAATAACATGTGATGTTTGTGTGTTTGAAGATTTACATCAGAGATACAGTTGACCCTTGAACAAATAGGTTTCAACCGCACAGGTCCACGTAGTCACACAGTTTTTTCAAGAAATACCTGTACTGTTTGATCTGTGGTTGGGAGTCCACGGATGCAGAGGGCTGACTGTATCCTTTGAGCTACACTATTTTATATGGGGGACTTGAGCATCCGTGGATTTTGGTATCTGCAGGGGTTCCTGAAACCAGCCCCTTTAGATACTGAGGGATACCTGATGCAGTTATGTTTTAGTGGAGACAAAAGTTATACTTGGATTTTTTTTTTACTGTGGGGGTAATGGTATCCCAGATGCCTATGTTCAGGGGCCAACTATATTCTTAAAAGTAAAATTGCTACAACATGTTTATGTGAATTCTCAGTTTTATTAGATATGCCAGTACCTCTCTGAGTGGCTGTACAGATACACTTAAACAAGCAGTGAACAAAAGCTCCTGTTTCTTCATATCCTCCAGCCAATTCTTTTTTTTAAAATATATTTTATTGATTTTTTACAGAGAGGAAGGGAGAAGGATAGAGAGTTAGAAACATCGATGAGAGAGAAACATCGATCAGCTGCCTCCTGCACACCCCCCATTGGGGATGTGCCCACAACCAAGGTATATGCCCATGACCGGAATCGAACCCGTGACCCCTCAGTCCGCAGGCCGACGCTCTATCCACTGAGCCAAACCGGTCAGGGCCTCCAGTCAATTCTTGGTGTTATCAGACTTTTAAAATTTCCCCCTCCAATCTGATGGGTAAAAGTACTTTCTATTTTCTTTTTTGCCTTTTGAAGGCAGATCTTTTGCCATTCTTGTAAAAATGTTTTCATCTAGATCTGGTGAGAAGGTGTTTTTATGAAATAAATTGTGTCTTCTAATTGAGCATCCTACTGTTTTGTCTTAAAAGAGCTCTGAAGTATTTTCTCACTTTGAAAGAGTTCACTCTATAGTATTTCCAGAACCAGATATTTCTAATGTTCATAATTTGGGTACTGGGTCTTTTTTTAAAAAGTCATTTAAATATTCTTTTTGTTTACACTTTTCCATTTTTAACCAAATGTCTATCTTTAGGAAAGATTAGAAGTATATAGAAAGAGGTGGCTTCTTAAAAGTCAGTTGAAAGAAAAAAAATCAGTTGGAAGAGGTGACATCATTGTTAGGAAGGAATTCTAGAGATAAAGAAATAATAGTTTCAGATAGAGGTAATATAGAAGGGTTACGGAAGAGGTGATATTTGCCCTAGCCAGTTTGGTTCAGTGGATAAAGCATTGACCTGCAGACTGAAGGATCCAGGTTCAATTCTGGTCAAGGGCACATACCCGGGTAGCAGGCTCGATCCCCAGTAGGGAGCATGGAGGAGACAACTGATCAGTGATTCTCTCTCATTATTGATGTTTCTATCTCTCTCTCCCCCTCGCCCTTCCTCTCTGAAATCAATAAAAATATATTTTTTTTAAAAATATATATATAGGGTTATTTAAAAAAATGAAGAGGTGATATTTACATTTTCATAGTGGAGTTTATAGTTCATATATCAGAATGTTTATTGCACAGTTTTTCATAATGTAAAGTTTAGAATTACCTAAATATCCATGCAGTTATGAAATGTTTACATACATTATGGTATATCAATTCTATTATATTATTACTTGGTTATCTAAAAATGTATTTAAAAAACAATAACTGCTAATGGCTTGTGATATGATGAAGAATTAAAAATTATATGTGTGATCCTAATCTGATTTAAAATGAATATTAAAAAGAATTGGAAGTAAATTCACATTTTATTTATTTAACTTTTGTTTTCCTCTGAAAAATCACAAGTCAGGTAGGGCCAGTGTAATTTGTTGAAGCTTACTGCTGTACATTAAGGGAAATTCTAACCAATGGTTCAGTGGCAACAATTTTTTTAAAGTGCCATGGTTCTTTGACATAATTAGTAGTATGTAGAAGTAAATTAAGACCAATCTAGAATAATCTTTGTGGAGTAATGTACATGAAAAATGCTAATAAACAGTGTTTTAGGGTTACAAAATAACTGAATATTTTGCTGTTTACAATGCTTCCATGTATTTTAAATAAAGATGAAAAATTAAAAAAAGAAAAGTAAATTCACTAAAAATATTGAGAGGATTTTTTTTCTGAATAAGTAGGATTTTTTCTTACACTTCTATATTTTCTATGAAAACACATATTTGTATAATTAAAACAACTAATAGTAGCAGGGGTTAAGAGAAAAATTATAACCTCTTATTGTAATAATTTCCAAATTGTAAGAAATATTGCTGTTCGCATCTATCATAGGTTGCCTTGCTACATTGGATTAGACCTCAAGTACTGTATGTAGAACAGTGCTTTGTTCTTTGCTAGTACACAGTGACTATTCTGTTCTAAGTGCTCTCGAAGGACTTTGAGAAGAAGCACTGCTGGACTTTCCTCTGTTTTGAACAGGTTGTTGGGGTGCCAGTTGGGTCTACTTTACCTTCAACAGTGAAACAGGCTGTGGCAATCAGTGGTGGCCAAATCCTCGTAGCCAAGGCCAGCTCTACCGTTGCCAAAGCAGTTGGTCCAAAGCAAGTTGTGACCCAAGGAGTTGCCAAAGCAATTGTGAGTGGAGGTGGAGGAACCATTGTCGCTCAGCCAGTGCAAACCTTAACCAAGGCCCAGGTCACTGCTGCTGGCCCTCAGAAGAGTGGATCCCAGGGTTCAGGTAACTAATACTGTTTGGGGGTACTCAGCAGCAGTGCCTACCAAAATGTTCTTTGCTAGTGATTTTATTTGGTATTTGGTTCTGTCTAGAAAACCTAGTAAGGTGTGTGTGTGTGTGTGTGTGTGTGTGTGTGTGTGTGTGTGTGTGTAAGCAGTAATAATAAAAATATAGCTTGTTTCTTATGATACTGCTTTTAGGTTTGAAGAATAATTCTCATTTGTCCTCATTTCCACTTTGGGTTGTATTTCATACTTAAAACTTTGTTCAGTCATTGCAGCATTTTGAGATATTAAACATTTGAATGTGTCCTAGGCTTTGATGTGTTGTTTCAGTGAAGGCATGCTACTTAAGAACATCTGCCTTTAAAGCACTGTGTATCTGAGAAACAAACTTTAGAGTTTACTTTTTGTTACCTCTTTTTAGTAAGTATTTTATTCTGTGTTTTAATTTTAGAGTCTGTATTGCCCTAAGTTCCATTTTATCTGTCTTTCTTCTCTTTTTCTTCTTTATCATTTTAGTAATGGCGACGTTGCAGCTACCAGCCACTAACTTGGCCAACTTGGCAAATTTGCCTCCTGGCACCAAACTTTACCTTACAACAAACAGCAAGAACCCTTCCGGAAAAGGAAAACTGCTGCTCATCCCTCAAGGAGCCATCCTGCGAGCCACCAACAGTGCTAGTTAGTCCATCATTAACTCGTTTGGTTCTTGGGTCTCTGGGTATGTGCATCTCACCCACCTGAGGCTCAGTTTTTACCTGTTTCAGGAAGCATTGCCATAGCTTTGGTGGCATAATGGTAGTATTTGCCCAAATGCACTTAAAACATGCGCATAATTTAACAAGAATTGGCTTTAAGTAATCATAGTCTTACAAGGTGGCACTATTATTTTGGGCTTATCTACTCAGAGTTTGGGATCAGGGCCGGATTACACTGAAGAGGTGTGGCTCTTGAGGCTGTGATGGGAGAAAGCTGTCTGTGTGAACTGTAAATGAAGAAAGGTCTTCGTTTCAGAGGTAACTGACAACAGGTGATACCTGGGGAGAAGTTCTATACTTCCAGTAGCCGGAACCTATTTCTATTTTAAAGGAGACAGGAATAGGACTTGGATCAAGAGTCTCCACTTGCCATTGTTCAGATATGCTGCTTAAGTGTGCTAGGTTTGGAGATGGAAAGAGAAATACTGGTTCAGCCTAAATATATGTCTTAAAGCCCCAAGGAATTAAGTGGTGTATCAGACTTATATAAACTGCTTTGACATACAGAGAAAAACAATTTGAGTAGTGTTGTAAAGGGAAAGGTCAAAGGGAATACTTCCCTCTGAATCAGAAATACAATTAGTACAGCATTCAGGTTCATTAGAAATTAGCCACTGCTGCCAGAATGCAGTGTGTGTAAGCTAATCACCATTTTGTTTATTGTGTCTAATGGGTGATTTCCAGTCTCTTAACCTGGTATTTTTTTCTTCATACCCAATTTTTTTCTTTATTCCAGAATTCATCAGTTACTTAGATGTTAGTTAATGTACAGTATGTTACCCAAAGGGAAGTAAAAAGGGTCCATAGGCTTTAAAGTGGAATTTGAAGAGCTAACAAGAATGGGACCCTGCCCTAGCCAGTTTGGCTTAGTGGATAGAGCGTCAGCCTGGGAACTGAAATGTCCCAGGTTCAATTCCGGTCAAGGGCACCTGCCCAGGTTGTGGGCTCGATACCCAGTGGGGGACTTGCAGGAGGCAGCTGATCCATGATTCTCATTGTGGATGTTTCTCTCTCTCTCTCTCTCTCTCTCTCTCTCTCTCTCTCTCTCTCTCTCTTCCTCTCTAAAATCAATAAAAATTTATTTAAAAAAAAAAAAAAAAAAGAATGGGACCCTGAAGTCATCATAAATATGAAGAAAGTCTTAATGTTTTCCAGGGGGATAGAAAGAGTACTGTAAAATCACACTAAATTCTAGCAATTCCACTGAACTTGAATCAGATGCCAAAAAGTTTGGAAGCATGTCAGTGAGTATATTGAAGTGTTGATTAAAATCAATCAGTGGTTGAGCATCAACCCATGAACCAGGAGGTCACAGTTAGATTTCTAATCCGGGCACATGCTCAGGTTGCTGGCTCAGTCCCCTGTAGGGGGCGTGCAGGAGGCAGCCAATTGATGATCCTCATTGTTGATGTTTCTATCTCTCCCTTTCTCTCTGAAATCAATAATATATTTTTAAAAAATAGTTGGTTAGAAAATGTCAGTATCAGACTTTCTCATGCTCTTCCACAACTAAGTCAAAACAGTTGTCAAAGGTAAGTTCTTCGTTGTACTCAGAGCTGTACTAGTCAAATGTCATGCAGTTGAAAGTAAATAGATGTCACTCTTCAATTCTAGGAAGTTCTCACTCTTCAATTCTAGGAAGTTCTCACTCTTGTCAGAGAAAGAAGAAGAAAAATAGGGAAGGGAGGGAATGGTGCTGTAAAGGAAATATCTCTGGGCTCACCTGTTTTTCTGTTAAGCTTCTTGATACTTTTTGTAATGTTGCTGTCATTCATTGTATTTGCAGACCTACAGTCCAGCTCAGCTGCCAGCAGTGCTGGTGGTGCTGGAGGCAGCGGCAGTGGAGGTGGCAGCAGTGGAGGAGGGGGAGGAACAGGAGGAGCCCAAAGCCCCGCTGGGCCTGGAGGGATATCCCAGCACCTGACCTACACATCTTATATCCTCAAGCAAACGCCTCAGGTCTGCTCATAATGACTGGTGTCTTTTAAATCATTCTGTTATTTAATAACTGCTTTTAGCTATACTGGATTTTCCAATACAGCTCTGGGATCAGGAGTCAAAAACTGACATTTTAGCTGTGTTGTAAATCTATATTATCCTATATAATAAAAGGCTGATAAGTAAATTGTCCCCTCTGGAGTTCCACTGATCAGGAGTTCGACTGCTCACTATGACGTGCGCTGACCACCAGGGGGCAGCGCAGAACGAAGGACGGCCCCAGCCAGTAACTGGCAGTTGAAGGAAGGAAGGCCCCAATTGGCCGTGATTGCTGGCTAGGCCTAGGGACCCTACCTATGCACGAATTTCATGCCCTTAGTTTGTTATAAATGTTACAAATCTATATTTTGTTTTGAGAGAAGAGGGAGTAGAGATTCAGAAAGACTTAAGTAACTTATTCAAGGCTTCTCTGCTAAGCCAGTGCAGGCTTTGGATTTAAACCCAGATCTTTCTGACACAAAGATTTTCACTCTGCTAATGCTTCCCAAATCCATGAGGTAATAAACAGTCTTAATGTGCAGTTCAAAATGTTCTCTCACAAAGGAGTAACCAAAGAGATGCTATCAGACTGTGGTATTTGGAGTTAGGTTGGATTCAAGATGAGGACCGGGTTTCTGCCTTCTTCCCCTGTCACAAAGTCTTGGCTCTCCTCTAAGGAAAGTGGTAGAATTTTAATTCCAGACATTTTTTTGAGAGGGATGGGTAGTAATCATTCTGAATGATTAAATCCAGCTTTCAGGACTAGATTACATGAGTTTCCCACACCTGCTCTGTAACTACTGTGCACAGTTTGAGAATTAGGATAACTGTTGGTAGTGACGCCGAGCACTATTCTTTTCAGTTATTTTGGCTGAGTTGCAGAATAAGGAAGCATTGTAGCTTGTAACATGGAACCTTGTGATTTAAAGGATCAGAGGAAGTTATTTGAATTTAACAAGTTACTGATTCGGTCTTTATTTTTTCTAACTTAGGGCACATTTTTAGTTGGCCAGCCATCACCCCAGACATCTGGAAAACAGCTGACTACTGGGTCAGTGGTCCAAGGTACACTGGGAGTCAGCACATCTTCCGCTCAAGGACAACAAACATTGAAAGTTATCTCTGGACAAAAGACCACTTTGTTTACCCAGGTAAATACACACACATACACACACACACACACAAATACATGGTGATTGTGGCATTTATTTACAAATTTACACCTTATTCTTTCCACAAAGAAATTAAGGTTACATGAGAAAATGAGCAATAAAGTAGTATAGAAAAAATAAGAATAAAATCTTGAGATTTGGGAAAACATATGTAGAATGAGAAGATAAAGCTTGAATTATTTAGATCTACAAATAGTAATGTCCTATATAGTTAATAAAATTTGCCAAACCAGAGCAAGAAGCATTATCAGTCATAACGTTTACACTATTTGTGAGAGAAAAAAACTAACCACATAATATTTCCTAGAAGAAACAAACATTTTCTTGACATTTCATTCTAATATTTCTCTGGAGGGACTTCATGCAGGAGAAGCTAAATACTGAGAGATGATTTCAGCTACACTGTACACACAGGAAGTGAACGCTGCAGGGAGTTTAGTGTACGTTTCCACGGCACTTTTTAATATAAGCCAAAAAGATCATCATTTTTTTTAATTTTAGTCATTTTTGTGACTATGAAATGATACTCAGGGTGTAAGACTCTAATGCAAATTGTGCTGTGGCTGCCGTTCCTGGATTCTAATCATGGCTCCTTCAGTTATTAGCTGTGTGACCCTGGTAGTCATTGAAATGATCTCGCATCTTTAAAGTGGGACTAAAATCTACCCTATAAAGTTTATGAAAAGATTAAGTGATATAAGATAAGTAAATGACATATGTAATGACATAGTATGCCCACAGAGACTGAAAAATGGTATGATTTGTGGGATGCATTAATCTGGGGCACAAAGCAATCATTTAGACCAGGGGTCAGCAAATTACACCCAAAGCTTCCTATTTTTATAAATAACATTTTATTCGGACATAGCCACACCCATTTAATGCTATAGAAGTAGAGTTGAGGAGTTGCAACAGAGATCTTATGGCCTGACATGCTCACTCATGCTGTTGCTGAGCCTTGTTTTAAACTGTTAAAAGTATAAGTTGTTGAATGATTCTCCAGGACTAAATGCTAATCCTGTACTAGCCTAAAGAACCATTAATTTGCCCATTTAAATCTGGCCCTCTCAGTTCAATTTTCATGTTTAAAGATTATATTTAAGAGTACTTTGGACTCAATTATTTTAATAACAAATGGCCTGGTGTCTCTGAAGACACTGCTGCCAAATAGTAGCTTGCAATTGCATTCATTTTCTTGTTCTATATTAGGGGTAAAGGAACATTTGTAGGTACAAGGTCATAAACTTGAGAATTTGCACAAACACTTCCCATAGTTTTCATCAGCAAGAGTTTCTTGGACATGCTCTAATTCTGCAGGCATCTGTAAGTAAGGAATGAATTGTGCCTTTTAACCAGGGCAATATTATTACTTCAACCCATTTTGTTTTTGCAGGCAGCCCCTGGGGGACAGGCCTCTCTAATGAAAATATCTGATGGTACATTGAAGTCTGTGCCAGCCACCTCACAACTCTCAAAGCCTGGAACCACCATGCTGAGAGTAGCAGGAGGGGTTATCACAACTGCCACTTCGCCAGCTGTGGCCCTCTCAGCAAATGGTCCTGCACAACAGGTGAGAATTAGCATGAACATACAAAATCATAATGAAACATAAAAGCACTAAAAACCCAAGATACTCAGAAGGCACACAAGTGGGCCATATTACTCTTTTTAAAAATAGAAATGTAATTTACATTTCCTAAAATTCACCATTTTTAAGTGTACAATTTAGTGGTTTAGATTATATCCCTAAGGTTGTGCAACCATTGCCATCTAATTCTACGAACATTTTTTTTCCATCCTGATAAATAATGCTCTGTACCCAGTAGCAATCGACAGACATTTGTGGTGTGTCTACCTTTTAACCAGAATGTATAATGCTGCCATAAACGTTTTGTACACGTTTTTGTATAATATATTTTCATTTCTCTTGGCTGTATACCTAGGAAAGGAATTGCTAGATCATCTAGTAACTATGTTTAAGTTTTTAAGGAACTGCCAAACTTTTCCAAGCGGCTGCACCATTTTAGATTTCATCAGCAATGTATGAGGATTCCAGTTTTTCCACATCCTTGCTGACACTTGTTCGTACTCATTTTTTAGAATTATAGCCAGTCTAGTGGGTGTGAACTCGTGATTCATTGTGGTTTTAATTTGCATCTCCCTGTAGCTAATGATACTGAGTATCTTGTGGGTTTTTTGTGTTGTTGTTTTTTTTAAGATTTGTGTACCTTTAGAGAAATGTCTATTCAGATCGTTTGCCCATTATTTAATTGAGTTATTTATTATCTTTTCCTTATTGATTTAGATATACAGTGTGGCAGATCCATAAAATTGAATATGATTCAGCTATAAATAGGAATGAAATCTTTTATAAATGTGGTCACACTGTGATACCGCCTCATTTAAAAAATTTCCTGGCTCATGAAATCTAGAAATGTAGGAACCACCAAACTAGAGAAGCAGTCTTTCTAAATGGCATTACATTTAATAAGTAGGCAATAATAGCTAGTGGATAATATTTATTGAGTATGCTGCATGGCCGTCACTATTCTCCATAAGTTACTGCTGTCTTTTGTATTTCTGTTATATCTGGCCCTGCGGATGAGCAGTCAGAAGGAACAGCTCCCAGTTCATCATCCACTGTAGGTTCCATAATGAAAACTGCTGGGCAGCAGCAAGTGTGTGTGAGCCAGGCCACCATGGGAACCTGCAAGGCTGCTGCTCCCTCTGTCATCAGTGCCACGTCCCTGGTGTCCACACCTAACCCCATCTCCGGGAAGGCTACAGTGTCAGGTCAGTTGTGTCATAATGATATTATTTCTCCCTTCCTTCTTTGGCTATCATATTTTTGCAAGGTCTTAAACAATATTTTTATAATTTAATCCTCTCCCAAGGATATTTTTTTATTGATTTTAGTGAGAGGTGGGGAGAGAGAGAGAGAGAAACATAGATTGGTTGCCTCCTGAACATACCTCAGCCGGGGACAAACCTGCAAACTGGGTGTTTGCCCTCACTATGAATTAAACCAGCAACCTTTCAGTGCACTGGACAACGCTCAACCATCTGAGCCACACTGATTTTTTTATTGTATTTATTCACTAGAGGCCCGATGCACAAAATTCATGCAAGAGTAGGCCTTCCTTCCCCCAGCTGCCAGCACCAGCTTCCCTCTGGCACCCAGGACCCGGGCTTCCTTCGCAGCCCCGGCTTCATCCGGAAGGTTATCCGGGAGGATGTCCGTTCTAGTTAGCATATTACACTTTTATTATTATAGATTTGTTTGTTTATTTTTATTAATCCTCACCCAAGGATATTTTTCCAATTTTTTTTTTTTAAAGGGAGAGGGAAAGACGGAGAGAAACATCGATGTGAGAGAAACACATCGATTGGTTGCCTCCTGCACAAGCCATGACCAGGGCCTGGGCCAGAGAGGGGCCTGCAACCAATGTACATGCCTTGATCAGAATCGAACCTGGGACCCTTTGGTCTGCAGGCCCATACTTTATCCACTGAGCCAAACCAGCTAGGGCCACACTGATTTTTAAGTAAATAATTTAATGATTTTTAAATGCCATAATAAAATCTTAGCCATCTGGAGCTTTATTGTGTATTTTAGCTGCTTTCATAGTGTAATTTTGTTACCAAGTACCAATTTTTTTTAAATCAGTTTTAAATGGAACTCATAAAATATCATACATCTCTTTGCTTTTACAAACAAAACATATGAATTAGCTTTGCTGACTCTTTAACATTAGTTATTGTGTTGGGTAGTATTAGGGTGACATGCTTGAGGTCTGACAAGATGAATGGTGTATTTTTGACACTGAAGGGCACCAGAAAAGTGTGCCTTTTGCTCTGTTGGGTAACATAGCACATACATCTGGGAGCCTTATTTCAAATAACTTGCATATGCACAGGTTGCGGGAGTGTGTAGGAGGGGGTTGATGGATGTTTCTCTCTCATCGATGTTTCTGTAATCTCTATCCCTTTCCCTTCCTATCTCTTTAAAAAACAAAACAAAACAAAAAAAAACTTGCTTCAGTTTCCTGATAATAATACTTGCCTCATAAAGTTGAGAGGATTGAATGAGTTAATTTATTAATGCATGTCTGGCATGTAGTAGCTAGTCCTATATAATAAAAGGGTAGTATGCAAATAGACTGGTCACTATGATGTGCACTGACCACCAGGGGGGGCAGACGTTCAATGCAAGAGCTGCCCCCTGGTGGTCTGTGCGCTCCCACAGGGGAAGCACCACTGAGCCACAAGCTCTGCAGCAGTGCTAAGGACGGCTTACTTCTGTCAGTCAGAATCCTCCGAGGGCTCCCAGACTGCAAAAGGGTACAGGCCAGGGTGAGGGACCCCCCAGCCCCCACATGCACAGATGTCATGCACCTGGCCTCTAGTATATAAATAATTGCTGCTATTATCATTTTCAGTGTCAGCATTGTTGTTAATCTACATTTCCTTATCCACAATTCTAAAATTCAAAAGCTGTGAAAACCAAAGGTTTGTTTTTTACTTTCATAACTAATTTTAGGGTGAAATTTAACCTCCATTAATAGGCTATTTATACTACTTAATATGGATATTTGTATTTTGCTGAAGAAATATTAATGTATTTTATTGCATTGTGCTGTCCTAGATGCCAGGGGCTGATGTAGTTTGCAGCATTGTCTCAGACTTGAGAGAGATCAGTTTTGTTTTTTTCTACAGTCTAATCCAGATGCTTTTCTAAAATACTATAAAAATGTCACAGCAATGTCAAACTGTTATAAAAGTTTCTGAACACTCTTAATTTCCATAGTAATATAACAGATTAGTGTCTTATTGTAGATTGATAACAGTGTACCAATTGGCATGATAAACAGAAAAAAATGAGTATCACTTAATCATGCATAAACACACACACACACACACCTTAATCCCTTTGGATAAAAGATTGAGGATATTGTTGTTCTTATTATAATCATTGTCATCACTACATTCTGTACATGACTCTAAATCAGGGGTGGGCAAACTTTTAGACTCGAGGGCCACAATGGGTTCTTAAACTGGACCGGAGGGCCGGAACAAAAGCATGGATGGAGTGTTTGTGTGAACTAATATAAATTCAAAGTAAACATCATTACATAAAAGGGTACGGTCTTTTTTATTTTTTAGTTTTATTCATTTCAAATGGGCCGGATCCGGCCCGCGGGCCGTAGTTTGCCCACGGTTCCTCTACACCAAGCCCCATGTCTTGTTTGCTTTGGGGTTGTTAGAGGAGACCAGAAGATTAAGGCTAATCCGTTTATCCATGACTTCCACCTCCCAGTTGAAATGATCAAGTTCTATCTAGTATAAGTAGTGTTCTGCTTTACTAACTGTTTGGAGGCACGTGTCAGAACCAGAGTAGATACTATAAGAACTGAATGCCCTCCCCTTTTCTAAGTTTTTAGCATGCAGTAAATGAAGTCTCCCTGCCTTTACGTTCTAGTTTCATAAGATGCTGTGATGAAACTTTCTGAATAATATTTTCATAACAGAATCAAAGTATTTCCTACTGACCAGTAACTTTTTAATTACAGTTTGTGTGCATTATAAACTAGTTTGAACAGGTCAGTCATCAGTGGGACTGGAGCAGAGTGGGCAAGGGAAAGAGCACTAGAGATGAAGTCAGGGTGATGGGGCCAAATCACTAGGGCCTCTAGCTCTTCCTAAGAACTTTGATTTTTACTCCAAGGGAAGCCACTGATGGGTTTTAAGCTAAAGGGTAACATGATCTGCCTTATCTTTTAACAGGATCACTGGCTGCAGCCTTTAGACTAAACTATGGGGCCCAAAGTGGAAGCAGGGAACGGACCAAGAAGTAGGCACTAAGAAAGAAAAGTCAATGATGTAAAAGGGAAACCCGTCAACATTAGACTAAAAGGAGTTCCAGAAAGAAAAGAGAAAATAGTGGGAAGGAAATGATCCGAAAAATGAAACAATTTAACCCAGAATTGAAGGGCATGAACTTCCAGGTTCAAAAGTCACAATGAATGAAAGATGGCTCACGTCAAGGCACAATTTGTTCATGAAATCACAACACCAGGGACAAAGAGAAGATCTTAAGAGCTGTCAGACAAAGAAAAGTTCAGAAATTACATATCATTGGCTTTTCAGCAGCAATGCCGGAAGCTAGAATACAGCTTTTCAAAATTCTAGAGGGAAATTACTTATAGTTTAGAATTCTGTAGTCAGCCCAAACAGTACTGAGTGTGAGGGTTGCCAGTGTATGTCCTATGCACCCTGTCTCAAGACATGACTAAAATACAAGTTTTATCAGAGTGAGGAGTTGTAGACCAAAATAGAGGAAGAGAACAGAATCCGACATGGAAGGCAAAGGGGACTCCAGAGTAACGGTGGAGGATATCCCCAGGATGAGAGCTTTGCCGCAGGCCTAGAAAGCAACATCCAAATTGGAGCAGATCAGCGAGCTCCAGGAAGGACATCTCTTATAAAATGGAACTGTAAATTATTTAGATTTGACTATGTGGAGAACTGTATTAAAGGGTGGTTTGCAGCAATCTTGAAGAAGTGAAGACTTAGATGTTAAAAGAGAATTAAACAAATGAGAAGGAGGAAATTATTAAGCCCAGAAAATAAAATGGAATCATAGTATCGTGGTATTCTTTGCATCGATAGAGAATAATATTTGAGTATTAAGAAAGAAAGAGTATAAGTACCTTAATGTGCTTAAGTCTTAATAGTCAGTATGTAACATCAAAATGAATCAAGACTTACAATATATACATTCTTTTAAGAAATACTGAAATAAATATTAAAAGAAACGACCAAAAGGGTTAAAAGTGGGTGCTACTGCCCTGGCTGGTTTGGCTCGGTGGATAGAGCATCGGCCTGCGGACTGAAGGGTCCTGGGTTCAATTCCAGTCAAGGCCACATGCCCGGGTTGCGGGCTAGATCCCCATTGGGGGACGTGCAGCAGGCAGCCGATCAATGAATCTCACATCATTGATGTTTCTTTCTCTCCCTCTTCCTTCCTTTCTGAAATCAATAAAAAATATATTGAAAAAAAAAGTGGATGCTGCCTTAACCGATTTGGCTCAGTGGATAGAGTGTCGGCCTGTGGACTGAAAGGTCCCAGGTTTGATTCTGGTCAAGGGCATGTACCTTGGTTGTGGGCACATCCCCAGCAGGAGGCAGCTGATTGATGCTTCTCTCTCATCAATGTATCTAACTCTCTATCCCTCTCCCTTCCTCTCTGTAAAAAAATCAATAAAAAAAATTTATATGTATATATATTTTTTAAGTGTATGCTACTGATGAACTAGACAATGCTAGGGAGGTTGAGCAAAGGATGACTATTTTTAGTTATAAGCGTGTTAGCACTTTTTATTTTCAACTGATAAGCATGTAATATTTTAATAAAAAAGAATTTAAAAAACATGAAAATAGCCTGGCTGGTGTTGCTCAGTGGTTGAGCATCAACACAAGTACCAGGAGGTCATGGTTCAATTCCTGGTCAGAGCACATGCCTGGGTTGTAGATCAATTCCTTCCTCTCTCTGAAATAAAAATGTGTTTTTTTATAAAATGAAAATATCAGGTCATTGTTTTACTCTCCAGTGGCATGTCTCAAGAAGTACTTGTAACGATTGGTTTAACATTCATCTATTGCAAAAAAAGGTTTTCTTTTTTTATTTAAGGCTTTCTTCTAGAAAGTACTTCAGGTATTCCTTTCCTTAAAGCAACTGCTTTCCGCTCGCTAAAGTATCTTTAGCTGCTGATGCTGTTTCTTTTTTTTTAAATTAAATCTTTATTGTTCAGATTATTACAGTTGTTCCTCTTTTTTCCCCCCATAACTCCCCTCCACCCAGTTCCCACCCCACCCTCTGTCCTTCCCCTCCCCGCACTGTCCTCATCCATAGGTGCACGATTTTTGTCCAGTCTCTTCCCGCATCCCCCACACCCCTTCCCCCCCAAGAATAGTCAGTCCACTCCCTTTCTATGACCCTGATTCTATTATAATCACCAGTTTATTCTGTTCATCAGATTATTTATTCACTTAATTTTTAGATTCACTTGTTGATAGATGTGTATTTGTTGTTCATAATTTGTATCTTTACCTTTTTCTTCTTCTTCTTCTTCTTAAAGGATACCTTTCAGCATTTCATATAATACTGGTTTGGTGGTGATGAACTCCTGTAGCTTTTTCTTACCAGTGAAGCTCTTTATCTGACCTTCAATTTTGAATGATAGCTTTGCTGGATAAAGTAATCTTGGTTGTAGGTTCTTGGTATTCATCACTTTGAATATTTCTTGCCACTCCCTTCTGGCCTGCATAGTTTCTGTTGAGAAATCAGCTGACAGTCGTATGGGTACTCCCTTATAGGTAACTGAGTTTCTTTCTCTTGCTGCTTTTAAGATTCTCTCTTTGTCTTTTGCTCTTGGCATTTTAATTATGATGTGTCTTGGTGTGGTCCTCTTTGGATTCCTTTTGTTTGGGGTTCTCTGTGCTTCCTGGACTTGTAAGTCTATTTCTTTCACCAGGTAGGGGACGTTTTCTGTCATTATTTCTTCAAATAAGTTTTCAATATCTTGCTTTCTCTCTTCTTCTGGCACCCCTATAATTCGGATGTTGGTACACTTGAAGTTGTCCCAGAGACTCCTTACACTATCTTCGTATTTTTGGATTCTTTTTTCTTTTTGTTTTTCTGGTTGGGTGTTTTTTGCTTCTTTGTATTTCAAATCTTTGACTTGATTCTTGGGATCCTCTAGTCTGCTGTTGGAACTCTGTATAATATTCTTTATTTCAGTCAGTGTATGCTTAATTTCTATTTGGTCCTTTTTCATAACCTCGAGGGTCTCACTAGATTTCTTGAGGGTCTCACTAAATTTATCAGCGGCTTCTAGAAAATTCTTGAAAAACCTTATAAGTCTGGTTTTGAACTCTATATCCAGTCGTTTGCTTTCCTCCATTTCTGTCATTTGTGACCTGTTTCTTTGTCTCCGCATTTTTTATGCTTCCCTGTGTTGATAGAGTGGCTTTCTGTGTTAGGTGTCCTATAGGGCCCAGTGGCTCAGCCTCCCCAATTACCTGAGGTGGACACTCTTGGTGCACCCTTTTGTGGGCTTTGTGCACAGTCTTGTTGTAGTTAAGCCTTGATTGTTGTAGGTATCACTGGGAGGAATTGACCTCCAGGCTAATTGGCTGTGAGAATCAGCTGTGTCTGCAGTGGGAGAACTTCTGTGCTGGAGACACCCTTCTGGGGCAAGACTTGCTTCAGTGGGGCTTTAGTGCTCACTGAGTCTGCCCCCTGAGTGTGTCCCTTATGGATCTGAGGAGTTGTAATCTGGATGGTCCCACTCTGACCACGGGGTACACTGGCTGTTGGAACTCTAAGGAGGTACTAATTTAGCCTCTGCCTGAGGCTACCCAGCAGGAGCTATGGAGAGATCTGCAGATTCCTCTTCTTTGTTTGGGGTTTGGAGATGCCCAGATGAGGCCCAGCTGTGAAGCAATGCAAGCTGCTGTGGGGCCTTGGGCCTTCTTTTGGAAGTTCTGGGCCTCTCTGACCCAGCTGCAGTTTGTTAGGTAATTTTCAGATTGTAGAGGGCCAGGCCTTTGATATGCAAAAGCCTCTGCGCACAGCTTGGGTGGGGCGGGGTCTCAGGGGATCAACAGGGTGGAGCAAGCTGCTATGGTTGCTCCTCAGTCCTACCCTAAGAGGCCCCCCGGGTCTCACTGTCCCGTGGTAATCGCTGCAGGCACCTCTGAGAGAAAGCCGCCTTCGAGTTCCGAATGATGCCAGACAGTCCAGTTTCTCCCCGTATGAGTCTGGGTCCCCAGAGACTCATCCGGAACTGGAGTTCAGAGCAGTTGGGAGCTTGAGACTCCCTCCCGATTGAAAAAGACAACCGTGTCCTCAGTTGCCAGCCCTTTCCACATGCGCCTCCTTACCTCTGCACTTTACTTCCGCACCTCCTCTGAGTCTCAGTGTGCTTTTCTCTTTCCTTCTAGTTGTAGAATTTCCACTCAGCCAGCCTTCCTGTGGTTCTGGATGATGTCCGTTTTGTCTTTTAGTTGTATTTTTGAAGTGGTTGTTCGAGGCAGCAATTTCCGGTGTTTACCTATGCCGCCATTTTGGTTTCTCTGCTGATGCTGTTTTAAGTAATGACATTGTAACAGGGGTTTGTGTTGTACCTGTTGTGCTCTCTCACAGCAACGCCCTTTGCATTTTACTGGCCCTCTGAATGCCTAGCACAGTTCTGTAGTGGAAATGGGAATGTGGAAACAACCTTTAAAGGAAAGTGGGGGAGGATGACCCTTTCTAAAATTCCAAGTTGAGAATCTCTGGTGTTTGACAAATAGAGGCTGCACAGAGATAGGCGCTTGTAAGGGACAGCGAGTAGACAGAGTGAAGTATTAACACACAGGGATGGTATGAGGGGATGCAGGTCAGTTGGGACCAGATGAAAATGGACTCTGAATGCTTTGAAACTAATTTTGGAAACTTTCTATAGGCAGTCAGGAGTCAGAGAAGATTTTTAATGGCAGAGAAATGGCAGTTATTTAAATCAAAATATAAATTCTATATCCAGATTTGTACGTATTACAGCTATATACAAAATAAATTGTCATAGGAAACAAGCATGAAAAAGAACTCTCAAAATGTTCAATACTGGTTGTCTTTGTAGTAGAACTTTAGGTGACTTTTTCTTTTCTATTCTGCTTTTCCAAAAATTTCTGTATTTGTGATTGTGAGGCAAAAATAAATCATTATCATCACACCATTGTTTCATTGTGAAATCTGTCACATCCATGGCCTCATACTTACAGCTCTTTGTTTATTGAAAGGGTGAGTGTCCTAAGAACTTCCTCTTGTGAGAAAATATAAATGCTCACGAGGGCAGGAACTTCAAGGAAGCATCTGATCTTCAGCTTGGCCCTATCTTCCAACTTATTTTAGGATTGCTAAAGATTCACTCCAGTCAATCCAATCCCCAGCAGGCGGTCCTGACCATCCCCAGCCAGCTCAAACCACTCAGTGTAAATACATCTGGAGGTGTGCAGACTATACTGATGCCCGTGAATAAAGGTAAGACCTTCAGCAGGGCTGTCCTACTGTGGTTGTCTGCAGGTCTGTCGTGGGGGAAGTCCATGTTCTGTCAGGTGGTGACTGCTCCCCCTTGCACAGCCTGCCTTTGGCTGTCACCTTCTCCCTGGCACCTTGAGCTCTAGAACAGCAGCGCCAACCGTTTGGACCTCGCGGACCACCAGTGATCCGTGGACCACCAATTGGCGAGCGCTATTTTAGAGCACCAACTCTAGGACTGACCGTACAACCCAGGGGGCCTGTGGCTTCTAATAGCTGCCCATTTTTAAAGTTGAATAGAGAAGGAGCACTGTAAGCATTTATGAGACTTCATAAATGGATTTTTATTTTCTTAATGACAAACCCCCATTTCCACAGTTGATGGATATGATTCAGTTACCCTAGTACTAATAGTAAATAGCCTGCCTTGTCAAAATCACTATTAAAAAGGACCTTCATTTCAGTTGCACTGTGATTGTCTTGGGCTATTAGTCTAAATTGGGCTCTCATCTGTTAGATCATCCTCATTATACAATACTTCCTTTATTATATCCTCCCCTGCCCTTTCTTGCTTTTAGTGGTTCAGTCATTTTCTGCCAGCAAATCACCTACCATCCTGCCGGTAGCCGCCCCCACTGCAGTTGTCCCCAGCTCTGCTCCAGCAGCTGTTACAAAAGGTATGTAGTTTCTCACAGTATATCTGCCCTCAGGTTTTATGCAGGACATTAATGAGTCCCTTGGGTCTACAACCCAAATATTTTTCAGCATCTGTGGATCAGCCACCTCAAAAATGCTTACTGTTTACATATAGACTTGACATTGAGGGAAGCATAGAGATGTAGCATCATTTCTGCCCTTCAAGAACGTGTAATCATGTTGAAGAGAGTTGACTGAGAGATAGTAAGTAATGAGTGATAAATGCAGGATAAATGGATTCTGGAATGTTTCAGTCTAGGACAGGGGTGGGCAACCTTTTTGTGAGTGCGTGCCAAAACCAGCAAAATCTCTGACTCAAAATTCCTCTGCGTGCCAACCCTAATTTTTTTGAGAACATGTTACACCTACTTGATATCTCTTAAGGTGTACGTATGTGAAGAACCTTGAAGAAATAATAAAATTCATTTGAGCGACAAAAACACAGTATATGATGATGAAAAATACATTTATTTTTTAATGTATACATGTACACTGATAGTCGGACAGAAAACATAATTTATGACTCGGTTTGATATTATCAGTGGGACTTTCGCTGCTGCATCACTGATGACAGAGATTTTAAATCAGGTTTATATTTCGTGACCTTCAAAGATATGCACGAGCTACTACTTTCATCCGTCAGGCTACTCCTATTACGAGACTTAACAAAAGTCATCAGTGAGAACAAAGCGTATGTGGATGAAACCAAAACACTGGTCGGATCTAGGAAGGCAGGGAGAGTTAAGACAGAAGCATAGAAATTGCTCTCCCCTCTCTCGTCAATCCATGTCTATGGTCTTTAAGATAACTTGTTATGTAAAATTATTTATCTAAGATGCACCTACACTGAATTTATCTGAAAAATAAAAAAGTCGATACTAAGAAAAAAATTGTAAATGGAAGATTATAAGAGAGAGTTTCGTGTGCCAGCAAAAGTTACTGGCGTGCCATGTTTGGCACGTGTGCCAGGGGTTGCCCACCCCTAGTCTAGGATGTCTGATCAGGGTTGGTGGATGTGGAGGAGGATAGGACTTTGTATGGACATGGATTGTCGCCTGGATTTTGAAAGGATGAAGACTTTGTAGCTGTGGAGAGTCAGGAGCATGCTGGACTAAGGGGACAGTCGAGACAGACCCACAAGACCAAAGCTAACAGTTCTTCCCTTGTCTGCTGACTGTGATGACAGGCGCCATCTCAGGCCCCCACCATGTCCCTACCACAGCTGCTGTGGCACTTCCCTCACTGGGTTTCCACGAAGGGCTTTTGTTTCTGCTTGCACGTGTCCTTCCATCATTGCTCCCTAACAGCTCTCTCTTTGTTACTCTTCCCTTGTAGTGAAGACTGAACCAGAAACTCCTGGGCCAAGCTGCCTCACTCAGGAGGGTCAGACAGCAGTGAAAACAGAAGAGAGTTCTGAGCTGGGGAACTATGCTATTAAGTAATTATTTCCGTCCTTGCTAAGGGAGTTGTGCTCTGGATGTTTTTCTGAAACATTTAAAAAGCCATGCCTGGGACAGTTGAGTGTGTGTAGAGTTGTGGGTGTGTATTATTAAGCCCCTTGCCGGGTGGAGACCTGTCCGTGTGGTGATCAGGTATTGATGCACAGCTCCCGAGTCTCCATTTTACACGTTGATGGGCCTGAGGCATCACCTTACCTGTTGTCTCCGGAGCCTCAGGTGGAATTACAGACCTCCCTCCAGCGCTTGCCAGCATGTATATACTTTGCACATGATGTAATTACTCAGGTGTGTACACATTTTTTGTCCAAGTACCCACGTACCTGCCTAAACAGCTGCCTTTTCATGGGCCATACGCACTCATTGCTTCTAAAAACACTTCATGCCCTGGCTGGTGTTGGTCAGTGGTTGGAGCATCAGCCCATGCACCAAAGAGTTGATTCTGTGTCAAGGGCACGTACCTGGGTTTGGCAGGTTTGGTCCCTGGCCCTGGTTGGGGCATGTGGGGGAAGAGGCAACCAATCGATGTGTATCTCACATTGATGTTTCTCTTCCCTCTCTCCCCCCCACCCCCAAAATCAATGAAAAAAATATCCTCAGGTGAGGATTAACAAACAAACCAAAAAAACTTCATATGATTTTCCAGTTTCCAAATTTGTGCCCATCTCTGACCACATATTTTGATGTATCTCAGGCTGCTGGGGACAGTAGAAAATTATCCGTTTTCCCACGATAGTGGACAGCTTTTGACCTGGAATAACACTAAGACAGGCATTTTTATTACAGGAATTTTTGCTCTAATGGCAAGTCACCATGCAAAAAGGTTCTGTGGCTATTTACAAATATAAGTAAAATAATGTCTACTATTTGCATAATTTGCCATTCCTGGGGTCTCATCTGTTTATTTAATCTGATGTTTTCTTTGTAAGTATAGAATGATCTCCTTTTATAGAGAAGGGTGTCTATGGAAGGAAAGACTGCCTGTATAATTAGTTTAAGTTTTAACTCCCTCAGAGAGGGGGGAATAAGTATATAAATTTATGTGTATATATGGCTAGAAACTGTTATATGCATTTACAACCTCAATTTTCTTTTCTCCTTCTCAGGATAGACCATTTAGAGACTATCCAGCAACTCTTAACGGCAGTAGTAAAGAAGATCCCATTAATCACTGCAAAAAGTAAGACACTTATACTAAATATATGGCTGCATTTTTTAAAAGCTGTGAACTACTTGGGATATTGAGTCAGCTTAATCACTTGTACTGTAATTCATACTGCAGTGGTTATCTTAGAGGTTTGGCTACAGCTATAGCTCATTTACAGGGTTTTAGAATTCATAGTATCTTGGTCAACTAGTTAGTCTTTTACTGTCTTTAGTGTTTGACCTGCAAGAGGAATTTTTCACATTTTTTGTATATAAATCATTAATGTGTTATGTATATCATTAAAGCTGCATTCGTTTTTAATATTTATAAGGAAAGAAATTAACATTTGCCTACAGTGTGCCAGAATAAATCATTAATGTGTTATGTATATCATTAAAGCTGCATTCGTTTTTAATATTCATTTATAAGGAAAGAAATTAACATTTGCCTACAGTGTGCCAGACTCTGCAGGCTCATTGCATTTACTGTCTTATTTAATCAGTCTCTTGTGGGCTGTCATCTCTGTTTACAGATGAGAAAGTCAAGGGTAGTAAAATTAAGTAACTGCGGAAGCTGTGGGTGGTGAAGTAGGCTACAGCCCCAGTTCTGTTTGACTCCAAGGCCTCTCATCCTCCCTCCTCCACTCGCTGTCGCTGCGAAATGCATGATTGTCTGCCCTGTTGCTGCCGTTGTTGGCCAGACTGAAGCTGGCTTCTCAGCACAGGTGTTCTAACATTAGCAGCCTCTTCTGAGGGCAGGCTGCCTGTGATACTTGGGCAAGATCACCCTGAACATTTAGAGGGAAGGGATGGAGCACATGAGCGTACTATATTCATGCAAGTGTGAGAATGGTAGGCCGAGTACAGACTGCCCTGCTCATTTTACTCCCAACAGTAATAACAAAGGAAGTATCTTTTTTCCGTGGTTGAAGTTTAAGGGGTCATTTTGAGGCAGTTCAAAGAATACTTTCAATAACATGTTCCTAGCCCAGCAGAAAAAATCACTCAAAAATCTTTTTTTAAAAATTTAGGTACAAATGCCTCAGGGTATTAGAGCTGGAAGGCAGTTCAGAACCGTCTCTCCCAGCAGTCTCATCCTCCAGATGAGAACACTGGAGCCCAGAGAGGTGACGCCAGGTCCCCGCCCACGAAGTTAAGGGCACAGCCAGAGCCAGGTCTTGGGTCGTCTGGCTCCTGGAGGAGTTTTATTTCCACTTATTTTAATAGCTTCAGCCAGTGGATTACCTTTCTCTACCAAAGAAGGGTGCTGTTTTGAGTGCGCACAAAGGAGATGCCTTCTCTTAAGGAGAAGCATCTGAACTTGCCCGGTAAGGAACATACTTCAATGAGGAAGTCTAAAGAAACTTTGGGACATGCTTCCAACAAATAAGGCTTGAATTAAATCATGGTTTTATTCAGAGTTTGCTGGATCTGTGCCTTCTAGGTGAAGATGCCAGCTGTTTTTCTGCCAAGTCTGTGCAGCAGTATTATGGCTGGAACATCGGAAAGAGGAGAGCCGCCGAGGTAACCCATGTCTACCGTGTGCATTCTGCCCGCTTCCACAAGGCTTGTCTTATGGACCAGTGATAAAATGTGAAGCCTATTTTGTTAATATTTGGTGATAGAATCTTTTCCTCAGTTGCATATCTCGTTCTTCAAGACTTGTAGCTAGCCTTTGAAAGGTCCATTTTCTTTTTTTGCATTGGTAAACACTTTTACAAAATTCTTTAATGAATTTCAGTATATTAAAATTCAGTCAAGTGTTTATTGAGTACCTCCAGTGCCAGACAGTGGGGTTATGAGGAAACAGGGTGTACAAAGGCATGCTTGGGAGCTATGAGAAGGTCATTGCAAAGGGTTTGGGGGAGGTTGGAGGAGAGGAAGTGGGAGATAATAGGTTGAGACCAGGTGAAACGCCTTGTAGGCCAACTTACATTGAGGAGAGCCATTTTATTTTATAAGCACTATGTAAAAGTTCTTTCCCCCTTTTTTTAAATTGAGGATTAACACAGATTGTTTTCTTTAGAAAAAAATGATTCTAACAAGTTAGCAGGGTGATTTACAATTGGGTGATTTGTTTGAACACTACTAAGTTGAAGAATTTGGTTATGATTCAAAAAAATTTTTTTTAAGTGGCAAAGAGCAATGACAATGCGAAAGGTCTTACAAGAAATACTGGAGAAGAACCCCAGATTTCACCACCTGACACCCCTGAAAACCAAACACATTGCTCACTGGTGTCGCTGCCACGGCTACACCCCACCTGATCCCGAGAGCCTGAGGAGCGACGGAGACTCCATTGAGGACGTGCTGACGCAGATCGACAGCGAGCCAGGTCAGCCTTCAGGGGAGCAGCCGGAGGCCTGTCCCCTTGGCACACGCTCATCTCTTCCAACCCCTGCAGTTTACTCAGGACTCCACGAGCTACCGTGGAGAACAGGAGCCTTTGCTCACTTCTGACCCTGTGACTCTGCCCTCCCCTAACACAGCCCCTGTAGAACTATTTATACCCAAGTGCCATGTCCCACCAGCAGTGTTGTCCCAGGTCATACAATAGGCACACTGTGTGTTCAGGAGTCTCCTCCTCAGCACCATTTCTTCTTGGAAGACTGTGCTAATCCACCTCCTTTCTTCCAGGCAGAAGTGACCTCTTCCTTTGTGACCTTATAACCCGCCTAGACGGGTCCGACCTCCCTGAATCTGGGGACACTGCCTTATCTGTCTCTTCATCTGCGGACGTGGCTAGGAAATGTACCACCCAGCGTTGGGAGGACGTACAGACGTAAACAACTAACAGTGTTGCAGATAAAATGAATTTTTTTATGATAAAAACATAAGCAGCTGTGTTGTTGTGGGGTGAGGGATCAGTGCCTAAAAGATATATTGGGAGAATATTTTGAGTTTCACCTTAAAGAGTAAGAAAGGTTGCCTGACTGGTGTGTCTCAGCGGTTGAGTGTCAACCTATGAACCAGGAGGTCAGTTTATTCCCGGTCAGGGCACATGCCCGATCCCTAGTGGGGGGCATGCAGGAGGCAGCCAATCAGTGATTCTCTTTCATCATTGATGTTTCTATCTCTCCCTCTCTGAAATCAATGAAAAAATTATATATATATATATAATTTTTTAAAGAATAGGAAGGGTTGTTTTCTCCTCCAAACCCCATTTCTGTAGAAAAACAGAAGTTCTGCCTCCCCGTCTGAGGAAACCTGGAGCACAGGGAGGGTGGGGAGGGTCCTTTAAGACTTAGTGCAAGTCTCATTTCCCCCACGGAGCTTTCCCAAGACCCCCCAATGCAGGATGACCCCTCCCTGCCCTGATCTCCAGCAGCACTTAATGCAGAGCCTGGGAGTTTGTCATATTTATGCAACTAAGCTCTGGAGAGCAGAGACCACGTTGGTTACTTCTGTGCTTCACTGGTAGTAAATGTAAGGCATGATGCTCCACATATAATGGGATCCCCGTTAATATGACTGATTAATTGTGGGCGCCCAGTCAGTAAAGCAGAAGTAGCCAGGAGCAAGGTGCTCCTCCTCCATCCCATGGCTGGTCTGACTCACTCGTCCAGAGAGTGAGGGGGTGTGCTAGACCAGCGGTCGCCAACCTTTCGACCTCACAGACCACCAGAGGTCCACGGACCACCGGTTGGCGACCGCTGCACGGGAACATGCCTAGAGCCCCTGCCGGCTTGAAGTGCTAATGCTCTTTGTTAGGTTTTGTGTAAATCAGCTTATGAAAGACTGGGTGTGAGCTGTACCTAAAATGATAGCGGTACTTCTCTCTGAGCAGTGAGAACATGGGTGATTTTCGTTTTCTTCACTGCACATTTCTAAATTTTCCACATTTAAAAATATGAAAAAAATTAGTCATTAATATTTGAGGGATGGGGAGATGGTCTAGTTTTGGGTGGTATGAGTCAGAATTATGTACTGGCTGTGTCGTCTCAGGTGGCAGTGCTATCAACATACACCTAGCAGGGTGCCTTCTGCTTGTCTACCTCATGAGTTACTAGTTCTCATAATTACAGAGCCATCGCATTTTAGGGCCAGACGCTCAGTTCCCTTGATACTTACTCCTCTTCTCTGGGTCTCAGGCCCTTGGTCTTACCCAAGTGGCAAGTCCTTTTCTTTGGTCACCACAGCTGTTCTGAGACTGATCACCTGTCCTTTAGAGTGCCCGTCGTCATTCTCCTCTGCCGACAACCTGTGCCGGAAGCTAGAGGACCTCCAGCAGTTTCAGAAGAGAGAGCCGGAGAATGAGGAGGAGGTGGACGTCCTCAACCTCTCAGAGCCATTGCAGATAAACGTCAAAAAAGAACAGGAGGAGAAGCAGGAAGAAATGAAATTCTACCTGCCACCAACACCAGGGGCTGAGTTTATTGGCGACATCACACAGAAGGTAGGCGCTGCGGCTTGTGACGCTAGATCACAAACCAGATGCGAGATGCTCGGACGTTCACCTGATAAACTCAGGCTGTGTTTCCCTTGGGCAAGAAGTTAATTACACGTGAAAAGGGTGCTTGCTGAGCGTGGAATTAAAGCAAAGGCAGTAGATTTTGTTATTTTCCATCTCCTTTTTTCTCATTTGCCTCAGTAGAAACACCTTTCTCTCGTGAGGGAGGCATATCATAATCTTTCCAAGTCAGACTTCAGAGGGTGAGCTTCCCCTTGCGTTTCCATAGCCCCCGGTGCCCTGTCTGCGGTGCAGATGCACCTCATGGCACAGGAGAGCAGTTGTCCCCTTTGAGAGAGCTCAGCAGCTGTCCAGCGTCTGCACCTACAGTTACTCAGGACCCACAGGGAAAGGCAGTGTGTGTTGCCACTTGCAGGAGGAAGTGAAAAACGCAGCCAGGCACTATTTCCAAGTATATCTACGCCACCTTTTGCAAACAGTGCCTTAGTCTGAGTCCAGACTTTCCAGTGTTTTGATCCCACTGTCGGGATTCATGGCAAATCCTGATCACGGTCTCCCATGAAGAGGATGTGGGGGTAAATGTGGGGTTATAATAGCATTTTAACCATCACTTAGAATCATGAGAAATAGGATATCTTTTCCAGCTGGACATCTCCTTGGGTATCAGAGAAATGTGCTTTGTTTAAAGAGGCTGTTCTCGTGTGCAAATAGGAGCTAATGCTTCCTTGGCTCTTCCAGATTGGGATCACCCTGCAGCCCGTGGCGCTTCACAGGAACGTGTATGCGTCGGTGGTGGAGGACATGATTCTAAAGGTGGGTGCCTGCTGGCAGCAGAGCGCCAGCCAGGTGCGGCAGGCTGGACGGGTGGCAAGCTGTTGAGGGTTAGGGACAAGGACAAACAGAACAGAGATGACAAGGTTTTCTTTCGTGTTTTGTTGTTGTAAATCCTCACGCGAGAATATTTTTCCATTGGTTTTTAGAGAGAGTGGAAGGGATGGGGAGAGGCAGAGAAAGAAACATTGATGTGAGACACACATCGATTGGTTGCCTCCCATATGCACCCTGGCCTGGGGCTGGGGATCGACCTGCCACTGAGGTACGAGGTACATGCCGGTGACTGGAATCAAACCTGGGACCCTTCAATGTATAGGCCAACTGAGCCAAACCGGCGAGGCCCCCAAGTTTTAAGATTTCTCACCGTATTCAGGCTTAAAGTTTTCTCTTTTTTGTCTTCGGACTTTGAAGTGAAGTATGGTTCTTCTAAGTGTAAACGCATCTCCAGTAAGAGTCGCTTTCCTGACGTCACTGTGATATTTTTAGTGTTACTTCAAGTGCTTTTTAAGGAGTTGGAGGTGAGAGTCGGTGCTCTCTCTGCTTCAAGAGGTGACAAAGGCAGTGCCTTGGGTTTCCTGCACAGATCACAACACAGCAGAGAAGCAGCCCCTCTCCAGCCCAGCCCGGGTTCAGCTGTTCCTTTCCTGGTGTCCTTCCCGCAGCAGAGGGTGCCACGTAACCCTCCCCTTGTTTCCTTTAAAACAACTCCTGATGGAGAATCACCCCGTTCCACTTGGCGTCGTGGCTTCTGTCATTGTGGCCTACTCTGTGGTCTGTTATTCCCACTTTTAATGTTTCCTTGAGGACTTCTGACCCTTAGGCACAGTTGTTTCCAAGGCGTAGGGTACGGGCTGGGGTCAGATCTAGCCCTTCTTGCCAGAGCAGGTGGCCGTTGCGAGAGTAACAGTGCGTTCTGTTGCAGGCTACAGAGCAGCTGGTGAGTGACATCCTGAGGCAGGCGCTGGCGGTCGGATACCAGGCAGCATCCCACCACAGGTACCGTTCTCCCTGCAGCCCATGGTGTCAGGCCTGCAGATACTTCCTGACAGTTCAGTTGCTCAGTAAGATGTTTTCTACTTAAGTCAGTCCAGGAGGAGATGGAGGTGTCCGTGCCTGGAACATTCTCAGAGGCAGACAGACTCCAGGTTCTAGTTGGTTATTTTGAGAAAACCTGTTGGTGGTGGAAGCTCAGATTTGCCCAGAGTCTGCATCTGCCCAGTCACGGCTCTGTGGATACCGTTCAGTAGGGCTGTGCTATGCTCCAGGGTTGGACAATTACCAGCTCTTTGCAATTAAAGATGGTAACTGTGTCCATTATATGTCAGACGTTGGGGCCAGGCATCCATATATTACCTGATTTTTTTTTTCATTGCAAAGCCCATAGTCCCCTTTTGGAAATTGGGAAACCTGGCTTTGTAAGGTGATCTTCCCTGGCTTTACCAACACATCCATGATAAACCTAGAGGCAGACCCAGAGCTCCCTGGCTGCGAAGCCCACTCACAGGCTCCCCACCAGCTTGCTGCCGCTCTCATTATCATTGATTGGAACACTGAGTTTTGTTCTTTTCCTGGGCCCTGACAGAATGGTAGCCAGGCCCTTGTTCCACATCCTGGCATTCCTTTCAGAGGAAGCAAATATTTTATCTCATTGTGATAAAGTTGTAAGAGTGACTGCGGACAGACGTAGAGGCCTGTCAGAGGACAAGGTCAGATTTCACAGGAACGTGGCATCGGGCACAGAGGCGTTCTGGTGGGCCGCTTTCTGTCCACTTGAAGTCCAGCAGCGGGCTGAGTGCCTTCTGGGCCCTTTCCCGCCCCCTGGCCTGATTGTGGAGATGGGGGGACTGGTGCTTTTGATGAGAACATTTGACATCACACATGGCCCGGCAGGACTCCAGCTACCATCTTCCCAGGAGACAGGCACTGAGGCCCAGAGCCGGGTACTTTGACTCAGCTCTCAGTCTGCGGAGACTGAGCCACAGCATACCATTGTTCTGCACTGCACGTGGCGTCCTTTTCCTCAGTCCCCAGCATCTATTTCTTAATCATTCAACCAGCTTTTTGAAGTCCATCTCATACCTATGGCTGGGAAGTCAGATTTGAGCCCTAAATAGGGCTGAATAAAGTGGGTAGGCCAAGTCTTCACCAAAGTTTTAAAAAATTAATAGGAAAGAAGAGAGAGAATGCCCCTGGCCACTCCCCAAGTGGCCCTAAGCCCGTGGTCGGCAAACTGCGGCTCGCGAGCCACATGCGGCTCTTTGGCCCCTTGAGTGTGGCTCTTCCTAAGCCTTAGGAATACCCTAATTAAGTTAATAACAATGTACCTACCTATATAGTTTAAGTTTAAAAAATTTGGCTCTCGAAATTTCAATCGTTGTACTGTTGGTGTTTGGCTCTATTGACTAATGAGTTTGCCGACCACTGGCCTATGCCTTGTCACTTACCATTACCCCCACCAGGGCCTGTGCAGGAGTTGGCCCTTTAGATAAACCAGTAGATACTTGAGAGAATTGCACCTAACCGCCTTTGTTTTTTGGACCAGGATTCCCAAAGAAATTACAGTGACTAACATTCACCAGGCCATTTGCAACATTCCTTTTCTGGACTTCCTCACAAACAAACACATGGGGATACTGAATGAAGATCAGTGAGTGGAATGAAGACACCCCTAGAAAAGCAGGATCTGTAGCTACAGCTGAAGCTTTGCACTGTGATGACTCTTCTGTTTGAGGAAGGAGGTGTATGTGCCTCAGAATATCATGGTTAACGCACCGTTCCCTCCACCTATTCAGTGAATCACCAGAGTGTTCAGTCCCAGGTCAGATCCCTTTAGGACAGGTTTCCTGGTTCTGGGGTGAAGCTGTGGGTGCATGCTGTCAGCTTGCATCTGTCCACTCTCTGTAAAGCTCACTAGAGGGTCCAGAGCTGGGCCAGGCCTGTGTATCAGGTCCTTCTCCCCTTGGGGCGTCCTTAAGGGGAAACCTTGGGCCTGACTCTCCCTCCAGGAGGAGAACATGAGTCTGGCAGGCTAGAGATTTCGCCCATTCTGTGGGTGGGTTATAGGCAGCCCAACGGTTAACCAGGCAACACCTGAAGGACTGGGCTCAGCACTCAGCGAGTGGCCACGGTGTGGAGAGCTGGCACTCGGCCCACGTGCATCGGTGACAGGACGCGGCAATGCTGTGTGGAAAACAAAGACCCGAAGGCTGCAGCCTGAGCAGAAGTCTTACTTTATGGAGCACGGGAGCATCACTACGGCCAGTCTGAGAGAGGAGGGATGGCCAAGTCACAGGCAAGGAACAGATACATTCCAGCGTTGGTCTGGAAAGGTTCGAGTATAACCAGGAGCCCTTAATATGTTCTTAAGAGACAATGCCCACAATGCCGGCTCCTGGCAGTCTCGCACAGCTTCGTGTGTGTGCCAGGCAGCAAGCTGGTGCCACAGTTCTCGGGTCACCCAGGCTGCACCAGGCTGAACGGCCAGCGGGAGCAGCTCCTGCGACAGCCCTGCCAGGGCTGTCTGTCCTATCGTGGATTCCATTTCCCCTTCTCAGTCAAGTTTTTTTGCACGAAGGAAAGTGTTTCAAAGAAACACTTGTGAGTGCCTTAAAGGTGGAGAAATGACTGCGGAAGCCGAAAGACAGGGGTACCTGCTCAGCAGTGAGAATAGATGATCCATGAGCAGGTGGGAGGGAGAAGTGAGGAGGAAGGTAGCCCTGTACCTGGATGACTTCCAGTTCCACTGAAGGTCCGCTACCCAGGCCTCCTAACAGTCTGTGGAAGTAATGAGTTTATTCCCAGTCAGGAAGCTGCCGAAGACTATTTGAAACCTGTGAGTCGGAGTCAAAGGAACTTACCTAGGCAACATAACTCGTGTTTTCATGAGTCCTGCAGACATTTGTCAGGAAAAGAAGGTGGGGAGGTGACACTATGAGAAACCTACCCACTTTTATTCATCTGAGGATTGCAAATGCAGGGGAAGGTCTGTTCAGTAAGGCAAGGGTGCCCCTGGCTTAGTGGTAAAACAGGTAGTAAAGGCTCAGCTAGTCACACACGGATGGGGTGTGGGCAAGTGCGTGGGTTCATTCAGCATTGGAATGTGACAGCCACAGGACAGAGTTTCATCCCAGTGAGAACAGACGGACTACAGGGACGAAAGCCTAAAGAAGTTACCTTTTTGAAAAAGAAATATTAAATGATTTAACAGCCCCCATATGTCTGTATTTGTATCATAATGTGTAATATAATTGTGTAACAGAAATACCTACAATAAATCTTTTAGTATTTGTGATGGGTTTTCTGAATTTGAATCACTACGCTTTGGTCAAGTTCTTATATTGCGTTAGAAAGAACCAGAATGGGGCAAAGATACAGGTATTTGTGTTAAATTCTCCCTCTTCTTTCCAAAAAAGAACATGAGGCTATCTGTGCAAGGAAAGGATAACAGCTACGTGTCTGAAAAAATTTTGGAAGATCCGTGTTGACACTGGACATACTGATTTCTGACAGCATGAGGCAAAGGAAAGCGGCTGAGCTCAGTTCAGAGCCTCCTTACAGCCACCGTGGAGAGGGACCAGCTCTGCCTGACACGTGTGGGCGTGGCTGGCAGGAGAGAACTGTCTGTACTGAGGTCTTGAAGAAGTTACTCCTGAGAGAGTCCTGCATGGCCATCTGCTATCATGGTGGCTAAAAACTACAGAAATGCAGAAACATTTCAGAATGACCACTCTGTGTCCACCCTTCCTTCACAGGGAGGGGCTTTGTGACATCCAAGTGCAGAGCTTTCTTGGGACCAGACCTCACTGGTGCCGACCTTCAGGGAGCTGAGTGCCTGGAGGAAGGAGAACGGGGCACTGCTGGGCTCCCTTCCTGCGTGTTCTCTCAGCGGAGACCCGACACAGCGGCCCCGTGCTCAGGACCCTCTTGCTGGTGGAGGATGGCGTGGGCGGGCTGCAGGGCCCAGGCTTCCTCAGAAGCTGCTCTCGTAGTTTAGCCTAAAGTCCTGGCGTTGCTAAATTCACAGGTGCAGAAGGATTAGTATTTGAGGCGGGTTTCTGAGCTCGAAGCACCACAGAGCGGGACTTGCTCTGAATGACCAGCTGGAAGGACCGCGGGGCTTCCCTCCACGGGGCCTCTGGGCTGCCTCCAGCTGGTGGCGGCGCTGCCGGCAGGGCTAACCTTGCTTATGGAATCAGGAATATTGAACTCTTCCTTTTGGCTGACGTTAGCTAACAGATTGAACTTTTATTTTTAAAAACTTGTCTCTTTACAGAATTAATACAAAAGTGCTTATTATATAGAAACTTTAGTAAATATGAGTAAAAAATTTAATTACCCGTAAATCCGCATCTTAAGGATATCTACCATTAGTATTCTAATGCATTTGTCACTGTATATTATATATGTGATTTGGGACCACATGGTTGAAACTGTTGTCTCAATTGCCTTTTTTTTAAAACTTTTTTTAAAGTATATTTTTATTGATTTCAGAGAGGGAGAGAAACATTAATGATGAGAATCGTTGATCACCCGCCTCTTGCATGCCCCCTACTGCGGACTGAGCCTGCAACATGGGCATGTGCCCTGACTGGCAATTGAACCCTAACCTGGAGACACTCAACCACAGAGCCACACCAGCCGGGTCTGTGGCTTCTTAAGTCCACTCCAGTAACACCACGTTAGGCCTTACTAAGACCTAGAGCCAGTGAGAGGAAGTTTCTTCGAACCCAGATGTCCTTTTAATTAATGAAGTCTGGTTAGGAAGGTTGTCAGGTGGGGTGTTTGAAAAGCCCTGTTCTAGTGCAATTCAAAAAGGTCTTTGGATGCAAGTATGCCAGCAAGAGGCAGGCTCGGGGAGGGAAGGCACCGCCAGGTGTGCCGGGTGAAGGGCAGGTCTGAGTGGGAGGGACTGTGTCAGCATCGGGGGAGATGGAGCAAAGCTGCACATGAGAATAGAGCTGACTCCCTGAGAAAGGGGTAGGAAAGAATTATTACAAAGCTGTACTCTGCTTACCGTCCTAAGCACCCTGCACATACACCCAGACTCTTAGCCAGGTCAGGGGGTTCGCCTCATTTTGCAGACGAGGAAACGGAAGCTTAAACTGCTCAGAGCTAGCAAATGGAGAAGTCAAGATCTGAGCCCAAAACTAGCTTCAAAGACAGTTGTTTACCTAGGCTCCTGGGAGGGGGGCACGTGAGGGAGCTAAGTGGCGGGAGGTTGGTGGGTTTTGTGAGGCCACATGCAACACCGGTGTGGACTGCAGCCAAGCGAGGGTTCTCGGGCTCAGTGAGCCTCCAGGGTATCAGCTGCAGCCAGGAGACATTCAAGTGCTTGTTATCAAGAGGAGGATGAAGGAAATCGTAGGAGAAGGTGCTCGTTTATAATTAAAGAAATAAACAAAAAATTGAAATAGTATATTTTTGCGTTTTAGTAAAATCTGAAACTCTCTCATTAATCTGTTCATTTCCCACAGAATGCCCTGCAGCAGTCTCTTAGCAACATCTAGTGTGCAAACCAATGAAGTCTGAAATAATAGAACCCTTTGTGTCAGCATATGGTTTTGGTTTTGCCTTTAAAATGATTCTCGGAGCATTTCCTTTGCTGGAATGAGGGGAAGGGCTATCCTACCAGAGGTAGCACCTCTGAGGGGTCACTCCCTTTGCAGCCTGAGCTAAAACACAGCCCCACCTCCACGCTGAAGGGCTTCTAAGACCCAAATGTCACGTCTTGTGGCTGAAATAAGTGCTCCAGACTAGAGTCCCCCTCGGGCTGGAGAGAGAAAAGTCCAAAGGGAATCCTTGTGCCTCCTTACCAAATTGACCTAGGCTGTGCTTCCAGTCTTAAAGATGGGACATAAACACCTTCAAGGGTTTGAAGGGCTGCTGTGCAAAGAGGGGACCAGGCTTGTTCCCCACAGACACACTGGCTGGAATTTTAAAGGAAAGAGAGTTTTCCAAAGACAAAATGAGCTGCCTCCTCAACAGGCAGTGAGCTCCCTGTCACTGTGGCAGGGCAGGCTTGAGAATAAAGGCTGGTGTAGATGACATTTAGGACTTTCAGGGAATGAAGCTAATACTGCAGTTTTCTTTAAAAAAAAAAAAAAAAAAAAAGCTCCCGGCCGGTGTGGTTCAGTGATTGAGAATCTACCTAGGAACCAGGAGGTCACAGTTCAATTCCCAGTCCGGGCACATGCCCAGTAGGGGGCATGCAGGAGGCAGCCGATCAATGATGCTCATCATTAATGTAACTCTCCCTCCCTCGCTCTGAAATCAATACAAATATATATCTTTAAAATAACATTAAATTAGAATTTTTTTAAAAAGCTCCCAGTCATGGCTGTGTAGCTCACTTGGTTAGAGCATCATCCCAATACGCCAAGGCTGTAGGTTCGATCCCTAGTCAGGGCACATACAAGAAATAGCCAGTGCATGCATGAATGTGGTAGAACAGCAAAGCAATATTTCTCCCTCCCTCTCTCTAAAATCAGTAAATAAAATTTGAAAATTACAAAAGAAAGAAGAGCTCTTAATTCTTAGCCAGCGTGGATGGTAGTTCCCTTCTAGTTATCAGTACGTTAAGGGAGAAGCTGGAATTAGTAAGAAAATGTGGGCTCAGACACCTTCCACAAGGTAAATGGCATTCATTCATTCAATACTTCAAGCATCCCGAGAAATTCTTTGTTAAAAATGTAAGGGTCACCCAAGCGGGTTTGGCTCAATGGATAGAGCATCGGCCTGCGGACGAAATTGAACCTGCGGAGTCCCAGGTTCAATTCCAGTCAAGAGCACATGCCTGGGTTGTGGGCTCAATCCTCAGTAGGAGGTATGCAGGAGGAAGCCAATCAATGTTCTCTCTCATCGTTGATGTTTCTATCTCTCCCTCTCCAGTCCTCTCTGAAATCAATAAAAAACAGAAAAAAAGAAAAATAAAAACACCAGGGTGATCTTGGCCATAAAGAAGCTATGTCTTTAAAATTGAAACCCTGTGATTGATCTGTGTGTTTTTTTGGCAACTTCTTGCTGGTAATTATGGATCACATGCAGGTGATAACCTAAGGTTTCTTCTACAGCTTGAACATGTGGGACCATTTGTAGGAACAGCCAAGAACGTTACCTTGGTTACCGCAGGCTGTACGTTACCATGCAGCCAGGAAAACAGGCATGACTGGCTCTTTCAGGGACCTGCTGTCCACATGCCTCAGCGCCCCTGGGCCAGTTCAGTTCACAACAGAATTCATCCTCGAGTTCTTCCGGTTTAAAAATAAGGGCGGCCCTAATGGGCAATTGAAAGATCAGGAGACTTCGCACGCTTCCCGAGGATGGCTGAGGTCCAGAGTTGGGCTGAGTGGTGCCATGTCCTTCTGTGCCAGGCCTGCAGCCCGGTGGCAGCTGGGGGGAGTGCACCCCAGGGTGAGAAGGCAGGAGCCGTCCCCCTCTGACAGCAGGGGACTGTCGGTCCCAGATCTCACCCGTTTCCAGCCCGCTGGCTCTCTCCTCGGTGGGAGTCACACGTTGAGGATCCGGGGAGCCGGAGCCTGGAAGATGGCTGAGGCGTTAGGAGTGAACGTCTTCCTCACCTCAGGGACCTGAAACACGAGTCGTGGCACAGATCAGTGGGCCTCTCCCTCCACTTCCCCTCCCTCGGCTCCGGAAACAGTTCCTCCTCTGGGCCCCGCTTTGTCCTCTGCGAGTTGAAGGGTCTTCGGGGGAACCTCCAGTGGCAGGGTCACTGCACAGTCGGTCAGATAGGGCACATGACCCTCCATCCTGCTCCCTGAAGCCGCCTCTGGGTGGAATCGGGAGCCGAACAGTCCCCACCTCCCATCTCCACGCGAACCTGTCGCTACTGCTTGGCCGTCAAAGGTAAGACGGGCTTCGGCGGGAAAGACACCTGCTCACCAGAGAAGCCAGCACTGGGGACACCACCTGGCCAGTGCAAAGGACCTGGGGTTTCTGTTTAGACACTGCTGCCCCAGCCATAATGCCATTTACACCCTGCAGTCCGACCCCTAGTCCCTAACCTGGGGGGAGAAGGGGGGGTGGGGAAGGAGAAAGGCCTGTCCCACAGGCCCTGCAGCACCAGCGCAGGCTGACCTGGAATCCGGCCCCAGGGCCGCCGGCCCATCCCGAGCTGTGGGCTGTGATCACCGTGGTCGGTTTCGCCTTTGTGGATCTTGCCGGCTTGACTCCAGTCCAGGCCTGGAATTCCTGCCTGGGACAGAGACCAGGGTCACAACCTCACAGCCGCCTCCCCCTGCTCCTGCAGGGCCACTGCCCTGGCCCGCGCTTCGTGGAGAACCCCCGGCCACGCCCGCTGCGGCCACGCCCGCTGCGGCCACGCCCGCTGCGGCCACGCCCGCTGCGGCCACGCCCGCTGCGGCCACGCCCGCTGCGGCCACGCCCGCTGCGGCCACGCCCACTGCTGAAACGCTGCTTGGGCTCCGGGGGCTCCTCCCTCACAAAAACTAGTTGTAGTTGCAAGGGATGTGTGCTGCCCGGGCACAGCCGCGTCCTGGAGGAAGCACACCTAGCTGTGCTGCTCACTTCTGAGTCTCCACCTGCTCCGTGAAGTTGGCCCACCTGACCCCCCAAGGAAGTAGCAGCAGAAACTTAACGCCCACGTTGCAGATGAGCAGCTGGCTTGGCTGCGCGGAGAGTTAGGAAAGAACTGTTGGCACTGCGTCTTATTCGTCCCAAACTGCAAACACCTGGTGTGTGCTGGGCCTAGGAGACGGCCAAGCCCCAGCCCTTCCCTCCAGTGCTCCCTGCATTGCCTCTGGGACGCCTCGGGGGCCCCAGCGGCCCAGAGCCAGGGAAGGTGCCCACTTGCAGCACAGGTCACTGAGGACCCGTGCCCAGGGGAGGTGCCGGCCTGGAGAGTGCCCAGCTCAGCAAAGTCCTCCGCCCCTGGTTGCGAGTGAGAAGGAAAATAAGGCTCAATGTTGCTTCTAGTTTTTAACCATTTGTCTTAACTCGTGCAAAAGAGAATAATCATAGTGACCATCGCAAACCCTACAAGATGGTCTGGCTCTTTTGCAAGGCTCTGCACTCAAGCATGGGTGCAGGGAGGGGAGGCGGCATGCAGCAGGGAAAGCCAGCTCCCTGGGGGGAGGTGGCAAGTGATGGGCTGCCACCGCCTCCCTCCATGTCCTTGGAGTAGCATTCTTTAGATGAAGACGTAATTCCTCTGAGCAGAAAAGGCCTATTTTAATTACATCAACCCTACTAGCCGGCGAGCTCAGGAAGGCAGAGACCTGCCGTGTCCACAGGAGCACCTGGCCCGCGGAGGCTCTATTTGGTGGAAAGTGTCCAGCTGGCTGGGCAGCACCACGTGTGGGCTGGATCCACTCCTGTTTCATCCCACCCACAGCCCTGGCCTGGTTTCAGGCCCTGCAGTCAACAAAGCTGCCTTTTCTTGGCAGCGGTGCAGCTGGGCCGCGTGTGCAGGGAGCAGCCGGGTCTGTCCGGGATCAGCACTCGGATGCCAGGAGGCGAGCGGGCCAGGGCCCTATCGGGTCAGTTTTGCCTCTGAAGCCGCAGGGTTCCCGAGACCGGCTGCCTGAGCCATCTGCTGCTCTGTTTCTCCTGGGGGAGCAGGTCCTCCCCTGGGCAAGCCCGTCTGTCTCCAAACTGAGCTGGGCCTAGGGCAGCGATGGCGAACCTTTTGAGCTCGGCGTGTTAGCATTTTGAAAAACCCTAACTTAACTCTGGTGCCGTGTCACATATAGAAATTTTTTGATATTTGCAACCATAGTAAAACAAAGACTTATATTTTTGATATTTATTTTATATATTTAAATGCCATTTAACAAAAATCAACCAAAAAAATGAGTTCGCGTGTCACCTCTGACGTGTGTCATAGGTTCGCCATCACTGCCCTAGGGAATAGCTTGTGGGGTACACATTTGGTCTCTGAGGTGAGACACACTGTGCCACTGCCTGCTCCTTGGGCCTGTGCCAGCTGCTCGACAAGACGGAGCTGATTGCAGAGGTTCCTGTGAGGCCTTGGGGAGAGAACCGGAGGAAGTCCTGAGCCTGGTGCCCAGTACGTGCTACGCAGAGTGGCAGCTAGTGCCTGACGTGTCACTGGAGCGGGGAGGACCCAGCAGGACGTTCAGACCTGCCATCTGCTCACCACGGAGGAGGGACTGCTTCTAAAGCCCAGCCTCCAAACACCCAGCGAGGAGGAGCCAGTACCACACGAGGCAGCTGCTCCCTGCCCGTCACTTCTGACTCTTGGAAAGTGCTCCTTGCCCTGAGCCGAGGCTGCTCCCTGCCATCACCCCATCCTGCTGCTGGCCCCCAGAACATCAGCCGCGTGAAGGCGCTGCACACCCAGGACCGCTGCCCTCCCAGACCTCCTCCTGGCTCAGGGCCCCGGAGTGCAGCAGTCAGGACCCGCCACCTCCTTCCCTGCCCCGACTCCCACACACTGAGAACAGGAGTCCATGAACACAGACCACCCGCTAACAATCACTCCCCATCAAGCTCTTAAAAACTGCAGGCCCCGTGAAGGCGTGCTACATGTCTTGATAATGGTGGTGGTGCCCAGGCTTCTACCAGTCATCCATTTACAGTGGATGTATTTCACTGTACGGAAATTATACCTCAGTTGATTCGAGCCCCAGCTGGTTTGGCTCAGTAGACAGAGCATTGGCCTGCGGACGGACCGAAAGGTCCCGGGTTTGATTCCAGTCAAGGGCAGTACCTTGGTTGTTGGCTCCTCCCCGGCCTAGGCCCTGGTCAGGGCTCGTGCAGGAGGCAACCAATTAATAGGTTTCTCTCACATCGCTATTTCTTTCCCTCTCTCTTCCACTCTCTTTAAAAATAATAAATGAAAAAATATCCTCGGGTGAGGATTAAAGAAAAAAAAAATACAGTTGATTCGAAAATAAAACTGAGGTGGAAAGTTTATACCTCTTTGCTCCTTTAATACCACAAGTAGGAATTTATACTAAAGAAATTATTATAGGAACAAAGATTTAGCTATAAGGACGCTTATAATAGAAGTGTTTTTTCCCCTCTAACATTTTTAAAAAATATATTTTATTGATTTTAGAGAGGAAGGGAGAGGGACAGAAACATCAATGATGAGAGAGAATCATTGATTGGCTGCCTCCTGCACACCCCCCACTGGGGATCGAGCCCACAACCCAGGCATGTGCCCTTGGCCGGAATGGAACCTGGGACCCTTCAGTCCACAGGCTGACGCTCTATCCACTGAGCCAAACCAGCCAGGGCTTCCCTCTAAAATTTTATTTATTTTTGGTTACTCCTCACCCGAGGATATTTTTTCCATTGATTTTTTTACAGAGAGTGGGAGGGAGAGAGGAAGGTGGGGGGGCGTCAGAACATCCCTGTGAGAGACACATGGATTGGCTGCATCCCCCACGCCCGACTGAGGTCGAGGATCAAATCTGCAACGGAGGCATGTGCCCTAGACCTGGAATCGAACCCTCGGTCTTTCGGTGCGCCGCCGGCCAACCGGTCAAGGCAAAATATTATTTGCTTTAAAAAGGTAACACCTGGGCGCTTTTTCTTTTTAAAGCAACAGTGTGAGACAGAGTATCGTGCAAAGTCGGTCTCCTTCCTCGCTAGCATGATCCACCCTCTCCCCCCTGCCCCCCCCCCCCCCCCCCCGCACAGGTTACCACCCATCAGCGATCTCCTTGCTTGTATGTGTACATCAACACCCCTTTTGAAAACGGAGTAGCAGGCATGCTGTTTGCATCTTGCTGGTTTGACCTGGGCCTGTTGAGGAGCTTCTGTTATCAGTACCTTCTCGGCTCCCAGTGGCCCATCCTTTGGCGGAGCTGCAACTAACCAGACCCTCCGCGGGACAGCGGGTTGTTTCCACCTTCGGCTGTACAATGTGCAACGGACCTTGTATTCCTTAGCTCCACCCCCATAGGGCGATTCCTGGGAGCGAAGTAACTGCTCAAAGGGGCAGTGTTTTTAACAGCCCAGCCGCTTGGGCTTCACCCCCAATCCCCCAGAGCGCACGGGCCGGAGGGAGCTGAGGCAGTCCGCCTGCGCGCACCCCTCCTGAGGCCGGGCCCACCTGGTGGGGGTTAAAGGGAAGCAGATTTACCTCCAAGGCAGGCTTTCTGACGGCGCAGCCCGAGATGGGTGCGGGGCTGGAGGTGAGGTAGTGAGCTCTCCGTCGGCGGAGGTATTGGCTCATTCACTCTGAGGCGGGTCGGGGAGCAGCGAAGAGACCCCTGCCGCGCCCAGGGGCCAAAGGGAATGATCTTCGAGGCCGCCCGCCGCTCTCGAAGTCGTGTGGGATGGGGGTTCCAGGCGCCCCCTCGCCCCCACCCACCCGTGTCCTCCGGGCTCCCAGCCTCGGTTTCCTGCGCCCACCGGGTCTGGACGCGATGCGCTCCCCGGCCCCAGCCCCAGCCCCATACCTGTACGACGAGGTCGCTGCTGCAGCCGCGTCCGCATCGCCGATGGGGAGCACGTAGATCCCCCGGCCAGGGGGCGCGGGAGAGGTGCCCCTCCGGCCGCCTGCCCCCGGCCTGCGCCCCTGCGTCGCATCTCTGGGCCTCGCGGGCGCGGGCCACGCGCAGAAGTCCCGCTGGTACTGAGTGAGCGGCACGTCCCGGCCGGGGTCCCGGGCGCCTGCGGGGGACGCGCCCGTGCGCGAGGCGGCGCCGCCCGGGCCCGGCTCCTCGCTCCCAACGTCCGAGTAGTTGTGCAGGGTCAGCGGCACCGCCACGTCCGAGCGGTCCAGCTGGTTCCAGCGCCGCGCCAGGCAGCAGAGGCGGCTGATGCAGGGCCACGCCATGCCGCCCCGCGCCCGCCCGGCGCCCGGCTCCCCGCGCTCGGGCAGCGCCGCCCCCGCCCGGCGTCCCCGCCCCTGCGGCCCTCCCCGCGCCGCCGCAGCGCCGCAGCTTGGCCGGGGGTGGCCGTAGGCGAGTGGGGAGGACCGGGGAGGTGCGGCTGGGACCCGGTGTGCACAGCTGGAGCGGAGCGAGCCAGGGAAGAGCGCGCGGCCGGAAGGGCGCCGAAGCGGAGATCAGGGGGTGGACGAAGCTGCCTGGAGGCATTGACAAAGGTCCAACTTTTAGAATGTTCCCTAATTTAGTCCAAGTTCCCTAAAGGTTACCGTATAAATCAGGCCTGGCTTTGTGGATCGCCCTCAGCCAGCGCCCGGGGCAGCCGCCTCAGCGCGGGTTTGTCTTGGGACCGCGTGGCCGTGGCGAGGCTGCCGCATTCGGGCCGGGCTGCACCCCAGGGACTCGCAGTCACGCAGGCGAGGCGCAGCGATGGGAGGGACACAGGGAAAACTTGGGGCCATGCTTCCCAGAGAAAACGCATCTATCAGCTGTGAGGCACCAGCATTTGCCATAACAATGCTCAGTGTGTGACAACCAACCCACTTTTCACTGGGAATTGGCATTAGCCCTCAGCGGACCTTTCCCACGTTCTAATTTGAAAGCATGGTGGAAGGCTTTTAGTTTATAAAACTGCCACATCTTTGGCCACTATGCTACAAACATAGTGGAAGATCTAGTAACGTGGACAGACAGCCACAACGTGTGGTCAGAAGCTAACCCTGGAATGATGACTGTAAATGATCATTATAATCACTATAAATTCCCTTCCCTCCTGGGCCTATATTCGTCTTATTGCAAAGCTAAATTTGGGTAATCCTCCAGGCTAATGGTCAGTCTACTGCATGCAAGCATCAGAAACAAGCCCCTGGCCACAACCACAGGTTTCCTGAATATATTTTTAAATATATTTTTATTTATTTCAGAGAGGAAAGAGAAAGAGATAGAAACATCAATTTTGAGAGTGAATGAATCATTGATTGGCTGCCTCCTGCACGTTGGACCGAGCCCGCAACCCAGGCATGTGCCCTGAGCGGGAATTGAACCCAGAACCCTTTGGTCCGCAGGCTGACACTCTACCCACTGAGCCAAACTGGCTAGGGCAAAGGTCTCCTGAATTTCTGACACCTGGCCTCGGTGCACACTGCAGAGCGATCACACCAATAACACTAATGAAACAGCACTGGTTACCCAGAGCTGCATTCCAAGCACTTGCTTGGATGGTATCCAGGGTGTTGCACCTCAGAGAGAAGTGCAGTACAGCCCAGCCCTCACAGTAGGGTTCCTCTTCCAAACCACTGCCTGTCTTAGCTTGGATTCACAGCCAAGGGACACAGGGCTCCCCTGGCCAGGCTATGGCGTAGGAGGCTCCAGGAGAGGAGCATACTGTGAACACCAGTGGAGCAGCTGCCCTGTGTGACCTCCATGGACCAGGAATTAGCCACCTAGATTTGGTGACTGAAATATTTAGTCCTGCCCAGCTGGTGTGGTCAGTGGTTGAGCATCAACCTATGAACCAGGAGGTCACGGTTTGATTCCCAGTCAAGGCCTATGCCCAGGTTGCAGGCTCAATCCCCAATGGGGGGGTTTGCAGGAAGCAGCCGATGGATTCTCATTATGATGTTTCTCTCCCCCCCGCTTTCCCTTCCTCTCTGAAATCAATAAAAATATTTTTTTAAAAAACTCCTCTGTAAATCTACTCAAGAAAAACTTAAATTCTCAAATTGCATTTCCTAGAAATAACTCTCAATCATGAGGGCAAGTTAGTTCCACAAAAGTGTAGCTACTATGATGACCACTGTCTGGTACTTCAGTAAAATGCTTACATTCAAAGAATGTACCTTTTCCAATGTAAGAGGCAATTAGGCTCAGGCTCTAGTCTGAATTTATCCGAGATACTTCCTTTAAGTCTCATTAAGTTTCAATGTTAACCAAGAAAGCAAAAGCCTAAAAATAGCTTTTTGTGTATGCCACTAACTGCCAGGAAACATTAACTCTCTTGGGAAACTTTATAAAATAATGCAGCTGTTGTTTCAGACCGTGTCAGAGAGAAGATACTCTTAACTTTTACCTATTAGTCAACCCGGGAAAGGGGCAGGTAGGTAAGGGTAAATGCTTAGCAGAGATGTGAGAAGGCCAATGTGCAAAAACCTGGGAGCCATTCCAGATTCCCCTCCAAGTTTCCATCAGGTCTTCCCCTGTGCGCCCAGCTGGGTTCACAGCTCAACCTACATCAGATATAACAGGCTCCCAGGGCAACACTGCTGCTCTTCAGAAGAGACACACACCCTCTGTTTACAAACTAGAGTATAAACCTTTATGTCACAACATCGTCAGAGTTCACTTTCTAGTGAGACATGTACTGAGGACACAGTTTAGAATTCTGGGAAAGCAGAAGCCGGTGTCTTCCAGGCAGGAGCAAAGACGTGGTCACTCCAGGGCCGATGCGTTCCTGGGGCTTCCCGGCAGCAAGGACCAGATGCACCAGGGTCGTCCAACCCGTTTTACTTAGAGCCACCTCCTTTTTTGGGGCCATTAGTCCTCATTTCATGCCAAATTTTCACTAGAGGCTCCCTGTTCTTCCAAATGAGTTCATGACCGTAAGTAATATACCATCTGGGAAAAAGAAAAACAAAGCAGGCCCACATTCAAACAGTATGACATACACATGCTAAGCACCATGATGACATTTACAAAATTAATGCCGCCGTCATTTACTATCTAGCTTATTAAAGTAGCTGATTAACTTATGTGATATATAGCCATGATTTACCTTTAATATTTGGAGTACATAAAGGGTCGAAGTAGGATGGGACCACATGGGACTGAACTGGGAAGTGTAAGTACTTCACACACACTACTCTGGATTCACCACAGCCCTGCAAGTTAAGCATCACGTCTCCTGTTACAGACACGAGGAGGCCAAGTCTGAGAGAAGGTAATCTACCCAAGGTGCTAACAGCTTCTAAGTGGCCCATCTAGGACTCACCACCAGGTCAGACCAATTCTAATCCTGGTAAGGAAATTGAGAAATAGAGCTGACTTACTAGTGATGGCTAGTTTAAATGTTTCGCCATTTTCCACCTGGCTAAGCAAAGGGTCGTTTGCTGATCCAAATTCTACCCATCTTTTAAAGTACAATTCTAATCCCCATTCTCCTGTTAAAAAACTGCCCAAAAGCAGCCTGAACTAAGGAAGATGAAACACTGACAGATTTAGTGACTTCACTAGCTCAGGTTGCACAACTAGGAATCACCAGAACTGAGACCAGAACCCAGACCTGATTCTGAAACCTGTGCTCTAACCACTGCCCACCTAGGAGCACAGAGTGCGGGACCAATGAGAAGGGCCTGCTTTTGAGAAGCTGACAGGTCCAGGTACTGCAAGACCAGGTGCTCAACCTCATGGCAGCGCAAGTTGCAAGTGTGACTCAGGGGCATCTACCTCTCCTGGGCTGGGGGAGGCTGGGAGGGTTCCTGGAGGAGGTGGGATTGATTTGAAATGGCTGTTAATGACATTGTTTATTACTGAAACCTTTACTTTTGTCCTGGTTTCCCCAGATTTCTTGTCCCCTGAGGGAAAGACCAGATTTTGTTGATTTTTGCATCTCTCTGACACCTGACTGAAAAAAATGCACTATTTGCTTTACATGTGTATCAGAATAGCAGTTTAAGGTTTTAACATTTTAAATGTTCTGAGTATTTATTTTTATTATAAGTGGTTGACTTTGTACCTAAATTTTAATATTCAATAAAAATAATTAAAATCTGATCATAAAGTCACCATTACCATTTTGAAAAATTAAGAAAACCAGTAAACTCACAGAAAGAAATTTATAAAAACATGCAGCCCTGGGCCAGTGTGGCTCAGTTGGTAAGGTGTCACCCAGTATACTGAGAAGCTGCCGTGCCCTGCTTGTGGGCTCAATCCCCGGTAGGGGGCATGCAGGAGGCAGCCAATTGATTTTTTTGCTCTCACATCAGTATTTCTCTCTCTCCCTCTCACACTACAAAAATCAATTAAAAATATTTTAAAAGTATGCAAATTAATAGTCATGTAACAAGATTTTGGGTTTAGAGTCAAATTCTGTGGTAAACTTAGAATAAGAAAAAAAGTATCACTTTAAGATTCAAATGCAATTGTAAAACTCTTGCAAGAAATGACTCATTTGTCAGAAACTCTCCATTAATACCATGTTCTTCCCAAACATTTTTAACCTCCTTATTTCAAGCAGTCAAATATGTTAATCCTACCGGTACACCTTTCTGATTATAATGTAAGTTCAAATGTAAATTGGTTATTTCGCTAAATTTAAATTAGGAAAACACTACAGAACAACCAATTTCTGGGTGTATTTTTTTTTACAGACTCAGTCTGGTGTGCAGTCTGACACTCTCGCTCTGCAATGACTCTGTGACCTGGAACGAGTACTCTTCTTTAAGGTAAAAAGGACACCTCACAGGATTTTCAGAGTATTACACACATCAGTCCGTAGCTCAGGCAACCGCACATATTCACTCTGTCAGCTATTATTATTGCAGCAGCACAAGGTGAAGACCATAAAATTTGGGGAGGGACATAACGTCAAGGAAATGTGCAGGAGGATGCTAATGGAACCTTTACTATTAGCAAGGACTTCTATATCTGAAGATGTTCTGGATATGATGAGACAGAGTAAATACAAGAAGTTGAAATTAGAAACAGCAAAGAAAATGAATTCCTCTGCCTTTCAGATCCTGGACTTAAAATGTATTTGATCCAATTATTTTCAGAATGGAAAAAAGTCACCTAATTATAGTTGAGAAGAATAAAACCTGCTGGGGATAAGATCCTTTAAGTACACATGGAAGGATTCAGATAAATTTAGAGTTCATAAAACAGAACGCTTTTTCATAAGTCTTCGTTTCTCATGCTGTAATATCAGGTCAGTGTCTACTATTTATAATGTGCTGATGTTAAAGCTAGAACTCACATATGCTATTCTTTAATCATCACTAAAAATTAAAAATGGCATTTAATTCTACCGCCTACTGGGCAAAACTGCTCCACTGAGAATAGATTCTTCTTTTCTAAAAAAAATTTAAAAACTTCAGTTTTCCCATTGTCATGAAACAAAGTAAAAACCAAGTAACAGCAAAAGGCAACATTTATACAAGAAAAGACAGGCCATCAGGGGATCCAGCACATCAGACGGACGATAACTCTGCGAAGGGGACTCTCCTGGTCAGAGGGCTCCAGGAGTCCTGGGGAAGTTCTGTGACAAAGACGCCATATACAGAACGTCCACTGTCTGAAGCACACGTGAAGGACCTTGTGACCACAATGCAATTATACTCACGTATGACAGGGCGGAAGGGCTCTGGAACTGAGTTCTGCTGGGCTACTTAAGAGCAGTTTGACATTTCTCATTTAAGGGCAAGAATTCAGTCAATATAAAAATACCACCACTGCCCTGACCGGTTTGGCTCAGTGGATAGAGCGTCGGCCTGCAGACTGAAGGGTCCCAGGTCTGATTCCGGTCAAGGGCATGTATCTTGGTTGCAGGCACATCCCCAGTAGGAGTTGTGCAGGAGGCAGCTGATCGATGTTTCTCTCTCATCGATGTTTCTAACTCTCTCTCTTTCTCCCTTCCTCTCTCTTAAAAAAAAGGACACCTCTTAAAAAAAAATACCACCACTGTCCCCACACCTCACTTCATGAAAATACTGCTCCAAGTGATGGTCCATATCTTCCTGTAGCAACTGAGCTCATTCATAGAGGTAATGATAGTGTAACGTGAGGCAGTAGCTCAGTGCCTGCCATGTAACAGATGCTCAGAAGTGGTCACCACTGGCCTGTCACACAGTGTGCACGCACGCACATGCTCACTGCAGGCAAAGCACAGCCCTGCCCACTCGGTGTCTGCCTAGCACCTGTGCGATGGAGGTCAGGGTGGGGTCTGGGCAGGGGAGAGGAGGTCTGAGAGTTGGGAAAGGAGATGATAGCCCAGACTGGGGGCTGGGGAGCAGTCTCCAAAAGAGGCTGGGAATCATGACACGTGAGGAGTGGGGGTGGCCTGAGGTTAAGGGTAGGGTAAAGGCACAGCCGGTCTCTCTCTACAAGTGACTGAGGCAGGGGCAGGGCTGATATTCTCATGTCCCACCTCACATGTGAAACTGGGCAAGGCCAAAGCAAACCATGTGGAGGATTCCTCGCCCTCCCAACCCCACCTGCCCCGCCTTACTGTCTTCTTTAAGAGGAAAATGACCTGAAAAAGCCACGTAGCAATCAATTACACTCAAAACTTACATTCCAAAGAGAGCTCCCCCAAGATGTGCTGCATGATCAAAAAATTTCCATCCCAGGATCATTCCAGCTGTATCCATGGCAATAATGGCTTTTAGGGCCTGCAAGCCAGCAAAAAAAGAACATAACTGGTACAACTCTGCTTCCTTCAGCACTGACATTTCTAATTTAAGGGCAAGAATTCAGTCAATATAAAAACACCACCACCATCCCCACACCTCACTTCATGAAAATACTCACAGTCCCGGCGGTGAACGTGAACATCGGCAGAAAGATAATGGCGAGCCTCCCCTCTGGGATCTTAGTGCAGACAGCTGCCAGGACCGTCATGATGGCGCCCGACTGCAAATGGACACACTGGTGAAACAAACGCTCAGCAGGCAGCTGCTTGGTGACCTCAACATCTCTAAAGCAGAAGTACTTTCCAGAAAGCTAACAAGCCACAAGTTTCTAGGTGAGCACAAAGCTTAAAAGTTTCAGTTACTGCTTAGTAGGTTGCAACATTGTCCCATATACCAAAAGGTTGCGGGTTCAAGCAGGGTCAGGGTGAGTGGGAGGCAACTAACTGATGTTTCTCTCTCACACTGATGTTTCCGTTCTCTCTCTCTTTCTCTATCTCTCTTTCTCCCCCCGCCGCCCCCCCCCCCCGCCCCCTCCGCTAAAAAAAAAATCAATAAAATAGCCCTGGCCGGTTTGGCTCCGTGGATGGAGCACTGGCCTACGGACTGAAGGGTTCCAGGTTCAATTCCAGTCAAGGGCACATGCCTGGGTTGCATGCAGGAGGCAGCCAATCAGTGATTCTCTCATCATTGATGTTTCTATCTCTCTCTCCCTCTCCCTTCCTCTCTGAAATCAATAAAAATATATTTAAAAAAAAAATGAAACATATCCTCGGGTGAAGATTAAAAAAAAAGTATTCAGTTACTACTGTACAAAATATTGGGCAAAGGGGTTAAAAAATGGGCAAAGAATCTGAACAGACATTTTCTCAAAGACATACAAATGACCAACAGGTACACAAAAGGTGCTCAACATCACAAATCATCAAAATCAAAACCAGGCATCACCTCACATCTGTTAGAATGCCGTTCATAGAAAGGACACGAAATAACGGGTGTTGGCAAGAATGTGGAGAAAAGGGAACCCCGTGCACTGCTGATGGGAATGTAAACTGGTGCGGCCAATTTACTTAACTGAGCGTAATACTCTCTAGGCCTGTGGTTCTCAATCTTCTTAAGGCCGCGACCCTTTAATACAGTTCCTCATGTTGTGGTGACCCCCAACCATAAAATTATTTTCGTTGCTACTTCATAACTGTAATTTTGCTACTGTTATGAATCGTAATGTAAATATCTGATATGCAGGATGTATTTTCATTGTTACAAATTGAACATAATTAAAACATAGTGATTAATCATCACAAAGACAATATGTAATTATATATGTGTTTTCCGATGGTTTTAGGCGACCCCTGTGAAAGGGTCGTTCAACCCCCAAAGGGGTCGCGACCCACAGGTTGAGAATCGCTGCTCTAGGTCCATCCATGTTGATGTAAATGGCAAGATTTCATTGTTTCTAATGGTTAATACTCCATTGTGTGTATGTGTGTGTGTGTGTGTGTGTGTGTGTGTGTGTGTGTAAGCTACATCTTTATTCATTCATCTCTTGATGGCCACCTAGGTTGATTTCCTGTCTTGTTGGCTACTCTTGATATGTACTCTATTCCAGTAAGCATATATAAATGACCAATAGTTAAAATTTATAGCCTCAAATTTACAAGGCTTTAGAAATGTATAAATTCTAAATTAGATATAGGTTAGTTAACAGTTAACAGAAATAACTGTTTCAATGCTAATTTCCTGGCTTTGATAACTGTGTGGTCCTTCTGTAGTTAACAGTAGGGTGAAGGGCATACAGGAACTCTCTGTACTAATTTTGCCACTTTTTGTAACTCTAAAATTATTTGAAAATGAAGTTAAAAACTTCTGTAAACTTTTAATTTTATCTGTAAAATTAAAATATTTTAAGTTAGAAATACTTACTGCTCCAAGTGATGGTCCATATCTTCCTGTAGCAACTTTACACACATAACTGACAAAATTGGAAATAACACCTGAGAAATAAGCACATTTCAGTCATTTTAGTGAGGTATCACAATGGTTCCCATTTCTGATCTCCATGCACAGAGACGAACAGTGTGGGGACCCAGCTGGGTCATAGGAGGTGCAGGCATGTCTCACTCAGGTATTTTACAGGGAAAGAAAAGCCAGACCGGAGGTAGCTCAGCTGGATAGAGCATTGTTCTGACATGCCAAGATTTTGGGTTTGATCTCGTCAGGGCACATACAAAATCACCAATAAATGCATAAATAAGTGGAACAAATCAATGTTTCTCCCTCTCCCCCTAAAATCAATAAAAGAAATAAAGAAAAAATTAAAAGTTCTCTAAAACAAAAAAAGAAAAGCCAGACCGACAGCACAACTTTCTGAGTAACAGTCATTTACGTGACCTCTCAGTTACCTTTTTCCTCGTCTATATCGTGAAGAAAAGAGACTGATTCCAAACTCACCAACTGTCTGGGAATCCTCTGGGCTGCATTCCAAACACTAAATCAGAACCCTGCAGGGGGACTGGGAGTCCTTATTTACCTAGCTCACCCACTGATTCTGCTGCAGACTTAGATAGATGGTCCTTTACAGATGCCTTTGCCTCCAACATCACCTGAGCTGAGTGTGGCTCATTTATAAAAACAACTTCCTACAGAGCAGGTATTAATGGCACTTAAAAGGCTTTTTGACCTACAATACAACTAATGCTTGGGGGGAAACTACACCCTTATCTTACCCAGAGAAACCACTCAAGCTTCTAGTTCTGAGGGACTAGATGAACACGAGTATTTGATAATTAAGTACTCATTCTGGGCCTTGTGGTAGATGCTTCTATTTTTTTTTTTTTAACTTTATTTATTTATTTATTTAAAAATATATTTTATTGATTTTTTACAGAGAGGAAGGGAGAGAGATAAAGAGTTAGAAACATCGATGAGAGAGAAACATTGATCAGCTGCCTCCTGCACACTCCCCACTGGAGATGTGCCCGCAACCAAGGTACATGCCCTTGACCAGAATCGAACCTGGGATCTTTCAGTCTGCAGGCAGACGCTCTATCCACTGAGCCAAACCGGTCACGGCAGATGCTTCTATTTAATCTTTCTACATATCATTATCCTCAGAGAGGTATATAGTCTTTTCTGTAACATCACACAGCTGGTGGCAGAAAAAGTATCTAAACCTAGGTCTTCCATTTCTAAGCTCACTACAGAATAACTACCAGATATCCTGCTTTAAATGGAGGGATTTAAAAGATGAATTTTATACTTTATGGCTTTAATTAAGTACATTTTACAAAGAGAGATAAACAAAATTTAACGAATCAATTCAAGTTAGCAACATCAGGAACCTGGAATCCTGCACTACCACTTCCTGGCTGAAATAAGGAAATGATGCTACCTCCTGGACCACAACCAAAGTGGGTTCCTGCTAACACGTACGCTTGCAAGAATAAACTCATTCCTGACAATCTTACAGGAGAGCCCTGGAAAAAGCGTTCTGGAAGCTGAACACACTGTGGGAAATGCGCTTAAGGTTACTGAATAAAGATTCAGATGACTGCGACAGCCGGGAAGTCTAGGAACTATTTATCTGTAAAATAAAGAGACCAAGCCCAGCCGGAGTAGCTCAGTGGTTGAGCATCAACCTATGAACCAGGAGGTCCCAGTCATGGCACATGCTTGAGTTGTGGGCTCGATCCCCAGTGTGGGGCATGCAGGAGGCAGCCAATCAATGATTCTCTCTCATCATTGATGTTTCTCTCTCTCTTTTCCTCTCTGAAATCAATAAAAATATTTTTTAAATAAAATAAACCAAGACCGCCGAAACCGGTTTGGTTCAGTGGATAGAGCGTCGGCTTGCGGACTGAAGGGTCCCGGGTTCGATTCTGGCCAAGGGCATGTACCTGGGTTGAGGGCACATCCCCAGTAGGAGATGTGCAGGAGGCAGCTGATCGATGTTTCTCTCTCATCGATGTTTCTGGCTCTCTATCTCTCTCCCTTCCTCTCTGTAAAAAATCAATGGAATATATTTTAAATAAATAAATAAATAAAAATAAACCAAGACCTAGTGACATAAAAAGGACATGTTTAAGTTCAACACGAAACTTTACTGTTTAACTGACTAATTTAAAACTAAGCAGTAGCTAAATAATTCACAGTAAGAGAAAATCTGCAAAAGTGAAGCAACAGCCCCACCAGTCTGTGGTTGTCTTCTGTGCGTACAACCTGAGAAACAAATGCATACTGAGCACTTCCTGTGCGTAGAACATGGCTCTAGTCATTTCCTTTGTCCCTTCTCCACATGGGTGATGAGTGCACTCTGAAAAGCCCAGGAATAAAGCTTGTTACCTGCAGATAAGTACACTGCCATGAACTGCTCCTGGCCCAGGATGTTCACGATGCTGGAGGAGAAGCTCCACAACACATACATATTTGCTGCCATGTGAAACAAGGAGAAATGACTGAATGTGGACAGCAACATTGGAGAACAAAGGACCCCTAGGAGAGAAGAACAACATAGACTGGTAATCGTGAAACATACCACTAGTAAAAATAGTCTATTTTAGATTTTTTCATTATTGTTGTGAAATCAAACATGGGAAACAAAAACAGAGCCAGTTAAAGATTAAATAAGCGCTGGCCAGTCTGGCTCAGTGGATGGAGCGTCAGCCCAAGGACTGAAGGGTCCCAGGTTTGATTCTGATCACCCCCAGCCCTGGTCAGGGCCGTGTGGGAGGCAACCAATCGATGTGTTTCTCTTACATCAATGTTTCTCTCTCTCTCTCTCTCTTTCTCTCTCTCTCTCCTTTCCCCTGACCCCCTCCCCCCCTCCACTATCTCTAAAAAAAAAATCAATGGAAAAATATTCTCAGGTGAGGATTAACAAAAAGGTTAAATAAACTACCCTGGCTGGTGTGATTCAGTTGGTCGAGCATCGTCCCATTCACCAAAAGGTAACTAGTTTGATTCCCAGTCAGGGCACATGCCCGGGGTGCGGGCTCAATCCCTGGTAAGGGGTGTGAAGGAGGCAGCTGATCAATGTTCTGCTCTCATATTGATATATCTCTTTCTCCCTCTCCCTTCCTCTCTCGGAAAATCAATTAAAATAGGAGAGAAAGAAACATCAATGATAGATTGGCTGCCTCCTGCATGACCCTACTGGGGATCGAGTCCACTACCTGGGCCTTGACCTGGAATTGAATCATGACCTCCTGGTTCGAAGATGATGCTCAACCACTGAGCCACACGGGCTGAGCTAAATCTCTTTTCTACTTTTTTTTTTTTTCAAAAGGCTCTGGAGAGCCTTTTTAAAAATATATATATATATTTTATTGATTTTTTACAGAGAGGAAGGGAGAGGGATAGAGAGTTAGAAACATCGATGAGAGAGAAACATCAATAAGCTGCCTCCTGCACACCCCCCACTGGGATGTCCCCACAACCAAGGTACATGCCTTGACCGGAATCGAACCTGGGACCCTTCAGTCCGCAGGCCAACGCTCCCTCCACTGAGCCAAACCGGTTAGGTCTTTTCTACTTATTAAGCAACCAGTAACAATTCTCAGTTCAATGAAAGTAACTTGTCACTATGGTGAAAGTTGGTTAGAAGAAAGAATTAGTAAATAACAGTCTTCTCAAAGAGTAGTAAACAATGGTGATTCTCATCACTGATGTTTCTATCTCTCACTCCCTCTCCTTCCTCTCTGAAATCAATAAAAATATACTTAAAAATGTACAAGAGTAAACTTGTAGTGATCGTGAATTTAAGTTACTAAGTAATATTTAGATATCTATTACATGCAAGGCACATTGTGGGTACCCAGGACATAGCAGTAAGAAAGTGGGGGTCCCTGTTCTTGAAGAGCTTATAGGCTATCCTCTGATTTTGCTTATAACTGTTAATAAGAACTCATCCTTTTTATAACATTCAGTTAACATAAAGCGTATTTCTTTCATATTACCTCTACCTCAAAATAAAATTACACAAGTCAGACTTACTTGAGGCTGGATTGGATGTGAAATATCTGATCATTCCCCGCTGTAGAGAAGGTACTCTCCATAAACAGAATACAAAGACATTTGCAGCTATGATACCTACAAAATAAATATTTATAACTTAGGATAGTTAAAAATAAAAGCAAAGAAAGTCAGACTAGAAGTCCACCTGAATAAGATTTTCTACCACAACTATATAGCAGTATTACACACTTGGGGAGAAAAAGTGAGCTAAGGATTTTAAGTATCAAAACTGTCACGTGTTGGTAAAGTCAGAGAATTCCTGAAAAATCGCAAATGCTCTAGGAGCTAACTTCTCTCACTCAGATCCATAGTTTACTTCGTCACAACAGTCTACTCTCCTAAATCAATAATTAGATCTATAATTACTTTTTAGTAATGGCCAACCCATAAACAGAAATAATGTACAGACTAGGTCCTTCGGCCAAAGGAGAAAAACTATGTAACATCACTTCTTTTTCTACAGAGAATGGTACACTCCTTAAACTTAGGGATAGCTTATGAAACATCTATATATTATCTATGTAGATGAAGATCCACATGTTTGAGAAAAATACATTGGCTAAGAGTTCAGGAATAATGTGGAAGATTTATGCAGTTGCTTTTAAAAATGTTTACATTTGGGAGTTGGGTCATTTTCGTATTTCGGCAAGAACTGATGTTACCCGAACTACCACTCAACTGAGTTGGTTGATTTAATGACAGAATTAACAATTTAGTCACAAAATTATTAGAGGCTGGATTGGATGTGAAAACTACAAACTTTGCCTGGCTGGATGGCTCAGTGGTTGAGAATCAACCTATGAACCAGGAAGTCATTCAGGGCACATGCCCAGGTTGCAGGCTTGATCCTTAGTGTGGGGCATGCAGGAGGCAGCCAATCAATGATTCTCTCTTACCATTGATGTGTCTCTCTCTGTCTCCCTCTCCCTTCCTCTAGAAAATCAATAAAAATATATTTTTTAAAAAACTACAAACTTTAAAACTACATTAATTTTATGTACCACAGCTCTGTGCACATAGTAAGCACTCATCTAATTGAATTTAAAAAATTGAAACATTTATTCATTCCTCAGTCTCTTTAGGCAACAGGCAACTAGCCCTTTCAACATCTACAATCATAATTAGGACTGCTTCCGACATTCTGGTAAGAGGATTTTTTAGAAAATATTCATGTTCAGGCCCTGCCGGCTGCTACATCTTGGGGTTGCCGCTGGCTTCCCTATGTGCTCACTCTATGAAGCTCTCAGCTACTCCCTGGCTTTCCTAGTCTCTCCAGGGTTTGCTCTCCTACTTAGAGTTAGGTAGGTACAGAAGGAAACTTCCACTTTCATAGATTCTAAGATGATTCCCATTTAACATCTGCAATCAGGATGCATCTTACCATTGGTGGAATCTCACAGGTGAACTGGAAGCATTTTTCCTTTCTCCAAAGTACATTAAATGGTGTTTACTGGTATTGCATCTAACTGACTTGATTCCATCAATTTTATCAGATTCTTATTAGTGGGGATGTGACAGCTGTTATACCATTTTTGGTAACTAACTGGAACTCTTTCAAAGATGGTGAGAGGGACAGTATTTATGAAAGGATAAGAAAAAGGACTCATAGCAAGGTAAGTATGAGCACTGTGTATGTGCATCTCCTAACGAGGCGCCTGGAACTCCAGGCAAGGCGGGTGAGCAGAAGGGCAGAACCTCCTCAGATGGGAGGAAAGACCTCAGGGGGCTAGCCTAAAGGAAGTGAGCAGTGATTACTGTGGTACCTGGGGTTCTTTAGTTTCTTTGGGGTGAGGTAAATACCTTGCCTTCCCAGAGAACTCTCTTAGGTCTAGGTTGTTGTACACAGTGACTGGGATATCTCAGGGTAAAGAAGACCAAGAATAGTTTTGCCTAGGTTTCCAACGATCAGAAAGATGAAATCAGTCAGAGCTTTGAAATTGCTCCAATTGTGATTCAATGCAAAGAGAGCAAGATAGGGCCCCTGAACCTGCCTGCCAAGGTGAAAATGGCCACAACTATTCTGCCTACTCTGCCGGTTCCACAAGCTCCTTCAGGTTCCTTCCAGAAACCAGTGACAGCACACACGTCTGGAAATCACAAGCACCACAACACTGTAGGGAAGTAGAGAGCGTCTCTGGCTGTAGAGACTACAATTGGGGAAAAGACTTGAAAAAGGGAAAAATAACCACATATATCAAGGTCAACAGTAGTCAAAGAATTAACATTGCCAAGTTTTCAACCCAAATATAAGAAACCTTTCTGGTAAATTATGACAGAACTGGAGGCCTGGTGCATTGCATTTGTGCACTGCGCGGGGGGGGGGGGGGGGGAGGGCGTCCCTTAGCTTGGCCTGCATCCTTTCACAGTCCTGGAGCCCTTGGGGGATGTCTGACTGATGGCTTAGGCCCTCCCTCTGTCTATGCCGCAGTTGGACATTCTTAGTGCTGCCGCAGAGGCAGGCCGCTACGCTTGCCATCCTGGCTTGTGGTTGAGCAGCATTTCCCCTGTGGGAGCACACTGACCACCAGGGGGCAGCTCCTGCATTGAGCATCTGCCCCTTGGTGGTCAGTGCATGTCATAGAGACCAGTCATTCCGCAGTTCGGTCGATTTGCGTATTACCCTTTTATTATACAGGATTTGGCCCTGGAACACACTGTAGTCCAAACTCCTCACACTTCATAGACCAGGGATCTATGGTTAGACATCCCACCAATGAACTACCTAACAAACATACCCAAATCATGTATATGAACCACTATTATTCATTATAAACACACTAACAAATTAAAAAGAAATGAGAAAAGTAGCAGGTATTTTCTTCCTTGCATATCCCATTTTGAAGGCCAATTATAGCTGAGGAAACTGTGGCGCTAAGGGGTATAAGCTTTCACAGAGCCAAATTTAGTAGCCAAGCCAGAATTTCTAATCCAGAGCTCTTTCTAGTAGAGACATGGGTAGCCAAGAGGATTTCGTCTGACCTTGGTCACTCTAAAACTTTGGACACCAGACAAAGGTCTCCTTACCAGGGAAAAAGCATAGACTGTTCCCAGCAGCAGGTGAACAGAAAAAGGTGTGGTAATCCCTGGCCTATGAAGCAGCGCAAAGGTATGGGTGAAGGAGTCCAGTAGAACTGACTGTGCTAATTACACTTTAACCTGAGCAAGAGGTCTAACCTCTCAGCCTCAGTTTCCTCTTTTGTAAAATGGGGGTAATAAAATCTACCTTACAGAATTGAGTGACGACTAAATGAAAAAGTATGATTGAATATAGCAGTCACACAGTGACAGCCCAATAAATCAGCGGTCGCTAACCTTTCAGACCTCATGGACCACCAGTTGGCAACTGCTGCAATAAATGAAACATATAGTAGAAAGGAAATGGCCTTTACAGGTCTGAATCCTAGGTATGTCACTTAATAGCTTTGTGGCCTGTAGCATTTCACCCACTTCACTTCAGTTTCCTCATTTATAAAATGAGGATAATACTCCTACACCTCATGAAGGTTGTAGTGAAGCTTAAATAAGATAGTACATGTACCTAGTATGCAAACGCTCAAAGAAGTAGTTTCTTCCAGAAGAAGAAAGAACATAGGAACATAGTTAAAAATAAAATGGCAATAAATGAGTACCTATCAATAATCACTTTAAATATAAATGGCCTAAAAGCTCCAATCAAAAGACAGGAATTGCTAAAGGTTTCTACTTATATCTCCATTTAGAAGGAGTGTTACCTACCTCCACTTGACTCAGTAACTTCATGGATAAGCTCAGAGCTACTGATTTGCGAAGGTTTCTGCTGCCTCAGTGCCTACCTTTACCAAAAGTGATGGGTTGGCCCTTCTGGTTTGGCTCAGTGGATAGAGCATTGGCCTGTGGACTGAAGGGTCCCAGGTTCAATTCTGGTCAAGGGCACATGCCCGAGTTGTGGGTTTAAACCCCAGTAGGGGGTGTGCAGGAGGCAGCCAATCAATGATTCTCTCTCATCACTGATGTTTCTCTCTCTCTCCCTCTCCCTTCATCTCTGAAATCAATAAAAACATATTTTTTAAAAAGTGATGCACTGCGCCCTGACCAGTTTGGCTCAGTGGATAGAGGGTTGGCCTGCGGACTGAAGGGTCCCAGGTTCGATTCCAGTCAAGGGCATGTACCTTGGTTGCAGGCATATCCCCAGTGGGGGGTGTGCAAGAGGCAGCTAATCGATGTTTCTCTCTCATCGATGTTTCTGGCTCTCTATCCCTCTCCCTTCCTCTTTGTAAAAAATCAATAAAATATACTTTTTAAAAAAGTGATGCACTGATTACATCAGCGAGAATAATGAAGTAAAGAAATCTCTCCTTCATAAAAAGTTTAAAAATTGGCAAAAATTGTCAGAATTTACTTTTTCAGAACTCTGCAAACTAGCCAAAGACTTGCAACAGCCCAGTATTTAAGAAAAATGGTAGAATCCTGCTAAGAACAGTGAGCTTGAGGCATTTTAACTTGCCTAGTCCCATCCCCCACTTTCTAGCTATAAGTTATCCTTGAAAACAATCCACTCTCCTAGTGCAGCCTGGCAACCAACAGGTAACAGAGTGGACCTAGAACTCTTTCAAAGCCTCATTCCTAAACAATTGTTATCATCTGACCTATCTGATAATAGTTCTCTGGAAGACCCCATCCACTTGCAAGGCAATCGTCAATATTTGACCTGCCTGGGAGATCAAGTACAAAACCCCTTTTCCAAGAGGGCGTTTGTCAAATACAATTACAGGCAAATGTTTTAAGTTTGAGGCTGCCTCAGGTGAGAATAATATTTAGGGCAAACAAGAGATTAAACAAAGCCACAATCTCTTCCTATTCCGTGTAACACTCAGAGAACATCTATAAATCCAAGGAAAGAGAGTGGCACAAGTGAATCTGTCACCCCATAGATCTATCCTCAATTAAAACCAGGGCTGCCGAAACCGGTTTGGCTCAGTGGATAGAGCGTTGGCCTGCGGACTGAAAGGTCCCAGGTTCGATTCCGGTCAAGGGCATGTACCTGGGTTGCGGGCACATCCCCAGTAAGAGATGTGCAGGAGGCAGCTGATCGATGTTTCTCTCTCATCGATGTTTCTAACTCTCTATCTCTCTCCCTTCCTCTCTGTAAAAAATCAGTAAAATATATTTAAAAAAAAAAAAAAAGAGTTCCTACTTTAAAAAAAAAAAATAATAAAACCAGGGCTGAGCTAACCTCCCTTAGGACCAGAATAAGGAAAGCAATCAGGAGAGCTAAGCAAGTTAACAACTGGCACCTCTGAAAAGAGACAAGACGTAACTAAAGCACTAGTTTGTTAACCATGAGAATCTTAGTATGTAGTTAATTTATTATTAAGCTTTACTACCAAATGTTGTAAAATTAGAATCACTACTACCAGAATAATTACTTCACACAAGAGAAGCTTGAGGTCACACTGAACCTTTCTTCAGCCTTTAAAAGTCACTTAGCCCGCCCAGAGCTCCTCTGTTCCAGGCAGCCAGAACCGAGGGGTAGAGTAGCCCTTGGCGGCCCAGGGGGTGGGTGGCCTTGCCCGTCCTGGTGCCGCGCAAGGCACAGACAAAAAAAAAAAAAAAGTCACTTAGATAATCTGACAAAAAGGATTTAAGATCATTAGAAAGATCATTCACATTTATGTGGTTCGAAGCACTTTACACTCAATGTTTGTCTCTCTACTGCTATGTTCTTCATGTCAAATAACTAGATTTGACTAAAGAAAAAGCAGGCTAGGCAAAAGAATTCGGATTTTTAATTCTATACCGACTTCTTTGAATAAATTATTTATTGACATGAGAAAGGTTTTAAATTCTGATCCCAGGTTTCCTCAAAATTAAATGGCATAAAATCTTCATCATCTTCAAAGAATACAAGGTATCAACTAATTTTAAGATACTTTGAAAATATCAAAGATATCAAAACTTTGCTATCCTAAGGGAGTTAATTTTGGATACTTTCAGAAAACAAAGCACACCCACAAAAAAACAAAACAAAAACCCAAACCCATTAATTCCATTGGGAACAGATGTGCTATTACAGCTATCTTGAAGTCATTTTTATTAAGACCTCACTGACCAATCAGTCTACTTTACGACGATGACATATCTTTAAAAATCTCAACCCTCTGACTCAAGATCCCACTCAACATTCATTCACTTAACAGATTTTAACTGAGTGCCTTTACTGTGTGCAAGTTATGTGCTAGGTGCTATAACCAAATGAAAAATCTCATTGATGTCCTCAAGGATGTTACATGTAAATTATGTAAGGCAGGTTCTGTTATAACTTACTAAAAGGCGCAATGAGTTCAGAAAAAATATGCACTTCCTGTAGGAAGCAATGTCTGAACCATAAGCTTGAAGACTAGATCAGGTACCAATGAGGACACAGAAAAACTGAAAGTTAAACACCTTTTCTCCATTTAGGTACAGAAAATTTAAGAGTATCATTTGGTCTAGTCATATTTGAGAAAAAGCAATATTTTGCTATTTCCCTAGTCCAGTGGTCGGCAAACTCATTAGTCAACAGAGCCAAATATCAACAGTACAACGACTGAAATTTCTTTTGAGAGCCAAATTTTTTAAACTTAAACTATACAGGTAGGTACATTGTTATTAACTTAATTAGGGTACTCCTAAGGCTTAGGTAGAGCCACACTCAAGGGGCCAAAGAGCCGCATGTGGCTGTGAGCCATGGTTTGCCGACCACGGCCCTAGGAAGTTATTTTTTTCCTATGTGCACAATTGTTCAAGAACTTTCAAATCTCGCCCTGGCCAAGTAGCTCAGTTGGTTAGAGCATTGACCCAGTGCACCAAGTTTGCAGGTTCGATCCCAGTCAGGGCACGTCAAGAATCAACCAATGGCCCTAGCTCAGCTGTGGGCAAACTACGGCCCGCGGGCCGGATCCGGCCCGTCTGAAATGAATAAAACTAAAAAAAAAAAAAAAAAAAAAAAAAAAAGACCGTACCCTTTTATGTAATGATGTTTACTTTGAATTTATATTAGTTCACACAAACACCCCATCCATGCTTTTGGTCCAGCCCTCCGGTTCAGTTTAAGAACCCATTGTGGCCCTCGAGTCAAAAAGTTTGCCCACCCCTGTCCTAGCTGGTTTGGCTCAGTGGATAGAGCGTCAGCCTGTGGACTGAAGGGTCCCGGGTTCGATTCCGGCCAAGGGCACATGCCTGGGTTACAGGCTCAATCCCTAGTGGGGGGCGTGCAGGAGGCAGCCAATCAGTGATGTTTCTCTCATCATTGATGTTTCTATTTCTCTCTCCCTCTTCCTTCCTCTCTAAAATCAATAAAATATATTTTTAAAAAAATCAACCAATGAATGCATAAATAAGTGGAACAACAAATGGGTGTTTTTCTCTCTCTTCCTACCCCTCTCTCTAAAAATCAATAAATGTAATTTTTTTTAAAAAGGACTTTCAAATCCATTTCCCCAAATTTCTCAAATAACTAGGTTCATATAATAGGTCTCAAATAACAAATGTTATCCTGAAGAGTCAGATTTGTCTTTCTATAAAAATTTACAAAGAATAAAAATTATCATGATGATATGCATGACATGCTTACATTTAAAGAGGATTTTGTAAACAGCATGACACAGTAAAGAGAAAATCGCTTTAGAATCAGACAGACCCAGGTTTTGAACCTTGGTTCTACTACTTACTAGCAGTGTCGAAAGTTCCTTCTCTGAAAGCCAGTTTCCTTATCTGTAAAAAGGGAAATAACTAACCTGTAAGCAGCCTTGTGAGGAAGGGAAAGTGTATAAAGAATTCTGCATAAAGAAAGTACTTAATCAATGTCCCCTTTTGTTTTTTTAATAGCGGAAGTAATAATTATTCATAGCCTATTTCACAAGCTAGGATTCTACAACAAAGATAGATCAAAATTAAAAATAATTGACCCAGAGCATCATGTACACCTTTATGCCACACTATTGCTTACACTGTGATATTAGCCTAAAGGTACAGAGACTCCCTATGTCTTCTAAACCATTGGTGAGCATGGTACAAAAGCCATTGACTGTGACATACTGTACCTTTTGGTTTGATTTCTCTTTCCTTGAATGGCTAAAACGTGTAAGCTAACACAAACCTGTCACAGTCCGCTGGCCATCACTTAGGTTATTCCACCACTTGTTAATCTAAAACAGAAGGAAAAATGCACATCACCATATGGTAAATGCTTTCAGGGTAGGCAAATGAAAAGCTAGAAAGAAAATGCTTTGTGCATGTGAAAATCACTGGTGAACAACAAACATAATACATGTGATAGAGTGGAAAGCACAAGTGCTTTATAGGAGACGGTCTATCCTCTACCCAGAGCCACTGATTAGCTCTGTGATCTCCTAGTAGATTACTTCTAAACCTCAGTTTCCTGATTATAAAATAGAGATAGTAAGAGATATGTAATAGCATGCTTGTGAGAAGTAACAACAAAGTAAAGCACTTACCACCCTATCAGATATAGGTAAGTATCAGTACGTGATTATTCACCAAGGTCCAATCTAGTTTTAAAATTCTGATAATATTTTCTACTAAAATTACCTTTTTTAGGTATAATAATAATACCGAGGTTTAAAAAAAGAGAAACAGAGAATCCTAGTCTTTCAGGGACACCCACTGACATTTTTAAGGATGAAATATGCTAGGATTTGTTTTATAGTAATCAGTGCTGGGGAGGGAAGAGAAAGAAAGGGGACTAGATGAACACAAAGCTGCCTGGCCAGTGTGGCTCAGTGGTTGAGCATTGACCCATGAACCAGGGGGTCAGGGCTCAATCTTCCTGGTCAGGATACATGCCAGGGTTTTGGGCTCGATCCCCAGTAGGGGGCGTGCAGGATGATGATTTTTCTCATCATTGATGTTTCTATCTCTCTCTCCCTCTACCCTCCTCTCTGAAATCAATAAAAACATTTAAAAAAGAAAAAAAAAGAAAAACAAAGTTGGCCATGTGTCAATTATCACTGAAGCGGAATAATAAGAGTGCACTGTACTATTCTCTTTACTTCTTTTATCTGTTTAAAGTTTTTCATGATTAAAGTTTTTAAATAAAAAATATGCGAATTATGAAATTGAACCAGGCTTTATACGAATACAAATATACAAGGTTTTCTAAAATAAAATGTTATAGATCAATATGTACATGGATCCATCCTGTGAACCAGGAGGTTGCAGTTCAATTCCTGATCAGGGCACATGCCTGGGTTGCCGGCTCAATCCCCAGTGTGGGGTGTAGGACGCGGCCGATCAATGATTCCCTCTCATCATTGATGTTTCTCTCTCCCTCTCCCTTCCTCTCTGAAATCAGTTAAAATATTTTTTAAAAAACCAACAAAGCCCTGATCGGTTTGGCTCAGTGGATAGAGCGTCGGCCTGCGGACTGAAAGGTCCCAAGTTTGATTCCGGTCAAGGGCATGTGCCTTGGTTGCGGGCACATCCCCAGTAGGAGGTATGCAGGAGGCAGCTGATCAATGATTCTCTCTCATCATCGATGTTTCTAACTCTCTATCTCTCTCCCTTCCTCTCTGTAAAAAATCAATAAAATATATTTAAAAAAAACAAACCAACAAAAATCTATAATGCAGACGTGTTGGAAACCTGTAACTTTCTAAGGGATCTGGGATTATGGAATAAATTAGTTTTACTATTTCTCAAACAAATTGTACTGGATAAAAATCACTAACTGCCCGGCCAGCATGGCTCAGTGGTTGCGTATCAATTTATGAACCAGGAGGTCACGGTTCGCTTCCCAAATAGGGCATATGCCCAGGTTTTGGGTTTGATCCCCAGGGTGGGGCATGGAAGAGGCAGCCGATCAATGATTCTCTCTCATCATTGATGTTTCTCTCTCCCTTCCTCTCTAAAATCAATAAAAAAATACATTTTAAAAAATCACGGCTGTATTGTAGTTTTCACCTATATATACTCTATCCATTGTTCTGCTGACATAAAGCCTCTCTGAAACAGGTAGGACTCATGCTTCTTGTATGTGTCTATAGGGAAGCAAAGTGAAAGGAATCCTTCTCTCTACTTGGAGGAACCTTTCTTAGGAAAAGAGAACCCAAGGCTGCCCTCTCAGACTCTTGCTGGCCAGGATTAAATTCCTAGGAAGGAGAAAACTGAAGAGGACATTGACCATCTCTCCAAATTGGAGGGGCAATTGCCGGGAGCCGGTCCATGCTTGCTGTTTCAAGGGACCTGGCATATATGGCATACTGTTCTTAATATGTTTGCTCACCTTCTAGGCACTATGTGTTTTAACCAAGGTCTCTGAGAAAGGTTGTTTCCCCAGGTAGGGATTTTCCCCTGAAGTTAGGGAGGGGATAAAACCTCTTAACTAAGTGCCAGGCGGGTAATTAATCACTTTAACTATGAACAATCATGCTTAAGCTACATAATCTTTACTCCCTGGAATGGAGATAAGAACCGCCCTAACCTTTGTAATAGAGATTGATAGGATTGAATCAACTGGTATAAATACAGATGTAACAAGACAGCAAGAGACAGAAGAGAGACAGAACCTAGGCACAGAACCTACACAGAACGTTCTCTAGAGACAGAAGAACTTCGCTGGAGAGAACATGGCAAAAGATCCTGGACAGAAACTGGCCTCAGAACCTAGAGACAGAACCTAGCGAGAGAACATGGCAAAAGATCCTGGACTGAACCTGACTACAGAAATTGGCAAGAGAACCTGACTAGAACCTGGTGACTGAACCTGGCTTGAGAACCTGGAGAACCTGGCTGGAGATCCGAACCAGAACTTCGCTGGAGATCCAGACCAGAACTTGGCTGGAGATCCTGGCTAGAGATCCTGGCTAGGCTGCTGATCAACTGAACGCTGCCTCCGTGTCATTCATTCTTCGCCAACTCCGTCCACGCCTTTGGGGACCCCTGGATCTGCTGGGGTTGGAACCCGGCAGGCAATGTGTCATAAAAAATGAAGGTGCTTAAAAACGACATGGGCCTGGATCCGCATAATAGCTTATGGCCTCAGTGCTCAATAAATATTGTCAAGTGAAATAAAATATATGTTTTATCTAAAAGGCAGTATTTTTTAAAAAGTCAATTAAGAGGAAAGAGGGCCAGGTGTGTGTGTGTATGGGTGTGTGTGTGTGTGTAAGAGATCAACCGAAGGACTTGTATGCATGCATATAAGCATAACCAATGGACACAAGACACTGGGAAGTAGGGGAGCGCGGGGGAAGGTCAAGGGGGAAAAAAATATGTACTACTCTTTGTAATACTTTAAGCAATAAAACAAAATTTAAAAAAAAAAAGAGGAAAGAAGGCCATCAACTTGCATATGAAGTAATGAAAGCTCTAAAGCTATGTAGTATTTGTACCTTCTTGCATCCATCGCAACAATGGATATTTACCAGAGGCATATAAACATCATGTCACTGAGAAGTTTTCTAAAATATACATAGTATCTCTACCCCCAAGGCATAAATATAGAATCAAAATAGCCCAGGAAGGCGATGCAAGTAAAACTGGCCCTTAAACTTTAGTAGGCCTGGGAGTGGCCCTCAAAACATTAACAACTATCCCTAGTGATTCTTTTTTTTTTTTTTAGAGTAAGGATTGTTTAAAAAATATATTTTTTTATTGATTTCAGAGAGGAAGGGAAAGGGAGAGAGAGATAGAAACATCAATGAGAGAGAATCATTGATTGGCTGACTCCTGCATGCCTCCTTATGGGGATCAAACCCACAACCTGGGCATGTGCCCTTGACCAGAATCAAACCCAGGACCCTTCAGTCGCAGGCTGATGCTCTATTCACTGAGCCAAGCCAGCTAGGGCTCCCTAGTGATTCTTGATACACATGGGTAGAGGGACAAGCCGCCAGGAACACTGTCAAGTACAACAGTGCCAGATAGACAAAATATTAATACATACTTGTACATACTTGACTCCAAAGAATATTAAGTGTATTGATTTCACATATGCTGATTTAATGTTGTCATTAACTAAAAACACTTCATAAATAACTACACTTCAAGAATTGTGATCAATAGAACAAAGAAAGCAATGTTTATCTTTACCTCCTTTCTGAAGTCTCCTTCCTTTTGTGGTCTTATGCTATCCAACCAATCAGCTTTTATACCATCAAAATAACTCTGGACCCTGGATTTCAGTGATTCATATTGCCAAATAGCAGCTGATCCAAATGCAAAGCCTGTAAACTATAAAAAATAGATTACAAAATAAACTTAAAAGAGAAATAAACCTATACATACTTCCAAGAACAATACTTCATTTTCATGGCTTTATACAAGCCAACAGAAGGGACATCTGACACAGTGAAACCTATTAGGTGAAAATAACACTTGTTTCCCATTTTCATGGTACCCTCAGGCCTATTAGCAGCTAGAAATTTTTTTTTTTTAAATATATTTTATTGATTTTTTACAGAGAGGAAGGGAGAGAGATAGAGAGTTAGAAACATCGATGAGAGAGAAACATCGATCAGCCGCCTCCTGCACATCTCCTACTGGGGATGTGCCCGCAACCCAGGTACATGCCCTTGACCGGAATCGAACCTGGGACCTTTCAGTCCGCAGGCCGACGCTCTATCCACTGAGCCAAACCGGTTTCAGCAGCAGCTAGAAATTTTTTAAGAAAATTCAAAATATTAACTTAATATCACTTGAAATGTTATACCAAATAAGAGGCCCATAAGTTTCTTCTTCAGGGCTTACATAAGTGAACCAGATTCTAACAGCAATTATTAAATTCATGCTCTCCTGTAATTATTTATGACCCGAAGATACCCAGATCCTTTTGACCCCTCCCCTCCAGTTGTCTTTAAGGAATCCAAATAGGACAAATGGTACTTTAACACTGCACCTGCAGCAAAGTATGTAACTCCTAGTAATATGAGCTCTTACCCCAACAGTGAAAAAAAAAGGCTTTACAAGAGTCCTTATGGGATAGGGAGAAGGGTAAAAGACTGTTTCTTCTACAGGAGGAACCAAAGCACTTCTCTTGTATGCTTCACCACTTGTTCCTGTGTCTGATTTTCGTTCAACCTTCCTGGGTGCTTTTCGGAATCCACATTTTTGCTGAATAAAAAAATTAAACCTATAGAGGAAAATAACAGATTAGAAACAGAACTGCATCTTGCAAACATCAAAACCTCTATGAACCTCCCCACTTGGCCTGCATCATCACCACCTCAATTTATTCACACGCAATAGCCCAAAAGAAGCCAAAACTCCCCCCAGGTAGGATTTAAAGTCGAATCATTGAGCTGTGGAGGGAACTTGTTTGGGCTGTTACTGAGTATCAATCAACAAAATAATTGTATCCATCCTCCACACAGAGTTTGCAGTCCTGTAAAAAGCGGAAGAACTCCAGGGGAGTAGGGGGATAGGGAGATGGAGAAAAAGATGAGGAGGATTAAGATGCAAAACTGCCAGTTATAAAATTAATCACAGAAATGTAATGTACAACATAGGGAATATAGTCAATAATATTGTAATAACTACGTATGGTGACAGATGGTTGGTTGACTTATTGTGGTGATTACTTTGAAAAGTATATAAATGTCTAATCAATACATTGTATATCTGAAAATAATACATACTGCATGTCAACTGTAATTTAAAATAAATGTTTAAAAAAGAGAAAGCAAAAATATAGGGAAATGGAGCGAAAATACATTTTAAAAAAGCTGAGCCCTGGCTGCTGTGGCTGAGTTGGCTGGGCATCGGCCCATGAACCAAGAGGTGGGCTCCATCCCCAGGAGAGGGGCGTGTGTGCAGGAAGCAGCCAATCAATGTTCTGCTCTCACATGGATGTTTCTCTCTAAAAATCAATAAAAACATGTTTTCTTAAAATATATATTTAAGAAAAAATATTTTTATTGATTTCTGAGAGAAAGGGAGAGGGAAAGAGAGAAACATCAATGATGAGAGCAATTCCTTGATCAGCTACCTCCTACAAGCCCCATACTGGGGCTCAAACCTGCAACCTGGGCATGAACCCAACCGGAATCGAACCTGGAAACAGGCTAACGCTCTATCCACTGAGCCAAACCAGCTAGGGCAAAACAAAAAAAATTTTTTTTAAAAAGCTGGAGGACTCCAAGCTGTCAACTTGAATTAGCACAGAATGGCTTTGTTATTTGTTTGCAGTTTGGTCAATTTCCAGAACATTTATTTAAATCTTTATTGTTGAAAGTATTATATATGTCCCCTTTTTTCCCCCATTGACCCCTTTTAGCCCGCCCTCCCTCTCCCCACAACTCCCAGGGTTCCAGAACATTTAATGTAAGTATAGCCCTTGAAGTCACTCCAAATTCAAATGAACGATTTCCTTTTATGAATACTGATCATTATAAATTGATGGATTTTCCCCATCTCCCTCCCTTCTATTTATTTCACTACCAGTTTTGGGGACACCCATCAAATGTTTTATAAAGGGTTTTTTAAAAATATATTTTTATTGATTTCAGAGAAGGGAGAGGGTGAGAGAGATAGAAGCATCAACAATGAGAGAAAACCATTGATCAGCTGCCTTCTGCATGCCCCCTACCAGGTCCTAAATTAGTCTAATGCAAAAGCAACAAATACTGATAAACCACACTCTTTACACAGCTTCTACTTGGACAGACTCGAGTAATTTTCTTTCCAAATCATCTGGAATCTAAGTATTCCACCATCTCAGTTCTTCAACAGAAAAGCCTCTCCTAGGACTACGCTAGAGGCAAAACGATGCTCTCCTCTGATTCCATCCTCCCTCACTTCTCTAAACGCTGAATAAGGTAATCTGTAGAACACAGGCTTGAAAAAGACAGAAAGAAAATCAAATCTCGGTACTACCATCCTGCCAGCTACCTAAGTGCTTCACCTAAAAAATGAGTCCACCCCAGTCTGAGCGGCTCAGGTGCTTGGAGCATTGTCCCCTGCACGATAAGGTCATGGGTTCGATCCTGGCCAATGGGAGTGCATATGGAAGGCAACTGATCAATGTTTCTCTCTCTCTCAAATCAATAAAAACATATCCTTGAGTGAGGATTAAAGAAAAAGAGTCCAGAAATGGGTGAAAAGGTGAAGGGGTATAAGAGGTACAAACTTCCAATTACAAAACAAATAAATTACGAGGATAAACACAATACAGGACAGGGAATATAATCAATCTATATATATATAAAAGCCTAAGCAACCATTAAGACCTAATGACCGGAACAATGGGAATGACCAGTAGACCAGTTGCTATGATGTGCACTGACCACCAGGGGGCAGACGCTTAACGCAGGAGCTGCCTCCTGGTGGTTAGTGCGCTCCCACAGCCAAGCAACCTCCCCATCCAGCAGGCCCCAGCGGGCAGCCAGTCAGGCCTGATCAGGACTGGGGAGACAGCCCCAGCAGGCTCTGATCGCAGGCCAGGCCTAGGAACCCCACCCCCGCACGAATTTCGTGCACCAGGCCTCTAGTATCTTATTAACTTTGTATGGTTACTAGGCATATTGGAGACTCGCTCTTGGACACTTGAAAATATTATATTGTGTGTCAACTATACTTTTTTTTTGAAAGAATGCTTGACGATTAAAAAGATCAAAATCTAAAAAAGGGAGGGCGGGGCATGTGTCCAATGCCTTCCTCGCGGGATCATGAGGCTGGCACGCCCGCAGCCCTGAGATTACTTCCCCTCCCGCCCTCCCCACGGAAAAGGGGCGGCACGGCTCGCGGAGCTGGACCGGCGGACACTGCGCACCCGGCCCGGGGCAGGGTGTCGGCGAGAAGCGAGCACTGGGCGGCCGCGAGAGAAGGGGGAGGGATGGAAGACGGGGCCGGGAAGAGAGGGGATGAGCCGGAGCAGCAAGCGAGCCCCGCGCGGCCGGAGCTACGGGCCCAGAGGCGAGACGCCCAGCGGCGGTCTTTACCTGCGTCCGAGCAGCCGCGGCCGGGCCAGGGCCGCGGGGAGCTCCTCGCAGCTGCGGGCGGCCCCCGGCGCGGCCCACGCCTGACCGCAGCACCAGCCTCTCTGCGCCCAGCCTCGCCACGCCATCTTCCCAACCTCTGCCCCACCATGGCCCGACCTTACCAACCCCTGCCCGGAACCACTTCCGGGGCGGAGGGGGGGGGGAACCATAGAGAGCCGCGGAACAGCCTAGAGCGCCCCCGCGCGGCTGAGCGGAGGCTGGACCATCCCGAGGAACCAGGGACCGCCCGCTGGCCGCTCTCCCCGCCGCCGCTGAGCCCCGACCTGGGCGGGGCGTGAGAGAGTGGGCCACCCTCCACCGCCTTTGCAGGTGAAGCCCAGGGGAAAAAGAGGAGGGAAAACTAGCATTTACTGAGTAATGCCGTGTGCCAGGCACTTTCCCTAGTTGACTGTATTAATCCTCCCCAAACTCCTGAGGTTGGTATTACTACTGTTTGCAGTGGCTCAGAGGTCCAAAGCGAGTAGGTTTTCTTTTTCTTTTTTTTTTTTAATATATTTTATTGATTTTTTACAGAGAGGAAGGGAGAGGGATAGAGAGTTAGAAACATCGATGAGCGAGAAACATCAATCAGCTGCCTCCTGCACACCCCCTCCTGGGGATGTGGCCACAACCAAGGTACATGCCCTTGACTGGAATCGAACCTGGGACCCTTAAGTCCGCAGGCCGACGCTCTATCCACTGAGCCAAACCGGTCAGGGCAAGGTTTTCTTAAATTACTATTTTTTTCTGCATCTCACCATTTCATGTTATGACATACTTAAGAGAATGTGTCGCATATCTTTACTAAAAAGTCTAAGCCTGAATTGAAAATATGGATGCTAGAGAAAATTCAAACTTCAGGATTCAGCTCTTGCTCTCTGTCAGTCAGCTTTATCCCCTGCCACTCCGTCACCCCCTCCGACCTTAGCTGCAGCCACACTGAACCATTTGCAGTTTCTAAAAGGCACCTACTTCTTCCGAGTTCACATGCCATTCTCACTGCCCGAGACCCCTTTCATGTCTCTCCCTTCTCAACCGACCTGACCTAACCGACTCGTCCTTCGGACCAACCCCAATCATCACCTCTTCTAGGAGACTATACGGGAGGAAAAAGTTTTCCTTGATACTTAGGGTCCCTAGCGGGGTCTGAAAATTAGCTGACAATGACATAGTAACAGAAGAAAGCACACAAATCTTACTGAATTTTTAGTGTTCATAGGAGCCTTTATGAAATGAAATGACCAGAGAAGAAAGCTTTTACAGCTTTTAGACCAGCGGTTCTCAACCTTCCTAATGCCACGAGCCTTTAATACAGTTCCTCATGTTGTGGTGACCCCCAACCATAAAATTATTTTCGTTGCTACTTCATAACTGTAATTTTGCTACTGTTATGAATCGTAATGTAAATATCTGATATGCAGGATGTATTTAGGCGACCCCTGTGAAAGGGTTGTTTGACCCCCAAAGGGGTCGCGACCCACAGGTTGAGAACCGCTATTAGACAGTGTGGTAGGCAGTTAGACAGACAGGAGCAGAGCAAGGACAATGGGCCAGGTACAGGAGGTCCCCAGGATGGCCTAGCAATAGACAATCACCTGTGGGTGACATTTCCTCCCCTCGCATACAGTTGGACACAGTGGTTGGGACCCCCTGATCTTTCCTCCCTAGAGATAACATCTATGCCTCCGTTGTATGTATTTCAGCTCCAGCCCCAGATAAGCAACAAAACCAACCACAGCTGACCTCAGCGCCAGCTGCATTGAATAATGACCCCTGCCCTGGTGCCAGCCAGTCAATCAGTGGAGACCACAATCCAGAAAGGACGCACCTGGAAAACAGCTGAATATTCTATTGAGATCTTCCCCTGAGAGCTCCCCTAAACTCTCCACCCTTAAGGCCCTTAGGATGGAGGACCCAGTGCGCTCTCTCTCCCGGGAGCACACCTGTGCCTTTCCCTTCCCCCTTCCTGCACCTTACCATTAGCTTCCTTACTCCCAAACTCCAAGGGCCCTTCCTTTGCCTCCACAACTTGTTTCCTAAGCCCATTTCTTCTAGGAATTACTTTTTCTACCTCTGTGATTTAGCAAATAAATGTTCTCTTACAGTTTGGGTCTTGGCTCTGAATTCTTTCTTAGCCAGAACCCAAGAACCGAGGTTGCTGAACCCAGGTTTGGTCTGACCCCACTGGTCCGACATCTAGTGCCTTCCAGCTGCCTACAACAAAAGAAACAATAACTTGTGAATAACTGACAGGACAGGGGGGTTTGGGCTAGCGGAAGTCCACCTAGGGCTAGGAAGTCCTTATCTTCCTTGACTAGGTGGATAAGACTTAGTTTACCAAGGTTTGCTTGCATATTACCCTGTGCCAGATCTCTGATCTCTGGGCTCATAAGAGTCTGTCTTGCCCTAGCCAGTTTGGCTCAGGAGATAGAGCGCCGGCCTGCGGACCAAAGGGTCCCGGGTTTGATTCCAGTTAAGGGCACGTACCTGGGTTGCAGGCTCCTCCCCAGCCTGGGCCCTGGACCTGGGCCCTGGTTGGGGCACGTGCAGGAGGCAACCAATTGGTGTGTTTCTCTCACATCAGTATTTCATCTTTCCCTGTCTCGTCTACTCTCTAAAAATCAATGGGAAAATATCCTCAGGTGAGGTTTAAAAAAAAAATAGGGTCTGTCTTCAGGAAATGAGACATTTATTTCTTGCCTGTAAGGTAGAAAAGTGGAAACATTTTCTCCTTTTACTGCTTCTTAATTGCCTTTAGCCCAAATAACTTTTATGTCAAAGAAGCATATATTGTGGTGACATATTCTGGTTTCCCTTAAGACCCTTCCTAGACCTTCACTTTAATTTAGATGACTATGTGTGCTTTAATACTGCTCTATGCATATTAGTAAAATAGCACTGCATTCATTCCATAAGTACTTATTAAGCATCCCTACAGTATGGCAGGCAATGTACTAATTCTGGAGTGTCTTTTAGAAAACACTGTCTCTGACATCACAGAGATCCTACTCTATTGGGAAAAAAGGGACCAAGTAAATAAACAGGCAATTGCAAGACACTGGGGGAAAGTGCTACAATTAGGGAAGAAGGCTTTGTGGGAGTTTAGAGGAAGGGAAATAACCAGTCGAGAGATGAGGAATAGGAGCCAGGAGAGAAGACTCCCCAGAGAAACTGAGGTAGGTCAGCAAGAGAAGTGAAGGGCCAACATGTTCTAGATAGAAAGAGTCGCATTTGTGATGTCTTCCAGGGCATGACTTGGGGAAACTAAAATAAATTCACTTTGGCTATGCCATAGGTATCAAGTCTGGGATTTGGGTTTTAGCCTCTTTGCAAGCTCGTAAGTTTGGGTGCTGAGGGAAACCAGAAGACTCTTGAGTCCGAGATGTAAGCTTATTGCCCACAGCTCAACAAGCAGTATGAGCATTATGTTTGCATGGGCTTCCCTTGTTCTCTAAGTCCCACAGCAGCAATGCCATGGGCCAGATGGATGCTGAACATGCAGTAGATTTGCATCTCAACTGAACTGGGGGTATCTATCATTTTCATGGTAAGCGGTAAGCAAGCAAACAACCTTGGAAGATAAAGATGTTTTTCTCCAGAGCACAGGCACAGGTTTGTTGAGTGGTTCTCAACCTTCCTAATGCCACGAGCCTTTAATACAGTTCCTCATGTTGTGGTGACCCCCAACCATAACATTATTTTCGTTGCTACTTCATTACTGTAATGTTGCTACTGTTATGAATCGTCATGTAAATATCTGATGTGCAGGATGTATTTTCATTGTTCGCGACCCACAGGTTGAGAATTGCTGGTTTATAGCCTTGTGTTTAGCCTCCTTGGGCTAAGTGGCTAACAGTGCAACGATTGAAGTGTGTAGGCCAGTGGCTCACACAACAGAAATGTATTTCTCACAGTTCTGGAGGGTGGAAGTCTGAGGGCAAGGTGCTAGCATGGTCAAGCTCTGCTGGGAGCTCCTTGCTGTGTCCTCACATTGGCAGAGAGACAGCAAGCTCTCTGGTGTCTCTCCTACAAGGAATACTAATCCCATCCCGAGGGTCCACCCTCATGATCTCATCTACACCTGATTATCTTCCAAAGGCCCATCTCCAAATACCATCACCTTGAGGATTAGGGCGTCAACATATAAATTTTAAAATTAAGGGGGACATGCCCGGCCGGTGTGGCTCAGTGGTTGAGCGTCAACCTAAGAACCTGGAGGTCTCGGTTTGATTCCGGGTCAGGGCACACGCCTGGGTTGCAGGCTCAGTCCCCCGAGTGAGGTGTGCAGGAGGCAGCCAATCAATGATTCTCTCTCATCATTGATGTTTCTATCTCTCTCTCCCTCTCCTTCCTCTCTGAAATCAATAAAAATGTATATTAAAATAAATTAAGGGGGACATAACTTAGTCCATAACACTTTGTTTTGTTTTAAATATATCTTTAATGATTTCAGAGAGGATGGGAGAGGGAGAGAGAGAGAAACATTGATGAGAGAGAATCATGGATCAGCTGCCTCCTGCACGCCCCCTACTGGGGATCAAGCCCACAACCTGGGCCTGTGCCCTGAGCGGGAATTGAACCTGGGACCCTTCAGTCTGCAGGCTGACACTCTATCCACTGAGCCAAACCGGCTAGGGCAAGTCCATAGCACTTTGGAAGAAAAAGATACTGTTGCCCTCCAGAGCAAAGGCACACTTACTGCCTATTATAAAAGATTTCAATTCCCTGACCTCAGCATTCCTCTCCTATAATGCAACCCAGCCCACCGAGTGTGCAGGTGTCCTTCAGCCCTCTCTGAGTTGCCCCATGGGAATTGGAACTCAGGGACCCAACACAGAAATGCTGACACTCCAGCTAATGCTATTGCTATGAGCAATAAACTGTCCTTCATCTCTGACTCAAAAGTCTCGTGTTTTCTACCAGCATCCATAAAACTGTCAGGCTGACGTGTTAGCTTTCAAGTAGGGTAAACTACCAGAGCACGCACAGCCAGCTCCTAAGTGGGACCTATTGTCAACAGAGTAAAGTCCAAAGCTGTCGGTAATTTTTATGGGTTTCTTTGAGCTACACTGATGACCATTGTCCGGAAGCAAGATTAAAAACTGCTCCGGAGAATGACAGTTTTACAGTTTCTTTTATGGATTTGTAGTTAAGGAAGATCACATGAGGGTCGGAGAAAGCAAGGTTGGGATTGAATTACAGGATAGTTACCAAGCATCTGTGCTCCTGGAGAGTGGTTATGCCTCCAAGGGGGTCTTAAAAAGATGATGACTCTGGCATTTCAAAGGTGTATTAACCTGGATGCACAAGAACAATGAACAGGGTTTGCTTAAGGCAAAGATAAACATTTCACTAAAGAAATGATATGCCTGAGGTGTGCTACCACCATGACCTACCCTGTTAGGAATTTATGATCAAATCACCCTGAGAGGTTATTTTCTATAAATCCCCCCCTTTTTTTTGTCTACACTGAAATGTTCATTTCAGAGGGAGAGCTTCCGTAGGTGCTGACAAGAACTTGGGGTGGCCATAGGCTGATGGCTGAAGAGGGATGAAACTGGACGTTACTAAAGATGAGGAAGCTCAGAGAGTGAGAGACCCGGATGTTGACTGGGCTGTTTACATTAACTTGGGGTCACTAGGATGGCAGCAGGACCTGGAGTGGAATCCTGAGATGTCACTGAGAGTGACAGTGAGCAGGTGATTGATAGTGCTGGAGAAGTGCTAGAGATACAGGGCAGAACGTCAACAGAGGAGAAATACATGCCCAAGGAGATCTGTGGACAGATGGTCTGAGAGAACCATTAGGCCACCCTGGCCGGTGTGGCTCAGTTGCTTGAGCATCGTCTCATGTAACAAGAGATCACCAGTTCAATGCCCCGTCAGGGCACATGCCCAGGTTGTGGGAGGTAGTAGATCAATGTGTTTCTTTGTCCTTCTCCTTTCCTCTCTCTCTCTCTAAAAAAAAAAAAAAAAAAAAAAAAATCAATAAAAACTTGTTTCTTAAGCCCATTTCTTCTAGGAATTACTTTTTCTATCTTTGTGATTTTATCAATAAATGTTCTCTTACATCTTACATTTTGAGTCTTGGCTTTGGATTCTTTCCTAGCCAGAACCCAAGTACTGAGGTTGCTGAGCCCAGGCTCGGTCTGACCCCACTGGTCAGACACCTGGTGCGTTCCCACCACCTACAACAAAAGTACAGGCAGCGCTCTGCAAACACCACACAGCCCCTCATTGTTGTTGAGTTAATTGTTGACTGTTAGCTATCCTATGCCCGACTAAGTGAAAGAAGTACATATGAGTCTATCATTTTACTGTTTATCCAATCCCAGAGGTCTTCCTGCTGTGCTTTCTCCCACCGCCCTAATTGATCACCAATGGATTTCATGTAACCCACATATAGCTCCTCTCTTGATTGCAATGAATAAAATAAGGTGCAAAACTGCCATTCTCTGGAGCAGTATCTCAATCTGTGGAGATTTTGCTTCCCAGCAATTGTTGTCAGTTTGGCTCAAATAAACTCACAACAATTCTTCACAGGTTTGAATGTTTCTTACGTTGACACTCTAAAAAAGTCCATTAAAAACCTTATGACAGATATTATAAAGCATCCGGATGCATCGCCATATAAAGAGGTACACAGAGCAAGATCCAGAAGGCCCCAGCACAGGTGCTTCTGTCCCCACGGAGCTGGAGTGCACCACCCTCCCAGCACGTGGACGTACTCACCAACCGGAAAACTCATCCAATTGTTTGTTCCAGTCTTTACAGAAATTAATCTTCAGTCTCTCCCCACCCCTTTCCTGTGTGGGGCTGAAAGTTCCAGCCCTCTGCTGTAGGCTGGAGAACGGCACCAGGCGGGGTCAGATTGGACCTGAGTTCAGCAACCTGGTACTTGGGTCTGGCTAGGAAAGAATTCAGAGCCAAGACTCAAACTCTAAGAGAGCATCATCATAATAAAGGCTAATATGCAAATGGTCCTACTGATCAGCAGGGACCTGAGGCTGCGTGGCACCTGGCCGGGGTGGGGGACCTCAGGCCGTGCCCCCTGCCCTGTCGCCAGAGCCGGGGACCTGAGGCTGCGCTGGGGGACCTGAGGCTGTGCCCCTGCTCGGTGGGACTTGACGGGGTGGGCCGGCCGGATCTGGGTCTCCTGTGATTTCGAAGCATGTGCGGGTGGGCGGGGACTTGATTCTGGGTCCTGTGGTGCACCCCAGACTCTGACAGGAGGGAGATTTTCATATACATTTTACTAATTTTCTTTCATCTCTGACACTTCTATTATAGAGAGAGGGCAAATAGCAATATTAAAATATTTCCTCTAATTAATTCCCTTTTAATGTGCATGAATTTTGTGCACCGAGCCACTAGTTTATAGATAAAATCACAGGGAAGAAGTAATTCCTAGAAGAAATGGGCTGAGGAAACAAGTTATAGAGGCAGAGGAAGGGCCCTTGGAGCTTGGAAGTGAGAAAGGTAATGGTAACACCTGGGGAATGGAAATGGAGGGGAGGGAAGGGAAAGGTGCTGGGCCTGCATGCTAAATGCTGGGTCCTCCATCCTAAGGGCCTTAAGGATAGGGGAGGTCCCAGGGGAAGATCTCAATAGAATCATCAGCAGTTCTCCAGGTGTTTCCTTTCAGGATTGTGGTCTCCACTGATTGTTTGGCACCAGGGCAGCGGGTCATTGTTTAATGCAGCTGGCCCTGAGGTCAGCTGTAGCTGGTTTGGTTGCTCTTCTGAGCCTGGAGCTGAAATACAACTTAGGTCTAGATACTATCTCTAGGGAGGAAAGGTCAGGGGGTCCAAATCCCTTGATCATCTATATGCTGGGGTAGGAAAGATCACCTGGGGACTAGGTCTCACCCTACATTTGTCCTTTGCTAGGCACCCAGGGCCTTCCGCCCCGGTGACCTTCTGTGCCTAGCCCCGTAGTTGGCAAACTGCGGCTCTCGAGCCACATGCGGCTCTCGAGCCACATGCGGCTCTTTGGCCCCTTGAGTGTGGCTCTTCCTAAGCCTTAGGAGTACCCTAATGAAGTTAATAACAATGTACCTACCTATATAGCTTAAGTTTAAAAAATTTGGCTCTCAAAAGAAATTTCAATCGTTGTACTGTTGATATTTGGCTCTGTTGACTAATGAGTTTGCCGACCACTGGCTAGCCTACATCATCCTTGCTCTGCTCCTGTCTGACTGCCTGCCACAGATTGACCTTTGTTAGGGACAAAATACTGCCTTAGGACATGACTACCCACCATGAACCGCCTTTAGTTAAAAAGTGTTCATTTCAGACCAGCCTATATGGTTACCTTAAGTCTCCCAGTTTGTGAGGCCATGACACAGGCCTCCCCCACAGTTTAGTTTGTGGCCCCTTTTCATCCGCACAGTAATGATTGATAGCTTACTAATGCGAAACATTGGCTTGCTCATATGTCCGTCTTTTAAGTAACTCAAAGGAGCAAGGCGAGACTTCTTAGGACCCTGCAGCTTCACCGAAGCAACGCTGCCATGTGGACTCGGGGTGGGCACTCAGTCTTTCACCCACATGGGGCAGAGCCAAGCCTCTATCAGGCTTCTTGCCCCACCAGCACCTGCCCCCTTCTCCCCAACAGATAACTGTGTGCAGGGCCTGAGAGCAGCCAGAGAAGACCCATGGTTGTACCATTTTACATTCTGTATGGGCGTTCCAGTACCTTGGGATTGTCAGGGTTTTGTTGTTAGCAATTCTAATAGGTGTGTATTGGCATCTTATATTTTTTTAAAGTAGCTACTCTTTTTTAAAATATATATATATTATTGATTTTTTTACAGAGAGGGAGGGAGAGGGATAGAGAGTTAGAAACATTAATGAGAGAGAAACATCGATCAGCTGCCTCCTGCACACCCCCCACAGGGGATGTGCCCGAAACCAGGTACATGCCTTTGACTGGAATCGAACCCGGGACCCCCCAGTCCGCAGGCCAACGCTCTATCCACTGAGCCAAACCAGTTAGGGCAGCATCTTATTTTTATTGATTGATTTGAGAGAGAAGGGAGAGGGAGAAACATTTATTTGTTATTCCACTTATTCATGCATTCATTGGGTGATCCCTGTATGTGCCCTGATGGGGGATCGATCCCGCAACTGTGGGGTGTCAGGAGGATGCTCTAACGAACTGAGCTACCAGACCAGCTGGCATCTTATTTTATTTCCTTAATACAGGTTATTCTTTTTAAATAAACAAGACTTTTCTAGACACAATGTCTCAGATCTTGGCAATCCTCAGGGGAAGTACGGAGTCCTTGGTGGGGAACTTGGAGGGAAGCAGTGGCACTGGCTGCTGGCTGTACCTGATGGGAGAATAGGATGTTTTTTCGTCCCAGGTCTGCAGGGACCGGCACGTCTCCCCTCTGGTCAGCAGAGGGCAGGAGAGGGCAGAAAATAAGCTGCCCAGTTTGGGGCTTATCAGACACCAGCATCGATTGTATTTGGACACATTGTTATATTTACAGTTTTGCTCAAATGCCATTGCCACCGAACCTACTTAACTGCTACCTTGTGAGACTTGACAAATTAACCGTGTGTAATGATTCAGTGCCAAACCTTAACTAACCTCGTAACATCCTTCCATGCCAAAGCGTAACTAACCTAACCTAACTGAACCTCCCAAACTGAGCTACTCTACTCTGTAATGACACTCTGAAGAGTGAGCTTGTGTTAGGGCAGTGGTTCTCAACCTTGGCTGCACATTAGAATCACCTGGGAATCTTTTTAAAATCCTGATTTCTGGGCCTCATCCTCTGGAAATTGTTTCTTTGTTACTAATGTTGTGGCCCCACCCCTTAACAAAGAAACAGAATTTCCGGAGGATGAGGCCCAGAAATTGGGATTTTAAAAAGATTCCCAGGTGATTCTAATGTGCAGCCAAGGTTGAGAACCACTGTGTTGGGGGACTCATAAGCAGCTGAGCTAGGTGGGCTCCTGTTCTTCATCGCCTCCGACTTTGCAGGAGCCAAGAGACACCAATGAAAGACGGAGGGGGATAGGTCTCCACCCACCAGCTAGCTGTGAGCACTCTCCGTCGTGCCTGGGACAGGGAAACTCGGATGGTCCTGCACAGATTTCCTGGGGCTGGGGCTGGGGCTGCAGAGTGCCCCCGAAGATGTACTCCAGTCTGAGCCCCTGGCTCCCGTCTGGCAGTGGAACCGAAAGGTCCTAAGAAGGGTGGCAGACATCAGGAAGAGCTCCATCCTAGCCAGCTGGGCCCCTGGGCACACCCCACGCCCTGGACGCAGAGGGAAAGGCCAGAGGGTGGCAGCTGTCCCTGTCCTACCACACCCCCTACCCACCACCCATGACGCAGCCTTGTGCCCACTACCAGCGGAGGATGGCAGACAGGCCTCACTGACCACGAGGTTTCCCCCCTTGTCTGGGAAGTGACTGGGGTTGAACTGTTGGGGGGTCTCCCAATACTCAGGGTCACAGAGCACAGAGTCCAGGTTGGGCAAGATGATGGTGCCCTGCACAGAGGAGCTGGTGTGGCCCAGGGGGCCTCAGCTGGCCCAGCACCCAGCCCTGACCCTGGGCTGCAGTGAGCGTGGCGAGCACCCCATGTGCGGGTGAGTCGCCCAGGGGCCAGGGGGCCTCATGGAGACTCCGCAGGTGGGTCCTCTCTGGGTTCCCTCCCTCCCTCCACGTCAGTGAAGTGGCTGAGCACCTCTACCCTAAAAGCTCCCAACCCAGGCCAGACATGGCCACTGCATTCCTATTTGGGATGCATGGAGAAGCTGTAGGCATGACTGGAGGGACCAAGTTCTGCACAGGGCAACATACACTGTGTGTGTGTGTGTGTGTGTGTGTGTGTGTGTGTGTGTAAGAGAGAAGAAATGACATGGCAGGCAGACTAAGAGGAAGAAAGACCGAGTAATGAGAAAGAGGGGAGACAAAAAGCTTCACTCTAGGCCTGGGGAGAGGAGAGGTAAACCCTAACCCCAGCCCTCACTGTAGGAGAAGTGAGTGATTGGAAAGAGAATCCGACTGATCCGATGGGAGCCGAAAGGAGCCAAAGGCTCCTTCTGTCGGTGATTTCTGCTCCTTTCCACATGGGCCCTGGGCTGACCAGGAGGCCAGGGTGGAGCCAGGATGGGGTTGGTTATGGAACCGGGACCTGGGACACTCAGGGGTTCTGAGGAAGGCTCATTTAACAACCACCAGAGAATTAAATCAACCGCCTCTGTGGGGGCCAGGGGACTAGCCATAGGAGTCTTGGTTTTGACAAAGGAATCTTGAAATTAAAAACAAAACTGAGCAGTGGTTAGAGCATCGGCCCGCAGACTGAAGGGTCCAGGTTTGATTGCAGTCAAGGGCACGTACCTCTGTTGGAGGCACATGCAGAAGGCAACCAATCGATGTCTCTCTCTCTCTCTCTCTCTCCCCCTCCCTTCCACTCTCTAAAAATCAATGAAAAAAAATATCCTTGGGTGAGGATTAGCAAAACGAAACAAAAACACACACCCCCCCCCCAAAAAAAAAAAAAAAAACGCAGCAAAGTTTGAAGCCTGCTTCTCAAATAGGAGTCAGTAAGGAATGCAGAATTTGGACACTGTAAATACTTTCAGAAGGCACTTTTTTCTGTTTCAGTTGCATTACTGCAGCTTATGGGAGGGGCCTGGTCCTGGTCATCCAGACCTACAGGCGCCCAGACCTGGTCCCTCTATGGTTTTAAGCAGAGAGTTTGGGAGGCACATGTTCTTGCTGCTGCCTCGTGAGCAAACATTCCCTAACTATAGTCCCAGGAATTTCCCCGTTTTCCCTGCCTGGGATGAAGTAACCTCTGACTCACAGCAGTTCTTAATACTCACCTTCAGATGCAGAGGCTCCTGGCAAGATGCTCTTTTCCCTCCAAAATCATGTGTATCCTGCTTTGGGCGGTGTCCCGGGCTTCTTGCAAAGTGACGGACTGGTCTTAACTTCTGGAACAGGCTCAGAGCAGAGCCAGTCCAGTACACAAAAAGGCAACTTTCTCTCTCCTCCAAATTACAGAGCCACTGCCTGCGGGCTACCCCCCGGGGACTCTCCACCAGCTTCTTCCCAATAAGTGGCAATTTGAAGTTCATGATCGGGTAGAATGAGGAGAGACAGGCGTGAGACGCCACCGCTATGTCAGGAAGCATTGCTGTTGTCATCATCACTCCGTGGAATATCTGTAGCATTCAATGATCTACGGTCAAGCTTTGGTTCCACTTTCAGGAGACATCTCTTGCTCACATTGCACAAGCTCGGTATTGATTGCTAATTGTCCCCTGGAGCCCTGGTCACAGAACAGCTCCTAGAATCAAATGGGCAGGAATGGACTCTTACTGAGGACATTTCTAATCTCAAGTGGTAGTACACAGAGCTGAACCCTGGTTCCTTCCTTTTATTTTTTATTTTTTTAAATATATTTTATTGATTTATTACAGAGAGGAAGGGAGAGAGATAGAGAGAAACATCGATGAGAGAGAAACATCGATCAGCCGTCTCCTGCACACCTCCCACTGGGGATGTGCCTGCAACCAAGGTACATACCCTTGACCGGAATCAAACCTGGGACCTTTCAGTCCGAAGGCCGATGCTCTATCCACTGAGCCAAACCGGTTACGGCCCTTCCTTTTATTTATTAAAAATATATTTTTATTGATTTCAGAGAGGAAGGGAGAGGGAGGGAGAGCTAGAAACATCAATGATGAGAGAGAATCACCCATCGGCTGCCTCCTGCACACTTCGCACTGGGGATCGACCCCGCGACCCGGGCATGTGCCCTGACCAGGAATTGAACTTGGGACCCTTCAGTCCGAGGGCCGATGCTCCATCCACTGAGCCAAACCAGCTAGGGCCCTGGTTCTTTCCTTTTAAACTTGACCTAAATCGGCACAGCTTCAGACAATCAGGACACGGAGCATCCTGCCGGGCCAGTAGCTAGAGGAGCTGATGACATGGCCCTGTCGTCACATTCTGGGAGACATTCGTCAGACCTATGAACTGCTGGCCAATTACTGCCAAGGACAGTCCAGTATCAGGTGATCTAGCAGATCAATGGGCAATGCAAAACATCTCCACTTTACACATTAGTTCATTGATGTACGTAGAGAGGTATCTTTGGAGCAACACAAATAGGAGGGAGTGTGGTGGAAAGAGCAAAAACTTTGGATTCAGAGGGACATAAATTTGAAACTCAGTTAAGTCACTTACTGTGTGTTCGAGGCAGTTACTTGAGCGCTCTAAGCTGAAATTTCAAGTCTGTTAAAAAAAAAAAAAAAAAAGAATAACAGCCCTCGCCTATTTGACTCAGTGGATAGAGCATCAGCCTGCAGACTGAAGGGTCCTGGTTTTGATTCCAGTCAAGGGCACATGCCTGGGTTTTGGCTCCATCCTCAGTAGGGGGTGTGCAGGAGGCAGCCAATCAATGATTCTCTCTCATCATTGATGTTTCTCTCTCTCCTTCTCCTTTCCTCTCTGAAATCAATGAAAATATATTTTAAAAAAAGAATAACAATAACATCCAAAGGACAGGGCTGTTAAGAAATGTGTGTGGGAGCAGGACTCTCACACTTGATTAAATTAATAATAAATGAATAATCACAACCTGGCAGGGAGCTTGGAGTCAAAACTGCCCTGAACCACAGTTCTAAGAGTTAAACCAACACAGTCATGATGGAGAAGACTGGGCCCCCTACCTTTTTTCCCTATCAGTTTTTAAATTATGGAGATCATAATTTTAGCCATCTGCCTCATACAGTTGTACCAGGAGATACTCGGTACACTCAAGTTGGGTAAACGAAGATAGATTAGTAAAGAGATTGTTTACAAAGGTGCATGGGCAGGAGTTAGGAAAAACACAGGCATAGGGCTCGACACGATGGGGGTCCCCTTTATGCTCAAGTCTTAAAGACTCAGGAGGCATTGTTTAATGGGTTTAATGTGGAAAACCAACACCAACCTCTCCATCAACAGTCACTGCTTTCCCATTTCTACACCTTCGCCCATGCAGTTCCCTCCACCTGAAGTGCCTTCCCCCGCGTCTCCACTCTAGTGGGAGACTTGCTTGCTCTGTTCCCAAATAGATTGAACTTTGACAAATTCCATCATTGAGAAGTGAATAATTTCCTGATACCACATTCTGACAGGGCTTTTTTTTTAAAAAAATTGATTTGAGAGGGAGAGAGAGAGAGAAACATCAAGTTGTTGTTCCACTTATTTATGCAATAATTGGTTACTTGTAAGTGCCCTAACCAGGGACTGAATCCACAACTTTGGCGTAGGAGGACAACACTCTAACCAAATGAGCTACCTGGCCAGGGCCCCTGAAGAGGACTATTACCTAGTAGACAATGTTGTCAACAGAGATTTTCTGGAAGATGTAGCAGCAGCTTTCCTCATGCGCCTGTTTCTGAGGGTGACTGCAGTACTGGCCAAGGACAAAGTATTGAAACCAGAGTGGATGGTGGTCTTTCTGTGAGTATAACTTGGGGTGACTGGGGTGGGTGATTATGGGCATAACCCTATCATGTCTGGGAATGGGTGGGTGACATGTACCTTCCCAAACACTGTTTTTGCTTATCTAAATGTGAATGTGAGTGGTTGTATCACATGGTACATGGCCCATCTTGACCAGCTGCTGGCTCCCAGAGGAAATGTACATGAAGGTTGCTTCGGGCAAAACCCTCCCATTGATTTCTTCAAGGCTTTGGCTATGTCTCTGGGAAGCAGTTTGGTAAGTTAGTTTGGACAGTCTGTTGCCTGAGGACTCCTATGGCTAGTCTGGGGGAGGTCCAAGGCCTGGAGACCTTTTTGGCAGCAGCCTCTGGGCCTACATGCTGATATTAAACATTTATTATTATTATTTTTTATGTTTTTATTGATTTTAGAGAGAGAGGGAGAGGGGAAAGAAACATTGATGAGACAGAAACATCAATGGGCTGCCTCCTGCACGCCCCCTACTGGGAATCGAACCGCTGACCTCAGTGCATGGGTCGACACTCAACCAACTGAGCCACACTGGCCAGGGCTTTATATTATTTTATTAAAAAAAAAAATATATATATATATATATATATATATATATATATACATATATATATATATATCTCACTAATATATATATTAGTGATAAGAAAAAGCTAGAAAGGATACACCAATATAACTTTGACTATTTGGGGGTGATGGGTACCTCAGTAGTGTTGTATAACTACCCCCAAATATACTGTAGTGGCTTTAAAAAACATTTTATTTTGCTCAGGGATTTGGGAAGGGCTCAGCTGGTGGTTCATCTCTGATCTATGTGACATCAGCTGGGGTGGCTGAGGCTGGAGGTTCCACTTCCAAAATGGGTACAGGCAGCTTTTGGTTTCTTCACTGCACCTTTCTGCATGCATTGCTTTTAATATAAGGAAAAAGTTATTAAAAGAAATATGGCGCACAACAGTGCAGGCAATGATCAGTGTGAGACTTCAGTTAGCTCAGCCTTTCAGTGCCCCCTTGACTCATTTGCTTCCAATGCTAGGCCCTATATCTAGGTGATCAATTAGAAAGGAGCTGTCATGTCACTAAGCCATTCCCCAACACTGAGCATTCTCTTTTCTGGTTTTCCTGAAATCATTCCTCATAAAGGTTTCTTTTCCTTGATGCCACTTTTTTTGTCTCTTTGAAGTGATCAAATTCAAATGACCAAAATGGAAGTCTACAACACTTACTTCTTTTAACAAATATTCTTTGAACATCCATGTATAGGCACTATTCAAGAGTTAGTTGTGTAGTGTGATACTTATTAGGCTCTTATTATATGTAAAACATAATACTTAAGCCAGAAATGATAAGGTACACAAAAATAAGATGATTTTAAACCTCCAAGAAGTTTGAATTCATGGGCAGAAATATTTTAAAAAATCAACTATAATATGCAAAGTAAAAGCAAATAAACCTTACGTAGATGTGTAAGCGAAGGGCTGCAGGAACACAGAGGAATTTGGTTGGAAGAGAAAAGCCTTGTGGAGGGCATAGTATTTGAACTGAGTTTAAAAAGAAAAACATGCTTTTGCTTGACAAGATGACCAGGGATTCCAAGCTGAGAAAATTACAAAGATTTAAAAGTGTGAAAATATTGGCCTGCTTTAGGAATGCTGAGTAGAAAAGGAGGGTGGGAGCCCAATAGCGCACACCCTGACTGCCAGGCTAAGGAATATGGGCCACTCTACAAGCAACTGCCTGTGCCCTGAAGATTTCTTTTACACCCGCAGTCTCTTTTTAAAAATTTTATTTTTTAAAGTTGAATTTATTGGGGTGACACTGGCTCACAAAACCATACAGGTTTCAAGTGTACAACTCAACAAAACATCATCTGCACACTGCATCGTGCGCCCATCACCCAAAGCAAAGCCTCTTTCCGACCCCAGGTACCCTCACTTAGCCCACCTCCACCTCCCCCACCCCCCTCTCCTCTGGCCATCACCACGCTGTTGTCTGTGTCTATGTTATCTATGTTTTTTGGCGAATCCCTTCACGTTCTTTCATCCAGTCCTGTGCACCCCCGCCTCCTGCCCCAAACAGCTGTTAGTCTGCTCCATGTACCCATGCCTGTTTCTATTTTATTCATCAGTTTGTTCATTAGGTTCCACATGGGAGATCATATGATACTTGTCTTTCTCTGACTGGCTTATCTCACGAAGCATAATAACCTTCAGGTCTGTTCATACTGTTGCAAAAGGCAAGCCTTTCCTCTTTTTTATGGCCAAGTAGTATTCCATTGTGTAAATGCACCACCACCTCTTTCTACCAATGGGCACTTGGGCTATGAAGTATCTCACCAACTTGCATTTTTGGTTTCCATGTTGTCAGTAGTAAATACAATGGCTCAGAGAGGGGCACCAAGGCAGGGCGACCATGAGGCTGTAATTATATTATGAACAGAGGGAAGGAGAAAGGTGGGTGGTGATGCACAGGACCTGGAGTGACTGAATTTACTGGGAAGGGGAAGGAGAGTAAATTAACTCAAGGCCTCCAGCCTGATAGACTCCAGAGGACAATGGTACTACTAAAGAAGCACTGATTTTCAAGCAGCTGTTTGAGGCACCGGCGATGCCCAGTGGAGGCACTTAGCAGGCAGCTGGAGGCTGGTACCAAGGAGAAGCCAAGCCCACCGTGAAAGCTTTGTCACTAAACCTGTGGGAGGGAAAGAACCTGTGCAGAGAGAAGAGGGAGTGGGCAGAGGCAGGAAAAAGCTTTCCTTTAAGAGGGCAAAGCAGGTTAAGAGAGGTGGGAGGACACCCGAGGTGAGAACAGAGCTGACAGGAGGGGGAGTGAGTCCAGTGCAGCAGAGCTTGAACAGGACAAGGACCAGGAGGCCCTTTCGCTGCCCGTTCCCCTCTGGGAAGGTAAGTCCAGGCATCAACGGAAGTGCGTGTTCATGTCAGTGCCGTCCAACAGAACTCCCTGCAGCGACGGGCATGTTCTGCATCTGTGTCAGACACAGTAGCCGCAGGCCACGTGGCTCCTGAGCACTCGACATGTGGGAGGAAAATTTCAACTTTAGAGTCAAGCCTCTGTGTTTCCAAGGCAGCAGTTTACGAAAAGGCTGGGTTCAGGGGATGAGCCCTGCTGCTGGTCGGCCGAACCGGTACCAAGCAGGCTAAAAGCTTCTTGGCTGCATTCAATGCACTCTATCCGGAAACTCCATAATAATGACCCTTTCGGACGGGCACTTCATTCTCAATGAGGGAAGCTGAAGGCATTGGCCAAAAAGGCAGTTATGTTGTTTGAGTTGCTGAGAACCCTTAACCAACCGTTCATTTGAAATATATTTCACCACAACCGCCCACCTCGGCCAAGCATTCACCCTGCCCACGCCCAACCCGCTCCTTGGCAGCCCGGGAGCTGTGTTTGGTGACGCAGTCTTAGGGGCCAGGGCCCACCCGGGGATGTCAGGCCTGCTGGGCCCCGTGCCCCTGGCAACCAACCGGCTCTGCTCCTGGCCCTTCTCAGATGTAACTCCATCGCCGGATACTCAAGAGCCCGCCCTGGGATTCCCGTCACTCAAAGACACCCTGCTCCCTCCCCAGAGAACTAGTTTATACACCAAGCGTTTTATAAAATCCAAAATAACTTTATTCACTTTTCCAGGTTTTGTTTCCACAAGGTGTTCAGCAAACATGCTAAGGCAACAGAATGTCTAGTTGGTCACGACATGCAACGCTGACCATTCAACTGATGACAGCAGCAGCCACGCCCACCTGAGCTGCTGGCCCCACGGCACAAAGGGGGTTTGCAGAAACACACCGAACCACACGGCAATCAGCAACCTGAGGTAGGTCTCTTTACAGTACAAAGACTTCCACACCAGTGCGAGACACTGAGTAGCAAGAGCTGCTTGGAGTCGCAGACTTTGGGGAGAGGAGGAGACTGCGACATCTGCAGTGAGAAAAGAAGACAGACCCACGGAATCCTGAACCCTGTCTCTGAACTGTGGCGGCGCAGACCAGGCAAATGAAGAAGGACCCCCGGAAAAAGCAGCGGTCGGCCCCGGGGCTGGGAGCCGACGGGTGTGGGAGCCGGAGCTCTGTGCAGTGGCCAGCGTGCGGAACCTGAGGCAGTGGGACACTCTGTGAAGAGACTTGATTCTTGTTTAGAAACAACAGCAAGAGGAGGAAGGCAGGGAGGGAAAGGGGGGTGGGGGGCTTTGCCCCACTGCTCTCCTGACGGAAACAGGGAGGTGACACCAGGACAGAAGGCAGGAGCCCTGAGAATCCACGGCGCCGCCCCGGCCCGGAGTGGCGGTGGGGAGGCGGCAGAGGGGGCCGCTGCAGGGCCCACCATTGCCACATGTCTTTCGTTTCGGACACCCAGAAAACCTGGCGCCATGAAACAACCAGCTGGCAAAGAACAATAGGCTACCCTTTCTGTTGTCTAATAGCAAAACCGGATCTCCAGTGCAGCAAACTGTACAAAAACGATAGAAAGGAATCTGCACTGTTATTAGCACAGTGCTCATTTTAATATAAAATAAACAGCTTACATTTTCACTGTAAATATAGGCTATGTACAGGTTTATATATATATATATATATATATATATATAGATACAGCTACACGTAGAAAGCTTCATTATAGGCCTCTGATACATTTATAATAACGGTTCCCTGAACCTTTTAGAGTGCAATTAAAAACAAAAACTAAAGTCTGTTTACATGAATCTGGAGTCAATACAATAATCAAAATAGAACTCTCCCTACAAGTGAAACACACAAGCCGATCCTGAACTGCTGTGCGGAAGGTGAAATCGGGAAAGGCAAGGTTTCGGCTGGACAGGAAGAGCGTGGGCCCGGGACGGCGACGCTCCAGAGGGAAGAGATGGAGGCGGCGCGGGAGGAGTCAGCCCTTGACAGCGACCTTGTTCTCTGTAGCAGCAAACATGGCATAGAACCGGGAGCTGTCATTGGACAGAAGGACCGATGGGGTGTCGAACTCCACTACCTGCAAAGGAAGGAGACGGCATCAGGATGTGACTCGAGGACACACTGTTCAGGAAGGGGGGCAAGCCCGAAAGCCCCTTGAGGATGGAATCAGGGTGACAATGCGACGAGCCCTGCCGTGTCCACATGGGCTCCTTTTTATTTTTTTTAAACTAACCAGGGTACCAGGGAAAGGTTGGAGAGCAACACCTCTAGACCCCCCTTCACCTAATTCATTCAGCCCTACGTGTGCAGGAATCGATCAACAAGATAGTAGAGGCTGTGGGGGGAACCCATGGCAGCACAAGTCAAAGGCTTAACAGGCAAATGGCATCTAGTTATGCAAGCTGATCTAAACCTATAGATGGAAAAGGAACGGCTCGAGACCTACCTGGCAAAAAAATAAAAAATAAAAGGAAGTGAGAGTCCTGGCTGGGTAGCTCAGTTGGTTAGAGCATCATCCTGATACACCAAGGTTGTGGATTCGACCTCTCCAGTCAGGGCACATACAAGGGTCAACCAATGAATGCATAGATAAGTGGAACAAATGGATGTTTCTCGCTCCCTCTCTCTGTCTCTCCGGCCCCCCTTCCTCTTTCTCTCTAAAAATAAGTAATTTTATATATATATCCTATCTAATAAAAGAGAAACATGGTAATTAGCATATGACCGCTACCCTTCCCATTGGCTAATCAGGGTGATATGCAAATTAACTGCCAGCCAAGATGGCGGCCAGCAGCCAGGCAGCTTAAACTGAACATGAGGCTTGCTTGCTTCAGTGACGGAGGACTGCAACGTTCCCCGCCTGCCTTGCCGGCGGCCTCTGAGCCTGCAGTTTAAGAAACACTGTAACATATAAAAGCTAAACAAAACCCCAGAAACCAGCTTTCAGCCGGCTGGGATCTCAGACCTGGAGTTGATACAGAGTTTCGATTATAGAACTGAAACAAACCGGATACCTGCTTTCAGGAGCGAGGCCTAAGAGCTGGAGCCTCAGAGCTAAAGGTGGCCCAGAATAAAAAAAAAAAAGAAAAAAAGGAGCAGTTGGGAGCTTCAGTCCCAGCCTGAAAACAGCCCTCAGCCCCTCACCCAGACTAGCCAGGCACCCCAGTGGGGACCCCCACCCTGAAGGGTGTGTGAGCAGCTGCAAACAGCCATCATCCCCTCACCCAGGCTGGCCAGGCACCCCAGTGGGGACCCCCACCCTGATCCAGGACACCCTTCAGGGCAAACCAGCCAGCCCCCACCCATGCACCAGGCCTCTACCCTATATAGTAAAAGGGTAATATGCCTCCCAGCACCGGGATCAGTGTGACAGGTGGCAGCGCCCAAACCCCCTGATTGCCCTGCGGCTCTGTGTGTGACAGGGGGCGGGGCCACAACCTCCCTATCGGCCCTGTTCTGTTCCTGACAGGGGAAGGCGCCCCAACCCCCTGATTGGCCCTGCTCTGTGCCTGATAGGGGGGAGCTCCCCAACCCCCTGATCACCCTGCGGCTCTGTGTGTGACAGGGTGCAGCACCCCAACCCCCCCACCCCACGGGCCCTGCTCTGTGTGTGATGGGGTAGAGCCATAACCTCCCCATCAGCCCTGCCCTGAGTGTGACAGTGGCGGCGCCCCAACCCCCTGATCGGCCCTGCTCTGTGGGTGATAGAGGGTGGCGCCCCAACCCCCTGATCAGCCCTGCTCTGTGGGTGATAGAGGGCGGCGCCCAACCCCCGACCCCCCCATGGGCCCTGCTCTGTGTGTGATGGGGTAGAGCCATAACCTCCCCATCGGCCCTGCCCTGAGTGTGACAGTGGCGGCGCCCCAACCCCCTGATCGGCCCTGCTCTGTGGGTGATAGAGGGCGGCGCCCCAACCCCCTGATCGGCCGTGCTCTGTGTGTGACAGGGGGCGGTGCCCCAACTCCCCTATCGGCCCTACTCTGTGAGTGACAGGGGGGAGCTCCTCAACCCCCTGGTGGGCCCTGCTCTGTGCGTGACAGGGGGGAGCTCCCCAACCCACTGATTGGCCCTGCTCTGTGCGTGACAGGGGGTGGTGCCACAACCTCCCCATTGACCCTGCCTTGAGTGTGACAAGGGGCGGTGCCCCAACCCCCCAATCGGCCCTACCCTGAGCGTGACTGAGGGTGGCATCGCAACCTCCCAATCCGCCCTGCTCTGTGCATGACAGGGGGCGGCGCCCCAACTCCCCAATCGGCCCTGCTTTGAGCCCGACCAGGGACTGCACCTAGGGATTAGGCCTGCCCTCTGCTACCTGGGAGCAGGCCTAAGCCAGCAGGTCGTTATCTCCCGAGGGGTCCCAGACTGCGAGAGGGCACAGGCCGGGCTGAGGGACCCCCCCCCTCCCCCCGAGTGCACAAATTTTTGTGCCCTGGGCCTCTAGTATATATATATATTTAAAAGAAGTGAAGCCCAAGCCAGTCTGGCTCAGTGGATAGAGCATCAGCCTGCGACTGAAGGGTCCCAGGTTCAATTCCAGTCAAGGGAATAAGCTCAGGTTGCAGGCTTGATTCCCCAGTAGGGGGCATGCAGGAGGCAGCTGATCAATGATTCTCTCATCATCGATGTTTCTACCTCTCTCTCCCTCTCCCTTCCTCTCTGAAATCAATCAATAAAAATAGAAAAAGAAAAAAAGTGAGCAAAGGATAAACTCAGTCAATTATCCAGTCCTATGATGGACTTCTATGCAGTCACTGGAAACCATATTGCAGTAGAAAAGTGAATGACATCCTGGTAGGACCTGCCTCCCAGGATGTGGCTGACAATGCCACATACTTCCCAGCCCCCCTTTTGCAGGGCAAAGGCATGGACACACTTTTGGCAGGAGATGAAAGGGGAGGTCTCCGGGGCGCTTCTAGGAAAGGATCTGCCCAGGGGAGACAGGCCTAAGGACAAAGCATCCTTCCTTCGGACTGGCTGCAGGAGGGTAGGAGGCTGGGTGCTAGAGCAGACACTGCACTATGTGTGGACAGGGAGACACTGGCTTTCTTGAGAGACAGGCAGGCTGTAAGCAGGTAGATATGGGAAAGGAATGAAGGGCAAAGGACAGTTTAGGTAGGTGGAACTGTATGAGTAGACACAGAAGATGGAAAAGCTTAGGGGATGCAAGATTACCTATGGCTAACAGCACTTGTAAGGAACGAGAGGGAAATGCAGGAGGCATGGCTGGGCCAGGCTGTGGGGAAGCTTGGGATAGCAGGATACAAGTCTGGCACCCCTACATGATTGCAAAAAGCAAACGACACCTGGTGGCTGGTCTCAACACGCCTTGGGCAATTGTTATCTATGTGAATTAATTACTAACGAAACTCGCTCGCTGACCTAAGTCAGTGTGCCCCTATTTTCAAGCAACAAAATAACAGGTAGTAAAGCAAAACAAGAACCCAGGAGTGCCTCAAATTCAGTGCCTTGTTGGGAGGGGGCTGTATCTCTCTCCAAACGGACTGGACTAGAGCTGCTGTGGCTGCTTTTCTAAATGTTCAGAACCACCCTGATGCCAACCAGCCCGTCCTCCCAGACAAGGCCACATGCCTCAGTACCTGTCCCTGGGCCAGCACCATAATCCTATCAGAGCCTAGGACCGTATGCAGGCGGTGGGCAATCGTCAGCATAGTGCAGTCGGCAAACGCTTCTCGGACGGTCTCTTGGATCAGGAGGTCTGTCTCCGTGTCCATGGCAGCTGTGGCTTCATCTAGAATCAGAATCTGCCAGGGAAGAGAGGAGAAAGAGGATCCAACCAGTTCCTTAAGCATTCTGGTTAATTTAGATTTTCCTAGAAAGTATTTTAGCATTTGAATTTTATACCATACATTACTTATGATTCTCTCTCATCATTGATGTTTCTATCTCTCCCTCTCCCTTCTTCTCTGAAATCAATAAAAACATACTTAAAAAAAAAACAAAAAACCACCCATATACCCAAGTTGTGTCAAGGTTAATCAAGAAACACCTCTGGGCATTCTCTTAAAAGTGCCGCTGGGCTGGGAGCCAGGAACGCCTTCAGACCGTGTGCCACAGGGAAGGGTGCTCCTCCACCTCCCTGTTCTCTCCTGGCCCTCCCCGCCCCTCCCCCAGCGCCCACCAAACCGCCCACCTTGCAGTGACGGAGCAAGGCTCTTGCTATGCATAAGAGCTGGCGCTCCCCCACGGAGAAGTTCTCCCCATTCTCTAGCACTTCAGATTCAAGTTTCAGAGGTAGCTGAGCAATCTAGGAAGAAAGAAAGTAGAAATGAGAAGGGTCCAAAAGTGAGGGGGAGAAACACCCTAGCTTTTGCCAAAAATCCAGTAGCAAAGGTAAATTATTCTGGAACAGAAGGAGGAATACTAGCTGAGAACCTGGCTCACCTAGAAAGAAGGTACAGGTGTGATGGTCACGTGACCAGGACCCAGGTTTTCTAGGACCCCCCATTTCAAATATACTATTCTGTTAGTCTCCTACTCTCAAAATGTCCCAGAAATTCCAATATTTTCATGTCCCCAAATCCTGGCAGATAGTGGTCCTAATTTTTGAGCCACTGAAAAGTTGGTCGTGCAATAGGAAATGGGGAACATAAAACTGCTGTCTTTCTTAAGTCTAGAGCTCTAGGCCCATGGCTGTCAAACTTTTCTTTTTGTAAGCTACGCAAGCTAGTCTTCAAATGAAATTACTTGAGAAAGCTCAATCTAAAAGAGAGAAAAGGAGAGCTGATCTAGTTGAGTTAGGGCAAGGGATCCTGAGTTTGACTTAAGCAAAGGCACGGACACCCTCCTCCGGCGAGGGATATCCATCTGTAGACTGTGGCCCCTGGAGGGACCTGCTGAGCACCCCGCAGAGATCTGTGAACCCACGAGCCTACTGCCTGCTTTCTGCAGACTCAATAAATGATGTATCTCTCGCACACAGAAAGATACTTCAAAAGCCTGCTGTACTGTTATGATAAATAAAGTAGAAGTTAATGTAAAAGCATTACTGAATTCTGAGTAGTTGTCATGGACATGTCTTCAGTAAATGGGTGGGAACAGGGTAATATGATCATGGGCGTGGGGGTAGAGGGAGGAGGTGGAGGGCAGGAAATATCTACTTTTATGCCCTTTCTGGAATGTCTGGGAAGTCCTGCTCCAGAGTGTTCCTCCACAGATACCCTGGAGGTGGAGGACAGACCAGGCTGGACGGAAGCAGCTGGACAGGCTGGGCAGTGCCCACAGCATCGCTCGCCCTGGCTTCTTACACATTCTTTCATGTGCGTCCTCTCCAGGGCGTCCCAGATCTGGTCTTCTGTGTACTGGCTGAAGGGATCCAAGTTTGATCTAGAAAGAAACACAGAGGAATGTGTCAGGGATCCCTCATGTACACGCCACACTGCGAAGGCTGTGGGGTCAAAGTCTAAACAAGCATGGGGGGGGGGGGGAGGCTTACACCCCCTCAGGTCACAGAGGGCTCCTCCCCTAAGCAGCCAGAGGTGGACGCTGATGCCTGCCCCAGGCAGGACGATCTCTGAGGACAGAATTTATTCTTTTTTGTTTTTTTAATACATTTTATTGATTTTTTACAGAGAGGAAGGGAGAGAGATAGAGAGTTAGAAACATCGATCAGCTGCCTCCTGCACACCTCCTCCTGGGGATGTGCCCGCAACCCAGGTACATGCCCTTGACCGGAATCGAACCTGGGACCTTTCAGTCCGCAGGCCGACGCACTATCCACTGAGCCAAACCGGTTTCGGCCAGAATTTATTCTTTATAAAATGTTATTTTTACTTTTATAACAGTTACGTACAAAAATTAAGAAATATAGACATGCAAATCACAAAACACAAGCCAATACATGTTTTCATCGTCTCTAGTCAGATCCCTAGAAACAAAAGGTGTTAGCATTTTGGCATACATGCCAGGTTTTTTCCTAGCACATACATGTTAAAAATACATCTCCCTGCATACACAGGGAGACGCTCTCTTCCTTCCTATGCACCAGGGGGAGAGCAGGGACCTGACAGCTAGCTGACCCGGAAAACGAGCTGACCCAGCTGGAGGGCAGAGGGAATGAGAGAGAGGAAAGGGCAACCGAAGAGGAAGGACTTCATTTCCTCTGGTTGAGAAAACCAGCTTGAGGTCTATTCCTGTTTACTGTCCCCACAGTATCTGCCGCATGGAAATCACGGATATTAAAATAGGCCTAGGCATTGCTGGGAATGTTACAGACGGGACAAAAAGCTCTCTGTCATGGAGGACGAGGGTAGGGCAGTGGTGGGACAGAAATTTGGTGGAAATGGGATGTTACACTGATGTGGGGAGTCTTTTCTCAATCTCAACATGAAGTTTTGTAAGTCTGGCAAACGGAAAGGATTAAGGTACAATTTGCTTTGCTCCTAAATCTTGCTTGGCATATGGGAACATCTCTGGGAGGACCTCAGCTCTGTGCCATGTCTGTGCTCGCGTCTAGGGTCACTAACCCAGGTATGCGAATGCAAGCAGGCTCACATCACGGAGGAGCGCTACTGGAGCGGAGGAGATGGCAGACGCACACCGTGCCCGTGTCCTCTGGGCCGTTGCTGGGAGGCTCTGCCCAACCCTGCTCTCTGTGCCGCGGGCCCTCTGCACAGGTGCTCTCCCTCCGCTTGCAACATGCTCACCGTTCCTCACCCTTGTACTGGAGAGACGCTGGTAAAAGCTAGGACTCTGGAGCCAGACTGCCTGATTCCTATACAGTGCCTGTCAATGACAACTGTGTGCGCTTGGCCAAGTCAGCCCTAGCTACTCTACGTCCCAGTTCCTCAGGTGTAAGACAGGGTAAAGGACCACCTCCTCGAAAGGCTGTTGTGAGGACTGCGTGTGCACACGTTTCTTGTGTGTAGAGCACTTGTGGGAGGCCTGCGGAGGGCTGGCACTGAGTATGTGACAGCTATTATGACCGTGGTTTTACTTCTGGGCTATGATTCCTTCTTGTCCTTCAGGTCTCAGCTCAGATGCTGCCTTTAGGAAGTGTCTCCTGAGCCTTCACGCCTGGATGAGGTGTCTCTATGCATCACCCTGTCCCTTTGTCTCTCTGCCCACCGGTGGCACAGGATCCCTGTCTGGATCTTGCTCACTGCTGTATCCCATGTACACCATCTATTTTCTGTATAAATAAAAAAGTTTATCCCTATCATTATCTGACTCCTAATAAGAGGTATTAATATGTCACTACTTTAAAAAAAAAACACTATATTTTTATTGATCTCAGAGAGGAAGGGAGAGGGAGAGATAAAAACATCACCGATGAGAATCTTTGATTGGCTGCCTCCTGCACACCCCCCACTGGGGATTGAGCCCACAACCTGGACATGTGCCCTGACCAGGTATTGAACCTCCTGGTTCATAGGTTGATGCTCTAGCCCCACGGAGCCAGGCTGTCACAACTTTTAAGTACTTTCAGTAATAACAGAGGCAAAGAGCAGTTCGGGGAGGGGGAGTGTGTACACACAGAGAATCCGAACAGACTGGGGTCAACCCCTGCTCTGCCTCCTACCACCTGCGTGACTTTGGACAAATTACTCCTCGGTTTGCTCTTCTGTGTAACAGGGACATAGCGAAATGGCTTGGTAGGTTTAGAGTATGTGTACAGTGCCTAGAACAGCGAGGATACTCCATAACTGGCAGCTGTTAAACTGCCAAGGTCCACGTGGACACATTAGATGCCTTGGTTCCAATATTGGTGGTTTCTAACCCATATAGTCAATGCAATTTCCAAGGGACACAATCATCCCAGGAACCTGGAACACCAGGACCAGAAATCGTTCTGACGAAGTCCTACCTGTAAACGGTCTGCATGGGGTAGACTGATCTCTACAGGGATGCCAGCTAGGAAGAGCCTTCCTAATTAAAGAAGGAGAGGCGGTTTGTTGATCATCTAAAACTGTGAAATTGCCTTTTTATAAGACAGTTCCACAGGGACTAAGACTGTCAAAAGGAAAAAAGAAAGACAAGAGCCACACTGGCCGGCCCCTCTAAGCATTCTTTATATGTTTTAACCGCACGTTGGCATCTCACGATGTTCTCACCCATAACGCTGGTTAATGGTGGTGGAGATACATCTCCAAATTCGGAGTCTCAGGAGGAAGCTGAGGAAACAGCTGATCATCCTTCCCTTGTTCTGCGAAACTCACTGCATAGGCTTTCTAATTTTCTGAGAAAAGCAAAAGAGCTCCAGAAGCTGAAATGTTGTTTGGGAATTAGAAGAAACCTGAGAGATTAGAGGAGGATCGAAGTTCTCGGTGTCTATCACTGATTTAAAAAGCAAAAAATTACAGCCTGGCCGGCACGGCTCAGTGTTGAGCATCGACCTATGAACCAGAAGGTCACGGTTCAATTCTCGGCCAGAGCACATGCCCTGGTTGCGGGCTCGGTCCCCAGTGTAGGGGTGCAGGAGGCGGCAGGTCAGTGATTCTCTCTCATCATTGATATTTCTCTCTCTCTCTCCCTTTCCCTTCCTCTTTGAAATCACTAAAAATATATCTAGAAAGGAAAAAAATAAAGGCAAAATTACAGATGGAAGAAATGAAACTTATGATTTCCCAAGTTTGCACAGCTGATGCCAGAAGCAGCACTCTGAGCTCAGTAACTAAACCCAGGGCATTAGCACACCAACTGCTGAGCTTGTTCATCAAGGAGCAACAAGTCTCGAGCTGATAACGAATGGCCCCGACTCCCGCAAAAGCTGTGCTTCCACGACGTTCTACAAACACCAGCTGCACACACCAGCAGGTCAGTTCTTTACCACAAATTCTAGAAGCCCCCGATTCCAGACCCATGTGAAGGGCTGTCAAATTCTCAAATGAACACAGGCTTCTTGGTGCCAGCATATTCAAGGGAAGTCTAAAGTTTAACAGGCCTTATATCCTAATGCTCTTTGAAATGATGATTAAAAAATTAAGAAAAGTATGGTTTTGTCCTGACCTAAAAATTATAAGGCCAATTTTATTCGCAAAGGTACTCCTGTAGTGTCTGAAACTAGAGAGGTCTATAGGAAGGAAGAGCAGGTTTGGCAATAACTCCCAATTTCTTAATTTTAGGTCTGCGTCTTCAATAAATTCTAATTCTCTTCGGACACTGCTTATTTGACCTTGTTATCTCAGCACCCAAAGGGAATGACTGGATCAACAGGTCCAGTCTGTACTGTCCAAATTCATCAGTGTTCTAGAGAAATGCCAAAATAAACGCACCCAGGAGTGTTGACCCTACATGAAAGTAGGTGAGAATTCAGTTTATCTACCAAACCTCCCTGAATGAGTGAGTTCAAATGCCATTCAGACAAGTGTGAACCCTGCCCTTGGTTATTCGAAATTAGATTAGTACCACTTTTTTTGTGGGGGGGGGGGGGGGAACTGCTCAAATTAAAGAGGAAATGGTAATATTACTTTCAGAGTAATTAAAAAAAAAGAAGTCCTGCCCTAGCTGGTTTGGCTCAGTGGATAGAGTGTTGGCCTGTGGACTGAAAGGTCCCTGGTTTGATTCCCGGTCAAGGGCACATGCCTGGGTTGTGGGCTCGATCCCCAGTAGGGGGCATGCAGGAGGTAGCCGATCAATGACTCTCTCATCATTGATGTTTCTATCTCTTTCTCCCTCTCCCTTCCTCTCTGTAACCAATAAAAATATATTATATAAAAAAATGAAGTCCTATCTGGGTTGCTTATATAGTTAAAATTGTTTTATTTAGAAAGAGAAGCAACATGAATAGGAATAGACACAAATAATGGAAACCCATTGTTTTTAGGAGGCAAAGCTTAAGGCTAAAGATAGGATAAATTAAATGGGATTCAATATACTAGTATTTCCTTCTTTCGATTTTAACAGGTCAAGAAGAATTTTATCTTTGGCATGTTGGCAGATTGCAAGAGAGAGAGGCATCATTCCAGAGCATTAAAGGTGGGAAAAATACTGGAAAAAAGAAAAACGTGAGTAGCAATAATCCATGGAATTACGATTTAGAGTGCACCGAGGAGAAGAGCGCGTGAAGGATGGAGGGAGATGGTGGCGAGGGTGGCAATGGCTCTACCGTTTATTGAATGTCCACCATTTGCTAGGCTCTGTGCTTGTATAATTTGTATGAATTGATTCACTCTCGACAATAACAGGTCTTTTTTTTTTTTTTTTTTTTTTTTTTTTTTTTACCATTAAAGGAAATTTATTAGCTCGTATAATTCAGAAGCAGAGACTAGATACTATGTATTCGACAATAACAGGTCTTAATAACATCCCCATTTCACGGATGAGGAAACAAGTTTAGGAGTGTCAAGTAGCTTGTCCGAAGTGGCAGAGAAAGAAAGACCTGAGCCCCAATCCCTCTGACTTCCCCACCAGCATGCGACAGGCCCCCGATCCCTGTTGTGTTACTGAGGTGCCCTTCGCAGTGGAAAAAGCACTAGACTGGGAGGTCACTAGATCCTGGTCCCAGATGGAGGCTCTAACATGCCCTCCTGGCCTTGAAATGAGGCACAAACACACGGGCGCTCAGGTCCTCACCTGACAGTGCCACTGAACAGCACTGGCTCTTGAGGAATGATGGAGAGTTTGCTTCGGAGGTCAGCAAGGCCAATGTCACTGATTCTCACTCCGTCAATCTTGATGCAGCCTCCAGACAACTCCACCAGGCGGAAGAGGGCCATGCCCAGGGAGGACTTCCCTGATGAGTGAGACGTGCAGAAGAGTAGCCCATTAGCAACTTACGAAACCGGTTTATTCTCAGGGCAAAATCATCTACTTTTCCGTTTCTATGCAGTCATCATTGCAACTGAGTAACTCAAGAAATTATAAAATGATAGCCAGAAACAGAGACACACACACATACACACCACCACCACCACCAAACAGAAAACCCGATGAATTTTCCTGAACTACTAAGCATATACATTTAAATCACACAGCTCAGTCCGAGAAGGAGTGGGCAGGACCAATACACTCCCATGAGAGTAAAATGGGAAAATGCCTCCTTTTCACCTCAGGAACAGGTGCACAGTGTTTAATGCTTCTCAGCAAAATGAGGAGAACAGAGGTCTCCTGGCAAAGAGCGAGGGCAAACCGGAGGACAAGATGCCCTCTCTCTTTTGTTCCTTTGACGTAGCTGAGAGAGAAAAGACAAGGCCTTCCATCGCTGTAGCAACAGCTGGGGGATGGAAGAAGCTGGGTAAACACACATGGGAAGGAGGCTTTGGACTGAGCCAATGAGCGGCTGGAGGTGACTCTGCCCAGACAGGGAACTGTGGCAGAAAAGCAGGTTTGGGAGCTAAAACAATGAGTTCAGTGTCATGGTGATAAGCAGAACAGCTGTTCTTACTTGAATCTTCATGTTAAGTTATATAAGTAATTCAAGATCACATCCATCTCTCATAATGACTACTGTTATTTATGACACATTTCCTTTTAGTCTTTTTCTCAGAGTTAGAGCATACTAGAGACATGATGTTGTAATAGCTTTTCCCATTGAACATAACATAACAAGCACTCAACCATATTATTAACTTGTCAAGATAAAAGTTTGGTGGCTGCAATACAGCCCATCCTGTGGATGCACTCTAACTCATCTAGCCCTCTAATGTTGGATGTGTAGTTTATTTAAAACGTATTATTATAATGTTACTAGACGCCTGGTGCACGAATTCGTGCATGGGTGGGATTTGGCCGGCCACCCTGATCTGGGCCAATTGGGCCAGGCTGGCCAGGGGAAGGGGCCACGGGTGGTTGGACAGCTGGCCCCGCCCCCTGGTCAAACGCCCGGTCAAGGGGAAATTTGCATATTAGCCTTTTATTATATAGGATGGCATGTGTCAGAGCTCAAACTTTGCTCCTACCTCAGATGACTTCCTTGGGATAGATTCTCAGAATTGAAACTACTCTGTCAAAACATATAAACATTAAAAAGCTCTATCCAATGTCCCCTGCACCCCTGAAGTAGCCTGACACAGCGCTATCTATTTTCTTGCAGCTCAGGCCCATGGTTTAGATTGAGAACTACAGGATTTCAGCTGTTAGACCACACTTCCTTGGCTGCAAGATGCCCACCCTCTTCCTGTCTCCACGCTCTGGAAGACCTCTCACGAGAGCCTTAAGACTTCATCTACTCAGTGGTCACTGAGGGTATAACTATCCTGCCTTGGCCGAGTCTTCAGCCATATCCCTGCTGTCAATATTGTTCCCTAATGGGAACCTAGAGAAATGTCCCCCTGCCTAAGGTAGGACTCCTCCATTCCATCTACCAGAAATGAGTTGGGAACCTAAGCCCAAGTAGCAAGACAGATGTTAAGAAGGCCTTTTCCTCCTAAAAGTGACTGGCTGTATTCAGGATTGGGGGGGGCCTGGTGAGTGGACCCTTACCCAGGAAGTGGGGGGTGGGGGGGGCTCTCCCTCAGTGCCAAGGGAGCAGTTTAAGATCCACGCTTAGAAAGGAATGGGGCTCAAATAATAGGTTATTTTGTTCCATCCTAATAAGCGATGCCTCGGTTTGGAGCACCTGGACTGGGAGGCTTTATAGTTCTCTGAATCTCTGACAGAATGTGCTGGTGAAAAGGGCAACAAGTGCTCACAACCACAGCAGGGCCAGGGTCCAGGGGCCTTGGAAGAAGCGAACTAGGATTAAGTCTAGACTTTGTAAGTCAGGCTATTTATGATTATTTTATTTTATTTTATTTTATTTTATTTTTAAAAAAATATATTTTATTGATTTTTTACAGAGAGGAAGGGAGAGGGATAGAGAGCTAGAAACATCGATCAGCTGCCTCCTGCACACCCCCCACTGGGTATGTGCCTGCAACCAAGGTACATGCCCTTGACCGGAATCGAACCTGGGACCCTTCAGTCCGCAGGGCGACGCTCTATCCACTGAGCCAAACCGGCTAGGGCATGATTATTTTATTTTTGTTTGTTTCTCTTCTGTCACTACTTATGGTTTACTCAAGTGTTGGTGAAATTTTCAGTCTGTCTTACTCGTGTGAAAGGGAAATCACAGAAGGGTCACCAGTCAGAGCTCTCAGGAGAGCAGGGCACCCCAGGGAGCCTGAGGGGGAGAGCAGAGCGAGAGCCGTGGGCAGCCGCCCTCCCTGCTGAGCATGCTCTTGCCAGTGCAAACCACCTTCCTGCTTTGACATGAAGTAATTCCTCAAACAGGGAGCAGGAAATGACTTTTTCTTTTCTTCTTGGCAGGTTCTTTCAAGTAAATTGGCCAGAAAAGATGCCAGGTGTTTTTTTTGTTTTGTTTTTTAAAGGTAAGGGAAAAAGCTAGAAGAACTTTGATGAAAAGGAACATGGAGCCCAGAAAGCTACTGAGAACTGCCTCAGAGAGACCCCTATACAAGGGTAAAAAGGGGAAAGGAGACAAGACACAATTCTGAAACGTTATTCAGGAGGGAAAGAAATAAATTACTGAAGTCTTGACCCTAGAAACCGAGGGTCAATGCACTTCTAAGCATGAGTGAAGTGAAACACCTACAGGGAAGGCCTATTTTCTAGTTATCTGCAACTGATGTCAGCACAAGAAACAAATTTCCGTCTTCAAAGGGACAGAGGGCCCCTGTTTAGAGCTGGATTGGCCTCTGATATAGAGGAGGCCACCCGGGCCATACATCACAGAGACCACGGACACCGGCCTTCACAGAAGGAAGGCGTCCACGGCAGGCTCTTCAGAACAGTAAGCCCTGGCAGCAACCTCGGTGCCCACGACTGGAGCTTATCCAATATAAATCGCGGCGACCCATAAAACCGGATTCCATATCATGCTGCACAGACATCACGCCAGGAGCAGTAACTGACATGAAAAATACTTGCTGCTTTTGAAAGCAGGGCATGAAACAGTGAGTGTAAAATGACCTCATTTTCATACACGCATTTGTTGATAGAAAACACCTGGAAGATATCCACTAAAATGTTAACAGTAATTATCTCCGCGCCGTGGAGGTATGGGTGCGTTTCGCCTTTTTAATTTGCCGTATGTTCCACAGTGAGAATGTGTACTTTTATGACTGGAAAAAACACAAGTGTTAGAAAAGCAGGGTTGAAAATAAGCCTAGAGAAGTGGTTTCAGTGAGACCTGACACACTAATCATGCATGTAATGGGGACCTGGTTTGAAGGGAGGTGAGTGATAGTCAATAAGCAACAAGCATGGGCAACAAACTTAACCCCGATAGGGTCCTTACCCGACCCCGTCCGCCCCACAATGCCAATCTTCTCCTTGGGTTTGATGGTGAAGGACACTTTCTTCAGGACCAGAGGCAGATTTTCTTGGTACCTCATCTCCGCGTTCTCAAAGGTCACCTCTCCTTCCTGGGGCCAGTCAGGGGGGGGAGCCTTGTTCTTAATTCTGGCAGGTGCTTCCAAAGAGAGAGTCTGGGGAGACAGAGGTGGCCAGGTCAGACGGGCCCAGAATCCGGGCGCTTTGTCACAGAGAAGTTAAACCAAGACAACCATAGCCCCCACACAGGAGCAGTGGGAGCCCTGGCCCCTTGCTGTGAAAGATCCCTTGGCAGTAAATGCTTAGATAGGGACAGAGCACCAGGGCTACTCATTCTGCAGTGGCTACTACTACGCAGCAGCTGAGCAGGGCAGTGACTTTCAAACTGCCTCCTGTTTTAAGGAATTCTTCCACAAAACTGCCTTGGAGGCCAAGGGTGGGGCCATGAGCCCTTCTGTTCCTCTTCAACCCTGCAGTTTTTATTGGAATTGTTTGAAAATATTACACTCAAAACAGGACTCTGCCATTTGGAAACCACTGGCTTAAACACAAAGAAAGGTAACATTTATTGAACATGTAATCAGCCCTGGCTGGTGCTGCTCAGTGGTTGGAGCGTCGGCCCATGCACCAAAGGGTCTCAGGTTTGATTCCTGGTCAAGAGATGTACCTGGATTTCAAGTTTGATCCTCGACCCTGGTCAGGGCGTGTGTAGGAGGCAACCAATAGGTGTGTCTCTTACATCGATGTCTCTCTCTCTCTCTCATTCTCTCTCCTTCCCTGTCTTCCACTACCTGTACATATAAAAGACTAAGTGACCGACTGTACGTCTGCCCAACCGTCCGGTACATATGACATATACAGCTCTCGCTGGTGCCAATCGCTCGCGTGAGCTTTGATCTGTCATCGATCATGAATTTGATTGTTTTTGTTGACATTCTGAAGCTGAAAGAAAGTGGTGTCGTCGACAGAATATGTCTGAAGGCCAACTATTGGCACAACGTACCTCTGACACTTCTATTACAGAGAAAGGGCGATATTAAAATATTTATTTTAATTAATTTCCTTTCAATGTGCACAAATTTGTGCACCGGGCCACGAATCTCTAAAATAAATGGAAAAAGTAACCATGGGTGAGGATTAACAAAAAATAATAATAATCCTGGACATGTAATCAGGTCCTGGCATTCTGACATATCTCAGTCAACCCAGGAGAAGCAGACTCTAGTCCCACTCCCGCCACGAACAGCCGTGTGACGGGACACATCACTTCTTCACTCTGGGTCTTAGTTTCTCATTTGCAAATTGTGGGGACTGGATCAGATAATCTCGGAAATCCATTCCAGCTTTAAAATTCTGTGTTGTAATTACAGCTTGTAATTTTTGTTATCAATAGTCAAACCTTGCAATGTTTTAAAACTTTCTAGCGACTAGTCATGGGGCTTACAGACTTACAGGGAAGTAAGGGCCAAAGACTACTGCTCTGGGGGGTGAAGACTGAAGTTGAACGCTCCAAGCTGGAAGGGTCCGTGTTGGGACAGGCATCCAGGTTGAGGACTGGAAGCCAGTCCTCAGAAATATGACTGGTCTGTGCAGGATTTACGCCGTACCACTGCCAGTCCCCAACCTGGGGCTGACTACCCACCCCCAGCTCTCCAGCCAGAGACTCTCACCAACAGCGAGTAAAGCAAACCCTACATATTTGTATATGCAACCATGTACCATCCACAGACCAGAGCACTGGGCAAAGAGGCCAGTGGGTAAACCTAAGGAACAGCCATTAGCAGACATACCAGACTGCTTTGTGCCATTCTCTCCCAGAATCATCATTCGTAAGTCTGAGAAATACCCTATGACTCATGAGGTCCATTGTCAAAACAAGCCAGTAAAGCATGTCTCTGCGAGAAAATGCAGTTTACATAACACACTAGTTCGCAACTGAATGGCAAGTTTTTCAACATTATGCTTGTTTTATTTATTTATTCAACACTATGCTTGTAAGTCATTATTTGGAACTTGGAATGTATTCTTCCCATGTAAACAATGATATAAATGCTGACAAAGCCCTGGCCTGTTTGGCTCGGTGGATAGAGCACCAGCCTGTGGACTGAAGGTTCCTGGGTTCGATTCCAGTCAAGTGCACATGCCTGGGTTGCAGGCTTGATCCCCAGTAGGGGGCATGCAGGAGGCAGCCGATCAGTGATTCTCTCTCATCACTGATGTTTCTATCTCTCCCTCTCCCTTCCTCTCTGAAATCAATAAAAATATATTTAAAATAAAAATAAGTGCTGACAAAGTCTCTGGCAGTTCACAAGATCAGAACTCTCGAGAACGGAGTTAAATTTGAGAATCCTAACCACTCATGGCTCTGCTTCTCTCTACAGAAAATTGCTTTCAGAGCTCCAACTAGGCGCTGCCCCATGGCAAGACTGCAGGGTTCCTAAGGGAATGTGGGAAGAGCTAGGTAGTCTCAGTATTGACTACATTAACTGGGTTTTAAACAATGGCTGCAATTTATTTTTTAATATATTTTTATTGACTTCAAAGAGGAAGGGAGAGATAGAAACATCAATGATGAGAAAGAATCATTGATAGGCTGCCTCTTGCACGCCCCCCACTGGGGATCAAGCCCATAACCCCATGATGTGCCCTTGATCAGAATTGAACCCGGGACCCTTCAGTCCGCAGGCTGACGCTCTATCCACTGAGCCAAACCAGCTAGGGCGATGGCTGCAATTTAGAATTAGTTACGGAGCTTTTAAAACTGCAGAAGCCAGGGACCCACCCAAAACCTACTGCACCAAGATCATCTCCAGAGAGCGGCCCACATTTGTCTTTGCCTAAAGCACCACGGGGGTCCTGATGCCCTCCCGGTGAAGAACAAGTGAACCTCCCAGTGAAGAACAAGTGAACCAGACGAAGATGGTCTGCCTAGCTTGTGTGGTTCAGTGGTTGGGCGTTGATCTATGAACCAGGAGGTCACGGTTTGATCCCTGGTCAGGGCATAGGCCCGGGTTGTGGGTTCCATCCCCAGTAGGGGGCGTGCAGGAGGCAGCCAATCAATGATTCGCTCTCATTGTTAATATTTCTCTCTTTCCTTTCCTCTCTCCGAAATCAATAAAAACATTTTTTTAAAAAAGAAAGAAAACAATACATAGTTTTATACGGTGCAAGAAAAATGCTACATCAGCCAGCCTAACTGAACTAACGAAGTTTGAAACATTTTGGAAATGAGCTGATGAACGTAAGTTCTCAATCAGATGATTCACACATAGATTTAGAAACTCTTATGCTAAGTCCTTCTCCACTCCACGCCTGCTGGAGAGACCACTGGTCCTCTCCTGAGGGCCGAGAAGGCCGAGAAGACGTGCCGCCTCCTTGCACATCCACCGCGGCAGGAAAAGGGTGAGGGCGCAGTCTGACCTTGATGTAGTGGTGGATCCTCTCCACTGAGGTGAAGCGAGCTTCGGTTTCAGTGGCCAGCCTGACGGTGAACTGGAACAGCCCCGTTAACTGATGGTGAGAAGCAGAGATGCGAGAGAGTTCATTATCGATGTCTGCGCTGAAAGCCTCCTTCATCGAGGGGACCACAGCTCAATCATAAGAACTGGGCACATACAGCAGCTGGTTTTAGGAACAGAGTCATTCTCTACACATTTAAGACAATGCCCATTACACCCCACCCCCAGTCATCTGTAATTCTCTGTGAGCGCAGGTGGCATCGTGGTACTGCTGGCACTAACTTTCCTGCATCCAACGGCTTTCCACCCATCTTTGCATGTCCAGTAACACGTATCTGAAGCTGCATCCTTATACCTGCACCTGCTGTGGCAGTCACAGCGAACGGAGGCACGTATCAACCTGTGCGCAGCCAGTGGGCAGGCGTCCAGGAAAGCCAACAAAGGGGAAGAAGGCTGAGCAGAAAGTGCTGGCAGAGCCCCTGTGCACTTCAGACGGAGGATTCTACTACTGCCCATCCAATGATCAGGGAAGGCTGCAGAGCGTGGACAGCGTTGGGGGATCTGTGCAGATACAGGTACATATCTCTTCTCGGGATTCTTTGGCTACTTTTTAATTTATCTTTCCAATATGGAAAAATGTCAAACATGTACAAGAGGAGAGGGGTCATTATAATAAACTCCCATGTACCAAACATCTGTCTTAAAAAACTGTCAACTCACAGATAATATTGTTTCCTTTATATCACCTCATCCTTCTATATTATTTGGAAGCAAATCCAAGCTATTCTATTATTTCATCCATAAATATTCCAGCTTGTATCTCTCTAAAATATAAAATCTTTAAAAGCACAATACCACTATTCAATACCATGATGACATCTAAAAAATTAATAATAATTCCTTAACATCTTCAAAAACCTAGTCAGAGCTCAAGTTCCCAATTGTTTTTTGAGCTAAAAACCATAGCCGAGGCCGGTTTGGCTCAGTGGATAGAGCGTCGGCCTGCGGACTGAGAGGTCCCGGGTTCGATTCCGGTCGGGGCATGTACCTGGGTTGCGGGCATGTCCCCAGTGGGAGATGTGCAGGAGGCAGCTGATTGATGATTCTCTCTCATCGATGTTTCTAACTCTCTATCTCTCTCCCTTTCTCTCTGTAAAAAATCAATAAAATATATTTAAAAAAAAAACACAAAAAAACCCCCCATAAACCATTTCTAAAGACCAGAAAGCTTTCCAAATGTAACAGTGTTGGGGGAAAATACACATAAGAAGCAAATAGAGTATTTCTTTGAAGACTATGAAAAGGCCAGAGATGATTGGATAGTGAATTCAGAAACCTACCATTAAAAAACTATTTTCAAAAGCACCTTTATGAAGAAAATAGCACCTATTTCTTAAACATATGCAACAGCCTTAAATCCCTTTATTCCTACACTAGTGGCCCAGTGCACGAAATTCGTGCACAGGGGTGAGGGGGTGGGGGTGGGTGGGTGTCCCTCAGCCCAGCCTGCACCCTCTCACAATCTGGGACCGCTGGCTCCTAACCGCTCGCCTGCCTGCCTGCCTGCCTGCCTGATTGCCCCTAACCGCTTCTGCCTGCCAGCCTGATTGCCCCTAACTGCTTCCCTACTGGCTTGATCGCCCCTAACCACCTCTGCCTTGGCCCCACAACCGGGACCCAGGATTCCCTCCTCCAGCCGACTGCAGGCACTCGGGACCTGGTCTTCCCTCCCTCTAGCCAGCCACAGGCACCGGGACCCAGGCTGGCTTCGCCCAGGCTAGCTGCAGCTGCAGGGGACGGTGGGCAGGTGGCTTCACCCAGGCCACAGGCCCTGGTGCCCAGGACTGCGGGGTGGGCGGCTTCTCTGTCTCCTGGGCCACAGCCAGCTGCAGGCGCTGGTGCCCAGGACTGCCAGCAGGCAGCTTTGCCTGGGCCTGGCTTTGTCAGGAAGGATGTGCAGATGGTCGTCCGGAAGATGTCTGGTCTAATTAGCATATTACCCTTTTATTAGTATAGATACCACCTCTCCCGCCCCAGATGGTTACTGTAAAGCAGCCTGCAAAGCACTCTGGGAGTCAGAGGTGAAACAGTGACTTCGGGTAGAGGCCCCTACATGCTTCTCCTAGGCCAATATAGGAAGGACTCAAAGGAGCGAAGGTGATGCCCCATCCCAGAGACTGACCTGGACAGCGTAAGAGATGGCGAGACCAGCGTAGGCAGGGGAAATACGTCCGTGCATGAGAACGACCATCAGCCCAGTGGTGGTGATCAGGGCGATGCTGATCAGGTCGAGCCGCACAGCCAGCCACCTCATTGCGCATGTGAATAGGAAGAAAGGACTTTGGTTGTGGTCCAGCAGCTCCTGGTACCTGTGAGGAAGGCAGAACAGCTAATAGGCAAATAAGGTACCAGGTGACCCAGGTCATGGATGATGTCAAAGCTCTGGGGGCTAATACTTCAGTATTTTCTGTTTGTAATGAAGAGAATGATATAGAAAGTTAAAGAGTACGGAGTACTCCAGGCTCCACAGATAGAAGGACATGGGGTTTTCTAGTTTTACCCTTTCAAAGAAACATACTGAAGGTGTTAGGGGAAAATATCTACTTTAACAGCATAGGGGAAGCAGGGGGAAGGAGACCAAATAAAGAGGCTGTGCTAAACGTCAGAAAAAATGTTGTAGGTTAGGGGTCATTTTCTCAAAGAAAGAAAGGTTACAAGGCAAACTGCAGAAATGGCCCAAAGCCAGGAAAGGGAAAGCCTCAGACCGAACACAGTAAAGTGGAACTTGCTGCTGACACGCCATCGTTGGGCAGAATGGTACTGTTTCCCACGGCCAGGGAACAAAGAGCCAGGAGCTGAACCACAGCAAAAAAACACACAGACAACCTTTGCTAATGAAGGAGGGGAGACACCGCTGTCACGCGGGGTCCCAGAGAGCAGGGGGAACCCCATCTGGAGTCACAACCAGGATTCCAGAGCAGGAAGTCTTTCTAGCAAATGTGCTTTGCTTTTAAAAAATCACATTTCTTCCTTACAATAAGATATGTGCTCTCTAGAGAAAATTAGAAAACGCAATAAAGGGAAAAATGCAAAAGTCCATAATCTTACCAGTTAAAACCAGAGTTAATATCTGGCTGCATTTCCTTCCGGCATTTTTTCAATGCATTTACATGTACATGTATATATACACACACAGGCATAAACACACTTGTACATAGTATGTTTCCTTCTTTTTCACTGAAAGTTAAGGTTATTTTTCTACATTGCTTACCCTAATCTTTTTACTCTAGATTTTTTTTTTAATATATTTTATTGAGTTTTTACAGAGAGGAAAGGAGAGAGATAGAGAGCTAGAAACATCGATGAGAGAGAAACATCGACCAGCTGCCTCCTGCACACTCCCCACTGGGGATGTGCCCACAACCAAGGTACATGCCCTTGACCGGAATCGAACCTGGGACCTTTCAGTCCGCAGGCCGACGCTCTATCCACTGAGCCAAACCGGTTTCGGCTACTCTAGATTTTTAAAAAAAAAAAAATCAATTGCTTAATTGTTGAAATAGACGATATATGCATAGGACAGACTATTTAAAGGGTACACAAGTTTTACCATGAAAAGTCAGTTTTCTCCTGTCCATTCTCCAGCTACTCCATTCTCCTCTTCAGTGGCTATTAGTTTCTTGTGTATCCTTTCAGAGATATTCTAAATGTTATATATACAAACACACTTAAAAGGGAGAATAGCATACACACATCGGTGCCTTGCTCTTTCACTAATATATCTTGGAAATCATTCTAATTCAGTACCTTTAGAGCTGCTTCATGTTTTTTTGCTGTTGTTCATTTGTTTTGGGTTTTGTTTTATTAATTTTAGAGAGAGAGAGAGAGAGGAAGGGAAGGAGAGAGGGACGTCATTTTGTTGTTCCCCTTACTTACGGATTCATTGGTTGCTTCTTGTATATGCCCTGACCGGGGATCAAACCCACAACCTTGGCATTTTGGGATGATGCTCTAACTAACTGAGCTATGCGGCAGGGCTTGTCTCAGTTTTTGAAGGGCCACACAATATTCCACTCTAGGAGGATACTGTAGCTCTTTAACCAGTCCTCTGTTGAATGACTCTGTTAGTTCAGTGGTTCCCAGCCTTTTTTGGCCATGCCCCAACTAAGCATCTCTAAAATCCTGATGCCCCCCATATAATTCTTATTATTCAAAAAGTGAACTCCTATTCATGTGGAGGAAGCCTAAAAGGCCATTAACTTGGTCTAAACAAGTTTCAAAGAACACGGTATCCATGAAAGAGGAAAATAAAGGAATGAAAGGACAGTTGAAATACTGAGGGAGAAATCACTAAGAAACTGTTAAAAAAATAATAGTATGACGTGATATGAAAAAATAGCAAATAAAGTTTCAAAACATATAATAGATGACTGAAATGCATTAATATGTCAATATATATTTATATACTGTTTATGAGGCCCCTAGAATCATAAGGAATGCAAAAAATTCACTGTTAATAACTCATTCTCGAAATCCCCCCTTAATAATCAAATTGCCCCCTGTCGGGTGTGTGCTCCATGTTGGAAATCACTGAGTTAGTTCTAATCTCTTGTTAATACAAATCTCCACAATGATTAAGTACATAAAAATCTCATATAAACAATATTCAACCAATTAAAATGTCAGTCTAGTATCAATAACTGTCTTTTACAGTGCCAAAAAAACGACGAAACTCCACCCAATATGGTCATTCAGGACCAAAAGCCAACGGACTCCAAATCTGTGTTTTTGTCTTCTCGTTTGCTCAGAAGGGAGCTCCACCAAGCAAGTGAACTTTAATCAGAGACAATTAAATCACTGGTGATGAGCTATGTTATAATCCCCTATTCTTGACTCTGATTAAATTCAGGGATGCTGGCTATGCTTTGAGCCCTTTGGCCTCCCTCAGCGCTTACCTGTGCAGAAACTCCTGCCCCTTGTTGTAGGCATGGATGGTGGCAAGGCCCTGTATGCTGGATGTGATGTGGGAGAGGAAAGGTGACTGCGTGATATTGTCCAGACGCTTCAGCTCGCGAATCAGGACCCTGGAGAGAGAACGAGTTCTGGGTCAGAGGGTGGACAGCAACTCCGGCTCCACCCTCTGCCCTGGAAGACACGAACCCTTCCGCTTTACCTGGACACAATGTGCAGAACTGCAAAGAGAATGACAAGGGGCGCCACTGCCACCAGGAACCATGGGAAAACCCCTGCGATCATCCCAACACAGAAGAACACCAGGATGACATTTTGGATGAACATCTCAGCCTGGAAGGGCAGGCGCACATCGACTGGGGAAACCGTAAAGAAACAAGTGTCAGGCTGTGGGGATCCGCAAACAGGGAACACGGAACCCAAACTTAAAAGAAGAGACATTTTTATTGATTTCAGAGAGGAAGGTACAGGTAAAGAGAGAGAGAAACATTAACAATGACTTGTTGATCGGCTGCCTCCTGCACACCCCACACTGGGAATCAAGCCCGCAACCCAGGCATGTGCCCGGACCAGGAATCGAACCATGACCTCCTGGATCATAGGTCGAAGCTCAACCAGTTTGCCACGCAGGCCAGGCATTCCCCAAAATGTTATCTAATATCTGTGTGTTGCCTTTTAAACAGTCTGATAAAAGATAAATAAAAATCTAGAGACCTAATTGCTCTAATTTTTCTTGTCCCAAGAAAATATAAGTATTGTTTCCTCCCTGTGCCCTCATTTAAAAAAAAAAATTTTTATTGATTTCAGATAAGAAGGGAGAAGGAAAGAGAGATAGAAACATCATTAAGAGAGAATCATTGATTAGCTGCCTCCTGCACACCCCATACTGAGGATTGAGCCTACAACCTGGCCATGTGCCCTGACTGGGAATCCAACAGTGACATCCTGATTCATAGCTCGACACTCAACCACTGAGTCACGCCGGCCGGGCATATGCCCTCTTTTTATTTTTATTTATTTATTTTTAATATATTTTATTGATTTTTTACAGAGAGGAAGGGAAAGAGATAGAGAGCCAGAAACATTGATGAGAGAGAAACATCAATCAGCTTCCTCCTGCACACCTCCTACTGGGGATATGCCCGCAACCAAGGTACATGCCCCCGACTGGAATTCGAACCCGGGACCCTTCAGTCTGCAGGCCGACGCTCTATCCACTGAGCCAAACCGGCTAGGGCGATATGCCCTCTTTTTAATTCACTATGTTGCCCAACCTCTTTAAATACTTCCTCCTTTTACAAAGTAATATATGCTTGTTATAAAATATTTTGAAAATATGCAAAGAAAGATTACACATAATCTTCATTCTCACCAAAAACAATGAATTTGCTGTTAACAGTTAACAAAATAGATCCAGAGGCATAGAGGCATGGAACATACTGGCGAATCTCAGAGGGAAGGTGGGGTTGGGTGGGGAGAGATGAACCGGGGAAGTTATAGCCCATAGATGTAGACAACAGTGTGGTGAAGGCTTGGGATGGGTGAGTGGGGGGTGAGGGGGCCAATGGGGGGAAAAGGGGAACATCTGTAATACTTTCAACAATAAAGACAAATTTAAAAAAAAGAAAATTTTCATGATGAAAAGTCAAACATAACCAAAAGTCAAGAGTATAGAAACTCGAAAAGTTATCAACATTTTCTTCATCTCCTTTTTGACTATCTCCTCCCCCTACCTTTTTTTTTGGAGGGGAGAGGGATTGGAGTATTTTCATACAACTCTCAGATATACTGATGCCACTGATATTTTAAATTTCAGTCTTTTCTCCGTGTGTGTGTGTGAGTGTGTATGTGTGCGCGCGCACGTGTGTGTAACAGAAATGGGATCATGTTATGCATCAGTTCTGTGTATCAGTGATGGTCTTGAGCCCTTGCTACCTGTGGCCATGGCTTTACACTGCTTATCAGCACCTGTAATAAACTCCTCGATGGAAGCAACACAGTGCAGCAAAAACATTAGCTCTGGGTTAAAAAGATCTGGGCTCAATTCCCACTTTGCTCTCTGATAGCTGTGCAATCTTGGGCAAGTTATTTAACCTTTCTAGGCCCCAGCTTTCTCATGTATTCAATGGGTGAAACAATACCCACCTTGTAGGGCGGCCATGAGGACCAGGACAGGGCGTGTAGAACATTCAGCACCCAGGAAGCCCTCAATAAATGGCAGGTGGCATTACTAGTAGTCTGGGCTCTGGGCAGTATTTAAGTTCTGGTGCTGGCACAGCCCATGCAGCATCCAGAAAACCTGCCAGAGGCTGAAGGTGTCCAAAAAGCAACGGACTGCCCTCCAAATAAATGTTTTGGAATCTCAAATGACCCTCAAAGGTCCAAAGCCTTTATACTAACTCAAGCCTCTGAATTTGTTTCAGGTTAAAATAAGATCGAATGAAAACTTAGATGAAACGTGAAAAATAGGATGTGGCTTTTGTTTAAATACTAGAGGCCCGATACATGGATTCATGCACTGGTGGGGTCCTTCTGCCTGGCCTGTGGGGATCGGGCCGAAACCGGCTCTCTGACATTCCCCGAGGGGTCCCCGATTGCAAGAAGGTGGTTCTCGGGTGATGCACCTTGGAATCGGGCTTCCTCCTCTCTGGTTCCGGGTGCGTCACCCGAGAACCACAGCTACCAAATCACCACAGCTTGGCAGCTCCTGTGTTGAGCATCTGTCCCCGGTGGTCAGTATGAGTCATAGCTACCAGTCAGACAGTCAATCAGTCAGCCGGTTGGCTGGTCACTTAGGCTTTTATATATATATATATATAAGTTGCAACCTGAAGAAAATGCCAAAACTAAAATGTTCCTGGTACCAGCACAAGCAGCCACTGTGCTCTCAGAGTGTATGGCTGCACAGACCTGCATTATCGGGGAATGCCAACTAGAAGGCTGGAGAGCATCGAGAACCGTGGTGAGAAATACCTTCATCCATGTCTCTGGAAAACCTGTTGAGAATTCTCCCTGTGGGGGTGGTGTCAAAAAACTTCATAGGGCTTCGAAGGATCCTTCGGAAGAGCTCGTCATGGAGCCGGGAGGAGGCTCGCAGCGTGCCCTGCGGAGCAGAGTGCAAAGTGAGCAGGGCCCGAGGACCCGGCACTCAGGCAGGCTCAGTCCCTCCTCCACAGGCCGTCCACTCCCAAAACCAGAGAGGGGCACATGGCCACGGAGGGAGGAGGCGGCCAACGGGAAAAGGCTGGGGCTGATGGGATACAGGTCGTTCCGGTGGAGGCCACTGTGTCTCAGAGGAGCTCCCTCCTCAGGATGAACCTGGGACAGGCCGGGCGAGGCCTGACCAGTCAGCTGGGTGAGCAGGAGCAGAGGCCACCACTGCGTACCTTGACAAAGACCACTCCTCGAACAGCTTTCAGGATCAGCATGACGACCATGGAGAGGGCGTAAACGCTGGCATAGTACTGCATGTGAGGATTGTCCTTCATGCTGCTGCTCATGGAGGTCCTGTTCCCGTGGCTCACTGTGCTGTTCTGTTTGGAGGCAGGGCTCTGTGAGGCAAGGCTCCCAGGGATGTCCAGGAACCCTGCTTAGGGCCACTCTCAGCTCAGGGGAGCGCGCAGGATAAGGGCTCTGGGACCTGGTGTGGCAAACACAAGGAGGGCTTTGTCCCTCCTTCACTCTTTTCTAATGGACGAGGGCAGACAGCCCACAGGTGTGCTACGATAAGCTCTACCGCGTCTTGAGTGGGTCAGGGAGCAACTGTATTGTGAGGTTACATTAGGGACCCCTCTTTTTCATCCTGGATGACCCGTTCATTGTGTCTTTTAATCGAAAACTAGTTTCCTTAAGAATGGCCAGGGAATATGGAGAGATGGCCATGTTCTTAGACATGTAATTTTCCCATTAATGAGGAACCTTACCCCACTTCCTTCCTTGATCCAGTAACTCAACCACCAGTTGCTGAAGGCGGTACTGCCCACGTTCAATGTGAAGAGGGATATAATGAACAAGAAAGCCAAGGGGCCCCCGGCAGCCTGAATATAGACACCGTACACTGACCACGGCACGGAACCCTGCCCCTTCTCTTCCGCTTGCACCAGCTGCCCTAGGGGAGAAAACAGAAGCATGAACTCAGAAAGAAAAAGCTACTTTTCCAAAACGAAGGCACCTATATACAAGAGCAAAATCAAAGAGCCTATAGCTTCACGGGGCTCTACTCTAGTTCAGAATTACTTCCTCTTTATCAGAAGCATTTATTCATTAAGCACCTCCTATAAACAGGCCCAGGATGAGACCCTGGAATAGTCAAGACGAGTAAGACCAGGTTCCTGCCTTTGAGGGTCCTTCCACGGTCTGGTAGGACAGACAGGTAAATAAACACATAATGCTAATAAAATGTGTTAAATGCAATGCTAGAGCTACATGCAGGGCAGCATGGGACGCCCAGGAGGTATAGCTAACCGACTTGGGGAAGCTGTGCAGTGCTTAGCAGGGAGGTTTCAGGGAGGACTTGATGTGCAGTCCATGTAGCACCTTGAAGGTAAGCCAGAGTCGGCCAGTTGGGGGGACAGTGGGCAGAAGAGATACGTGAGCAGCAGCACAGAGGCGTGGAAACAGCAGGACAGGAAGTCAGACAACCACGCCAGCGCAGCCTGAGCAGCGTGTGTGCCGGTGGAGTGCCAAGGGACCAGGTGGATTAGGCAGGCTGTACTCTGTCGGAGGTACCCGAACATTACCCTTCAGACAAGAACTTCTCGAGAATGGGCTACAGGTGTGTGGAGATTTGACTCCCAGTCCTACTGGGCTAGAAGGGCCTGGGATGGCCAGTCTAGTCACCTCTGGCAGCGAGCAGCCTCTTCCATGCACCCCAGCGTCACATGCAAACAATGGCATTTTCTGTGTGTGCCATATCAGGGAAAAAGGCTGGAAAACACTGCTTTGACAATGGGAGGAGGCCACTGAAGACTCCATGCAGGAAGGTGAGTTGGTTGGCCTCCTGTTTTCAACTCTATTGCCCAGCTGCCTGCATGGAGGACAGACAGCGGTGTACCTAGGTACGAGATGATAAAGGCCAGAACCGGGTCGTGGCAAGAGGGATGGAGTCAGTAGGACGTGGTGACTATGTAGGGGCAGACAAGATTCAAAAGTAGCATCCAGGGGTTCCCTGGCAGGGTCAGGTGACTGATGCCCCACAGGACACCTCTTCCTCTTCATCACACACTTCGAATTGTGTGGAGCGAGCCACACAGGCCAGCAGCACTTTAACCCGTCTCCAGGTTGGCGGCTCTGCAGAGAACAAATGCTCCCGGAGGACACTCTGGCTTTCTGAACTGCCGCTGGCAGGACCTGACACATGTCTCAGCCGGCCGGGCTGTGTTTGTTTAGGGGTGTGAGTAAGCTACCTTAAATCACACCTGAATTCAAAATCGTTACCTGGTTTATTAAAAGAAAGAAGAGGCAGGGAGTGGTAAACCAGGACGGTCCACTCCTAACACCGAACACCTGCTGCAGTTTTAAGACCCAGGAAGTGAAAACAGGCAAACCCAGGATTCCAAACCTCAGGTGAGGACATGATGCAGCAGAAAAAGAGCTTTAAACCAGGACTGCGTTCTTCTTTTGGGGGGAGGGGGGAGGGGGGAGGGGGGACTGACTTGCAGCTTAAAATTCACCAAGGTGAAGACACCTGAAGTATTGTAAATTGCTTTTCTAACTCCCAAGATTTGTTTCAATTGGTAAGATAAAGGGTTGAAAGAACAGGACTCCGGACAAGGAAAGTCGGTGGAGAAACCCAGGGGGGGCTCGCCACAGTGCTGGGGCATCCCCAAGAAGCGCCCCATTCCCACAGGGAGACCGCAGGCGTCCCTGGAGGGCACCGATTTTTAAAAAGCACAGGTGAATCACGGAAGGACGGGTATAGCTTCCCCCTTTTTTCATACTCAGGATGATTCAGCTATAATTACCTGTACCTGACCCCACCCGGCACAGGAAGGGATGGGACCAAAGGCCACTCTTGTCGCCTCGGTCCGTTTAAGCGAACAGAAGGTGCCTCACAGTCTCCTGACACTACATAAGAATGCTGTTGTTCCGGGCATATCAGGCCAGGTACTCTACCACACACAGTGTTATCAAACACCCACAGTCTTATCAAACATCATGGGTTACCACAGGGCATAATTTCTGATATACTTTAATGACAAATCTCAAAAAAGGTCATTACCTTCCTCTGGCTTCACTGCTTTCTCCTTCTTTACTGATCCTGTTTTGGGACCCTTGTCTTGTGACTTCTTCTGTGAACCACTGGTTTCTTTTTTTGAATTAATCTAATATTTAAAAAAAAAAGTGTCTCCATTTATGATATGGCCATTCAGACAAATGTCCACGCGACATATGAGAGAATCATGTCAAGCTGCTGGTATTACTGAACAGCAATCCTTCCAACTTCTTAAAAGGACCACCTATATTCATTTCTTGTACTTCCTCAGCTCCTTCAATCTTTAAGCTCTGGGTTCCTACACTTTTATTCCATTGACATCGCCCCTCCCAAAGTCACTGAAGACCTTTAATTCCAAACACAGTAGGCTTTATGTTCTCATCCACTCCAACTTGTCCCAAGTATTAAGGCTGGGCCATTTCCATTCCTCCTACCTCTGATCCCCACATCCCTAAATAAAACCAGAGGGCTGATCATTTCCCGCTGCGACCAGAGGAGAGAGAGCCTCTAACTCCTCAGCCTGGTTCTGTAAGACCTCCACATCCTGGCCCCAGCCTAACTGCAAGCCCCTCTCCATTCCTGGGGCTCCCACTCTCACGCCAAACTGGGTTTCCCGCCATTCCTCGTATCACTGTGACCTCCCACTTTGTTCACATTGGTCCTTCACTTGGAATGCCCTCCTCTCATCCCAACAGGTCACAGCTGTCCTCATTCAAACAGATTAAAATCTTACACCCTCCCTGAGGTAACTCAGATTTGTCTAGAATCGAGTTCAGCCCCCACACCCCCCCTCCCCCAGGCACTCAGTTAGTAGCACTCCATGACAGCACAGTGGCTGTAAATTGGACCTGGTGAAGAGCATGGTGCACTGGTCGTCCCTGAGACCGCGAGTCCCTCAGGAGGGAGATGACATCTCACTCGTGGTTAGAACGCCACAGGGCCAAACACTCAGAACTTCCCATAACAGGGCACAGAGGAGCTTAGTAAACGTGCATCAAATTGAACCCAGGAGATTAGAAACCATTTAACGCTCTCCTTTCCAAGTTCCTCTTATCTCGTCACAGGACCTAAATTCTTTATTTAGTGCAGTACATGCACAAAGGCACTGTCTAAAGCAGTGGTCGCCAACCTTTCAGACCTCAAGAACCGTCAGTGGTCCGCGGGACCACCGGTTGGCGACTGCTGCTCCAAAGGTTTCCTTAAACCAGCGGTCGCCAACCTTTTGGACTTCACGGACCACCGCTTGATGACTGCTGGTCTAAAGAGAATACGTCCATTTGCTGACCACTTACTAGGGTAAGAACATTACATATTATTTCATTTAACTGATGCAACAATTCTAAGAGGCAGATGCCATCTCCATTTGTAAGACGGAGAAACTGAAGCTCAGGAGACTTAGGTGACAAACTGAAAGTGTGCTCCTCCGCTACAACTCACAGACCATCCAAGTCTATTATTGCCCCTTGGACATTTCGTACTTTAGATTCTCTTCTCATTTTCCTCTGAATCTACAGTGAGGAGGAAATGATCTGAAGAGTAAGTACTCTGAGGATCACAGGGAGGGATCATAAATCCAAATCTGCCTTAGGGTGTCTCTATGAAAGTTACCGATGACACTTGGAATAATACTTGAGTTATTCCAAAAGGCAGAAAACAAATTGGTCTTGAACAGTTGTACTGTACCCGAAATCAAACAGGATGAAACGCAACGACTCCCAGAAAAGATCCCAATAACCGCCTGCTTTTAGCCTCACAGACATCAAAATGATCTGGTAGCTAAGAAATAGCCTATAGCCCAGCCTGAGTGTACTCCTAGGACCCAAGGTGCCCACAGAATAAGGACTTTTCGTGAGAGCAGGTTGGCAAGAAGGAAGAACAGGCGATTTGGCAAGCTCTAAGTGAGTACTCCCTTGGATTTGCCTAACTTGGAGCCGAGAGTAAAGCCATGGAAAGCTGCCATCTTTCTGTGTTGCCACAGGGGGCAGGCAGCATGCCAGAAAGAGCACTTTAGAGTCAAAGTGCCCTTGTTAGTATTTTAAAAAAAAAAAGGCCCAAAATGGAGTCACTTTTGCTAAGCCACACCAAGACTTAGTACCTAACCTAACTGCAGTTTCAGCCTCTCCCAGGAGTGCAATTTTAAATCCCTCAGTCTGGAATTTCCTGATCTACACTAGTGAAGTAACCTGCCTCTTCAGGCCCCCTATCTTCCCCTAAAGGGAAGATGACTTCACCTGAAATAATCCACTTTTTAAATCTCTTCTTCCCACCCTCTTTCTGCCCTTCTAGTTGCTAGAAGGGATGCTGTCTGATTCACAAATCATTTGATAAAGCCTATTAGATCTTCAAATTTACACGGTTGAATTTTGTGGTTTAACATTAGCAAGCTGTTTAACTTTTCTGAGTTTCCATTTCTTTAGCTGTAAAAGTAAGAGATAATCATATTTTGTCACAGAACTCTGTTTAAATGACTAAAATAGGATGACATCTATGAAGTGCCTAATCCAGTAATTAGGACATAATAGTTGTCAGTTAATGAGTGAAAAGTCAGCAGCCAGGGTACCATGGATCATTTTCAAAGGTATGCAATGATGAATTTCTCTTCCCTGGTTCCTTATTCACTTGTTTACTGAAAAAGGAGCTTCATATGAAAGTAACCCCTCAGGATGATCTAAACATTAATCCCTAACTGGAAGGTCACGGTGGGTAGAGGTGCCCCAGGCCTAGAACTTCTTTAGTAGAAGGTTTATCTTTGCCTTAAGCAAGCCCTATTCTTGTGCATCTCAGTTAATAAACCTTTGAAATGCCAGAGTAATCCCTTTTCCCAGACCCCTCTAAAGCTTAACCACCCTCAACAGAGCACATCCTCTTGTTAACTGTCACATAATCTAATCCCTGCCCTGCTTTTTCCCACCTCCATGTAATCTTCCTTACGTTCCCTCCTTAATTCCAAATGTATAAAAGGATCTACAAACTGACATTCTCCAGAGCATTTGAAATCTTGCTTCCCAGCAATGTCATCAGTTTGGCTCAAATAAATTCATAAGAATTCTCTACAGGTTTGGGCGTATCTTACTTTGACAACACACAGAACCCATATTGTTCTCCCTGTCATGACCTCATTAATAAGTCCTCATTGACAGAAGTCCTTGGCTCACCAGCCCCACAATCCTGCTCTCCTAGAGTAGTACTAGTATGTGAGCCAAAGCACAGCAGTCTGGTCATCAGAAAATAGGGCTCTGCCAGTAAAACACAGGCACCGAACTCAGCTGAGACCCGTCAACCCTCAATAAGGTCATGCCTCCCTTGCTAGAAAGGAGAGATGCATAAATGCCACATAACTCTTACCTCAACTGGGGGCGTCTCTCCCAGCAATAAGTTATTAAAAATGGTAGCGTAATCACCATTTAGATTCATCAGTTCTTCATGGGTGCCCCTTTCTGTAATACAGCCCTCTTTCATGAAGATCACTTGGTCACAATCAGCCAGGTACTAGAGACAAAGGCAGGGATGACACGGTGTTACTGATATTTGTGCAAATATTCCAATCACTCCTACCTTAGTCTAGCACTTCCCACCTAGAAGCGATTGAGCCCCCAGGGGACATCTGGCAATGTCTGGAGACACTGTTGGTTGTTATAATTGGGGAGAGGGGTATTACTGGCCATCGAGTGGACAGAGGTCAGGGAGGCCTAGGACAGCCCCCCCATATCAAAGAGCTATGTGGCCCAATGTGTCAACAGTGCCAAGGCTGAGAACCTCTGCTCTAGTTTATTGAGATGTAGTTCCCAGTACAGTTCCTCCAGTTTTTGACATAAATCTCCTGGTGGAGCCACAGGAGCCTTGCATTAGGCTTCACCCTGTTACTACAGTCAGAAGTACACACAATTACTGACTTTCTGTGGCAGGATGGGAGTGAACCCCCAAACCTGACAACATATGCAAAATAGATGGCAACATTCTTCAGCTGCCCTCCAAAGTGGCTGCTCGTCATGGAGTGACAGAGGGAGAAGACCTTGTTTTCCCTGAACAGTTCCTGCTTAAATTAACATAAAGCTTTCCACACTATCTCATACTCAAACTCTATTTTCTACCTACCCTTTCCTTCACTTACTGATTTATATGTAAAAGCTAACATGCTGCAAGGATCTCTGATGCAGACAGCCAACCTGGTACAGGGGTACAACGAGCTTTATTGCTACCATGGGCCAGGCGGCTATTTGCTGAGGAAATGAACACTGATGGTTCCAGGAACTTCTAGAAGACCACAGGGTACCTAGAAGGACCAAGCCCCCTTCCTGTCTGATTTCTCAGGACACAGTGGGTGGCCTGGGGAAGGAAGAAAGCACCATACCTGTAGCTGGTGGGTAACAAACAGAACCGTCTTGGACTTGAGGTGCTTCTGGATAGCACTGTTGAAGATGTGGTTGCCCACATGGGCATCTAAGGCACTGAGGGGGTCATCCAGGATGTAGATGTCCCGGTCACTATACAAGGCTCGGGCAAGGCTGATCCTTTGGCGCTGCCCACCACTCAGGTTGGCTCCTCGCTCGCCGATCTATAGGAGCCCAGAAAGCATAGTGGAGCCGCCAGCTCAAGTCCAGAACTGGGTTTAGTGACTACCCCAGTCACCACTCTTCTCCTCCACCCAAAGCGACATCTTCTACTGAATTCCCCGTCTGGATGAGTGGCCACTATGATCCTCCAGGACCCACGGGGGGAGTCGGCCTAGATACCTCCTTCACTCCCACAATCATCTGGTTACTAATCAATCCTCATCTGGCCTTGCCACCCCCTGGACACCCTACTCCAGCCCATTCTCTATGGGCAGAATGAGCTTTCCAAAACATAAAGCTAACCATGAACAACCCTCCTTAAACTCTTCAAAAGCCCTGAAGGATAGAATTTAAACAACCAAGCTTGGCATACAAAGCAGGTTCCCAGCATCTCTCAGCGTCCATTGCCAATCTCCCAGCACACCCTGGGACAGAAGCCATTAAATTGTGGATATATTATGAACACACATGACTAATGTCACACCTTCTCCTGTACTATTCCTGCTCAGTTCTGGCATCCTCTCCTCTGAAAATCCTCCCCATCTCTTCCTTACTAACACTCAAAAGAAAGGGATTCTTTCTCATCAGCTTGTTTTGAGCCTCATGTGTGGGTGTCCGATCCTCTCCACTTAAGCTTTCAGAGGGTGCAAGTTATTGTCTTATTCCTTTACATTCCCAACACCCAGAAGTGTCTGCACATGCAGCTGGCACACAACAGGCACCTGATTAAACATTACTAAATGGACAAGTGAACACATCCATTGTAAAATGGTAATGGGCCCTGTGATTTTAAAAAAATCTTGTCCTTAAAAAAACATTCAGTTAATGCAAAGGTTTTCAAACTTGAGCAGGTATCAGAATTACCTGAGGACTTGTAAAAACAGGTTTTTGGGCCCCACCCCTAGAGTTTCTGATTCAGGAGGTCTGGAGTGGGGCCTAATAACTTGCATTTCTAACAAGTTCCCTGTGTCACCGAATGCTGCTGATCTGGGCACCTTGATTTGAGAGCCGGTGAACTAATGAAACCATTCATAAAACCTGAGGGATTTAACTGAAGTCAGCTGAAACACAAGTGCCAGGCCCACAGACCTCCCGGGCAGGTCATAGGAGATGTCTCAGGACTCAAAAAGCCAGTTCCAAAGACACAGCTCTGGAAACTGCTCCAGGGCAGAGAACCAAAGAAAGGGATTTGTGCAGCGGTCTCTTTCTTTCTAATGGGAGAGGGCTCTCTACAGACTGCATCTGAGCAAGGAGGTTGGCAGAATGAGGTTCAGGGAAGAAGCTCAATGGGCACATGCTTGACTCATGGTTTTAAAAATGAGTAGTGCAGAAAACACAAACTCTGAACCAAAAATGGGATTTTGTTTAAAATCCACCTGACAGCCCTAACCGGTTTGGCTCAGTGGATAAAGCGTCGGCCTGCGGACTCAGGGGTCCCAGGTTCGATTCCGGTCAAGGGCATGTACCTTGGTTGTGGGCACATCCCCAGTGGGGAGTGTGCAGGAGGCAGCTGATTGATGTTTCTCTCTCATCGATGTTTCTAACTCTCTATCCCTCTCCCTTCCTCTCGGTAAAGAATTAATAAAAGATATTTTAAAAAAATAAAATAAAATCACCTGACATACGAAATATTTATACGCTTAAAACAGGCAGTGTTGATATGCCTGCCCCAAGGCATAAATGCTTTCCTAACATAAAGTACCAGTGGAAGTGGATCTGTGTAGGTTTTTCTCCCACGCATTTAAGATGCACTCCTGGGAGGTGACTCCAGCAGAGCCCTGCCACTCATCTCCCAGGATGCTCTCTGCTACATCCACGCCCCCATCGGGAGCAGAAGGCTTGTACCTCAGTCAGATCGCTGTTGGGGAGAATGGCCAGGTCAGGCCGCAGGCAGCAGCTGTTCAGCACAGAGTTGTATCTGAAGAAGATAAAGAGACCTAGCGTCAGGGACATGGTTGGAGTTGAGCCTGTGGCTTGGGTGCCTTGCATCTCGCACAGCCTAGACAGAAAGCATGACAGAAACCAAGCATTCCTTGCCTTTCTTCATCAAATTCCTTCCCAAAGAGGATGTTGTCTCTCAGCGTGGCATTGAGGATCCAGGCCTGCTGGGCCACATAAGCGAAGGTTCCGCTGACTGCAATGCTGCCCTCTACAAGTGTCATCTAGGGGGACAGACAGCATCCGATAGCATCACAATGCAAAGCCATCCCCCTAAAGCCAACAGAACCCCCCACATTCCACAATGAAGTTGAAAGTTTTGGCAGTTTCCTTGGTTGCTTTTTGGACCCAAAACCAGACCCCACCTTTGTTCCACAGGGAGCTTCAGCAGCAAAGAAAATCAAAGGTCTCCTTGCTTATGTGCGATGGGAGCCCAGACAACCCATGACTTGAATGAACCAACACTTCATTCAGCAACCTATGGGCTACTTTACATCCTTTCTTTCTAACGCAGTGGTTCTCAACCTTGGCTGCACATTAGAATCACCTGGGAATCTTTTTTAAATCCCGATTTCTGGGCCTCATCCTCCGGAAATTCTCTTTCTTTGTTACTAATGTTGTGGCCCCACCCCATAACAAAGAAACAGAATTTCCGGAGGATGAGGCCCAGAAATCAGGATTTTAAAAGGATTCTAATGTGCAGCCAAGGTTGAGAACCACTGTTCTAAAGGCAAATGGTTTTAATTAAGGGAAGCACAAGCAGAAGGCCCTTTCAGAATCCCCTGGGGAGGATGCTGTAAGGATTTACAGCCTCGATTTTAGGGCAGGCCAACTCATCTACAGAATTAATCCAGGCTATTAGCTAGATCAGCTGCTTCTGTAAAAATGAGGATCAAAGGGGGGAAAATTCCAGTTCGACATCAACTGGTATTACAGAGTATCCATACAATGATGGTGAACCCTCCCCTCCAACAAGAAGAAACTGCATGGTGACCTGTTCACTTGGAATTGTTTTCAGTCATGGTAATTGATATGAATTGATTTCCCCATTTTACCTTGTTTCAGGGTTCCTTTTGGGACTGATTGTTGACAATTTGTCTTGCGTGAGGGATGCTATAACTTGGAACAAAGTTTCATTGACCAGTCTGTGCAGTCCTTGCACATAAAGCTTGTTCTCTCAAACACTGTAATATACAGTGTACACATACAGGTGATCGCTCAGCTCCCTTCAGACTCAATGCTGTGAAGGGGTGGGAATGTAGTGGGGAATGGGGTTGGAGCAGGGAGATGCAGATGAAGGGTTCATTTTGTTTCTACCTTTCCTGATCCTCTCCAGGAAATAAATTCAGTTTTTCTGAGGCCTTTGCTAAGCAAAGTCCAGAGAAAGAAGCAAAAAATGCCAAGGACAATAACAAAATCTTACCTGGCCTAAAATGGCTGAGATGAGAGAGGTTTTTCCACTTCCCACACTGCCACAGATTCCAACCAGTTTACCCTGGGAAAAAACAGAGCGAGAGGGAAGGTCATTAAAAGACTACTGACCACTCACCTCTAGGAACTTCCTATTTCTTTGAGCAAAAACACATCAACTACAGTCCATCAAAATGGAAACTGCCTTCCCGATCACCAAGCAAGTCACTTAACTTTTTTCTCCCTTGTCAGCCACCTACTTCATAGGGTTTCTGTGGAGATACACTAAGATAACAGATGTGTAAGCTTTTGCAAAAATTAAAGATGCTAATGTATCCTATATCACTTTTAAAAAGACCCAACCCCTTTCCTGTTTTGTTGGTAATCTATGTTTTTTTAAAAATATATTTTTATTGATTTCAGAGAGGAAGGGAGAGGGGAAAGAGAGATAGAAACATCAGTGATGAGAGGGAATCATTGATTAGCTGCCTCCTGCATCCCCCTCCCCCCCCCACTGGGGATCAAGCCCATAATCCGGGCATGTGCCCTTGACTGGAATCAAACCTGGGACCCTCCAGTCTGCAGACCAGTGCTCTATCCACTGAGCCAAACCAGCTAGGGCAGCAATGTATGGTTTTTTATTGTTTATTTTATTGTTGTTTTTAGAAGAGAGAACAGAACTCTTAAAAAATCATATTATGATTTTTTTTCTACAGACTATACATTATTTTCAATAAAAACTGTTTACTATTGCTCCCACTTTTCTACAAAACATTCCCAAGAATTGGAGGAATCTCTATACCACCAATCCCACATAAAAGGGGAACCCACTCCTGTGATTAACTGAATATCCTCAGGCAAAATAATGGGCAGTGTTAAAAGTTCTTAAGAACAGAGATGATTTCACAGGGCCGTTAGTTTAAAACCTTGCACTGGATGAAGGCTCACAGAAAGGAAGGAGTGAAGAATGGTGGGGTAGAAAGACCATGGGTTCTGGAGGCAAATGGGTCTCGATCTGAATCCCAACTCCACCAGCACTTGACAATTGTTGGATCTTGGCCTTGTTGCTTAAATACTGTCTCTCTCAATGGGCTTTGAGCAATTTGAGGAAAGGAATTATCCTTGTAGAACCAAGTAGTGTCCAGTACTTAATAAAAGTATGTGGGACAAAGTTTGTGTGTTTTTTTAAAAATATATTTTGCCGAACCGGTTTGGCTCAGTGGATAGAGCGTCAGCCTGCGGACTCAAGGGTCCCGGGTTTGATTCCGGTCAAGGGCATGTACCTTGGTTGCAGGCACATTCCCAGTGGGGGGCGTGCAGGAGGCAACTAATCAATGTTTCTCTCTCATCGATGTTTCTAACTCTCTATCCCTCTCCCTTTCTTCTCTGTAAAAAATCAATATTGATTTTTTACAGAGAAGAAAGGGAGAGGGATAGAGTTAGAAACATCGATCCGCTGCCTCCTGCACACCCCCTATTGGGGATGTGCCCGGTACCAAGGTACATGCCCTTGACCGGAATCGAACCTGGGACCCTTGAGTCCGCAGGCCAATGCTCTATCCACTAAGCCAAAACGGTTAGGGCTGGGACAAAGTTTTTGATATGGTCCACGAGTTTGAAAGATTATAGCCTGGTAGTAACGAGGAGACCAAATCACAGGTTCAATCTCTGCTCAGGTCAGTTAGATTTCCACAAAGAAAACTCTGCTCTGATAATGGACTGATGACTAAAAGAGACATCAACAGTGAAGAGACATCAGAGGACACCAAGTTCCCTTCCTCCCCTAAAGGGGGGGTCTGGAGAATTATGGTCTCTCTTCGAAGAGGTCTAGTTCTGTGAAGGTGGGCTCTAAAGGGCAGAACGAAGATCAACAGAAAGCAGGAAAGTGAACATCCATTGACTATAAGGACTAACCCTTGAATAGAGCTGATTAGCGGTGTGATAGAGCTGCCTCAATAAACAAGATCATTGCTATTCAGTAAGAAGCCTGCTAAGAGTTAACTGAAGTAAAAAAGTGACTTGAGCCAGCCAGTAAGGCTCAGTGCTTGAGTGTCAACCTATGAGCCTGGAGGTCACAGTTCAATTCCCAATCAGGCACATGGCTGGATTGCAGGTTCGAGCCCTAGTGAGGGGACATACAGGAAGCAGCCAAACAATGATTCTCTCTCATCATTGATATTTCTATCTCTCTCCCTCTCTGAAATCAATTTATATAATTACACACACACACACACACACACACACATTTTTTAAGTGACTTGAATGCCCTCCAAACAACCACCAGTTGCTTCCAGTGGTCTCACCTAGGACCTCCCCCTCTTGGTCATAGCTTTCAAGAGCTGGGAGCTTTTCATTCTCCCTGCAGTCTAGCTCTGGGTCTGTGTGACGTGCTTCTAGTTAGTTGCTGATTTGATAAACACATTGGAACCCAGCACTCCCTACTTCAAGTGATGTAGGTAAACATTTTTTTACCACTGCCCTCAGTCCAAGGCCCCCTAATGTTCTCCCGGGTTAATGGTTCTCCTTGCCTCCTTCCTGATTCCCTGCATACTCTTCTGAATACAGAAGCTAGAATGTTGCTCTCATATATAAGTCAGGTCACATATTTTTCTGCTCCAAACCCTCAATGGCTTCTCTTCCTACTCAGTAAAGCTGAAGTTGTTACAGGAGGCTCTGCACCTAGCTCCCTGTCTGCCCTGGGCATCTACTACTCTCTCCTTTGCTTGCTCTGCTCCAGTAATAGGCCTCAGGGTCTTCGCAGTTTTGTCCTTCTGCCTGGAATGCTCTTCTCCCCCAGATATTCACATGACTCATTCCTTCACCCCCGCAGGTCTTTCCTCAAATATTACTTTTTAAAGGAAGCCTTTCCCTCAGGCAACCTATTTACATTGCAACCACCTGCTCCCTGTCCCAGCACTCTCTATCACCTCTTCTTCACGGCCCTTATCACCCTTTGACATATTATATACAGTATTCTCCTCTACCCATGGTTTCACTTTCTGTGGTTTCAGTTCCTTGCAGTTAACTGTGGTCCAAAAGTATGAAATGGAAAATTCCAGAAATAAACAATTCATAAGTTTTAAACAGTGTGGTGCTCTGACTAGTGTAATGAAATCTTATGCAGTCCTGCTCTGTCTTGCCCTGGACACGAGTCATTCCTTTGCTGAGATCTACTCTGTATACACTCCCTGTTCATTAGTCAATTCAACTCTTTTCATGTCTCTTTCCATATCAAAGTGCTTGTGTTCTCTTATTTTACTTAAAAAGTGCAAGCGTAGTGGTGCTGGCAACTTAGATATGTTAAAGAGCAGCTGTAAAATAAGTGCTTTTTGTAAGTGAAAAGGCAAAAATTCTCAACTTAGTAAGGAAAAATCATATGCAGAGGTTACTAAAATCTACAGTAAGAGCAAATCTTCCATCCTTGAAACTGAATAAGGAAAAAGAAATTCATGCTAGTTTTGCTGTCCCACCTTAAGCTGTAAAAGTTGTGGCCACAGTGCATGATAAGTGCTTAGTTAAGATGGAAGAGGCATTAAAGTTGTGGATGGAAGACATGAACAGAAAACATATTCTGAATGGCAAAGTGTTGCACCAAAAAGCACTGAGCCACATGAAACCTTCAGCAAGGGATCCCTGAAACAAGGGACACCAAGCCATTTCCTACAAGTAAGAGATGGTTACATAGATTCCAGAATAGGTTTGGGGTGAAAAATAGAAAAATTACTGGAGAGAGACCCACCTAATTCACTTACCTTTTATTAGAGTACAGTGCATAACTGCTCTAGTTAGTTATTATTGTTAGTCTCTTACTGTGCCTAATTCATAAACTAAACGTTACCATAGGTATGTACGTACAGGAAAAAATTACCAGGATTCAGCACTATATGTGGGCTCAGGAATTTACAGGTTCTTGGAACACATTCCCCACTTGTTTGCTGTCTTTGCCACTAGAATGTAAGCTCCAGGAGGGCAGAGGTGTCTGACTGTTTGGATTTTCCCTGCTAGATCCCAGCCCTGCAACAGTGCTGGCAGAGTTGGTCATGAAAAAATGGCTGCTAAATGAGTGAATATATACTTACATCCGGGACCCTGTGTATGAAATAACCTCAGCATGGTTCTGACTCCCAGTCATATTCTGTGCTTTAAACGCCTTGAACCAGGACTGTCTGTTCCAGCCACTCTCTAAAGGAGGGCCTCTGAGAGACACCAGTCCTGTGTGCCTGGGCTGTGAGATCACACACCACAACGATCTTTTACTTGCATTAAAAATAAACAATTATAACCGAATTGTCAGTAATAATAACAACACTGAGAATTCCTGTTATGTTCCAGGTTCTGTGTTGTGAATAGCCTATGGGTAATGAGAAGCTTACACAGAGCTATAATAACCAGAACTAATGATTACAGCTCACATACAACTACAATCACCAGAAACCGACTCAGGGCAAAATCTTGGAAAACCCACTTGAATGTTTCATTTCCTTGCTTATAAAATGAGTATCTCATGAGACTAGTTGTTATTCATTTCTATTGTTAAATACTGAAATTTTCCTCTTAGAGGGGAGCTGGCTAGAATTGCTCATTGATTCAAAACCACTCCCAGCCACAAAACAGAACTTTGCTAAAAGGAACGGCAGCTGCCTGCTCATGCCACAGTGGACACCTGGGAGGCGGACAGGGCCGGGGAGGCCCAGCGGTTACCTCTTCGATTTCCAGGTCGATGCTGTACAGCGTCCTCTGTAGGCGGAGGCTCCCCAGGTGGACAGGCTTGCCCTCTTCCTCCTCGGGACTGGGCCGCTCGTCGCTGTCCAGGAGGAGGTGGCCCTTCTGCTCCGCCAGCGCCTCCTGGTGCTCGGTGCGCTCCAGCTGCCTCGCCTTCTCTTTCTTGGCCCTGGCAGCCCTCTTGTCTTTTTTCGTTTTGGGGGTCAGCTTGGGTGAGTTCTGGATACTGGAGTGGGAGGAGTCCCATGCCAAGGTGGCATTTTTCATCTCTATCTTGATGTGAGGACTGGCTGGGGTTTTCTTTATCATGTGAACCTCTTCCATCAGAAACAAACTCTGATAGGAGTTGTGAGAGAGGTGCAAAGATGAGACACTGGATCAAGACCAGGGAGACAAGCCTAGGGCGTACACTCACGTAGCAAAACACATCAGGCTATACAGTGGAAGAAAGCTGAAGGGCAAAAGGTAGCTCATTAGTGTAGCCCTGCCTCAGGCCCAGCGAGAGGTCACGGGGGTGTGGGGACACCCTCAGGAGGAACAGGACCTTGTCAATGGCCCAACACTCTACACTACCAATTACATGCCAAACTAGTTCTTCGCTTTCTACCAGTCTATGTGACCAAAGGGCATTTAACTAGCCCATATGCCAGCCCTTGTTCTCACCCATGAGTTGCTGAGTAGCAGTGGGAAAATGCAAGCAGAAAAACCACAGGGCATGTTGCTCCCTACACAGACCCTCATCACTGCTTCCCTTCCAGACCACCCCTGTAGAACCTCAAAGCCTGTGTGCTTCCCTCACCCACAACATGGCACATGTCTTAGGGGAGAGGCTGAGCTGAGACAGTGCCGAGGCCTCACTCGCTGAGGTCAGAAAGGAGAGCCTAAAGCACTACTGACAGTAGAGTACTCCTTCTTGCCAATAAGTCTCAGGTCTTCAGAATCCTGCCTTGGAACTTATGGAAACTCAAACCACCAAAGGTAGGGACTTGCGTGGAAGTGAAGGTTATTTCCCTCAGAAACATCCTTGGGAAGAGAACACAACCCTTTCCCCACGCATCCCCTGAGTCCCACTGAGTTCTGTTAGGGGAAGAAAACTGGAACACTTCTGAAATCAGATCTGAAACACTGACCAAAATCAGTCTCAGCCCAGGACTTCGATGTGTCCATGACTTTGAACCCACTTCTGACAACTCTCTTCAACCAGTGGTCTTCTCTACAGAATGGTATCCCAGCTGGGATGATTTTTTAAAAAAATCTTTTTTAAGTAAAAAAAATGTAAAAACAACATTAGAAAGTCTTTATTTTATTTTATGTATGTATGTATGTATGTATGTATGTATTTATTTATTTATTTATTAGAGAAAAGATGACTTTTTAGGGCCAGAACTCTCCACTCAGTTACTGAGAACCCCCTGCCATTAAATGCACCACACGATCCCCTTCCCAAGCTTTCTGTTGGATCCGAAACTTCCGAGCCCGCTCCTTTCCTCCCTTAAATGGCCACATCTCCTACTTATTCCTACTCCCTGATCTTCCCAGAAGTGGCATGGTTCTAAGTCTCCCAGCTGATCTTCACACGTCGTCACCCTCAGGTTTCATCTCTGAACACAGCTGTTGGTTTCATTTGGTCACAGCCTTCCTAGAAGACTGAGCTAAGAATAAGTTGTCAAATGTTGTCCCCACCTTCACACAGTAAACCATATGTTCCATCATCTCTCTCCCCTGGACAGTTCCTAAAGGACCTCTTAAACCCCAGTGGGTAATTTCGAAACATGCTCCTTCCCCACGGTCCCTTCCCACAGGCTCCCTGCCGCCCCGCACTCCTCCCAGGAGGATTTCAGCTTCGGGCCACTCTGCCATGAGGGGCTGAGTCGCAACACTTGAATTTATATCTACTTGGATTTGCACTTGCCAAGACAACAGAATCTTCGAGGTACAGAAACCATGAACCTCAACGTTACCACAGGACACTGACCATCGAAATACTCCTCTTATTGACCAGAAGAATCAAATCAGAATGTATCCGTTAAGCAGAAGGGACTACTCGTAGGGTTGCCAGGTAACATACAGGATGCCTAGTTAAATTCTGATTCCAGATAAACAATGAATAATTTTTCAGTGTTAAGTATGTCTCGTGCAATTATTAAATGGATGTCCCGTGTTTTTGTTTGCTAAAGCTGGCAACCCTATACTGGTGACAATCTTATCAGGACAAGATGGCTTCTCATTACCTTTCTACAGGTTATCATCCTAGAAGGAGGAGAAGGGGGAGGGAGAGGGAATAGTGGAGGAGGGGAGTGGGAGAGGGAGGTTGGAAAGGAGGAAACTGTAAGAGGAATAAGATAGAAAGGGACTGAAGTCTCATGGGGAATATAATAGAGCTGTGGCTGATTGTGCTTCCTTTATTAACTCTGAAGCTTCCTGGATAGAGGAAAGAGCTATGAGAAAAGCCACCTGCTAATACAAGTCCTCGCTAATAAGTGAAGAGAGCTCTCGAGAAACAAGGAGCGAACAAATCTATACCACAAACTCCTACGTCTTCATCCAAAATGCCTCCAAACCCATTCACTAACAAGGAGGTGGGACACATTGATAGTTGAATCATTTGCTTTCTTCCATGACTGAATATTGTCGTTTCAGCAAAATAAAGCTCTAGTTACAATTAGACCATTTCTCTTTAGATGGCTCTGGCTCTTAGCATTCCAGTAGCCAGGCTGGGGTGAGGGAGGGCAGGGGCTGGGGTGCATTCTTAAACAAAATTCACCTAGTTATCCATAAATGAGTAGAATATCATTTGGGAAGCTCTGATTCATTTTTCTTAAAAGGTAAACCCAATTTGTTTTCTCCTGAACATCTAAGGTGATGGTATGAACCCCTCAAATGCCTGAGCTTCACGCCTTCTAGCCACGAATGCCACGAATGCCACTTGTTTTGCTGCAGGAATGCAAGAGCTGCTTTTGGCAGTGGCTTTGTCCGGGAATCCCCGCCCATACCAGTGCTGTTCCTTTTCCTTTTTTTAAGTATTACCCACTTTCAAACATCTATCTCCCCCCACCCTCCCCAATATACCTCCCTCTTGCATTATTCTGGAGGCACACAAAAACGTCAAAAGGCATGATCAACGAACCAGAAAACCCCTGGTATTTCTGCATTTCTCAACATGATCTAGTTTTATGACTCTCATGTCACTGGAGTCCTTGCATCATGAGTGGCAACCACAGGCCAGGAAGAGGAAAGTATCAAAAAGGGCTTAGCATGCCCTAGCCGGTTTAGTTCAGTGGATAGAGCATCGGCCCACAGACCGAAGGGTCCCAGGTTCAATTCTGGTCAAGGGCACATGCCTGGGTTGCTGGCTCGATCCCCAGTAGGGGGCGTGCATGAGGCAGCCGATCAATGATTCTCTCTCATCATTGATGTTTCTCTCTCTCTCTCCCCCTCTCCCAAATCAATAATATACATATATTATATAATATATATATATATATATATTTTTTTTTTTAAAAGGGCTTAGCATATTGACCAATCAAAATGAAGCACTTTGGTAGCGGTAAATGGTAGGTCAAGGTAAGAAAAAGCTGAGTCTCCTGACAGCTCTGATCCTCTAGGTTTGAATCATTGAAAGGCCCAGTAAGTTATGACATATATCCATGTCAGGTCCAGGCAGAAGGGACTAACTCTGAAGAGAAGCACTGAAATCGTGGGAGCCCAAACCTAGGTGGGCCATCTACACAAGGTACAAATTCATTTATCTGAAAAGGTAACTAGTTCCACCCTGTAAGTCAGCCTTCTCCACTGGCTCCTTTCTCCCTGCACCCCGCCCCAAGCCCCCCCACCCCATGGACCCTTTCTTACCAACTTGCCAAAAGGCTGAAGGTGAACAAAAGCCAAGGGCAGTGAGCCTGTACGACCCACTGGAATAAAGGTAATTAGTCTTGCCAGGGACGGCTCCTGATGCGAAGAGGAGAGGGAGCCACTTACCTTAAACCTGTCGACAGCAACCGATGCTTCTGAGAGGGATTTTACTGAGAACGGAGTTACTTTCAAAGCAAAAGTCATGGAATTGAAGACAGTCACCACTGTGAAAGCCTGAAGAGAGGAAAAGAGCAGAAACTGAGCCTTACTAGGCTATGCCACCAAAATCACAAGACACCATCAATTTCCCTTCATGCAACCCAAATCACAAGACACCATCAATTTCCCTTCAAGTTAAGCAAGGCTGCAGCTTGACTGTCAAATGCTGGTATGAGACAGACACCTTTCTTAAAGGTAGAGTTTTTATGAGACCTTCAATTAGAATTCTCAGTAAATCTGAACCACAGAGTGATCTGTATTTTCAGAATTAAACCCAAAGTTGAGTTGACTAAACACAGCCCATCCATTCTTTGTGTATTACAGCTGAATCTTCACTCTTCCACTTCTCAGATTAATCACACAAATGAAAAAATGCCTTCTGATTACTGGGGGAACTCCCAAATCCAGAAACAAGAGGATCAGAGCATCTCTGTGTGTGGTATTTCTAAATTTCCCCAAGCCCCGAGGGCTCACTGACCTGAGCTGCTGTGAGATCGAAGCCAAGAGTCAGGTGAACAGAGAATGTTACCACGCTGGCGATCACCATCACGATGGGAGCCACACCGACGGTGATGCTCTGAAAGTACCCGGCTTTTTCCAATATCCGCCGCTCCTCCTCTCGGATTTCTAAGAACAAAAAGGAAGCCAATCTCTAAAAAGCAAGGTAAAAAAACCCCTGCAGTATTGCTCCTTTGCCACCAAAAAAGACATGGGAGGTCTTTAGCCTCACACAAGATTTAAAACAACCCGCTAACACCTGCAATGCAAAGACTAGGTCACTAGGCCTATCGATTCCTATCATTAACGCTGGCACACAAGCCTGAGGTTTGAAATGGATCAAATCACAGGAATAAATCTGACAGCAAACAGCACTATATATTATCACAATGATCATCTTCTGCCCAAGTCTGATTCTCCTTGCAAGTTCCTTCTGTTATAAATATAAACACATCAATTGTATCTGCAATTGGCAGTTTTGCTTGCTGACCTGGCTGTTGTTTATTTCTTGTCTTGGCTCTTACAGAAAAGACAGTACAGTAGTAATGGAGAATGAAAAGGAACTAAGATTTTTTTTTTAAGGGGAGTGAGGCAGGACGAAAAGGAACTAAGATTTGCTAGAGAGCCTACTGTAAGCTGACACTGGGATAGAGACTTCTACACAAAAAGCAGGATGAGTGGAATACAACTTTTGTAGGCAGAATGGTTTTCTTAAATATTTGCAAAACTTGACACCCTTACTCACAGAACAACCCCAGAGTACTGAGACCGTGACATAGGAAGTATGATAATAAAGTGGTGAGGTATTTTTAAACAAATTTTTAAACTTAAAGAAATTCTTTTCAGATGCTATGCACTGACCTGAAAGGTATGACCACTGCTTACGATATTAGAAACTAACTACCTTCAGCTAGCAAATTAGCCATATTGAGAACTACCATCAGCTAGCAAATTAGTCATATTAAAAAAAAAAATCCAACTCATTGCTTTAATATTTATCATACACCTTGTCCAAATCTATAATGAGCAAGAATGCTCTCTTCAAGCCAACACACACAGATAAAGATACCAAAGTCAGGGGCTGAAGGGTGAGTGGAATATCAGAAAGATTATAAAACGATAGACCTGAGAGTCAGAGGGCCCATCAGCGGTCACCCTGCTAATAGCATGCTTGGCAGATGTCCACTTAGCATCCATCTGTTCCATTTTAAGGGCAACAAAGTCACTACTTAATGAAGCAGCTTAATCCAATGCTGCACACTTCCGAGTAGTCCTGCTCTGATGGCTGCTCACATAAAAAGCTTAGGAACTGGACATAAGGTTCCTGAAGGTTTAACCAGCAAACCAAGCAGTGAAAATTAAACAGCCTCCTCGATCTGAACACTGTACTTCTATCCAACCTAAAACTGCATTTAACTTTTTAGGTGTAGTGTCTTCAGGTTAGCTCACCCTGAGGTTATGGTCAATTAACAGAGCTTTTACATTTAAATTAAGTTTATGTGTAACTATAGCTTCTTTTTTTAAACTCTGAAGTGTCTTTAAATATATCCCTCTTAAATTTCACCTTTTTTAAAGGCCCATCGTCCCAACGTTTGTTGAGATCTCTTTGAATGCCCAGTCTATGCTAATTATTCCTCCAAGCGCTGTGGCTTAACAGATAACACGTTTATGGCTGCAGTGAATTCACGGATCATGGTAGGGCCAGGCACTGAGAACCTCGTGACTCGACATAAATTAATTGCTTGAAAAGAAAAAAATCAAACAACAGCCCAGAAACCCCATGAGTGAGTAACAGAGCTGGGTCCAGCCGTCTTGACCTCTCGCCCAGCACCCGTTCCCCGGGATCTCATGCCCAACTACCTCTGGCGCGCATGCACCCACAGAGCGCAGAGGGCAGGGGCGGAGCTCTCGGCGGCCACTGGATACTGTTTTCTGTGATGTGCCCATGACCCGACCCGAAAATTACGGGCAGGATGAGAGTACAGACGGGGATCTTCGAAACGGAATGAAATACACATAACTAGCTGAATTACCTCGTGGGTGGGGGGAAATCATAGTTTTTCAGGTCTCAACTTCCTCATTGGTGAGATGAAGTCATGGGTACAAGTTGCCAAGAACCCTATCAGTGTAAGTTCATAAGGTATTATAAGAACTTAAGTTACTGTGATCCTATGACTTTAAGGTTCCTAGTAGCTAAAGTGAGCTGGAAGCAGAGAAGCCGGATTCTTCCTACCACATGCACATATGAAGTCTGTAAACTCACTTTGAACACTTTGAGAAAATGCCTTGACCCAGGCATACATTTTAATAAATTTAATGTAGGTGAGGACTTCACTCATTTTCTGAACACGATCATCTGTAGTTGTTACACATTTTCTCCTGAAATATGCAGTGATCCGAGACACAAACATCTGAAAGAAAAAAGAGATGTTATTCCAAAATCAGAGCTTATCCAATTTAAGAGCTGTCTAGTCTCTCTGGGGGAATAAATCTGTTTAAGATTATTATAAATAAAATGAGGGTCCTGTAGTTATACTATCTTTAATAAAAGTGGCCCTTTAAATTAGAATCAAATATTTAAGTCTTATCCCTTTGTAAAGAAGCTAAGACAAATATTTGTCCTCACAGTAATCACAGATATTGAGTGCTGCCAAACGAAGGAGGAGGACCCTATCAGTGCCAACATGAGACAGAGTGACTCAAACACTCTTGTGTTACCCGGGGGCAGGGTTCACCTGCTGGTTTTCCGCTTCACTCAAATTCTCTCTTTAAAATCTCATTAGGAGCCACTGCTAATGAGGCTCCTATTCAAAGTCCAGATTCTGCCTGTGTGGACTGAGCACTGTCTCTAGCTCCTCCTAAACTTTTCCAACGTAGGAACAGCTTTGAGGAAATTTCCAGTAAGAGATGTGAAACTTCAGTGGTGCCTACTAAACATAACCCAATGGAAGTAACTTATCTAACAAGACGCTGCCAAAATACAGCAAGGAGGCTTACTCACCATTGCTGGATAAAAGAGGATAAAAACAGCTGATCCCAGGAAGCCTGTTGGTCCCAGAATAATTACATTATAAATCATGCCCAATATGGCAACAATGGGTCCTCCGGCCAGCAGGCTGCCCACGGCGGCGGCCTCAAACATCCTCTGCCCGTCGTTGGAGCACAGGTTGATGAGCTAGGAGACATGGAGAGCAGTGAGTGGCCCTCTTATCTCAGGAGGAGGTTACAGGACAAAGTGGGGACCTAAAGGAACGAAACAGCTCAAGCAGGGAGCTTTCTCTCTGCCCTGAAGCCAAGAACCCTTACTCACCTCCCCCACGGACTTCTCCTTAATGCTCTTCAACTTCAGGATCTTCTTAAACGCCATGGTGAGGATGGCCCCCCGCAAGCGGACAGCAGTTCGGTAATTCAATGCCCAAGTCATTGCAAGGGACCAGGAGCGCACGATTTCTGTCAGGAGGAGGCCCAGGACTAATAGCAAGCTGTACTGGAGGTTAGAGTCTGTGCCCTGGGAGTACTCCAAGAGGTGTTTCACCATGAAGGCCTACAGGGAGAAACACACGCCACTGTCAGCACCCGCACAGCACCCACACACCACGCCACAGCTTTATGTTAAGTTAGAAAGAGGAGGCCGCTCCACTGTTCAGTGGCCAGCGTAGAGGCAGGGAAACACCTCCTCGGAGGCCCAGACGTCACTGGCGCCTGCCTGCAGTAATTTCCTCGGGGCGTCTTGCAGGAGGGAGTTCTAATTTGAAAAGCTCTTCCTTAAGGACAGCACCACAACTGTTACTCTTTCTAATGTAACATAAACCTGTCCATGAGCTGAAATTAATTCTAAACACACAGTCATTAAAAAGTATATATTTGACCTTATTCCAGCAGCTCCACACATTGATACATTTCTTTAAATGAAATGAAGACCTTTTTTGGGGGGAATCGTTTCAAACGTGCTTATTTGATAAAAAGGAACAGTGTACCTACAGTTGGACTGGGGAAGAGTGAGAAGTGCATTTGCAAAACATTCCTGAAAATAAACATCCGCAGTTTAATAGCACAGAAGGGAGCAAACAAAGCAGACTTTTCACAAATCCAGAGACCCTCCCGCGGGCCCTCCCCGCTCCCAGCTCCCTCCCGAAAACAAAAACATGTTACCTCAGGTAGCACATGTCTAACACCACCTGCAGTGAGGAAGGCAGCCAGCCCCCAAGGACCACCGAGTGCCACCTCCAGCTCTGAGGTCCTGCAACGCCGGAGCACACACTCACACAAGGCACATTCAGCAACAGGATTAAATACCAGGAAGTGGGAGGTAATGTACTTTTATTGAAAAAGGAAAAAAAAAAAAAGTACCATCTTCAAAGAGCATCTCACAGACACTGTACAACAGGAGCATTGCGGTAACATACATGGGAACATACAGAGTCGAGGTATACAAGGCTAGCCATCTAACAGGTCATCTGGCCACTGGCCGCTGTTTTAGCCACACACGGTGGAAGTACAGAATAGAACCATTATCTGTTTCCAGAGTCCGGAGTAGAACATCAAGCTGACAGCACTTAATCGACCAGTGCTCCTGACGCTGCAGGGAGTCTGCAACGGAGTAGATTCTCCAGGAATAAAGACCTTGCTGCTAAGGAAAGAGAATTAAAACAAAACAAAGCCCCAACCTCCCCAAAGAGGCAACTCTACTTAAAATCGCTGACACTATTGGTTCGCTAGGCTATGAGGAATGACTTCTGCTCAGGACAGAATACAAAATCTAGGCCTCAAGGAAAAACGGGTGGCATCCTTCGGTCTTTTCAGATCCTTGCAGCTAAAATTGATCTTGCCCAAAATGAAACAAAACAAAGCCACAGCAAAAGAAAGCCAAACCAATCCCCCACCCAGAAGCACGGAAAAAAAAAATTTAACAAGAAACCCATCCACCCACCTACCCCAGATCCTTCCAGCGAAGGGGGCTCTAGCTGGAAACCAGCTCTGAACGACAGACAAAAATGGAGGCCAGGCACCACTGTCCTGAGAAGCTAACGCTGGTCCCAGAACCCAGGCTCTCTCTGGGTTAATTGGCATTTCTCATTTTTCCTGAGAGGAAAATAATACCAGATGCCCACTAGGTCCTAAGAGATCCCCCACCAATCAGATTTACGTCAAGTCTCAGTAAATAGCCTGATTTAATAAGTAGGAGATTTCAGATTGCAAGAACTATCGTATTCCACCCTTCCCCTCCCTCATTTTTAGGTTTAGATCCATTGTGTGGGTCACCACTGCATACAGCTGGTTTGCTGGTTTACTAGCAAGAAGATTGGCTTCTTTTCCAGTATGCAATCCAAAATGTGGAACTGAGTCGCTGAGTGGCAGGGTCAGAACCCCATTTTCCGCACGTGAAGCAACTCAGCAAGATGGCGGTGCAGTAAAGCATTTTCTCATACACCTCGGCACCCGAAGGAACAGTCTCCAAAGGAAGGCGTGAAAAGACAGCAGGTTGCAGTTTGGGGTTCTTTCTTTCCCATACCTTTAGAGTGCCGTGCTCAGCACCGGTAATAGCGTTACTACCTCCCACACGGAGGAGCCAGGGAAGGTAAGAGACATAATGAATGCTTACACTATGCAAAGCTTTCAAAGGGGGAGGGGAGGAGAGGAAACAGCAAAGCAGATTAAAGCATTTCCAACAATACGATTTTTAAAAAACAATTACATTTCAAACCATTTCGTACGGGGTAAAGAAAAAAAAAAGTTTTTCATGGCAAATCCAACCAAAATTATGTTTAAAAAGAGTTACAAATTTATCATGTAAATTTAAACAAACTGGGAGAAAATGTGAGATTGTCAGCATAGCTGTCTGGCTGTGGAAAACATTCCCAGTGAATAAACATTACCTTACCTGAACTCTTGGCGAGAGATTCTGCCCAGCTTGACTCTCTCATTCTGACCGCAGAATACAGCCAATCCTGAAAATTCTAAAGAACAGCTTCTGTCACTGGTTCCACTACAGAGAGACTCCCCCCAAATCCAGATTCTGACAGCACCAAGCAAGCTGCAGCTGGAGAGAGGTCGGAAGGGTGGAAAACTTACCTCTCTAGAGGCTTTTCACTGTCCTTTCCCCAAAAGGCCCTTGAGCTGAGTGAGCATTCACCAAGAGATAGCTCTGCAGGAGGTAGCCTTCTCTGGCAGATCTACAGGGAGGATGCTAATTCTTTACACACGCATCATAGGTCAGGCCTGGTCTTTTAAACTCTTAATCCAAGAAGGCCACACAAATCAGCTCTGTAAATTCAGCCAGCTGGCCCCTCATCTTAGGTGGGGACCATATCCTCAAGATTCTGGTATTCCATTAATGTTATGGCGACCCTTTTGGATACACCCTGCACAGAGTGCTGGTCCACTGGCATCACTGAATCCTTGGACCATCTTGATCACAGATGTCCAGCCCTGGCTGGCCAGCAGTTTAAAAACAAAACGCAATAACTTGATTGTGTTTCACCTGCTCTGCATATGGCCAGCAAAGGTCAGTGAGGCCTGAGGGGAGATAAGAAATATGCCATATTGGGGGGGGGGGGGGCTCTTATGTAGATTTCTGTAAGAACAGACTAATTCAGTTTGAAAGTTGTGCCATATTAGCAAATGTGCAAAAATCTAAAACCGATGTTCCTCAAAAGGATTTAAGCCTGGTTGGTACTAATCTCAAAGCCAGCCTGTTTCTTCAATTTCCAATTGAAAAGAAAGTTATTAGAATTGGAGCTCCAAAAAAAGAAGTTTGCATTGTTTACAATTTTAAATCTTTTTGTCAATGGGAGAGACTGTGGTCAGGACCATTGCTTTCTCAACTGTTCTAGGATGAATGCCATGAACGAATACAGGCCTTACGGTGCTCTTCCCCAAGGGTAGAGAGAAGGAAAGCAGGCTGCTGTTCTCCTATTTTAGGAAGACTCTCTCAGCTTTCCCTGGCACCTGGGAGAATTTACTGAAGATTAGTGTTTCAGTGAGCTGTGCTTTAAAAGAGAGATTAAGGAATACTCAGATGCTCAAGGGAGTGACTGTAGGCGCCCAAAGTGAACATGCATAGGTAATTTTTTTTCCAAGTAAAAAGTGAAAATCCCAACCATCTATGGAATAATAGTTTTTGGTGAGAGGAGCCAAAGAAGTTCTTGCATTGGCCAAAGGTAATCAATAAAGCCTAAAGAGCGTGCTACCCAGTTGAAAGAATTCTATGAAGGATCAGAGCAGCCACCAGCCCTGTAGTGAAACAATGACAGAAGCTCTTCTTGGGGGAAGCTGGCCCTACGAAAACGTTTGCCATTCTGGCCAATAACATAATAATCAGTTACACAGTCCCTCTTACTTAAAACTTACACAAAAATGTGTTAGTTGGTCAATAAACGGAGAAACCCAATACCCGAAAAGTAGTGTTTTTTGCTTCAGAAAAGAGGTCAAAACTTTTTTTTAAAAGGCATCAAACATTTTTTTTAAAAAGCAGAAAAACTGTAAATTAGCTTTACCTAATCACCATGCATCTTAGGCACATACTTACCCAACCCATGAACCTCCAGCTTACCCACACACGGAAAATGCACAGTATAGTAGCACTACTGCTCCGATGCCTCAAGGCAAATATGTAGAGAATAGATTTAATCAAAGGCTCAAGTGTAAGGCAGCACAGCAGGTGTAAGAAACAGGTGTTCAGAAGACAGGTGAACGTCACTCTTACCTACTCTGCTTCAGTATACACCAGGAAAAAACCACAGTTGCCACCCCAACATTTGCCGCAGTTTACAATATAGACCAAACTGAGAATGGACTCCAGGTTACACTCTAAAATCCTCCACAGTCCTCTAGTTTCTTCAGGACTCATTTGCTACGGAACCATCAAACATGTGACAACTCTGCCTCCAGGTGTTTGGTGCGTCACCGGCACTAGCTCAACAGCCTATGCCACACCAGGCTGCTCTCGCCCACACACAGCACTGAGAGACACACCTTCCCAAACCAAGACTGTCATTTCATGTCGACACACAGCAAAGCAGCACAGTCCTCTGCGGAGCCGGACTCATTCAGTTTCCCCTCCGCCCCAGGACAGCAAGCCAGTTCTGTTTCTTATCTGGCAACTCGGCCCCCACATCCTTCCAGCTGCTGACAAGCCACTCACTCCAAAAGCAATTGTTCCCTTTCCTTAGAACTGGAGGCATCTCTAAGGCTGCTAACTAGCCCAAAGGTGAGCACAACCCCTGCAACAGAACAAGAGTGTTAGAGCTGGCCATGGCCGGGCCCCTGGGCACTGTCGGAAAGGATGGTTAGAACTTACTGGTCCACTGAAGCCAGCCAGCTGCGTGATCATCAGGCACACGATGGAGAGGATGAGCCTGGTGCGGCAGAAGATCCACACAACCCTTCGGAGGGAGGCAGCTTCTGGCCCAACTTCATTCAGCTCTTCTTGCCACAGTCTCTCTAGTCTTAACAAGGGCACATGTCCTCCGTTACACATCTCCCCAGGGAACATGCACACCCTCGCTTCCCTCCTGCCATCACTTTTTGTCTCCAGGCTTTGACACCACTCACAAGAGTCTTTCCTTTCAAATTATGCACCTAGCCTTCACCTTCTGGAAAAAAAAAATACCCTCCCTGGGTGCCTATATTTTTACCCTGCACAGGGAGCCTCTCAGGATACAGGAAATACAGATGAGAACAAAAGTCTTTCCTTCCACCCAGAAAGATTATCCCTACACAGCCTTTGTTTGTGGGTAAGAACTTCCTTTCTCAAGGATCCCTAACGCTTTCTGAAGGATCCTGTGGTAAGATGTAGAGTTGTAAACTAGATTTTAATCATGACAATCAGCTACCATAAAAATGTATTCTGTCACAAGGCAGCAACATAATCTCCCTGTAGACTCAGGAAGAGAAGCGGGGCTGAGAGAGAGAGAGAAAGCCCGTGGTTAAAACAGGATTAAAGGTCAAATAGGAGATAAAGCAGAAGAGCAAAGAGAAAGTCATCCCAGCTGCCCTCCCTCCACCCACTAGCCCCGATCTTAAAAGGACAGAGCTGAGGACTTCACACTGCTGGACCCACACCCCTAGCTCAGGCCCTACGCATCCAGTACATGGGACACCAGGGTGGACCAGAGACGCCTACCTTCTGCAGTTCACATCAGAAGACTCGTACTTGGACAAAGACCACACGTTCTCCATGGAGAGCTCTCCCTTCTTGTGGGCCAGGCGGGCCAGGGGAGAAAGCCAGGAAAAAGTCATACAGGAGAAGAGCCCAGCATTGTCCACTGGGTGCTGGTGTCTAAGGAGAGAAAACCCAAAGCACAAAACTGTCAACACACACCGAGAGGCCAGCCGGCACTTATAATAATGCTGTTCAGTAAACGGAGCTCTGGACTAGAAACGGGGCCCCCCAAGTGGTCTAGTCTTTGCCCGCATTTTCAGAACTGCTTTTGGTGCTTCACAGAGGAGTCACCAGGAGAACCTCTTACTTGGAGGTGGTCCGAATGGGCTTCAGAGCACTTAAGCCGTGATGGTACTTCCCCTTGGGATGTTCCTCATCCAGGATTCTGAGCTGAGAACGCGTGCAGACATCCAGGGAAAGGCCCTCAGCTCGGGCTGCGGTTTCCAAGGCATCCTGGCATTCCAACTGTGTGAGCAGATAGGGAGAGAGGACATCACAACATCGGAACATAACAGATCCAACTGCAAGCCAGATGCATCTCAACTGAGACATTCCAAAGGTCCGTGGGTTAAACATCTTGTATGGTATGAACCTGTTTAAGAGCATTAAAAACCAGACACCTAAAACTTCTAAACCAGTGGTTCTCAACCTTCCTAATGCCGCAACCCTTTAATACAGTCCCTCATGTTGTGGTGACCCCCAATTTCATTGTTACAAATTGAACATAATTAAAGCATAGTGATTAATCACAAAAACAGTATGTAATTAGATATGTGTTTTCCGATGGTCTTAGGCGACCCCTGTGAAAGGGTCGTTCGGCCCCCACAGGGGTCGCGACTCACAGGTTGAGAACCGCTGTTCTAAACTAATAGGCTTCATTTTATTTTTCTGAGCACTTTTAGGTTCAGAAACATTGAGCAGAAAGTACAGGGTTTCCATGTACCTTCTCATCTGCCCTCTCTCCTTCCCATCCATTTCTTGCATTAGTGTGGCTCATGTGTTACTGATGGGCCAATACTGACACAATTACTCTGACCTGAAGCCCATAGTTTACATTAGAATTCACTCTTTGTGTTATACATTCTAAAATTTATATTTTTGTCACCAAAATGCTTTATCTTTCATTTCCCAATATGGGCTGAGAGACAATTACTTCACTAATAACTGCAAATTCTTTTGCTCATTTTCTATGACATAAAGTTAAAGATCACCCCCAATTAGGCAGCCCCGCCACGCAGGAAGAAGATGTACACATGCCTCCTGTCCTTCCCTCTTATCAGCAACAGGGAGAGCAGGACAGGGTTTTCGCTGGCTGCACAGCTAAAGAGCTCCACACCCAAATTTCTGCAGCATGAAGCCGAGGGTCTCAGGAGTTGAAATACAAAGTTATACATATTTGCTATAAAGCTTATAAATATCAATTAATCGGATGAACAGAAATGCATGAAGTTCAATGTCTGACTGTGGCAGAAGAGGGTGGCCAAGAAGCTATCCCCATTTTCTCTAAAAGGAACGAAAGCGCATGCCTTCCTGTTGCAGAATCAGAGCATTTTTCCTCAAGAGAGGATTTTAAGTACATCATCCTTTTCTCACATCATCACAAATATTTCCCCAAATCGAGAGTTAAGGGCTGCAGCACCTAACACACTGCGCTTTACACAAAGTATTGTTACACCCCAACTCCTTTCCACACAGAACAGATGCCAAATATTAGCTGAACTGAGAGAGCCGGATTCATGCAGAGGGATCACAGGAGTGGGCGCCTCAGTGGATTGTTCCTCAAATACAATAGCTTTAATTCACAGGCGAGGTGCTGCTGCTTAGTATCAGGAAACTACACAGTCCAGGCAAAAGGGAAGCACATTTTTTCCTTTGTCAAAGGCAAGGCAGATCAATCTCAAGAGAGTAACAACACAATGACAAATGAGTCAACACAAAGAAAAGAATTAATTACTCTACCAAGTCCTTAGGCATAAGGTGAACACTTATTTAGTGGGTATGGACTATGGTACCTAATAATGAACTAAATAAAGGCATGGGGCAGGAACTTGGGGGGCACCTTTTTCCCAGATGGGGGTGCTCATAGGGATCATTGTTCCTGTGCTGGGACCTCTCCCATCCTAGGGCTGACTGGCAGCCATATCTGAGTTTCCATCAGCATGACCCACAGTTTGCTCCACCCTGGTGTTTTCCCGAGACCCCATCCCATCCAATTTTCAGCCTCACCCGAGCTGTTTGCAGCAGCTTTTGCATATGAATGGACATCCTGGCTCAGACTTCAGACTTTTCTAAAACCTTTCAAACAAGCAGTAGCTGGCATCAGCATGCTCCAAACCTACCAATAAGAGGCCCCAGACCTCGCACTAGCACCAGCCTGCCTTGCTTCACAGCCCTGCCTCGCCTGGGCACTTCCAACCCAATACAAATAGCAGCCATCTGTTGATCTCTCTGTAGCTCCTGCTGGGTGGCCTCAGGCAGTGGCTGACTTTATACCTCCCAGGAGACTCCAGAGCCAGTGCACCCAGTGGACAGCTTCAGACCATACCAGGTGACAACTGTACACATCCACAGGTGACACACTCAAGGGGACAGACTCAGTGAGCACCAAAGCCCCACTGAAGCAAGTCCTGCTCCAAAGGGTGCCTCCTGCACAGCAGCTCTCCCACTGACTCCCAGCTGGTCCTTACAGTTAATTGGCCTTAAGGTCAATTCCTCCCAGTGATGCCAACAGCAATCAAGGCTCAACTACAACAAGACTGTGCATACAGCCCACCTAGAGGGCCCAGCTCAGGTGACGGGGAGGCTGAGCCACTGGGCGCTACAAGATACCTACTACACAAGGCCACTCTATCAATTCCAGGAGACATAGAAGCTCTACCTAATACACTGAAACAAACACAGGGAAGCAGCCACTTAACTGGAGTTTAAAATGGTTTTCCTTTTCATCAAAATCGGTTACAAATCATCCTCTGCTAATGCTGTTTTTTGACAAGATTTTACAATTTCATCTTTGAAAATGTCTTTTCACACAGATAAGTACTGCCAAATACTGAAAAGCAACCCATGAGTATATGACTTTAATTGAACATATTTACCTCTTGGAAGGCATTATAGAATTCTATTAGATCTTTCTCTTGACATCTGCTTTTATTATGACACTAGTGGCCCGGTGCATGAATTCATGCACATTGAAAGTGAATTAATTAGAAGAAATATTTTAATATTGCTATTTGCCCTTTCTCTATAATAGAAGTGTCAGAGATGAAAGAAAATTAGTGAAATGTATATGAAAATAATAAATTTATTAATAAATAAACAATAACAACATGATATAACAAAGACATGATATAAAAACAACATTGATATAAAACATGATATAAAAACATTATACAAAAACAACACTGATACAAACAATGACTGATAAATTGATTAAACTTATTCTAATATCTCCTTGTATACCACATTAAGAGTAAAAACACTTTCAGAGTGCTTGACTAATTTCCCTTGTGATGAAGTATTTACAACTTTAACTTTAATGCCACATGCTCTTTGAACTTGAGAGAGAAAACAACATATAACTGACCATGTCCAAAAACGGGTTCAGGTAGGAACATGCCTACTCTATCTAGAGTTTATCCTTGTGATTTATTAATAGTCATCACAAATGCTGGCATCACAGGAAACTGTCTTCGAATTAATTTAAATGGGAGGCCAGCGTTAGACAGGGACAAATCTATTTTTGAATCAGAACACCACTCCTTCCGCAGATCCTGTTAATACTTCAGCTTCGATTATGTTAGGTTGTAATCTTTTGATAATAAATCTAGTATCATTACAAAGACCCCATTTACTATTCAGATTTCTCAGTAGCAAGATAACTGCACCCAAAGGAGTAATACTATTAAGAAATTCGATGGGAAAATTTTCCTTTTCAGCATCATCCGTGGAATCGATGGAATCATCACTCAAATATGTGTGAAAATCTCCAACGAGTATATCCAAATTTACTTCATTTAATTTTTGAACATGCTCATTTTTTGGACAAAAAAAATCACACATTTAGATATATTTTTAATATTATCTATAGATATACTATTTCCAAAGGTAGCTTTAATAATAGATCCGTTACAAATCATTTCACAGGGGATTTCAATAATATTCATTCCTAAATGAAAACTGCTATCAAGTTTGCCATCTCCAAGTTTTACTAACCATTTGCTATAAGCAGAATCCTCTGATCTCATATTTGTTTTAAGAGACAACTTTCTGAAACATCCCCAAACACTACAGTGCTTTAAACTTGTTTGTACTATGGCTGGTCACATAGCATGTGGCACAATACTGAGACATTGTCGAAAATCCCCTCCGAGAAGGAGAATTTTCCCACCAAATGCAACATTCAAATTCATAATTTCTCTTAGTATTCTATCTATGGTGTTTATAGCATGACTGGATGTCGTAGTGCATTCATCAATAATGAGAAGTTGAGCCTTTTTAATGGTTTTAGCAACTTCACTCTTTATATTGAGTCTAGAAATTGAAGTTTCATTTAATGGAATTGGTAATTTATATTGGGAATGAAAGGTTCTTCCACCGAGAAGTAAATTTGCAGCAATTCCCGTAGACGCTGTGGGTAAAACAGTACCACCACAACCTCTAATATAATGTATTAAAACTTTATACAGATATGTTTTTCCATTACCACCTGGAACATCCAAGAAAAAGCATTTGGGGTGTACAGTTTGATCTTCGATAGCTGAAGTTATAGTCTGAAAGGCTGCCAACTGTTCATCATTCAGAGAAATTATCAAAACCTCTGCCTGTTGTCGCTCGTACAATTCATCACATGTATTTGTATTCGTTTATATACACAGTGGTTCTCAACCTTCCTAATACCGCGACCCCTTAATACAGTTCCTCATGTTGTGGTGACCCCCAACCATAAAATTATTTTTGTTGCTACTTCATAACTGTAATTTTGCTAGTTATGAATCATAATGTAAATATTGGATATGCAGGATATATTTTCATTGTTCTCAACCCACAGGTTGAGAACCGCTGATATAGGATAGTCCGGAAGTTTGAAATGCTAACATTTCATTCCATGCAATGTAAATACCTCTTGAATTTCATTAAGGACATGCATTTCACAGTTCATACAAGCACCTTCTCTTCGGTGTAATTTCCAACAAAAATCTTCAATAAAATGAGATTTATTCTCATCCCATAATTTGTCTGCATCAGAAGGACATCCACACACACATATATATGCAAAAAGTTGCCATAGTTGTTTGGGCATATTAAGGATGATTGCATCGTCAATCGTATCTTTCCAGACAGTGTCATTGATTAATAATCCTCGATGTTTAGCAGCTTCACGAAATGTATCATAAATTACACCTCCTACAGTTCGCAGATCATCAAAACTTACTGCACCTTTCACACGCAGAAGCAAAAGTCTAAGGTAATATTGTTCTGGTTCTTTAAAGCTCACAGTGAACAGTCTACCTAATAATTTATTCCCACCCTTTTGGCATTTTCTCCAAGAAGAATTATTACAAACACATAATGCTGCAGAATCTCCTAATAATAATAATTACGCACGTCGGAATCTTCTCTACTCAATAAGAACCAAACCATCAAAGTCAAGTTATGCCTCTTAGCCCTATCTATAACTTCAGCAAAATCATCGGTATGAAAATACAAATTCTGATCATTTGGCAAATGAATAGCTAATATTGTGATTGCATGAGATTGGTCATGCACTCACATTGCAAAAAGTCTCCAAACAGCCTCAGGAGCGCTCACATACCTGGAGTCAATGAAGTCCTGTACTTTGTCATGATTGATAGTATTTTTTTCAGAAATTTAAGTATTTGCACAATCGTGCCCTTTATGATGTATTTAAAGAAATATTTGACACTTTTAATTGATGCGCAGATTTCAATGTTTATATGACAGTTATATTTAAGGCACAAATATGGGTTATAAGGGACAATCCAAGTGTTATCGACAACTTTATTCCCAATAGACATGGTGCTACCAGATCTTCGTTTGTATCTGGGATACGCATCAATATTTCCAATGGTTGCATTTTGAAATTCTTTCGGATATCCCTTTGAACATTTTCCATTTTCCATACATGGACTATCTGGATTTTGTATTCCACATGGCCCATGTACCATATTTGATTTTACAATTTGAAAAAGTCGAGGACACTGATCTACATCCGGAATTTCTGCCTTAACTATATGGTCAACATCATCTTCCGTTCGTAATTTGGATTCGCTATCTAATATCAATAATATGTGAGCATGAGGCAGTCCGTGTTTCTGAAATTTAATGACATGAATTTTAGCTATTACTTTGCAAATAAATCAAATTTACATATATCATTTGGTCTTCAGACATATTCTGTCACCGACGCCGGCCAGGAGGAATCGGGCTCCCTCCTCCCTCCTGTCAGGGTCCCTGGCGGGGGGGGGGGGGGGGGGAGGGGGGCCCGCTTTGAGGTCAGGGACACCGGCTCCGAGGAGGAAGGTGGCAGGGAGGGCGCAGGGCACCCGTCATGGCCAAGGTCTGCTGGCGACTCTGCTGGTGACCTGGGGACTCTGCTGGCGACCGGGGGACGCAGATGAGGCTGGCACTCAAGTCCCTGTGTCCAGCGGGAAGGGCACGTGCTCCCCACAATCTCATCTTACAAATGCTGTGGTTGAACCGGAATATAAAGTAGAAAGGCCAGTGAGGCCGAGCTGAATAAACCTCTACGGGAGGCCACGGGCGGGCGATGGGGGTGTGGGGGGGAACGCGCGGCAGTGCCTGGTTGCCTTTCTCTGCCCGCTGGTACCCACCTTGGCTGGCCTGGCGCCACCCACTCGTAGGCCCTGTCCACCCCCCCAACTGGTCTTTCCATTCGGTGGATTTGCATATTAGGCTTTTATTATATAGGATTACATTGCAGATTAATCATTTCTTTTTTTTAAATTTATTTATTTATTTATAATTTTTATTTCTTAAAGTATTACAAAGAGTATTACATATGTCTCCTTCCCCCCCCCCCCTTGACATTCCCCCGGTCCCTACCCGCCCCCCGCCCCCCCAGTGTCTTGTGTCCATTGGTTAATCTTATATGCATGCATATAAGTCCTTCGGTTGATCTCTTAATCCCCACCCCAAACCCTCCCCAGGCTTCCCACTGTAGTTTGACAGTCTGTTCAATGTTGCTCTGCCTCTGCATCTACCCCTTTTCATCAGTCTATACTGGTCCCCGTTATCTGTCCCAATCTCACTGGAGCAGTCCCAACCTCACTGGGGCCGTTTCAACCTAACCGGGGCCGTCCCGACCTCACCGGGGCTGCCCTGACCTCACCGGGGCTGCTTCAACCTCACTGGGGCCGTCCCGACCTCACCGGGGCCGTTTCAACCTCACCGGGGCCGTCCCGACCTCACCGGGGCAGCTACTGAATGGCTGAATTAAATGGCATTTTTTAAATTGTGGCAAATATATATAGCATAAAATTTGCCATTTTTAAGTGTAAAATTATGTCACGAGGCAAGGGGACATCTATCTGCCCAAATATCTCAGGTACTTCCCCCTTAGAGACATCCCAGGTGCAGATGCACATAAATCCCCTACAGATGTCACATTACTTATCTTGCTGGTGAGAGAGTGGGTGTTTAACATAAAACCGAAAACATTAGAAAGTCAACTAGAGATGGAAACAGGTGGGAACCACACCCACTCAGGCAGAAGCACCAATGGGAAGGACTCGGGGTCTCTGGCTGTAAAGGCCCCGTGGTGGCTCTGCCAGCCTGGGCACTGCAGACGGAAACCCACCAGGGGATCACACCTGGCTCAGGGCTCCTGTGAAGTACCTGAGCCCTCACCACCAGCTGTCTCCACAGCCTGGCTCCCAGGTGGCCTCTCCTTCCTTGCTGCACTCGGTCCTGCTGGCAGATCCAGTGCAGAGTCCACCTTTCCTTCACTCTGGGGCCGAAGGGCAGGCCTACGGCTCCTCTGCTCCCTCACCCTCTCTTCCTGAGGGCTGCGTGGCACCCAGCCCTGCCCGGCCTGCACCTCCCGTTTTGAAAAACCTAACTAGGCCTATCTCTCAGCAGTGAGTGGCTGGCCCAGCTCATTCTTCCAGAACCATCCCCACACACCCAAGCTGGACTTGCAAACCAGGCCAAGATCTTGGGAGCCCAACTGCTAAGGAAATCAAACCCACCAGAACACAGTGGTGTGAAAGAGACTCAGGGCACCCCACTTGGATAACGCCTGGATGGCTCGAGCCCATCCCAACACACACAATGATGGCACGTGAACTCTGGAGCAGAGTTCTCCAGGCTCCAAAGCATCCAGTTCCTTTCTTTTTTTAAAAGCAATTTGTCTATCTATCTATCTATCTATCTATCATCTATCTATCCTCACTTGAGGAAATGCTTTTGTTGATTTTAGAGAGGAAGAAAGAAGGAGAGAAACATCAACATGAGAGTGAAACATCGACTGGCTGCTTCCCACATGCAACCCAACTCCAACCAGAGATCAAATCCATAACATGGGTATGTGCTCTGACCCGGAATCGAACCTGCCACCTTTGGGTGTACGGAACGACGCTCCAACCGGGCCCCCGGCCAGTTTCTTGCAAGAAACCTCAGGGGCTATCTAGGAGCTGCGCCCCTACCCCAGGGCAGAGGCTCTAGTGCCTGGAGCGGGAACCCACACTCCAGGGCCTGTCCGAAGGCAGGCCAGGGGCTCTAGGTGGAGCCTGAAGAGGCAGCCGGGGAAGCAGGGAGACGGAAGGGCCAGCTCCCACATGGGGCTCCCCAGCACTGAGGTTTGTGGTGAGCAAGTGAGTATATGTCAGAGATAAACAACACAGACACATTATGAGGGGGAGGCTAGAGCATTCTTGGTACATTCTTCTGAAAAACAAAGTACAAAAGTAAAATAAAGACTACTAATAGCCATAAAAACAAACAAAAACCCCAGGAACAAAAAAGTGAACAAACTTAACAACAACGAAATCCTCTTATTGCCTAAGTTTGTTTCTTTGACTCTATATAACAAGGCCATGTTCTGCCATCCCCGGGTAGTAAGTCACTTCCTGTACTGGAGAATGCCAAATTCAAACGCTCAGTGGTTGGGCGTCGACCTATGAGCCCCTTTGATTCCCAGTCAGGGCCTGTGCCTGGTCTGTGGGCTTGATCCCCAGTGTGGGGCGTGCAGGAGGCAGCCAATCAATGATTCTCTCTCATCATTGATGTTCCTCTCCTCCTCTCTCTCTTTCTCTCTCCCTCCCTCCCTCCCCCCTCCCTCTTTAAAATCAATTATATATATATACACACACACACACGTGTGTGTGTGTGTGTGTGTGTGTGTGTATATATATATATATATTTATTTATTTATTTTTTTAAAGTGCTTAGCCTGGAGATCCAAGATGGCGGCAGAGTAAGGTGGAAGTTACACTCACCTCCTCCCAGGTCCAAACTGGAATCACAGCTAAAATACAGAACAATCAACCTGAATAACCAAGTGAAGACTGACCATAAGTCTTGAAACCAAGAATTTACAAAAGAAACCCCATGGCGACTGCTAGGAAGGCGGAGAGGTAGAAAGGACTGGCCCCGCCCCCACATGTGGCAGCTGCGAATCCAGAGGGACAGCTCGGCTGCAAAGGTCCCTGTGGGGAGCGTGGGATCGCAGCTCCATGCGGGCTCCCCAGAGCCAGAGAGGAGCCCACGAACATCTGGCTGTGAAAGTCAGCAGGGATTCTCAGGGAGAGGCAGTCCGCTAGAAACCCAGGCGCCCTCTTAAAGGGCCAATGCACCAAATCTCCTTTGCGGCCACTCACCCTGGGCTCCAGCAGAGGGAGGATGGCTTGGAGTGGACTGGCGTTCTGTGAGGACAGATCGGGCTGTGTGGCTCCAGGGAAAGAGCTGAAGGGACAGCTGCCAGGGTCCCTGTGCTAAGTTTCTCTCCCACACTCACCATCTTACCTGAGCTGAACACTCCCCTCCGTACGGCATCAGGCCATACTCCCAACTCCCTGTCACCACCCTGCTGAGCTCATGCTCTGCAAGGGAGTCAGCTTCCTGGGCCCCTGGGGTAGACTTCCTTGGAGGGCTCTTGAGGGTGAATTCAGAGGTGTCAGAGACTGAGCTGGATACAGGCTCTGGGCAGGGGCCATCTCTCCCTCTGTAAGCACCTGACCCAGTGCAGCCCCCACATGGGAGATCCACCAGCGCCCCCTTTCCCAACCCCTAGAGACCCCTACAGAGCAGTCAGCTGGCTGTGGCCAGCTCAGGCCCTTGATACAGACTCTCTTGAAGGTCTCTCCAGGAGGGAGAGACTGAGTTGTGTGGCTCTGAGGTGGGGCCATTTCTCCTGCTCACTTGACGGGTGCTACCATTACAATGCAGCGCTCTCCCTTCACATGGCCACATCTTGGTTGGCTTGGGCCTTCTGAACTCTGCTGACTCCCTGAGACCCCACCCCACCACAAGGGCAATCTTCCTTGTTTATAGCCAGATCTCATGACTATTGTGTATCTGTAAACTGCTTCCTCGAAGATGACAGTTAATTTGTAACAAACCAGCATGGCATTTACTATGTGCCAGGCATTGTTTTAAATGCTTTACAGACACTAACTCACTTAGTCCTCATTACAACCCTATGAGGCAGGTACTATTATCACCCCCATCTTACAGCTGAGGACACTGAGGCACACATGTTACACAACAGCAGGGATCGGAATCCAGGCTCCATAGCTGAGGCTCCTAATCACTACGTTATGTGCCTTTAAAAGAAAAAGATAAGCAAACAAATCATGACTGTACACAATGACCTCATATGCACCCTTTAGACCGCTCTCCTCTCCTCCCTGGGGTGAGTATCAGATGAAAGTAAACTATGACTCTCTATCTCTGACTCTCCTAACTAATCTCATTATAAGCAAATGGTAGTTTCCAGAGTCAAAGTCACAAGTACATGATTGGAACACTAGGATGTAAATGAACTATTTTTACTTAATTACAAAAATGTACTTCCTGATAGTTTTTAAGCCAAAGATGAGCAGATGCTAAAAGATAGATACATTATAGACTGGAATTTAAACATAAAGTAGAAGCAAGCAAAGCATAAAACATCAGCAACTGCACAGATGTCCCATGCTTGTAACTCTGGTTGGATGCCTAATTTCTCTTCCTCTCTAGGCTTCCTAAAAAAGCTGACCTGGTCAAGCATGCCAGAAAAAAAAAAAAGGATTCCTGTTTAAAGGTAAAAATAAATTTATCCTACCACGTTAACATTTTGTAAAGTGAGTTATCAATATGCTAAGGGTGAATGAATTAAAAGTAGAAATGAACCAAAAGAAAAGACTTACGTAATTTATTCAAGCTATACTATAGAAAGACATAAATAACGTGACAGGGTAGAGAAACGTGAGTCAGAGACTATTTTGGGGACTAATAAATACTGACTGGAGATGAACAAATTGATATCCAGGTTTCACACATACATTAATCCATTTGGAATTAACCCCAAAAAGTTATATAAAAATGATCACATAAATAGGACAGAGAAAATTAAATGGCATATTTAATCCAGCTATGGAAGGGGGATCGCCTCCATTTTCCCTCAAAGCCAGGAACTATTAAAAATGGATGAGTTTAAATATGAAGAGGAAAACTTTTTGTATAATGAAATTAGCATTAAAGGGAAGGGGAATAAAGCTAAAGAAATGACCAGGTAATATAATATATTTTGAACAGCTAGCTTTTCTGAAAAAGACATGATTTTATAGTCCATCACTCAATGAATATTTGTTGAGGGGCTCAGGACCAGGCTCTGCTGCAGGTGCTGGGGATGCAGGAGTAAACAAACAGACCCCCACCTCAAAATCACCGGCTTAATGCTGGGTACATTCTAGTATTTCTAAAAGGTGAAAATCAGAATAACCTTCCAAATTGGTTCTCTCAAACTCTCAATTCAATGTTACCAACCAAGAAATACAGTGGGGCCTTGACTTACGAGTGTCCCGACCAACGAGTTTCTCGAGATACAAGCCGTCTCTCGGCCAATTTTTTGCTTTGAGTTGCGAGCTAAAGTTCGGGTTACAAGCCAGCTTCAGATACCCTACTGCTAGCTGGCACAGCGAACGTCACAGTGAACGCCACAACATCAGCCCAGCATTCAATTCATTGTAATGGTGAAAATTGATTTGACATACGAGTAATTTGAGTTACGAGCTCCATCATGGAACGAATTAAACTCATAAGTCAAGACCCCACTGTATAAGTTAAATTTAAAAATAAAATTAAGTATACCTTAATAAAAATAGAGATAAAATCTAATACATGAAGGAGAAAAGGTAAGACAAACATAAAATCATCTGAGCACCGCACCAATTATATATATACATTAGAGGCCCAGTGCACAGAATTTGTGCACAGGGGAAGGGGGGTCCCTCAGCCCAGCCTGTACCCCCTCACAATCCAGGACCCCTCAGGGATCAGGCCTAAACTGGCAGTCAGACATCCTTCTCATAATCTGGGACCACTGGCTCCTAACGGCTCACCTGCCTGCCTGATCGCCCATAACCACTAGCCTGCCTGCCTGATCACCACTAACCACTCTGCCTGCCTGCCTGATCACCCCTAATTGCCTCTGCCTCAACCCCCGCCACCGAAGCTTCATCCGGGAAGGACCTCCGGAAGGTCGTTCAGCTGTCTGGTCTAATTAGCATATTATGCTTTTATTATTGTTAGTTTTTTTGTTTGTTTAACACATTTTTATTGATTTCAGAGAGGAAGGAAGAGGGAGAAAGAGATAGAAACATCCATGGTGAGAGAGAATCATGGATCGGCTGCCTCCTGCAAGCCCCCCACTGGGGATCGAGCCGACAACCCGGGCATGTGCCCTTGACTGGAATCGAACCTGGGACCTTTCAGTTCGAAGGCCGACGCTCTATCCACTGAGCCAAACCAGCTAGGGCTATGCTTTTATTATTAAGGATGTGTGTATGTCAGTAGTGGAACGATCCACCCTTTTTACTTGCAAAGGGTGAACAGAAAGCTACTATATTTCTTTAGGACATTTACAAAGAGTTTTCTCCACTTTAAGAAGAAACTGAATAAAAAGTAAATGTCCATTGCACCACTTTGTAATATGCCACTAGTGGGTACTCAGAAAAACCAACTGGTAATACATAACATTTTAAATACTCTGTCTCCATAACTCCACTATATGAAGGAAAATTTTCCAAAGACAAAAAAGAATTTAAATCCAGTATTTTACTAGGAACTAAATGCCTCAAACAAGATTAATGGCTAAACTACACCTCAGTGCCGCCCAATGTAAGTATAACGCAAGCCACAAATGTCATTTAAATTTTTCTAGTGTGCACATTAAGAAAGAAAAAGATACCGGTGAAATTAACTTTTTTATTGTTGACACTATTATGGATGTCCCCCATTCTCCCTCCTTTTAACCACCACCCCCAGCCCCCGCCCCATCCCACTCCCCGCCTCTGAGTGGAATTAATTTTAATAATATAGGGTGTCCCAAAAAAGTGTATACATACACTTTGAATAATGATAAAGGCAGTGTTTATTAAAATACATTTCACTTTCAAAATTGTGCTATCAGCTATTCAAGTGTGTATACATTTTTTGGGACACCCTGTATATTTATCCCAACCTATACAAAATCTTATCTTTTTAACATGTAATCAATAAAAACTTATTAATGAGCTATTTTACACTTTTTTTTTTTTAAACTAAGTCTGGCTGGCTACACAATAGGATCATCAGGGGAAATCCGGTGTGTATTTGATATATACACCACATCTCAATACCACTGGCCACATTCCCAATGCTTGATAGCTAATGTGGCTCACGGCTAAAGTCCTGGACAGTGTAGCCCAGCAGTTCTGAAGGGAGGGCGATTTTGCTTGCCCAGAGCACATCTGGCAACGTTTAGAGACGTTTGTCACTTCTAGCATTTAGTGGATAGAGGCCAGGGACACTGCTGAACATCCTACAATGCACAGGACAGCCCCCGAAACAGAAGTGTCTGTGGCCCCAAATGTCAGTCGTGCTAAGGTAGCTCTAGCTAGCTACACAGCTAAGACAGTGCTTGTACGCTGGTCTAGGTGATGTATTTTAGGAGGCCTGTTCTGTGGTGCTTTAAATCCTTGTTAGAAGTAACTTTTTAAAGCCTCTCCTGAGAAGGGAGGAGGGCCCCCATCTCTCTTTGTTTCTCTTAAGGGGCACTGTCTGCACACTGAATGCCTCTCCATGGCCAGATGACAGACACGCACAGGGAGAGGTGTCACAGCAGTTCCTTCTTTCCAAAGGGGAAATACTGTATGATCCAGAGCTGAGAAAACATTAGACAAAGAAATACTGTTGCTATTTATATATTCCCGAGGACTACATGGCTAGGAGACACTGAGTATTTTTTTTCCTACCAAAGTGACACAGTTGGGACAGGGTGGGGACACCTGGAGAGCTCATAGGGGACAATGAAGTTCAGTTTCTGCTACGGTTCACACGAAGGTCAGGGAAACACACAGTCACCTACGTGCCCATCTGGTGAGGGAAACAAGGAACATTCGATCCAGGAGCAAACAGCCATGCTTGCGCAAGAGACTTCCCTGCTGCGTGCATTCACACCACCCCCGTGGCTGTGCTCATTGGTGCACCCACCACACCGCGGGACACCGCTTGTCTGCTTTGTCCCATCTCATTTTCTCAGGCTGCCAGAGCGGAATGTCTGCTGACAGGGCGACATGGGCTTTCCCCTGCATGGAGGCCTCTGGGACAAGATAGCAGGGGCCAGAAATCATTCTCCGGGCTGAGCAGCCCCTGCCTGACAGCAGGACAACAGCAGGTGGCCTTCCTAAACCTGGAGACTGAGGATTCATCCAAGTTCTTATGGATGCAGAGACGGCAGGCAGATTGAAGGCTGCAATTCTCCTGACCGGCACACCCCCTGGGGTGTGATCAGAATGGACAGGCCTCAGATCCTACAGGGTATTCCCCTCCCCTCTCCGTAATCACCAGGTCTTAACACAGACACTGAACCGGCAGCCTCTTCTCATCAACCTTTCTGGCCCAAGTCAAAGCTTTTCTGTACAAGTCCCGGTCCCATAGCTGCCTTTATGACGAACATCTTGGGAGACATCTCTTTAAGGAGAACTGCTGTACAATTTTAGATACAGGTTTCAGGAGACTCAAAATATTAAAAACTAAATTAAAAGGAAATTAAAATTTTCTTTTAAATTAAAAAAGATGATGTCCTCCCAAGGACTGCTGACATCCGGCTTTCCCATCGTCCCTATCCCCAAGTTAAAGAAACTACCAAGGACATTTCCTCTCCCAATTCTCAACACATCCTTACTCCAATGAGTATTTACATGATCCTGACCATCTCAAGCTCTTCCCTTAAGAATTTCCAAATAGTGGCCACTTCAATCAAGAGAGACAGCAAAATTCTCTGACTTAGCAGCTATGAATAATAGCTCATGCACCTCATCGGTAACTACCTGTTCACTCCTTATGCTGTAGTGCCTCGTGCTGAGGATCGGCTGTTAATATACCAATGGATATAACTGCACAACATCACCATAGCAAAACAGGTGTTTTCCCACAGTTCATAATCTGGTATTACTCTATAATCAGCAGAAATTTGAGGGCTTTTAGTTGTTTTATAAATACGCTAACTTCCAAGGAACTTATTCAAAGTTCCTATTACACTGGTGCGTGAGATTAACTTTGTTATTACAATGATAAGGTTTCAAAAGATTACACTGAACCTGAGTCACAGGGGAAAAAACTTTACAGGGAACACTTGGAGCCCCATTGGTTGAGGGGAAGAGATTTTATCCCAAGGGATTTAGGGCAGAGGTTCTCAGTGCTGCCTACACAACAGAATAAACAGGAGAGCTTTAAAGCAACGCTGAAGCTCGACTCCAACCCCAGAGACTGGTTTAATTGGTCTGGGATAGGGTCCTGTATTGGTATTTTTTTCAAAGGCTCTTCAAATGACTTTAATATGCAGCCTGGGCTGAGAACCACAGATTTAGATAGATGAATACTGGTCTTTTGCATTTGACAAAAATCCCTTAAGTTCAGGCTTTGGCTTAAAAAAATATAAATTTATAGAGTGAGCACCAAAGCCCCATCGAAGCAAGTCTAGCCCCAGACGGGTGTCTCCAGCACAGAAGTTCTCCCACTGCAGACACAGCTGATTCTCACAGCCAATTGGCATGGAGGTCAATTCCTCACAGTGATAACTACAACAATCAAGGCTTAATTACAACAAGACTGCACAAAGCCCACAAGGGGGTGCACCAAGAGTGTCTACCTCAGGTAATTCGGACACTTAGCACAGAAAGGGACTCTATCGACACAGTGAAGCATAAAAAATGCCGAGACAAAGAAACAGGACACAAACGACATAATTGGAGGAAAGCAAACTGTTGGATAGAGAGTTCAAAACCACACTTTTAAGGTCTTTAAAGAACTGTCTAGAAGCCGCCGATAAATTTAATAAGGCCCTCGAAAAGACTGGTGAGACCGCCGATAAATGTAGTGAGATCCTCAAGAAATCTAATGAGACCCTCGATGTTGTGATAAAGAACCAACTAGAAATTAAGCATACACTGACTGAAATAAAGAATATTATACAGACTCCCAACAGCAGACCAGAGGAGCACAAGAATCAAGTCAAAGATTTGAAATACGAAGAAGCAAAAAACACCCAACCGGAAAAGCAAAATGAAAAAAGAATCCAAAAATACGAAGATAGTGTAAGGAGCCTCTGGGACAGCTTCAAGCGTACCAACATCAGAATTATAGGGGTGCCAGAAGATGAGAGAGGGCAAGATATTGAAAACCTATTTGAAGAAATAATGACAGAAAACTTCCCCTACCTGGTGAAAGAAATAGACTTACAGGTCCAGGAAGCGCAGAGAACCCCAAACAAAAGGAATCCAAAGAGGACCACACCAAGACACATCATAATTAAAATGCCAAGAGCAAAAGACAAAGAGAGAATCCTAAAAGCAGCAAGAGAAAGAAACTCAGTTACCTACAAGGGAGTACGCATACGACTGTCAGCTGATTTCTCAACAGAAACTTTGCAGGCCAGAAGGGAGTGGCAAGAAATATTCAAAGTGATGAATACCAAGAACGTACAACCAAGACTACTTTACCAGCAAAGCTATCATTCAGAAGTGAAGGTCAGATAAAGAGCTTCACAGATAAGAAAAAGCTAAAGGAGTTCATCACCACCAAACCAGTATTATATGAAATGCTGAAAGGTATCCTTTAAGAAGAGGAAGAAGAAGAAAAAGGTACAAATTATGAACAACAAATACACATCTATCAACAAGTGAATCTAAAAATCAAGTGAATAAATAATCTGATGAACAGTATGAACTGGTGATTGTAATAGAATCAGGGACATAGAAAGGGAAATAGACTGACTATTCTTGAGGGGGGGGAAAGGGGGGTGGGGGTGAGGGAAGAGATTGGACAATAATCGTGCACCTATGGATGAGGGCAGTGGGTGGGGAGTGAGGGCGGAGGGTGGGGTGGGAACTGGGTGGAGGGGAGTTATGGTGGGAAAAAAGAGTAACTAATCTAATAATCTGAACAATAAAGATTTAATTAAAAAAATAAATTTATAAATGAAACTTTCTTCAGTACCTAGTGTCATGTGTATGCTCATGTTAAATGCTTAGTATAAGACATCAGTGGTTCCATCATGTGACCATGGGACTGCAGATCAGGCTGGAACTGCTGACAATGGTGAGAAGCAAACACAAAGGTGAAGATTTGAGCAGTTTGGCTATTCTTCTACTGTGAGACGACAACATTAAGAAAACTAAGTGATCACTAAATACCATGTCTGCTTTGGCAAACAGAAGTTTTCATCTGATATAACAGAGTTAAATTGATTCTTTGAACAGCTTATTTAAAAAATAATCTTATAATTTAAACATATATAACATCAACTTATCGAAATAGGCTAACTCCCTAAAAAGGGGGTGGAAAACAAAGGGAGAGAGAAGCTTAATTCTGCTAATCAGTGAGCTTCATTGTGGCAAATTAACATTAGTCTGCAAATTTTTTGTTTTTTTGTTAATCATATTTTTGATCCATTGATTTTTAGAGAGAGTGGAAAGGAGAGGGAGAGAGAGAAACATCAATGTGAGAGAGACACATTGATTGGTTGCCTCCTGCATGCACGACCAGGGCTGGGGAATCGAACGCAGGACCCTTCAGTCCACAGGCCGTCGCTCTATCCACTGAGCAAAATAGGCTAGGGCTGCAATTCTTTTTTAATTGAATTTTAGAGAGAGAGGAAGGGAGGAAGAAAGAGACATTGATTGGTTGCCTCTCACCCCAACCGGGGATGAAACCCACCACCTAGGTAAGAGCTTGGACCAGGAATCAAACCTGAGACCTTCCAGTGCTCAGCATAATGCTCCAACTGAGCCACACCAGCCAGGGCACACATTAGTCTGTAATTTTGATATTAACAGATTCAACCATTGCAAAACCTTCTGCAGGCTGGTTTCCTGTTCCGGCATTGACCTTTTATTTTTGATTAAGAGAGAGGAAATGAATAGTGAGGCATTAAAGAAAAATTTGCAGAAGGCTACCTAAAAGCAGAACCAAGGTTTCATTGCAAAAGTTTTCATTAACCATCTGTAACTTCCAAGTTATCTATCTCCACAAAATGAAGACTGAGGTATTTAAAACTGCTTAAGAAACAGGAAGCTTGAGCATCTACCCATGTACCAGAAGGTCAAGGTTCAAATTCCCGATCAGGGTACATGCTGGGTTGTGGGCTCAATCCCCAATAGGGGGAGTATGCAGGTGGCAGGTGATCAATGATTCTTCTTTTTTAAAAAAATGTATTTTTTTATTGATTATAGAGAGGAAGGGAGAGGGAGAGAGATAGAAACATCAATGAGAGAGAATCATTGATCAACCACCTCCTGCATGCCCACACTGGGGATCAAGCCCACAACCTGTGCATGTTCCCTGACCAGGAACCGTGACCTCCTTGTTCATAGGTCGACACTCAACCACTGAGCAACACTGGCTGGGCCCGATCAATGATTCTTATCTTTAATGTTTTTATCCCCTTCTTCCTCTCTCTTCCTCTCTCTGAAATCAATAAAAACATATTAAAAAACAAAACAATAAAAGAAACAGGAAGCTAGTTCCAATACTTTTCTTCCTTTTTAACAGAAGCTCCTTTAACTACTCATGCCAACAGGCTATATTTATTTCCCTTAGGCAGCATTTCCTAGCAAAGCAGCAGCAGCCCTGCTGCAGAGGGCGTAAAAGAGCTCATGATCAAGGCCAACCTCAGGAGACCCATGCGCTGCAGGTTCAGTCACCACCCGGCAAAGCCACTTGGGCTCTGCACCAATAGCAGCACTGTTGTCATCTCTACCAGAGAGCCCTGGACTGCTATTGGAGACCAACACCTGGCACCAGGCCAGATACCCGGATCATACACACGGAGCTCTACAAAGCTTTACGGATGTGGGGGTTAGAGGGGGCTGCAGAGAGCAGGTGTTCTTACTCATCCCGTCACTGGCTGTTGAGAAAATGTGCTGAGTCACTGAGTACCAATCAAGAGTAAAATAATGCAGAGACTGCAAATACAAATCTCCTTCACCCTGCCCTCCTCCTTCCTAACAGCAAGAAGACTCACAGGTAATAAACCACTAGGGCATGGACACATTCACACACCCTTAGTCCCTAAAGAAAAGCTTTCAGAGTCAAACTCTCAAAAATGTAAGGCACTAAACAAAACTACTTCATAGCAATAACTGTCTCTGGGTAGAGGGGATAAGGGTGATTTCTAGGGTATAGCTTCAAAATATTTCAACTCACTAATTATGAAAACTCCAACCAAGGTTAAAGGGTCAGCCCAACACAAAACTAAAGGAAATACTAGGTGACGGTCACTGGGCTTTGTGAATACTTGCTTTCTCATCTTCCTAGAGGCAGGACAGTCTAACACGGTAGAAAGAAAATTCCACCAATGGAACACTTTTGAGCGAAGGGGGGGAAAAAGAGAGCAGTCATAAGGGCACATGAACTTGGGTTGACTTCTGCTTATTTTCCACTCTTCCTCCTTTTCTAGATTAGACATGCTAATGAAAAACAAGTCACCCTAAACTCTGGTCTGGGAGCAGTAAGAAAACAACTACATAATAAAAAGGTGTATAAAGCATTAAGTAGCTTTGTCTTGCTTTTGCTTAAATTTTAATTTAAAGCAACTAAAATCCAAATTCCCTGGCCTATTACTGAGGAACACACACAGCATCTGAAACTCACCAACCTATCCCTCTACATCTGTGACTTCACACTTTGTGCTCAAAGCCAACAGAGTCCTAGTTGGCCCTATCCACAACTCTTTCTTCTGCCAGGCATGCTCTTCCTTTCTCCAAATTCTACCCATTCCTCAAATCTCCAATCAAATCTTACCTCCTCCTGAAGTCTTCCCTGACCTCTCAGACTGAACTCTCTTTTTCATATTAATTTCCACAGCATCTAAATTACAGTCATCTATGTACATGCTTCTGAGTTTAAGCTTCTATTGGAGGACAGGCAAGCCCAGCATCAATTTATCTTTATTTGCATCAGACCACTTCATTCCAAGTGTTGTGCATGTATCTTGGAGAGTGCTCAAATGTTCACTGAATTAAGAAAATGAATAAATATCACATCTTAAAATAAACAAATAAACAAACCAGTGCTCAGGGAGTTATGTGATATACATATGCATATATATATATATATATATATATATATATATATGCAATCATAAGAAAAGAAGCTGTGCCTAAACCATGCCTCAGACACAGAAACAGTGTTAAGGAGTGGGCTAGACATAAATCTTCATGTTTATTGAAATAATGCCAGCCAATGTTAGTACTTAGGCCCAAAGAACTAACAGCAACAGAAGGCACCCTATTAGCACTTCAGGATTAAAGCATGTCTGCTAAGCATGGAATTGTGTGTGGCCACAGCATTAACTTAATAGTCCTAAACAAAAGTAGGTGTTAGTCACCCTATCTTTAGGGTGACTAACATTATTTTACCTTCATTATCTCTAAGCAGATGTGATACAAATACCTGAAGATGTGCATGATTAGAGCAATTTTCCCAAAGAGTATTTCAAAGGAAAGATTTGACCACAATACTAAGGAATGGGCAAACTGTGCACTCTGCAACTTTGCTTACAGAGTGAAAAAAAATCAAGGGCCTGTTTAAAATCAAAATCTGTTCCTGGTGCTTTGCTTCTGACTTCTGTTTAACACAGTTTCAGGTCAACTGGGCCTATCAAAGGCTAATGGAGGTGAGTAAAACCTTGTTTTTCAATTAAGAGTCACAGATGTATTCTGATCTTTTGTTACTTGGAGTAGTTTTTTTCTTTCTGAGGGACAGTAACTATACCTGGCAACTGGAATGTCTGGTCCCAGATTTCCTCTCTAACAACTAATATAGAAATGATGGTTATGATTATATGACATGAAATTTTAATCTCTAATTACCAGCTTACATTTTAAAAAACGATGTGCTGTACATAGCCATTCTGCTTCCCAACTAAAGTATCCATTTTTTATATCATCTCTGAACCAGAAATCTTTTGTCATCTTTTTGGTTCCATCTATCAGCAAACTGTTAAACACAGTAGACAAATTCAAGATCAATAAATCTTAAGAAATTTTGGCTTTTGACAGGTTAAATGCAAGAGCATTCTAGGTGGTATGTAAACTTTTAAAAACATTTGATGTATTCACTTTAGTGTGTATAAAAATATTGGTTGCATAAACCTATGATTTCATTGCTTAAGTCAAGGCTAAGCAAAAAGAAAAAAAAACAACTAATGAAAAATATTTTAAGTAATAAAAATTCAGAGGGTACAAGGATGTGGTAAAAACTAAAAAAACAACACAAAAAAACCACACACAACAAACTAAAAAAAAAAACCCCACAGGATTCAAATTTAAAAGTTTAAGAAAGATAAAAGGATAACAAAAATGAAATTCATACAGACTCCTGAAATTTTATAAAAGTGGTATTAGCCTTCCTGTTTCTTTAAGGTAAGGCTCAATCACATAAAGTAAACTTGTTGTCTGATGCCTAACTTTAATTTTGGGGACAAAAGGTACAACAGTGACTCTATTTCCAGTTCTCCACTTACAAAGAAAAAGCTTACTGCACATCCCAATGTCAATTCTTCTCTACTCAATTGGGAGGGACCCTGTCCCCAGAAATTTCACAGGACCACACCCCAGCTTCCTAGGTTCGACCTCTTCCTGCTCAACAAGCCATCCTTGGACAAGCCTGCACACTCCCAAGGCCTCATCTACATCAGGGGTGGGGAACATCACCAAATATTTGACCAAATATAGCAGGCTAATTTTTTAAAAATATACTTTTATTGATTTCAGAGAGGAAAGGAGAGAGAGATAGAAACATCAATGATGAGAGAGAATCATTGATCAGCCGCCTCCCACATGCCCCCCACTGGGGGTTGAGCCTGCAACCTGGGCATGTGCTCTGACCGGAATCAAACCATGACTCCCTGGTTCATAGGTCAATGCTCAACCACTGAGCTACACTGGCTGAGCAGTAGGCTAATTTTTAAGTTGATAATTTTATATGGCCCATGAATGTTATAAATATCCAAATAGCCCTTGGCAGAGAAAAGGTTCCCCACCCCTGATCTACATGGACGCACTAATGACTCTAAATTTGTTTCCTGTTCTTCTTCTTGCCCTGCCCTATCCATCTACTGATATTTTACCTGGATGCACTTCAAACTCAACATGCTTAAAAGCAAACTCATTCTTACCAGCAATCCTAGGCACCCCAATGTGCCCCTTCCCTTCCAGAGATGCCCCTAAATTTCTCCCATCTCCTCCACCTCATTATTACGCTGAAGACACACCCGGGGCCTCTCTCACGTGGGCTAGCACAAGAGCCTCCCGACTGCTCCCTGTATTTTCTCCCTCTCCTTGTACAGCTGTTTTTTCCTTAACTGCCTCAAAACTAATCTTCCTAAGATAAAATCAAGTCTTAAAAATTCCTTATCAGCTCAACCTCAATAGTCATTAGGTCACACTTATTAAGACTACAGTGAGATAGCAGACATACCTATCAGAATGGCTAAAATAAAGATTATGGGGGAGGGTATGGTCAGCTGGAAGAAGGTAAATGGGATAAATGGTGACATTTAAGTAGACCCTGGATGGCAAGTACACAATGCAATGTGCAAATGATGTATTGTAGAATTGTGCCCATATAATTTTATTAACCAATGTAACCCATGTAAATTCAAAAAAATAAAGATAATAACACCAAATAGTGGCAGGAATGCAGAGAAACTGGATGCATACATCATTAGTGGGAATGTAAAATTGTACAGCTACTATGAAAAAGGGTATTGATGTTTCTTACGAAACTAAACATGTACTTATCATATGACCCAGCAATAGCATTCATGGGCATTCCAGAGAAATGAAGCTTATCCACACAAAATCCTACACACAAATATTCAAAGCAGCTGTATTTGTAATAGTGAAAAATTAGAAGTAATTCTAATGTCCTTCAACAGGTAAATGGTTAAACAAACTATGGTTTATCTATAACATGGAATACTGCTCACAATTAAAAGGGAAGAAATATTGAAACACAACAAATTAGATGGGTGTTATGGGACTAATGCTGAATGAAAAAAGTCAATCTCTAAGATTCCATAGTATAGATTCCATTTATATACAATGCTTAAAATGACAAATAGAGATGGAGAACAGAATCATGGTTGCCAGAGCTTAGGGGACAGGATAGGGAGATGGCTGTGGTTATAAAAGGGTAGCATGGGATGGAGGTGTTTTTTGACTGTGGTAGAGGTTCAAACAAATCTATACATGTGAAAAAACTGCACAGAATACGTACACATACGTAAATGAGTGCATGTAAAGTTGGTGAAGTCTTAATCAGGTGGATGGACTGTATTAATGTCAATCAATCTCCTATTGTGATATTCTACTATAGTTACTCAAGAAGTTACCATTGGGGGAAGCTGGATAAAATGCATATGGATCTCTCTACATTATTTTTTACAACAGCATGTGTCTCTACAGTTATCTCAAAATAAAAAATTGAAAGATGAAAAAAACCCTCCTCAATGACATCTAATAGCTCCCCAATACCCGTAGTAAAGCATGACATGCAGAATTTCCCTTACACATCCTACAATCGAGACAACTAGTTCTAAGATCTAACATCTATTGAGCATAGGTTATGTGGCAGGCACCATTCTAAGCATTTTATATGTATTATCTCATGTAATCTTCAATGATCCCACAAGTTCAATTCTACCATCAATGCTATTTTAACAAATTTTTTACAAAGATTTTTTAAAACTGATTTTTAGAGAGGAAGAGAGAGAGAAACATCGATGTGAGAGCGAAACATCAATCGGCACACCCCTTACCAGGGATCAAGCCCACAACTCAGGCATGTGCCCTGACCGGGAATTGAACTGGCAACCTTTCCATACATACCCAACCAACCTGAGCCACACTGGCCAGGGCCTGTCAATGCTATTTTATTCATAAACCATTAAGGCACAGATGATATAAGTAGCTTGATAGCATCACCAACCAATCATCCTTCAAGCCCTGCTCCAATGTTACCTTTGTGACTTCTTCTAGATTTAAGTGCTATACTAACAGTGTCAAAAACTCAGAAGATATTAAAAAATGTTTAACAAGGTCTACACAAAAGGACACAAAAAAGTTATAAAGCTGACATCTTAAGGATTTGACACTGATTACACTGAATCTCTGCTTCTCCAAAGTTAAGCTTGAATGGGAAAGTATTGTATAGCGGGGACAGAAAACACCCATTAGTGAGAAAACGTTAATTAACAAGACAGCCAGAGGGACAGCTAATGTTAGGCTAATGAAACTCCAGTGTCAGCTGCAAAGCCCACATCTTTCTCAAGTTTTCACAAAACAAATACACGAACACAATTACATGACTTCTTAAACCCAGTTATCCCCACATCCCCTTTTCGTTAGTTTTGCAAGTCACGAAAAGGCATAATCTCTTTTCTTAGAAAAAAGACATTTCCTCCTGTTTAAAATGTATATTCATTATTTCCCTTAGGAGAAACGAGGTTATTACATGGATTTACTTGAAAAGCTTACTAATTATCCTACAACAATCTAAAATTGTCCCAAGTACTGTCTAAATTCTGAATGAGTCTCTCCAAAGGAGTCATTTGAAACACAGACAACAGAAGCAGAGGGGAAGAAAATAATTTTAAGCCCATGAAAGAAGCTTAATGGTTCAGATTTCCTCTGCTCCATTCCCCCTCCCCTCCCATAAGCTGTCTTCTCTTAAGCAAAGCCTTTGCAGAAGGCACCAAAGTTGAGCGTAAGTGGCAGAGAGAAGGCAAAGGGAGAAATAGGTGGAAGGCGGAGAGCCAACCTCTCCTCTTTCGTAAGTAACCATAAATTCTTTTTTAAATGAGCTTATCTGTGCCAAACTGACATGCCAGGGAACAAGATCTCAAATGCTCCCCATAAATTCTTAACAGTGATCTAAAGCCAATAAAGAAAAAGAAACTTCTTTTAAACTATGCATTACATGAAAAAAAGAAGGTGTGGTCTAGTACAACAAGCAGCTAAGACAAGGAACTCAGAAAGGACATACTGACCAGCCCCGTTCTCTTGTATTTGGAGTCCTCTCTGTCTTGTCTCGAAGTGCTGGTTCTCTCTCGCACGTTTCTATAACCAGGACTGGGGATGATATACTCTTTTCCTATGTCGATGTCCTTCATCTTCTCTGACTGGAGACGCCAGGGCGCACAGACTCCTGGTTCCACTTGAGAATTTCTGAAATTAAAAATTCACCAAGAACAGCTATTTCCTAAATTGTGCTTAATAATATGCAAAAATGTTTTAAAATAGGGAGAAGGGCAAAAGCACTGAGATTTTCTACCCTTATAGCTATAAAAAATATTTAAAATCTTTTTCAAGTACTTCATATTTTTAAGAGAAAAAAAAATCAATGTAATAGGATCAAGAATATGTCCTCCCACTGCTAAGGAAAACAAAAAAGATAAGAAAAATAGACACACTGGTAAAGAGACACCCAACTTCTTCACCTAGGTTCAAACCCGAGTATTTATAGGTCTTTAAAAAAAAAAAAGACAAAACACTTATTCTAGCAATGATCTATCCCATCTTTGAATTTTTATAATTAGATAATGAAGAAGCTGATATTAAAGTACCATGGAGTTACATAGCTAACATACAAAACAATATTATGCCTTCACTTTAAAAACAAATGCCCCTTGGGACATGAAAGTGTTCTAAAATCAGATAGTAGTGATGCACAATTCGGTGACTGTACTAACAAAACACTTCAAAAGGCTGAATCTCCATGCATGGTTTATAAATGATAGTACATCTCAACAAAGCTGTTACTAAAAAACAATAACCAAAGCAAACTGCCCACCCTGCCCTGTGAAGGCTTACCTAGTATGACCTGAAACTGTCCTAATTCTAGTCAATAACCAGTTATCAACTTCCGTTACTTTTGAAAAAATAAAACACATACACACCTCTCTGAAACATTTCCCCCACCCTATGATGGTTCAAACCTTCCCAGATACAAGCTGAGGAAACCCCATTCATACCAGCCTCACTAGAAATTAAAGAAGTGTATCCATGTTGCCTTTTAAATTCCATCAACTCCTGCTAGCAATCACTGCAACTTAAAAGTACTACTCTGTAGACCAAATTCTGACAGCTACAATTCATTTTTTAAGGTATCAGAAAAAAGAATACTTACTAATCCTCTAAACAAGAAGGACTAAATTTCCTCCATAGGTAAGTGCTTCCAGCCCAAAAAAGAAGCTTGACTTCTTGCCTTTCAGCGGTCTGATTTGAATACTCAGAGTTGATACTACTTATTTCCTTATCTCAAAAAAAAAAAAAGTCACCTTGTCCAATGACAAACTGCACGATAAGCACTCACGTCACTGAGACCTCATTAAGCCTAAACTATAAACAGACCTGGCACCTGCCAGCGTCCCTGGTGTCTGGATGCAGATAATAGTAAATCCTTCTTGTTACCAGGGTCACAAAAGTCCAACCTTCCCCTCCAAAGTTTCCGGAGCCGAGCTAATTTCTGGAAGCTGAAAAGATTAGTCCTACTTTAAAAAAAAAGGCAGGAGGAGAGGAGGGAGGAGGCCAAAGGAATTCATTTATGTGATCAAATGCCATGTCAAGAGGAACATGAAGATCACCTCAGTTGTATAAGAACTCACAATAACCAAAGTTTCTTTCAATCGCTTTATTTCAATTCATTCAACACCTCTAACACTCTTGCTTTTGTATCAAGACTCTCCTTCCAGTGATACAAGTGTACGGTGAAACAGATGACACTGCCTGGGGGATGGGGGTTGCACAGGATTAAGAACTTCAATTAAACAACAATGAGGTACCATCTCACACCTGTCAGACTGGCTTTCATCAACAAATCAACAAACGACAAGTGCTGGAGAGGATGTGGAGAAAAAGGAACACTTGTGCACTGCTGGTGGGAATGCAGACTGGTGCAGCCACTATGGAAGACAGTATGGAGTTTCCTTAAAAAACTGAAAATGGAACTCCCATTTGACCCTGTGATCCCACTTCTAGGAATATATCCCAAGAAACCAGAAACACCAATCAGAAAGGATATATGCACCCCTATGTTCATAGCAGCACAATTCACCATAGCTAAGATCTGGAAACAGCCTAAGTGCCCATCAGTAGATGAATGGATTAGAAAACTGTGGTACATCTACACGATGGAATACTATGCTGCCCTAAAAAGGAAGGAACTCTTACCATTTGCAACGTCATGGATGGAACTGGAGAGCATTATGCTAAGTGAAATAAGCCAGTCAATGAAGGAGAAATACCACATGATCTCACTCATTCATGGATAATAAAGACCATTATAAACTTTTGAACAATAATAGATACAGAGGCAGAGCTGCCTCGAACAGACTGTCAAACTGCAGCAGGAAGGCCGGGGAGGGTTGGGGGGCAGGAGGTAGGGGGGTAAGAGATCAACTAAAGGACTTGTATGCATGCATATAAGCATAACCAGTGGACATAAGACATTGGGGGATAGGGGAGGCTAGGGGACTGTCTAGGGCGGGGGGATAAAATGGACACATATGTAATACCCTTTGTAATACTTTAAGCAATAAATAAAAAATAAATAAATAAAAAAAGAACTTCAATTAGCCGGACTGGGGTTTCCAAATTGCCTTCATAACTTAGGTTTCCAGCATCTCAGGAAAACTGGTTCCAGGCCCTGAAACTGCGTAAGAGAACCCGACCTGAGGCTACAAGGAGGATTCCTGTGTACCACCCTCTTCCAGTCCACTTGTTGTGTTGCCAGCCTTCTGCACCTTTTACTTCTGGACCCCAGTATAACGGTCTATCTCCTCCGACAAAACCTGAAACTTTGCCAACCATTCCCGTGCCTCCTGCCTCCCCACGTCTGTGCAGAAACCAAAAGGGCCCTGTGTGATAAATACAAAGCATCATGCAGCTCTGTGTGGTAAGAAGTGGAAAGGGCACTGATGAAAGTCAAGAGATCTGGGTTCCATTCTGGGCTCTGCCCAGGGTTTGCTGTGCGTGCTTAAGTCACGAACCTCATCTGCCCATTTGCAAAAACAAAAACAAAACAAACAAAAAACACCCAAAACCCGAGAGGATGGCTTCTCAGGTCGCTGGCAGCTCAGAGTGTCCGGTGTGTGGCTTGAGCCGGGGTGTCCCAGGCCGTCCTCCCCACAACTTGAGGATGGGGGCTTCTCTCTGGCCAGCTTCGCCTGGGATGCCCTGGACCCTAGGGCGTTCCCGTGTCCAGTAGGGGCCTGGCGAGCCGATAGCGACCCACACCCACGGGCTGCGGGCGCAGCACCCCCTGGTGGCCGCATCCGGGAGTGTAGCCAGCACTCTTGACCACTCATCCCACCCTACACGCCTTCCCAGGCCTGCACCTCACCACGTGCCCCGAGGGGTCGCGTCCCAAGGAGGGGGCGGCGGGAGACCTGAGGAAGGCCAGGCCCCGTTTCTCAGGTGTCTGGCTTCTCCCGAACTGCCCGTATCCCGATCACAGCCCACCGGCCCCGGAGGAAACACAGGGGAGGGATCCAAGTGACAACCGAGGGAGAAGGAAGGGGGGCGGCGGCGGCCGCTACTTACCTGTGCCCCAGGTCCCAGACCGCCGCGCCGGCCACTCGACCACGCTCGCAAGCATCAGCTCCGGGGCAAAACAAGCCTTTATAGCGGCATTGGCCGCCAGACTGCGCAGGCGTGCTGCACAAAGAATCCCCAAGACTGAAGGGAATTGTAGTCCCCCTGCCAGGAGCTCCGGGCTGGGCACGCGGCGAAGGACTCTCTTTCCCAGAAGCACTGCAGTCGCCCTGGGGGAGGTGCGGGTGCTTTTCCACCGCGCTCCTAGCGCTGCACCGTCGCTCCCCGTTCTCCTGCGACCCGGTCTGCAGTCCTCCCTGAAGCCGCGTGCCCCCGCGGGCGGCGGGGAGGGTGGACGGGAGCCCCGTGGGGTCCGGCAGCCCAGGGTTTGCAGGCAGGTGATCCGGCCGGTGTGCGGTCGTGTGTGCACCAGCGACACCGTGAAGGTCACCGCAGTTTCTATGCTCTGGTCGCCAGCCAGTCTCAAACCTTATCTGCCGTGCACTTGGCATTTTACGAGTGCTGGTTCGGGAATCCACCCTGCATTCTGATATCGCCTTTCTTTTATCCCACTGCCCAACGCGTAGTGTGTGCTGCCTGTTTCTAGATAATAAAATGCCAGGATCACCGTTTTTATTTTATTTTTTTAAATATATATTTTTTATTGATTTCAGAGAGGAAGGGAGAGGGAGAGAGAGATAGAAACATCAATGATGAGAGAGAATCATTGATTGGCTGCCTCCTGGCATGCCCCACACTGGGGATCGAGCCCGCAACCCAGGCATGTGCCCTTGGTCAGAATCGAACCCGGGACCCTTCAGTCCGCAGGCCGAAGCTCTACTCACTGAGCCAAACCGGCTAGGGCAGGATCACCGTTTTTTTAGAGTGGCAAGAGCCATAGGCACGGTCTGCCAACTCATCCCCTTCTTTTTATACATGAATCAGGTTCCCAAAAAGATCGATCACTTTATCTCTGTTTCATCTGTACCTTCAACAGGATCATGACATAACTACTCTTGAGTGCCTACCTACTCTATCTGGTGCTTTACATGTGATTCTTCTTTCTTTTACTCTCCATAACAACCTTGTGTGTAGGTACTATGATGATCCATTTAAGAGATTTAAATTTTTTTTAAAAAATGAAGTCCCTCGGGCATGCGGAACTCAGTGGTTGAGCGTAGACCTATGAAGGGGAGGTCGTGGTTTATATATAAAATACATGAAGGTAAAGTGACTTGAAGACACTAAGGTGTCATAAAGCTAAAGTAATTAATACAGTGTGTTTAGGCAAAGATGGATTGATAGACAAGTATAATAGAATGAAGAGCCTAGAAGCAGATTAATGCATATATGTAAACTTGATCTGTAACGGGGGAAAAAAAAAACCATTACAAATCAGTAGGGAGAGAAAGAAGATTCCATAAACAGTGCTGGGATAATAGTTATCCGTATTTTTAAAATACTCAGTGATTACTGCTTCATACATACCACACAGAAAAATCTATTTCAGGTAGATCAACGACGTAAACTGTGAACGAGAAAACTTTAACACATTTAGAAGAAAAGGTGAACTATCTATGTGAACTTGAGAGTAGAGAAGAACGTCTTAAGATACAAAAACAGATAAGAAAGGAAAGATTGATAAATTTTTACTGCATTAAAATTTAAACTTCTGTCCAAGATGCCATAAGTGAAGACAAAGCACAAGTTATAACTGACAACGTTCTTAAATGTACAATATACAAATAATTTCTACGGATCAGTAAGAAGTGGCAAATAACCCAATAGGAAAACAGGGAAATGATGTGAACAAGCTGTTCACAGAAAGGGAAACAAGAACAGCCATTCAAATATGTTTGAAAAGACACCCAATCTCACTAATAATCAGGGAAATGGAAATTAAAATAGTGCTGAGATGCCATTTTATGCCCATCTGACTGGGAGACCAAACATCTGACACCACCAAGTGTTGTCAAGGATCTGGAGAGACAGGATATTTCACACATTGCTGGTAGAGTGCGTGTCCATTGATATAGAACCACATTAAGGAACAAGTTGGCAAACTCAGTGGGTTGGAAGTGGGATGTATTGTTAGACCTCAAGTAGATCCCCAACATTCAGTGGCTTGAACTCAAGAAGTTTATGCCTCTCGTGCTAGGAGTTCATTTCTGGGTGAGGGTACCAGATCAGCAGTGCAATTCTGCTTCTTGCAGTTTGTCAGAGACCCAAGGTGAACATGGTTCTCTCAGGTTCAACATTTGGCTTCCTGCGTTGCTCCGCTCATTGCTACCACCAGTCACTCAGGTGGGAGGAGGGAAAAAGGGAGTGTGGAGGTGTGAGCTGGTCTTCAGGCACCAGCCAGGAAGCTGCATACTTCATTTCTAATCACATTCTATTGGTGACAATTTAGTCAGATGGTCACATCTGAGAAAAAACTGGGAAATGCAATGCTCAGCAGAGCAGTTATGAGCCATCTACAACTCTATTAACATGACAGAAGACAAGAAGAGATTTTGGTAAGAGCTAATGGTTTTTAATGCCCATTCTTAAACCCAGCAATTCCACTTTTGCATATATGCTCTGGACCAGTGGTTGGCAAACCGCGGCTCCGCAAACCGTGGCTCGCGAGCCAAATGCAGCTCTTTGGCCCCTTGAGTGTGGCTCTTCCACAAAATACCAGCTCTTCCACAAAATACCGACTTCTGCACATGGGCCATGAAGTTTCAATCGCACTGTCGGCGCGCGCCCGCACGTGGTATTTTGTGGAAGAGCCACACTCAAGGGGCCAAAGAGCTCGCGAGCCACGGTTCGCAGACCACGGCTCTAGACTAACCTTTATCAGCAGGAGCTTCTGCAAGTGAATTAAACCCTACACAAAATTATTTGAGTGACTATTTTCTTATTTCTCCCAAGGATAGCATATAGCTAGTATCATTCTAGATGCCCAGGGGAGAAGTGAATTCATTACAAACAATGAATACCTTAGGACATTAGGGCTTAATGCAATTAGCTGAGAAAAGGTGACCCAAAGGGTCTCTCACACATCTGCACAAGGAGATACTTTCATTGTGCATGGTCTGTAATAGTAGAAAGAATATAAATTTCACTAATAAAGGAATAGATAACTAGTTATGGTATTTGTACAATGGGACATTATATAGTAGTCAAAGAACAAGGTCTATTATGTATCAACTAGAGGCCTGGTGCATGAATTTGTGCATGGTGGGGTCCATCCAGCCTGCCCCGATGGGGGCCCATCGAGCAGGCCGGCAGGGCAGGGAGGTGCCATAGGCAGTTGGTCAGCCTGCCCCATCCCTGATCGGGGTACTGGGGGCCGACAGGGACTGGATCAGGCTGGTTGGCTGCCATAGTGCACATCATAGCCACCGGTCATTCTGGTCGTTCTGCCATTCTGGTCACTGGGCTTTTATATATATAGATATGAATGAATCACAAGAACAATGTTAAGTAAAAATAAGTTACAAAAAGACTCAAATTGTGTGACTCCATTTGTATTAATTTTATAAACATGTGATACATTGTTTAAGGATACGCACATGTATTGGGCATGATAAACAACACTTTCAATGTATAGATAGTTAACTCTACCATTGGAGGGAGGAGCCTAAGATAAAAGAGGGACATACAAGGACATCACCTGTTTCTGTAATATTTTATTTCTTTTTAAAATGACTTATCAATATTAAAATTTAACAAAGCTTGGAGGTGGGTATATGAGTGCTTCAAATATCATTTGCTGTGTTTTGGATAGCCTTTAAGTATTTCATAATTTAAAAGTCTTAATATCAAAAAAGAAGGATGGACCACAAATAAGTCACAGAGGCATAAAGACCCCCAACCTACAGGTAGCCAAAGAGAAACAACCCAGGTCACCAGCAGGATGGGCCACTGGGTCTGCAAACACGATTTAAAAAACAACAACAAAAAACTTCCAAAAGAAACATAGGGCAGACCTTCATCCCAGCCCCACAGGCACATCATGGGCTACAGAATTTCGCACAGATGGAAGGAAGGCAGTGAACCTATCACCTCACCCAGTGGAAAGGAGCCATTCTGGATCAGGTGCCTATAAATTCCTCTCTTTATCTCACCAAATATGATAGAATTGACTGTGTCTATGGACTGGAACTTCACAAAGATGAAAGAGTTTTGTCTCCTAAAATTCTTTCTGACAGGGTGGCATCATCTCAACTCAGTGATGCAGACCTTGCAAATACCATAACTGGTAAAGCTGTGGAACATATGGTTGAGGACCAGCATGGTTCTAAGGGTGAATAGAGTGGGGTGGTCTTAGCCCACGCACCAGTAATGAAAGCCTGGTTTTATATCACCAGTGATAAGGCTCCTGTCTTGTACACGCACCTGTCTTGTGTCAGCTTTCAGATGAGTATGAAAAAGGAGACCTCCGTATCATGCCAGTGAGTCTCCTCCAGCAGAGTCAGAGCCAGGAGGAGCCGTAGATGGCCTGATAGGCAAGCATGTGGAATATACCAAAGAAGATGGCTCCAAACGGATTGGCATGACCATTCACCAAGTGGAAGCCAAACCCTCTGTGTATTTCATCAAGTTCAATGATGATTTCCATATCTATGTCGATGATTTGGTGACAAAGTCCTGTTAGGGTACAATTTGCCACATTTGTGAAAATAAATGTATACTTTGTAGACATGAAAAATAATGTTGCTTTGGGAACATAAGGGTCCCCTTTATTTCAACACCCTTGCCAGCATAACTGTTGTTTTATTTTGAAAAAAACAAACAAAACAAAACAAAACAAAAACAAATGTATGTGAACATGACATGTTGTGCGTAAGGACTTTATCATGTTGAACAGATTGGGTGTGTTTGGTGGGTGGGGCATGGAAGAAAGGTACAGCTGTAAATTCAAGCTGAGTAAAGTTCAGCTAGTATCATAGAGAAAGTTTTAATATAACAGAAACAAACATTTCTCCTCTCAATGGAGATACCTGCAATTTAACAGAATTTTTTTTTTTAAGGTGAATGCTTAGTTAAGCATTCAGAAATCAAATTTGCATTAGGATAATTATTTCACTTCAAGTTGATATGAACCTTATGCAAGTTTGGGAGACACTGGGAGACTGGAGAAAGAATAAGGCAGCTAGAATGGAAGAGAAGAGTCTAGCTAGAAGTGCTTGTTGTCCAGAAAAGAGGGTGCAGGCTTGGACTAGGATTGTGGTGGAAAAGAGGGAGAAAAGTGGACTTGAGAGCAATTTAAGAAATAAAATCACAGACCTTGTTGATGAATCAGATGTAATGGCTGAGAAAGAGAGGTGTCAAGGGAAACGCATAGGTTTCTGGTTGCAGAACCGGATGGACGGTGCTATGTCCATTGACATGAGAAGCACTCTACTACAATAGCCTTCTGACACCCTCCTCTAGCCAGCTTGTCAGAAGCTAATTAATGTCCAGTGGTAACCATCACCCCACATCTGCTGTGGTACTCACATTGAATTCTTCTGCCAGTTATAAAGACAAAATGTCTCTTTTGAAGATCAATTTTGCCATGAAAGTCATTTTCATGGAATAAGGCTTAAAAAAAATAATTAATTAAATCTTTTATTTGACATCATGGAAACAGTATAGTGTGACAGAATAAGGTACCTTTTCAATGGTCTCAGGAAAATTAGAAGAGTATTTACGATGTAAACAATGCCAAATAAAGGCCAAATGACATCATACCGTGTGTGGGTTTTTTAAAATATTTTTATTGATTTCAGAGAGGAAGGGAGAGAGGAAGAGAGAGATACACCAATGATGAGAGAGAATCATTGATTGGCTGTCTCCTGAATGTCCCCTGGTGGGGATTAAGCCTGCAACCCAGGCATGTGCTCCTGCCTGGAATGGAACCTGGGACCCTTCAGTCCGCAGGCCGACACCCTATCCACTGAGCCAAACCAGCTAGGAAACATCATATCATGTTTTGCACACAAAGGTTTCACAGTATTAGTAGAGAGCTGCAGTGGGATTAGCTGGGTGTTCGTGTATTACACAGTAGTATAGTTACATTACAAGTCACATCACACATTCATTTTATGAAGGAAAGTATTACACACTTACCATCTTTGTAATAATAACTTCCAAGCTCATTAGCAGTAAAGTTGATAGTTAGAATAAAATAAAGTATTGCTTTAAAAATTTTTTGAAGTACTTATATTGAGATGCACTATCAAATTGGCCCCAAATATAATGGAGGTGTTCAAGACTTAGTTACTTATTAAAAAGAAGAAAATGATTTATAGCAATTATCTAATTTTAACAAAACAATATTATCCACCACATTAAATTAGTGTTGTGTTGATTCTGTAGTCTTGTATGTACATAATTTGTACATTAAAGTTAACTTTATAATAGCATAAGAGCTGTAAGTAGAAGGACTTTATATATGGATTCATGAAAGTACATATTCGAGTAATATTATAATATAAATTTAAATAAACATCAGGGCTTTAGGATAATTATTTCCCTTCAAATAGGTCTGAACCTTATGCAAGTTTGGGACACTGGGCATTAAACCAACTTTAGTTTGGTCTACAAGACCTTCCGTGATCTGGCCCCACATAATACCACAGCTTCATTTCCTGCCACTCTCCTACTCAAATCTGAGGTCCTGACAACACTGTAATTTCCATGTTTTTACCCTAGCTGTTCCCTCCACCCAGAACAAGCCATCTAAATCTACTCAGCTAAAACAACAAGCATCACAGCCCATAGACATGTGTTGGGATTTTAATCCCCCCAGAGTGATAATTAAGGATTATTTACCCAAATGAATAAAATGATACAGTATGTTTAGCATCTCTAATGGTAACAGGCACATGAGGACTCTCCTCCATTATTGAAAAGTACGGCTGGACACCTGTAAGGCCACAACATGGAATGCAATAGTGTCACACTAAGGGAGGCAGTAATCCAGCCAAGATGGAACCTTCTGCCCAAAATAGGTCTAGGCACTTCCCAAATGTTTTGCTTTATAAATACTGGCTTTTTATCAGAAGAAGAGATAAACAACTTTGGTCTACATTGGTGATAACCCTTTTTGGCATGGATGTCAGTTCAGAAAAATTAAAAACCTATGCAAGCTGCATTTAATTTTCATTCAAAATAGTTCATTTATGGAGTCCCAGGCTGAAATAATATGTATTCTTAAAACAAAAATTGTATGCTTTATTGATTCAAAGACCACTAATTAGAAAAATTCCCGTTACTTTTCAGCTACTAAAATATTACTGAGTACATTTGAGAAGTAACAATACCCAAGCATCTTTTAAAACTCTTATCCTAAAATTAGATATAGATCTGGGTGGATGATATGTGGCCTGCAGCTGACAGCCCGTTGATCTAAAGGAAAAGAAAAGGGAAAATATTTCTCCTTGAGTCAGTCTAAGTTTATATTGCCTAGGGATTCAGAAACAGCTTTTAATTAATATTTTACTTTCTATTTGCTTGTAGATTTTTATAGCTCAAATAAAATTTCAGGTTTTAAAATACTTAACTAGCCCTAGCTGGTTTGGCTCAGTGGATAGAGCGTCGGCCTGTGGACCAAAGTGTCCTGGGTTTGATTCCAGTCAAGGGCATGTACCTTGATAGCAGGCTCCTTCCTGGCCAGGGCTCTGGTTGCGGCTTATGCAGGAGACAACCCATTGATGTGTTTCTCTCACATCGATGTTTCCGTCTTTCCCTTTCTCTTTCACTCTCCCTAAAAACCAATGAAAAAATATCCTTCGGTGAGATTAACAAATAATCCTATATAATAAAAGGCCAGCAACCATAACGACCGGAATGACCACTCGAGCAGTCGCTATGAGGTGCATTGACCACCTCTCGGTCCCTCCCCATCAGCCCGAAGGCTCCCATCGCAGCATGGCAAACAGGGAACCGGGTGGGTAGCAGCAACGGCCAGAGAGAAGCAGCCAGGTTTCGGGTGGGTGGCGGCAGCAGCTGGAACGAAGCAGCCCCCAGTCCGGTCCGGGTGCCTGGCAGTGGTGGCCAGAGCAAAGCAGCCGGGGTCCCAGGTGCCGGAGCAGAGCTAGTGCCAGCAGTGGGGGAAGGAAGGCCTACTCTTGCATGAATTTTTGTGCATCAGGCCTCTAGTAATAATAATAAAATACTTATCTATTTTTTAGTTATTTATTTATATATATGCAACTTGCATGCTATATTCTATCTGTAGTAAGTTTAAGACAATTTTTTCAAAATTGTAGTAATTTTATTTTCTTCTGGATTTATTCTATTTAACTAATGCAATTTTCCCCCCAAATAATCAATGGAGTGCTAGTCCTGCAAGATATTCTGAGAAGCAGAAATTTTCAAAGTCAACTAAGTGGAAAATTATGTATATGGTATTCAATTCACATGAACAAATTGTAGATAAATACTCTGAGAAATAAAGCCTATTTAGTTAGACCTAGCCAGTTTGGTTCAGTGGATAGAGCGTAGGCCCATGATTGAAGGGTCCTGGGTTCAATTCTGGTCAAGGGATCATGCCTGGCTTGTGGGCTTGGTCCCCAGTTGGGGACCTGCAGGAGGCAGCCGATCAATGATTCTCTCTCATCATTGATGTTTCTATCTCTCTGAAATCAGTAAAAATATATATTTTTTACAAATCAATGGAAAAAATATCCTCTGGTGAGGATTAACCAAAAAATAAAAACCGAAAGCGCACACACACACAAAAAAACCCTATTTAGCCTCGTTTAATTCAGTATTTCTCAGACTTATTTGAATGTGAAATAACAAAGGGAAGGGAACGCCTGCTGTGAAGAGCAGAGGGATGAACCTTATCAGTACCTACTTGAGTGAGGCTGACTGAAAAGGGCTCATAGGAACAGGGTGGCTTCCGTCAAACTGACAGCTTAAGTCCAGAAGATTCTATTCCGGCTGAAGTGACCCAAGCAATCTCAGATGAGCCAGGATAACAGCAACAACTGTTACTGCCATTATTTCTGCTTCAATTTGTTAATTGCTCAGGATGGAAGGCACTATACATACATTATCTCTAACCTCATAAAACTCCTGCAGGATAGGTTTCATCGATTTTATTTATTTGTATTTATTTATTTATTTTTAACAATTACTTTTTTTAAAAAATTATTGATTTCAGAGAGGAAGGAGGAGGGAGAGAGAGATAAAAACATCAATGGTGAGAGAGAGTCATTGACCAGCTGCCTCCTGCATGCCCCACACTGAGGATCAAGCCGCAACCGTGACTTCCTGGTTCATAGGTCGACGGTCAACCACTGAGCCACGCTGGCTGGCGCATCCTCCAAATTTTAGAGAGAAGGACTCTGAGGCCGAGAGAAAGTGAAATTATCCCAGCAGAAACGGGATTTGGTCTTAGACCCATCTTACTGCACCATACCGGCTCAGTCTGAAGCTTCTTCATTGACGCACTGCTCTCCCTTTGTTCTCCAAGCCGCTGATTACCCTCTCTGGAGTCTTCCCTAACAGAAATAATTCTAGAGAAAACAAGTTAAACCACTGATTATTTTGGCCACTTAACTATACCATGTCTGCTTTCCTCTATGAACCAAATATTTGCACATTCTAAATCTGATGACACCTCTGATCACCTAGGCATGAAATGGTATTTTGAAATTACTTCTCGAGGCTCTTTAAGAATCACACAAGCGCGGCCAGTGTGGCTCAGTGGTTGAGCATTGACCTATGAACCAGGAGGTCACAGTTCGATTCCTGGTCAGGACACATGCCCAAGTTGAGGGCTCGATCCCCACTGTGGGGCTTGCAGGAGGCAGCCAATCAATGATTCTCTCTCATCATTGATGTTTCTATCTCTCTTTTCCTCAATTAAAAAAAAAAATTTTTTTGTTTTAAAGAATCACACAAGAAAATCAATCTTAGCCGTCAAAACCAACTCAAACACCTATATAGGCCAAGCAGATAACATGAAGGAGGGGAACTGGTCAGGAACAAGACAACAGTTGGTGACAAACTGTGATTGCTCCACCAAAGGGCTTAACTGTTTCTTAGCTTTGGCATATTGTTGTCAAGCAGAAACGTGATCCCAGTATTGTTTATTTATAGTATATTTTTCAAATGAATCCAGAAACACAGTCTTTATATAAAATCTCCCAATTCCAAAATGTTGACAACTAATTTCTTTTTTTAAAATATATTTTTATTGATTTCAGAGAGGAAGGGACAGAGAGAGAGAGAGAGAGATGGAAACATCAATGATGAGAATCATTGATCAGCTGCCTCCTGCATTCCCCCTATTGGGGATCAAGCCCTCAACCCAGGCATGTGCCCTGACTGGGAATCAAACCTCGACCTCCTGGTTCATAGCTTGATGCTCAACCACTGAGCCACGCTGGCCAGGTGACAACTAATTTCATTAAAACTTTGGCACTGCCCAAAACAACATAAACTTGCAGCCTGATTGTTCATAACCTCATAAGTCAACTTCTACTAAAAACAATATTAATTCTGCCACCTCCCCTCTACCCCACTAATCACTCCCTCCATCCAGTAGACCTGGGTCCACATTGTTTTTGATACACTCAAAAAAATCAAAAGTTAAGACCTGTCAGTACTGGAGTTATATTTAAAACCATAGAGTCTAAAATTGGTTATAAAAACAAGGAGACCCCATTTTTTTTTTAAGATGGCAATAGGGTTAAAATAAGTGCATGTGTCACTTGAAGACAGTGGCGGTCATTGTGTTTCTCCTGTGGGATGCATTGTATGCCAAAGTGACTCCACAGTATGAGGAAGTCATTGGCACTGCTCCAGTGACCAAATATTTTTGCTTGCTCCTCTCCAAACTGATTTCCCAGATTAATTTTGGAGACTAGATTCAGGTCCAATTAGGTTACAGGGTCAGGAGTCCTCCATGACATTCTTTTAGCACTAAGGGTGCTTGTTAGAGGGGTGGCTAATGCCACCCGACACCTGTATTATTCAAAGCTAGGGCTCAAGGTGTGGCCTCTGGTCTTTTAAGGTCAACATCACCACTGTCTCCAGAGAAGAGCCAAGAAGAGGAGGATGGAAAGAGGTTGGCTCCATGGGGAGGGATTCCTCTTCTGCCTCATTCTCCACCTGCTGCTTCAAGGTAAGATGGGACAAGGGCAGGAGCAAAGCAGACACATAGCTTTTGGGGAACAGAGAAACCAGGCTAATTCTTATTCCAAGGCAGTCAATGATTGGCTATTCACTTTGGTAAAAACAGAAACGTATAATACTGACAGCTTTGTACCTCTTTCTAGGATCCTAAAAGTTAGCTCACCCTTCTCTGTAGTTACTTCATCACTCTCCTGCTTCGATTGGCCTCTTCTTCCCTGTGTCTTTCTCCTTCCAAGCACATAATCCATCCCCATGGTTTCCGGATATTAGGTAATGTTAAGAAGAGAATTCCTTTTTAGCTCTCTTGAAACAAATGAAATGGAACAGGAAGGAAGCTAAGGGAAAGAATGTGAATAAGACATCATGAAGAGGGAAACTTTTCCAGTATAATTTTTCCCAGTTGAGAGTATTTTTTCTGTTCATTATTGAAAATGAGCAACCAGGAATAGTACAACACCAGAGATAAATAAATATAGATGTTACCACATCATTCTCTGTTTCTACTCCACAAAGTACGACTAGGAAGTGGTTGGGTATAAGATTGGTATCAAGGAACTCTCTTTAAGATAGTCTCAGCCCAGGCAGCGTGGCTCAGTGGTTGAGCATTGACCTATGAACCTGGAAGTCATGGTCTGATTCCTGGTCAGGGCACATGCCCGGTTTGCAGGCTCAATCCTCAGTGTGGGGAGTGCAGGAGGCAGCCAATCAATGATACTCTCTCTTACCATTGATGTTTCAATCTCTTTCTTCCTCTTCCTTCCTCTCTGAAATCAATAAAAAATATATTTTTTTATAAAAAAGATAGTCTTAGTGGTGTGCTGGCCAGTGATTAGAGTGACGGTCCTCACACCAAACGGTCTTGGGTTCGATCCTCGATCAAGGGCACATACCTGGGTTGCAGATTCAATATCCCCGTGCTGGAAGCAACCAATCAATGTGTCTCTCTCAAATGTCTCTCTCTCTTCCTCTCTCTTTCTTTCTCTACAAAAATCAATGGAAAAAATATTCTCAGGTGAGGATTAACAAAAAATACAAAGGTAGTCTCAATGGTGATGACTACTGAGTTTTAGAAGAGAACAATCACAGCACATAGTAGAAACTCATTTAAATATTCATTAAATTGAAAAATTGGGTTCCTTCCTTAAGGTCCTGCATATCTCATACTACCTACCTGACGCCAACAGTGTGTAAGGCCATACCACCCTGAACATGCCTGATCTCACACTACCTATCTGATTACTCCCCTTTTCATTAATTTATCATCATCTATGCCTTATTAATATAGTGAGGAAGAGAACTGTGGTTGCAAAATTTGTCACAGACATCACCCAGATGGCTCAAGGACAGAGATGAGCAATGGAAGGAAATTGCGTGAAGGTGGAAAGGTCGGTGGTGATATTGTTAAGAACATAGCAGGACCCTGAAGAGCAGTGGTCAGGGCTGAGTTTGCATGCACCTTTGGATAAGTTTTGCATGGAGACAGAAACAATGGAATTGAGGATGAAGCCCTGACTCAGCTCACCTCATCAACTTCCACCATTTGCCTACTAGCTCAGCCCATGTTCCCTGCTCAGGAAGGAGGAGCTCATATGCTTCTCCCATGCCTCCTATTTTCTCACTGTGCAGAAACACTCCCAGGCCCCAGCCCTGGCACTTCTCTCACAGAGTCTCTGCTCTCTATAGGTAGAGCCGACATTTTTACCATCAATTGCTCAGGGTTTGACCAAAATGGGGTGGATCCTGCTGCCTTCCAAGCAGTGTTTGACAGAAAGGCCTTTCGTCCAGTCATCAACTACAGCATCCCCACTCAAGTCAACATCTCCTTCACCCTGTCTGCCATCCTGGAAGTGGTAAGTCCTGATCCAACACTGCAATAATCTAGTGGTAAGTTGTGGGTCTCCTGATTGTGTTTTGTAAAATTAAGAGCTCATTCTAGTATGGGTAGAGGGACATGACATACAATATCACTGCAGGTAAAGTCTGTCCCTTTTTGGAATACTCCACAAGAAACATAATCCCAATGGCCTCATACTGCTTTTTTTACTTATGTTTCCCATGTGCCCTGGATTATTTAACCTACATTTCTCAGTGGCTTATGATTGAAAAATCATAATTGCCACACAGAACAGCCTTAGAAATGAGTAGGAAGTGAGTGGTGGCATTGGACCTGACTTCATAGATCTAATGATCTTGGATGAAAATTGTCTTTCCAGGATGCACAGCTTCAACTGATGACATCATTCCTGTGGCTAAATCTGGTATGATATTCTCAGCTTCCTCTTTACTATAGTGCCTTCCTTTTTCTACTCCTTGGTCCAACTTTGCAGATTACAATGTATTAAGCCGAGAATACCCATGAATTAGAAAGTTCAAACAGAGCAAGACCAACAATGAAAGCACAAAGCTTCCTGACTATTCTGCCAGTTTAGGAGGGAAGAGATGGGGCACAGGGAGAAGGTAGACTAAACCAAGGTCATGGAAGCCAAGATTTAAATGGCTCCACCCAACGGAATCCAAAGCCAAGCTCAAGGTCTTCCTTGAAAGCTCTGAGAAAGAAGTGGACATAAGTAAGGCTTTACTTTGTTAGTGACATTGTGACAGCTTCACTAGAGAGGGGGTGCGAAAGGGAAAAAAGGAATGTAAAGTGCAGGAGAGAGAGCAAGAACTAAAACTAGTTCCCATCCCATTTGCCCATGTCCTGGTTTCCTTTAGATCTGGTACAATCCATTCATCAGGTGGAACCCAAAGGAATGTGGGGGCATCAGTAAGCTCAGCATTGCAACTGAGAACCTGTGGCTTCCAGATATCTTCATCAATGAGTTGTGAGTACCGGGGATGAAAAAGGCAAGAAGGAAACCATCTCTCCACAGAGGAGCATAACGTAGTCCATAGGGGCCATCCAAAGACTCAATTTAGAAAGGAGCAGAATCGGAACTGAGGAGCTTACAAAATCCCCAGAACATGGGGATCAGTAGAAGGGGGAAACCAGACAAGTGGGCTGGAGCACAGGAATGAGGGGACCTGAGAGAGAAAGAAGGCCAAGTCTAATGGGGAACCCACAGCACCCACCTCCTCCTCTTTCTCATGTGCAGCATGGATGTGGATCAAACACCTACAGGGCTCATGGCTTATGTCACCAGTGAAGGGCACACCAGATATGATAAACCAATGAAGGTGACCAGCATCTGTAACCTGGACATCTTCTATTTCCCCTTTGATGAACAAAACTGCACGCTCAGCTTCACCTCTTTCTTGTACACAGGTGAGTGAGGCTCATCCACAGTAGTCTGTTGAGAGGCAGAGAAAGGGTTTTGGAAGAGGAGAGGACTGAAAGCTGGGTATAGTGAGGGAGTCTCACCGAAAGTGATGTGGAAGCTAAGTGGCAAGAAATCCAACAGTCTGGGCAAAGAGGTTGGGGGCATTTGGGGAGGCTGAGTTGTCTGGATCTCTTTGCAGTGGAGACCATGGTCCTGGGCCTGGAGAAGGATGTGCAGGAGATTTCTAACATATCACAGAAGCTCATTCAGAACAAGGGGGAGTGGATACTTCTGGATATCCGCCAGACCATGATGAAGATGGCTGTGGACGACAGCTATTACGACCAAATCACTTTCTATGTGAGCTCAGGGGCCCCGGTTGTGATTTTCTCCTAAGATGCATAGCTTATGTCCCTCACTAGAGCATAAGCTCTCCACTAGAAAATAAACTCTATGAGGGCAGAGATTTTTATGACTTTGTTTTACTGATAAATCTCCAGTACCGAGCACAGTATCTAGCACTCAGCAAATATTGATGGAATAAATCCTCCCTGACGAAGACACAAAGCTCCTCTGGCAGTGATTGCCCTGAGAGTGAGCGTCCCACCCTGAGGGACATCAGAACCTTTTGGAGGGCTGAAATTTTTATGTTCACCTTTTTAAAGAGATGGTGGAAGACACAGGCAAAAGTTTGGTGATTACCAGAGGGAAAGTGGAGAGAGGAGGTAAAGGAGAGTAAAGGGCGGGGGGGAGGGTACATGGTGATGAAAGGAGAGTTGACTTGGGGTGATGAACAACCAATACAATACACAGATGATGTACTGTAGAATTGTACACCTGAAACCTATATAATTTTATGTCACACCAATAAATTCAATAAAAAATTTTTAAAAATAAAAAGAGGGGAAGGGAAAGTTATGAAACACTGTCTTGGGGATATTGTGATTCCAAATCCTAGTGACCCCAAAATATCTGCCACTGTCTTACTTTCCCTCCCACTGGTCTTAAATTCTATTAGCAAATTCACTAGGTATTAAACCTTGATGAGGAGAGCAAGCAGAAAAACAAGGATAAAACGCACATGATAATCTAAGAATCTGGTCCCTCGATCTTGCTAAGAGCACATCGGTAGGGATAAAAGTGTAAGTGGGAAAAGCTGACACTTTGAGCCAAGAAGGAATGAGATATGTTTCAGTAGTAACCAGTATGGAAAAATCAAACCCTGGGAAGGCAGGCTGTGATGATTAAGATGACTTTGTTGAAGAGACAGTGAATGTGACTTTTCCTTACTAGACAGTTTGTGCTGAGACAAATCTCAATTCTTTTTTTAAAAAAAAAAACAACACCATTTTTTAATTCATTGTCAAAGAGAGAGGAATGGAGAGGGAGAGAGAGATAGAAACCTCAGTGATGACAGAGAATCATTGATCAGCTGCCTCCTGTACTGGGGATCGAGCCTGTAACCGGGCATGTGCCCTGACTGGGAATTGAACTGTGGCCTCCTGATTCATGGGTCCACGCTCAACCACTGAGCCACGCTGACCAGGCCAAATCTCAACTCTTGCTCTTAACTTGCTTGGCAGCCTCCCAGCCTACTCTTCACTTGCTACCTCTCTCCTTACCAGGTGGCCATCAGGCGCAGGCCCTTCCTCTATGTCATAAACCTTCTGGTGCCCAGTGGTTTTCTGATTGCCATTGATGCCCTCAGCTTCTTCCTGCCACCAGAAAGCGAGAACCGTGCCCCATTCAAGATGACCCTTCTGCTGGGCTACAATGTCTTCCTGCTCATGATGAATGACTTACTCCCAGACACTGGCACCCCCCTCATCAGTATGGCCCCTCCCTCTTTCAGGAGAGTAAAAGCAAGGTTGGGGGGATGAGGTGGGGAGAGAGACCGGTGGAACCAGTTCAGAGTGAAAAGGAATCTTTAAAAAGGGTACTTTAAGAAAATAGGAAACAAGAAGTCCTGGGACTTGCCACTGGCTCTTACATAGGCTTTCCTTCCCTCCAGGTGTCTACTTTGCCCTGTGTCTCTCCCTGATGGTGTTCAGCCTGCTGGAGACTGTCTTCATCACCTACCTGCTGCACCTGGTCACCATCCAGCCCCCACCCATGCCCCGATGGCTCCATTCTCTGCTTCTTCACTGCACCAGCCCAAGGGAACGCTATCTCACTGCACCCCAGAAGGGAAACAAGGGCCTGCGTCTCACCCCCATCCAACTGCCTGGTAACGAAGTCAGCACTGTCCTCACTTCCTCTTGCAACACCTCCACTTCTCTGCTCCTCCCTCCTTCCCTGTTCCTCTCCATCCTCAAATGACCTCTGCAGCCCATGTCTGAGTCTCTGTCTCTCCTTAGGTCTGAAGGAGCCTGTGGAGTTGGTGTGGAAGGTGCCAGGTCCCCAAGAGGCAGAGTTAAATGGGTGCCCTGAGTTAACAAGGGGCCAACAGGAAGATGAGGCTCAGAAGCAGCACTTGGTCAGCCTGTGGGTGCAGTTTAGCTACATGATGGACACCCTGCTGTTCCGCCTCTACCTGCTCTTCATGGCCACCTCCATCACCACAATCATTGTCCTCTGGAGCACCTAGGCAGATGCCTATCTGCAAGCTCCAGCCTGGAGCTTCTCTTGCCTCTGGAAACCAGCGAGGCTCTCAGGCCCATCCATACTCCAGCCTCACCTTATTTTTAATCTAGTCCTTCTGTGCAGTTAGGCCAGACCTGGATGGTTTCCTATACCCTCCCAGAGTTAGGTCCTTGCTCCTGCATGCCATCAACCCCCTCAGCCTTCCCATAAGTCTTGCCTGCCTGACTCCTCAGGAATACTTCGTTGATTGAATCACCTCAATAAACCCCTTTGCAGAAAGTGCTGGTTCTTCCCTGAATTATATTATAGTATAAAAAAAAATCTTGGGATTAGTCTTCTTGACTAAACATGAGTCTTCTTGAAGAAACTTTTCATTACAAAAATAGTGTTTTTCTTCTCTCTCTCTCTCTCTCTCTCTCTCTCTCTCTCTCTCTCTCCTATATCAGACAATATGTGGAAGTGGAAGAAGGGAGAGAAGAGACCAAATTTATTACAAGGAATTATAATAGAAGAGGAATTAACCTCCTAAATCCATTTATCCTGAGTTTAAGCTTCAGAAATTAATAATGTGCTAGAATCAGGCATCTCTGCTTGAAGAGTGAAGCCTTTTGTCACAGCCTGACATATGAGTCATTCATCATTAAGCACTTAGAGTGCTAACATAATCCCAAATTAACGTTGCTGCAATGAGTTGATCTGCCCTTAATTGTGCTAAAAAAAAAAAAAAAAAAAAAAAAAAAAAAAAAAAGAACATTAGGCCAAGAAAAGCACATTTGAAAATGTCATCTGATTTATTTGGGAGTTATACGAATGAACTGGAAAATTTCCCTTCCTAGCACTTGCCTTATGATTTTGAGAGTCTTTGTCTATTGGCCATCACTCCCACTAGCTGCCTGGGAAAGTAGAGACCCCACTGTGTCGCTGTACATGAGAGCTGTGGCATGATTTGCTGGACACCCCAGGTTCAGAAAAAGACAGATTTGAGAGCAACTTAATTACAACTCAAACATGATCTTTTCTTTTTACAACTATTTCTTGTCATTTATTTCGTTTATTCTATTCTCTATCTGAAGCCTAAATTTCCCAGTTCACAACCAGCTAGGAGTAAAAAGAGAGTCAGAATATTGTTCACTAAACAGTATTTTCCTGGCTCCTCCTCTTCACTATTCTTCCTCAAATGCCTTGGGCTCCCTCCAGTCACTGTAGGCGACCAGAAGTAGCAAGGATACCCACGTCCACTAGAAGTGCTGCTGTGATGGTGTGGGCCTAAGGTCCTACCCCAGTGTTCTCTGCAGGACCATCTGCCCTCCCAGAGCCCAAGCCACTGGAGGGCTGAATCCTGTAGCGCAGATGTTCCCAGCTGGATGCTGAGTTGCCAGGACCAGTTGCTCTTGCCTTGCAGTCCCCTTCTGCAGGCAGAAGTCCATGGGAATTGCAGTATGGAGGCAGAAATACTCTGCTGTATTCCAAATTGCTCCTTTCACTCAAGCCCCTGGTCGTCCCTTAAACTTGTATCCCTTAATGCCCCCTTTTCCCCTCTCTGCATTGTTTTTCCAAGAAGGTGTTTGGCTCCTCGGTTTCCAGAACCCTGTCAAGTATTCCCCTGACCATCACCAGTCCTCCAGGCATGACCAAGACCCAGTGCATACAATCTAGGCTCAAATCAGGAGCCCTGACATTCACCTACATAAATTAGTCTACCTGTGATTGTTATGGCACTTCCTCAACTCACAGCTTTCTACAAAGTGGGCCTTTAGAAAGGACACAGTATAGTAATACTAGTCACCAACATTTATTAAGTTATTAATATGTGGCATTTAATCCTTACAGCTACCCTATGAAATGAGTACTACAGATCCACTAAACCTTGGAGCCAAATGTTTTGGAGTTCAAATATTTTCAGGTTCTAAAAAGGTAACAATTGTGCATGTGCTGTATATTACAAACACCCAAGCAGGATATGGTACAGCACCCTGTAATCCAACATTAATATTTCTGCAGTGAAGGGGCCCAGCTGGTGTGCCTCAGTGGTTGAGTTTTGACCTATGAACCAGGAGGTCACTGTTCTATTCCGTTAGGGCATATGCCCATGTTGTGGGCTCCATCCCCAGTAAGAGGGGTGTAAGAGGCAACCAATCAATGATTTTCTCTCATCATTGATGTTTCTCTCTCCCTCTCTCTCTACCTCTCCCTTCCTCTCTAAAATCAATAAAAACATATTTTTAAAAAATATCCTTGGGTGAGGATTAACAAAACAACAACAAAAATCATTAGCAGAAGACCTGAATAGACATTTCTCCAAAGAGGACATACAAATGGTCAAGAGACATATGAAAACATGCTCAAAGTCTCTAATCATTGAAGAAATGCAAATTAAAACCACAATGAGATATCACCTCACACCTGTCAGAATGGTTATGATTAAAAAAATCAACAACAACACATGCTGGCAAGGATGTGGAAAAAACGGAACACTAGTTCACTGCTGGTGGGAATGCAGACTGGTGCAGCCACTGTGGAAGACAGTATGGAGTTTCCTCAAAAATTAAAAATGGAACTCCCATTTGACCCAGCGACCCCACTTCTGGGAATATATCCTAAAACAACCCAAAACACCAATCAGAAAGAATATGTGCACCCCTATGTTCATAGCAGCATTATTTATGATAGCTAATATTTGGAAACAGCCCAGGTGCCTATCAGTAGATTAATGTATAAAAAAGCTATAGAACATTTACACTATGGAATACTTTGCAGCTGTATAAAAGAGGGCTCTCTTACCCTTTGGGACAGCATGGATGGACTTGGAAAATATTATGTTAAGCGAAATAAGCCACACCGAGAAAGACAACTATCACATGACCTCACTTATTTGTGGAATCTAGTGAACAAAATCAATTGTCCAACAAAGTAAGACATGGAGCATGGAGGCATGGAACAGACTGACATGCCTTGATGTGAGGTTGAGGGGACAAGAAGAGATAAACCACAAAACTTATATACTTATATGCATAGCCCACAGACCTGGGGGGCGGGTGCGGGTAGGGACTGGGGGGAGAAAAAGGGGGGGATGGGAGATATCTGTAATACTATCAACAATAAAATACCTTTAAAATATTTTTTATTGACTTCAAAGAAGAAGGGAGAGGGAGAGAGATAAAAATATCAATGATGAGAGAGAATCACTGATCGGCTGCCTCCTGCATGCCCCACACTAGGGATTGAGCCCGCAACCCAGGCATGTGCCCTGACCGGAAATTGAACTGTGACCTCCTGGTTCATAGGTCGACACTCAACCACTGGGCTACGCTGGCTGGACAGCAATAAAATACTTTTTATAAATCATTGCTGAGTGTACAGAAACTAGAAAGCCAAATGTGACGCACTAAAGAACACCTATTTATCATGCAGGCTGACACCTAAAGAGCAAAATTGACTTCTAGGTGGGAGGTAATAGACATAAAGAATTACAGACTTTATAGTTCAATCCTCTCACTTTTTAGATGAGAAAAGTGAAGTGGAGAAAAGTAAAATGATAAATAATGGGTTGCCATACTCAAAGAGAACCTGGGATCAGAGGCTGTGCCTGTCAAAGTGACAGCCTGGGTGAGTGCTTGTCTGTGGGACTCTTTTCCCAGGTGCCTTTCAAGAGTTTCAAGACCTTCCGTCTCTCCTGCTCCAGGCACCATAGTCAGTCTGACCTCAACTACTACCCCATCCTGCAGGATGTTTTGGCTGCCTCCTGACCTCCTTACTCCTGAGCCCTGGCCAACAGTCTCTGCATGTGATTGCCATCCATTTGGACTGCAAAACAATGACTCTCACTTCCCCTGTCCATCAACTAATTCTGCCCTTGCCAGTTTACAGCTGTTTTCCCAACCTGATCCCCCAGGGTCTCAGATGAATGGGGCCACCAGAGGGCCATGCAGTATGATCCGTCTCTCCCCACCCCCACCCCCCCCCCCCCCCCCCACACACACACACACACCACCACCACCTTAGAATAAGCTAAGGAGAAAAGCGTTGCTGTCTGTGACTTGCAAAAGTATAGCTCCTGACCCCACTGTTGAACTTTGGGTTCAGGCATTGTCTAGGCCTGCGGATTTCATTGGGAAACCTGAAGGTCTACTGATCCAGACCATCAGACTTCCCAGCTATAGAGTAATGAAAATAGCAAGGAAAGAGCAATGGAATCGGATTGGCCTGGATTTGAATCTGGATTCTACCAATTCCCACACGGGTGGACATTGAGCAAGATTTCTTGACCCCTCTGCGCCTCAGTTTCCTAATCTGTAAAATGGGAGTACTAGTGCTTACCTCTCAAAGCAGTTGTGAAGCTATGAGTACTATAAATAAAATGCCTAACATAGTATAGAGCACGTGGCACAAACTCAATAAATGGTAGCTCTGGTTAAGTTATTCTGAGCCTGCCCTTGATTGGAAACTTAGAGGGAGCAGTCAGAAAGAAAAGGCTGGGCCCTGGCTCCTGCCCTCTGGATCCTACCTGCTTCAGACTGTGCTTCTGCCAGCCCCCACCTCCACCTACCTGCACCCAGGGTGGAGGCCCACACCTCAGCCACACCGGGGCAACAGCATGTGACTTCTCTGATTAGGCTTCAGGACTCCCCTGAGGTTACCAACCTCCTTTCTTACATCTGTCCAATGTGCCTGTGTTCTTTCCGCATCCACGGTGAACTGACAACCAGGTATTTGACATTTATTGACTACACACCCACTGTATGCCACACACTGAGGGAAGGTGGGGGTGAAACAAAATATGCTTTCTGCTCTCAGTGAGGTTGCAGATAAGAGGGGAGGTACACACATGTAAAGAGATGTTTCCAATAGAAGGATCACAACAGATTTAGCAGTGTGTGTGTGTGTGTGTGTGTGTGAGAGAGAGAGAGAGAGAGAGAGAGAGAGAGAGAGAGAGATTCACAGATGACTAGAAGCTTGAGTCGAGCTGAATCTTTAAGAATTTACTAGTGGGCCGAAACCGGTTTGGCTCAGTGGATAGAGCGTCGGCCTGCGGACTGAAAGGTCCCAGGTTCGATTCCGGTCAAGGGCATGTACCTGGGTTGCGGGCATATCCCCAGTGGGAGATGTGCAGGAGGCAGCTGATCGATGTTTCTCTCTCATCGATGTTTCTGACTCTCTATCCCTCTCCCTTCCTCTCTGTAAAAAATCAATAAAATATATTTAAAAAAAAAAAAAAAAAGAATTTACTAGTGGAACAAGTGATCAATGGTAGAAGATATATTTTAGGTTCAGAGAACATGGAAGGGTAAAATCACATATTGAGTATTGGGGTGCTATGTAATTCTCAGTGCTTTTCCATGTTAGTCCAAGGCCCCTGAGCATTCTAATCAGCTGTGGATCTAGTTAAAACTGTAAATTCTTGATCACTACTGCCTGCAATTCTGATATGGGGCTAAGATTCTGATTTAGGGCCAAAGGGGTGAGGGTCAGATGTGTAAGCTAATCCTTAAACATTTTAAAGATAAGAACAATTCCTTTTTTTAAAAAAAAAAAAAAAAAAAAAGATCAATTATTTTAGATATAAAATCCAAGGCAAAATGATTGAAAGAGAGGTGGGAGGCTAAGGAGCTAGATTTCATCCTGTGGGCCAGTGGTTTTCTGAGTGTGGTCCCAGGACCTGGGGCCACAGCATCACCCAGAAATTTTCAGCCCAGGCGTTCTTAACATAACTCTAAAGACAATGGAACCCATGAACAGATTTCAAACATAAGCAGGATACAGTCACATCTGCATTTCAAACAAATCGCACGGGCTGCACAGTGAGGCTAAGTTAGAAGCCAGACTGGGAGTGAGGTCACTAAGGAGGTGACCAGCTGTGAAGCCAGAGGGCACTGACGGTACCATCTAGATTCTAGAGAGATTTTTGTTCACATAAAAGTTTCGCTTCTTAATCCTCTCATGAAAAATCTGCGCAATCACCACAGACAAAGTCACTGATAAAGTCTTTGAGCAACAGAAGGAGATTGAACACAGTAAGGTCACCACAGATAAAGTCACTGGCTTTGGCATGATTTATGATTCCTTGGGTCACGCAAAGAAAAATGAACCCAAACACGGACTTGTAAGACACGGCATAGATGAGAAGACCCCAAGAAAACAGAAAGGAACGCAAGAACAGAATGAAGAACGTCAGGGGGACTGCAAAGGCCAATGTTGGTGGTGGCCCAGAGTGAGCTGGAGATCGAGCAACAGAAGGAGTAAAGTAAAAATAAATCTTATCATCAACAAGAAATGAACACTCCCAATTAATTTACTCCTTCTGTTGTTCAATCTCCAGCTCACTTTTGGCCAGCACCAACATTGGCCTTTGCAGTCCCCCTGACGTTCTTCATTCTGTTCTTGCGTTCCTTTCTGTTTTCTTGGGGTCTTCTCATCTATGCCGTGTCTTACAAGTCTGTGTTTGGGTTCATTTTTCTTTGCGTGACCCAAGGATTCATAAATCATGCCAAAGCCAGTGGTCTTGCCACTACCAAAGTGGGTTCTGAATCCAAACACAAAGGTGACATCAGCCCTGACCGGTTTGGCTCTGTGGATAGAGCGTCAGCCTGCGGACTGGAGGGTCCCAGGTTCGATTCCGGTCAAGGGCATGTACCTTGGTTGCAGGCACATCTCCAGTAGGAGGTGGGCAGGAGGCAGCTGATCGATGTTTCTAACTCTCTATCCCTCTCCCTTCCTCTCTGTAAAAAAAAAACCCACAAAAAACAAAACAAAAAAAAACAAAGATGACATCAGGTGTGGTCTTATACATTTTGGCTAGTTTTCCCGGATTTCCGTCTTGGGTACTGCTGCCTTCCCAGGGTGAAGGTCATCAATGACCATTTGCTCCCGCTGACGTAGTCTGTTGGTCATGAAGTTCCTGGTCCGGATAGTTACTGTGTCATTCATGATGAAGGCTGATCTTCAAGCAGCCAGGGAGGAAAAGAGAGCCACTCTTCCTTGGCCAATCATGTCAACCCGTACGGAAAGAGAGATTCTTTACTTTGGCTTCCTATGCTCCTGGGAAGGCTGGCTTGTGCTGCACGAGGCTGCTGCACGAAGATGAAGGACATGCTTTTCCAGGCTGGGTGCCTATTGCTGAGCTGCAACTGAAGTGACAGAAACCCCAGGGGAAAACAAAGATTCCTAGGAACCCCCTGTCCCCTAGGCTGATGGTATCCTCCACTGGATCTAAGACTGCTCCCAAACAGGAAGGACTCAGAAACCCAGCCGTGTCCTCAGCACTGACTCAAACCTCTGCCGACTTCCCTGAGCGTCTGAAGGCATGCCCAGTGCTCTGGGCCCAGTGCTCTATGCCCAGCCTCTGGCCCCTCTGCGGCTCCGTGGCCCTTTCTGCTCAGACACCCTGAGTAGCCCTCAGCCAGAACAAGATGTGTGCCCCGGGCAAGGACAATACCCATCTGGTGCCTCCACAGGGCCTACGTGACTGGACAACATGACACTTGCCCACCTCTCAGAGGGGAGCAGGCTCTCCAGCCTCCTTCCACAGCCCCTGCTGGCTGGCCTGGACGCTGGGTCCCTGCCCCTGGACCTCAGATACCATAGCTCACCTGGGCTCCTAAATCCAGTGTCTGTGCCTCTGGCCTCAGTAGCCTGAAGCCTCAGGGACTCTGTTGCCCAACCTCACTTTTCCTGATTCCCCAGAGCACAGCCATGGAGACATCAGATACTAATACCAAGAAGCTTGGAAAGGATGCTCAGGTGGCTGCTCACTGTACATCCTGGAATCCCATGGAGACAGAGCAGAAGTTGTCCTGCCAGTCAGAACAAGGAATGAGAGGAGAGGGCACGGTGGCCATCCTATAATTGTTTGGGATAAAGAAAGGTGTTAAATCCCTGGGAATCCAAGTTGCCAGTGGTTCTCAATAGTGGGCAATTGTACCCCCAGCTGGACCTTTGGCAATACTTGAAGATATTATTAATGGTTGCAACTGGGATAGGGGGATGTTACTGGCACTATCTGCTAAACATTGTAGAATGCTGCTAAACATTCTACAATCCTAGGACGGCCCCCCAAACAAAGAATTATGCAGCCCAAATGTCATCAGTACCAAGGGTGGGAGTCTCTGCTCTGGGTAATCCCAGGCTCACAGGAGTCCCTAACTGGCCCAAGGAGGCCGTTAAAGTCCAAATTCAAAGTCTCTGTCTATAGCTGCCCCAGCTGAGTGCCTAAGAATCCTAGAGATATGTGAACCCGAGATGGAGACTCCAAAGATGCCCAGAGAAAGCAGGGAGTGTAGAGGAAGTCCCTGACCCTCACACAATGACCCCTGAATCAGCTAAGCGTTTCGGAACCACCTCCTAATTCCAGGTCACCATGAAAGCCCACGGCTTGGCTTGGGACAGACATGTGCCTGGAGCTAAAATGGGAATTTTAGGGACTCCCCAGGATATTCCTGGGAATGTAGGGTAAAGGTATTCCTAATGGCCTTAGAAAATGATAACCCAGCTACTGAAGCTCTGTCTAAATATCAGAGCCGCCTGGAGAAGGGAAGGAGGAGGCAGGCACACCC